>NC_089978.1:16097500-17395000 GCF_036417845.1 Apteryx mantelli
GAACTCGCAGAAGATGACACATTGTGATGGCTGTTTGTCTTGTGAAAAAAATGTCTGTACCCACAACTTATGTAATTAATCATGTCTTTTTCTTTGTTAAACTTTTTGGTACATGTTGCAGCACAACATGAGTCAAACTAATAGTATGAAGGACTGATATATTGTATGATAAATATGTAAAATATATTAATATTTTATATCACTTTTATTAATACTGATTAAGGTGAAAAATTATTTTTGGTGTAATTTCTATGAGTTCAGTATTAAAATGTTCATGCCATATTATGGCATTTAGAGTACTATGTAACAAAACTCCTAAATTAAACCATAGCTATCACTTATGTCCCTAACTAATCTATAAAGTTCATTGTTAGATTATTTCTGGAAAAATGACGCACAGAATTGCTGACCAGCACTAATCTATGATAGTGGAAGTAACTTATTGTCTTTTTATATATTTCCTGGTGATAATCTCTATTCTTTGCCTGTAATTGGATTCATTTTAATACGCCTTTAGGAAAGAAATCTTAGGAAGAGAGAGAGTTGCAAAATTCAGCAGTTCAGACCAGTAATTACAGCAACAAAACAGCATTATAATATGGGGGGAATTGGATTTCTTTGTTACGTTTGTGCACTGGCCTATTTTCTACTTAATAAGATTGCATAAGAATAAATAATGAATCCAAAAAGCACATTGTTCTTCATACTGCTTTTCCTAATGCCGCAACTCTGGAATGAGAGGCAAGAAGAGAGTGTCCCCTAAGGGTGCGTATCCTACAGATTGAGGTGGATCTTCTCCATTGATGGAAACTCTCAGAGCTCTAGAGAAGTCAGAGAGAGACATCTGGCAAATTATAGTGGGAGTTTGCTGGCCAGAAGCCCCCACAGAGTAAATGGAATATTCTGTCTGTGGGAAAACACGTGATATGGCTTGGCCCTGTGTTTCTTCAGCAGAGTGCCCAGTGTGGATCACTCCATTAAACAGAGATCAAGCTATAGACAAAGTTCAGTGTTACCCTTTGTGGTCATGCAGCCCCGAGCGCTGCTGCTTCTGCCACCCCTCCGGCTACCATTCTTGCAAAAGCTAGACTGTTGATCAGGCTGTATCAGAAGAGGTTGGGAGGTCTCTTTTTTGCATAGGATTTTGTGCGGGCTTTGGGAGTTTGCTTTGTTTTGTTTTAATAAGGTGCTTGGTATCCGAACAGCTACTAATACAATGTTGCATTTCAATCATCGAAGATAGTAGCATTGTTTTTATTGTCCTGTTTGTGGCAGTATTTAATAAGCCATTGGATTACCTTGTTATTTTAAATACAGACAATGGTGCTTCAACTCTTGGATGTCTCAGTTGAAAGCTATTCTGCAACAGTTTTCTTGCAAGTGTATCAGGAATTGTCGTTAGTGTTCTGGCACTGGCAGTAAAGATTTCAGAATGATCTCAGCACTACAAGAGTTTCTACTATAGCAAAAGGGCAAAGCAACTGAACACATGGGTAGTTTCAATTTACAATCATATTTATGACAATTTTGGAGGTATTAGAGCTTATAGGGATTACTTTAGATACTTTCCTATTAAAATACCCTATAGTATATTCAATCAATAACAAAATATATATATTTAATAAAATACTACTAAATTATCTTACTGAATTCTTTGTTTATTTTGTAGTGTGGTTTCAATAATTATCTGCACTCTGTATATATCTACATGTAAATAACTGGCATGATATGCATAAGCTGACTTGCAGACGTACTTCTGTGTTTTACTTTACACTGTATTTCAGAAATTTGAAAAATGTTTTTAAAAATAAAAAGCCTTTCTACACTACTGATTTCTGTATTGTTTTTAAACTTGGACTTTGATTCAGTCTTTTTTCGGTTTGCTTTCAAGTAATAACACTTTTGTGCTGCTTTTATCCCTACCTGAATTTTTCAGTGCCCAACATTTATGAAGTTTCATCTGTGAGGATGCTTTATGTACAGGACAATTTAGTAAGTTGTTCCTACCATTTAGTAATGAGCATGCATATGAATACTAGACAATAATATGTCATCTGCTGTCTTGATCAGGTGGAAGTCTCCAAAGACTTCTGAGGAAAAAAAAGTGACAGTTTTACATGTTATGCAGCAAAGAAGCACAAGACTAGTGCAATATCAAAACAACACTGATGAGGTCTCTTTGCCTCTAAAAACTTGCAGGTGGGTGGATCACTGGAGACAGCTGACGGTATGGTGATCCGATTCCAGCAATACTGCCTGTAAGTGAAGTTGTTTCTGCAATTACTTTGCCTCCTCTATCACAGTTTCTCCAAAACTTTTGGCTTCAGGGGACCTGCAGCTGTTGGGCCCTCAGGGGCCTTTGAGGTCCTGCAGCTTTTCTAGGCTATAGGAAAGGAGTTATTTCTGTTGTTGCTTGTGCCTGAGTCAAGCAGAGCTTTGAGGCTGATCTTCCTCCTGAAGGGACTCTCCAGAAACCCAAGAGGCTTTTATACCCCTGAAAAAGTCATGTTTTATTAGGATATTAACTAAAAGACAACTATTTTTCTTAAACTAGAAGCACTCAAAAATTTCTGAGGAAGATCAAATGACTTTATAAAGTCTTTCCCTGTCTGCGTGGATAGTGCAGCAGACTCTTTTGCATCCCCAGTGGGCCCAAGACAATTCCCTCTTGCAGCGGAGGCCGGGCTGCTCCTGCCCCATGCGCCGGCTCCTGCGCCCTGCGGGGCTCCTGCCTGCCAGGCCTGCGCTCACCCCACCACCTCACCTAGGAGCCTTCGCAGAAGGACACAGGTGTCACTGAGAACAAAAAGGAGAAGAAGACATGGTCATAAATAAAATGAGTTAGTCATGGAAGCAAAACAAGGACTAGATTAAGAAACAGGTATTTCCATTGTATTACTTTCGAACAAATGCTAAATGAAACTCTCGTTTCACACCTCTCCCCCCATAAAGTTTTTAGAGGTTACCTACCCACTGGACCAAATACTAAGGAGTCAGCATACCTCATTGATCTATTTATGTAGGTTTAGCCATAAGATGCGCCTCTCTGATACTCAAAAACAATAGAAACAGCTGAAGTGTCTGGGTTTGGAGTTTGCTGTTTTGTTTGATTGTTTGTTTGTTTGTTTTTATCAGACTTATTCCTTTTCAAGTTTATCATCTGTTGCGTTTGCTACCATGAAATGGTGTTGGGTTTTCCATTAGACTCTTGTCTAACAAGGGTAGAGAATAGAAGATGATGGCCAATTTATATTTGCAGCACAGACAAGCTTCCCCCCATTAAAACTCTTGCTAAGTAAATAATGTCAAATGAATGGGATCAAAATGAAATACGTTTGAGAATTTTCTGTCTTGCTGTTTGATAAATTTCATAATTTTCAAGTATAACCTTAAAAATAGGAACTGTGACTAAAATATTTTGCACTTGAAATAAAGAAAAAGTAATGATAAAATGACTATTTCCCACAGTGGGGACATCTTCAACATGTACAACTTCAAGCAAGTTAAAAGGAAAATCACTGAAAATTTGAGCCTATGTTTCTGTTGAAATCAAGACCTCAAGTTTCAGATTTCTGAGCATTTCCCCAAAGTCAAGAAGTCTGGAAGTCTGAGATCCCAAGTAACCTGAGACTGAACAAGTGAGAGGTGAATGATAAGGAATTACAGTCCAGGATTCATATCTGAGTTCTGGATGACTTAAAAATCCAAATCTTGATCTGAGTCAGTCTTTACAGTGGGTAACTCAGAACCCACTATAAAAAGTTCCAGCTTTTTCTGTACTCACTTAAAATGAGGTATATGTATGCTGGGTCCTTAAATCCACTGTGAGCTCAGCCAGCAGTTAGTCTAGTGGAAGCGGCGTGTGATGTAAACCACTGTGCATCAGCAGAAGGAGCCACTGTTATTACCATTATTAAATGCTAGGGCCATACAGCTTCATATCTGTACTTTGTAAGTTTTAAAATGCTGAGAAAGTACCAACAAAAACTCTACCAAGCATGAGCAGCAATGAGGCGGCGCCAGCTACTGAATTTGCAAGCTGAAAGTAAGCAAGTGGTGGAAAATCAAGCTATTTGGTAAAAAGGAGTTAAAAGAGCTGGAAGGAAGGGAAGGTGAGATGTGATAGCTCAGATCCAGCTCCTGACCCCTAAGGGCTGTTCGAGACGGCTGGGAGACGCAGTGCTGCATGCCTAGGGCTGGCAGGACCGGCTCCGGGCTGGGAAGCGCCATTCTGCGCATCCAGGGCGCAGGGTGGTCCTGCTCTGCGGGGAGCAAGGCCTGTAAAACGATGGTTGTAAGCGAAGAGGCAGCCTAGCCTCGCAGCTTATGGGCGCTAAACATGTACCTTGTTCAGTTCCTGGTGTTTTGTGCAGTATGGGGTCAGGGAAAAAACAGAAGTCTGAGCTCAAAGGAAGGAACTGTGCTGGTGAAGCTGGGTTTTGCTGTATCAGCTCTGCTAGAGAAGTCTGAGAAGGAGAGGCTGCAAGTGAGAGGTACTAAATGATTTGCAATATTTTGCCCTTAGTTGAAGGTTGCTTAACTACATCAGAGGTAGTGTGTAACTATTATGAAATAACCTGTGACTTAGAGGAAACATCTGTGACTAACCTGTCACCGATTATTCCCCAAAACACTCTCTAGCACCATGTGGATTTTCAGCAATGAGGCAACACCGGGAGCAGCAGCGGCAGCTGAGTGCGATTGCCAGGAGATCACCAGCACTGCCCTATTGCCCTCTCATGCCTGGCATGCTGAAGTACATCTGTCAGCCTACATCTGTGCCCACGTTGGACTTCACCATGACAGCGTAGTCTGGGGGCAGTACTAACGGCTTACTTCACCATTGCTCGTATTAACGACTGAAAGCATGAGTGGTAAGAGCTGTCATGGATTCCCAGATCTGCAGATCTGTGGAACAGGCATAAAGGGAAATGAAGAATTAACTCTCCTGTTCCAGGCAGGATGGTTCACAGATGATTAAGAAGTGATACATGCATTTTGATGGTTTGCAAAATAAATGATAGATCATCACAGATTTTAAATTCAAAATCTGAAATAAATTTTCTGTTACAGTTTTCTGCCCTCCCCTGCTGGGATTCAGACTCCTTGGCTTTCAGATCCTCTAAGCTGCAAGAGTGACTATAGCCCAAGACTAGTTTTATGGCCTAGACTAAGCCCTAAAAGAGATCTCATCATTCATTTTCCCAGCGTCTGTAAGGCTGTTTCCGTAGCATCATAAAAAAGTTGATTTTTCTCTATTTCTGAGAAGCAGATAGGCTGGCTTGTGATGTGCTGACACTTCAATGAGCATTTAAATATAAAAAAACTCAAATTCCTGTTAAAGTAGCACAACATTCCCATATTATCACCAAAATGACAACTCCCAAGCGATGAGACACTATCTATCTGTGTTCCTTATAGAAGGGTGACTTCACTGTTTGGTTGCATGAAGACACCTCAGACTACCTGATCCTCATATGTCTGGAAAAATGGATTTCCTGGTATGCAGATTTGAGGTACTTACTGTATTAGTTGCTAAGCCTATGATTTGTTCTATTGATCAGTTGAGCTGTGGAAAAGTTGTCGTACAAAGCATAGGCATTCAAGTGACCCACAGCTGTGTGAAGCATCTGCACGTTTGGCGTAGGTTAAGCAGAACAGAAGCCTGGCTCAGCAGCCACATTCGAACGTGCCTCTTGAGGAGCAATGCTGGCTGTAGCCCTCTGCTAGCAATGAGAAGAAATTTCAGGAAACAGTGTAGCGATAGAGATTCAGGAAGTCCAAGGAAATGGTGTAAAGGTAGAGAAAACAGGCAGCAAAGTTGAGGTCCCAGTTGTGAATGTTGTCACATGAGTTAGGCATGATCCATTGCTTCAAAACCTAGCTTCCTTTTTAGCATGAACTCTATGCTTATTAAACATGGTAATTAAGGTATCCGCACTTGCAGCTTTTTAAAGTTTATTACATGTTTATAAAGGTATTTCTGTGTAATTTGGATTAATCACTGATACAGAAATAAAGTATTGAAGTATATTCTTGACTCCTTTTGCAATGGTTGGATGGTTTTCTATTGTATTTATGGCAACAAGCTCAAAAGCAGAACTAACCTAGAGCAAGCACCTTTGCCAAAGATCATGGTGTGCTTTTTTAATGTAAACATGCAAGGATTCATAGGAACATTCAGTGACCTCCACAGCCAGTACAGAAAGGAGTCTTAATTCACTTGAAGTACTTTGGTAATTGGAATACATCTTTCTGCCAGTATAATTGAGGAGCTGATTAGCTAGACTTAGCATGGGTATATTTCATTTGAAATTACTGTTAATGGCTCTGGGGTGCCCTTATAAGGGATTAGGGTTCAGTCTGAATGAAAAATACTAGCAATTTGTTTTTGTTGATGGTCATTGCTTTTGTCTTCTTACACCAAACACTTTCAAAGGGAAATATGTGGCTTATCTTGATCGTGAATATTTTCAAAATGAGATTTGAAATTCTGTGTTTTACATTATGACAACAATGAACTCCATCCCCGTCAATGACCAACTGGGCTTGAAGAAAGATTCGGTGAGGGCCTTTGCGTTGCAGCACAAATTGTTGCGACACCGCAGCGAGGGATGGAGACAAGCGGGGTGCCTGGCACTCGCCGGCTTGTGGAACCAGTGCTGGGTGCCCGGCACGCCCCGACGCAGCAGCTGGTCAAGTAGGAGCCAAGAGACTCCAACAAGTCTCATCTTGGGACTCGCAGGACTATCACTCTACAGTCCAAACTTGACCATATGTGCCCGCCATTGCTAGAGAAATTGAAGTATAGCCCGTAATAAGATGAGATGGCTATACGGTGTAAAGGCCCATGAGAAAACCTTTAAAGGACAATTCACAAACCAAGGCGGAAGAAAGATAAGAAATCTGAGCTTCATAAATCTATACAGTGTTTCTCCAGATAAATTAATTGGTGTACAGGATACAGCTGGTTCCCAGAGTGAAACAAATGGTATTTGCAAGGACCTCACAAGAAGACAGTAAAGACAGAATTTCAGTGTGCCTGAACTGTGAAACTGAGCACAAAGCAATGGAAACTGAGGCTGTGCAAGCTGTGACCATTGTGAGTCCTGAATTACAACAGAACAAACAGGATCCCTGTCAGCAAGGAAATTCCATGTACAAATGTGAAATACATCAAGAACTTTCTGTTAGTATTCTCCAGGGGTCTGAAAAGGAAGCAGGTAGATAGCAGAAAACCTCAGAGCAGTTTAGTGAAAATAAATTTTCAGGCAGTGATGATGCAAATGTATCCTTTCATAAAACCATAATTTAAATGGTCATTTTATTTCCTTTGTTGTTGCTGTTGTTTGAGGGATCCTTATGTTTGTCCATGAAAAACACTGTTTCTAAACTGTTATTATGGAAAATTGTGTCTGCCTTGGATGGGAAAATTTATTATCATTCTGCACAATTTCCTGAGTCCTCTTACATTGGCTCAATATGAGCTATCTAATCAGGCCTTCTCTTGAGAAATTTGCAGTAAATGCCCTCCTAACATTTGACTCAACTTCCAGTTGTGACATGTAATGCAGTTATTTTGGGAGGTTGGTCCATTGCTTAGTTTATGTTATTAGCATATAATTCAGAAAATGTAAAACAAAAAAGAACAATTATTTTACCTTCAGAGCAATACATAGATATCTCAGAAACAATGAAGTTTTGCAAAGAGGGTTCATGTTCCACTACTGCTGAAGCCCTTCCTTAATAATTTTTTCTCATCAGTGTTTAAAGCATCACTTGAAATATTTCCTGACAAAATGAACTGGGAAGCCAAATGTCCAGATATCTACTAATGCATTAGCTAGAGAAACTTGGGTGAATACTGATGCCTTTTTTAACTAATGTGATTAGCTTTGTTGGATAGTTTTTGTTCAGAGGGAAAAGAAAGGATGTTTCTTTATCACTGTGTTTGGGTACATCTCATGAACAAGCAGCTAAGCTAGTCTCCTGCATGCAACAGGAACAAACACTGCTCTTCAGCTTTTCACAATTTCAAAGTCACTCATTCCTGTCAGTGTTTTTTCTTTAAGGTAGGTTACATCTGAGTTCTATAAAAAACAGCAACAAAAGAAAATTGTACTGCCCCTGATTTAGGATGGTGGAATTCCTTCTGGAGTCACCTCAGCCTTTGCTCAGTTTGTTGCTATCATCATCTCCATTGCCTCAGCTTCTTCCTTTTGACGTATAAAAAAGGAAGTCATAGTTTCATCCAAATTACTGCATGCTATGATTTCTGATACCTCTCGTTTCTTTCACTTAGGTAATCACAAAAAAGCAAGGATCTCTTTACTGAGAAGATGTGAGTGGTAGATTATTCTATGAACTCTTTAGTATGATGAAGTGAATATACACCTGCACTGGGTAGAGATGAGTCAATCTCCACAGTAGCTGTATCATTACAGTGTCTGAAATGTAATAATGAAAAAAGATCTCATTTAGTTAAAGGTTAAAGCAAAGGCTTCTGCCTCAAATGGCTTAAGCATCTTATTTCAAATTATGGGTAAAATTCTTTTATTCTTTTACACCTTTCCACTACCACTTCTCCTAAAAAACAAAACAAAACAAAACCCAAAACCATTTTTGAGTGAGAGACATGCATTCAGATTGAAATTGGACATAACATATAGATACAAAGTCCAGTCAATCCAGAGGAATATCAGTGCATAAAGAGATGACTGAGGACTAAATAAAGGTAGCAATACAGGTGTCCTTAATTGAATGCATATTTAAGTAGGACCAAGGTCTTAAACTTTGACATCTCTTAGTTCTTCAGTATCTCAAAAACTCTTTCATTTTTTTTCTGTGTTATAGCTGTTAATAAGACTTCCCATTCTGACAGAATTTATACATATTTTGTTGCAGAGACCAAAAGCCTTTTGCTGTTGTTTAATGGTGCATGGAATGTCTTGTCTAACAAACAACTAAATTAATTTGGAAAAAGTCACCTATGTGGTACATCATAGCCCTTTGAAACTGTTCATGCTGTGCACATGGATTACTGATAATATTGAGATCAATTGACAAGAACGAGGGCATTTAGAAATGCAACTTAAACATCACTTTCAAGATGTACTGTATTCTGTGGAAATAATGCAAAAAAAAATCATTGTTGCTGTTGCCATGGTCAATGCTGCTCTGAGAGCACGTTAACATTACAGTGTTTCCTGAGCAAGGGCTGACGTCTCCCACTCAGAACAAAACTATCAGTGTACCCCTAAACTGAGAGGGTTTAAACTGAGAAAGTTGGTCCCTCCCTTTCAGGGAAAAAAGCATTGAGCCACGCAGCAATTCTGCTGACAGTCAGTGCCCCCGGCTGGCCCAAGGCCCCATCCTTGCCCATTGCACGGGCTATCGGAGAAGGCTGGAGAGCAGGCAGGATTAAGGCTAAGGCAAGGATCACCTGAATGCTCAAGTCAATTCCTTAAAAGTCTGAGGTGATATTCCCTATTGAGGCAACCACAGAAAGGTTGTGCCAGTCCAACTCAGTGAGCTGTTGTGCACTGGCATTTGGAAAACACTCTACTGCTCAGTGCCGGGAGGCTGTGTGGGGGATGAGCTCCTGCAGAGCTTCGTGTCCGTGAAGCCAGTCTGACAGTGTCTGCCTCTGACTGCAGAGGCTCCAGTTAGCAGTATGGACACAGCTCACGAGCTCACTGACAGCCTCTGCAACATGTATGCACTGCATATGGAAAACTTACTCTTAAAACTTTGGTATAAAATATATATAAATAAATCATTACACAGTGTGTAGACTGCTTTGCTAATTATACTTGCATCTGGATGCTCCTAGATTAACACTGTAAATATTACCATTGTGCATGCAGTCACCACAGTTCAGACCATTTTTCTTTTTTTCTTTTTTTATAGATTTTTCCTTTAGATGTATTTATGCCAGAAGATCAGGAATGCACTGTGCCTTTTATTTTTCAGGTTTTTTTTATCTAATAACAATTTTGCAATTTTTATTAAAATCAGCACCGTCCACATAAGTTTAAAAAAAAGATCCTCATCTTCCATTTCTTTGAGTCTTGTAGAGGGTTTGAATTGAAAACAAAATGGAAAATAATTCCCTGTCCCCATATGGTTTTATATTCAATAAATAAGCTGTGTCTGTTATCTGTGACTGGAGCTGCCAAAGTAACCACACTGAAGTTAACCTCCATGGCTGCTGCACCACAGAAGCACTACAAGCACCAGAGGCTTCTACCACCACGAAAAGCAACCATGTGTTTTCAGTATGAGCCGGCATGATGCTAGTAATTGGAAACCTCTGGCCAATTACAGCATGGTGCTATGTTGTGGCTTCTCTTTACTTTCCAATCTAGTTGTAACTGAAGTCTTAAACACTTCCCGTACTACTACAAAGTAAGCACATCTCCAATTTATTGGATATGACACAATGTAGCTAGACAACACCTTTACAAAAATACTTGAAAGCTATTTCAGACTTACAAATATATAGATGCAAATTCCTCTTCACTGGAAAATACAGGAATCTTATACAAGCCTCTCTCTTTTTTTTTTTTTTTATAAAAATAACAGCAATAGACTGTAAATTATGTCCATCACACTCCTGATTATTAAATACAGAGCAATACTAACATCAGTCCAAATATGTCTCAGTTAAATATTAATATTTGGCTTTCTACAGAATTTTCCATCCAGGATCGCAAAGCCTTTACCAAGTGCTAATGCATTACACCCCCCCAAGTAATCCATGTGAAAGAAAGTATGCATGTGTGTGTGTGTGTGGGGGGGGGGCATTTTACAAATATGCAAATTGAGACACAGAATTTTTGTGAGATTCAGAACATGAAAGAAATCCTGTATTGCAAGAGTTCCCCATGTTGGTTTTTAAATCCTAGATTGTGCTTTTTCTCTATAACGTAGCTTTACTTTGAATTAACAGCCATCTTCAGTGAAGACTTTCGGATACTTTAAATGCAAGCTTTTCTAAAATAATATTTTCAGCCCCCCCCTTTTTTTTTAATATCAGATGTTTTGCTTATACTTTGCTTATACAGCTTTGTAATTAGCCAAATAATAGACACATGATCTGTATTACTAAGCTTGAGAAAGGGTATGAGTTCCTGTCTCCAAGTAAAATTTAAGTAAGTTGAATGTAACCGTCACTATAAATTGCAGGTATCAGTAAACCCAATGACAATGCTTTTGTGTAAAATTGGTGTAAGGAGTGAATTGGACTGCATGCAGTATGACTATATTGAATGATGAGCTTTGGGATACAAAACTTTCAATTACATTTTTAACTGTAAAGCCTTTTCATTCTTAGAAATCCCTTGGCTAACCCATGGTATGCAATGATGATAGTCCCAAAAGACTGAACTACCATCCATTATGCATAATGCCATCATGATAGAACAGAACCGGACTGTTTGGTGCCTCCATAGCCCGACTACCTGGGCATTTCAGGTAATGGTAAACGGTTGAAAAAACCCTTTTAATACTTTCTGTTGTCATGTTTCTTCTATTTAATAGTGCAAAATTTTTAGCAAGTGTTTTGTACTTTGCCTAGAAAAGAATCTATTTACGTTCAACAGCAAAGTAATGCCACATTTTCTTATTGCAAATTTTGCTAGGATCTGGGAAAATGGTATGGAGCATATTCTTTCTTCTATTGAGTGGTCTTTGCCACTATTCTGAAGGTCTGGTGACACATTGAGGATATGACATCTTCAAAAAGACGTCTAACAAAATGACAGTTCATATGGACTACCATCCACCAGTCTCCGAAATTTCATTTCCTTTACTGAAAGTTTAAGTCATGATCCTAACTTCCTCTGAGCTGTAGGTGAAAATTCATTCCAGTGAAAGTGCATTCAATTCATTATAATACACAAATAAAATTATGATAATGAGATCTTTATAACATGTATTTATTTCTACAAAGGATAAGATGCATGGACTAGTATTGGGGCCTTCCTCAAAAAACCCATTATCTTTTAAAACTGCTTGAGTTGTATACAGGGATGCTATTGTAACTACATCTGTGTGTGTGTGTGTGTGTGTGTGTGTGCGCGCACGTGTGTTTCTGTATGCATGCCTGCATGTGTGTGATATTAAAATAAGTATTTCAACTATTCATGCTCAGTGTTCTTTAACTGTCAGAAAAAGCACTGCGTGAAACACTACTATTCATAATGACAGCTTTAACCTTACATTTAGATACACTTGGTAACAACTACAATCAACTGCCTTTTAAATAGATTTGTCCATTTTGGGCAATTTATAAAATTCAGGTTTATAGTTTTCAAATTTCATGTAAGACTTAGAAAACTCAGTTCCTTGGAGCTTTCTTTTTTTGAAAATGGATTAGAGATCCTATTAAATTTCAGTACACAATCAGCCATAGGCAGTATTTAGAATGCAATAGAATTGTATACGCCTTTGAAACAAATTTCCTTTTAAAACTGTAGTGATAACAATATTGCAACCTATGAATTTTAATTTTTTTTTCCATGAATCCAGTATTCTAAGTAGCATTTACACACTTTCTGAACGTATGATGCCATATACATGTTCACTTGGTGCTTTGCTTATTCAGTCAAATTTCACAGAGCCACAATGGACCTGCCTGAATAAATCAAATTTTTTGGAAGAGAGCTATGATGAGAACATTGTTCTCAACTGGATGATATTGCAGATTAGAGTGTCAGACTGGTCATAAAACAACAATATAGGGTATGAAGTGTAAAAGCATTTTTATCTAGTGCATGAAAAAGAGGCATATGTGGAAAATGTATGTGCAATATGCAATGATTGACTTACGGTACCGTCCATAAAAGTCTCATCTGTATAATACAAAGGCCTCTGTACTGGTCTGCTCAGTTATCTCAGATTTGATGGCAAAAAATATTTATTGTGCCACTAGATGTTTTTCATCTTGCATCTTGTTTGAAAGTACACCACGTGGAGTTCACTGATGGGGAGTTCTGGATTCCTGGAAAACTTTCTTTTTCCTCAACATAGCAAAAAGAGATTTTAGTACTAAACTGGTTGGTTGGATATTTAAATTGAGCTGTGGGAAAATGCAATAGAGTGAGACTATTTAAATGACATTGTGAGAACTTCCTCACTGATATGCTTGAACGCTAAATTGGTGGAACCATTGTACCTGTAGAGGTGAAAGGGTAATTTAGTTTTCTTTCCCAGAAAAACATGATCTATGGCTAAAAGACCTATGATGTTATTTTTATAATGAGCACAACTCACACCAGCAAGAAACTGAAATGTTGCCAATTTTAAATGATGAACTAGAACTAAATGAAAGTTCACTACTCTTTGGTATTCTTTATACTCTTTAAACCTTGAACAGAGTACTGAGGGCCTGATCCAGGAAAGAAAATGCCAGAGTGTAGGCAAAAAAAAAAAAATACATCGAGGCAGCAGCACTGCTCATGTACTTAAAGTTATGCAAAAGCTGGAATAAGGAATTCAGTTCAGACGGCATCGGTACCTTCTGAGGATTATTTTCCTCAAACAAACAAATGAACAGCTACAATTTTAACTCAGTTATCATTATCCATGCAGTAATCTTTTACTTACGTGCTTCTGCTCAAGAATCTGAAAATCTATACTATCATTCTGTATACAAATAACTTCAATATAATAAATTAATAGCATATTTATCTGAAAAGCGCATAAATTTTAAAATAAAAAACACCTAAAAATAACATTTTTTTTCTTTTTATCTTCCAAGAGGGAAAAGAGAATTAAATTATAAACAAACCCGCTGTTCAACAGTTAGGTCATCATGACACAGAGCAGCACAAAACAGTAAATCTAGCAATGCTGACAATCTAGCCTGGCAGTATATACAAAGGCTTTTGAGCCATGGAAAGTTGGGAAGGCTTTGGATATTGGCTCTGTGGCTGCAAGCTGATTTATCCGAAGGGAAGAAAGGTCAGCCTGCCACCAATGGCATGTGAGACAACAAATGCTTATTTGGAGTTGCAGAGCTGAAAGGAGGGAGCACGGCCCATTGCTCTCCTGTTCTAGCGATAAGCTAACCTTATGTTTATGCAGGTAAGAGAGGATGGGAGGAAAGGATCCCTATAGATATTACAGTTTATGCTACTGATATGCCACTGATAATAAGAATAAGGATTTGTTCTTAGATAGGAATGCAATAAAGCAGCTGAGCTTCCCAATAAAACCAAATTATTGGCAGATGTTCTGTCAAAAAAACTCAAAAAGTTTTTAGATTAGTTCTAACTTAAAAAAACCCTGAAGTTTAATTACTGGGATTTGTCATAATGCCTGCAGGCTTGATGCTTGCTCTTTGATTCTACTTTGTGGAAGCAAAATCTCTTTCTTATCTTTCTGTTAGCTTCCTTGTTCAATTGCTTTATATAATCATTGAGAGAGACATACTTCCATAGCTTAAAAAAAGCAAAAGAGAACTAAAGCACGAAGGCATTGACCGTTCAGAAAATACAAACTGAATTCTCATCTATTTTACAAGTAACACTAGAAAATAAAACTGCAGTGCAGCTGAAGGAACAGCTGGAGGCCAAAAATACCTAAACTTCAGTTTATTATATACACATATAACAAGACTGTTCCAAAATCAATTGAAAGATTCCCAGACTACTTTTCCTTAGGTCATGGAACAGCTGTTAACAACCAACATCCTCCCTCCCCAGATGAATGTCAGAAATGTTGATCCAGCTGAGAGCTTTGAAAATGTGAGTTATGCATTTGACCTTTTGAATTTCTTTGCCCACAGCAGGTATGACAGTCAAGCAACTCCAGGCCACGCGTGAACAGGTAGGGCAACCTGCTGGTGCTGGAAGTTTCTCATTCTCTGTCCTGCATTGCTACAGCTTTACAATTCCAAACACAGCTGGGGCTGCTCCAGCCAAGCAGTTTAACTTTCCAAACAGTCTTTAAAAACTATAAATACTTTTGAACATGTCATGCCTCTAAAAGCTGAATAATAACAGTACAGATGAAAGAAGGCAGTTGAAGACTTTGTGGTTTTGTTTGTTTCACTTAAATATTAGCAGAAGGCAATACTGAAGGCCTTGGGTCAAAAATGCATGAATTGCACAGAATATGAGAGGCTTAGCTTCAGGCAGAGCTTGCATAATTTAGTGTAAGAATTAATAACTTCTAGTGTCCTGTCAGAAAAATGAAATTATGCCTGTAATCTGCAGAAGATGGCAAGCTTTCTACACAGACAACAGGTCTAATAATACCTTTATAAATGTAATCGGGCACATAAATGCCAGAGAGCAAAAACTTTTTTTGTCCACCAAAACCTCTTACTACCAGTACGCAAAATGCAACATGAGAAGATGCAGCCTTTTTATACCTTGTTCAATATATACAAAAGCATTAGAAGTTGTTTATTTAGACCTATTTGTAAACTTCAGGTTAAAAAATACCTTCATCCTGAAACAAATATAAATGCAGAGAAATACAGAAAACTGAAAAGCCTTACACTCTAAAAAACTCCTAGAGAAAACTAGTTTGCTGATAGTTCTCTGGATATGGCTGCAGTGTTGCAAAATCACAGCACATGAAATTTCTGCAGGAGAAGAGAAAAAAATCTCGTGTTTTGATTACTGTTAATGGTAGCAGTATAATCTGTAGAAAATGATGGTACCAAAATAGAGACTAAAAGCAGTTTTAGCAACTGGGCTCAAAGCTGGAAGATCTCAAATTAATATAGTTTTGTCTAACTTTAGACAACCTAATAATGAATACAGGATTTTCAAAAGATATAGCAGCCACTTTTAGCCAAACTCCTCCTGAAAGTCTTGGGCAGTGCATTATTTATCATGATCATGATGCTCTGGGAATTTTTTCTGAGAGATAGAGAACTTCAAGAAATAGAATTTGCTATTCATTTGCTATTTATTCCCAAAAGACATCTGATCTTTATTTTGGATGATGCCTTTGAGACAAATATATAGTATTTCAGAGTAAGCTGCCATATTTACGGGACACAGTGACATGGCAGACACTTGGAACAAATTTTAGGAATTGAGTAAAAGGCAGATATAGGCTGACCTAGGGCACTCTTAAGGCAAGCATATTGACTGTTCCATTTTCTAATTTCAGAATTAGGATGCTGAGGAATAATTTTTAGTGTGGGAAGTTTCTGTTAACAGGTTACTATAAACAGTAATATCTGTTTATTGAATGGTAAATCATATGGCAATGTTTAACTTACTAGAGAATGCATGAAAATATTTTTGTTATACAAAAGCTGGATGGTTGAAATGAACAACTTTTTTTAACTGAGCTCCACAATTACTGAATGCAAATACAAATAAAAATCAAGAAACTAAAGCCTCATTATTCAGAAATAAAGAATTTTGTGTTATTTATTAAAACATAATTGCTTTAAAGATCAAAGTTAAAAGTCAGACTGTACTGAAAATATGGTTGTCTCTTGGCAGTTAAAAATTACGTAGTCAACTAACAAGAAAGTCTGGTTATGCCATTTTATCTAGGGATGTTTCTTTTCCCCAGCTCTAGCGGATTTTGTACTACTATGTGAGAGCTGAAATGTTTTTATTCCCATTTGTAACATAGCTTTTTCCTGAATGGCTTTAGGAAATGATAAATAACAAAGATATCTTTAGATCTACCTTTTAGATGGCAGTTCTCAGCATTTCTTCTTTAAAGAATCAGGACATAATCTTTACGAACAAATAAAATCACTTAAACTTTCAATGCGGGTCACCCTGACTTAAACAGGAATACTGAACTTCAACAGGTCTGCAGTTCTGCTTTGCTCACATGACAAGGATATATCTTGTTACATGTGACTGACATGATGGATGTATCCAATGTGTAAGGGGGGAAGAGCCAGAATGTGTGGCTAACAAGTACCCCAGTGTGACTCACTATCTCCTACATTGCTACAGAACTTCAGTACCATTTGTAGTGACTGGCAAAAATGTCTCATATTGTAATAGCCTTATAAATTCTTTTGGGGCTGTAACCATTTCTCTTTTGTTTGAATACATGTACAATTTAGTGCTCCAAATCTAAGAGTTGTTTTATACTCATTCCTAATGCAAAAACACCACAACATTATCATTCTTCAGTCAAATATTTCATTTTCATGGTAAAATATGACATTCCCCTTGAACATATAAAGCTAATTTAGTTTGATTCCTCTTTTACAGTTACCCAAATTATAACAGCATGCCTTTAAAGCATAAAATATTTACCTCTACAAAATGGTAACAAAATGAGCCTAATGTGTATCAAAAACTTTGTAGTCATATTTTCCATTTCTTTCTCCATTTCTTTCTGCATTTAATCTCTCTATAATTTGATGTTAATGGTTGTTTTTCAACATTAAGATTCAAAACATTAAGATTATTAAGAGTTGTACTCTCTGAAAAAATTTCTATTTAAAGCTTCTGAAACGCAGAATTTTAAAGCTGACAAATTTAAGATTATAGCTAAGTGATTTAGCTCTAGCAAATGCCAAACTTTAAAGGAAAATAACACAAACTAAAGCTGAGTGGATTTGCATACACATTATTTCTGGCATAACATACGTGGACATTTTCATAAGCTTTCCAATTTTTGAAGGAGAATTGCACCAAATGGTGCAGAAAACAGCACACTGAACTCAGGGTTCCAATGCAGTATGAGCACAGACAAGAATATGAATGTATGTTTTGCTGCTAGCACTTTAGTTACTCATGAAGATACTACAGTGACATCTACTTAAGTCTGGACAGCTTATTTTGAAAGGATATTTCTGTGAGGCAGATTATTAAGTAAAAAGTGAAATATCCATGAGAAAATGTGGGCAATGTTATTTTAATTTCTTTAAAATCTTTAGTATTACACACATGCCCACAGGTACCCACGCACATAATGTATTAAAAAGTTTACACCATGTCATATAAGAAATTTGAAAGCGTATAATATGTAAGAAAAACATATAAGATAACTGTTCTTAGAAATCTGAAAGCTCTTTTCATTATCATTCGTATGCATATCTAAAGAGCAATCTAGCCAAGTTTATAAAGCATTTCTTATGACTGTTGTGATTTTTGCAGTAAAAGGAATCAGGAACTCACAATATGTACATCAAACTTACATGGGTTGTGTATGTTACAAGTATAAAGCAATAGGTAGGGTAAGTATGACAAATATACTGAAGTCCTGACATCATTGCAAAATCTTGACCAAAATAAACAAACAAAAAATGACCCAGAAATCATCTCTATGATAAGAGAAAAGACATTTCACTTTTTGTGAAAGAGAAGAGGTTTCACCATCCCTGCCAGAATCTTGGGTAGCTGTGCAGCAATCACCTCTGACATCATCTCGGGGAATTCAACACTTAGTGCACGGGACTGGAGAAATGTGTTCAGACAGAAGAGATGGAGCTGTTTCACTAGCTGGATTTAATAAAATACAAACATGATAAATCAGGCTAACAGTAATGTAGTCAGATAAACATGCTTTTCATCACTTATACATCCCTCAGCTCACATCACTATACATCTATCTGTCATTCCTTGAATCAGTAATGAGGGTACTCAGCATTCCCTATCAAAAGGTCTTCCCAAGGCAAAAATCATAAATATAGCTAAAGGACACATTATATAAGAAAAGAGTGACTCACTAATGTCATTAGAAAGTAGTATCATCTTCATTAATGACATGCAACGTGAACAATGGCACTTACTAAACAACTATTGAATCTTCTATTTTTTTCTGATGTTCAACATGTCTTGATGCTATATTTACTGCATGCTATTCAGATACTGCTTTGAGGACTGAATTTATTATTTCCTTGTGAGCTTTTCCATGGTTCTGATTATGATCATATCTGGGTATGTCACAAACATTAAACTTCATAGGCCCCTTCCCTTTCAAAGCAA
Organism: Apteryx mantelli; assembly: GCF_036417845.1. NCBI lineage: Eukaryota > Metazoa > Chordata > Aves > Apterygiformes > Apterygidae > Apteryx > Apteryx mantelli. The sequence goes on from NC_089978.1 coordinate 16,116,430, forward strand.
CTGCTTAATAAAATTCACTCTTTCACCTCTTCTATCTTCTTCAACTGAGAAGTTTCAAGTTTATAGCAGTTTTTCTTTCACATTTGTGTCCTTTATGTTGTCAAAGACCATACAATTTCTCTCACCCTAGGCCTTAACACCATGTAGTTCCTCCAGGGTGATCTTTTTCTTGTATCTCCCATCTCTGTCAGCTTGAGCTGGAAATAGGGACTTGAACTAAGATACAGAATGTCCCAAACACTACACTAACCATCACTCTGCTTGATATTTTGCAACAAGTCTCACTCATTTGCTCCCATTGAGGCTATTTTGCATAAGTATTTGAAATGAAGAGATTGACTCTACAGCCCAGTAGTCAAGAGTTCTCCTCTGGATGCTGTGAGATTCAGATTGCAAATTCTTACTACAAGTAAGGCAGGAAGAACTTTTATCCCAAGAAAGATATGCCCAAACAGGCTCCTTGAGCACAGGGCTACCATGAGTAATAGACTGGACAGGACTTGTTTTCGCAAGTATAAGGTGATCAACTGAACTCCATCTGCAGGGAGGGGTTTGGCACTGACAGTTCCAAATGAAGACTGGAGTCTGACTACAATTAAATACTTAAAGTTAAGCTCCTTCTCCCATTCCATATTCTCTGTTGTCTACCTTAGCATGTAAGGATGCTTTTCTTACTTGTCTCATACTCCTTGTGCTGTTATCTGAGAAGGTGTAATACCTAAATTGTGAATATGATTTCTGTGGATGGCAGAAGTTTGTGGAGAGGTTTGTGCAATGGATCAAAAGATTCTGGACTACTTGGTGAACCACATAATTATCACTACTGTTACCTCTCTTAACTCCAATAAATAGGATCTTCAAGTTATTGTGTTTTTTTTTCCCCCTACCAAAAGGAGTAATTAATGATAATAAAAGGTTTTAGATGAATATCTATTTATTCACAAAGAATGAAAATAAAATGCAGATTTGGTGAATGCAGAAGAATGCAAACAAGTAAAGACACCATCTTTCCCTGAGATTCTAAGTTCCCCTCAACCAGCATGGAACTCAAAAGGAATCTTCCTAGATTATCTTAATGTATTCCTCAAGTACTTGCTAAAATTGTCAAGTGTTGCCCTGTGCCTCTGCTTTTGCCTCTCTTGCAGAGATATACAAGCCATTACAAAACAATATTCACATGGATACAGGTTTATACAGAATGTCATTCATTCCACAGTTTTAATAAATGTTAAGCCAATAGGATGTATGCTATAATCTCAGGGATGTGGAAAGGGTTCAGTTTCATCTTTTAAAACCCTTATGAATGTCTATTTCATTATTAGAGCTGTCAAAGATTAGTCACTTCCAGAATATAGACAAATACTTAAAAATTGCTTATAATATACAGGGACTAGTAGTCAATTATGGTTGAAAAACAATCTTGATTGTCTCTCCCTAATTCTTAGTAGCCTGACTTTAAAACTTGAATTGCTTATTGTTTGCATTTTCAAAATGTTTTTAAGCATTCACTAGCACATATACACACACATACATCCCTACCAACAAACATAATTAATAGTAGCAGAAATAGTGCAACATTCAAATGCATTTTTCTCACACACTTAAATCTTGTATACCATACAATCTTGCATACAATACATATTTATTATTAAATATATACATATTCACACAGATATACACATTAAAGGAAAATTCTAGTTATAACAGTTTTTCATTTAGAAATGTTGACTAGCCACTTCATCTTTCCATAAAATTACTTTTAAGACTTATTACTTCCTTCTGACGTAAAAAGCAAAACAAATTAACAAGTAAACTTACATCGTGCATGGAATCCATCAGTTTTGTAAGTTGATAAAAACGCTGCGAGTTGGCCACAACGCCTTTCTGGCGCAAACCAATTGCCTTCACCAGTTCTCTAATGTAGCTTGTTCTCATCTCATCAAATTGGCTTTGACTTCTTAGCCCTTCCAAAGGAACTAAAAAGAAAGTAACACTTGTTTTGCAATTTATTCTGAACACAATGAGAAAGATTTAAAATACAGGACCAGTTTATACTGTATTTTACTGTGTACTTTATTGTTATATAGCACATATTTCTTCCTGTTAGGCAGCGACTGCAGAAACAGTGATACACTGTAGTTAAAAGGATTTATCAACAACATTATTAACTGTGCTAATTTCTGATGTCTAGAAATAGCCTTAAACTTCAGCTATACCTATATGTTGAATAGAAGAGGGCCAAAAGAACCACCCCTGACCTTAGGAAAAGTGTCATGGATTGGCTCATGTTTACAATGCTGAGGGTCAGCCCTCTTTATAGCAGATATATCTTCAAGAGAAGACTCAAAATGGAGTCAAGGAATGAACTAATTACTTCTAATCAGCGCAGATGGTAAGGGATCCAGGGCTCAGGTCTACTGTTTGGATCTCTTTTATTTAACAGAATAAATGTACTCTCAGAGTATCAAACACGGATGGCTTGTTGGAAATAGCAGGAAGAGCAAATGGTTGAAATTACTTTTATGTAATTACTTAAGTAATTACTCTTAAGTACTCTTTTGATGACCAAAATGAAGACATGGAGAGAACATCAGGAAACGAACCTCTTAGTGACTTCTAGTGACAGGATCATATCTGATTGTTGATGATAACTGTTGGTGGCATTGTAAGGAAAGAGGCATTAGCTACAACCACTACTTTCCTTGATTTGGAAGAGAGTAATCCACAAGTCTTATAATACATGTTGTCAAAGGCCCATAAGAAAACTTGAAAAAATATTCCTATCTTGCAATCAAATCTAAGTCCTTGCTTCTTTATAGTAATCATTTATTAAAACATGGGCTTGTTTCAAACATACTCTTTTTGAAAGAACTGTTACATTTCTTCCCCTTTCCTTTCTCTCTTGCTAATGATACTTCACACTGCAGTATCACTTTTGACATTTCACACTGTGGGAGCAAATATAAAGGGAAGGATTTACCTCACCTAACTTTAGACATCTACAGTGAAGGCACCTCCATCTGAGCTAGTGACAAGGCTGCCTGTATTTTTAGTGCAAAAATCAGGCAAGTCCAGGGTACAATGCATGTTAATTGTTTCAGAAGTAGGTCTAGAAAGAGATGAATTTCGCTTTACAGATGCTTATTTCCTCTTCACAGAGTCTCAAAGAATCTTATGAGGACTAGCTTACATAGTCAAATAAATCACATACCAGTTATCTTTGATCTCAATATCTAGTATATCTTCAATCTGATATGAGCCTACAACTAGCAAATTTCATTTGAATCTCTTTAAAAAAACATTGCTTCACAATGACGTTGACTTTTTCAACACTAACTTCTAACTTTCAGGTGATTTGTCACTTATTAGAATTAAAAAAAAAGTGTGTTCTGGCTCTCTGTACAATGCACTGTATTGTTAGATTCCCAAGAATGGGATTCATAAAACAGAAGCCACCCAGTTTTGCCAAAAAGGAGATGGCTGCACAGGGGTGGGACCTAAACCTATTCCCTGAAAGAGAATTAAGTAGCAAATCTAAACCTGCACTGAGATGCACTGCTCTCCATTCAGAAAACATATACCCAGTCCTGAAATCAGTTGCCTAAGTCATATCTGTCTGTCTGTTCCTCAGAGGAAGGTAAGGGGGAAAGAAATATTTCTTTCAGGTAAACATACAAAAATTATTTTCCCTCATCTCAAGTCCAGAGAGAGCTAACAAAGCAGAAGTTCAAATCTCTACTTTCCTCTGATTTATGCACAAGTCTCTTATTTCCTAGGAGACTGCCCAAGAGATGAAACAATCCAGTTTGCCAAGGATGGTTCTTCCTCAGATTCTCCTCAGACAAGTGAAAGTCTGGGGCAAGGAGTTCTAAAGCTAGAACTGAACTTATTATATGCTTATTTTTCTCTTTTGTGGCACAGCTCTGCTTTCTTAAATTATATTCTTTTTGAACTATTCATAGTAATACTTCCTAGACGTGTGTGTCCTTTGATAGATGAAGCACTATTTAGAACTTTTGGGGCACTACTACAACACAGCATATTACATGTAGTAAATAAGGAACTGTAAAAAGGAAAAAATTGCAGAAAATAAAAAAGCTGGTTCACTTTCTGCAAAGAGTAATTCTTCTTTCAAGACAGCTTTAAAACTGTCCAAGTACAATACAAAGAAAGAAAGTCTAAGCTACAGCAAACTGAGGGGAAAAATGTAAATCTGAAAAGAATGTTAAAACTTAGGCTGGCATTTCCATTCAGTATTAGAAATGTATTGAGACTGTCATTTAGTTATCTTTAATACAAACTATTGTTTCTTTGAAATTATATAAAAAGCAAAAATTAGTTCATCTAAATAATAAATAGAAGACAGAAAGAGAGACTAAAATTTGGGAATAGATTTATTGTTAGTATATGAAAACTTGCAATGGCCATACTTTCACATTTGAAGAGGATTAGAGTGAATACCATGACTAAAATAACAAAACTCTTAAACAAACACTTTATAGCAAGAATTAGGTTACATGTTTCTTTTGAGCATAGTTTTGTGGAAAGTATTATATTTATACAGTACCAAAGTTTACTAAATGTCTCAGCAGCAATGGTTAGGTGTGCTCCTTTTCCTAAAGATCTGACAAATTGTTTTTTCCTATAAGACAATAAGTGCAGGAGAGAACAAAAAGCAAAACTCATCAGCATTGGCAGAAATAGTAATTTTTTTAAATTCATTTGTCACTTACATACATCATCTTAGAAATTAATTTCTGAGAGGAATGCAGCTGATAAAGAATGGTAGCTGGATGAATACTGTTAAAATGATGCACTCATAATTGAGAGGGAGTGGACCTTTGCAGCGTTTTTTGAAAAAAATCCATTATGATTTGAGCTTTGTGGGATTATAATGGAAAGCTGGAATATCACAAATGTATCTAAATTTCACTGAAATGTAAGACTTCTCTCTAATGGTCAGACAGACAAGGGAGTTATTTTTGTGAGGAAAAAGAGGTGGAACACATTTAAAATAAGAGTATATTCAACACCGAACAATTCCAACAAAGCAACTGGAGTTATACCAGAGAAGAATTTTGGTCCACGTTATTTTTATTGCTTTAGCAGGGTGTATTCATTTTACTATTATTTTAGTAATTTTTATATTTATATGAGCTAACGTTACATTCTGTTGCTGGCCGATATTTTAAGCATGAGCTTATGCAAATACCAGCCAAGGACAGCTTAAGAAGGAATAAATTTTAGTTCTTTATCTTTTACTGAAACTTTGCACAGCCGAGAAATAGGTTATGCAGGATTCACATGTCTCTTCTCCCACTCAGTAGGTATGTAGAGAACCATACCTCACCATTCTTACAAATATAGTTTAAGAAGTTGCTTGAGTCTCATTTCTAATAATAGCTGTACCATTTTAAAACTTTTCATCTGGGGATTCATCACAGACAATTATGGCTTCAGCTCATGTACTTAGTATTTTAGAAAGGGGTTCAGAAGAGAACTTCATCCACTTCCATATTTCCCAGTAAAAGTGAAAAACCACTGTGTATGCTGGGATCTTAAAAAGACATGTATGATTAGAGTGATCACAGATTTGTTCTCGAACAGACAACTAATCACAACAACATTTTCATTTGTTGATATCTGGGCTAAGCTTGACCATTTTACAAATAGGAGAAGTTGAATAAATGCTAGTATTGTTGGGCATGCCCACTTCCCCCCTTTTTTTTTTTTTTTTGAGTAAGCATGTTTTAACTTCTTCACCAGGATAAAGCCCTCAGTCAATAAGTCTGACAATTTATTAAATACTTGTTTGTATTTCTAATGCTTGTAAGGGGTCTTTATCCGTGTAGACTCATTTAAACTAAAGAGCTTCCTGGATGAAATACAGCACACTTGCTTTGAAAATATATAATGCAGTATAGCTGTATGTCAGACTGGATCCAACATTTCTCCAGTGTTATACACAACAAAACCAAGGATGAAGCATAGATTATTTGCTTCTTATAAATATTCAAGAAAGTATTTTTAGGTCTTGGAAGACTAACATTTTTTTCCTAAAGAAGTCTTCCATTTATTAGACCAGATAGCTTAGCAATTTTCAAGTTAAACAGTATTGTTCAAAACTCTAAACTTTTACTCGTAATACGTTACACAGAAATAAAACAATTTTCTACCTACTTGTATTGAGAAGTAAAAGTGCTTTCATACATAGGAACTCTTCTTGGCTAACTTGAAGTCTGACAAATTCCTGTGGGAGCTGCCACATGGATAGACACAGTGAATAGAACGATGATTCTTTCATCCTCTGTCTTACACCCAGAAAAGGTTATAAAAAAAAAAAGAAAATAAAGAAAAGGCTCAGCTTCTAATTGTTTGAAGGAAATGCCTTGTTACCAGTTTAATTACCACATTACTGAAACTAAGGGAAGAGATTATACATACAGAGAAAAAAATAAGGATTCTTCTGTACTTATGTTAGTTTTTTAATAGTAACAAATTTGCTATTATTTTGGATGTTTACTCTGTTGTTGCTGGGCCAAAAGGTAACCTTGGAGGCTATCAAAGCTGAATGCTAACCACCAAAAAGAGGGCTTATTATTAATTTAAAATAAAATAATAATGTGAAATATTGTAGTATTATATAGTAATAGTGATGTGAAATTGTTTTCTTTTACAAGTTGGCAAATTTTTTTTATTCTTTGAAAAGAGAACGTAAAATTGAAGATGGTTTGTTCCTAAGTCTGATAGGTTTCATAAAAACTTGTCTTTGGGTTTTGAGAAAATGTATTTAGTATGCACTAAATACTTTGTGGCAAATCTAAATAACATTTTACCACTAACAGCAATGATACTATTTTGTAACAGTTTATGCCATTAATAGTTTAAAATAATTAAATATAAATATACAAAAAATGTTTTAAATATATTTAGACCCTACTACAGCCTTATCTAAGAATGTGTGTAAATAGGACAAATCACATCAGTCAATACGTAAAATTGTAGGGGGTTTTGCAGCACTTGGATCTTATTTTTCACTTTGAGATTTTATTGTTCAGAATATATTTTATTGCATATATTTATTGGGAAGGCAATTTTCAACTGAAATGACTACAACAATAGCATCCTAAAGTTTGTAAGTTGAACCTGAAGGTCCAATAACATGGGCTAATTTTACAAAGCTGCATTCTGATCTGAATGTTAGTTGCAACAACAAAGACAAGATTAAATTTTGCCCCATGAGACCAAAGGGACTTTTGTCACTGGTTACAAAGGAAATTCCAACCTTCAGAAATTCAGATCAGGATTCCAACCTGATTGCAGATATTACTCCTAATAATGAAACCAGAAGATATTTTCTATGCCTAAAAGAATCTTCTCAATGCATTGAGGTTTTTTTCTGCTGTTATTTTAAGTGGTACTGTTATCTTAAATGAAAATTCTTTCTTTCTTTTCTTTTTTTTTTTTTTCAAAATCTGAATTGTTGCACCAGCTTTGACACGAGTTAAACATAAAATTTTGATCTGTTAGATCTGAATGGACTGGTTATTTCCACGCCTACTTTAAATCTCCTTTTTTATTCTTTCCTGCTATTCCCTATTCCTAAGTGGCATCTTAGAAGGGTATTAGCTTTCAACATTTTGGTATTATTAAATGTTGTTCTTAGCCATATTTTCAGACACTGGAAAGTATAAATAACAGTAAATCTTTGTAGTGATTTAATATTAATTCATGAAACCATGTCAAACTAACAGTCCTGACTTTCTTCGTTCAAAGTTGCTGCTACTGAGGAGGTCATTCTCAAGGAGCACCAGAATTGACCTCTGGACAAATTCTCTAAATGAGAGATTGGCTGTGAAACAATCTTTGGATTGTGGTTTCATGGTCATTTCAAAACAACTTAAGCGTGGGTTGCCACTATAGAAGGAATTTCCATTATCTCTTCCCACCTCTAGGTGCGCACTCCTGCTATTCTGGCATAAGTGCCTGTATGGCCCATGTGGTAAGTCAGAGCAGGGATCAGCTCCATCTGAAAATTAATTGCTTCTTCTAGGCATTTTTCAAGTATATCAGTTTCCTTATCTGTTTTACAGTGCAGCCTGCCAGTGTTTGGTCCATCTTAAGGGAAATTATGGGAATGCATGGCCAGGGGCAGGCAGGTGGGTGGGGCTGCCTTTTTTGGCAGCTTTTGGCAGTTACCTTGGCTTAAAGTGGTTATGAAAGTACAACCTTATATATCACTGCAGACAAAGAAGAGGGTTATATTTTACTGATATAAAAGTTAACTTTTTTCCCCAATATATAGCTGCAGCTATGATTTGGTGTACCAATTACTCTTTGTTTCTAACTCTTTGTTTCTAATGTTTCAAAGCTGAGCCCGCTGAGATGTTCTCCAATTGAAAGAAGGGTGTATCGTCAGTCCGCCTCTTTCTCAATGTAGATAGACTTGGGCTGCAAACAAGAGCCCTTTTGGAGGGCTTATCATCAGGGCCCATAAATCTCAACCCTTTTCTGGAAGAAAGTACTTAAAGTCTTCTTCACCAGATGGCAGCAGTGGTCCACATGAAGGGTAATATTCCAGGACGTGTTATTACTGCCTGAAGACATCTCAATCTGTATTTCTGAATGTAACCGCAATATATATCACAGAGTATGCTGTGACAGAATACAGTGAAAAGTTCTCTCAATCCCATCCCTTTAAAGTGCTTCAATTTGTACAGCATAATTAATATATATGGGACAGGAATTAATTCATTACTCTATAATCTCATGGTGACTTGCAGTCATCTGAAAGAGAAAAGACCAGGAGCTGTAGAGCCTAATCCACTGAATATCTTGTATAAAGAACATTGCTGACAAAAAACTAGATGTCTACAGATTTTAAGTTATTTTCAGCTGAGATGACAATTGATTGGATCTTTGAAGTTTGTAAATTTTGGATTTAGGTGCCTAGGTCTTCTGCAAACCCACCTCTTAATCTTTAAACAGACATGATTTATATGAAAACTTGCTTAATTTTTATCTCACTTTATAGTGTCTCTTTTAGGGTTTTAAGGAAAAATAAATAAGTAAAATATATTAAGGAAAATAAACATAGAGAGAAAAATATGTTTTACTATTCATGAAAACTTCCTGTGAATTATACCCAAAGTATCTAAAATTACAACTTTGGTAATATTAAGTTGCTGAACTGAAAAACTGACAAAGACAGAAATGAAGATTATCCGAATTCATCAGCATAGTGAAGGATAATCTATACCAACAAATCTCCCCCAAAACAAAAAAAAACAGTCTCAAAATAAACTATCCTTGATATTAGACCTCCTTCTTGCTAAATTAGTACAATTTTCTAACAAGAAATGTGTTTTGGAAAAACAGGGTTTAATAAGAAAGTGTCAAAAACGAATGTTTTAGACTATATATAGACTATTTGTACCACCCCTGCAAAACAGTGACCAAAAAATAATTCCAATTAGTTCCATATATTAAACATGACCTCAGAAATATCTTAGTCACATAAATTCAGGTAAATCATGCTACAGCATCATTATCCTTTTTTTTTTCATCTTAGATAATGAAAATATTATTAGAACTCCTTCTGTTCGGCCACCCCAGCAGAATTTTGGGGATTTCCAGAAAATCCTTCCCAAAGTTACTGAACTTTGAGTTTGTGAGTTTGAGTATGACCAGAGCACTTTTTTCTGATGTTAATTTTGAAACAACAGAGCAAATACAGAATGAAATCCTGGCCTCAATGAAGTTACATTCTCATTAACACAAATAGGTTCAGAATGTCATTTATATTACGGAACAGCAGAGTCTACTTACTCATTTAGTATCAAATCTGGTGCAAAATATAACATCTGACCACTGACATGTTTGTATGATCTCCATCCCATTGCAAAAACCATTAGACTCATCCAGGAATACTGGATGAGGGTTATCTGATCATCAATATGTAAATTCCGAAATCCTGGAAATGAAATAAAAAGTTATTTTATACTCCTTATTTAGACAGTAGCTGAGTAGGTGTTCTTTAGATCACAACTTTGTGCATAAGCTCTAAAACTGGCAATAGGTAGGAAGTTTTGTATAGCTAGTAAGGAAGCTAGGAATAACTAGGAAAACAAATGCTTTTGAGGACATAGCTCTAGGAAGCTTGTGAAGTTCATATAATAACCGATCACTTCATTCTAACAGCTAACCTCTTCTTTTTCTATTCCAGTATTTTGAAATGATCAAACCAAAATCAACTTTAGCAGTCAGAGGTGACTGAATTGTATTTGTATTTAGGAAATAGGAATGCATCTCATTCTCCTTTAGTAAAAATATTATTACATCATCACTGTAATCAACTCTTATTTAATAAATCTCATATTTCAGCGTTCTTTATGAGAAATACAGTTGTAATACAATAACCATCCACCTATGAATATCTTTCTTGAATTTAACTACAGAGAAGTGTTTTCAGTTGTGAATCACAGTGGAAGAAGATGTATACTTTACTTTATAACCTTTGCTCTTTCATAACTTTGAGGATTGTTATGATGCAGCAGAGTCAATCTAACAGCTTCCTGCTGCTGAAAGCAGCAGTCCATTACCTAGTCCTGTTACCTCTTTCAAGCCACCTCTGGCCTTCATGTTACCCCTCAGTAAGTCAATTCAGCTCATGAAGCCATCAGAAAACTACAGACAGGGAAAAAAAGATTTGCTTTGTTCTCACTTAATGAGATGGATCAGTTCAACTAAGAGGTCAGACAAGAGCAAGCTGCACTAGGAAGGAGCAGCAAATGGGACTACCCCTTCCTGCAGCAGTGAGGTCTCAACTTGTGGTCACATGAAACCATATTTCCAGGCTTCCTGCTCAATGTATTGGCTTTTACAGATCACAGGGTTAGGTCCCTATGAGCATACAGAGCACGTAGATGCATAACATGACTTTTTTTTTGTGAGTCAGCCCTGGATCTTCACAAATTCAGTTACTTTCGGATAATAGTCTATTTGTGAGGTCCTTAGTCCTAACCAGTACTATTTATTGTAATTTTTCTCTGTTGCTTTTAAAATTCATTTAAACTGGAATAAGAACAGAGAACATTCAGAAATATAAATATTCCCATGCCAAAAGAATGAATAACAGAGTAGGAGGGGGTAGAGTGGAAAGGCCACTATAATGGCCAGATACAGGAATACTGTGGGCTTTTGTTGTTGTTTTTTTAATGTCTAACTATTTAGAGGTTTTCCTTTAAGAAGGCTGTCCTATTAAAATGTATTTTATTGGTGCATGAATTATCTGATGAAGTGGAAGCTTAATCCTTTTACAATTTGTTAAGAATTAAGTAATATGCAGACAATAGACAAACACTGTACTCTTTTGACTGTTCGTCCTATGACATATTTGCTTAACTAGAATTCACTACATATAAGAAGTGCTATTACCTGGTAGCAATTTAGACCACTTGACTACACAAAGAAGTTGCCTCTCACAAAGATGATTTAGACTGGTCAGCAAGGAACTCGGTGTTTCAGGCTTTGTATTGTCATAACCAGCATAGACAACTTCTGGCTCAATACCTCGTAAAACACTTATCATTGGGGGAACAAACTGTATTTCTTGATTTGGAGAAAAAGACAGCCTCTGGGTTAGAGATTGGCTTTCATCTTGAAGGGCTGCCGGCTGCTGGAGTGCAACATCTAATGTTCTCACAACCTTAATTTTGTTAAACTTTTTAAATTTTCGACCTGAAAAAGAAAATTGTTGACCTGTTAAAAAAAATTAACCAGAAACATAAACTTTTTCCAGTAATGCTAGATAACACTTTCAATCTGTACACGGAAACTAGAACTGTCTTCTACATAAGTTTTCTATTTTTTGTTTCACAATTTATGTAATTTTTAAAAAATGATGGAAAATTCTTCATTTCCCCCCTTCATATCCTCCTCCCTGCCCTGAGAGATGAATGAATGCACCCATTAAAATTATTGCCATGAATTCTAGGTTAGAGTAACCTAATAAAGTGTTTTCTGGTTCAGTTCCCACTGTTCTATAACATGCTGACAGCTGAGCCAACTGGCTCTACAGTTCAGTTTCTGTTCAATGTTACTTAATGATACCATTTCATTTTTTTCCTCTAATATTCAGAAAAAAATGCAAGTAAATTAATTACTACATGTAGAAATCCCTTTCCTCCCAGTTCCAGAAAAGCATTCTGGTCTCATGACTAAGTTCTATTTTGATGATCTGTAATGTTACACTTCTTGTTTACCAGAAAGAAAATATAATGCAGTGATGAGTAAAAAGTCAACAAATGGTGTGAAACCACATGTCAACACTACAGATCTCTTCATTTTCTAGGGAATAATTTCACTTTTTCAGTAATTGTAATTCATATTTCCATGCTACAGTGGTTTGAAGAACACTTATTAAAAAATAATAGCTGAACTGCCTTCCCTAGATAAGTACAAATACTATGTCAAGTACGGCTATGTAAATATACAAAGCTCTAGGTAGTAATTCTTCAAATTTCTTTCATGGAAACATTCTGGAGGACCAAGGAACTTGAACCTTCAGGGGTTCGAGGACAGCAACCCTCAAGAAGAGATTACCACATTACACATATCAATAAGAAGACAATTCCACGTAGAGGTGGCTGCATGGAACACATTCACTTTAAATAGACCCTCAAAGGTGATGAAAACCCTAGTGAAATCATTCAGTTCCTCAGTTCTGCCAAAGTTGTTTTGCTTAGTAAAAAAAGGGTGTCAGAACAAATAAAAAATGCAACAAAGCTGCTGATATTTATGGTCTGATTTACGTGGCACTGGGTCAATAAGAAAGAAGATGCAGTGTGACAGCAGACAAAGAGTAAGTCATTCTGCCTATGAAGAATAAAAAGCTTACATGTTTCAACCTTAAAGAAAACAATGAGGAAGGAGAAGGTTCTGCTGCAAGAAAACTCAGAAATCACATGGATATTTTTACTTTCCTAAGAGTTTTTGCATACTTAATCAATAGTAGAAAAAGACAGAGAAGCACAAAATTTCACTGAATGAAAAGAAAATCCATCCCTATGAAATTGCTGAACCATTGAGAAACTGCATTTTAAAATGGCAATATGCAAAAAACACTCTGAAAGTATGAGGTATGAGATAAAAGGTAACAGAAGATATCAGTGTATCTTTATGTGCTTGAATTAAAATCCAGCTTATCTCATATGTATCAAATTATCTTTTGAAACCTTTAATCAGATGGTACTTTTATTTGTGAATTGAGAATTAGACAAGGAAGGATACACAAATATGTCTCCATCTCATACTGCCTTCTTTTTATTTTACCTTAAAGTAGTGCTGTACTGTCAGAATGCAGCCAGTGCACACAGCTGGCTCCAGGACACTCCCTAGGAGTAGAGAGGCACACCTAAATGTAGGCATGTGCTCTCAATCCTATACAAAGATTGTTTCTCAACTGATTATAGAAGAAATCTAGAGATGCTAGCTAAATCAGTCTTATTTATTACTTTCCTCCTTAGAAATGAGGAAAACACAAGAAACACAGGAAAACAAAAAGGTTCAATAAAAATGGTTTTATTGAGGAAGGTGTCTATTCCATTTTCCTCAGATGCTGCCATATAATAGGAGATAGCAAATTTTATGGAAATTCAGTGTTGCCATTTTGGAAGATCTAGCATGCACACCTAGGAAAATTAAACTGACCTGTTAAAAACATGCATTAGTACATCAGTAATAAAGTATCAAGCAAGATTAATACACCAAACATGGGAAGATACCTCGAGTTATTTCTAAATATTTTATACAGAGCTAATTCTGTTATTTAATTTAATTACTCTTAATGTTCATTGGCATAACTGAAAACAGAATCAGTCCTCACGTTTTTGAACCAGACAGGGTTGAGCAGATGAATGCAATCTAAGATGCTAAAATCAGCTTTCTTTTTTAAATTCTTTAAAGTGCTATCCTATCATAAATATCCACATTTAAGCATTTCACATGCAAAAAAGATTTTCAAAAGCCTCAAAACTTGAAGTTGAATTGAACACTATGTAAAATCCAAGGGGAGTATACTAAACACAATTTCAATAAACACATTTTCCTAATAGTATAAACATGTGGGATGGGCCCCTCAGTAACAATGAAGTCAGAGGTCACACACCCACTGACTCAGCTGGGTGTTTAATTAGCCTCGTACTGCGTGCCCCAACAACCTTATGCACATTTTACTGCTTTCTGCAGTAAAATTAACATATTAGTAAGGATACAAACATTCCTGACTAGGGACTCCTTAGTAAAGAACCAAACATGAACTTACACCTTATGTTACATCTGAACCAAAGAAATAAAAAAGAATATTCAATATGATATTGTGATTAGATACCCAGGGCAATTTCTGTCAGAACAAAGCTATTCATAGTCCTAAAAATGCTGGAAATTACCCACTAACTATTGTTTAGGCATGAAGGAAAGCCAAGTAGGGAGAACACATTTGATAGCTCATAAATAATGATTTCAGGTATTTTCTGAAATAATGGTTTCAGATGGTTTTACAGTTCAAAGAACAAGTAAAGAAAAAAAATGAAACAGAGCACTTACCACATAAGTACCCACATTTCCACATGATTAAATGTATCAGAATTAATGGTGTACTGGTTTGCAATATTGCTTATGTGTTTTTTTCAAATTATGTTGCTATACAGCCACCGGTAAAGCCACACCCCTAGTTACCTATGTACTAGAGAGATGACTACTAACAACTCACATTAAACTTTCCCATCTACCACAAAGAGACCATGTCACATTAATGCAAACTCTTAAGGACATAGGGAAAACAACAGATTTATCGATAGCTTAGCTTTTCAATTGTAGCTTGCATAAATATTCAGATACTTTCTTGCTCTAAGATAAACAAATGTCTCAATTTAGCTATATAGTGGATAAAGAATACTAATCCACTCTAGCAAATATTCATCATAACTTTAAAACCAGTCTATGCACATTTGGATAGCAGGCTCTTTCTTTGTAGCCTTTTCATTAATTTGTTCTAATCAAGATAGCCAACCACTCAAGCGGTTTCTTGGTACTCACAGTTCCCTTACCTACAATTTACTATAAATAGCAAGTGATAGAGCATTTGTGTACTATGTGTATCTAGAAAACAGAAAGTGATAAAAAATAAAAAATCTACTTCATCTAATTATCAAATATATTATGATTTTCTCCTTAATATATAAATCCTGTATTTTAACATTCTTTTAGCTATATATACAGAGTCACACTGCCAATAAGACATTATAGACACCAGACATTTCATATTAAAATGGCTGGGTTTCTACTAAGAGTCTAAAATCTCACCATCCTCACTATCCTTCTCCATACTCTGTAATCAGGTGAAATATGTCAATGATTTATTATTCTTGACAGAACACTATGGCTCTGACTTTAAGGTCACTATGCTCTTACATTTTGTGTAGTAGAACAAGCTGTGTACACCCTAGGAGGGTGTATACAAACTAAAGGAAGAAAGCAGAAGTAATATATCTTTTATTAAACCCTTTGATGCTCCCCCAGAAATCATTACGTGGAAAATTAATTCAAATTTGCTAAAAGCCTGTTATGTAGAAGAGTTGGAAGGGGATGGATTAATTTGTCTAGCTAGTAAGAAGTGCAGTCCTGAGCTGTGGTCTTCCTAAACAATGGGATGGTCTGTTCTCGATCTCGATAAGTTTTCTATAAAAATCAACCAGTTATCCTGGGCACCTTTCCCATCATGGCAGCTTCCCAAGGGCTTCTGCCCAGCAATTCACTAAACAAGTTGAAGGCTGTTCTCCTGAAGTCCAGAGTCCTAACTCTGCTGCTTACCTTCCCAGGCTTCCTGTGGATCCTGAGCTCAATCATCTCATGGTCGCTGTAACCCAAGCAGCCATCTATGACCACATTCTCCACCAGTTGTTTCCTGTTTGTGAGCAGCCGGTGAAGAACAGTATTATCCCTGCGTGCCTGATCTAACGTTCCTCTGTGAAAATTGTCATCGACACAGTCTAGTATATTTGTGGAATGCTTGAACAATATTGACTCCCCTCCAACACAACATAACAATATTACTCTCTTGTTTGATTGTGATCCAGAGACTTTCAACATATATGTCTCTAGTTTCATACTGAAGGTCTAGGCAGTCAAAAAGCTCAGAAGTGCAACTCCCCCATCTTCTTCCCTGCCTATCCTGCCTACAAAGCTTGTACCAATCTATGTCAGTGCTCCAGTCACTGTAGCCATCTCCAACACCAGGTATGCAGACAGGCGTTGGTTTGCCAGATGCATCTTCTGCCATCTTGGCCTTTTTTCTTCACTGGAAGGATTGGAAGGACTTGATGAGAACAGCACCTAGCCCCTGCCACCTTGGTTTCTGCCCAGAGAATCCCACAGCCATCTAGAGAGATAAAAGTCAGTAAGCTTTCTGGGACCTACAGAAAGGTCCTCTTTGGAAAAATTCCACAAACTTTTCCATGAAAGTTAAATAATCTTTTTCTCTTAGTAGAGTCTCTACTTAAACTCTGAAGGTGAACATTCTGCTCTTGAGCTGATTCTCCTGATCCCCATATACAAACCACTGCTAACAGGAACGTTGTTTACAAAAGATGAAGTAGTAGTTTGTGCCTTGGTAGAGAATATGATTGCCTTCCAAGAAGAATTTTGCTCACTGGATCACAGCAAATCTTTATGCAATGTGAAATCCAACTATATTGGATCTGCATGAGCGATGGCAGCATGCATGCATACCAGAGAGAAAATCTTTTTCCCAGATATGTACCTGAGATAGAAATGCAAATTATTATAAATATGTGCAGTGTTTTAATCTGCTCATTAAACTACATACATTTCTCATTCTTAAAAATGTTTTTAGTTTCCAAAAACAAGTTACTGCTGATATACTTCAATATTCATCCTAATTTTGATTTTACTATAGGTCTCAGTCTGCCATTCACAAAAAAATAATGCTTGTTCACACACACTTGAAATTTCTGCAAGAAATTCCTATCTCCTGAGGAAATTTCACATGTACTTACAGGAAGAGCACTGTTTGGAGACTTTTGAATGATTAATATGAAGATACTGCTAGAAATAACAAACTGGCTAGATAGAACTGCCTAACACAAAGAAATTACCTAACTACAAAAAACTACCTAAATACCAAGAAATTATTTACATATTCCTAGTATTAGCTGAGAAAAAAGGGATCCAAAGAGAAACAGGAAGTTAATACTCTTTACCATGCATGATGGTAAAGAACTAACAGTCAGAGAAACTTTCTCTTTAGGTTTTGGTTTCAAGTATGAGGACATAACATATCCACATACCGCCCCATCAATATTGCTAGCAAAAGCGTCCAACTTTTTTCCATTTTAGGCACCTACTTCCAGAGCAAAATCTGTATGTTCAAAACTACTAGGAAAAGAAAACATTCTTTTTTAAACTAGCATCCAGAAACATATGCAAAATGCAGAAAAAAGTCAAAAGTTTTTCTATGTAGAATTACCATGCAGAACAACATTGATGTGAAAGGAGCAGAAGGAGTAGATGATGCTAGTGATTCATCATACACTCCTCTCCATGTCGAAACAGGGCTGTCTGTGACGTTAAAACACTTGAGTTTCAATTATTGGTATTACATAACCTTTAAGACATGTGAATTGAGGTCATGATCATCACCAGACTCTTGGCTGTGCAGAATTCACAGCCAGGAATGAATTAATGAATAAATCTGACTTAATTCACGCCAGTTGTCCCCAAACCTTATGAAACTAGGCTTTATGTTTGCCAGCTCTTCCTTTCCTGAGTCTCCATTCTTACCATATACTTTCCACAGTCCACACTGTCTCTTTGGCTTTCTCCCCTTCTGAACCTGGGGGAGTGTTCTATCACCTGGGCAAAAAAATGCTTCAGATTCAAGGTGAAAAGTCTGCCCTTTGAAGTACTGTTTCTTCCCTCCATTCCTACCTCAGCTCTAGAACACCACTTCTCTCCTGGGAAGCACAGCGCTAAAGATCCAAAGGACATGTTCTCTTTCCTTCATGTCTCTTCCTTCCAGTCCAATGCCACCAACATGCCTGTCAGCTCCTTTTTTTTTTTTTTTTTTTAACTGAGAGGAAGGACTGACAGAACAAGGTGTAGCAAGGAGAGAGAGAGAGAGTATTACCAGATAGACGGATGGTTCTCCTCATTGTCTGTCTCCAGTGCTGTGGGGAGAGATGGATGCAGTCTGGAGAAGAGGACTTAGAGGAGAGGTAGTGCTGAGTGTCTAGGAAGGTGTGGGAGTACAACATAGATCACAGCCCACATTGCAGCATTGCTTCTCTCTCTCAGCACATTGACTGTTCCCTGGACCTGCAGTACTGTCTCTTACTGAAGATGAAAAACAGAGAGCCAGAAGCAGCTGCTCACTGGTTGGCAACTACTGATTTACATCACCAATAAAAGTATAAAATACAAGAATGACACAATGGTCATGCGTGCAAAATACTCCAGAACCACAGCCATGCAATATAACAGAGGCTGAAATCCTACACAGCTGTGAAGTTAAAATGTCAGTCTGAAAACCACATACACATTTTAATTTATGAATGGACCCAGACTAGCAAGATAATGAAATTAGCAACAGTATATAATGCCAGTTCTTTCTGCGAGGACAAACAAGAATATGTATATACAGAGAGAGATATGTGCTTGATGCATTAAAATAAATGATACTGAAAGAAAGTAGTTTGTCTCTTCCTTTTTTTTTCCTAATTTCCTTTGCAAACATATTCCTTCTTATTATTTCTATCATCCCCATATAGCCATTTTCTTATAGTCTTAGCCACACAATTTGAAGAGTTGTGCTGGGCCAAAACTTTATATAGCTAAAGTTCTCATGATCAACGTGAAAAAAAATAGGAAAATTATCTATCATTCCTGCATATAAGCACAGCAAAACTTGCCATGTGAATACCTGATCCTATACCACTGGCTTGTTCCCTGTGGGATTTCTATGATATAGTGCACAACTTTCATTAATGTTACATAAAAAAGCAGAGTGTTCTCTAAAGCAAAATCTGTTCCAGCAAGATACAACAGGAAAATGGAAATTCCCAGGACCTAGTATGCAAAGTCTGCAGTACTGGTGCAAGCGCTACCTGGTCCTCTTTCATGAAATAAAAGGATATAATTTTGCTGACATCTACTCAAAACAATGATGGAGAGAACAACAAAAAAGAGACAAGGATAGTACTGATTCCTGGTTTTAGTGTCAGTCTCATCTTGCTTCTTTGTTTTTTTCTAAATCAAATTCTCTGATCCAAAATTATTAATAAATACACACCAAAAACATAATTCCTACCCTTTGTCCTACAGTACTATATTTTTGTCTCAGGATTTCCAGACATTTTAAAGAAAAATTACAAAGAAGAATCTAAAATTATTTTTAAAAACAAGTAATTCTTCAAAAAATAACATTTCTATGGTTTTTTTACTTTAGAATATCAAATTGATAGTGTTTAAACTAAATAGACTGAAGGTAGTTTTCTTGACTGACTATTTTTCTGAATCAGACTTCAAAAGTATCTCACCTCCCAGGACCATACCAGCTTGACAGCACTTCCGCAAGCGACATGCTGGACAGTTCTTCCTACGAATTTTATCAACTATACAGTCATTTCTTCCAGCACATAAATAGTTGTGCTGCCCTATAAGCAAAAGAAACACAAGATTAATAAGTTTTATAACATGACAAAATAATTTCTCTGTATAAATGATCCAAAAATAAAAGAGGATTTAAACCAAAGTGTACCCATTAAAGGCGTCCTTCATTTTTATGTTAACTTTTAAATAATTGTCACTGTTTAAATATAGTAATTTCTCTGGCCTTTTTAAGAGGGACATTCCCAATGTATATAACTCCAAAATAACTGTAAACAATATGAACCACTTAAATTACTGTACTATCAATATTTCTAATGTAAATCAAGCACGAGGGCAGACTGATTTGTTTTTTTCAATCTTATTTCTTTTTCCATGTAAGTTATTGTTCCTGCTTTTAAAGTGAATAAGTGAATTTTGCTTTGATTGACAAGGAGTTTCCTATAAAAAATGAACAAAGAAAATGGGGGACAAAGCAGTGCAAAAAAGAGCCCTTTTAGCAGACTAAATTACCTCTGATGGAAAATCAGCTTTCCACTAGACATACCCACATATCAACACAGCCAATGAGGGAAAACAGAAGGCGGTAACTTTTGGGTTATGTTCGGTCTTAGGAATCACAAGCTTGGCAACTCCAGTTTATTGCTGAATTCTGAAGGACCCAAAGAGTTAGGAAGAGGTTGGCATTAGCTTGAGTAAGCATCTCAGAATTTCCAGTATTTCATTATCCTTCTTCACCTTTTTAAATGGATGATCTAAATCTTCCTTGCTTGAAATTTAACTCATTATTTCTTGTCCTGTCTGCCAGACTACTCCCTTCTTCCTTGCAGCAGCATATTTCAGACCTATCAGTCTTCTGTCCTCTAAGCTAAACAAACCTAATTTATTCAGCCTTTTTACATAGTTTCCATGTTTTCTAGACTTCTGATTGTTCATGTATTCCACAATACATGTTACAAATTTCTCGAAAAGTACCTTCCAAACAGATGCCGCAGTCTAGCCCAGGACAAACTAGTGTTAATTACAGTGAAAAAAAATTTTTTTTGTATATTATAAGCTATGATGAAAAAGTTATTAACAACATCATTTGGACAGCTGAACTCCAAGTGAAATTTCTCAGTGCACAAAAAACATTCAAAAATAACTGGTAGAGCAAGACAGATACAAATGGATGATTTAATTACAGGAAATTGTTCATTTCTGTAACATAAAGTTTATGTGATTTTCCTAGATGTTGTAGCTATTTCTTCACCATAGCAAAAAAAGTTAATTTTCATGAAAAAAAAACTTTTAAGTCAAAACTAAAAGCCACATAGTTATCTCAAAATCAGGATTTATCTCCTGTGTATTGAAACGTGAATCTTATAAATGAAATTAGCTTTCAGCAGTGCTAAAAAATAAAATTCAGCTGATATTCTAACATTCTTTTGATGACAAAGTTCAATGAAATTTCTAAATTTCACTTGAAGAAAATGAAAAAGTATGCTTCTATACTTTAGTATGATACTGACTGCTTCTGTGATTCATTTTAATTTTGAATGAGTAAACTTAGCTATAGGTAAAAGAAAACAAACCAAATCTTCACATAACCTTTCAAATTAAGTCCAGGTTTATCCTCTAAGGTTTATCCTTCTTGTTTGTGCACATCATCCTCTATTCATTTCTATATTTTCAGTTTCTTACTGGTACCTAGCATGAAAGCATGAAAATATTTAAAATTAAAAAATGGACCGAAAAAGTAAGGATAAACCACAAGAAGTATCAACATCATGGATGCTTCCATTCTGTTATGGACCTCCAAACAGAACAGACCTCAATAGCACACCTTTCAAATTTGTATTTATTTTTAGATCAGTATTACCCAAAGTTAGCCCCTGATGTCACCAGTAGTAAACAAGCCCGAGATCATTATTTTACTCAGCTGCTGTTAGTCAGTTTTCTTTATAACCAGATTTAGTCCTCTTTCTGCACATGATAAAACGAGCAACTGTTCACCAATAACTTTTCCACACAGCAAAAAAAACCCTGAAAATGAATCCTCTGAAAAATGCAGGAGAAAGAGGAATGTTCTAACAAAGAGAGAAGAACTAGTGCTAAACCATTTGAAATGGAATGTGTTTGTTTCTACGCTTTTTTTTTTTTTGATAATTAATGTACTTCTTACCCATGCTTTTAAGAACAACTTGTCTAGGCTTTTTTTGTCTTTTCCTTCCAGAAATGACAGGGAAATACAAACGCTTGTCTCAAGCATTGCCTGGCATTTAAAAAGTATTTACTAATACAGTAAATCAGAAGACATTACTAAATCATCTCTTTTACTTTCTCCCATTACTTCTAATCTTGGATTCCCATTGCAGGATAACAATACCAAAAGTAACCCCAAAATAAAAGTCTTTCTTGTTTTTGGCAGCAGACCAGGAAGCAAAACACTTATTTTGAACATGTCTTTCTCGCGATTATGTGCAGTTTTTCCTTGATCTCTTGCTTTGTCTTTATTAGCTACAAAAGCACTCTCTGTTTTGATAGGCAACAATAGTTTTAAGAGTCTGTTAGTTAACTCAGACTAATATGAAGCGAGTCAGACTCTCTCTACATTATGGCATTCTGATGCTTTACAGTAGTTAATTACAAAGGAACACATGAAGGAAATGTAAGCAGGGAAGTAGGGGGTTAGGTTTTATAGGGGGTTAGGTTTTGTTTGTGGGTTGTTGGGGGTTTTTTTGTGTGCCCAGGCAAGTATTTCTTCTGGACCCCTTTTTTGGTAACCCTTTGAGTCTATGCATTGTTTTAGTCCATGTAGGGCACGTCCACTGCAAGACCAAAAAATGAACTATGTATTTCCAGTATAGCAGATGATTGAGAATATGGAGAAAATGGTAGGAAAAAATACCAAAACGAAGCAAAGCAGGAGTCATATAAAATCAACAAGGCCAATAACAGTAATAATCGTATGGCAAAATACTGGACAGAGGAAAGTGCTGATGATACTAGTAAATCAGCAGGTATTCATGTTTATGAGAAATAGGTACCTCATATCTACAGCTGTCCCTATTTTTGTGAATGTAAAGAGTATGATATACAGCCTTATACATCTCACTGTATTCCAAATATCAAGTCAAGAAGGAACAGGAACAATCCCATAAAAGATAAAATAAGAAAAGTTATAAGAATATGAACATGAATATGAAGAAAATTCTCATAAATATGTTTGCTGCATTCATATGAAATGAACAATGACCTTCTTCTCCAAAGCTTTAAATGGCACTTGAGAAATATTACTTTAAAATAGTGAAGAAATAGCTAAAACGGATGATAAAATTTTAGCAACTCTATACATTCAACTTATATATGCTTTCTTTGCTCTTATCATTTACAAAATCCAAGTTGCTTTAGCAGTTCCAGTAGCCCTTCTGTTCTTTGTACCACAATCATAAGAAATGAGCCAAGATACATGGAACTAGATGGGATGAAGTAATTCCTGCTTCTATTCTTCTGTTTTAAGATCTGTTACTAGTGTGTTCTAGATTCTCATAGTATAGCATTTTTCTTAACCTCCATCAAACACCATTATGTTAGCAAAGGCGGAAGTCCTAACGCAAAAAGGCCACTACAGTTTTAAGCATTGTGTTGACTAACACTATATTGGGCAGATTTATATGAGAAAGTGGTTAAAATGCCGATGGTCTGCATACACAAACATGCTTACAATTTTTACTTACGGTAACCTGCACTGATGGTACTGCAGCACTCAGAAATTTTAATCCAAATACTGCTGGAAGCAGCATCTACAATGTCTTTGGAAGCTTCACTGTTAGCTTACTGATATACTGTAAGTCACTTACTTACGATCGCTGGAGTGAACTAATGAGTTGTCAAGATTTTGCAGATAAGCAAAATATTGAAAATGTAAAGTTTTATCTGCACCAGGGGTATCAATTGCAGGCAGGCAGTTATTTGTGTAAGTGCATCTGTGCTGAACCGCTGCCACTCTGCACTAAAGCAATGCACTTGTTTGCAAACCCTCAGTTCCTCCTCACTGTAAATGAAAGTACTTTTTCAATTCTTTTTTCTTTCTTCCATAGCTGGTTCTGTATCCCTGTATCACTCTTAATTGGCAATGCCTTCTTATAAAATCATCTACTTCCTACACCCACCACTGGAGGACTGTTCTTTACAATACATATCACAGTGTTTTATTTAGTCTGCTTTTAGATATCTGTTTAAAGACACTGAATATCTATTGCATCTCTTTGTAAATTATTTTACTGCCAAATACCTTCCAGTGTCATCTTATGTCTGTCCTGCCCCACAGCCTGAGAGCTAGCCTACCAGTTCTGCTCATTAATTTAGTCCCAGTATGCTCTTTACCTCTTGTGGTATTTTTTTTTACCATAAGAATTAGAAGGTACCAATTAAATTAATAGCAATTAAATTAAATTAAAACTTTTTCACACAATTAAACTTAGAACTCCTTGCCAGGGAATCTTGTGGAAGCCAAAAAATATTGTTTTCAAACAAAACATGGTTTCAAAACAAATACAATGAAAAATAAGTTCGTCCATGTGTATTAAACACAATGGTGTAGATGTAGATTCCATGCACCTCAAATCATGTTTTTTATTTATTTAATATCCATTTCACTTCTGTGCTAACATTTGCTCCAAAAATGGAGAAGCCCCTGAAGCGAGAATTAGTTTCTAACCACTTAACAGTAAATCACATCCCCCACTGATCTTACCATGATCTTTGCTTTGATCCACTATTCAAAAAATTTTACTCTCTCTGTTAGTCTTAGAGGCCTGATTTAGCAGGGACAGTGCTAGCAAACTTTACGTATTTACAGCAGCGAACTCTTCTTAGAACACAGACTTGGAGCTGTCACTGTATAAAAATGTAGTTAATGAAAGCGAGAGATGCTCCCTTTTAGAAAAGAGCCTAATAGCAGACAATTCACATTCAATTTCCTGATTTGTCCACCGAAATTGAAATTCTCATTTCCAAACTCTTAAGCAGGTGCCCTGACTACAACTCCATAGTCTCTGCTGGTATACAGACCTACTACTGATGCAGATCTACTTCACAGCAAAGAATTAAGATTTCAATGGACCACAGAGGGCAAAAAGTGGGTAGGACAGTAACCTGGGATATGCCCTACCCTGGATTCATCTTCTAGCTGAAATAATTTAGAATTCCTTCCACGACAGTGATATAGCTTAAAGAGAAAACGGTGAAAAGTGCTTGCACCTCAAGTCATCCAACAGCCTGGTACTCAGGGCTACAAGGAAAGAAAGGTGTGTTTGAATCCCTTAAGGCATTAGAGATGTCTGTACATGGCTCTCATCTCCTGGGAGACTGCCTGAACTTTTTTGTGTACTCAGTGACAGGACTCTTGAGCGTAACAGGCATTAGCAATTCCTTCATCTCTGTGAAGCTAGTCTTTTATTTCCTTTGCCTTAATTACAGGTGTTGAAAAAAGGGTTGACACAAATTGATCTCTTTATTTTCTATTTTGGTCAAAACAAACTGTAAAATGTTTATTCCTAAGTCAAAACTGGTATCTTTTTCTATTCTATTTCGCTTTAGTGAGCAGATTGATGAGTAATTTTTCACATAATTCTACTTTTAACAGACTTTTGGTATTCTTCCAGTCCATTGTCACTGGTTTTAAGCCTGCAATCTTACAGTTCTCTGTCAATTTTTTTGCTAAATGGATTAAACAAAACTGGTTTCTCTAGAAGGAAAGCAGCATTCTCAGATCATCGCATATCTTTCATTGCTTTCTTCTATTCAACAAACCACTTCCTTCCAATGTTTGCAACACCCCTGAGTCTGACTCTTTCCCTGTCTCCTGATCTCAAATTTTTCCTACCTCTTCCCGTGAATACTGTAATGTCATTGTTTTTTTCCTTCCCAAATTACCTTTCCAGACAGTAACCTGAGCAGATTGCTTTTATGACATATGTAGCTACCTTGTTTTCATTCATTTCTGGATACAGTTAAAATTATATTCCTGTTTTTTAATCTTTCCCTTAATTTCCTCATCTGTTCATCCATCTTCTGATCTCCCCTTTCAATCATTCACATATACAATTTTCTCCTTCCATATACATCGATTAATGTACCTGTATTTTTACAAAAATAAAGTTAATCAAAAGCTAATAAAGTTAATAAAGTTAATCAAAAGCCATGAAACTTGTAGAATAAACTAATCAAAGCCCATGACATTTGTAGAATAATTAAACTATAATTTCTAAAATTACATAAACAAAAGAATGTGTGGAAAAATAAAATGAAATAAGATCTTTGCTAATTAATTTAACAGAGGCCTATAACAAAAAAAATAAAGAAAAAAGTAAAATCAAGCAAAATTAAGTCCTGCTTATGGAAACAATCAGGAACTGCAAAATCAATATTACCATTTCACATTGATTCTGAGCTGTTTTGCCTAGCATATTTACCACTGCAACATCCTGAAAAGCATAGTGTTTGCGCCTAAATTTAGGAATTTACGATAGTAAAAATTTTGCATAGTTAGTATCTTTAAGAAAGAGATGCTGACTTCTAAAAATTAGCATTTTCAACTCTTTTTATGGCACTGTGCAACAGTTGCTCCTTGGTCACAATTTTTAATTAACTATATCGGTAATAGAAATATGTAAAATGATTAAACTGACAGCTTTTTTGTCAGTGAGGGATGTGTTTCATATAAAATATTGATCATGGGATGCTACTATGACCACAAAATCCACTTAAGAAGTACTCCAAGTATTTCAAAGGCATACATTATTCAAGTATCTTTTGTTATTCTTCCAGTCCTCGACTGTCATATTCTTACGCCAACACAGAAGGATTGTATTTATATTTCTGCCATTGTATCATTCTGATTTCAGTGAAAGTATTATAGCACATTGCCATGATGAAGCTTTTCATAAATATTTTCTCCTTATTCTTCTACTTGTCAGTGCTTTTCTGTCCTACAACTGAAGCAGTGGGACTGGGTCACTCACTCTGCAAGTAATAAAGGCAGGAAAATAGAATCATTAGTAGAAGAAAACAACAAAAAAGAAAAAAAAAAGATTTTGCTTTCCATTGATTGAAACACTCAATTGACAACAGACTGCTGAAAAACAGCAAAGAGGGGATTCATTTGACTAGCTAGATTCTACAGTGTGGACAGCCAGGAGAACAAGTAGTGTACACTCCCTTCTTGGTCATTAGAGAAAAACAGGCCCTTAGGACACAATTCATCTTAATGCTGAGCAAATGTCTAAACTTTGGTCCTTAAATAGCCTACTGGTCTCCTAAGGAAGCTTGAGGAAATTAGCCCAAAAAGGGATGTTCACACTGTAAATGCCTATGGCTTGGAGCAACAAATCTCACATAAAATACTGTCTTTGAGAAATATGGAAGATGATATAATTACTGGACAGGAATAGAGTAATATTCTCCTGGATCAGAATGTCTGCATGTAATTCTTTCTGTATTTGAACTACTAAAGATTTCAGGTTGTTGAAATGTGTGTAGACGTTAACCAATATTAAGCAACAGCCACTTGTGAAAGGCACAGGAGTTTTGACTAGGCATAATCAGGAAAACTCTGAAGTGGAGCCATGTATCACTGCACATAATGCCAGACTATAATATATAAATGTCACATTGTGAAGACTTTGTTTCAATAGTTTCTAAAGAACCATCTCAATTTCTTATTAGTACATCATCAGTTTGGGGGAACAGATAGATACACAGCTTAAGGTGATGGCCACCATCAAACCTTAATGTGTTTTTAGCAGATAATAGTTTGACTTCTAAAAACCTACTGGCTACCTTGGTAACATGGGTGGGATTCACCTCACCAAATGCAGACAGTGTACATCATCTGATACTCCTTTTATATGCAGTACAAAGAAATAGTTACTGTTAGAGTACCGTTCTTTTCATCCTAAGCAGACATCTAAAATAAGTCAGCGAATCACTTCCTAGAAGTCCCCGTTTCTCTCCATTCACTGTAAAGTGAACTTAAGGTGAGTGACTCAGGTTAGTCATATCATGCATGTCTAAAGTTAGAACAGAGGAATCTCAGCAATACTGAACAGCCAGTTGCTGGTGATCTGTAAAGCAAGCAGTTTTACACTACCTGAAATAACCTCTATTCCACCTTAAAAGATGTTTAACACAATATTCAACACAGCTTATAAATATGCTACATAAAATTAAGCCCCGAAAACATTAATAAGTAGCATTTCTGCAATTGATTATGCTCTAAGCCCTCTCTATCAGGAAATCAGTAATAACAAGTCACAATGAAAGTAGTAAAAAGCTCAGCATTAGCATAATAACCAAAGCACCAGAATGAATGCAAACTTAGCTCACTCAATTGTTGTGCCTCATAAAAATCAGTTCAGCAAATTAATGTTTGTCAAATTGCTGAAAGATAAATATTCTTAAAGTCAGAAATATGAATATATACAATTATGTATCAGTACAAATTTTCTTACTTTTCCTTTCATGTTGAAAATATTTTGTTCTCACAGAAGTGAGACTTCCCAATTGAACTTTAGAACCTTCAGTGCAGTAACTCTGTATATGTGAATCTGGGAATGCACCTAGTGGACTCCACATTAACACTTTTTGGTAATGTGCAAAATAAAATAGTTTTAATAGTATTAAATTTGGTATCATTACATATTAAGTGAAAAGCATTTTTATCTCTCAACTTACCATACATATGTTTTGTCTATTTCATAAAACTTTCATCTCTATCAGGTCCACGGTATAGACTGTACCAATTTCTGGGACACAATCTGGAAAACTGAATTAACAGTTGGAAATTCCTGCAGAGTTAGGAGACAAGGGAACTTTTACAGCTCCCCAATCAATCTCATAGACAAAAGGGTTTCTATAGCATTCCATTTCATTGTCTTTCCAAGGAAGGCTATTATATTTTTTTATTTATTTATTTGACCTCTGTTCTTAAGCTACAGAAAAGCACATTTGTTTAATTTGGCAATTTTCCTTATGCAGAACATTTCACTACAGGATGTAGAGAATCACACTGTCACCATAAAACTGGCTATACAAAATATAAGTCCCATAAAGTTTATCAAAAAGGTTGGTTGAAGTGATGGTCAGACTTTCAGCTGTGTAACTGTAGCTCATTCTTATTTCAGTACTTTCCTTCAGCCATACATCTCCACATACAGCAGAGAAAACTCTTATGGAAACTCTATTTTCCATCAAGTATAGTTTGTCAGATTAGGTCTCAGAGAAAATAAAAGTTCACACTTTGGCAGTTAAGTGTTAGCTAGTGCTTATGGTTAAGCTTGTTCCCTGATACTATTATTTGTATGACACCATTACCCCGAACTTGAAGGACATATTACAACCAGCTAAATTTGCTACATAATCACTAGACCGATTTTATATTTTATAGAGCCCCAAAGGGTTATAGGGTTTAAAAATACCAACAGTTAGCTTTCTGCACATCTGCTGTAATACCTATTAATGTTGGCCTCAAACTCTTCAGGTCTGGGCAACTACTTTTCATTACATGTAAAAGTAATATAAACAAAGGACGAAGGGAAGCAAACGTCTTATATAAAGACTATAAAACAAAAATAAGAAGTAGGACTTTATATAGAAAAGACAGCACTTAATTTTTTTTTCAGGATCTAGGTAATTTTCACTTTTCATCAGTAAAACATCTGCAAAGGAGACACTTTCAATTAAAAAGCACTTCCTTCCTCTCCAGGGCATAAATTTTACCATTCTTGTACACAAGTAATTTAATTAATGTTGTCCTGCATGACTTAATGTGAAGATATCTTTAACAGATATCATTAATGACTCTGGCAATTTAGTGTTAAAAAAGTAAGCATTTACCTGCTTAATTCTTATTCTCCTAACCCCCTATTAGAAATATTATACCTAATTTTGTGTGACCATGAACTAAATCTATTGGTAACACTTTAAAAATTCCCAATCACCAACAGCAAATCACTTTACAACTACACTAATTCTACTTATTTGAAAACATTGTAAATATTACTTCTGAATATTTTTTGATTGATAACTCTAAAGTGCCAGTCATTCTCAGCTCACTGACAAGAAAAGTAATGTTTCCTGAAACAAAACAAAACAAAAAAACAGACTATTTACCCCTTAGCTATTCTTACCCCTTAGCTTATCCTTAGTTATCCTTCCCACTTCCAGCATTAATTTTTTTCCTATCTGCTTTACTAGGTTTTCCCCAAAAATGGATTCACAGTTTTTTTCAGATGATTTAAAAACTGCTCCTTGAGGTCCAAAAACTGTACTATATATTTTCTAATCATAGTCTTTCCCTTAAAAGCCTATCCTGAAATATGAAGCTTACCATCTAAAAATATTGTAACCTGCATCAAGACTTAAAATTGGGCAAAAATTAGTTCATAGACTATTGGAAAAGAAATATTTTTTCTAAAGAATTGAACTGCCCTTTGTTAACCTATTTCTCTCCAAGATTCTGTTTAGAGTAAAATATACATGTTGTATTAACATCTTTTTCTTTATGCTTATATGAACATATGTGAAATCAAGAACCCAAACAACATTAACTATCCATCATATTATCAACATATATTCACTATATTTAACAATTCACTGCCAACAAACATTCTAAAATAATTTAATTCTAAATCTACACTTTCATCTTAGTGATCTTAATACAGTTCTGCTCCACTGTTAAAGTGTGAAAACTGTTAAAATAATTATATTGTGTATCTTTGCTAGTTATAGTCAAATGCATGATTAAATCTTATTACTGCAGAAACATTTCTGTGTTCACCTATATAGTCTTAAATAATTATTCATTCTAAATATTATGACTTGACTTTTATAATGAAAGATCAGAGACGAAAAATGGAGTTTTCTGGATAATGTAATGGCCCCTTTTAACACAAAGGGAGCATTTAATTAATAAGGCAATTTCCACACACTAAAGGAGAGTAAAAATAAATGGTGTATGAACAGGAAGATGACATAGGCTATTAGACTTGAAACAGCCAGCATATTTGAGATTAAATGGATATTTTAAATAAAAATAGCCATTTCTCAGCAAATTATATACCACTATACTTTGTCCCTTTTTTTAAGTTATGCTCTTGAAAGCTTCATAATATATGAAAAAGTCATCTAAATACAGAAAATCCAACAAGTAGCAAATTTCTACTTCCAATTTTATTTTAATTTCTTATAGTGATAAGTACTTATGCAAAGTAAATCTAGAGTCGTGACTATGAATTTGCATTCATAAAGTTTAACATCTTTTTTGCAAGAACTATTATTTAAAATACAAAATAACCATGTCTGTAATAGTACTACCTAAAACTTTAAAAAGGTAAATAATGCATTCTCACTTCAAGAAATGATGGGTGTGGGGATATTTTGCATTAAAAATATGCTCAATTAAATTTACACAATTACTATTGTAAACTTTTAAACACCATTTTCTATTGTATTTGCAATAAAAATATTCTGTTTTTTTTTACTGAAGAGTATTCTATCACCTTTACTTGTGATATCAAATTAAGTGAAAATTAAGTACATTACATGTAAATTAGAGAAAAAACAGGCATCTATCCATAAATGAGATTATTTCAATACTGCTAATTATATCCTATGCTTCAGTTAAAATGGGAAGTCCATCTTTTTTAAAGAACTCCATAGACTTGCACCTTCTACATAAAGCCAGGTAACTATGAGTAACTACGTATCTGCTCAGCTTGCTCATGCTGCTTATTTCTGTCATTCTTTCCCTTAAGACTCAGTAGACTATATTTTTTATTGTTACCGTCCACTTTCTGAGGTAGCTGTCCATTCTTTGAATATTTTTACTAAAGAAACCAAATGCCCTGCCTCACAGTATGCCCACTCTTTGCAATCATTTAAAAATGGTGAATATTGTAAATCATTGTAAATCATGCTATTGTAAATCATAAGCATCTTGTTTGTATAACTGTGCTGATCTCTTCTTTCTTTTTATGTCTATATTTTTGATCTGGTAAGATTCTACAAATACAGACTTTGCGTAAATAACTAGCAAAATTCAATTAAGACATTTCTACTACCAATTTATATGTCTTCTTAATATTTATCACTAAAATATTTATGATGAACATTAATAAAATATTTTTGAGCAGGCTCACCTTCTACACAAGTATCGATACTAGCTTAGGAAAGAGATGAAATTTAAATGTGACAGAATCAAATTCAAATAGAAAATAAAAAAATAAATATTACTGTAGAGATGAAAAGTGAATAATAAAACTTTTTAAAATATAGCATTCATTAATTATACTTATTCTTAAAATTTCATTCCCTTGGTTTTTTTTTTTTTTTTTTTTTTTTTTTTTTTTAAGTATATGACCGATTTACTAGAAGAAACAAAAGCAAAGTTTGTGAAGCGAAACCAAGAGACTGGATTAACACAGCCAATGAAACTTAAGTGTATGCCTAGAGGTGACTTAAGAGCCAAGTTCTTCCCACACCGGAATCTAACATACATGTTTCTAATGACTGTCTCTTTAATCTCATTAAATGTATTGGAGGAAGAAATGCTGCAGTAACTCCAAAGTCCACATAGTCTAGTGTCCTTACACAGGAAGTGTAAAGAAAAACATGTGCATATGCTTAAACTAGAAAATAACAGCATACTAAACAAAAACAGAAAATCTAAACCACATTATTTCCCTAAGCTTTTAATTTCCCCATATACATATGCCTCTTCATTTAAAGGTCAACAAACTATAAAGTTGAATAAACTATATATCACAACAAGAAAACATAGGATGCAATTTTTTATTTTAAGGAAATCTATACATTGTAACAACTGTTTTGTTAAGTATATGGAGCAGAAACCTTAATATCCTAGTTCTGATGGGTAAGATTATAACCACAGAAAAGGAGACAAAGCATAAAATGTAGACACATTTGTTATACTGCATCATTGGTTGCACTTTATAAAGAAATCTGTTCTTGTATTTGTACATATTTAAAAAAAACCTCAGTGGGCATATATCGACAATGACCTCAAGTTACAAAATATAATTCAAAAAGAAAAAATAAACATAAGTATTCTTATTATCGTCTTATTAAACCTGCAGCTTGACTTAGTTAATTAATGGCTAGCTGGAACAAAAGTCAAACCAATTTATTATTATTATTTTTACTTGAAATAGTTCAGTAAAACTTGAAATACTTCCATAAAACTCGGGAGGCCAAATTCTGCATTTTGCAAGCAAGAAAAATGCCTCATGATATTTTAATTTGATTAGCATTCAAACTTTTTAAATTAAATTGCGTAATATGAAAGATTTTTATGAACCTCTGCCTACTCAGAAAGAGTAAATGATAAACAGTAAATAATAAAAGTAAAACAAATAATGCTAGTAAAATCAATTAAGAAAGAATTTAGTATTCACTGCAATCCTTTAAAAAGAGTTGCCAAAACAACAACAACAAAAAACCCTGACTACACTGATAATACTTTTAAAGATCCGTTAGATCTGTTTCAGCAATGGATAAAAGTTATGTTCTTAGCAATGCCTAAAAAGATGTATTTCAAGTAACTAGGAACAACGGCATCATATAGTACCTTCCATTGCCCTTTTAAAGAAGACTTTACAACTTCCACAGGTAAGTACTCCGTAGTGGCAACCAGATGCCTCATCACCGCAGATGAGACAAATCTTCTGGGGTAAGGATTCAAAGCTGTATTGAGGACTTTGGCTGGTTTCTGTATCTGGTCTTTAAAAGAAAAAGAATTGAGAGAAATTAAATCTCTAGATTTGTGACAGTTGATGATTAATTTGTGACAGTTACCTGTATTAATCAGTTTTATATTTAAAACTTCCTTTTTAAAATTGTAACCAAACTTCAGAAGAACAAGAAGAAAAAACTAAAGAAAATCCAAGTATGACTGCATTTCCATTTAAGGGCTTGTCTATACTAGAATAAAAGGTACATTTGTAAAATGTGCCAAGCCATTAAAAAGCTAATGTAGTGGGCCAAGTAGTATTCTAACCTTCATTAGCTGAAGAAGGTAAAATCTAGGAACTTGTTAGAATGTTCATCTTCCTCAGAGCAACAATTCTTTTGAGCAAAGTCATACTACTTTTTATATTTTTTTCCTCAGCACAGAATGGCAGAGAGAATCAAATAGAAGTAAACTGAATTTCAAAAGTCCCTTTCACATGGGAACAATTTATCTCATCTAGAAAAATCTTTACTAATCAGTTTTTTTAATCCCATTCAGTTGCAGGGTTCTGACCAGCAACTAGTTTTGATGGGCACATTATGAAAAGTTAAGGAAAGTACTTCCAGATTTCTTGGCAAGAAAAAAACTAATCTAGTTAATCTTCATGTTTTAAAAAATTCAAGGATTTCTGTTGAGACTGTGGTATTGTGTATATATACATATTTCTTTGCATACTTTCCTATGTAATGCATAACATCTTGGAATCACAGTAAGCCACTTCACTCTAACAAATCTATATACATATTTGAAATGTTTCAGGTTTCTTTTTTGTGTGAAATTAACTACTTTTTCTCAAATCAGGAATAAATATTTTAAAGAATATTTAGGCATTTATAAATACTGTCTATATGTGAATTAAGACAGTCTGCAAAATACACTGCTCCTCCCCTCTTTAGAACTGATTACTTGCAAAGACATAAAATGCTACTTTTCTCAAACCAGAATTGTGCCCCAAAGATCTAAAAATGTATCAGTTGCAAAGCTAAAATTCAATACAGTAAAATGCATCAGAGCTCAGCTCATACATGAACTGTGATTTCCTAGCGCACAGACAATACATAAGCTATCTACAACTACTTTCTAAAAACCTCGGATGGAGTTTA
Source organism: Apteryx mantelli (assembly GCF_036417845.1). Taxonomy (NCBI): domain Eukaryota; kingdom Metazoa; phylum Chordata; class Aves; order Apterygiformes; family Apterygidae; genus Apteryx; species Apteryx mantelli. The sequence goes on from NC_089978.1 coordinate 16,151,008, forward strand.
GCCAGGCAAAATTTAGTTATTTGCCTCAGTACCGTCCATTACTTAGACTGCCTTCCAAGAATACTTTCAAGATGCAATGCCTTACACTGCGATGAAACTAGCCTCCCTCAGCAGAAAGCGCAAAACGCACTCAGGCGGCTTCACCCGCGAATCTGTTCTCTCAGTAAGCGCATTTGCGCGACACCGCTCCGATCTCGCTCCCCTCGGGAAGAAAAGCGCTTGGGCGCACCCGACCGTTACAGCTCGCGGACCCGGGCGGCCGGCACCCCACGCGCCCAACGGCCGCGGCACCCCACGCGCCCAACGGCCCCGCGCCGCCCCGCCTCCGGCCGCCGCTCGCCCTTACCGAGCGTAGCCGATGTAAGGCGGGCAGAGCTGCGGCAAGCCCTCCTTCAGCACCGCCGCCGGGAAGCCCAGGGGCTGGTGGCCGTTGAGGCCGAGCGGCGGGTAGAGGCCCGGCGGCGCCGCGGAGGTGGAGGGCAGGCTGTCGGGCGGCCCCGCCGCCGCCGCCGGCCCGTAGGCCCCGGCCAGAAGGGACGACTCCGCTTTGTAGAGGACGCACTCCAGCGAGGAGTCCTGGCTGCCCCGCGGGTGCTGCGCGAAGTCGGCGCAGCCCGCCGCCGCGGCGCCCTTGGCGCCCAGGTACGGGCTGGGGACGCTGATGCCCTCCTCCTTGATCTTCAGAGCGGGCTGGAAGTCGCCGTAGCCGAAGGGCCCCTCCTTGGCCTCGGCCGCCGGGTAGACGAAGTCCGCGAAGTCGGCGGCGGGGGCGGCGGGCGAGGTGCGCGGGCCGAAGGCGCCGCTCTCGTACTCCTCCACGTCCAAGAGCTGCCGGGTCCGCGACGCCAGGTAGGCAGAGTTGAGGGGCAGGATGGGCATGTGCAGATAATCCTGCCCGGCCTCCGCTGCCGGCGGAGAGGCCGCCGGGGCCGGGGCCAGGCTGCCGCCGCCGCCGCCGGAGCCGGCGTCCTGATCCAGCCGGCTGCCGGAGCCGAAGCCGCGCTCCTCGCTGGGCAGCGCCGCCAGGCCCGGGGCTTTGCCCTTGGGGGCCGTGGCGGGCCCCTCCGCGCCGCCCCCCGCCGGCCGCGGTTTAACGGCGGCGGCGGCCAGGGCGTCGCCGCCCGGCCACAGGGGGGCAGGCCGCGGCGGGGGCTGCGCGGGGCCGGCCGCCGCCGCCGTGCCGGTCGCCGCCGCCGCCCCGGGGGCTGCTTCTCCCGCCTTCTGCTCGGAGCAGCGGCTCATCGGCGCGCTGGGCACCTCCGAGACCTCCGCCCCGAAGAAGGACCACGGCGCCGCGGCGACGGCGGAGCCGGCATGAGCCGCGGGGGCCAGGAAGGTGTCGAGGACGCTCTCCAGGGAGTCCTTATCCGAGAGGGAGCCGCTCCCTGGCCGGTACGAGAGGGGCTCCCGGTCCTCTCCCCCCAGCTGCTTCCGCGGCTCTTCCTCCTTGTCCTCCTCGTCCTCCTCCTCGTCGCTGCTTTTGGGGTAGAGCAGTCCGTCCAGGGAAATGTCGATGGCCTCCGCTTCCCTGCGGAAGGGGTCACGGCTAGGGTGGCCCTGCAGCAGGACCGCCCCGTCTCTGGCAGACGAAGGCGCTCTGGGGTCCTTAGCCTTCACCTCAGTCATGCTGGCCCTGGGCTGAGACGCCGGTGCGCTGCTGCCGGGGCCGGGCTGCTCCTCACATCCTGGACGTGCCCTCGCCGACGGCTGCGGCCGCGCGGGTCCCGCTCACATGGCGCTGGCTGCGGGGCTCTGCCTTCAGAGGGGGCGGCTCATCCGCGGCTCCGCTGCCTTCGGGAGGGGGATAAAAGGGAGGGGGGCTGTCTCGTCCTAAAGAGCAAAACCGAACGGAGCGTGTGCAAGGCGCGGGAGGAGCGGCGAGTGTAAGCGGCGGGCGGGAGGGGAGAGCAGGTGCCCCGCCAGCCTCCTGCTGCCGCGGGCGGGTGGGCGGCCGCCGTCCCGTGCTCCGCTGGGCGAGTCTGCCAGGCGCGCCTCGCTGCGCGCCTCGCTTTCTCCGCGCCGGCTTCCCTCCTCGCCCGCTCGGGGCGAAGGGGCTCGCCGCCCTCACCACGCCCCCGCCCGCCCTTCTCCCCCGCCAGCGGGTCCGCTTGCCGCTGCGGGCCCCGCTGCTGACAGGCTCGCCCCCTCCCCGTGCCTGCGTTGGTGTCGCCCCCCCGCCCCGCTCCTCCTCGCGGCCGAGCCGCTGCCTCGGGCTGCCCCGGCGCCGCCCGCTGCTCAGCTCTGCCTCCCCTCGGCCGGCGCCGGCGGGAAGCCGGGCCCCTCTCCCCTTCAGCGCCGCCGCCTCGGGCGCCGGGCTTCCCCCAGCAGCTTTCTCCAGCTGCTCTCCGCATGCCCTGGCCCCGCCTCTGCCCCGCGCCCCGGTCCTCCCATCGCTCGCTGCTCCCCCTTGCCTCGCCTCGCTTCTCTGTCCCCGTGCCTCAGGGCTGCGCTGCTGACTTCTCCCCTCTGCCTGGCTTCCCCCCCGCCTGGTGATCCCTTTTCCCCCAGCTCTTGTGCAGGTGCCCCGTCTTCATGCTGTACTATCCTAAGAAGTGCAACTCTTGCCTCAAGGCTACGAGCAGGTTGGGTAGGTCACAGTTTTGAACAGAGAGAGACAAGTTTCACCTATTTGCAGTGACTGTAGCCTTCCTTATGTCTGTTTTCATCCTCCCCTCCGGATGTGTGTTGTAATTCGTCCAATTTCTTTACAGATAACTCTGATAAATCTTCCATTTTCTGGTAGCAAAGAAACCAAGGCATTTCAAAGCACATTACATCCAGGGGCCTCCAAAGTATCCTCTATTCTTCATCCAGATAAAACACCAGGCTCTTGGAACAAAATGTTTGGCTAATGGGGCCTTCTGTGCTTCTAATATTTTCCTATAATTATTTTGTCAGGATGAATAACAAGAGGACCTGCTTTGCAGAGGCTGGGAATATAACAAATTATAATCCAGCCCAAGTTGGTTCCAACCAAGAAGTTGTTACCTGCTAATAGCCAGTTGGTATTTTGTGTAAAAAAATGGCTTGGTGGTAGAACTGATTCCATTCAATAAGATAAATATTTATTGTATAAAACCAGTTAATGTAATTTGCTTTAAATAGTCTCAGAAAAGAAACCTGCCTTGAAAGATGCTATGTATAAATTAGCCTAGAACTGACCCTTGAGACTTTGAGTAGAATCAGGATATATTTGATTCATGAAGAAATGTACACTGTTAGTTTGCTGTTTATGTTCTGCCTGTAAATAGAACACAGTTTTCAGAAAAGACATCTTTTTCAAAAACTCTGATCACTGTGAATAGTTCCTTTTTTTTTTTTTTTACTTTAAAATATGTTTAGACTGAAAAGGACAGCTTCTTGGGAGAGGTTTTTTTTTTTTTTTAATTATCAGTGTTCTAAAAGCTAACATAGCAGAAATCATACAGGACAACTTATAGAAGCAGTGGCTTCAGATAGATTTTGTTCAACACGGTGTGTACATTTTACTCTGGGCAAAATACCAGTGGCTGATGGACTGCTTTTGGAGTCTGCCTTTTATTCCGTTAAGAAGTAGGATAAAATCTTTAATTTTTCCTTTCCATTTGTTTTAAAAAATATTATTTTTTCATGATAAGAGCTCACCTTTTAAAACTCAGTTGTCACATAGGCACCTCTATATACGCAGGATGTTCTACAGTATGCTTCATGTTAATATATGCATGTTATGTATAGGAATATTTCTTGAACAGAAATGTCTAACAAAGTTGAAATTGTAGAGGAAAGAACTGTTTGGTCAGCAAGTAGCAAACACAAAATAAGATGACTTCCAAAAACTTACTAGTGAAATAGAGGTTAAAAGAATGGGTTCAAAAGGCTGTACAATTCTATTATGACAAGACATTAAAACAAATAATTTGAAATGCTTCTCTGGCTATTGAGTTTCTGTTTTTCATGCTACAATGTTTGTCCCTTTTACCAAGCCTTCCTTTTCTCAGAGAGACAGAAGTTCATCTCCAGCATCATGGCCATGTTCATTTTGGATTTCCCCTGATATTTTCATGCACAGTCAGCTAATTGTCATGTCTGTTTATTGCCACTGTCTTTTACTTTCTCATTTCCACTTCCCCAAATGCATACAGCTTTCATGGCCTGCTTCTACAGAAATGTGCTCCAAAGATTTGTCTCCTTACAGTGACTTGCCTTCTTACTACTGCTTTAGGCCAAAGAAAGGTAAAGAACCTCAGACGACAGGATGAGGGAAAGCGTGTGGAGTGTTTTCTGCAAGTCCAACTCATTGCTTCTAATGACTTGACCACTAAAATTTTACACTAACAAACAAGTCTGTGTGATTTTAAATATCTGAAAATTCACCAAAAAAAAGAGGATTTACTATTTGCATTATTTGTCTAAATGTTAACAGTCAGATCTTGCTTATGTTCCCTATTGTCATTTCTAATTTCATTTTTATGACTCACCAAATATACTCAATTATTTAATGTAACAATTATGCTGAATTGGCATTCTTTAAGGAAAACATTCTGAGTTCTTTATCTTTAGAACATTTATAGGACTTTGATTTACGTTGGCTTCATGTAATTTCCATAAGTTTTCACTGGAAGCTTTTGGTATTCTCTTCTTATTGTTCTGTCCTTAGCCTTCATTCATTTCCTTTGCCATCAGATATTCTCAAATCATTTTGGTGCTTTCCCTGATATTACTTTGATATCACAGATGTTTTTCAATAAGAACATTTAATGGTATGTGCTGTCAAATTTATTAACATTATAATGTTGCTGTAATTTTGATACTACAGGTTGCAATCAGCATTATGGAAAAATACACAGATTTTCATATGGTATTTGCCCAGCACAGTTTGTATTTTTTTAAAGGCTAATTTTAATTTACAAACCATTAAAACTGTTTTTTTGCAAAATTTTCTAAAATAAAGGTTTTGAAAAGAAACAAATATTTTTGTATCTTTGTTTTTTTATGAAAGTGGCATTTTAAATTCAGATATAAAAATGACTTTTTTATATTCAGTAAATTTTTACTAAAAGCAAATAAAATGAATAGATTTTTACTTCAGAATACTCCTATTTTGGCTCAAACTGTAAAATGTATTGGAGGGTTTGATTGACACTATTATATTTACTTCAAATTCAAAAAAAAGCTTGAAAATGTAGTATTTGGGAGCTCAGACTATTTTTTTAATTATTTACTAGCCTGTTGAAACAATGGAAATAATAAAATGGAAATAATCCAAGCTGGACTTAACATGATTTCTCAACTGTTTTGCTATGCAGCACAATTCCTGTGTAAAATGTCAACAGATACAATAATATAATTGTACTGACAACTGTCATCATTATAATGCTGTAAGATTGCATTAATTTTTTAAGCAGTTCCTGAGCATTTGTTTGAACATTCAACCTTGTATTTTTAAGCACTAGAAAAATTTTATAGAACCTCCAAAATATTTAAAATAGTGATGTTCATTAAAAAAAAATGCAGTATGAGAAAACAAGAAAAGTACAGCCTTCTCAAACAGGTACTACATGTGTCAAAATCCCATTTTTTTTCTGTGAACACCTGTTCTTAAAATAGTCTTGAAGCATGGCCTGAAGGTCAACAAAATCAGTTTTTCTCAGACTAAAGGAGAAATGTCTTCCATTTGTATCAAGAGTGCTATATAAACTGTGCCCCCAAATTAGTGTCTTAATGTTTAAATCCAGGAAAGAACAGACTGATTATGCCAGAAAGCTTGAATTACTGGGTTAGTCCATATAGGCCTTTCTTATAGTGGCCACAGCATTGTTTCGCACAGGCTTTTTAAGAACAGAGCTTAGAAGGTAAAAATGGTGTTTGAAATATTCACAGTTAATCAATGTCTGAAAATTTTTCTTTGTTATCATGTATGTTATGATACAGAATCACAGAATCACAGAATGGTTGAGGTCGGAAGGGACCTCTGGAGACCATCTAGTCCAACCCATCTGCTCCAGCACAGTCACCTAGAGCACGTTGCACAGGATCGCGTCCAGGCGGGTTCTGAATATCTCCAGAGAAGGAGACTCCACAACCTCTCTGGGCAACCTGGTCCAGTGCTCTGTCACCCTCACAGGAAAGAAGCTTTTCCTCATGTTCAGACAGAACTTCCTGTGTTTCAGCTTGTGCCTGTTGCCTCTCGTCCTATTGCTGGGCACCACTGAGAAGAGTCTGGTGCCATCCTCTCTACACCCTCCCTTCAGATACTTCTACATGTTGATAAGACCCCACCTCAGTCTTCTCTTCTCCAGGCTGAAGAGTCCCAGCTCTCAGCCTTTCCTCATAAGAGAGATGCTCCAGTCCCTTCATCAACTTAGTAGCCCTTTGCTGGATTCACTCCAGTATCTCCATGTCTCTCTTGAATTGGGGAGCCCAGAACTGGATGCAGTACTCCAGATGTGGCCTCACCAGGGCTGAGTAGAGGGGGAGGATCATCTCCATCGACCTGCTGGCAATGCTCTTCCTCATGCAACCCCAGATACCATTGGCCTTTTTGGCCACAAGGGCATGTTGCAGGTTCATGGTCACCTTGTTGTCTAGGACTTCCAGGTCCCTCGCTGCAGAGCTGCTTTCCAGCAGGTCCACCCCCAGCTTGTACTGGTGCATGGGGTTATTGCTCCCCAGGTGCAGGACCCTGCAGGACTTTCCTTTGTTGAACTTCATGAGGTTCTTCTCCGCCCACCTCTCCAGCCTGTCCAGGTCTCTCTGAATGGCAGCACAGCCCTCTGGTGTATCAGCCACTCCTCCCAGTTTGGTATCATCAGCAAACGTGCTGAGTGTTCACTCTGTCCCTTCATCCAGGTCACTGATGAATAAGTTGAATAGCCAAAAGTGTCATTGACTTTTTTTAAACAAAGAATATCTGATTCAAAGAGCTTATGATCTCACGGTCCAAAAAAATAAAGAGAGGAGCAAATTTAGAACTTGAGGTATAAGGGATTATAGGAAAGGCTTAGAGGCTTTTGCTTCTATCACAGAAAATAAGTTTTTGTAAACAAAATTTAATAGCTCTGTGACTGCATTTTGCAATTCCTGCTCTACAAAAATAACCTACATTTTCAGCATTTAGTGTAGAATAAATGCAAATAATATACATTCTCAGTATGTTATGCTGGAGATGTGTACTTCTGCGATTGTATTCTCTGTTCTATAAATATTTAGAGCCTTAGACAGACTGCTAAATTCCACTTTAATGGGGATGCCAGCAGACTTTAAATATGCATTTATTAGAGATCATCAGTTTCAAAGTAGTAGCTAAGTCATGAAAGCATCTAACACCAGGGATGTGATCTGATCATAAATGTTCACATCTGAGCCAGGTGATTAGCCTTCTGTAGTCAGATAAGAGTCACAGATATCTGTGGAACATACTAACTCAGCCAGTTCAATGCATCTTCTGGAGCTCTTCAGAGACTCTTACCTCTTTCTATTAAAGATACAAAAGACTTCTGTGATCTGAAGCACTCTGAATAAGATCTGTAACCTAGTTCTTTGGCAATGCAATGTCCAAGATTGATGCCTAAAGTAAGATCTGAATATAGTCCTAAATCCTTAAAATGTGGTATCAATGTGTTCTACTATAATGGTTAAAAATTCTACAAGAATCATGTTTTGGAAAGTGTGCACTGCAGACATATTGTTCCTTCCTCTGAGCATGCGACTACCACAATGTAGTTAATCTCTGTGGTGTGTAATCAGGTGTTTTGCTAGTTTAAATTAAACCAGATTTATAAACAATCAAAATTGTTGTTTTACTAAATACAGTGGTGTCCTGTAACAAATGCAAAGGCAAAGAGATCTGCAAACAGCACAGTATGAAGCAAAGGAAGTAAACAATAGAATCACAGAATCACAGAATCGCTGAGGTTGGAAGGGACCTCTGGAGATCATCTAGTCCAACCCCCCTGCTCAAGCAGGGTCACCTAGAGCACATTGCACAGGATTGCATCCAGGCATGTTTTGAATATCTCCAGAGAAGGAGACTCCACAACCTCTCTGGGCAACCTGTTCCAGTGCTCTGTCACCCTCACAGTGAAAAAGTTTTTCCTCCTGTTCAGATGGAAGCATCTGTGTTTCAGCTTGTGCTCGTTGCCTCTCGTCCTGTCGCTTGGCACCACTGAAAAGAGTCTGGTCCCATCCTCTTGACACCCTCCCTTAAGATACTTGTACACGTTGATAAGATCTCCTCTCACCCTTCTCTTCTCCAAGCTAAACAGGCCCAGCTCTCTCAGCCTTTCCTCATAAGAGAGATGCTTCAGTCCCTTCATCATCTTTGTAGCCTTCGCTGGGCTTGCTCCAGTAGTGCCACATCCCTCTTGTACTGGGGAGCCCAGAACTGGACGCAGTACTCCAGATGTGGCCTCACCAGGGCTGAGTAGAGGGGGAGGATCACCTCCCTCGACCTGCTGGCAACACTCTTCCTGATGCACCCCAGGATACCATTGGCCTTTTTGGCCACAAGGGCACATTGCTGCCTCATGCTTAACTTGGTGTCCACCAGCACTCCCAGGTCCTTCTCCGCAGAGCTGCTTTCCAGCAGGTCAACCCCCAACCTGTACTGGTGCCTGGGGTTATTGCTCCCCAGGTGCAGGATTTTGTATTTCCCTTTGTTGAACTTCATGAGGTTCCTCTCTGCCCACCTCTCCACCCTGTCCAGGTCTCTCTGAATGGAGCACAGCCCTCTGGTGTATCGGCCACTCCTCCCAGTTTTGTATCGTCAGCAAACTTGCTGAGGGTGCACTCTGTCCCTTCATCCAGGTCATTGATGAAGAAGTTGAACAAGACTGGACCCAGTACTGACCCCTGGGGGACACCGCTAGCTACAGGCCTCCAACTAGACTGTGCCACTGATCACAACCCTCTGAGTTCTGCCATTCAGCCAGGTCTCAATCCACCTCACTGTCCACTCATCTAGCCCACACTTCCTGAGCTCGTCTATGAGGATGTGATGGGAGACAGTGTCAAAAGCCTTGCTGAAGTCAAGGTAGACAACATCCACTGCTCTCCCCTCATCTACCCAGCCAGTCATTCCATCATAGAAGGCTATCAGATTGGTTAGGCGTGATTTCCCCTTGGTGAAGCCATGCTGACTACTCCTGATCACCTTCTTTTCCTCCACATGCTTGGAGATGGCCTCCAGGATGAGCTGCTCCACCACCTTTCCAGGGATGGAGGTGAGGCTGACTGTCCTGTAGTTCCCTGGGTCCTCCTTCTTGCCCTTTTTGAAGACTGGGGTGACACTGGAAGTAAACAATAGGACACAAAGGAAGTAAACAATAGAGTTATAAAAGGACATGAGGAAAAGGAAGCTAATCACAGTGCACATTTCTTTATTTCTTGCACTCAGGCACTAAAGTTGCCACAGGGATAGTATTGATACAGGAGGTGAAGTGGGCTCAGAGACATTTTATCTTTATAAATTGTCCAAAGGTGGAAAATAGATGTGCATTGAGTTACATTCATGAAAGTGATAGCTGCTTCTGGGACAGAAGTCATATAATTTATTTAATTTAGCTTTATTTGTCTGTTTATACTTTGTCAAATTCTCACTAAACTACAGCATATCATAAGCTTGTAGCTGAGAAAATAAGCAGGAGCAAGAGAGATGAGAAAAAAGAAGAAAGATGCTTTCCGATTTTATGCTTTACAGAGAGCATCACTGTTTGCTGGATGACATCCTCATCTTCATTCTCAAATACCTTGTCCTCTGGTTTCTGTGAATGCATCATCTTGGGGTGTCAAAGGGCATGTGTTACGTGTCCCTGAAAGCCTAGTTTAGAGACCATTTACCCAAACCCACTATCTTCCTCAAAGAAGCTTTGTTGCTTTATTGCCTAGAATCAGGAAAAAGATAAAAAGGACATGTATTATTCTCATTTATTGGTTTACATGAAATATGGTTGTCTACAATTTGTATATGTGAAATACATATTTCAGTGTATAAAGCAGCCACATACAGACAGTTGAACCCCATGGTGCTAGGTGGAATAAGGTATCTCATCTAATATTAACATTCATGATAGTTAAATATGGTAACATGTTCTGTTTACTGGCTGGAGAGTAGGAAGTTGCAACCAGTGACACCAAACAGATGTTAGCATTTCTGAAAGTCAGTAGGTAGTCAGTAATTTTTCAGAAGTATTAAAACAAATATCTTGTTTAAATTGTGAGTCATAAGTAATCATAGAAAAGAAGATAAAAATCTGGATAGAACCTCAGGAAATTTTGAGTATGCAAGTAAATGCAACTCTACAACACGAAGATAAACAAGGATTAAACCCAAACTGTGACAGTCATGTTCTTAACAGCTTACAAATTGGATGAAAGAGAGCTGATCTTGGGGTTGATATGCAGTGTAAGTGGAAATAAGCATGATTTTCTTTTAGTTTGCTCCTATGCAAATTTAAATTGCCTTAGCAAGGTTTAAACTTGCATCTATCTGCTACTCTGAAGTTTTTCTCCCAGCTTCCACTTACCACTTCATGGTAAGCAATCACTTCATTGTTGTCCCATGAAGTCTCAAAACTGACTCTTCAGCCTTAGATTAGTGACAAACTCTTCTGTATTGTCAATTTCTTTTCATAACCTCGGTTAAAGGCATGTATTTATTTTTATGTAAAATACAGTATTCATCAGTTGCTTCACATTTAGCCTTCCCTATGTTAAATGTAAATGGCTAAATGGCATCAAATAAAGCATGTCAGAAACAATCTTCTGATTATGTTCTTTCTTACTTTATCTCATTCCTACTAGGTAAAGAGTGAAGCATTGATTAAATCTTCATCCACTTCATACCATATCTCTAGAGAGTTTCAGTTCTTATGGAGTTCCAGGTAATTTTCTTTATCTCTTGTGCTTTGTGTTGTTCCAGGATCACTGGGCATCTGATACACATAAGAGCTTCTTATTCAGTGTCCAGTTCCATCTACCTCTGACAAACCATGCATCCTTCTATAGACATACTTTAAGCTTTTGCCTCTCAATCTGAGAACCCAAGAGTCACCTCTTCCCAAAGGGAGCTTTTTCATCCTTGTGCTACCTTGCTAAGCTGAGTACTGTACATTCTTCCTTTGAGCTCTGACTTCATTCAGTCTTAGCTGCATAGTGGGTCAGCCCTAGCATGAGGAAGGAAGAGTGGCTCCATCCAAGTTTTATTTCTAACCTGCCAGTAATAGTGTTCTGGGAAGTGAGAGCAAGAGGAGGAGAGCGTGCAACCCCAAGGGTACCTGTTCCTAGCTGAGTGCTTTTTGCACAAGCACTTGTGCAATAGGAGGCAGTAAATAAGAATTTTTTTGACTCAAAACAGAGGCACTGATTGATCTGAGGCAAGGCAAGGGTTAGGTTTTACTTCAGAGTAGGCTGTCTGAAGCATTTGCTTAAGATTGGAGAGCAACAGTTGCTTGATTCAGCATTATCTGGAATTTAGGTGGTTTGGGTATAGCCCAGGTAATGGCACAACACTTTTTCACATTTCTGTAACTGAATTGACTTCAGTTAGATTACTCCTGCATGACAGAAGAGGGATTAAAAAAAAAAAGCTCTGTTAAAAATATATATGAGAAAAACCCTGTGAAGTTAATAGCCATAATACTACTATTAACAAGGGAAGACACTGACTTATAGTTATGTCACACCAGATCCAGATCTTCCTTTTTTCCCCCTTTGTTTGTGTGTGAAGCAGAAAACTCTGGGATTTTTCACATAATTATATTGTTTATAATTTTATTTCCTAATTAAAAATCAGTAGTAAAAATTAATCAAAGTTTCCAAAATATAACTTTAGTTTTCCAAAATATTTATGCCACTTTGGCATGGTATAATCTACATACTTAATGTAATAGAATTATTCTTAATAATTGTTCTAGTGTTCTGGAAAATCCAGTTTTGTAATAAAAAGATTAATATTCTGCCATATAATCTGGAAAAGAGAGAAGCACAAGTAGGTCTGTCAAGGCATTCTTCATATATTAAATTATACAGTATCACTAACCTGCTGCAATACTTTGTTGTACTAGATATGCCAGCCTGCTCAATCTCCTAAATGAGAGAAAGGTTCTACACAAATATGCAAATTTTAAAATGGCATAAATATTTTCCATGTTTAAATGAGATATTTACCTGACATAAATCGGCACAACTGCATTAGGCGTGGTGAAGGTATTCAACTTAACAGCTGGCAAGGGACCAACATTTTTTCATTTCTTCAGTTATAAAGTTCCTTTAAAACATGTTGTTTAAAGATAGTAAATGCCAAATTATTATTTACCAAGAAGCCTAAAGCATTCTCAAGTTTGTTCCATTGGGAATGGATATACGTCTTAATAGTAAACTTCTCTCAAGGTGTCAGACAAAGCCAGTATTTCACATTTGGATGATCGAAAAGGGCCAAGTAATTCCAAATTCTAGGAAAAAGGTGCATTAACTCCCATTGAGAGCAGCAGAAAAGAATGTCAAGAAACTCACAAGTGGAAATTTGCCAAAGGCCTATCATAAACCTCTCTTTACACCCTCTTACAGTGCTCATTCCTCTTAGAGTTCTAGAGCTTGTATCAGGTCAGCAGAGCTATACACATGGAAATGAGGGAAACACTTGGCTGCTTTGATAACATGAACATTCAGTTTGAGCCTCAGCAGATTTTAATTTATTACTCAATAATCAACAAGAAAAGAGCCAGGGTTAAGCCACAAGTCTGCTAGGCACGGATTCAGACATATGATATTAAGCAACAGAAAGTGAAAGGGAGATATAGCTCCGAGACATAATGGTTGCTCAGCTGCTTAAGTGAATCAGAGAAAATTATATTTCATCAGGAGAAATTTAACCTTACCACATGCCCTTTATAAATAAAATCAAGAGTATAACTTATACAGAAAAGAAAAAATAGGAGGTCACCATTTAATTAAATGAATTCTTCTGAAAGGTCAGAAGGTTATCTAAGCTGAACTGATCTAAGTTCCAGGCTGCATAACAGATAGAGAAAATAGTACAGAGTAAAACCTTCAAATTGCGCTAACTCTTTTGCTGTTCACCTGAAATGACTATTTGAACCTCATTCCCTTAACTAAACATAAAAAGACATAAAAGACCTGGTTCATATACTAACCCCAAAAAAGCAAATTTATCAATGTCAGTAAAGATCATAGACTCTGTAATCCTTGATTTTGAGAAACTCTGGCCAGAGTATTCGTCTTGTCAAATAGCCTAGTTAATTCTGTTATTTACTGTTGCTGGTGTGGTACTCATCCCTAGAGTTTTCTATCATTGATCAGAGCCACCCAGTCTTATGGTAAGTATGTAATAGATTAAAAAATATCCTGAAAAGCTCTTATGGAAAAATAGAATCAGTTAATCTCATATAACACAAAAGATAAATAGATGCCATACTAATTGACAGTGTATTTTCTTGTAGAAATAAATTTAGACACACGCAAGGAAGATGTTCTTTTTAATCACAACTCCAGTAGCCTACTACAGCTGTTAATCACTCTGCCTTAAAATGAATCTTCAGATATGCTGGCTTTAAAATTACAGCCATAAAGCATCTTTAAAGGGTTATTGCAGGGTGTGATTTTCTGATGACTTCTTCTGACATCTTGTTATTGCCTTAGTGTAAATAATAATAGTTGCACTTTCATTTGGAGGCCCAGAGCACCCCCAGGGAAATGTAACAACAAAAACTATCATAATAAGGTGATGTCTATAGTGATATGTTTGCCATAAAAAGTAAAAAAGGTTGATAACCAGTCATAGAAAAATAGATTAATGAAGTATATAAATCATGTGACTGGAGGTATCCCAGCTGTGGAGGAGGGAGGTGGCAGGAGGGATTAAGGAAGCAAACACTTAAAAGGAGAAGGCCTGGCAATAACACCAGTTCCATGATTATATTTTGGGCACCAATGGGAACTTATTTTGCAGAGAGGTAAGCTTGGCCAGCTTTTCTTTGTAGTAGCCCGTTTGTGCTAGCCAACTTTATAACTTATTTACAACAAATCTCATGTTAAACCAGAATTACTAAATTTTATGACGTTTTCAATAAATAGTCCACCAAGAATCTACCAACATTAGCATATGAATCTCAACAAATAGCTTAGATATAAATTCCGTCTGAGCTAGGATACAAGCTCATGATTCCTAATAGAATAAAAAGCAATACATGAATAGAAGACTTGGTCCAAGCTACTGGAAGTTACCAAAAAATTTGGAGGAGGATGAACAATTTTAATATATTTTTAGTTTTTTAATTATTACTTCAGATTTAAGGAATGTCACTACTATCCTGACTCTGTTTCTCTATCTAATGATTTACAAGTTGCATCATTCCTATCTGAGCTGGGAGAAAATTTTCCTCCAAATCCCAGTGTACAGTATACAGCAAATTAGGGACCTTAAAGTTTACTGGAAAAGCAGGGAGCATTTAAGATTTTAATAAAAAAAAAAAAGATTTTTTTTTTTACTTCCTATCTCTATTTTTATATTTGTACATTTTGTTATCAGAAAATAGCTTCGTTATCAGAAAATAGCTTCTTTTCCTTTAGTCTTTTAATCACAGGTTGAGTATTTTGTATGACTGTTCTGTCATGAGTTATAGTTTCTGATTTTTTAGCATGTTTGCTCTCTGAGCTCACTCCTCTTTTCATGACTGGTATTTTAAAACTGGTATTTTTTCAGTCCTTATTGGGAAGAATGAGTGTAGCTTAAAAATATTTTTGATTTTAATTGATGAAAAATAATCAACAGTATATTTATGCAAAGTTTCTGTAATAACAGATGGAAGATAAAAAGCATGATTAGAAGCTGCTGTATTTGATACAACAGGTATATGAGAGTCACCTATATTCTGGAAAATTAAGTATTACAATATCCAGGACAATATATTATGTTGTTTATAAGACACTTTTTTCAATGTCATGTATCTAGTTATATTCACATATACACAAACATAGGGAGCAAATGAACTAGACCAAAAGCACCATGGCTGATCCAAAAGAAAATCAGAATCTGAGCCCCAGCTCTGTGCTTTCGGTGCCGTTATGAAATCAAAGCAAAAGCAGTTCCTGAGTAAACAAAGAACAAATTCAAAATGCATCTTAAAATAGAAATTGATAATGACGTAAATTTAGATGCCTCTTACTCCAGAGAAATTGATACATTTAACGTGCTGTTACTAATGTAGGATTTCAATCATCAAAGAATGTTGATATCTCAGGTATGAAATTCACTAAATGTTCCAAAGTGTAAGCAGTAGTTTAGGAAAATGTATGAAGAATGTTCTATTTCACCAGAACATTAAAAAGCTTTCAAATAGTACAGAATGCAATTATCCAAATAATAACCAGGTTAGGGTACAAGAACAGCTGTCTTGACCCATGCAAAAGCAGCATTTTTTTAAAAATGGTGATTGATATAAAAGATGTGAAATAGTGACTCACTAGATGTGTGCACTGTACAGAAAGGACCTTGACAGAACAATCAAAAAGTCATTTTTAGGGGAAAAATTAAAAACATGAATCAGAGTTTGCAATTGTTTTTATATATTTATAACTCTTGGGCTCTGTACAGTCAAGCATGCAAGAACTGTGAGGATAAGAAGCAAGTAATCAAGAGGTATTTTAGTCTATCATAATAGTGAGGGAATGTATTAAAGAAAAAGAGCAGACCTAAAGTTTTTCTTTGTCTTTCAGCCTAATGATGGTCCCGGTATAGACCATGGTCTGGGTTTTGAATCTGTGACAATTTGTGACAATTATGAAGTGCCACTAATTTTTTCTTAGTCTGACCATTTTATTTTAAAAGGATCAGAAATTAATTTAACTAGAAACTGGATTTCACAATGGAAGTTGATAGTCTCAAAAGGTGGTTTGAACAAAGCCGCCCAATCCTTTGTTAGAGACCTTATCTCCTTTTCATTTTAAATCTTTCATGTTGTAAAGCTTATACTGCTGTATCTTACTCGCTTTGACATGTGGGAAAGCAGCTTGCTAGTTATGGAAGCTTAACTCAAAAATCAGTGATGATGTGGCAGGGATCACAATGCGTGTACTGTAACGTAAATGATTATTCTTTCTTTTTTGAGTGATTGTCTGGATGGATTGCTCTCTTACAGATTACTGTGTGGTTTGTTCATCAGGAGAAAAAAGGGAGATGTCACTTAAAGAATGACTGATAGGAGAGCTCTTCCCAAACTGGTAGCAGATCTGAAATCTTTTACCAAAGCATACTGGAAGTTGAATGTGTAGACTGAGCTCCAGGAAAATCCTCCACAAATCACAAAGTTCAATATTCACAAAGTAAATTACCAACATTTTGTCAACTCTAGTTTAGGAGAATCTCATGTGTCCTCTATAGCCCTTGTTTGTCTGGTGCCTAATGTATCCTGTAATCTATGATGTGTAGAAGTAATAATTAGAAATATATTCTTTTGTATTCTCTTTTGTCTCCTTTTTTCCAAATGCCCTGAACAATTTGGAGAATTTTCTAAATGTCTTTGAAAGGAATGCATTTATCCTTTGAAAGGATAAATGTCCCATCAGAATTTTTGTACAATTCAATTTCACTTGGGCTGGGATGAAGCTTTGATGAAAAAACAGGAAGATGCACTGACTGATTAAGACCAAACCAAGGCAACCTCAGAAAAAAGCTATGAATGGCATTGTCCTCACAAGTGATAGAATAAGGATGCCCTGCCTTGATGGCTTGTATTCTGCTGAATCTTTCATCGGAGGATGAATAGAAAATAAAAGGAGTAGGCTCTCACATAGATACACAAACAATCCAGCAAGAATCAGATTAAGGTGTATGCATGAGGTAGTCCCCTAGGTGACATAAAAATGTGGGAGAGGTTCTGAAAGAATTCTGACCTTGTGAAATGCAGGCTTGCATCTGGGATGGAATAACCCCATACAACAATTCATTGTCTATCTAGGAAGTAGCTCTGCAGGAAAGGACCTGAAGGTCCTGGTGGACAAGAAGTTGAACATGCAGCTGGGCTTGTTCAGCCTGGAGAAGAGAAAGCAAAGGGGAAACCTTATTGTTGTCTACAACTACCTGATCAGAAGATACCAAGAAAATGGAGCCAGACTCATCTTGGAAGTGAACAGCAATAGGATGAGAGGAAATGGACACAAATTGGAACATGGCAAATTCCAGTTAGATATTAGGAAGGTTGGGTTTTTTTCTTTTTTACCATTAGAGTGGTTAAATACCAGAACAGGTTGCCCAGAGAGGATGTGGGATCACCATCCATAGAGATGTTCAAGACTTGACTGGACAAGTCGAGGGGGTTGGACTAGATGACATCCAGAAGTGCCTTCCAATTTAAATTATTCTGTGATTGTATGGTTCTGTGACTGACCTAGAACATAACAGGTGGAGATGGCTACAAGATACACTTGAATGGAGATAAGTGAAAGTTCTTCTTTAAAGAGACAATATGGCATGTGCATATAGCATGCATAGAAAGAGTTTATATATACAAATATATAATACATATATGTAGTCTACATGTATAAATATATATTCTAGGATAGGTGGAATTGCAATACATTACAAAAGGAATTGCCATAGAATCACTTGGATGTAGAATTTCTTGCTCTGCGCTATGTAAAATGAGTCTGATGAGCAGATGCCTGTTGCTTCAGCTGAAAGGTTTCTCTGTCAAGTCCACAGCATAGAGAGTACAACATCCAAGTTATTGGGCACAGGGAGATGGATCAAGCTGTGGTGAAAGGTTGATCAAATGATCAGCCAAGATACATCTAATCTGTGGGGTCCAGAATAATTTTCCAGGTTCATCTGTGCACTCTAAAGACATCCTGAATTTATGTCAGGATGAGACCATGTACCACGAGTCACCTGAACCCTGATTTCCATTGGAAAGAAACCAGGGGATGTGGGCAGAGAGGAAGCCACAATGTCATTCATAAACTAGGGCTGAGAGGAATACATCTGCCCTGCAGTTTTAGTACAGTCCAGGGAACATGAGTACGAGTATCAGATCTGCCAGGTCCAAATTAGCACTAATAGACTTGTGTGACTGAAGTCTTGCTTCAGCTTCCTGGTGACTCGAGGACTTATCAAAATTGTGAAAAGATGTAAAATAATCCCAGAATCTTTACTTCACTTCAATGTTTTATTGGCATGCTTATGGTAGGTTTAATAATAGCGCAGAATTCCTGATATTTTCACATTAGCATCTGCTGGTCCAAGCTGATTATTTGTCATTTTCTCTGTCCCGCATTAGTCTAGGGCCTCTGACACTGAATCTATGCTTAGTGATACTGACCTGGATATCTCTCCAAAATGTGATACAGCATTTGTGTACATTTGTAGCTGCTAAATTATTCTTATTATTTGCTTCTGTGCCTCTGAAGCTAGTCAGTGGCTATATAGGAGTTTTTGAATGTTATCGTAATTCTTTCATCCCTGAGAAAGTAAGAAATATTAAGTGCTTCTAGTCTGTGGTCTTGATTTTGAAAACATCTCAAGGGGAAAACAAATGAATTAGAAGCCCATTTTCTACACAACATGCTATATAGTGTTGTTAGAAAAAGCAGTATTCTATTCTCTATCTAGAAACAAAATGAAAGGGTAAAAGTATATCTAACAAGGAACATAAGAGAGAAGGAAGACAGAACTCAAAATGTCAGAAGGAAACAGACCTATCAATGAATAACTGGAAAGATCCTATTTTTTCTGACTTCAAAATGAATGGTGCACAGGTAAATTTTGCAGGACTATACCTGGTTATTCAGGTGAAACCAAATGGCCTGTTTTCATTTTTTATTGTTCAAAACCTATGAGCCATGCAGATGTTGAAGATTCTAGTTCTGGGGAAGAATTAGGCCTAATGATAAAATTAGTGGAGGTGTTTTTTTCCTGCTTTGTTGAATGATACAATGATCACCAACCTTTGATATGGACTAGACTGAAAGTTCACACCTCTTGCCTTTTCCAGAGTGGCCCAATGGGAAAAGTAAGAATTTTGCTATTTTAAAATTCTGTAATTAAACTCCTGGAAACTTTTCAGCCACCAAATTTATTAGTAGAATTGTGATCAATGAACTTGGGAGTTTGCTGAATTATTTATTAATATAAATCATACAGGGTGTTCTTCCTCATATTGGTATTTCATTGTTATTTCACTTTTTTAAAGGTTGCACAGATGATTCCAAGAATTATGCACTAAAAATGTCTCTTAAATTTTAGATTGAGACATTACTCTGAGAAATAGACAATTGGGCAAAGCATTGTACAGTTTTACCAGATAACAAGGCTTTTTCAAAAATGTGTTCTCTGTCATTTTTAATAAATATTGCCTTTTTCATTCATTTTTGTAAGTTACTTCCTAAAGTGAGGAGCTTTTGTGTATATCTTTTCCTTTTTAATACTTATATTAAAGAGCTTATTGCGGTTTTAAGAGGCAGCTTAGTTCTCCTTTTCCTTCTTTTCCCAAAGGAAATAGTTGGGAATTTTTCTTCTTTTGCTTCTTTTTTATACAGATGACATGATTTTGCTGTTGAACACTTCTCTAGGTCAAAATGTATATTAAAAAACTGTGATCCTTTTGGCTTGCAAGAGTGCATGTTTTCTTCTCACAGAAGAAAATAGAAAAAGATTTCTTTGGTTCACAGACTGAGGCTGCACATGTAGATAATCAGTAGACACAATACTGAACAGGCTATGTTTTCCCCTTTATAAGAACTTGAGTTGTATGTAAGGACTTAAATGTTTTAGTTCTCAGAACTATAATCTGTGCCCCGGCTCCTGTGTAGCCAGAAAGATATTTGAGTGCTCAAGATCAGCACAAAATATACTTTGAAGCAATGTTCTAAATTAAATTTCTACTCTTTCACTGGGAGAAGGTTCCAGAAGGTGCAATTACAGCTAATGCACATTGGTCTTCATATAATTCCTTGGCTACATATTCATCACGTGAACAGTAAGACCTTCCAAAGCTTAGAGATGAAATTCATTTGCAATCTGTTATTTCCTTCATTTTATTAGCCTCTTGAAAAATAACCTAGTTAGAACTGTAGACAAAAATAATAAAACAAACAGACTAAATTATACTCATGGTAGAAGATATGGAAGTCATCTGTTCAACAAATGCTAACCATAGCTATTTTGTGAACTGACTGCATGTGTAATTGTGAGAATATGTAGGTGTTTTGAACACTAAGAAGATAAAATGGGCCTCTCTTGTTTTCCAGTTTTGAATCTGAGAAAAGTAGGTTGGGAGTCATTAAATGTTTGCGGGTTTTTTCGTATGTACATATGATTAAATTGAGTATCTGCTGCTTTCAGTATCTTTTTCATAAGTCTGACTCATATCCTCTCATCTGATAAATGAGAGGATCCTGATTAATAGGTCTCTTATTTCACAGACTCAAGTCTTAAAAAGACTGCTGTGTGACAAAACTGATTCAATTATGTGTGTTCTTACCCCTTGTCTAGTTAATCATAAAAGTAAGATTAAAGTATGTGAAAGACACACTTTTTATGGTCTAAATGATATGCCTCTAAGCCTATTTTTTTTTAAATATTGATTTGGGCTTACTATTCAAGATTGACTTATACTTTTACTTTCTGCATTTTAAAATATGTAGTTTTCATTTGCATGTTGTGCAGCATTCTATGAGCTACAGCTAAATTGCTATACAGCCTTCTATCAGATCTTCTATGGATGAGATATTCAGATTGCTATCCAAGCCACGGGTAGCAGCAGAGGTGCAATACCACGTAAGTGCAGTTCACTGCTTCCAGGAATAGTTTCCTTCTACAGGAATACCACCAATTTCATTGGCAGGAAACCCAAGGTCATGGACCCTCCCAGGATTTAACTGGCCCCACACAGGAATTCCAGTTTGTTGAGTGTGTAAGATAGGGGACTACCAGTACCAGGAGGCTGGTGGGGAGGGGGTTGGTGAGGGTGTTAGGGTTTCACGATGTTTAGGTACATCACATTACATCCCTCTCTCCTGGGTGGCCATCGCAATACCTAGGAAAGCTCTGGCCTGTCTGCCCCTGTGTTTCAATCCCTCCAACCACTGCTAGGCCAGGTGTGAGTCCACACAGCTCTTATTACTACGCTGTAAAAAGTCAGGCTTCGTCTAACTGTCTGTGTTATACAACATATAAACATAGATGTAAAGATACAGTTTACTCAGCAGTACCTAGTAACTACCCTTGGCAGCTTACACTGTCTAGGTAGCATCATGGGCAACTGAGCTAGATTGTGCTGTCTTAAATACACTA
Source organism: Apteryx mantelli (assembly GCF_036417845.1). Classification (NCBI taxonomy): domain Eukaryota; kingdom Metazoa; phylum Chordata; class Aves; order Apterygiformes; family Apterygidae; genus Apteryx; species Apteryx mantelli. The sequence goes on from NC_089978.1 coordinate 16,172,291, forward strand.
ACATAAGCTGTAATCATACCTCCATGAGCATATACACAGCATAGACATATACACAAAGACATCAGATAGTGCTCCTATTCATGTTCACCCACCAGAAAAGCAATATGTCCTTATCTTATTCAAGGATGAGGGAATGTAAATCTTTAGGTATGGTTAAATTTACTGTCTGGAAGGCCTGGCAGTTTTGCACGACTGGCACTCATAGTTTATACACCAAATGCATAGATATCTCTTTTTTTTTTCTTTTTTTTCTTTTTTTTCTTTTTTTTCTTTTTGGTAAAAATTTAATTCTATGTTCCTCTGTATTAAATAAATGGTTACATAAATAGGGGGGAAAAAAAGTCCTTTCATAGTTCATATCTATCTGTAAATTCTGTACACAAGGCATTGATGCATATCTTTGAAAACATGACTTTAACATTTTTTTTCCTGAAGGCATTGATTAAGCTATTGGGCTTCATAGAAATATGTGATTTTGGAGACTCAAATTTTATGGAGAATGCTTACTCACTGAAATGGGTGATGTCCATTGCCTATTTTGGGGTCAAAAATGTAGTATGTTTTCAACTGCTGAATTAGAGAGTTTTTACTTTTCTTGATGGCAACTTGATAATATTAATATGAGAGGTTGAATAAGACAGCTAAGTAGGAAATGAAGTTATAAATATTTTCAAGATATGTATTTGTTATCAAGAGCAATGCTGACTGTTCTGGAAGTAGGGTAGGTAATAAATACGCAATGAAATATTCTGTTTTCCTAATGGAGCATTGAGCAGCTAGAAATCTAATCACCCATCCCCACTTTACTATCTTTGCACCAGTCAGTCTGTATCACTTATATTTTCATTCTGTTTTGAAAAGAGAATGAAATAAAAACAATATAATTCCTGTTAACCAGGTCATACCTTCATCTCTATATATGCTGGAACATCAGTATCATTCTGACATTGCCTTCAGCTCAGACCAATAGGAACAAAATATTTAGTTGCATCAGAATGTATTTCTTAAGTAGTGTTTTTATCTAAAAGAATCCCTAAAAGCCTGCTAAAAGCCCAAACAGCTACACATATGTTAGTATATGCATAGACTCCATCATCACATCCTGGTGTGTAACATTCCCATCTTGGGAAATGTACATTGCTTAACTTCCAAAGGCTGGATTTGTTGCCAGTATCAGAGTGCCTTCATAATTTACACTTTTTTTTCCCCTTATTATTTAACATTTCTTTAAGTATTACCCTAATATCCTGATTTGAGTTGTTTAGGTGGTTTATACATGTTTTCTTTCTTTAGTGTTGGCCTGAGCAGGGGATCTGATCCGGAGAGGTGCCAGATTGTATCTGCTTGTAACAAATTAGGCCTCTTTTTAAACAGATTAGATACCTTCAGGTATCCCTTTGAAATTTAGCAGGGATTCCTCAAATTATTTATTTTCTTACCTCACACACTGCATTTGTTATTTTGTATATCGTTTTCTGATGAATAAGTTCTGTGCCTTCTGCCATCTCTTATGACCAAAACACTGTATATTATGTATTTTAAACTCATTCTTTATTTCACTGTTCAGTCTTCCTGTGATCTTAGAAAAAGTTTTACTCTCCTCATTAAATGTTCCAATAGAAATACTGTTCCCATAATGAACAGTAACAATTAGCACTTTCACATACTAAACAGACATTCAAGTACTTTGAAAAATGTGAAAATGTGACTGAGTTTTGCAGGAAGGAAAATAGGGACAAGAGAGATGTGCAGGTACTCTTCTCCATCACCACCGAGAAATTGCAGTGAAGTTGGTTCTGATTCTGTACAGGAGGGGAATCTTGAACTCTGGCACAACTACACAAATCACCTCAAAGTGGTATGTGGCCTGTGAAGAGCCTCTAGAGAACCAGTTTCTGCCACTAATGGTAGTACCTGTTAAAAGGAGTTAGAAGACTCCTGCTACAGACAAGTTTATTTTGGCAGCTAAATTTTTTGCCCACTGGTACCTTCCTCTGAGCAGGGGAATAAAGTCTTTTTTCTTTCCTTCCCTTTCTTTTTACTGGATCTTCTTCAGGCTGATGCTTTTCCCATCCAGACAGCCAGCTCTTTGAAGGAGCACTAATAGTGATTTTGAAAATCTCAGACATAGAATCACAGAATCACAGAATGGTTGAGGTTGGAAGGAACCTCTGGAGATCATCTAGTCCAACCCCCCTGCTCAAGCAGGGTCACCTAGAGCACATTGTACATTGGATCGCGTCCAGGTGGGTTTTGAATATCTCCAGAGAAGGAGACTCCACAACCTCTCTGGGCAACCTGTTCCAGTGCTCTGTCACCCTCACAGGAAAGAAGCTTTTCCTCATGTTCAGACAGAACTTCCTGTGTTTCAGCTTGTGCCTGTTGCCTCTCGTCCTGTCGCTGGTCACCACTGAAAATAGTCTGGTGCCATCCTCTTGACACCCTCCCTTTAGATATTTGTACACATTGATAAAATCTCCTCTCAGTCTTCTCTTCTCCAGGCTAAACAGGCCCAGCTCTCTCAGTCTTTCCTCATAAGAGAGATGCTCCAGTCCCCTAATCATCTTTGTAGCCTTCGCTGGGCTTGCTCCAGTAGTGCCACATCCCTCTTGTACTGGGGAGCCCAGAACTGGACGCAGTACTCCAGATGTGGCCTCACCAGGGCTGAGTAGAGGGGGAGGATCACCTCCCTCGACCTGCTGGCAACACTCTTCCTGATGCACCCCAGGATACCATTGGCCTTTTTGGCCACAAGGGCACATTGCTGCCTCATGCTTAACTTGGTGTCCACCAGCACTCCCAGGTCCTTCTCGGCAGAGCTGCTTTCCAGCAGGTCAACCCCCAACCTGTACTGGTGCTAGCCTGCCCTTTAATTCTCACCCATAAGCTCTCGACTCGCTCTTCATCCACCCCTAGGCACAGCTCAATACATTCCAGTTGCTCTCTCACATAAAGAGCAACTCCACCACCTCGCTTTCCTGGCCTGTCTTTCCTAAAAAGCACGTAGCCATCCATGACAGCACTCCAGTCATGCGAGCTATCCCACCATGTCTCTGTAATGGCAATGAGATCATGGCCCTGCGACCGCACACACATCTCTAGTTCTTCCTGTTTGCTCCCCAAGCTGCGTGCATTGGTGTACAGGCATTTCAGAGAGGTGATCGAGCATGCAGGTTTCCCAGGAGGGGTAAAAGAGGGTCCTCCATAGCCACATCCCATGCGCACTTCCCTGGCTGCATTCACCTGCTGGAGGCATCCTGACTTGAGCTGTCTTTTGCCAACTGCTCTTTCACTATAAGTCTCCCCTTCCCCCATCTTTCCTAGCCTAAAGCCCTCCTTACTAGATTGGCCAACCTATTGGCAAAGACACACGTGCCCCACTTAGTGAGGTGTATCCCATCTCTCCCCATCAGTTGTTGATCTTCAGACAGAGTCTCATGGTCATAGAAACCAAAACCCTGTTGCCAACACCAGTGGCGCAGCCAGTTGTTAACTTGGGAAATCCGTCTCCTCCTCTTCACATCCATCCCCCTCACTGGCAGGATTAAGGAGAAAATGACCAGGACATTCTGATCAGGAAATGATATTGAGGGTATGTGGGAAGGGAAGAGTGCTTGAGGAAGTGGGTCACAAATCTCACTGGACTCCATATTCTCTTAAAGACAGGGGAAGAGCCAGGAATAGAGAAAATGGTGACAACTGTTTATACATACACAACACATACAAAAATCAAATCACTTTGTTCAAAGACAAATGTCTTTCTGTAGCCTTTTTCTGATATCCTCCTTTTTCACAGATTGACAATAATAGGCATTTTACAACACACTACACATAAAACAGATGTTTGTATTTGGTACCATCCAGGTCATATTTTTTTCCTAGTGGATACCTTCATTTTTCAGAGAATGATGGAATTCCAAAACATCACCCAGAGTAAAGATAAAATCCAAACTCTAAACTGAAACTGTTCCCATGGCTGATAGTAGCCTGCTATCTTCATAGAAGCCTGAATATAACATTTAGTCTCTATCAGTTATGTACTTTTCCACTTGGCAGAGGAGTGATCTGAGACACTTGCCAAGATAGCTTTGTTTCATTTATGTGTTTGTTATGCTCTAACAACATTGATAATGTCAGCATGGCTTTAGGAATAGTGTTTGCTAACTTGTGCCAGCTCTGAAACAACAGATCATAAAATACTGTACTGTTTTCATAAACTTATATTCCCTCATTCAACGGTAGCATGCATTTAGTGCTAACATTTTAAAAACACAGGCCACTCCTCACCAAACCATAGCAGTGTTGAGGAAAGCATAATTAATTGTCAAAGGTAGACTGGGGGTCTGTTTGAAACTTTGAATGTATTATTAGCTCTTATATTGACTATTTTTGTGATGTAGGTACAGTTATGTCACTTTTGTTCACTCATTCCAGAATGAGGAAAATGCCAGCCTGAAAGGTCTGCTGTTAGAAGAAATGTATATTTATAAATAATTACAAGAGTTTGGGGTAATAGCTGCTGTTAAACTGAAAGATATTAATATTTAATTACAGAATATCTATGAAAAGTTTCAAGATATTATCAGCGTAGCCCTCTATTGATAGACAGGTTTTTATGTTTTCCCAGGACAGTAATATTTTCATACATGCTTTCATTATCTTGACCTTTTTTGTACATTACATAGGTAATAGAAGCATGGTAAAACAGTCTTCAACCAGCAAGGCATGGAAATATTCTTTAAGTACACTGAGCAACACTGAAATCAGTTATCCTTGCTTTCTGTCCATTCATCAAACTTAAGCAAGACCTCAGGAAAAATTTAAAATAAATTCATTATTTTTGTTTTGTTTTATAGTTTGGGTGTTTATGCTGTCGTTTTATTTGTATTTGCTTTGCTTTACACTAGTTTACCTGTATGTCTCAAAACATGCCAAGCATCCTGATCAGTTTTGTAAATTAACAGCACAAACTAAATAAAAGGAAGTTGCTATTTATATAAAGCAAATGAGATCTTATGGCTAGTGAGCCATAAGATTCTTCCCACTGTGGATTCTTCAAGAGTGTTCAAAACTTGCAGTTCCTTCTCCTTACTCTCTCTGATTAACATCATAGACTTTTGGCATCATTTGGAAATAAAAATGCCATAACAAAAAGAGAAAGATATTCCTGTATGTTTTTCAGAAAAACATCAAATCAACTTAGAGAGGTTGGTTGTGTAAGTGTCACCAGCCTATTTAAATGGGACATTCTGATCTAAAGAGTCTGTTTAAAAGAGGTTGTGAGCAATTTTAGACAAGCACATATACCCTCTGTAAATTCTTACTGGCTAATGTGCATTTGTGCAATCAGGAATATGATGAACTAGTGATGATGATCTGTAAAATAATTTGATAATTTTACTCTAATGCATTCTTCCAACAGAGCTAAAGAAATTCAAACAAACCTTTCACAAATGTAAATTTCTAGATGTGGATGCATTTGTGGATGCGTTGACCTTAACTGAACAGGCACTGCTCTATGTATGTTAATATTGTCATTCTTGTGAGAAAATTAGGTATTAGAATATGACTTTTGTCACATTCAATATAAGCAAATGTAAAAACTTCATTTTGTAGTATTCAGAATTTGCTCTTTTGCGCTAATGTAATTTGTAACTTTCAAATATTCAGTGTCATGTCTTTGAAGAGTCTTTGAATGAGCACTATTGTCAATCAGTATTTTAACAAAATAAAAATAAGTGACAGCCTGCCTTTCTGTCATTTCTGTACAGTACTCTGAATGAGAGTCTACAATTTTTTACACTGAAGTATAAAACAAGCATTAGTCTGGCATTTTCTTCATACTCCAGATTGTTATCAAAAGCAGTAAACCAACTGTGAGGGTACTACAGGCAGGAGGCATGCATGGAGGTGATTACATCCACGAGCTAAGTGAATGTTGACCAAGAGGCATTTGGAGGGTGTCATAGTCTCAGAAGAAAAGACCTGCTGGGGGACAAGCCTAGTGGAGAGTGGGAAATGCAATGATGTCCAGCTTTCATTTGCTATTTTACCGATCTTTAGGGAGTACAGCAATCCAGGGGACTGTGAACAGGGACTCTGCACCTAGCACAGTAGTTCACATGGCAGGGCACATGCAGGAGTCTGGGATGCTATTCAGGCTGCTGTTTGCTGTTGGTGCTTGCAGTTTTCACAGCAGTGCCTGGGCTCTGTTTCTACATCTTCTAGGTCTTCTGGGAATGACTGGGAACTTCAGAAAACTTCATTCAGGACTAAGGTTAGCAAAAAAAGATATAGAATTGCTTTGCAGCTGAAAGTGGCAGTGAGTTCAAAAAGATGAAGCTGACAAAAGATTTCTTTCTAGTTTGGAACTTCCAAGACAATTTCAGACATACAGGTGCTCAAGCAGTGTAATAGATATTACAGAGAAATCTAAATAAAAGTAGACTGAGGAGATAGAACACAGTTTAATTGGTTCATACCACATTTTATTATCCAAACTGAAGAGGTAAGCTTGCAACCTCAGCCCTGCATAGTTTGGAAAGAATTTCTATTTTCCTCTCAAACATCTGGAACTGCTGTCACACACAGGATTCTGGACTAGATGAACAAGTAATCTGATCTCTAAGGCAGTTACTATGTTGCTGTGACACTGAACTAGGTCTCAGGGACCCAGTGCAATATACTTAACTAAATATAAATGACGTTGCTACGCCATGGCATCCTCCTATCATCTCAGCCTGTTTAGATCAATGACTACAATTATAGTGAATAGTAACAATAAAGAATGTTAGAAAAAAGTACAAACATGCCTCACAATCACACAAACTGTGTTGGCTGGATTTTCTTTTGGTGTAAATCAATGTCATCTACTGGTTTCTTGAAGCGAGCCCAGTTTGCACGCCTGATTTGGCCTTGGGCTTCCAAATGCTATTTCTATGCCTTTTGCAAGTCTCCTCCAAATCTGGGCACATTTCTAACATCTTCACATCTTATGTATGACCTCTCCTGACTGTGCATTTGATTGATCCTCCTCTTTTTTTTCCATGTCACTTCTCAAAACTAGGTTTTTCCGTGATGCCTTTTCACAAACCAACAAACATATCAATATATTCGGAAGAAACTACATGCATTGTTTTAATACTGTGCCTTTGATCTGTGGACCTTGTGCTTTAGTTTACTGGAATAGTCTTCCAGGAACTTAAACACAGTAACACATTGACAGTATTCAGTAAATAATTCAAGTGGAAAGCTTCAAATTAATTATTTTACTCAGTGAAATATTAGCCCTGAATTGCAATCAACCTGGTTTTCATTGGGGAAAAATACACTGCATATTGGTAATTTTCTGACATCAAATGATATTATTTTACTCCAGTCTTTAATCGTCATACTTCAGTTAAGGCCTTGTATTTATTTAAGCGTATATGTGAAGGACTGCACGTTATGTGCTTATTGAAGGATTAAGATAGGAAATCTTTAGTGTGCAAAAGGAACCTTTAAGTATTATGTTGAATCCTGATTAGAAAGATTTACAGTGCTTGTGAAATTACTCCAACTCATTTGTTACATAAAAGCTATCGTGAAGAAGTGTAAACAAGACATAAAAGACTGAACAAAGTAATTTCTGTTTGTTTTCTTGTTTATATTATAAAAAAGAGTTCATATAAAGTCACCCTTAGAATTCAGGAAGTTTAGTTATTATGATGTTTTCTATAAACCAAATGAATGTTAGTAATAAGCTTACAGGTTTTTTTCAAACAGTCATGAAAATGAATAAATTATCTTCATCAAATGTGATACAAATGCAAATTTCCTAGTACTACGTAATCTGTTGGCTGACTATCTTGTACTAAAGAATCCTGCTTGTCTAACCTTGATTTAATTGTGTTCTGTGCATAAGCACTGACCTCACTTGGGTCATGAATCTCTGAATCAATGGAGCAAAAAGTACCACGTTTGACCTTGCCATTAATGGCAAAGCCTTAGAGAGTGCTGTATTGTGTTCTTTTATGTAATATGTGTGTGTGTGTGGTTTGTTTTTTTCTGAGATAGTTAGGCAGGTTTCATCTTTGAAAAATAAAAAAAAATAAATTTACAAGTGACAGTCTAGATCCTGCCCTCTCCCTCTGCTTGGATCCAATATGTTCATCCTAAAAAAATCCATTTCATGTATTAAAAGGTAGGATTTATAATATTAGCTTAACTATACAATACTGACGGCTAATTGTGCTGAGGTTTACAGTTTTGTTTGCAAAACTTTATTTAATAGAAATTGTATTAAAACCAGAAGATAATGAGCATATAATATATCTAAAATTGTAGTTATAATTTTTAGGGTGCTCAGCTGTGCTACTGGAGTGGAGTTATATGCTTAATGTAACTATAAAATCCAGCCAGCTGACAATAAGATGGATGGAAAAACTGCTGCTGGTGTGTTGTCTCTTCAGAAATAAAATAGCACCTTAATGGATAATATACCTTATTTGTACAGTGACGGTTTCTTAAGAAATACATTCAGATAAAAAGTCTCTATTTTACCTTTCATTTGTTCATTTTCAGTAACTGATGCTTATTACCTTAAAGCTTAGAGCGCTGCAAAGCAGTGATTCATTCTTATTGTAGGGTTATGTTATACCAAAGACAAGGGAGCCCAAACTGAATTCAAAATTTTAATACAAATACTAATTAGTAATTAAAACAAGATAGTACGTGTCTCTAATTAAGGATTCTAAAATATGGGAATTTGAGACCTACATTTAAAAAGATGCCACAATATTTAACTGCTAATAGAGTTATATGTAAAGGAAAGAAAATGTTTTGCGAGGAATTTGTAGGGTTTTTTTTAAATTTAATTGAGTTCCAGTCTAAAACAAAATCTATCAAGTATGTAAACTGTATATAAAGGAAAATGATGAACAAAAAAACTAGCTAACAATTTTGTCTTAATGAAAACACAGAAATTTGACAAATCGGAATTAGACCATATTATATTACTTTGGCATTACATAAATAAATTACATAAATAAAATTTTAAATATTTTGAAATAAAGAGCAATTTAAGCCTGTATATATCATTCTAAAAATGGTGGTTTTGACTTCAGCCAATTTTTTAATAAAAATTAGAATTGCAGATTAAATTGACACAATTGGATGGAATTGAATATTCTAAAGGAATGCATTTCCACTGTATTTTTTTCTGTCAGCTGTAATGATTAAGCCAGATCTGATTCTATGGTCCAGAAATGTCAAGGGCTATTTCATTGCTTTTAGGAAAAGCCTAAAAATAGTGATGGAAGGAGAACATTTCTTCTTGTACTTGAGATTGATAAAACATGATCTGAAAGTGCATATATAAATGTAATGGGTATGGGAAAGACAGATAAGCAGAAAGATATTTCATTCATTCAGAAAAAATAAACTTTCATCTATCTTTGGTGTGTTTTAGTCCAATTACTAATACTAAATCCAGGAATCAGTAGAAGGGGAATAGAATGTGCTTATACATTTCTTTCTCCTCCAGAATTTGTTAGATATTTATAACATGCTAGAACATCAGTCATTCATAAATCAGATGCTACAATATCATGCCTAGCAGTAGCATTATACCTAAAATCAGAGAAAAATAATCAGAAAATTAAAATCTGTCAAAATTAGGAAAATATAGTATAATGAACCAAAGAATAATGTTGAAAATTCCCAAATAAAATTGATAGGCATCCACACTAGTAGCTTTATCACTGACCCTAGTTTGGGCTATATATGATATTTTCCCAGTTTTCTTAATATTCTGGAAATCACACACATTGCTGTAAAGGTGAACATCACATTTGGTGGGTGAGAAAGGAGGAACACATTCAGTTAGCATATCCCACATCTTATTGTTGCTAAATCAGAAGCTCATGTCTTTGCTGTTCTGGCATGTCACAAAAAGACCTGCAGTCTGTGGAAGATAGTCTAAAGGACTGCATATTTGACATCCTATTTATGGATAGGTTTTAGTTATAAACTAGTGTAGACATAAATGGTTGCCTGTAGTGCTAGGCTAGGCATTATAGATGTTGTTTACACTGCTGAAAGCATCCACTCCAGGTAGTGATTTAGCCTCTGGCCAAGTGGTGGAAAGGGGTTCTTGTCCACACTATTCAGGGATAGCCCTTCCAGAGTGACTTAACTGTTCACGCTGCATGAAACTTGACCTGGATCACTGACTTTCCTATTGACATACTGGGGACCTAAAACATAATTTTTGTTTGCTTGTTTTTTACAATTCAAAGTATTTAATAATAATATGAGAGTGGTTGCTTTGTGTAATCTGATGCCAAGAGCAGGGCACATGCCTTGGGATATGGCATGAGAGCACACTGAGGTGTTTGGCATGTTTGGATGATGCTGGAGAAGTTTGTAGGGCAGACACTGTACATGCACCCAACATTGTGTTGTGGTATATCTGTGGTATATCTCGCTCCACTTACCAGAGTCAAATCCAGGTGTGAAAGCAATGGAACAGAGTGTGGTTTTTTTGGTTTCAGTGTATATGATTACTTCAAATTGCGTTTGTGATTTTGTTTTCAGATGATCCAATACTGTGTTTGAAAGCTATGAGACCTTTCAGGCTGATGTACTCCAAATCACAGTTAGTATGACGACACAGTGTGTAAGCACACCATTTCCTTTGAATATGCAGTTGACCAAAATGAATTCCACTCCTGAGTGGAGCTGTCTATTTTTTTTGACAGGACACAGAGAATGAAACTTCACCACATGTTTGCTGCAATTTCATTTCATGGGTGGACAGGGTCAGGATACTCATGAGGATGGAAATGATCTTGTTCACACTATATCTAAATGACCCCTTTACGACAAATGTGCAAACTGATATTTGTCCAAATAGTATCAGACACCCTCTCTAATCACATAATGGAATAGATGTGGATAATGTCTAGAAACTATGTTGACAGGAATATGTATTTGCAGCTCTAGAATACCAATTCCTCACCATGAATTCAAAGATTTGTGTCAAGGTTAGGGTGTAGGGAGGGAGGTCTGATTCTTTTATTGGGGCCCAGTGGGGTAAGCAGCCTTAGAGCTTTTGAATCATTGAGGGAATCAGACAAGATCTTCCTTTCCTTTTGCAAGAGTTTAATCTATTAGCATAGTCTTTCACAGATATCCTGAACAGCAAAGGTCTCAGCTCTGGGCATCCCATGGGCTTCCTGTTTGTCATGTCCTGAACTACAGTAATATTAGAGTATTATTCTCCCAAGTTAAACTGGAAGAAGTTCTCCTAAACTTTCCTTCCTTGTCACACAGGTTTTTTTAATACCATTCTGCCCTGCTGATTTTATCATGTGAAGTAGTTATGTTACAATATTTGAATCAAAAATGGTAATAAAATAGTTCTCTTACTTTTTTTTTTCAGGGTTTTTAGTCAGAGTAAGATGCCATGTTCTTTTATTTTTACACCCCTACAGATCTTGGACTGCACTCTGCAACGAGCAGCCCTATCCGAGAGAAGATGCTGTCTCAGAATAACATTTTTATGCCACATCAAAAGAATGCATAGTTCTGATCAAATTAAAATCTACAGAGCTGAAAATGTACTGCTAAGTGGCAAAAAAACAAGAAAGGTTTTTTCCTCCCTTATTATTACAAAATTTTAGCTGTTACAAAGAGTTCTTTGTAACCATAATACACAAAACCCCTCTCTATTCCATCTTATCACTTTAGAAGAGTAGAAATGAGTAGAATTTTTTTCCAGTAGTGATGGAGAAAGGTTCTATTTAGAGGATTTTATTGCGTTGTAGAGGTCATGCTGGCATTTTTAAGAGCTACTTCAGACTTCTCCAAAAATTTTTCATTATGTTGTTTTCTGTTAGGGACTATAATATATACTCTTTGATTCTTTAAGCTAAAACCAGGCTGACATTAGTGCTCAAGAAATAAAATCATAGGTGCAAAATTTGTATTCTTATGGTAGCTCCCCAAAATATGCCATTGGAGTGCTTTACTTTTATCATCTGAAATGTAATTTGAAAGAAATTTACTGCCTTTCAGTTCAACTTCTGCAAATTTATCTGTCTTTACATTTTGTTGTGTTGTTTTGTTGTGTGCAAGTAGTTTGTCTTACTTCTTGAAGTTCTTTTTAGCGTTATTGTAATAATCACCGACTACCTGTATCACTAAAACAGAAGTGATTCATAATGACATTTTTACATTGAACTGTACGTAGCAATTGGACAATTGTGTTGTGTAGATGGAACATTATATTCACTGGAAACTGTTTATTTTTGAGATGAGTTCAAAGCATCATTAAAAATTTACAGACAGTCTGGAACTCTAAGATTATTTCCTACGAAACGCACAACCTTCAGCCTCTTTTTTTTACATAAGAGAATCTTATAATTCATCTATTCTGCCAGAGAAGAAGAATTTTAAGTCTTCAGGACTGAACAGAATTGAGTAGAATTGAGTAACATTACAATTTCTGATATATATTTCACTGGGAGCAGAAGAATACAGAAGACAGAACTTTTTCAGGTCTTCCAGTTCAATACTTGCTGATCACAAACAAATAGGTCATACAATTTAATTCTATTGATAGGTATATCAAATTCACTCTTCAAAGTAATTAAACTTCTATTAAAAAGCTCAGGAGCATTTTGCTCCTGTGATAGAAAACATTTGTCTTATATTTGGATTAAATAATAAATATCTTTTCCTCCAAAACTTATAGCTCTTCCATCTTTAGCTAACAATTTCCATCAGTGACAGCAAAAATGCATCAATCCAGTTACAATTTTATTATTTATATACTAATTATGTTTAAGCTCACTAAGATAGCAAAATATCTATAATATATATATCTCTATAATATCTATTTCTCTTTCAGGATCTTATATAGCGTCCTCTTGAACCTATGTTATCTTTAATGATTTACGATCTCCTCTGACTTGAATTCCACAGGCCTGTTACTCCTTGAGTGAAGAACTACTTCTGTTTGTTTTAAATGGGGATCCTTCTAGCTTCATTTGATGTCACCTTATTCTTGTACTGCAAGAAAAAAATGACCAGTAAATGTCTGTCCCCTCTCCATGATACTCATGATTTAATAGATATCTATCATAACCCTCCCTTTCAAAATCATATTATTCTCAATTTTAGTAATTCCTTTAATGGAATCATAACATAAACAGCTGTATTAATGGTTTTATCTCTGTTCTCCAGTATAATCCTTTGGTAGCATGCTAAACCACACAGAGAGAAGCAACTTGTCCCATGCTGTACTGCCACATCAGTCACTCGGAACTTGAAGAAAAAAGTTTTGCTGTCATGCCTGGTGTCCCCAGTCACCTTACCCCCCATCCTTATTACAGTCATATTTTCTATGCCACTCAGTTTTTTCCTTTGAGATACTGACAAAAATCCTGAATGCTGGATTCCTGAATTCCAGGTTACTTTTTGTTCTTATTTGCTTCTGATTATTTAAGTGCTTGTATTCTGATCTGTTCTGTTCATAAAAAGAAACCAAACAGTCAATGAGACAGAAGTTTCCTTACCACTGATGAATATCAGAATAAATGAAAAATCAAAATGAAACCAAACCATAAAACTTAGAATCCATACATATATGTAAGTCTCCTTTCCCAGAATATCAGTCCATCTATAGATGGACTATATGATGCTCTCCTACGAGCATCAGAAGATACAAAGGAATAGTAGCTACTAAGAAGACCAAAAAATTAAGAGGTTTTCAAACTTAAGAGAAGTGAAAATCAACTCCACAGCTATTGCCATGGCAGTCCCAGTTTCCAAAACTGCCTTTTAGCTAAATCAATATAAGAGAGAAAAGGCAGAATCCATTCTGAGAGGTTATCTGACTCAAACCCTGCCCTTACATTCAGAAGTATAAATCTAGAGCAATTTCCATGTCAGTGACGAGGGTCAGTCATAATAACCTCTGGTTATTTCAGTAGCGAATCCAAGTTCTCAAGCAAAATTGACCTCCCTGATGGGTCTGGAGGTCGGTTACCAGCCCCACGGTCTGGGGTCATTTCCTGTAGCTTTAGCAAAAGAAATGTTCTAGTTCTGCATTAGATGTGCAACCTTGCATGGTTTGAACTCTAGCCTACTCTGCAGAGGCTAAATAAAGAACTTGAAAAACATCAGATGATTCAACATTGATTTCCACAAACCAGTTTATAGTTCAGATTCACTGACCGGAGGGTGGGTTTAATATATGTTGTAACAGTCACATCCTGGCCCCGTGCTTTCCTTTGGCATCTGTACTGCAGCAGAGCCGTTACAGCCCTGTATCACTGAAAATGTCCTAGAACTCTGTTTAGGATTTACAGCACACTTAAACACATTTTTTAATCTCGGTAGATAAGTCATTGCAGATAATGCCCACTCTTCTTTTAGAACAGAGAATTCAGTGTGATAATTTAAGGACTGTATCTGTGAACTCCTTATATAATGTTACAGGAAAAAAAAGGCATTTTTAAGAGGCAAAGGCAGAATCAGAAAAAAAATGATGTGGCAAAGAAAAACAATAGCACAGCCAAAGTTATTATGTATTTTTGCTCTTTTTTCTGCCCCTACCAAATGCTTTCCTTAGTCTTGTTACACATAACTTGCTCCCACAGATTTAAGGAAGCAGTGCATATTTTACTGATGAACCACTATAGTTGGCAGTGACAACTACATTATGGTAGCCCATAATATTATTATTTCTGATAGATTATGATTGGTAGTAATAGTAATATTACCAGTAATAATTAGGAACAGATGTTGCCTTCCAAGTTCTGAAACCAATTAAATGGCACAGGACCTAAAATAGGATGGATTATATTTCTTATGCCTGTATCCAAAAGAGTTTCTAGTGCCTGAATACCAAAATTTTTGGTATCTGATCCTGATGAAGAAATCCACACACAGAAAAAATACCTAACTCTGTGTACAATGCTAAGAGAAGAAAAGGATGCCTCAGGGAGATTAACTAAAAAATTTGTGCAGTGAACTGTCTTCTATGGTCAATTTTGCCAGTTGTAAATCTACATGATACAAAATACATTAATACAGAGAAAAATCCTGCCTAACTTTTCCTGTTAGAATAATTCAGCTAACACAGGCACCTGAATGCACTCAGGATAGATTGGCACTCAGGATGGAATACACAATATTAAATAAATAACCATAATAATAAGAAAATAGAATGACATTTCAATTTCCTTATATCTGTTTTCAATTTCTTCATTCTTTTTCAAATCAGTATGTTTTCTGAAATTAAAATTTTATCACAGTTAAATTGTGCTCTGTTAATTTCATCTTCTTGCCGTGGTGATGGTAGAACCATTTTGCCAAAAAGAGCATCTACTCAAAATAATAAAGAGTAGGTAGAAATAATTAGTGTATGACTGCTTTCCACTAAATTAATCATTAAGTTAAATGAGAGTTGATTAAATCGTGAACTCCTGTTTATAATGACTTTGCTCTCCAAACCTACCAGGATGCACACTTGTAAGAGCAACTGGCAGCTCCTGTAACAAATTGATTAAGTGCAGTATATTAAATAACTATAATAATATCAGAATAATGAATAGCTCTTTGGGCAAGGTCTATTCTGGTTTTGTACAGTATCCAACAGGGAAAGTCTTATTTTATCTGAGAAATATCTAGGCATTACTGTAATAAAATGGTATAATATAATCAATGATATATTATTATTGTGACACATCCACATTGGAGTGAAAAAGTACAAAGGTGATATGCACCTACGCTATTTTTCTTGGGGCATGATGCATTTTAAATATATACTCACCTACTTTGGTACTAATCAGAATCAATGCCATAATGCAGTTTCGCTTTTCCTGCAGTATGGGAATACATCTGTAAAGCAGGTATATTACAGAAATTACAGGCGATCTCATTCTTTGTGCCAGCTGTTGCTTGTATCACTCCATCACCAGTTTACTGATAAGCAAAGGGCAGTCTGAAAACCAAAAGTCGTTTCACATTTCAAGGCCATGGCCTTTCAGGTACCTCACGGAATGTCAATCAGTTTTTCAATGTACAACCTGTTCAATAAGCATACGTAGTAAATTCAAAAAAACGCAGACATTCCATCCATTTGTTTTGCTTTTAACTACAAATGCCAGATTCTAGTAAGGCCACATTGGTGGCAGTCTTTGTCAGGCCTGCAGTATGTTTACAGCTTTATGCACCAGAATGATAAGGATCTTTTACTAAATTCTTAATTGTGTAATCTAACTATATAAAGTATTGATTGGTGCTTATATAATTTCCAACGATTTATGTGTGTACCACAGGCTGCTGAGGTCTTAGTCAAATTAAATTACTTTCTGCCCAGCTGTCATTACCCTGGTCAGAAATTTGTTTTTTTTGCCATAATCTCTCTATTGGTGACAAAAAGCCCTATGAATGAGATCTTATTCTCTTCTTAATTATTCAACTGAATAAAATAAAACATCACTGATATGTTCCAGAAGTCTGAAGTGGCAGCATTTACCACTTCATCCACTAAAGAGTCATTCTCAGAATCTAAACATTCATCAAAAACATATATTGGTTATGCAGCTCATCTTCCAGCTGTGAAGTCCATATAAACTAGTAATTATTTCTGTTCTGCATAAAACCTATAGCAGAATCTCTGAGAAGTATAAATGGTTGCTCTTTTCTTAATCTCACTAATACTTAGTATTCGTTAACTTCATTTTTCTATGGTTCTTAACTGCACATAATTTTTGCAGAAACATTCATCTAGAATATTCTGTGATTTCTTAGTGTGCCTGCAAATATAAGGATGAAGGTTTTTGCTTCAGCTGATTCCTAGCTAAAAGCCAACAGCTAAAAACTTCTCCTAGCTGAGAAGTTCAAATATAAGGACATTCATATTTCTGGGAAGAAGAGTGGGAGCACAAACAGAGCTATATGACCTTGAAATCTTTGCAAAAATGTAATCTTTTTCATTGAAAGTTCTGGGCAGCCTCATATATCCATAGCTCACTCACATTTTATTATATATGCAGATAATTAATGTTAAATAATGTATAGCTTGTGCTTTGGGGTTACAGGACATGGTTGAAAACTATGAACAAAAATGGTAAAGTATATGCTTGGCAGAAAAGATAGGGCTCAGTGCTTCTAAAGGCATGGTCCTTCTGGAGATGCCTTCTTCACTAGAGTCTGAGATTGTTCTCCATGCTGTGCTACCTGTCTTCTACCCACCCTCCAACAAGGTGGAGGGTTAGATTTAAAATATCTTACTCATAAGAAGATCTGGAACTGAAAAAAAAAATGATTAGCTTTCTCTTGGGCTGTCTAGAGAAAGGGACAGGGGAAATCTGAAGTTTGATTATTCTCTATCAGTCTATACAAGATTAAAGTCTATCCTCCAATTTTTCAAAGGCATTTACATTTCAAATTCTGATTACTGAGACTTTTGGCTGAGAAACTTGGCCATCAGCCAAATTTGAGTCTTTGTTGGAAACAAAAATTAAGGTAATTTTTTGGTTTTTGCTTCTTCATAGTCAAGAAGAAATTGATAACAAACTGATTGTGTATATTTTCTATATGAAATACATTCTGAATTCCCAAATAATCTTACAAAATAACAATATCTGGATGAGTATAATTTGATGAGTCTATGTATGAATAACACTCACTTTCTTGAGATATATTTTAACTACAAATTTAGATGAATATGGTCACAAGTAATCTTACAAAGTTTAGCTGTAAGACCAGACAGACCTTTTTTTATGCACACAGTTACTGAAGGTAAATAACTTAATTTACCAAGAGAGCCATAGATCTAAGGTAAGATAAATTCATGTCTGCCTTTCTGTCCATCTGCCTGCCTGTCTTATGTAGTGTTGCAGCTTCTGTGACTGAAAGTTGATCAGAACTATCAGTCTTAACTTCTGTCCTTAGCTATTTCTCAGACATTTAATTGCAGGTATTCTGGAATTAGATTACAAATAGATAACCCCTTTTCCTTTTCCTCCCTACCCATATAGGCAATACATCATATCTGAGTATTAGCAGCATTATTTTTCTTTTAACAAAATCTCATCCTTAAACATCTTTAAAATATTTTCTTTTCATTTTGCTACCTGCAGCTGGAAAGTGATATAAGACCACTCTACCTCACAGTCTGAATGAGTGCAAAGAGTTAAAAATTTCAGAAACCAATTTTTTTTCCATGCTCTCCCATCCATCGAACA
Organism: Apteryx mantelli; assembly: GCF_036417845.1. Lineage (NCBI taxonomy): Eukaryota > Metazoa > Chordata > Aves > Apterygiformes > Apterygidae > Apteryx > Apteryx mantelli. Next base: position 16,190,533 of record NC_089978.1, read on the forward strand.
ACTCTCCTCTAAGATTCACTCAGTAACCATTGCTGCTGTCAAATGTTTTTAGAGATTTATTTCAGACCTACAGTCTGTATTTTCTTTAACGGGATTTTCCAAGTCCAGGGTATGTAAGGTTAGGATGATTCATTAGAAGTTTAAAAACATTTTGAAGGGAAGTCCATAGAGGAAATCACTAGTATTTTTCAAAAGCTGTAAAAGCCTGCAAACATTTTCATTTTAATTTTACATATTAATTGTCCATCTATTATACTTAGAAACCCCAAATGAGGCTAGAGCTATACTGCAAATATATGCAAAGATAAAATTATCCTGTTCAAGTGTGAATCACAGGCAGTTTTATCCGAGCTATTGCCACTGTGATCTTGTTATGGTTAAAGGAGAATAATAGGCACTTTCAGGGCATGAGTCCTCTCATCCTAGTGCAGACATCTGAAATAGGATGGCTGAATCACACGCTTCAGGCGCCAGCTTTTCTGTTGTTTAGAAAGAAAGCCTGGGGGGTGACCAGCTAAGGTATCATTTTTTATGCTGCTGACATCTCTAGTGAAGTGAGATGAATCCACCCCAAACTCATAGCTGGTCCTTGCAGACAAAGAGCAGGTCAGGCAGTAAGGGCATGGAGGTGATTTACCTGTCCGATGGGGAGGCAGAGCCAAAGACTGAAGGGAAAGCAAGTTTTGCTGACCATCTGTTTAACTCCCCCTTAGCCAGTCTACCCCCCAGCAGATTCCACATATGCCAGGTGTTTCTCCTTTTTTGCCAGTGTTGGGAAATACTTCACTTTTCAAGATGGGGCTGATGATGGATAGTGACTGAAACTATCAAACCAGCCCATGATCATGATTCATTTCTCTATACTGCAAGAATCTTGACCTATAGATCTGAAGATGTAATTTCTCTTATTATTTTTCATTCTCATCTTGGATTCTAGAAAAGATTTTACATCGATTTGTACAAAGTAGAAATTTATATTGTCTTAACAATATTTGGTTATTATTGTCTATACTATTCTATATGCAAATTGTTTGTCTGTTTGTTTGTTTGCCTTTGACTAATCTCCTACTGTGTTTGCCTTGGAATATGGCACTGTCCACCATCAAAAGCTTCCTCTTTATGGCTTATATTAACTCCCAGTGAATATAATGTAAATCTTAATTGCCTTTGCAAAGAACCCTTACATATGTTCTCTTCAGTTCACTTGATACTTAACTATAAATTGTTTGTCTTGATTTAGATACAAAATTAATGGGGTATATATCCGAATGTTTAATGTTTGAAATAATTATATCTAATTGTAGTTGGATATATTTAATTCCCAGAATCTGTAAATTGTATTTAAGTGAATTACCTTTTGACCTTAGTTATAACCTTGACGTTCTTTAAAAAATACACCATAAATTGATCTGTAGCCATCTTTAATTCCACACACTAGAGAAAATGAAAATATTTGTCTTTGAGTGGAACATTAAAAATATGCAGTGAGGAAGAAAAACAAATGGAAAAAAATGTACTCTATAATTTACTGCTTTCTAGTTTAAGTCCTAGTGAGATCTGAATCAGGTCAGTAGTACAGTGTATGTTGAAAATTATTTTTAATTCAATTTATTTTGTTTTATATAATGAACTTTTTTGAAAAACACCCTGTAGGGACCTTAAAGTAGTTCCCTTAAAACTGCTTATATTGGTTTGCTTGTAAAATATCCAATAATGGTTAATAGTACTGCAGCCTATATTATTTTTGATCGTCAACTTTAACAAGTAATTGCTAAAAAACCTCTTTGTTCTGTTGTTTTTTTTTTTTTAATTATTTTGTCACTGTCCAAAGGTAACTTACTGCTTCAAGCCTTGCAGTCATATTCAGTTCTTTGGGAGAGGGGGAATATTTTGCATGAGTTGGAGGAAGAGTATTAAGAAAAGGGAAGAAAGGTAGGGAAGGGTCACAGAATCACAGAACGGCTGAGGTTGGAAGGGACCTCTAGAGATCATTTAGTCCAACACCCCTGCTCAACCACAGTCACCTAGAGCACGTTGCCCAGCACCCTGTCCAGACAACTTCTGAATATCTCCAAGGGTGGGGACTCCACCACCTCTCTTGGCAACCTGTTCCAGGGCTCAGTCACCCTCTCAGTAAAGAAATTTTCCTCATGTTCAGACAGAGCTTCCTGTGTTTCAGCTTGTGCCTGTTGCCTCTAGTCCTATCGCTGGGCACCACTGAAAAGAGTCTGGTCCCATCCTCTTGACACCCTCCCTTTGGATACCTGTACACGTTGATAAGATCTCCTCTCAGCCTTCTCTTCTCCAGGCTAAACAGGCCCAGCTCTCTCAGCCTTTCCTCATAAGAGAGATGCTCCAGTCCCCTAATCATCTTTGTAGCCCTTTGCTGGACTTGCTCCAGTAGTGCCACATCCCTCTTGTACTGGGGAGCCCAGAACTGGACGCAGTACTCCAGATGTGGCCTCACCAGGGCTGAGTAGAGGGGGAGGATCACCTCCCTCGACCTGCTGGCAACACTCTTCCTGATGCACCCCAGGATACCATTGGCCTTTTTGGCCACAAGGGCACATTGCTGCCTCATGCTTAACTTGGTGTCCACCAGCACTCCCAGGTCCTTCTCCGCAGAGCTGCTTTCCAGCAGGTCAAGCCCCAACCTGTACTGGTGCCTGGGGTTATTGCTCCCCAGGTGCAGGATTTTGTATTTCCCTTTGTTGAACTTCATGAGGTTCCTCTCTGCCCACCTCTCCACCCTGTCCAGGTCTCTCTGAATGGCAGCACAGCCCTCTGGGGTATCGGCCACTCCTCCCAGTTTTGTATCGTCAGCAAACTTGCTGAGGGTGCACTCTGTCCCTTCATCCAGGTCACTGATGAAGAAGTTGAACAAGACTGGACCCAGTACTGACCCCTGGGGGACACCGCTAGCTACAGGCCTCCAACTAGACTGTGCCACTGATCACAACCCTCTGAGTTCTGCCATTCAGCCAGGTCTCAATCCACCTCACTGTCCACTCATCTAACCCACACTTCCTGAGCTTGTCTATGAGGATGTGATGGGAGACGGTGTCAAAAGTCTTGCTGAAGTCTAGGTAGACAACATCCACTGCTCTCCCCTCATCTACCCAGCCAGTCATTCCATCGTAGAAGGCTATCAGATTGGTTAGGCGTGATTTCCCCTTGGTGAAGCCATGCTGACTACTCCTGATCACCTTCTTTTCCTCCACATGCTTGGAGATGGCCTCCAGGATGAGCTGCTCCACCACCTTTCCAGGGATGGAGGTGAGGCTGACTGTCCTGTAGTTCCCTGGGTGCTCCTTCTTGCCCTTTTTGAACACTGGGGTGACATTGGCTTTCTTCCAGTCTTCAGGCACCTATCCTGTTCTCCATGACCTTTTAAAGATGATTGAGAGTGGCTTAGCAATAATGTTCGCCAGCTCCCTCAGCACTCGGCTGGCTCATGCTGGCCCATGGTCAACTTGTCCACCAGCACCCCCAGGGCCTTCTCAACAGAGCCGCTTTCCAGCAGGTCAACCCTCAGCCTGTACTGGTGCCTGGGGTTATTGCTCCCTAGGTGCAGGACCCTGCACTTGCCTTTGTTGAACTTCATGAGGTTCCTCTCCGCCCACCTCTCCAGCCTGTCCAGGTCTCTCTGAATGGCAGCACAGCCCTCTGGTGTATCCGCCACTCCTCCCAGGTCCTCACATGGCTTTCCACCTCTGTAATATATGAGTCCCAATTCATACTTTTCCTCAGCTAGGACAGAATGATCATACAGGTACCAGCCACTGCAGATGGACAATGAAAAACTACTTTATTTTTCTTTATCCATTTCTGTGTTTGCACTAGCATAGGAAACATCAAAGACTGATCAGGGACTTAGGAGATTCTCAATGCAGGACAGTGTGCAAACAGCCTGAGCCCATTGGCAGGCCAGGAGTGTGTTTGAGAAGGGAAAAGTTTTCCTCTTCTTCAACTTATTTCTGCAAGTAGGGGTTGTCTGCATGGTGAGAAGGGTTTTTTCCTGGAACACCTAGAAATGTGTGACACCCTCATGGCAACAATTACAGGAGTTGTGCATTGCCTCTTAGAGGTAAAGGTGATGGGAGAGGGACAAATCATGTGGCCTAGGTGGAATGCTAAATTTCTGGCATTATCTTATTTCCAGGTGGAAACTTACCAATTGGCGACTAAAAGGTGTCATGGAGTCTGGGATTCTGTAAAGAAACTTAATAAACTCACAGATCCTTTCATAGCAGGGAAAGATGCCCAATTCACTACAATGCCCAGCAGCTGCTTATACTGCATGAACCATGAAATGTACTTGCATGTAAATACTTATTTGTTTCCCATCTACTTGTACCACTCTCTGAAGGATATTAATATAATCTGTCACTCATATCTATATTAATAATGCTCTGTAAATACAAATGGGAAAATTCAATTTTAGAATGGCAATAGGGCCTTTAATATAGCACATTTTTAGAAGGCTATTGCATATCTTAAGTGGTTAATGTCACACTGCCTTCAACTTCCCAGCTCATAATACCACTCGAGTTATGCTGTAATTATGTAAAAATGCTCTGTCTGGAATTTCTTTTCATTTCATGATACCTCTGCTCACAGGCAGCATATCCACAATTGCTTCTCAACTCACCAAGTTTCTTAGATGAGTATCTTTTAAACCAGATAGATCTTGCTGACTACTGAAAACAACAAAACGAATTTCAGCTCTGTAGTATCATGCTGCCTAGCAACGTTCACATTGACCTCAGTCAAGTTGCTATGGTGACACCTCTAGTGCAAGTGTCACAGGAAAGAGGATTTGAAACAATTTTCTCTTGAGAAATAAAGTTCTGGTAATGCTGACCTCAAGAAATGGATAATTTTACTGTTGTCATCAATGGACTATACTTTTTAGAGAAAAACAACTAACTTTCTCAGTAACAAGTTTTAAAACAAATTCAGATTCAGGGGTATCCCCATTCTACCATGGGTCACCCACAGGCGCAGTCTCTTGGTGGTGTCCCTGCTCTGACGTGGGTTGCCCATGGGCTGTGGGGTCTCGAGGTGTCCCTGCCCTGGTGTGGGTCACCCACAGCCCCTCAGGGGTGTGCATACCCCCTTTGGCATGGAGTGTCCTCAGCAGTGTGTCTACAGGCCCTCGTGGCTGCCCGTGTCTTTCCAAAATATGTTTGAGCAGGGGCACCGTGTGCTGCTCTGACTGGCTAAAGTTGTGGTGTGTGATAGACTTTGTTTCTGTAGGTTACAGAGCTGACTAGCACTGCTTTTGACTGGCACATGGTGGATCATAACCTCTTGACAAAAACTAAAGCCTCCAGTTATGTAAATTTTTTACTTATACATGTCCATTTCAAGTGCAACGCTCAGTAACTCTCTTCATCGCTGTGGGGTTACCCAAGGCTAGCACTAGGCCTTAGTGTTGACCTCACATGACTCTTAGCTGAGCCCTCGGCTGAGCCTTAGCCTTTGAACAAGTTCTCAGGAGGGATTTCTTCTTGTAGCCCACCCCTTCCTTGGTCATCCTCTTTGAAGCCCCTGCCCAACTGGAGCCCTAGGATTTATCTTTCTCCTATCCCTAATCCTAACTCTAACTCTAACGTAAATGGAAGAAACTGCCCAAGAAAAAGCGTGGGCTTCAAAAAGGATTCTCTCTGGAGAACTTGTTCAGCAGGGCTGTGTCTGCATGATTGGTGCTAAGGCTCAGCTGTGCTCAAGCCCTAGGATTAGGCTTACCAGAAGGGTTACAGTGATGAACAGAGTCAAAGGAAGATGAAACATACGGTAATACTAGGAGCAGGGCTAAAAAGTGGCTGCTGAAGAAAGGGGTGGGCTGCAAAAAGAAATCTTTCCTGGGAAATTGGTAAATACAGTCATGGCTGGTGTTTCTGAGCTAAAGCTTAGTCAAGATCAAGGAGAGATCCTAGGCCTAGGGTTCAGGTTAGGGGCAGGAGAGGGCTAAAACATAGTGCTACAGCTGGAGTGGGATGCCAAGAGTCTGCCCAAGGAAGGAATAGACTGCAAACAGGTTCAAAAACTTTTTCAAGAGGGCCAAAGCTGCGAGTCTTGGTCTAAAGGTCAGCCAAAGACTAGATTAAGGCCTGGGGTTAGCGTAAGTTTGGGGTTAAGTTACAGTTAGGGTTAGAAGAGCAACAAAGCCTGGGGCTCCAGTTGCAGGGTGGGCAGGGGGCTACAAATGGGCTGCCAAGGAAGGTGTGGGTTGCAGAAAGATAATGGTAGACACACTGCAGCTCCACTCCAACTGGAACCCTGACTTTCTCTCCCTCCTAACCTTAACCATAGGCCTTGGCCTTGGATGAGCCTACCTCAAGGCCTGCCAACACTGCCATGTTGAACAAATTTTCAGGAGAGATTTTATTTTGCATCCCACCCCTTCCTCAGGCAACCCCTTGGGAGCCCTGCTATAGCTGGTCCATTATGTTTTATCTCATCCTAAACTGAGCACTTGACCTACACACTAGGCCTTGGCATCAGCTAAGCCTTACCCCAAGACCCCAGCCATGGCCTTCTTGAAGAAATGCACAAGAATGATTTTATCTTGTAGCCCAAACCTTACCTTGGTAGCTCCTTTGCAGCCTCACTCCAGCTGGAGATCTAGGCTTTGTCTCTCTCCTAACCCTAACTGTAACTTAACTCTAACCCTAACCCTATCCCGTCTTAGATGAAGATTGCTAGCCATGGCCCCATTGATGATGTTGCTAGGGAACTTAGTGTTCCTTTAGCCCATACTTTTCTTGGGCATCCCTTTTGCAGTGCCACTCCAAATGGAGCCCTAGACTTGGTCCCTCTTCTAAAGCCAATTCTAACCCTAACCCTAACCCTAACGCTAACCCTCAGTATTGTCATCAGCTGAACTTTAGCCCAAGACCCCCAGCCATGGCCTTATTTACCAGATTCCCAGGAAATATTTCTTATTACCGATCCTTCCTTCCTCTTTGCAGAAAAACTGTAGCTACACCTGTAGGCTTTATGTCTCTTCTAACCCTGTCCCTAACTTTTATGGGGGTGTCTGGTCTCAGCTGAGCCTTGCCTTGTGACTCCCAGCCTTATCCTTGAAAAAGTTCCCAGGAATGATTTATTTCTGTAGTCCCCTCCTCTCTTTGGCAACCCCATTCTCTGGAGCCCTAGGCTTTGTTTGCCACCTGACCCTAGCCCTAACCCTAGATCTTAGCTTTAGCTGAATCTTAGCCCAAATCCCCCAGCCATGGCCCTGTTGAACAAAGTTTTAGGCAGCAGGATGTCTGCACCCTGTGTATTCAGGGTGTTCGTGGTATTTTTAATGGTGGATATTTCACCAAGCCATTTTATTTTGGTGAGCACAAATGACAACCAAGTATCTCTGAGCATGTCTGTGATGTCTGCATTCCAGTGGTGTAAGGAGGCAACTTCTGGTGAATTTTCCTACTGTAGTAGTAATAAAATACATAACATACATTTCCATAGCAGTTGTCAGCTTCACAGAGCCATGTAAACATAATGTCTGTCATGCTAATTTTCCGTTTCATAATCATATTTTAATGATTAATCTGACCAACACTTGCATGCATACTTTGAAGATAATGAGTGTAGTCAGAACCATAACTAGGGCAGAACGTGCAGGCACTATAACTCAGCCACCCTTCTGGTAGGGGCTCTTTTATGGGAACTGATATCTTCAAGTTGCTGCAGCTGCTGCTGCTAACATTGCATCTGCAACAAGGGCCATAGGACTGTGACGGCAAGCAGAACAGACAGCGGCTGCAGCAGCTGGTCCAAGTCTGAGATGATAGGAAGCAACTGGTCACGGAGGGAGAAGAACTCCAGGATGAAAGGAGGTCGAGAGTATGCGGGGGAGAGAGGATCTGTGAGTGTCATGGACAGTAAACCAGTTTCACTGAGGTCCCGGGCAGTTGCATAATCCTTTTGTTTCCTCTTACAGGAAAGTACTGAATCCAAATATATTTGCTTCTCATCTACATTAAGTTTTTGTATTATTTCTTGATTAGGAGATAACATTTTTAAACATTTGGTTATGTTTTCTTTTCACCTTTTTTTTTTTTTTTTGGTATGTGATTGATGCTGTTGTAATGACTAACATAGCTCCGTTTTTGATAACAATAAACTATTTCCGCATGTCCAGGTAGTTTACTCATTTTCTTTGCCCTGAAAGCAGGTGCTTTTTCAGTAAAGCAGAGTGCTTCTACTTGCACTCCTGGGTGAAATGACTTGCTTCCACCATATATTTCAGGAAAAGTGCTGGTGAGCATAGCTTGGAGAAGCATAGTCAATGGATAAACACATATGCTGAGTTAAAATGTATGCCATCAGGGGTAGAACATACAGGAAAATAGTACTTAAAAAAAAAAAAAGCAAAGATAGCGAATGAGCTGAAAGAAAGTTACAAAGTTCTGGAGAACTTTGAGAGAACCAACATCGGAAATGAAACAGTGTGAAAAGGCAGTGAAGTGGAGTAAAATGTACAGTGACTGGGTAGCAAAGGAGTAGGAAATGGAGAAAATAGGTGGCCGATGGAACAGGCTAGCTACAGAAGAATGAGTCAAACATTGAAAAATAAGGAAAGAGAGAGCCATAGGAATGGTGAAGACATTGTAGGGAGAAAAGTATTTAAGAAAGAAAAAGATATCACAGAAAAAAGATAGTTTATTATATTACCAAACACAACTTCCACTTGACCTGGACATTTGCATGGCTGTCCTTGACAGATGTGCATAAAAGCTGGCCTTGGTTTAATTTTTATGCATATCTTAAAAATTACAGTTCTTATCTTGCAGTTCTTGTGTTAGATTTGTTACATTTGTAGCAGTGTTATAAGAGAAATCCTGGCTTGCAACTGTTTAGAATGAATGCTACAATAATCCACTAAGTTTATGCTTGCCATGGAAGGAATTTTAATGCCTAAGATCGACTCCACTGTGACAACTATATGACACCTTGTTTCCTGAAAGAGATCCCTGAAGCAAGTATATTTTTCCCAGCCATGGATTTCCTCTCACTTTTAAAATGTTAGCTAACATGAAAACATTAACGCTTTCTTTCTCCAAGGCCCTGAGAAGTCATAGTGTCATTCTAGTAAAGGTAACAATATCAAAGGCAGTCATTTCCAAATGCCTGTGCCCCAAATCCACAGATCTAAACCATTATAAACTGTAAGACACTGATAATTCTGACAATATCATCATGATTTGCTAAAGTTGCTAAGACCAGCAAAGGTGTCTGACTTAGTCATCCATGTTTAGAAATGTCAATCTTACACCTTTTGCACTTATTGTAATGTATTAGTGTGATGTTGTGGTACATGTCAGTGTGAAACCGGACCTCCACTTAGCCCCAGTCAATATTTAAAATATGAAACACTAACAGCTGCAGAAACCTGCTTATTGTTCCATATGGAAGATAATTATATAAATCTTACTGCTTTTTGGTTTATGTAAGAGTTTTGGATTTTGTGACAGATGGATAAACCAAGCATGGAATGAACAGGTTTGGAGATGCACAGAACTTGATCATATAATGGGAAGTTGGCTGGAAAGTGGCTTATGCTATACGCAGCTTTTTACCTCTACATTATTTGGCCCCAAACGTGTGGCGGCACCAAAGTTGCTCCCGTCATTGTTAGTCATTGGTAGTACAGATATTTTCACTGTGTGATCTTATGTCTTGTTTCCAAAGGACAAATCCCATCCTTTAACTGCCTGCTCTTATATTCTCTAACCACCATTCTTATACCAGTATCCATACTGGACAATCAATCAGCACAAATTGCACAACATCTTAACAGCAGAATCAGCAAAAGGACAAATAACAGACTGACCTTGAATGCCACAGCCCTTTCACACTCCCCCAGATCTTCCTCTTCTGTGAAGTGGATGTTTTTTGGAGGGGACAAGAGGACGAGCCTGGGGGGCAGGCCTGATGCCACAGCCACCCTGGGCTGCTCAGCTGGGAAGCTCCAGCAGACCCCGAGAGAGACTGCTCTGGCCATCCAGGCTGTCAGTCTTGGCTGTAAAAGAGAGCAGGGACTGTACCATGCTCACCACTACCAGCATCAGCACTAGTTTTATCTCAGAGTAAGACTGTCTGGTCCTAAGGGGTATGGGTCTGCCTTACCTTTACAGATCCAGATGAAGTGAGAAGCTGCAGTAGTGCTTATGACACCTTTACGAGACAGTATTTCAGGCCTCTAGCAACCTCATGCACTGCTTGCCTTTCTTCACTCTGTGAAAGATGCTAACTCACTTTTTATGAAATCTTAATTGTTTGCTGTAAAAATGTACAAATGAGAAAAAATATTTAAAACAGAATTCATCATTAAAACTAATGACATTTAGGGAGATTTCATAAACTTGAGAAAATTATATAATAGTAATATCAGTCCTGTAAACACATAAGTGCATAGTAATTTTAACCAAGAATTTAAAGGACTTGTAGGTTTATCTCTCATATATCATGTATCCAACTTCAGAAGGTGATTAAAAAAGATCGCAGTTTTGAAATTCCTTAAATTTACTTAAATCAATTTAAATTGAAATTATTTTCTATACACCAAAATGTGTTTTGAGAAGATTACTGCATAGCAAAATAGTTGATGCACAAACATACACTGCATTTTATGGACAGACTACTGACACAGATTAGTAAATGTGGTGTCAGGAACCAAATTATTGTTTACATTGATCTGATGAATCTCTTCTTTTATAGAGTTAATATTTTAATAAAACAAAACTCCTTTAATTAAAATACTTTGTACTTTAATAATCAGTATCTGCCTTACCACTTTCTATCAATTCAGTCTCAAGCCCATTGCACATTTGAAGGCCAGTGTAAGATTTTAATGAGTTACTGTGAGACTGTAGAAATTTTGTGATGAGATGTACCCACAACACTAGCTCTGATAACCAAATTCTGCAAACAAGATTCTACAGTTTGTATGTAATATTTGTCTAAAATACTTTGCACTTGTATGTAGTTTTGATATCTTCAGAAAGCAGTTAAGTGCTTTCTGTTGGCTGATGAAGAGTATTCTGGCAGTTTTTGCAGTGAAAACCAGCAGGTTAAGTTAAATTCTGCACAGTTCAGAGCTGCTGTAGCAAGAGTGTTTCCTGTACATGAGCTGGTTTGTTCAAAGCTATCGCATGCATTTCTTCTCTACCCTATGACTTGCAGATTGACACACTCTTAACTTCACAAGGTAGGAAAAAAAGAAAAAAATGGGGAAAAAAATGGAAAAAAAAGAAAAAAGGGAAGAGAAGGGCAGGGCAGGGCAGGGCAGGGAAGGGGGAATCTGTGTGATCTCCTGAGAACATGGTGCTGTGGGCAGTGAAAGTATGGGAACAGTCAGCGCAGGGGAGGTTTGAGCTAATCTCTTCTGTTGTCTTTATATGTTTCATTAACAAATATTAATATTAATAAAAAATAAACTTCAAGAAGTGAATGAATCAGGCTTAAACTTAACATGTGGTCTGTGCTTGTAAGTTGGGAGCTGTATCTGAATTACTGCTTTTGGACTTTTCCAAATCCAGCTTTTGAGAGGTGAAAATGAAGAGAACCTGACATGGGTGATGGAATAGCAATAGTAAGTTTATTGAAAGTTATAAGGCAGCTGCAAACCTTGACTTCAGGCCTGTAAAAACAGCATAAACCGTTGCAGCAACCGATGGTCCAGAGGCTTTCATTTATTCAGGGACTGTTAGCATGTACCTGCCCATCTCTGTCTGAAGCTGAAGGATGTTACAAGAATACGAGAACGATTGTACTGGGTCAAAGACCCATCCAGCTTTGTATCCTGTCTCTGACAGTGGGCAATACTATCTCAGAAGAAAAGCAGCAAGAGCACTTCCAGGAGAAAGAGCCATTTCTTGGTAACCTAAGCTTTGGCTGTGCTTGAGGCAGTAATTTACATTTGGACTGGCTTGAATTTTTGCTGTCAGTTCACTCTATCATCTACACCAGTCCAATTCTTAAAGTAGTTTTCGAGCAGAAAAAACTATTCCATTGCAGTGGAAAGCAAAATGGCAGTCTTTATGCTAACTCCCCTTCTACACCTGTGGAGATGCACTTGTGACACCCAGATTTACGTAAATGACCACCTGGGAAAAATCTGCGAGACTCCAGTTGTCTCACTGCTGTGAGAAGCTGAAGATTTGCCCACCTTGGCTACCCCACCTAGGCAGCTTCCCAGGAGCTGTGCAGCTCACCGACGAGGATGCGGACCTGACCAAGCCTGTACATTTGTACTTGAATTGTACTCAGCTAAGGGTGAGCTGACATAGTTTCAGATGGACTGATCCTATAAGTACCACTCTACAAGAATGAGAATTGTAGAATCAGATGTGTAAGCTCCCATTCAGCAAAGCATTTAAGGACAAACTGAAGTCCTGTTAACCTACATGAGAAATAAGTGTGTTTAATTGTACTGCTGAACAAGAGATGTAGTTATCATTAACTTGTGTTGTACTTTCAGACTTTTTGGAGAGGGCATCCATTGACATGAATAGGAATGTGGATTGAGCCTACACTGAATAGTTTTTCTCACCAGTATGAAAAATATGCAAGATGATCTGTTCCTCTTCACAGTGACTCTTAGACTTCCACCATAACTCTGTAAAGGCAACCATGTGAAGCACCATATCTCTACGGCAACCTATTTCATAATCACAAAAGTGAAAGCTCTTCAGCAACTGTTTTTTTTTCTTTTAAATCACAGAAATGCTTTGTGTTATGTTATCCTGGTTTAGTTTGAAGGCCTTTCTTTAAACAGCAGTTGTTAGCAATGGCACTGTAAGTCTTAGCCTGTGTTTTAGAGTCCCAGAATACTCTGCAGTCTTGCTAAACTACAGCCTAAAAGGGTAATAGCAGTGGAGCAACAGAAACTCCTGAAGTCCTGGTTTATTGTAATTTCAGTGCCAATGGCTAAGCATAAACCTTATAGAAAGGATTATGTGTAGGCAATAGTAACAGATGCCCAAACTAAGATGTATAAGTGGTGTCGCCTGCTCACTGTTTCAGATATTAAATAGGATAAGGAAAAAGGTATTGAATCTAGGAAAATTGGATCTAATAAAAAAAAAAGACTCTAAAAAATGAATCTAAGAATATTTCAAACATGGGATATAAGTGAGGTATAAGTACGGATATGTTAAATTATAGAGTGATCTTGCTCCATTACATTATGTAGTTGTTGCTCTGAAAAAAAACCTGCATTTGAATGGGAAATAAGTAAGTTTGTCTGTTTGATTGGTTATAGTCTTGGCAAACCTAAAATTATTAATAATATTATTTTAAATCTTATCATCATTAATAATTCATTAGATCAGTTGGGTAAGTTCTTTTCTCCAATCCTTCCTAAAAACAACAGTTATCAAACTAACAAGCCAGGCAGGAGGTTAGTGATTAACATCGACTTAATCTAAGTGACCAAAACTGCGTTTTGCTTACCAACTGTGGGAAACACCGACATTATGTAAGGGAGGATTTGACTGTTGTCGAATCAGTGCGTAGTGTGCTCAGCATGACATAGAGACATTATTAGTTGGGATTTTAGTGCAAAACTGTCTCCTTAACATTTTATTGGATATTAGCAAAATTATTCATAAAATTTTGAACCAATGTTCTATTAAATTTAAGTAGAAAATGGTGAAAGTCTTGGTTAGAGTTCAGCTTAAAGTGGGTGAAATGCTTTAGAAAGACCTGTGTTGCTTCAGGTTGAGTCAAAGAATAGCTAAACTTACACACTCTAGCCAATGAAAGAGAAACTCAGAAAGCGCTTGAATATTCTGTAATTCAGGGGTTCACAAAAGGTGTGCTTCACATGCAAGGACTAAGAGCTGTTGTGCTGCAAGAAGCAGCACAGGGAATTCAGGTGGGCTCGCAGTGGGCCAGAAGGCAAGTACAGCTTTTCTGTCACTCACAAGTCAAAGGAATTGTTCTGCTGGTCCCATTTGTGGGCCATTAGTTATGCATCCTTCTCCTATCTGATATATCTATAGAGCAGGGCAAAGATCCCATGATGAACCATGGCTCAGTGGCAAAATATTTTAAATGCTGGGCAAAATGCCAGGTGTTTGTAGGTAATACTAAACAATCACCAGGAAAGCATTCTGTGAATTGTAATGAACAGCTTTTCTCAGTGTGGGAGCTAAACAGAAGGGGAGCTTGGCAAGCCACCCCACATATATGTTAAACTGGAAATAAATCATTCTATTTCAAGAAGCAAACACAGGGTGGGACCAACAGTTAATAGGCAAGTTCCTTTAAATGCAGGGCTCAGTCATCCAGTTAAGTTGCATGGGAGAATCCTGGCCGGGATAGAAGAGGGAGAAAAAAACCAAAAAGAGCAGCTGCTGCTGCTTTGCTATTGAAAGCATTTCTAATTTACTTTAATCAGGGTAACCCAAATGGTGGTATAATCCTCACCCTGCAGTCAATGTGATCAAAGTCATACAGTAGATGATATGAATTATTGATTTATCAAGGGTTGAGACCATGGAAGGCAAAATGGTTCCTTAATGTATATGGTCCCTCAGTATCACTGTCAGCTGCCGCAGTGTCAGAATGGCCAGTAGGTTTATCTATCACTCTTCCTCAAAAAAGAGCTGAGCAAATCACAGACCAGGCTGATGCTCTCACCCCTACATACAGCCCAACCCAAACAGCTGTCTGCCTTACAGCAGAACTTAGTTTCTCTTCTGCACAACGAACTGTCATCTCCCAGGTTGAATCCATTGCAAACAACTGCTATATAGCTGTGACTGTTTTTTTTCTTTGAATTTTTGGAGATTTCCAGTTTAAAGTGCTAATCAGCACGTCAGCCCTTCCCTGTCCTGCATGACCTACATCCTGTGTGTTATCTTCTCTCCTTAGGAGACCAAACAAATGGCTTTAGAAAACTTTCCCAGTAGTTCTGTACCATCCATTTTATCTAAACCTCTTTTGGTAACTTTCACAGATTATAAGACCCTATGCTTTTGCTTTAGCTGAACTGCTTGGATGAGGTTCAGTTTGCTATCAAAATACCTAAATGTGGCTGTATGCAAACAGGTGGCTGCACATAAATTAGGTGTCCGAGCTCCCACAGTAGATGATGGAGTATCAAACAGTCAATGTAGCTTAGAGGTGATTTGGTTTACCCTAAGAGTTAACCCTTAGGTGTTCCTAAAGTAGACACCCTATGGTGAGTCAGATGAAATGTTCTCTCAGAGAAAAGAATGAACAGAGATATAGTCCATTAGATAAGCACCATCCCTGGTTTTTGCTGTGCCTGAATGGGATCATGACAGTGTGTTAATTCTCCTGTTACAGTCCTTTTTTCCAATACGGACTGTGTCAAATACAGATTGAGCCTTAGGAGATTCTTACAGCCTCAGTCTTGATGGCGGATTCAATCAAGGCATCCTCCTCAGTTCAGGCTGATGGATTATGCTGTCTCTCAGATCTTAAGCATTTGTTACAAAACATGTCTTTGCAATGGCTATTCTGGCCAGGGGGACTCAGCTGACTTAATGCTCAGATGACTCTAGACAAAGACTTTTTTGCTATGTCAATGCAAAAAAAAGTGTCACATCTTTCTGACCAAAAAAAGATTTAAAAACTCTCTCAGCTGCTCTGTCAATTCAAGCTCATTCTATATTCGTATATTTTAGTCCGTATAAAATATACGATAGAAGAGCAATGAAAGTGACTTTGGCTAATGATTAGGCAGGATAGCAAACATGTTTGAGGGAGTAATAATGTGTTTGGAGTAGGTGATGCCTAAACATGGCTAAACTGGAACTAGGGCATAATGACAGATACTGTACTTTGAAACTGAGCAGTGGTTCTTGATTAGCTATGCCTACTTATTTTAAGATGTCTCTGGTCTATGAGTATTGCTGGTTTCCAAAGTCTTCCCATTCTTTTTCAAGGTAATATTTTCGATAAAAATAGCAACTTATCATGAGGTCAGTGCATCCTCATTTATTTTCATATTTTCCCTTAATGTCATTCAATTTAAAAATATTTGTTCTGGCCTCTATTAACTATAAGTGTCATGCTGTCCCTTAAAAACATGCCATAAGCCAGTTCTTGCCTTCTTACTCACACCTGTCTGGTACTTGTTCGGTACAACCCATTACATAGGAATGTTTCACTAACCACAGCTTAAGTCAAGGAGGGAGTACTGCATCTTCTATTCTGACCTATATCATTGTAAGTCATTAAGTTTCGTACACTATTTTTTTGTGAAGACTTAGAGTAAGACTGCAATCCTTATGACGCTGAAGCGTGTGACACTAGTGGACGAAAAGAGCACATAGGGTGCTACTAATCTGGGGTCCTTAAAACAGCAGGTAAGTTATGCTTTGGTCATCACAGATGAAGCACAGAGGAAAACAAAAGTACCCAAAGATCTCAGATCTGAGGAAGGAATTTCCCCAAACCTAACAATTAGTATAAGCCTAATCAGTGACCAAGGCTCAGCAATCAGTTTTTTAACAAAGAGTTTAACAAATATTATTTGACCTCATCTAATCTGCACACACAGTCACATGCACACACATTGGACACAGCCCTTCTCCCAGAAGAAGCATCTTCAAAAATCTGGTCTTGTTTTAACGGCTAAAAGTGTGGTAAATTCATCATCCCATTCTTACTTTGCATTTCAAGGCCAAATTCTCCATCTTTGCCTTCTGACTGCTGTATTTTGTCATGTCCTTATTAATAATGTTGAAAATTCCTATATGATCTATTGGAAAATACTTACAGAATGGGATTCAAGCCATTTCTCAACCTTCTTTTCAAGAAGCTAAATAAAATTATGCTCTTAATTCTTCACTAGTTTCATGGTCCTTCTCTGAATTCACTCAAATATTTTCACTTGTTTCTTGAAATGTGGACATTGGCCATACGGTTTCTTTAGTTTGAACAGCTTTTCTTTATACCTGTCAAGAAAGAAAATGAGAAGGAGTAAAGTCAGAATTTACTTTTCTAAATCTAATTTACTGAAAACACATTATGGATTATAGATAAGATATATATACTGTGCAACCATACAAGATATTCCCCAAGGGAATATAGCCCTGCTGTATGCCCTTTCAGTCTGATTCACAGCTTCACTAACACTGCATACAGCCTTTTCCCAAATTGCTGCTTTCCAAAACCAAGTCTTTTAAAACTTGTAGGTATACCCTGTGTGCTTAGTTTTCAGATATATTATCTCACATTTCAACTGAAATGCCTTTTTGCATGGCCACTATTTAGACGGTGGCATAACAGTGCTATCTGTTTTGTTGCCTAGTCATTTCCAGATAACTGCTAGCAATCTATCGTGTTTTTGTCTGCTGTCGAGCAGATATTTGCTACAATAATATGATGATCTATTTCCTTTGGGATTCCCCTTTTGTCACTGGAGACTATCACTATGTATTGCTGTTGGTGTTTCCCTATGTGTGCAACTTTTAACGTGCCTACACTGAATTTCATCTGCCCTTTTATCACCTACTCATTCAGCATTTGACAGACTTCTGCAACACCTTAGTTAGCTTTCATTTTGACTACCCCAAGCACTTTCTAACTTCTACAAACTTTATCAGCTCAGTCTTCATCCTCTTTTCGTGATCATTCACGACCGTGTTGAACAGCACAGGTTTCCACTTAGACCCCTCTGACTCTCCACTGTCAGTTGCTTTCTATTCTGGTTGCCTGTATCTCCCAAACTTTTTGATTATTTTAACCAGTGTTTAATCCACAAGAGGACCATTCTTTCTATCTCACAGTAATTAGTTCTTAAGGAGCCTTTCATTAAGAAAAGCACATCAAAACCATTTTGGACATCCAAGTACATTATATCAGCCAGATCATTTGTATTCATGCTCACCAACTGTTATAGAGCTTTATAAATTTGTGAAATGTGACTTCACTCTGCAAAAGCCCTGCTGAGTTCTTCACATTATATCATATTTGCTCATAAAGGTGCCTATTGGTTTTATTCTTTATTATGATTTCTACCAGTTTTCCACCAGAATAATCAGAATTTTTTCCTCAAGCTCACCTCCTATCCCAAATCCTTTATACAGACTGCCATCTTAGTCACTGCTTTCTCTCTCTGGAACTAAACTATAGGTGACATTAAATAATTACTCATTTAGCAGTTCTAATTTGAATGCTGAATACTTGTTACAGTTTATTGGAAAATTGTGTTCTAAAACCGTTTTTACTAACACTTCCCACAGAGACTGTTATTAATTTCTGCCTCCTCACTTTTACAAACTCAGTAAGCTTCTGCAGTGGGAATCTCCCTTAGACCATCTGTAATGAGCTCTAATGGAAAAGATTCATGCAACTTTTCTGCCATGTTCTTATCTTCCTTGGATGCTTCTATTAACAGCAGTTTTCATTAACCCCACTTTCCATCCTTTTTATGAGTCAGTTAGGAAAATGATTGCTTTAATCTGTACAGTACTGGCCTCTTAAAGGTTCTGAGATATTTGAAGTACAGAGTAGAATTCTACTCTATTAATACATAGTAAATAAGAACCAGACCATTATTACTGATACCCAGGACTGCTGGCAAGTTTTAGGCCGCTATGTAACTCTTTGACCATAAGACTGGTGTCCAGTACTGACTTGTGCTTGGTAAATGAGTTTCTTTGCTAAGAAGTTATCATCTACTTTTGGAAAGTCAAAGAAAGTTTTGGAAATGCTCCCCTGAATGAAGTCATCCATGAGAACAGTTTTCCTGCAAGTATGGACAAGTATATTTAAAGGAGAAGTTAATCTCACCAAATGTTCATTTTGTTCTCTAAGAAGATTTGTCTGTCTGTAATAGATTCTCACTATGTAGTAGCTCCAATTTAAATTTTAAGAGTACCAAATATAGGCACTTGAGCTTCAGCTGAATACTATTAAGAATGTGAAAATGAAGAAGAATAGTATTTTTTGTGGGTCAATTTTATCCTTTTGCATATAGGAGCTTCCTTCTTAAATTTCTAAAGCTGATCTCTCTTGGGATCTACCACAATTCCTGGATACTGCTGAGTTCAGAAGCCAGCCAAAATGATAATGTATGAATGTCAAGGAAATCTTTCTACATTTCACTTCCATATGCAGTTGTTTCCCCAAAGAAGTAGCGGGGTGCTTTTCTTCAAAACAAAGATGGTACAGAATGATGTGTTGCTTCATATTGTCCCTATTCAAATACTGTGAGTACAAAGAATAACTCTAAGTCTTTATGAAAAGGCCTGGACACTGACAGTGATGGCAGTCAGCAGAAAAGCTTATTAAAATCTTAGGTACTGTTATGGAAAATCAGGCTCGCTGGCCTCCATAACAGGGTCCGACCCTAGGTTCCTGCTGAGGCAGAAGTTCGAAGTTAGATTGAAGAAAAATAAAATTTAATGACACACGTATGGTAATTACAGCTCGAGCTGGGTGCCTCCAAAGAGGGACCCCGAACAAAGAAATCCCTGGGCAATTATACCCTTACAATCTAAATTCCCCACCCCTCAAGCGATAGTTTGGACCAATAGTAACAGTTAGGTCTGGGGTCTTCCCCTTCTTCACTGGGCCCCTCCGTTGTCTCTAGGCAGGCCGCTGCTTATCTTCAAGGTTGGCTACTCCTGCTGTCCATGTAACTTCTTTATCCCTCCAGCTTGAACCGGCTCTGGGGCCCCCTTTTACTTATCTAAGTAAAAGTTCACAGCAAGTTCACAGCCTGAGGCCTAAGGCTTCAGCAAATTTAGCTACTAATGCTAAGCAAGTTATGCTAAGCAATTAATTCTAGACAGCTTCAGTTCAATATTCTCTAACAGGTACGACAGCTAATATTAAGGCAGAGTCATCTCAAATTTCATATAGCAGTGATGTCACAGTTTTGATTTGCTATTTCTCCATTCAGAGACGATAAAGCTGAATTATCTTAAACTACAAGTTATATCTGAAGTCATGAATTATCTGGGGAGAAGTGACTCACTGATTTGCTAATTTATGAGACTGCATAATAGTGTGTGCATCAACTAAGGCCAAAGTGATTTCAAAGATCTTTGCTATACAGAGCAAGCAGAAAAAGGATGATTGTGCTTTAATTCTGTTAGTTAGGTAATCTCAAAAGATTTTCTGGGCATCTTCAAAAGATGCTGAAAATTCTGGCCAAGGTAAATGAGGAATGGATATTTTCTCCTTTGTTGGAGAAGCTTTGTTTTTCTTTAACACAAATGAAATTATGTTACTTATCTATTCTATCCAAAACTCATCTGGAAAGAGAGAAAAAATACTAAGTTTCTCCTTTGAAATCTTTAAAACATTATTTCAATCTTAAAAAAAATGAATATTTAAAATCTTTCACAGCTACATGTAAAATACTCAGAGGTTAGGTAGATTCTTTCTCAATCTTATTTTATAAATACAGTTAACTACATATACAGTAACATGTACTGAGCAGTCATTTATCTTTGAAAGGACATGAAGAACAGGAGAGGTGCCTGAGGACTGGAAGAAAGCCAATGTCACTCCAGTTTTCAAAAAGGACGAGAAGAAGGACCCAGGGAACTACAGGACAGTCAGCCTCACCTCCATCCCTGGAGAGGTGGTGGAGCAGCTCATCCTGGACACCATTTCCAAGCATATGAAGGACAAGAAGGTGATCAGGAGTAGTCAGCATGGCTTCACCAAGGGGAAATCAGACTTAACCAACCTAATAGCATTCTGTAATGGGATGACTGGCTGGGTAGGTGAGGGCAGAGCAGTGGATGTTGTCTACCTTGACTTCAGCAAGACTTTTGACACCGTCTCCCATCACATCCTCATAGACAAGCTCAGAAAGTGTGGTTTAGATGAGTGGACAGTGAGGTGGATTGAGACCTGGCTGAATGGCAGAGCTCAGAGGGTTGTGATCAGCAACATGAAGTCTGGTAGGAGGCCTGTAGCTAGCAGTGTCCCCCAGGGGTGCATACTGGGTCCAATCCTGTTAAACTTCTTCATTAATGAGCTGGATGATAAGGCAGAGTGCACCCTCAGCATGTTTTTTGATGATACAAAACTGGGAGGAGTGGCTGATACACCAGAGGGCTGTGCTGCCATTCAGAGAGACCTGGACAGGGTGGAGAGGTGGGCGGAGAGGAACCTCATGAAGTTCAACAAAGGGAAATACAAAATCCTGCACCTGGGGAGCAATAACCCCAGGCACCAGTACAGGTTGGGGCTTGACCTGCTGGAAAGCAGCTCTGTTGAGAAGGACCTGGGAGTGCTGGTGGACAAGTAGTTAACCGTAACCCAGCAACATGCCCTTGCGGCCAAGACGACCAGTGGTATTTGAGGAAGAGCATTGCCAGCAGGTCGAGGGAGGTGATCCTCCCCCTCTACTCAGCCCTGGTGAGGCCACATCTAGAGTACTGCGTCCAATTCTGGGCTCCCCAGTACAAGAGGGATGTGGCACTACTGGAGCAAGTCCAGTGAAGGGCTACAAAGATGATTAGGGGACTGGAGCATCTCTCTTATGAGGAAAGGCTGAGAGAGCTGGGCCTGTTTAGCCTGGAGAAGAGAAGGCTGAGAGGAGATCTTATCAATGTGTACAAATATATAAAGGGAGGGTGTCAAGAGGATGGGGCCAGACTCTTTTCAGTGGTGCCCAGCGACAGGACGCGAGGCAACGGGCACAAACTGAAACATAGACAGTTCCATCTGAACATGAGGAAAAACTTCTTCACTGTGAGGGTGACAGAGCACAGGACCAGGTTGCCCAGAGAGGTTGTGGAGTCTCCTTCTCTGGAGATATTCAGAACCCTCCTGGACGCAATCCTGTGCAACGTGCTCTAGGTGACTGTGCTAGAGCAGGGGGGTTGGACTTAGACAATCTCCAGAGGTGCCTTCCAACCTCAGCCATTCTGTGATTCTGTGACTACACAAGCAAATGGTGTCAAATGGATTCAAAATATAAGGGCACTTATGCGACACTTTCTATTCTCAGAATATGTGTTACATAGTATTGTACTTAAAACTATTTTCGTAATGGAAAATAAATCTCCTTGCTGTGTGTCCAGTCATGTTAGACCTGTCCATGCTCAAATTCCCCTATATCTAAGGATATTTTTACATTAGAGGGCTTACAAGATTGTGCACTTTGTATATCCTTACTAAAATAGCTTTCAAGATGCTGACAGGAGTCAGTGGTGAATTGAAACTTTTATTATAAATAGACTTTCAATGAAAATACAAGCAGCCAAACTGCACCTTCGCATCTGATCATCAATGTTCAGTGCATGATTTATCAAGCATAAAGTCTTAGCACTCAGCTTTATGGAGACAGTTATAACAGCTAAATTATTTCCAAAATCACAGTTAGTTAAATGCAGTAAATACTAATAACCTAAACTGATAGTCTAACTATATTACCAGACCTGCATGTTTCATTTTACACTGAAAACAAAGTATTACAATCAAAACTTTAGGAAAGTTTTAGTTATACCTAGAATCTACTTGAAAATCCAGCTAAATTCACCTTGTCAAACTCTTGTCCTCCAATTAATTCTAAGAATTGCTGTAATATATATCGCTGTATTTCCAAGCCCAACCTGCCTCTTCAGAAATCCTGCAGCACAAGTGGGGCATTAAGCTGTCAGTGCTTCCACATCAGCAGTGTGCCTGGCAGGAGAAAAGCCACTTACACTAAAGAAGGACATGGATCCAGACAGCTATTTTTCAAGGGCTATGTCTGCAGCCAAATACAGAGCCAGCATGTGCTTCAGCCCCCCCAGACATGGGTGGATACTGCTGCAGAGCTGTTGTATCTATAACACTTCTCACCTGGCTCACCTACAGCATGTTCCCTGCCTGGCGTGTGGGGCTCATTGTGACAGTGCTGGCAACCAGGAGCACTGGAAAGATGATCTAGATTTACCTCATAACCAACTTCTGGAGACTGGGAGAGACACCAGTCATTGCCAGTGTGCTTTGATGGTCAGTACCTTGGCATTCTTTCTCTCTGAGCCAAGAAGCTGCCATATTCGGCTGTCCCCGCTTTCTGCTCAAGCCTATGCCCCATCTGCACCCTCAAAACAGGTCATTCTTGTCCTCCATGCCATGTCGAACAGGACCACAGAAGGTGTGCAAGAATATACAGGCAGAGCAAAGCAAAGAAAGCAATCAACTTAACACAGAAAAAAAAATTACCCTTCCCATGGATGCATGGACACTGATTATATTTCCTATATTATCCTTGCCTCAAATCACCCTCCCAGAATGCTACAGATAACACAGAGCTAGGCCAGGTACTAGACAGCCTCCTCTATAGATTTGAACAGACTGTGGTGGCTAGGTGGCATGATTGCTCCTTTGGGGTCAGAACAGGAAATCTGCAAGCCAACTTCTGTGTCCAAGACATACCTTATGCACTTGGAGCGCTCTTATCACCCCTCAGTTCTACCATATGCGACTTCTGCATCCATCTCAGTCCATGAAAGTCTGATTTTCAACATAAAGTGGGCAGCCAAGGTTACACTTGATAGAGAGACAGGGCTGTTTTCCCAGGGACCTGGCTTGGTAGCCAGGAGCCAATGGGTCAAGACTGGTATGAAGCTTTTACTGAAATAAAAGGTGTTGTTCACTCCATGGTCACTGTTACCTGCCAGGCACAGGGTCAGCTGAGAATTTGTTGGTGACTATCTCAGGAATGTCTTTAGTACAGATAAAATAAGGCATCTATTGCCTGTTCACCCACTTTTGAGGTGCAACCCACATATAACAGTGTGTTGTCCAGTCTCACCACCTGAGAGAGGCCAGGATGCTGCATATACCTCTGGGACCCCTATTTTGCTGGGAAAAGAAGAAACTTGAGGGTGAAAGCTGTGTGCAGCTTCTCACTTAGGTCAGTCTGAATGCAGCTGACTTCCAGCTGCTTATTTGGTATGCCTGGTCTGTGTTTTTCTTCAGCACCCTGACAGTCAGCACACCAGGGCATTCATCTGGTATTTGGCAGAATGGGAGCCCAAGAACTCCATGGGTATCTGCTACATTTTTCCTCTCTTCTTTCACAGCATATTCTACCCTCTTCTCGATTCCTTCTGTTCTTCCTTTAAAAGCAGCCAAGTCTTTAACGGGGTCAGTGTTTGTGACCTCAGACAAAATCCCCTTTCTCAGGGTTCCTCAGACTCATTGGCTGGGATGCCATCCTGGAGAGAGGCAGAAGAGGAGACATCTATTCTGCCTTGGTGGCCTACATTTTTGAAACGGCTGCCTTCAGGGAGTGGCAGTCTTGAAAACTGTCCTTGGCCCATAAAGCATGTGGGTGCCACTTCCTTTCTGTCTGCAATCAGTTGAACTGAAAGGGTCTGGAGATCTCTAGGCTCACAGAGGAGATAACTTTGTACGCAGGTCTTGTGTCATCTCTAAAGTCAGGGCTTTCATAGGCCCAGCCTATGGTGAGGTAGGTCTTGACTCATAACAGTATGACGCCAAAAGTAGTGTGGTGCGTGCACAGACCGATGGGAGTGAATTCACAACACAGTATTGACATACAGTCTTTCCCAGGCATAGTTAAAATGTAATAGTAATATATAAGTAATGTATGTTTAAAAGATAGTTGGGTTCAAAATGAAAAGATAATTTTCAAAATTATGTATTTTTTATAGCTCATTACATTTGGAAAGAGAAAGGGAAAAGAGAACAGGTATGGGCAAATGGATGGGATTCTGTCAAAATGCAGGCATTGCACTCTACTTGTAATATATTGAGATACTCGACTCCTTGGAAGTCTTGACTTTGCATTTACAACCATCTTTGCTTTCATAATATAGGTGCTTATAGGTGTATAATTAAAAATAGCACATTAAAACGATGAATTATAGCGACAGTTCAGTTTCCCCAGACCATATAAATTAATCGCTTTCTCATCCTTCTCTGACCTTGTTTCAGTTAAGTAGGTAGGATGAATTCATTTGACATTTACTCTTTGCTAATTTTACTTCCTGAACATCCTCTGTAAAGCAGCAGATTAATTCTTCAGGGTTAAAGTGCGATGTTGACAACACGGCTACACAAGAGACTAGGGGGATAAGAAACCCTCTTACCAAGCTCTCTGCCATTCACCAAAAAAGCAGTGACAAGACCTCAAAGCCCTATTCCTGCCTGCCTTGATCATATGGGAACAGTGGCGACAGCTGATTTCAGTTACGTCCCCAAAATATTACAGCTTAATCTACACAAATGGGTGCATTCAGCAGGAAATTGCTACTCCTGGTGGCTTGCTATTCTGATGGGGATGGAAAAGAGAGGGAAGCACCTTTGAAGGATTGTGCAATTATGCACAGATCATTGCTCAGAGCTTTCCTTAACCTCAGAACAAACACTGTTCGGACGGGCGTAATTTGAATGCACCTTTGAATAAGAAAAAAATGATGAAAGGAAATTAATACTAACCATTCTAACAAAAATGGCAATTGGATGCCACCTTAAAATTGCTGAGACCTTAGTAATACTCATCATTTTGTCTTTCTGGTATTGCTTTAGGAGAGAAACTGTAATAGGTAATAAACTATTAACAAGAAAAAAAACAACACCCGCTCTGTCTGATGTTTTGCCATGAGGATCTACTGGCTACCAACACAAAGCTTTTCAGGTCACTGTGTTCCATGTTTTCCTTCTGAAATTTACTGAGCACTCTGGTTACTTGAATAAATCTGGGTATGCAGTTTCCTAATAAATTTTTTATTTTATTACCTAATAAAGGGACTTTAAAGACCATGTGGATCTGTAATTGAAGATGCTAGACTTAAAGAGAGAAGGATTTCACAAGGGTACAAGGGACATGGTTGTTGTTATGAGAGTGGAGCCTACCCACATCGTAATTTTGGCATAGCAGATGTGGAACGAAGAAAAGCGATGCAGAGAAATAGTTTTGAGACAAACCACAGCCAGCCCCGGATAGGTATGAAGGAATAGGAACAAAACCAAGTTCAAGGAGTCTTTCCCAAGTTATCTCCATGCAAGGTCGCCTTCCCTGCAGCCCCGGGGGCAGCACCAGTGTGGCCCTGACCGGTGGACCCATCTCCCGCAGCTCGAGCTCTGCCTGGCTGGGTGCTCCCTGCTCCGCACCCGCCGCGGTGCTGGGGCAGCACAGCCCCCGCTGAGCCGAACGGCAGCGTAAACCGTGCCCTTGTGCGTCCCTTCGAGGGGTGGCAGGCGCCTTGGTCCAGCAGAGGGGAGCCGTCACCCTCCGTCCAGCTCCTACGGAGGGCAAGAGGGATCTGTGGCAAACCCCGGTGAGAAGGCATTGCCACACTACGGCGGACCAGTTTCAGGTGCAGGGCCAGGGTGTCGAAGGATATGGCTTGAAATGAGGGGCTGTTTCCGAGGTATTAATTGCTGGTCTGAGCCTCTCCTGAATGACGAAGATGCCCTGTGTTACGTTCTTATAAACGACGTGACTAATGTCAGAACGTCGCCTCGCAAAGCTGAAATTTCGAAGGCTTCCTGCAGAGGGTGGTGTGTTTCTCAACCCCTTCTGCTGCCAGGCAGGTGTTTTATTTAGGCCTTGGGCTGCCCAAGGCTAAAGCTTAAAAAAGGATACTTTTAATCACAGTCAGGAGGTGTGGGAACTAGAGAGTTCTTGGGATGTATTTTTTTTTAAAAAAAGAAAAGCATCAAAGCCGACAGGTACTTGTTCTCTTAGTTTATTAACTTTCAGATAGGTGTTTTAAAAGTGTTGCAATACATTTCAGGCAAGCTGACTATCAAGAGTGTAGTGTATTAATAAAGTATTCCTTCATAAGTAATCTTCTGTTATCTGTTACTGAATATATAATTTTGTAGATTGATATATACCATACAAGTCTGTACTAGAGTGGGGAGGATTATCACAGTTTCCTTTTAAGAAAATGATTTGCTTTTTAATTTTTTTTTCTAATATCACACTGTTATGTTTAGTTAAATGAATGTGGATACATTTACCGTGGTGCATGGGGCAGGGGAGGATTTATACCCTAAATCAGATATAAACAATACATTTCTTCTGTATTCCTCCAAAAATCCCTGAGTCAGTCCTGTTCTGGAGGAACTTGGGCAGATTTACACTCATGGGTTAAAGATCACAAAAATTACAATTTCACAGTGACTTAAATAAAATTTGTTGAAATAGGAAAATTTTAACTAGATTTCACTTTGAGATTTTGATTATTTCAGTCAGCAGTTCAAAGGAATATTTGAAAGGAGAAGAACGTTGTAATCTCCTGTGCATCCAAATGCAGCCTCCTGATAATGTCATCTGAAGGCTAAAGGATACAGTGCCACACAGACAGCTTTTAATCTGAAAAAGATGGCGATCAGGTCACCAACTGTAAAATGAGCAGGAGCTCTCTAAAGTGGAGACTGGACAACAAACAGAAATGTAATTCTGCATTTCTGTAGAATTAAGAGGGATTAAAAGTGAAATTCTTAATGAAGCTATTTTAGGATTCTTTTTCTTCAATACTTGCTACATTTTGCATCACTGTCCCAAAAGAATTGCCAAAATACAGTAGGCTGAATATATTAAATAGCACCTTGAGGACAGGAAGGAAATTCACTAGCAGAAAAAAGCAGAAATGCATTAGTGCATTAAGGCATCATGCACAAAAATAACTGCTGAAAACTAGAAGCTCATTGCCTGGAAGAGGAGGGATTTGGCATATTACTGAGTCACATTCTCACTAACTCACTAATATGCTATGATAGCACAGAAAACAAATGTGATTCTTGAGGATTTTGAGTGTTTTCAATATGAGCTGACATGTATGTGCGAGTGTACCAGCCACTGCTGTTATCTGGGATGAAAAATGAGTTTTGATCACAGCTGAAAATGAAAGCTGACGGGAAAGGGAATGGCAAGTCTTTCTTGGGACAGAAGGCTAGAAAGGATTCATTTGTTTAACGCAATTAAAAAAAGGCTGAGGGAACAAGTTATTGTTTTTATGAATATATCTTGGGAAGAAAAAACTAAGCTAAAAGGCAGTATTGACACGAGAAAGTATAAGCATAAATTCACTGAAAAGTAACTTTAAACTTCAAATCAAAAGAATGTTTCCGTTCATAAGATCAGTGAGCGTCTGGAATAACCTTCCATTTGGAATAATAGAGACCGAAAAAAAAAAAGGACATACACAATTTATGAGTTTAATGCTAATTTAACAGATATTGTCTGATATCACCTTCAGTAAGCAAAAGTGCCTTCATCTGACAAACAGTAGCGATAGGATTTCTTTTGTCCCTAGGGCAGTTTAAAAATAGACTTATGTTGTCCTTGGCCCTGCCAGCACATTATTTCCCTGGTTTCTTGTTTCCCTTCATAATATCTAATTTAGGACAATTGTGATATTTATTGTACCATTATATTTTAGGGAAGCACACCTGGGTTCTACTTTTACTGTACAGTTGGCTAAAAAAAACCCCACAAAACAAAAACCCCACTGTTTTGGTGATCCAGTTTACTTCCTAAACAAATAGACTAGCAAAACGGTAAAGGAGGGGCAAGCTAGGGGACCAGAAGGTGCAAAAAGCAGCCAGCAACTGGGGCTTCATTAGCTAACGTCACTCTCCAGGTGGCATGTTGTGAAAGTCTTCGTGGGTACTGCTTGCTTTTACTAGGAGTTTTCTCTGCTCCTCCACAAGGAGATGAATAAAGACAACAAACTTTCACCTTCACCTGCTGCTTCTCAGGTAATCAAAATGTCTGCACTGGCACTCAGAAAATTAACATAATTAATCTAACGTCAGAATGACTGTTCCCAAACGGCACTTGGCCTGAAAGTCACTGCTTCTGTTTCAGACCTGATAGAGGTCCTGGGTGAAAGCCTGTCTGTGTTTACTGACTGTGGTAATTGGTTTAATAAAAATATTACCTCTATCTACAGGCCTTGTATTTCTTAAAAATGTCTCTGGGAGAATTAAGAACTTGAAAGTAGCTAAAGTTAACAGAAATGCATTTATTTGTGACTACACAAAAAGACAGACAAGAATCAGCACTTAAAAAATGGCTAAAATAGTTTGCTGGTTCTCCTATCTGTCCCCCTTCCCCAAGCTGCAGCTGGCAACTCTTTGGCGGCATTCACCAGCTCCCTCCTGATATTGCTTGTCATTTACTATGACTTTATGACGTGCCTGCGTTTATCCATTTTAGTGTGGACAACCCAAGCCACAGAGACAATTTTGAACCCCAAATGCCTGCCTCTCATATAGCTGTGACTGAGAGACACTTGAGCAGTGTCACCAGCCCCTCGTTATCACATGGTCCTTCAGTGAACCTGTTTGTGCCATGCAGTGATCCAAGCAACACATCTGCACTCAAACAATGCTCTTCTCTTTTCTTCCACATTTTTGCAGGGTAATTTTTATTGAGATCAGCGCCCTGGTCCCTTTCACTGCACAGTCCCCCATTGGACTGCTGTTCTGCAAAGGAGGGAGAGCCCCAGGGCTGGGAAGCACAGCTGGGGTGGGACCGCCTGTGTTGGCATTGCTGCTAGCACAAATGTCCACAGACCGCTGCCAGGAGTCAGGACTGCGTACGCAGAGTGAACATAGCCCCACACCCATGTAGACAGGCTGCAAATCCCATATCCTCATACTGGGCTCTGAAAAATGCCTGCTGTGAAGAACGAGAGGGATAATACCTCCCTTACTTGTTTAATGCAAGCTGTCTCTGGCATCTGGTTCACCCCGTGCCTCTTTCTCAGTCACCTGTGTGCCATGTTTCATGCCTGCAGGATTCTTTGCTAAACAAATTAGCTCAGTCTCCCACAGAAGGCATAGCTATGCTGCCAGCTTCAACATCTACTGGGGGTTATGTCGTTAAAAACTCACTGTTGAGAAGACAACTTGTTCAACCCTAGACCATTGACTAGTTTAGAGTCAGACTACAAAATTATTCTTTAAAACCCAGGAAACTTGAAATGCTGAACATGAAGCAGAAGAGCCCTTCAGAATTTCTGTTCAAGGAATCAAACAAACATAGCAAGATGCTTTGTCCAGTCACTGTAAAATGACTTGCCCTCACTCAAACAAGTAGTCTGGTCTTGCTTACATGACTGATTTGCCAGTGAAACCATATTATTGTTTCTGCCTAGTGAGCCGTGTGACATTGATACGGTGAGTCAAACGTGAGGGACTCTGCAAAAATGTAACCCCTTCAATTGAATAACCTGTGAAACTTTCCATTTGTTCATCTAGATCTCTGGCATACGCTATTAGCTATAACTTACAATCAATGGCCTGTTTGAAGTGTTAAGCTGCACATCCAGGTAACTTGCCATAGGAGAAAGATTACACCACTGAGGCAGCATTCCCAGAAGACATCTTGTGTAAAACAGATATTAATCAACGTAATTCTGTCAGTTCCTTGAGGGCAGAAGACCATACTTCATCAGGTATTGCTCAAACCAATACTGGCCCGTGCGCATTCCCACCTGTGTACACAAGGGTGGCTCTTGCAGTTTCACAGAACTAGCCCTGACACAAACCAGCTGAGGAAATGGCCAGCTGCACATACAGACAAAAGAGGGGTGTTCTGATAATAAAATTTTCAGTGAATTTCAGTTTGTGAGAGACATTGTCCTTTTTTGCTTCCAGAGGAATGTTACTGTTTGCTGCAAGCTGTGCAGATTATTTGAAGGCTAAGAAAAAAGCTTCAAATCATCACATGAGACATAAGAAGAACAATGGGGAAACCAAATTAGATTTGTGGCTCATAAAATGCCACTGACCTTAAAATGCACATGCTTACTGTCACCTGGTTTTGCTGTCTCACTGTGCCTCTGTGCATCATTCTGTCAGCTAGAGGATGAGCTCTCTGAAGTGCCCATAGGCTATGCACTTTGTTCGCTTGGCAATAACTTCAGAATTATTGCCCAGCAATAATTTATAGTTGTCAAACACAATAACACAAGGAGCAATGAATGATAGTTGCGCAAGATCATTTTTAATTGTTGCTTTGCATTTCTGTGGCCTGTTGGCCAGTAAGCAAATATTTAATCTTAAAAATGCTTGTCTACTCCACCCATATCAAGGCAGAATGATGTGGATTATGGACTCCTAAAAATGCAGCACTGAAGCTGTGAAGAACCTAAATTATCCTTCTTTATACTCAACCTTACCTTTCTGCAATAGTGTTATGGAGGCAGGCATTGTTCAATAAAAGTTAACAAGACATGATTTATCACACTGAGTTACAGGTGACCTGTTCAGCTGGGTTCTGTTTCATCTTTGCTTGACTGTTTACTGCATGGAAATTATAAAACTACTTATACTTTTTTTAAGCTCTTCAAATAGTATTGTTTCAAAAATACTTAAAAGTTCTGAAGCCATTAACAAGTCAGTGAAATCTCAGGTCAAGATATGTTTCTAGATGATTAAAAACATGTCTTATTCTTTGGCTTCTGATTTGCTCTGGCTGGTTACTATACTTCACTGGTGATATAGCATGGTGGGTTTTTTTGTTTAAAAACAAAAATGGTTCAGTAGTCAAGCCATTGGGTGAGACCCATGAGAGCCAGTTCCTGCTTTGCCTAGATTTCCTCGGTAGCATGAAGTAAACCATAAAGAACCAGATAGAAGATGGACTGAGATAACTCATCAGAGTCTTGCTCCCACTGCAGATTTCAGACGCAAAGTTTGGACCCTCGTATCTCCACCCACTGGCATGGAGATATGCAAATAGAAAGTACCTTTTCTGTCAGAACAAACTTCCTGATCGTACTTGTTTCTGAGCAAATATGTGAAGCGGGGGGAGGATTATAGTGTCGTACCCTGGGTCAAATCATCTTGCAGAGCAGTTTGCTCGTCTGTATTTCATTGAGATCCTGTAAAGCACTCCTCAAGGGGCAAGGAACAAAAACAGTGCCATACCTACTTCCACAGATTGTTTAGAATTTGTTCAGGCTTGACCACTGATACCAAAACCAGTACTGGTTGATTATTCTTGCTTGGCTGCCTGTGGCTCTGATGTCAAGAATCAAGTCACTCTGTTGAATCTTCAGTTGATAAATTCATCTCTGTAAGGCATAAATTATGTAATGTTTATCTTTATCCAAAAAAGTTCTTAGACCACAGCTTAAATTTTTGAATCTCATATCAGTATTTAAAGGTAAGGGGATGTACATCAGTGAGGTGTAAGGCATTGTATAAGGAACAATTATATCATTTCTGAGCCCCATCCACACACAAATCCACACTTAACAGTTTTTTTCATTCATTAAAACAGCAAAAATTGCCAATTTTCCTGTAGTATTATTTTAAGCCTTTCAAATTCCTAACTGAAGTTTGCAGTCATGAGAAAAGTCATGCCTCACAACCCACTTTTGTGATTTTAAGTACCATACTGCTGTTTTTGTCAGTCTAACTTCTGAGAGCTTCCTAAGTGTCTTTTATTGTAGCTGATCTGTGTATTTTTTCTGATTTCCAGAAACCATGTCAAGCTGACCTAATCAAGTATGAAGCTGGATTCTTTGCAATAGCACTCTGTTAAGAAGATGTACTAAAATTTTCAAAAGATAGGGTTACAACCTCTTCTGCCCTCAAATAAATTAAAGTGCTTTTTAACATATATGCAGTGCCCCATGCTTTTGGGGTAGATCACTATACAATATGTGCTCCTCCTGTCTATCCTTCTGTCCACTTTTATCTCCATTATCACAGTAACTGAGTTCTTCACAAGTACTGAAGAATGTATTGTTCCTCAGAACACTGTGTGGCTTTGAAGTATTAACATCATTATGTCTGTGGGGAATGAATGGACAAGAGAGATTAAGGGCTAAATCCTTAAGGTACTTAAGACTTGCAACACTGAGATGAACAACGCGTAGGGGTGTTGAATCCAGCGTATTTTCCTCTCCAGTCAGTTGTCCATGGGGAGAATGAGGAGCCTGTGGAACTGATCCTAAAAAGTCTCTGAAGCTATCCAGGATTTAAAAACAGAAGGAGGAGGCGGAACTTTAGGGCCCCCGAGGGGGTCTGCTGCTTCAGATTCTCAGCTGTGAATCCCTCCCTAAAAATGAAGGAAGTCTGTGTCAGCTACATGAACAACTCATATCCAGGTGCAAGTTCCCACTCTGGTCAGTATCTATACTTGGTGGGACAAAAATAATATAAATGATTAGGAGACCTTTATCTCAAATACCTGAAAAATTAGACTGTGCTTTATGGAGGGTGGAAACCTGGGTTTAAACTTCCTGATCAGACAGAGCAGGGATCTGAGCCAGGTTTCCTACATACCACAGGTCTACCTTAGTTACAAGAAGACCCTTGCTTTACCTCCAGTGCTTGCTATGCAAGGGATATACTAGACCTTCTGCTTCTTAGGATTTTCAGTTAAGTATTTCTAAAACTCATAGTAGCTCATTGGCTGTAGGACTCCATCAGTGGCACAGTGGCTTTGTATAATCTTAGCTATGTGGGATGCTCAGATACCTAAGGGGTTAGGGGACTAACCCACAAGTGCTTCCTGAGATTATCAGTGGCTTCTGGACTGTGGCTAAAAGAAATATCAGATGCTCCCTTGTCTACTGCTTATCAACTCACTTCCAAGTTATAATGGAAATCTGTGGGAAGGTAAGATGCAGGAACTGAACCAAGTCCTGCCTTAAGCCTGAGCACATCTATCTAATGATCAGTGCCAGCAGAGATCGTAAATTGGAGAATTCATTTTCCTTGAACTTCTGATAATCTTTTCCAGTCTTAACTGGAGTCCCTCTCTAGTAGAACAGGGACTATACAATTAAGGTTCTCCTAGGAAATGCAGTCTTTTTTTTTTCATCACTACATAACAGAGCATGGGCTAATGAAATAGCTTTTGAATTATTTTTTCTTTCTAGATAGCCAAGTAGTTTTCATTGATGCCAAGGATTTAATGGGGAAAGAACCCAAAATCCAAGAGAT
Source organism: Apteryx mantelli (assembly GCF_036417845.1). Classification (NCBI taxonomy): domain Eukaryota; kingdom Metazoa; phylum Chordata; class Aves; order Apterygiformes; family Apterygidae; genus Apteryx; species Apteryx mantelli. Next base: position 16,224,430 of record NC_089978.1, read on the forward strand.
GTAATTGCATGGCATGTCTGAACTTAGACTAAGGAGAACAACCAGAGAAATAGGATACTTAGTTCTAGAATTGGTGACCAGAGAATTGATCAGAGAACTACCAAAACAAAAATGATAAACAAGGTGTATGGAAGCACCAGCTGCTTGCTCACTCTCTTCTAGTATTTCACAACACACAGACTAATGATATGCCTTCAGCAAGAAATGTTCCCTTTACAATATTGCACAATTTACAGTGGCCCTTTTGCTGAGATGCATTATTGATGTAACTGGCAAAAAAGTGTAATTAGAAAATGAGAGAGGATAGAGAGAGGGTACTTTTGGAAACAGTGCTTACAACATTTGTGATACTCAGAGAAAAAAATCTACTAAAGTTGCTGCTTTTTTCTTTTATCCAAAGTACACAGGCTGTATGTTTAATAAATCTGCTTTCAAACTAAATAATTCATGCAGTCTTCCTTAATCAGACAACTAGCTAAATATGCCTCCTTAAAACATTCACCAAAAAATTGAGTTTGATACATATCATTTCCCCAGGAAAAAGTTATTCAAAAAGAGACCATGGGAATCTGCTTGGTTTTCCTCAGCTGTGTGGCAGTGACCTTTTAAACGAGTCAGAAACAGCAGCAGAAGCAGCAACAGCAGCACTGAATATTCCTGACTAACTTCACATGTATGTGCAAAGTTGCACAAGAAGCTTCAGGTCTGCCAGTCATCTTTTGACTGCTTGATCCAACGGTTTTAATCTTACTTTAACAACAACTTTAGAGTCCAAATAGGACAGTTAGAGCACATGGCTGTAATGAGAGCAGAGCATCCAGCTGTGCTCAGGGCATTCAGGCAGGACCCGGGCAGCCCCACCAGCCATTTCTCCAGGCGCTCCAGCACAAGCACACAACCTCATTTTGGTCCCTGACTCTCTTGGGAAAGAATACAAGGTAGGCAGCTCAATGTGTTTGTGGGACTGATCCTCTAACGATTCTTTCAGTGCATGCATTTTCAGCACAGAGTAGCACAGTGTGGTCTGCTGCTAAACCTACCACTGTTAAAGTTTTCTCCTGTGCTTTTGGCCAGACGAAGCAGGACTGGGTGTGATAACAGAATATGTGATCAGTAAATAGCACAGAATGCAGGGTTTCTGGTATTACTGCAGGCCAGGATACTAACATGAAATTACCTCTAAAATCTTGTCTTTTTTTTTTCTTTTTTCCCCACAGTGAGGCTTTATGAGCCTATGAGCATTACAAGCTTCATTTATCTTCAACTTTCTCATTCATTTAGCTGATTTCAGACACCCGTGAAGTGACACATCATAAACAGAAGCAATAATTTCTTTAATTTCTTTCCAAAATGAAAGTAAAAACAAATAGTAAAAATAATGATGATTCCTGCATGCCTTACAAGGTTTACTTTTGCCAGCTTGCCTGCCATTTTAAGAGGGACAGGGCCTATTTTCACCCTATTCCTTTTGCCTCTTCTCAGGCCCCATGGGAATACTGTAGAACAAAACAGAAGGTTTCATCTGCAAGAAATCAGAAGAAATATTTGTTTCTTTTATCTGACTTCATGTAGTGAAAAAGGCTGCAATGAAACTTGTAAGTTTCTTCCATGTAAAGAGGAAGTTTAATTGATCATAAACTTGAGCAAGTTAAATAATGGTTGCTGCTGTTAGGTTAGGACACCACCTGCTACCAGTAATATCAGAATTATGAACGAATCTGGACATTCTCAAGGATGCTGCTAAATATGCACTCATTCTGGAGTCTAAGTTTCTTAAAGACGAAGCACAGAAAAACCTAGTTATCGTCTACTTATAACCCTAAAGGCAAAACACCATATCCACTCCTTAAAGAATTGCACACTTTTTTTTGCCGCACACAAGTCCAGCAGTTTTTCCAGTTACTTTGAAAAGATGTCAGCTAAGGGAAGAATGAGCATAGAAACACAGCTATCCGTGTCAATTTTCCTCATCTGTAAATTATACAACATTTACGTGAGAATAGACATTTACAGCTGTATTCATGACATTTCATTACCTGATAGTTCTCACATATGTTTCTGAGCAGTAAAGCATGACAGTGTTATGACCACTCTCAGTTCCCAGCCAATTCCAAGTATCATACTTTTCCTATTTACTCTCTCCTCTATTTTTATTTAACAGTGCTTCAGCTGGTATCAGTCATGACCATTTTGGCCAGCTGGTTTGTTTCTAAGATAATTAAATTAACCCCTCAACTCAAAGATTATTATCATATTTGGCTGGAGGAATTACTAATCAAGCCCCTTAAATGAATTGTTTATTAACAGCTAGGACATGTTACATCCAGAACCTATTACTTGTAATAGCTATGCAAAATTTGCACATCAGCACGATCATTTACCAAAACATTCATCTTTTTCAAAAAGGGAGACAGTTAAAGCTGAGTTGCTTAGAATACATAGAAAATAAGTGGAGAAAACACATATAACACAGTGCTAACATCTAGCTAATAGATAAGACCATGCAAAGTCCATACCAAAAGTGACATACAAATCTCTGGAGAAACCCTGCCAAACCAGCAAACTAAAGCAGAGAGGCCACAGAGACAAGTGTCAGGCTTCCACACTGGTAATATAACTACTTCCTGTCACAAGGAAACATGAACATCCTGAAGGACTTTCAACTCCGAGAGACTGCTGTAAGCTACAGCTGGAAAAATGTAAATATTCAAACAGCATAAATCTATTACAGATCATCTGTGCAACCACAATAACAGAAAGAGTGAACTATCTTAGAAGATTACTTTTGTGTTTTTTTTTCCTCCAAAATAAGAGAGAATGTGAGGAAAACACTTCCTCATATCATCAGAATGATAACAAACATTTTCAAGAAGAGTGAAGAAAACCAATGCATGATCCTTGGAGAAAGACAAAAAGACAATTCTTACATAGATTACTATCTGCTGCCAAATCAGGAGTCCTCAAAGATAGGTGACAAAAATCCAGATTTGCTGCTAAGATTTTTCCTCAGCAAATATATCAATATGCTATATTTAGCTCTTCTTGAGGGACATGATGGCTTTAATCACCTTTTTATTTTCTGTAGTAATACTCATATAGACCATTCTGTCAGTAAACTGTTGGGAATTATAAAGAGTTAACCATACTAGAACTATAACAACTTAATAGGACTTCAGGACTAAATTCAGGACACGCAGAAGGGCAAAGCAGCTTAAAGAGCTGGTGTAAGAGACAAATGTCTTGTGCTAGTTCACTTCAAGTCAAGTTGAACTGTGGGCATAGAGAAGTAGTGTAGAAACTGGTGGAATAATGTTTCTAAATTTAGCATCAAGGAGAGCCTAGACTATACTGAAGAAGATCATGAAATGTATTTTAGCAAAAAAGCAGCTCAGTGATAGAGAACTCCACAGAGATGGAGTGATGCATGCACCAGCCTATACGACTCACTGCAAAGAGTCACTGTCACTCACTGACATCCATGTCACTGTAAAATATAGCCCCTGCATTGCAGGAAACCCGCAAAGACCACAGAAGATGAGATGGGAGGATACTACACTCCACTAGGACAGATATAAAGAAAGCTCACTTAAGCAACTTCTGGTGAGGAAAATGTTGAACATTGATATCACTGTTTCCTTTTGGGAGAGGGCATTTCAGCATTATTACTTCATCAGCAAACCATACTGTATGCTACGTTCCCTGACAGTAAAAGAGACAAGGTTTTACATTTTGTCAGTTGCTGGCTGCACATGAAAACCATCTGTCCTAGAAAACACAGGAAGATAGAGAAGACAACAGAGGCGGAGTATAAAGTTAATTTGCAGCTCCAGTAAGTGTCACACCTGGGAAATCTCCAGCAGTCCTTCTTGTGGTCACCCACCCCACCTGGAGGAAGGCTTGGTGGCAGCAGGCAGCGGTCCTCCACAAAAGCCCTGCTGTCCTTCCTCCTTCGCTTGGGCACTGCATACTCTAATCCAGACATGAGTCTGCATTGCCATTACTGTCAGTATGAATTTCACAGGTGGGTTTAGCCCTGCTCCCGGCGCTGCTGAAAGAGAAGCAGAGAGCTGACCTACCAACATGGACTGATCTGGCAACTTTAGGCACCTGAAGCTCAGGCAGCAGCTGAGCAAGTATTTATGATGACAGTTTTGGATTTAGGCGTTCATACTTCATCTTAATCCTGTTTCTAGTATCTAAGTGTCTTAGGACTTTTATGACAGGCTAAGAAAGGGATCTACAGAGGAACAAACTCTTTCAGGAAAGTGAATGGATCTAGGTCTGTCTGACTAATGATAAAGGCTCAGCTGGAGGGCCACAATAAATGTTACGAGTTGGCCACTTCATTTCTATTGCGCTACTGATTCTTGTCTGCAAATGTGTATTGAAACTGCACTGTAAAGAGCAACCTTGAAAGAATTCAAAATCTGTGATGCATTTCTGCAACAGGAAGCTTTTCACATGAAACATTGCAAATTAACTGTTCAGTGGCCCCAAAAGCAGGCAGGGTGCAATGTGATGTCTGCTGCAACAGAAACTGAAGGAAATAGAAGCTGGTCTTTTTGATTTGCTCATCTAAATAACTAGAATTGCCCTAAAATTGCCCTAAAATAGCTAGAATTGAAACACATGGGTAGGACAACAGCGAAACCTCACACTTTTGTTTATTTATATATTTAGCAATAGTCTGACCTTCTTGCTCCAATCAGGATGGAATTCATCATAAAAAAATCCCTCTAATTTCAGTGAAACTACTCCATGTGTAAATAACCACATGTCAATGAGATAAGGGGTTCACAGTCTAGCCTTGGACCACAGTCAGTCTCCCCAGGAATTTGTGTGCGTTTCCAGCACAGCAAGAAAGGCAGGAAAACATTCTCTTTAAAAACAGGATGAACTTGTGAAAACTCAAGCACCGGGTGTCAGCATTCGAAACCATGCAAAATCTTTATATCGATGTGTGCAAACTGCTGCTGTCCCTTTAACTTTGCACCAAATAATTCACTCATCTCAAATGCTGGAATAGGAGTGTGGCCAACAACAGATCTTCCTTCAGATTGCTCGAACAACAGTGGCTTGCTCCAGCCTTGTAAGGGAACAGAGGAGTTCCTTGGGCAAGCGGGATGGAGTGTCATAAGACCTCTCACAAAACCTGATTTATATACAGCAAGCTGTGAGTCTGACAACATGAAGAACAGCAGGCCTCAGCTGAAGTCAGGCGTGTTACACCAAGGAAGAGCTTTGCCCAGAGTCAAAAGGTCCTCAGACATAAACTCTGTAAAAAAGCAGAACATTCGATTCAGACAGTCCTTTCCCAGAGTTGGCTGGGATTGCAGACATGTTGGAAGGCAGACTGAATACAAAACAATGTGGACAAATTGGAGAAATGATCTGGGGAAAACCCCAAATAGAAGATAATTTAATGAAGATATGAGCAGAAATCTGCTTTTATCTGCAGATTCAAGCTGGGAAGTAGGTAGGAATTCTGCAAAAATGATACAGAAGTTACAGTAGCTCAGGAATGAAATGAAAGTCAACTGTGTCATGCTCTTATGAACAAGATGAAGATAAGCTGAAGGTCATCTTGTAAGAAAAAAACAGATTACAAAACAGAAAAAAGAAAAATCTGCTCATAGGGACAGTAAAGCATTAGTAGAAACTGAGAGGCTGTGGAGTCACCAGCATCTGAGATCTTTAAAACAGACAAAGATATCCATAAAGTTGATCCTGTGTTGGTATGAGGAGTGGACTTTTGAGTTCTATTTCAGGCTTATGAGTACGCAGGTTTCTGAAAGAGCAGGCTGACTCCCAGCTGCTTTTGTTGACACATCAATGGAGATTTTAAAATAGGTTCAAGTCCTTTTCTGTCAGAAAGCACTATTTTAAAGCAAAGCTGACCAGCACATAACAAATGGGTGAGAGCCTGACCCCACCAAAGCAGTTTTGCAGTTCAGACGTTTTACCAGTCATATTCCTACCGAGCTCTGCGGGAACTTATGCATGCCCTGATAGATTTTACAAAAAAAGGTAATGCTTATATTCATCTAGATAGAGGTAATAGCTGGTAAAGACCCTAACTGAAATCTAGGGTACTGAAAAATAACGTTTCACTTTAAAGACTGACTTTTCAAATCTTCTCCTGTAAAGCCCAAAGGAAATATATGAACAGAAAACAAATTACAGGCAGAAAAACAAACCTCCCTCACTCCAGCTTGAGTTATTTGACCAGGTCTTGACAAGAATTGCTAGTGCAGCTGCCAACTATTTCCTCATTCTAGCCCCAGCAAATAGCTTGGAGGACCAAAGATTAACAGAAAGGAAAAAACATTAAAGAAGCCTTTTCAGACAGATCAATGACTTGTAACAATGTTGCACTTCATAATTATTACTAATTATGTAGTTGTTGCTTGTGTTACACCTGCCCTATAGACTTCCACTTGTGATAGACATGTGAAAACACAAAATAAAACCTTCATTGAAGAATTTATAAGCTAAAGAGACAAGGACAGGATAGAAGAAGAAACTGCTTTCTCTCTCTTAGTGACAAGAACAGGCACAGAAACATTAAGTCTCTGCAATTTTCCACGTGAAACACTACTAGTCAAATGTTTACAGTATGGATGGGGTCCACGGTGGTAACTTCATGTTGAGTTGATTGCAACATCAAGGCGTTCACTTTTTGTGTAAGATACAACCACACCTACACCTACAGGTACACAAATTTAATTTTATCCTGCCTAGTTTGGAGACTGCTAATAGCACAGCTATAACAAGTGGTATGGCCTGTAAAGCCCACCTGCAGAAGTATTCAGGGAATTAGTCTATGCTGATGTCTGTGGCAACCCACCTGCCTTGAAATCTGTGTCTACATCAGCCACATTAGCCCTAAACCCTAAGCCTGTGCTGCACCAGCTCCTCTGTGATGTAGATGTGGTCTAACATGACATGGGAAGCCTGTGCCAGCACTGGAACCAAACCCAGCTTTCTCTCCTCCACATCTTGTGGTGCAATCACAAGAGCATCTCTGCCTTTTTTATTTTTGACTTTGTTGTCTCGTTAAATTATCTGTACTTTGAAAGAAATAAGGAATATAAAATATGCTTGTTGGGCAATTTAAAAGGACCTTAAACAGCTAAAGAACTGAAATGTTCTATTTTCATTACAAATATAACCAGAACCCTTTCTTCTTCTTCTATTTTGAAAATAAGATTTTTGAAAATATTTCCATAAAAAAAATTAGAGGTACTTTAATCAATAAATAAATTTTTTACCCTGTGCTAGGAGGATTTAACTCCCTGCATGTTTTTGAACAGGATTTCCCTAAACACTTGCAACTTTGAGGGTCATTTACAGAATTTTGTTGGGCATGGCAAAGTGATGCCATTGATTTCAGTGGGATCTGCCTGGGGAAAGCGTTTTAAAACATTTTAACAAATCACAGGATCTGAGCATCAGACCAGAAGAAAGTTTCAATATTCAGTATTCAATATTCAGTTGCAATATACTCCATTTGTATTAAAGTGAGCTCAAAATGTCACCTATTTAGTATCCAAAACATAGAAGCTGTGTCTGTTTTTGAAAAGTTAATGACAGTTTTTCTGACAGCTTCTACTGTTTCATATCCTGTGGTTGCAACAATTTTTAATAATATCTTCATCCAGGAAAAAATTATGACTTATTTTGACTCAGGAGGGATCTTGGAATTTGGCCCTGGATTTGTGATTTATAGTGATGGACTGAAAAAAAGTGCCAGATTCCTGTGAGCCAAATGTCTTGGTGACATTTCAGGTCTAAAAAGCAGATACATTTTGCCAAACCCTTGACTTACAGGAGATTGCACCCTGATTCATACTAAAATGGAAAATGCATTCTTTTCCTGGGTTTGGAATTACTGTAAACCAGAAAAAAAAGTAGATTTTAGATATGGAAAGAAAAGATTTTATTTTAATGAAAGAGAGAGAGAGAGAGAGAGAGAAGAAGCCTTCACTCTCCCATTTCAGTCTACTTTATCCACTTTCAGGATCAAATCACCCTGAGTGCTTCTGGAGCATTGGTAGCTTGTCTTTCCAACCCCAGCTTGTCATTTTGATGCTCTCTGAGGTCAAACCCCAGGAAGTTTATGTAAAAGTGTGGTAAATCACCATATAGTGAATAATAATAAGATAAGGATATTAGAAAATGTGAATGAACACTATGAGATTATTAGCGAGAATAAATGGTATTAAGTTTTAGGATAAGCAAAGGTAGGACTATGATATGTCTTTTTTTTCCCCTGAACTTATACCATTTTTTTGCCCTTATATCCTGCCCAGAGCAAGAAAGTTTGGTGTGTCCAGGCATTTGAAATCCAGGGCCAGACTGGAGGCTCCTGTGGAGGTAGGGACTTGGGTCAGGGTCTTGAAGGAAGTTGCTGGAACTTGAGTGGGAGAAATGTTGGTGAAGGGCAGAGCTGGATGTGTTGGAGATTTGTGTGGAAGGGGTTACAAAGGCAGTTTAGGAACCAAAATTGGGCAAGTGATGGTACAAAGACAAGAGTTACGAGGTGGGAGGGGGTTTGAAGACGAGGCATGGGATGTAGGTCCTCCAGGTGGGGAAATGTATGGGGTTTGAGAGCAGCACATGGGAGGGGACTGGAGCTCTGGGGCAGACAGTGTTGGGTGGCATGCCACAGACTTCTCTAACTGGGGTTCCGTTCGGAGGTAAGGACACACACAGACCCCTTCCCAACCCATCCCCCAGTGGTCTTTTTGTTGCTAGAAATATGGTTGCCATACAAACACTAATTATGGTAGAGTTTACTACTCTTCCGTTCAAAAGTAGAAAGCTATCTTTTCTGCCCTAATGAGGATGGCCTTCCAGTACCCCTTATTTTGCTCGTCACACAGCACTGACACTAAACACATACAAGTAGGCTCTATCTCTGAGTTAAAAGAGTAGAGAGGCTGTAGCGTTGTTATTTATAGTTGGGGGTTTGTTTTTTCTGAATGAGCATTGGTGTTGTTCAGAACATACAGTAATGAGTAATTCATGCCTTGTTCTACCTGATACCCATTGAAGAAGGTTTTTATTCCAAAACTCAATCAGAGGAACTTTGATCTGATTTTTTTGGTGGGAGCACAAATCCTTTATCACATTTCCATTGGACACAAACCCCTTTCCTTATGACTTGGAAAGCAGCTGCGCAGACCCTTCGGACAACATTATTGTCTACACATCTTCCACAAATAACCTAGTTGAAAAAGCAGTTTCTGACCATAGAAAGGGAATTGTATTTACTTCATTCTTCTGAGTCCTCTTTAGTTTCTATATAATTTCACCAAACTTCTTGTCTGCAGCTAGATACAAAAATTCTGGGGAATAATATAACCTATTGTGGAAAATCCACAAAGTTTGCCAAAAGGCCACCTGCTTGGGTGAAGAATTTTCACTAAAACTGAAAAGTCCTTGTTCCTTCTTTTCTGAACTGCAGTGTGCAAGCTGCACACTGGTTTTGTTGAAAATTACATATTAAAAAAAGTATTAAAATGTAATACAGCAATAAATTACTGTGACATTTTCAAGTAACCAGTGGTTTTAGTTTAGCTTCTAGGAGGCATGGGGAACTTGCTTTCAAATTTACTCACACCACTGCTTAGACTGTCAAGGCTTAAGAGCAAGGGAAGGAAGCATGTAGGCACAAGGCCACGTCAGCTAATCACTTTCTGCAGAATAAAACTCGGAGACTGAATTCAACCCTTATGACCCTGCTAGGATTGGAGTCATGCCAGCCCCAAAAGAAGAAACTAGACATGAGATTATAAACACAAGTCACAAGGATAAGGAACCCTAAAATGAGAGTTCATATTTACAAGTGAGGCAATGGTCCGTTAACTAGCAGATGTGGAATTCTGGGGAAGAGAAATGTAAAAATACAGTGTGTCAGTGCTGCAGTTTTCAGCATTTGGTATTGAAGCAAGAACAAAAGTAGTATACCCAGGCCAAAATTCGGCAATCTGCTCAAGGGTGTGCCACTGCCGTAGGCTGGTTGCTGTGATGCTTCAAAAAGGCGGGGGTGGGGGGACAGTTGTCTGTAATGTCTTACTTTTTGTGAGTAAAAACATGACGACAGAGCAGCCTTTAGACTGTTCTAAAATGATCCTGGGAGTCATTAAAATAGGTCCATCATAGGAGATCAAAACCAAAGGTGCTTAGGGATATATTCCTGCATGTGTCTGTGGGTGCAGTCACAGTAAAATCAGAGCAGGTGGGAATCATGCTCAGGAGGAGCAGATGCTGGTGTGTCCAGAGCTAGAGTGAGCGCGGCAACCGGTTCCTTATGCTCTCTCTTGGCCTGGAAATGCAGATGAGTTGGCTGCCTGTAGCAAAGGCTGGGGCCGAGTCCTGCCCTTGGGCTAGATTTGGGCTCCAGACCTGCGGGTTGAGATTCCACCCTCCATTTTCCATGCTCACACCAGCTCGAGAGAGCCCATTTACTCAGGGGCATCCATGAGAAACCCGCAATTCTATCCTTTTTGTGTGAGAAAAAACAGCACAAGATTTATGTTGGGTTTTGTGCTACAAAACTGGCTGGCTGTTTGAATTGGGCAATATTTGCATTGATGAAGAAATAATGAATGAAAGCAGAGAGCATAGAGGCCTTTCTTATTTTTGCAAAATCTGAATAAATCTAGTATACCTTCAGGGAGGGAGGAAGGAAGGAAAGAAGGAAGGAAGGAAGGAAAAGAAGCATATTTCATATTTACCTATAGCTTATGAAAGCTGACTCATGGTAATTAAAATACAATAAAATCCAAATCAGTTGACCTTCTACTGTAAATCCAGTGTGTTCTTCATTTCCCTGTCTCTTGATTCCTGCATCCAGAACTAGCTCCATCAGACTCCCACCTCCACCTAACTATTCCAAAATTCACACCAAACTTTGATAAACAATATTTACTGCAAAATTTTGGCACAAGATAGGAAACAAGAGGAAAGGATTTCAGAACCATGTGTCCAGAAACAGGATAATAAGAAAATAGCTGAAGTAGGTTGAGCACTGCATACTTCATGCTTGGAGTATTAGCCTCAGGAGTGACAGCAGATATATTTTAAGACTTGGAAGATTCCATGTTCAGGGATTTAAAATGTTTATATTGAGCTAAACTTAAGGTATAACTTCTTTTATAGAACTTCATTTTGGTGACACTATTGAGAATTGATATAACACTTTTCTAAAGAATTGCTAGACAATTTTCTAGGCAACTTTTTAACTCTGTTTTATCAGGTTAGAATAATAATTTTTACACTAGATATAAATGCTACATTCTGCATTCTTCAGCCTGCTTCAGGTAGGGATGGGGCTCATGTTTGTTTGTATTTTTCCATCAGCTGTTGCTTGGCTGCTTGTTCCCTGTTTATTTTCCTTTGCTGGAAAAATAAATAAATAAATAAATAAATAAATATGATAAATACTGAAAAACTGCTGTGCTTAAATGGGAGAGAAGTGGTTAATCATAGGTATGGAAGTCATGCATAAAAATTAATACATTTCCCAAACCCATCAAGGAACAAGTGAAACCTTGAAATCTCAGAAGATTTCTTGCATCCCTTCTATTATTAGAATACAAACCAGAAGCTGTCGAAGTGATGAATTAGGTCAACTTTGCAAATCTGGCAAGTCAAGATCACAAATAGTTGTTCTGGATAAATACAGATAACACTCTAAATCACTGATTATTCTAAACGCATATAAAGGTATCCAAAATATAATCAGAAAATTACAGAATCACAGAATAATTTAGTTGTGAAGGAATCTCAGTAGGTCATCTTGCCCATCCTCCTGGTCAAAGTAGATCCAACCCTGATCAGGTTGCTCAGGGCCTTGTCCGGTCAAGTTTTGAATATCTCCGAGGACTGAAACTATACAGTCTCTCTGGGTAACCTGTACCAGCGTTTGAGCATACTCAGTGGGAAAATTCATTTCCTAATATCTAAACAGAATTTCCCGTGTTGCAAATGATTGATCCAGGTTTGGTAGCTCATCTGCAGTCTGTTTTTTGTCCTTTTGCTTATGGATGCAATTTCTCAGACTTAATATTTGAAAGGAAGGATTTATATGCCTGTTTTTGTCACTATACTATTTGCTCTTCAATATCTGAATGTAGTTCATAAGATCCATATAGGATTCATTATTACTCAGCTGGTTCTCAGATCCAAGGAACCTGATATAATGCTGAGTTTTTGCAGATGGTCTTTAAAATTTCATTTGAATGCAAAGTATCTTCTTAAAATATACACTTACCTTTTTCATCCCAGACTTTTGCTGTAGAAATGATTTTAAGTAGTTTTTAATCAGTTATATATGTGTATGTGTGAAATCAAAATTCTTCTATTTTTAGTCATATCTACATAATGACACTCCTGTTAGCTAAAGAAAATTCAGTATTTGCTCATCAGGTAAGGAGTTTTACCTTTTTTAGCAGGAAAATCAGAATTTCATTCTTGCTGTCCATATTACTAACAGCTACTCAGCTGTAGATTTCACATAGAAGTTCCATCTTTAACTGTTACAAACCTTTTACTATTCTGTGGCCCTTGGATTGATTCATGGCTTACAGACTGGTATTTTTTTCAGTAGAAATTTTCTGCACCAGCAGTATTGTCAAATTGTAATGCCTGAAAGGCAAATCTTGATTATGGTGTGTGGTTAAATTTTAAACTTTTCCATTTACATTACATTCATCATCTTTGATTCTGACTAGAACAAGGTCAATTGGATTATATCACCAACCAACTTAAAATCCCTCCTTTATGTGTAACTGATATGCAAGATGGACTTTGACAATAGACTTGTTTGTTTACAGGTTATTCCAGAATAACATTGTTCCAGAATACTGATTTCAGATACACTGAATCTGGAAATCAACTGGCTAAAAGTAACTTAGAAACTTCTGGAAATTCTCCTTTCTCATTTGGAAATTAACTGCCTGATAAAGATATTCAGTTTTCTGGATACTGAATTTCTCTATTAAAAAAAATAAAGTTTGAATATAAGAATGTCTCTTAAATAATGGACTAAATAACTGGTCAGTGAGGTGGATTGAAAATTGGCTGAACTATCAGGCTCAGATGGTTGTGATCTGTGGCGTGAAGTCCATCTGGGGATGCTAGTGATGTCCCCGAGGGGTCAATACTGGGGCCAATGCTCTAACATCTTCATTAATGACCTGAATGATAGGACAGTGTGCCCTCTCAGCATGTTTGCAGACAACACAAAGCTGGGAAGAGTGGTTATTACACCAGGGGGTTGTGCTGCCATTCACAGGGATGTCGATAGGCTGTAGAAATTCCTTGACAGGAACCTCATGCAGGTCAAAAAGGGAAACACCAGGTCCTGCACCCGGGAAGGAATAACTGCATGCATCAGGACAGGCTGGGGACTGACCGTTTGGAAAGCAGCTTTGCAAAGAAAGCCCTGGCAGTGCTGGTGAACAACAACTGTCCATTAGCCAGCAATGTGCCCTTGTGGCAAAGAAGGCCACGAGCCTCCTGGGCTGCATTAGGCAGAGCGTTGCCAGCAGGTCGAGAGAGGTGGTTTGTCGCCTCTCCTCAGCACTGGTGAGACCACACCTGGAGTGCTGTGTCCAGCGTTGGGGTCTCCAGTACAAGAGAGGCATGGACCTGCTGGAGCAAGTACTGAGAAGGACCACAAAAATAATTTAGGGACTGGAGCATCTCTCATATGACTGTTCAGCCTGGAGAAGAGAAGGCTCAAAGGGATATTTCACATGAACATAAGAAAAAGCTTTTTTCCTGTGAAGGTGGTTGAAACCTGGAACAGGTTGCCCAGAGAGGTTGTAGAGTCTCCATCCTTGGAGATATTCAGAACCCAACTGGGCATGACCGTGAGCAATCTGCTCTAGCTGACCCTGCTGGGGCAGGTGGTTGGATTAGATGATCTCCAGAGGTTCCCTCCCACCTCAGCCATCTTGTGATTGTATGAAATTTAATTAATGTAATGTTATAACAACAGGGGTTTTTTTTGAAAACAGTGTCTTATTGACATTTTGCTGTCTTCAACTTTTCCTGTTTCTGGTTTCATTTCTAAGTTTTTTATAGATGTGTACTTCTGGGCATGTGTTGTGTGTGCTTCTGGGTATGTCTTGTATGTATACATGTACACATATATATGACATATATATGTACTGTATATATGCACATGTAGGTTTTTATTTATTTATATGTGTGTGTGTATGTGTGAGTATGTATGCAGTCACTGGTTAGTGAGATCAGATTTCAGATATTTGAAAGATGTTTGTATGTATGGTTAGCTGATTGCTTGCTTTTTAAGCAACAATGGGGAATTACTGCCCCAGTGTGGTGGATTTTGTTCTTGCATATTCCTTTAAAATTGCAGGTATTTAATTCACTAAACTTTTTTGTCACTTTTATTTTTAAAACATTTGCATGTTGATAGACTCAAACAAAGCTTTGGTTTACTTTGTGCTTGTAATTTACCTGAAACTTAGATAATAGGTTCACCTATTAACTAAACACTAGTAAGCAGCTTCTACAGTGCCAAACTTTGCTTTTTTGTTTAAGAAGTCATGCAGATGGAAGGGTCCGTTTAAACTGCGAAGGAAATATAAACAGCTCAAAACATATTTTTCAGAAGGCTTGAAACTGAAAATTTTTTTTGTGATTTTCTGCAGTTTGACCATTCAGTCACTGTGCTCACTGAGATGTTAGTTCCACTCAACACTGTATTTTTTTGGGTTTTTTGATGGATGTTTCTCCTGAGTAACATGATTGTATCATAGACACATATCACTAAAAGCATGTGCATTGGCACATTCTGTGCATCATTGCTGGCCTTAGATGTCTATAGTCCTTACATCTGTGTAACTAATTAAACCTCGTTGTACCTGACTTTGAGGCTTTTTGTCCAATTTATCTGCCTTGAGCCATGTGGAGTCAAATAAAGGCATTGTGAGCATTATAACAGTGAACTCAAGCCAAGGAAACAGCATTCCTATGTCAGGTCACTACACACTTCAGCTAGAAACATTCTTCAGCCTACTTTGGAGGTATGTGTGCCTGACCTTTTCTTAACACCAGCATCCAGATAATCCGAATGAGAGGCAGGTTTGAGCTTGAATTATGGCTCATGTTCATGCTTGGAAGGCAGGCTACTTGCACACTCGGATGCCTGGTCCCAGGAAAAGAGAGCTCATGGTTTGAGGGATACAGAGAGACCCATCAGTCCATCAGTGACTGATTTGTTGTGTTAACACTGACACCCATCCAGGTTGTTCCATTGTAAGCACTGCTATTACAGCCAAAGAAAGCAAGTAAAATATGAACGTGGCTATAAAGTTTGATTTTTATAGGGGTTGCATTGTCAGAGCTGAGGATAAGCAACCCAAAGAAAGTGTTTTGGTGTCCTCACAGTTCTGGGTGCTCCCAGCATCTAAAGAAACACCCCTTGAAAATTAGACTGTGGTGGGGGGGCCTCTGTATTACAGTAGCATTCCTGGGCTTCTTCTCTTAAGTCCTTTTTACACTGTAGATAAGTATAAATAAGAATGAGGACACTAGTTCAGGTTTCCAGAACTGAGTTTACTCAAAGAAACTTTTTTTTCCTTTTTTTAGCAAGATTTCTGGAAAGCTGATGTACCTAATGTAATTAGCCATGACTCTGATAAATGTGCTGCACAAAGATAAATAGGTTATATTATAATCATTACCCAGTCAATACATCTATTTCCTAACTGGACTTGTTAATTTAGACCTCTGGCCATGGTATAATGAGTTTATGTTGGCAGGGACAAGGCACTGCTGTGGGAAATTATTGTTATTCAAATTCATTGTTACTTAGGAGAAGAATAGATGGAGGAACATAGAAATGCATTCAGGAAAATAAAATTGTTAAAATATTTCCTTTATTGGAAATAGAATAATATTTCATGTATTTATGTACCCAGTTGTGACATTTATGGGGATGGGCTTAGCAGAAGATAGGCTTTAGTAGCAATAAAGTAGAGCCTGTTAGAGGGCCTAACAACAGAGAACATAATTCCCATAAACTGGAAAAAAAATGTGATATTGTAGAAACCACATACGTTCCTAGGTTACATCAAATCCTCTCTTTGTTCCAGACAGAAAATATGCTTAGTTTGGATTACACTAAAAAAAAAAAAAAAGTGTTGTTGAGGCTCAGTAATTAATGGCGAGTCATCAATGCTTTCATTTCCTATCATCCACATGCAGACACGTACTGCCATATGTTTTTTGGCAAAGAAGCAAATTATGCATCTAAGTTTCTCCTGAGATGTCTGGTAGCCCAATTGCTTCTGAGAGGTTGTTTGAATCTGTCTTTCATTTGGACGGCCACTACTACTTCAGTTATATTTGAACTATACTTGTTTTTTTTTTCATAATTTTTAGGACTAGAAATTTATAATAGTTATTAAGCCATGTCTTTAGAGATTCCAGAAACATTCCATTCAGGGCTCTAGGGTCCTACCCACATAGCCCTGCAGAGACTTTGTCTTAATTCAGCCCAGATTTTAACATCCCTCTTACCCACCAAGTTACCTGAACTGAGAAATAGTATCTTCCCAATAGCTGAGATTGCATTTGAAGACTAGTTTCCCAGGTTGTTTTCACATTTGCTATTAGACTGAATTTACTTTGGACAAACAACTAAAGGTTTGTATGGCAGAGAACAGCATGCATAAAGGTAATTTTCAGTCCCATTAGAAAGCTTTATTTAAATTGTCTGGGTACACAGGAAGGCAAATTAATTCTTTGTATAATGCCATTGAAGTCACTGTGATTGATTAATTTGACTTAGGGTCTGTGAAGTCTGGAGTGGTAAGAGTACCCTAATGAATTTAATCATAATTTACCTACCAGAAAGTTCAGGCTGTCTTTGCTATGGTCCGCTAAATAAGATGGATCTCTACCACCATCTGTCTTCTTCTGGCATGCATGCTGTGGTCTCCATGTAGACAGCGGGCATTACCTATCGTTACATGAACTATGTGATGTTATTTATTGCTCATGGGAAAAGCTTAGTATGACAAACTACTGGCCAGCAGCTGCTGGCTATGCTACTACAGCACTATAAAATTTATAGACATTGAAAATGATGACTTGGAATATATTTATTTCAATCAAAAGGAGTTGAATTCCTGCCTAAACCAAGTATGTAAACCAATAAAATTAAAAATAAATGGTAGGCTTAATAATTTATGTTTCAAAAGAAGTGTAAGAATAACAGAAGGGATAAACTCAGCAGAAACAGTTTACTGGAGAGGCATGCATATAGCAACCTTGCTGTGATCAAGACTACTTGTAGGTTGTTCAAGTCTTTTGTTTGATATAGTAAGGGCAGAGCTGGGATTATTTGTTCTAGAGATAATGCAGTAGAACAACTGTAGGCCTTTGGCTTGGGTACAGTTGCCTGTATAGAATAAGCAAAAGAAATTCATGTATTTGAAGCAATTCTAAGTGAGCTTGACAATAACAGTATTTGTAAAAAGTAATATTCATTTATTTTAAATTGTGTTTAGCTTTCCTCTCTCCTATCCTTGAGCTCCTGAGGAAACTCCTGAAGACCATGACACTCAACCATCCTACCAGATGTTGTTAGGACACAGAGATGGGGATACCTCATTGGGGTCAACACACTTCACATTCCCTTCACCATCTCCTTCAAATTAAATTTTGAGTAGTGACTAGAAATTTTACCCATGTGAAGAAGAACTACTTAGTTAATGCAACAATTGAATAATTTGAGGTTGAATGACCAGTTACTAAGTCAACTGGAACTGCTGGCTTTTATAGCGTAAAGCCAGTATCATGGGGATTAATTTGTAAGAGATACAATAAATGATCTAATACAGGAATTTTACTAAAGTGTGTTGTTTGAAGCTGTGAAACCATTTATACAGAAGAGCACTCAGCATAATTTGATGTCTCTCTCCAAGTAATTCCTGTCTAGGCCATGCCAAGGCCAAAGCACTGAGGTAGACCTCATTGGTGACCTAATAAGGTATACCCATTTTCTCAAGATATTCAGCTACAAATAGACTGGGCCAACACTGGGTCTCTGTGTCTACTGAAGCAATATGGCTGTATCAGTAAGCCTCGTCTCCTCAAATAAAGTGCAAAGTAAAGTATAAGATCCATTACAGATGGAAGAAGCTCACAGCATTCTTAAATGATGCTGATGTTTCTTAAATGATCCTGCAGTTTCTGAATTAGAGCAAACAGTGATGTCTGGGACAAACACTTGCATTTGAAAAATACATCAATCATTCTCAGGAGAAATTATAAATGCTTTAGCACAGCCATCCAAAGTAATCTTGAACACTTCTACAAGATGATTTGATAGCTACCTGATACATACCTGATTTTCTATTCAACAGAAAGACTGCTGTTTGTGACAGATGATATTTTAAAATATTTACTGTGTTAGTGATTTTTTTCCGCTCAAAAGTGAGTATCTCATGAGCCAGCTGCAGAGCTCCAGCTTATGACGAGGAAGTGGGGATTGAACAGTAGGGCTACAGACTGGACAGGGTCCGTGAGTATCTTAATTGGAATTTTTAGAGTTCTCATGAACAGTTCCATAGCAATGCCTTTTGCTGTGAAGACATTTATTTCATGAAATTTTCTGGTTTTTTTCCCCTGTTTCAGTGGATTATACCATTCAGGTTCTGCATATAGTTGTTCAAAGTCTTTTCTGAAAGCAAGAAGATACTCCCTTTGAGAAAGAACTAGTTTTCTCTTTTATCAGTTTCTCCGACTACTTATTCAAGCACGTTTGACAACAGAGAGCACAGTATTAAGCACTTTACATCAGTTAATATCATTTTGTCCTGGCATGAATGGGGAAGCTGAGAAACAGAGAGTTTAAATGGCTTGACCAAGGTCGTGGGAAAATACATTTATTTGTATAAAACCATTCACTAGTTGAAAGTGAGTAGTTTTTTCCTACAGTCAAAAGAGTTTTGGAGTGATTATCCTTTTATTTATGCCTTTTTTGACTGACTGCCTTTTTGACGGCTCAGAGATGACTCATTTGTTCTTCTCCTTCTGCTCCTGGCTGCTCACTTCATAGAAAAGCTTTATCTCAACTCAGACTGTCCTCTTAATAGTTTTTTTCTTTATTTCATTAATAATTTTAAATATCAGTTATTAGCTATCCTGTTTGTATATACATTTGGTTCATGATAGTTTTAGAAATATAACTTTCCTGTGAATGTGACCAAGAAAATATATTTGTGCCCCATAAAAGAAGGTACTAATTTTTGAAGTTGCAAACTGCTGCAGAAAACTTGTTTAGGACTTTGTGAAGTTGGGGTCATGTCCCTGCATTGCAGCCAAGAGATGCCTCTAAATAGAAATGTCATACCTTCACTGAGCTTATAACCCTTGCTAGGCACACACATAGCTCCTTCTCAGCAGTGATGTGTGACACATGGACCTAAAGACGGTTTTTGAAATATGCCTGCTAGAAGCATCCATGACAGGACTGCACCCTGTAGCCTCTCACATGTTGATAAAGGAGAAGCAAGATCAGAGGTGGGTATGAACCATAAAGTTTGGATAGAATTGTCCCAATTGGGAACAATGGAGGACTGAAACTTTGAAACTCAGGTTATGAAATATTTTTTTTTGGTAAGTCGGCATTGCTATAGAATGAATATTCTGCTTTGTTTTGAAAAGTTTTATACCTTTATGCCTACAGATCACAATAGCTCATAACGGCATTGTAAACAATAATTGTTTAGTGCTAGATTCCTTGTGATTTTGCCCACAGTAATTAGTCATTGCCCATGAGCAAACCCAGAGAAACCAGCAGAGACACTGTGTGCAAACCTAACAGAATATATACTCCTTGTTGTTTATAAAGCACAATGAAATATCAAAGCAGTAGAAAAGTGTTTATATGTAAAAGTGTTTAAAAGTATTGCTATTAATATCAAAATGATTCACCTCCTGAACTGTACTTGCACACTATACAACCTGACCTTTTCCAATAACTTTGATTGGAGGTCCATTGATTAGACGAGCAAAGAGTAAATGTCAAGGAGCTGAAACACAGAATATTGAAAAGGTTACAGCACAACAGGATCCTACTAAAATACAGTTGCCTGGACATAGAAAGTACTGCAAGATTGTACCTTGTGATCACTCCTACACTGTCACATTAAAGATGGTGACAAGAACAGAAAGAGAAGTCTGTTGGGTTTTTCAACAATGGAAACAAAAAACCCCAACCCAAATATTTTCAGCTCTTCAGGGTCATGTACACCAGAAAAGAGCAATGTATCATATGGGATTCCTTATCCTTCTAAGATGGTGGAGTCTGGAGGTCATTCCTCAGTCTCACCCTAGCTTTTCTTTTGATATGAAAACCTGAAGTGTGAGTATTTTTCCGTATAGAAACTTTCTAATTTATGAGTTCTATTTTCCACAGGCCAAATTAAAATTTAAGCAGGAACATGAGCATTTAGAAATAAGAAATATTATTCACACCAGGAATTTTCTAATGAATTAAAAAGTATTAAATATTTACATGAAAAATGAGAAATTTTCAACATAAGGAAGATTTCTACTGTTCTGCGAATGAGTACAGTTGCACATTATGTGGTCTATAGTGTATTAATTATAATGTTCAGCTACAAATTTCAAGCTTGAGGGATCTCTGTGAGAGTCAAATGAAAAATTTCATTGGACTAAAGTGTGTTTTGGGACAGTGCAGTCATGAGAACATGTTCTTAGTAAATTATTTGACACAGCTGCTATAGCTAAAGTACTGCCAAGATCAAACTGTATGTTGTAAACTTTACTTGAAAGACATAATATTGAAGATACATGCTCACCACAATGTACTAAAGCATGGGATATGAACTTCTCTTTATCATAAAGCTCCTGGCTCATTAACGAGAATTTAGTTGCCAAGTGCACAGTAAGTTACAGTTTTTCTCATGCTGGGGTAGATGCAGTTAATGGGTATTTTCATTTATGCCTACCCACAGTTACACTAATGAAGAAAGAAAAAATGAAATATTGCCTCAGAGTTAAGAAGAAACTTTCCTATCCATCATCCCTGGGGGATAGGTTGGATTCTTCTCGAGACGGGTAGGATCCTGCCCCTCTGAAGGACTAGCCTAGCTGGCTCTAGCTCTCCCAAGCAGATGCGTATTTGTGTTCACAGCTCTGCAGTGTATAGCAGTGCTAATTTCTGCCAGCTGTGGGGGATTTCTCACACTTCGTTATAGACATCTGTAACAGAGCTTCAGTGGCTTCTTTAGAGTAATTGGAGAGAAATGGTCATTTCTGGCATATGACTCATCTGGCCTACTTTAGTTGTCTACCTTTAGATGAAAAAAATCAAGTCTCAAGTTCTTTCTATCCACTGAATATAAACAAAGTCTAGATGAGCTAAGACATAGATGTCTTCATGGCTGGCATCTAAAATCAGATGTGCCTGTAGATCTCACTTTTAAAACCAGTGGGGTTCATTGGCTTTGCCCAGCAGTGCTCTAAAATAGGGTGAAATACAGCAGATTTTAACCTGGAATACCTGAATCTGTATATGAAACTCTGTATCTCTTATTCAGGATCTGTTTCTGTAAATCCTGAGAACCTTAAACTTGTATTGCTGTATAGCATCCGCAGTCCTCCATGACGTATAAGACTTCTTCCCAATAACGAGGCCTTATTTGGTTTCATTCAGAACACTGTGAGAAATCCTTGTGCAAAGCTTTGTTAGTTTGGGGATTTTCTTACTGCATTTTCTTCTATTCAGAATTTCTTAAGCCCTCTGATGGGCGAGTGAAGAGTTAACAGGACTGAAGTTTGTCAATTGATATGCAGAAGAACTGAGAGCACCAGAGCTGACGTGCGCAAAGCTGTTGAACAGAGGACTTAACAGGACTAAAGTCGTCTACCAACCGATATGCGCAAGGACTGACATGCGCAAGGCTGCGGAATGGCAGCATTAACAAGACTGCAGAAGTGAAGTCTGCCACCTGGAATCTGCACGGACCCCCGGGGAGGGAAGAAACAAGACGGAGGTGTTGTGGTCTTGCCTCGCTAGCAGGGTCCCCCCAAGCAGACAAACAAACAGTCCTGTGATTGTGAAACTTGCTAAAAGTCAGCAAAAGCAGTGTTTGCCCAGAGCCCCAGCCGTATAAAAAGAGACTTGGGAGCTAGGAGAGTTTGAGCAGGGACGGGAACGTGACCTGACCATCCTCTCCGGCTGGACCGTGAGTATCCCCCCCCTCCCCTTTTCCTGGGACGCTGGGTTAAGGTAACTCCTCGAGGCTGAGAGCCCTCTCACTAGGAGAGTGAACAAGAAAGCTTTCAAGTAGGGATAAGCAGTCCTTCCAATTAATAACGCAGTAATCGACGGTTTCAGGTTATCCTTTCTAAATTAGTAACTGATGGTTTTGTGTTATCCTTCCTAAATTAGTAATCGCATTATTTTAATGGATGTTACTAATCCACGAACTTGTGTGAGGAAATAAACATCTTTTTTATTATTATTATATTACTGTCTCAGTCGTTGCTATCGAACCTTCATAGCATGACAGCGTGACACCCTCTCATATTTTTTTAGTGAAATACCTTAGTAAGAACAGAAGAGAATGGAGAGGGAGAATGGATTAGGGAAGATGTCTAAGAGGTGACTGATTCTACTCACACTGTGATAATACCAGATAAAGAGATATTCAGAAAAAAAATTGATAAAAGCAAATACTTTTTCACACTAGGTCTCGTTTGGATGTTGAACCCCCTACTGCAGAAACTCTGAATTGCTGAGCCCAAGAATGGAACAAGATTTAAAGGAATAGTTAAGTAAGTAGCAAAGTTATCTTGTTATCCTAATAATTCACAAAAAAATTCTGGAAACACTTCTTCATCAAGGCTAATGTAAATCTTTTGTTATTAGAAACCAGTGGGAGAACTATGTAGAACACAAATTACCTGTTGCCTACTACAGGTTTCTTCAGACACATCAGACAAGATATTTGACCGTGAGTCTAATCCAGTATGACAAGTTCTTTGTTCCTACCGTGAAATATTTTTATGTAGAAGTGTTGCTAGAAAATTGAAATATTTTACCATATTTGTCTTACTGCTGCCTTTCAAGCAAGAGTAGCCAAAGTTTCCCAGGAGTGAAGGACCAACATATTCATACAATGCATTACAAGGTATTCTGAGTCTGGTACATTTAATTTTTTATCAGAATAATATATTTGGTATAGTGCTCATTTTAAATACTACATTGTTTGTCACACTACATTTGGCATTAGACTTCTTCAAATATATTTAACAAATTGTTCCATAAGTAATAACTACATATAAAATATCTTCATTGAATTAAAAAAATCCATATGTATTATCTTCATGAAATACAATATATACATTATGAACCTATAGTTTTAAGGTAATTCAAAATTTGGGCTTAAACAAATTCACAGTGTCCATTTTGCCTCTGTAATAAAATCTTAACTTTAAAAGTGCCTGGATCTTAAACTGTGTTTACTTACCTTGAGTGCCATTTCCTCATATTAGGTTTATGGAGATCTTTTACTATGATCTAGCACTAGACTGTGTATCCAAATTGTACACTATAATGACCAAAAAGAAAGACTTTCTCCTACTGAAAGTGAGCTTTGACTATAATTTTTACCTTGAAGTTCTGGCCAACAGATTTTCAGAAGAGCTTGTCAGAGGTGGAAAATCTGCGTTGAGATTTCTCATGTGGTCGTTCACTGGAGCTGTAAGTGCTCACTGCTTCAGAAAACCAGGGCCAAAATATTTCAAGTGGAAACTCAAAATCAGTGCCCAATTCTAGCCTAGAGAGAACTTGCTAAGGTGGGAACTTGCTAAGAGTCCAAAGTTAGCTTCACTTTGACTTCCAATGTGAGATAACCCCCAACTGCCTTCATTTTCTACACTGTGGCTGACACCAAAAGCAGAGCATTTCTGCTTTCTGCTAAGATCAACCAATAAGGTCATCTCAGAGTCTGCAGTACTCCCTGTTCATCACTATAGGAAATACTGCAGGTTATGAGGTAATGCTTTTTAATAATCAAAGGCAAGTTATTAAGTTGGCTGTTCTGTAGCCCATAGTTTTCCAGCTCAACACGTTGTAGTTTTTAATAGACGCTGTTCTAGTACCTTTGAAAATCTCATTTTTTCTCCTCCCTCAGAGGAAGAGTCCTTAAAAGTTTCTAAACCCTGAGTTCATTATGCCTGAGGCCCACAGTACGTGGCTTGTCCCACATGCTCCATTACTGGCTGAACTAATAGGCTAAGCATAAGGCTAAGAACTTCCCCAGAATCACGATAAATATCTTCTGGGAAGGCCGACCTCCACAACAACTTAGACTGCACTCCAGGCAGGACAGAACCCCTCTCCTCTATGTATTTATATGTTATCTGGTTTCAAAGACAGTTTTAACCCACTTTTTTTCCCTGAAAATACACAATGACTTCACCAACAATTTTAAAAAAGGACTCTCAGTTAATTCAGCTAGAAACTAAACTAAACACTTTAAAAAATAATCTTTTTATACCTCCAGTCTAAAAGGGAGAGGCGAAAACATTCTGACACATTCCACAATAAATAAGTTTCACAAAGCTAATTTAAAAGCAATTACTGACAAGCCATTTTTAGCCTTGTTTCCTAAACATATAAGGCTTTTACAGGTGTGTTACACATCTTGAAGTTGCTGTTAAAAAACTTCAGAGCCCTTTCACTAATTTTAACCAAATTTAAAGAGGAGTAGGAATCCCTAAAATAATATGTGCTAGGAAATACAGCAAAAGAATTGAGATTTCTCCAAAAAAAGGCCAAGGAATGCAATTCCATAGAATATTAGCTTTCATAGTCCCCACTGCTGTGGAACAACCTGTTTTCTTTTGCTAAGGACAGATTTGAACAAATTTCAACTATTAAAACAAGTTTAACTGTGAAGAAACATTGTCCCAAATGCACAATATTCCTGGAATTCAGAGTAAGGGTTTGCATCTCATGGTTTAGTTTCTTACAACTTCAATAAAAATGTTAACAGATTTACATTCAAACCTCCCTGCACCTTGATGGTTTTAGTTCACAACATAAAAGCTGGAGAAGTCTGGAATTCTTAAACAGATGAGAACTTCAACGATAAATTACATCTGAGTTAAAGGAGTTTTCTTCAGGCCTCAGCAAGAGCTTTTCAATAGACCTGGTGAAAAATATTTCTTTCTTAATGCACTACCTCCCATTAGAATCTAGGTATCTGACAGGAGAGTTCAGCAGTAACAGAGAGATAAGTAGGGAAGAGTATAACACAGTACTCTGCATATCCAACTACCTACCTCTTCAAGGAAACATTCAAATAAGTTACTTCAATATCCCGCAGATTTTGAAGAAAGGCAGTTTTTGGAGGTTTTTTTGCTCGTTGGGAATGATTTCTTTTGAAAAACTAAATAGATTTTGATAGAAATATCTAAAAGTCTGGAATTTTCCTCTTTTGCTTCATTAAACTATACGCATGAATGTCTACAAACGGAAATTTGCAAAAATAACCGGCTAATGTAGGAAAAGTTTAGCTTTATGCTTTCAGCCTTCAGTGACTGGGCTTATCAAGATTGCACTGGCATTCTAAAAGAGGTAAGCTGAATATTAGAATGAGCTAAAATTAACTCTTCTTCAGCAGGCAAAGAATAAATAAATACCTTTACTCAAGTGGTATTTCCTCTCTACCATAGACACAGAGGATTTGCCACTGTGTTTTTTTCCATAAAGAGCTGAAATGATTTAATTTCTGAATCTGTTGTAGAAATGTGAGCTAGACTTGAGAAAAACAGAAATATGGCTTTAAGTGAATTGTTAACGTTTTGTTGCATTTCTAAAATGTTTAGGCTATCTCCTGCTTTCTTCTTCCTTAGAGTCAATTGACAGTTTTTCCCCAAGCTTCCTTATGAGCTCTGCCAGGTCCTCTGAATTTTGAGTTTTTTCCTCAAGGAGTTCGTAACGGAGACTCGAGATGTCCTGTTTAATTTCCTTCAGTTCACCTGTAGGAAACAACAGATCACACTGTTAAGGAGCGAAGGAAAAAATAGCATATCTAGTCTCACAGTTACCATAGGTTATTTCTGTATTTCTTTGCTGAACCAGAGAAAGTGAGACGTTTTGTGGCCCGCTGGTGAACAGTGGCTTATGGATTGGACTATGAAGATGCAGTACAGGACACTGACAAGTCTGAAGGCTTGTCCGAAGGGGAGAGATTGCACCAGTTCACCAAGCTGCTGCAAGAGAGGGTGAGCAGCCTGCTGGCATGCAGGAGCCTATGGGTGCTGAGTCCCTCTGGCCAACAGCAAGGCCTCGTGCTGTCAGGAATAGAGCTGTCCTCTGCTTTTCCTGCTGCACTCAGTGTTTCTCCAGCATCGGAGGGATGCAAACAGAAGAGAACATTTTGTGAAATGCATTCACTGGGGAACCGTGAAAGGTGCCAATTCTGTGCTTCCAGCTGATAAACCACACCAAAAAGAAGGCTGAAGTATTTGAATGCTTCCCTTATAAGCACACATGTCCACACAAGGGAGAATTCATTTGGGAGTGCTCCCCAAAAGTCCTCAAAAGCCAGAAAGACTGCATTAAATGTAGCCCCACTATAGGATACACATGGGTATTACTCGAAGGGGCAACACTCTTGACATGTGGGCACCAGGCTGGTGATAGCTTCTGGTGGGACAGCAGAGATCCACAGCTGCATCTCTTCTTTAATTTCAATTTCACATTAATTTTACATCTTCCACTTGTAAATATGTCAAGCGTATTTATAACCAAGTATTTTGAAAACATGTTTTCAGGTGGCATATGTAACTGTGTTAAGTAGTTTGTTTTGATTTTCTGATTAGATATAAACATGCAATCATCAACAAGCTCACCTTCATTGACTTCATCACTTTCTTTATCTATCTGAGCTTTCAGTACATATCTTTTAATGAGACGCTTCATTATTTTCTGTGGAGAAGAAAGAAAGAAAGAAAGAAAGAAAGAAAGAAAGAAAAAAAGTTTTCCTAGCTGGACTTTCCAGTGTTGCTATGAAATTTCATAATATGAGCTCTGTATTCTTCTCCTGCATTCAGATATTTCAGTCTAGCATTTGCCCAGGTAAAGGAATATTTCATAAAAATCTCTGCTTTCATCTACACTAGATATTTAAATTTTATTATACAAAATATATACATGTATATTAAGCTAGAAAACTAAACATATCTTACTATGATTAGTATTTGTAAGCTTAATTTAGACCACTACTGGAGTCTATGAGGATGATTAATATCAGTTGCAGCTTGGATCTCCATGCAGGTGAAAATATCTAGTCTTTATTGTTATCAGAAGATGATAATGACTTTCATTGGCAGTGCTAATTACTAAATCTTTTTGCAAACAGTTTAATTTATTTATCCAATAAGTTATTTTTTCCCAACGTGAGGCTTAGAGAAAATGGGACCCACATTCTCAGAGTCATTTAGGCACCTCAGCTGGGACTCATCTGACCAAATACAGATACTTTATAAAGTCCATATCTATGGCAGTCACCTTAAACTCCCTTTATGGACACTTGAGAGCACAATTCATCTCAGACACCTAAAACTGATCAAATAAAGCACACCATTTGAATGTCTACCCCCCTCCACTAATAAGGGGGACCTACGCCAACCAGCTCAGGTGTAAATTTTTACCATTCTAGGACAGTTGAATCCTGCCCCTAATTCTGCCATTAGTTCAAATTGCTTGAACAAGGAACAAGATATCTAACTACCTTTGAGGATCTATCTCTGGTTTTAATAATTTCGTATGGTGTAACCCATGACAACACAATATTTTCTGTTTTTCACTACGAGATAGAAAATATACATAGGTTCATGTGTCTGCTTTTGTCTCCACAGTAATAGACCTGACCAGAGGTCCTTGTGAGGTGAATCATCTTAGATTAGTGGTTCCAGAGCATCATTATAGTCATGTTTGCAAGGTCAATAGCTGTCCTGTTTATTCTAATAATCTGAAAACATTTCAAATACAAAGCCACACATCCTCATGATTATGGGCTAACTTTGTAATCTTAATATCTATCACTGCACCATAACGTAATTGGCTATGAAAAAGTCAGTTTTTGGAATAGGCCTGTACAGACACTGCATAATGTAAGAGCGGTGCAGAGCTATCCTGCCCAAGAAGGCAAATGTTTTTTATCCTATGGTTAAAAAAGACATTGATACTTAATTCCACACTTTTTTCCATACCCTTTTGCAGGATTCAGATGGACCTATTCTACTGACCAAGCAGCTCTTGCTTGTTCCTTCCCACCTGCTTTGTAGTACTATGAGAAGAAGGAAAGAAATAGCCTCTTGGCCAGAGTAGCTGGCCTTTCTGCGGGCTGTGCTGGATCTCTTTACGCCCTCACGCATAGCTGTGCAAAGGCACCTTGCATGTGTGCCAGTATCAAAAAGGACTGCAGAGAAACCAGGCTGCAAATTACCTGTAATTTTGGGGTGTTGGAGTATAGAAATGTGGCACAAGAAGCTAAGCTGCTTTAGCAAATTCACTGGGAAAAGATTTTTCATTGGTTTTGGGGTTTCTTAATTTGTACTGTGCAGTTGAGGACTGAGCCTATGAAAGTAAAATATCTTTTTCAAGCTCTTTAAAATACTGCCTTATGAGGGTGGCATTTAGGAAACAATCAAGAAACAAACAAACAAAAAATTGTACCGTAAATACCTAAGTCATTGCATTTATTCTTGATATACACAAAGTCTGTGCATCCATTCTCAGTTCACATTAACATAAATTCAAAACAGTCCTCGTGCTGTCAGTTTGACCCATCAGCTGTACTACTTCTTTATTTTGTTTAAAAATAAACATTAAATTAAATAAACAATTTAAATGTTAAACGTTAAAAATAAACAATAAATTTTACCTGGTACTGTCTTGGAGGATTGTTTAAACTGTTTAAATGAATTTCATCTGAGCTTCTTATACTTGACTGCTTCCTTTGACCAAGCTGAAATAGAAACATTATTTATAATAAGAAATAAATACAGGAAAAATACATTTAAATTACCTCATGCAAATATTTCAAATATGATAGAATATTAACTTTTTTTTTTTCTGGAAGCATTCAATGATTGTTCTAAAGTTTTGTACCTTTGCAGTCAGAATTTCATCGCGTGAGTTCAAATGAACTCCTTCAGACTGTGACGTAGCAAAATCAGGAAACGGGCAGCTTTCTTGCTCTGCATGACAAGCACTGCTGCCTCTGTCCGTGCGCAGAGGAGCAAGAGGGAGCCCTACCTCATCTCATGGCCGTGCCGGCCGTGCCGCGCTCCTCCAGTGCTGCCACGGCGCAGCTGCGGGAGACGGGGTCAGCACAGGGAGTGCGAGAAACCCGGGAAGGGAAGGAGAGGTGGCAAAATCGCCCCTTTTCCTTCTTTCTTAGCACTTGCCTGTAATGAAGGTAACCTCCCCTACCACAAAATACATGAGCTTGCTTCTCCCCTCACTTGCACTAATGACTGAAGGTTAGTGCGGTTCATGTCAGCAACCACCAAATCAGCGGATATTTTTGAACAGCATTTTCTTTACTACCTGTGCTGAAAGGAAGGGACATCACTCTGAGATGGAGCACAGCGCATGTACTAGCTAGGACTCATTACTGATTTACAGCTTTGAGAAGGACTATAGCATCACAAAATGATGAACTGAGACTCAACTGCAATGGTTTGCCTGCAATAAGAGTCAATAGTAACTGTCAAAATGAAATGGATCATATTAGTTTTGATTGATATGAGGCCAGTTCAATGAACAGCATTGCAAGAAATAATAAAAAAAAAAAGTGAAATATAAATCATGATTGATCTGGATGAGGAATAAGTGGGACCGCCATCAAAAAGTCAGTCCTCTGCAATTTTACATGGCACAATAAAATTATTACTTTTTCTAAAAAGGTAGGGCTATGATTGCAGTGTCTCAGATCCTGTGGGTTCCTCTTGTACTTCTAGTGATGTTTTCTGTATTGGTTATGCTTCTGTTTTACTGTATTGAGCACTTAGAGCTAAGCAAACTGGAGCACTTGGGAGCTTGGTAGGTAACAGCAGGGACACGCAGGGGTTTGGCTGGGTGGGGAGGGAAGCAAGGGAGGGTGAGATACTCATGCAGCCGCACAGCCATGGCACGATGCAGGAGCCGGCGCTACAACGCCTGCTACCAACGAAAGCCTGCAGCTTCCCTGTAGCCATTCCTCCTACGACTCCAGTCATGATATCCTCCTGATGTATAACTGGAGTTTGCCTGTGGCTGAGCTTTGAGAAGAAATGGAAATAGGAATATGGAATATATGATAAATATACACCTCATGTCAGTTAGAAAATGATAAAAATAAATGTCTAAGCAGAAGGCTTTATTAGAGTTTAGTTCTAATTTCCATTACACGTACTAATACAAACCAAAGCTAAAAATCACAGATTTGGGAATTGTATAGGTACAAAACTGCTGAATGAGCCATCAGATGCAGTCCCTTAATCAGCATCAAGGACATAATTAAAATTCTCAATTCTCCTAGGTCCTGCGGAGAGTCCTCATTAGAAGTTTTCCGGTTTTCTAGATTCCAATGACTTTATTTTCACTTTTACAGTAAAGCAAATAAGACCAATAAATAGTCTTCATAAATCTCCAAATAGGGAGCAATTTAAATATTTTTTCAATTCTGTTTAGTATTTGTACTTTGATTGTTTTTCCTGAAGAAAAGATTACTCTTATTGGTGAAACATATTACATTGTAATTAATGTAAAATTCACACTGAATTTGGAAATTCTTTGTTCGTTAGAAAAGATTCACAACTTTTATACAAACGCACTTTTAAAATCATTATATATCTATTCATATTACATTTATTTGAAATATGCAAAAATAATGACTGAAGATATATACTACTTGATTAATATTTATTCCTGACATATTAAGCTGAATTTGGATGAAAATTGAACTAAGGATGTATAAAAAGAGCTATTTATTTTTGTTTTTTATTGCTTGAATAAAGCTACCTTAAACGTTTTCAACCAGTATTGGAAAAAATAATATATTTAAGTATGCTTTCTAACTTAACCTATGTTTGATTTATTTTTGTAAAGTAGTGGGTAGCGAGTTAACATGACTGTGTAATCACTAAGTCTTTCAGGATTTCAGAATTCATAAATATCATTCTCTTGGGCCTCCTGTTTTCTTCTGCTCCTGGTGTCTTAACTGTAAATGAACTATTTTTGGAAATAATATGGTAGAATAAAATGAAGAGTATGCTTCCTCTGCAGAAGAAGAGTAAAGTCTTCCTGGCCAAAGTTGCCCCAGGACGTAAGCTTTGACTCCAGCAGCACAGCCAGTGACCCAGCTGTTCTGGAGTTCTAACTTTCTTTGCAATAGTGATACTATTCAATAATATGTTACTTACCACTTTACACATAATCTGCAAATGCAAGTGCAATCTGTAATACTGGCTACCAGTTTCAAATTTATTTCAAATGGGATCATTTTAAAAGTTTAACTAAAACATCTGCTTTAAATAATAATCTTGATTTTTACTTGAAACAGCAAAATCAATGATTTTCGGTGAAATAAGTAAAATGAGAAGTTGTAAACTGGCAAAAGCAAAGACATATTATAACATTCTCATTTTAACCTTGACACTTCAGAAGTCTGCATTTTTTTGAGTTGAATAATGTACTTTTAATTAACTAAGACGACTGCAATTTGAAAGTAAGCAAGTAAATCAGAAGTGTGTAACTTCATTAAATCTGCCTATGTATAGCTATAAAAGGAGAGAACCTTTACTGGACAGTACTGAACGACCACTTGGTGGCAGAGATTGCCAAGATTTCATTATAACTTTGTTTCTATACAAAATTTGTAAAGTCTCTTTAAACTTCATGCGTATGGCTTTTCCTCTCCAGAAAACTACTACAGGAGTAAACTAAGTTTGCCATATTAATGGCTGAACTGGTATTCATATTTTTAAGTTAATATCCATTGAAAATTAGCACATAAGAAACCGGAGGGAAAAAAGGTAATTTAAATACTCCAGTGATATAAATCCTAACAAAAATAAATCTCCTCCAGGAGTACTGTGAGAAAGGAGAAATGCAGTATGCATGGACCATTGCTCTTAGAAGAAAACTTTTTTGTTTCAACTTGCTTCTCATCAGGTCAGTCTCTAATATTACTTGAAAATCAATGCAATCACTTAGAACAGTCATCTGTAATTACTGTAGCTGTTTTGTGTTGCACTTTGTTAGCATTTTAAATCCAATTGTCAGAAGCAGTTGATGACTTGGAATGCCAGTAAATTGTATGGACTTAGACGAGAAGTGTGGATTCCCAGAAAATGACTCAGTTTGAACTCCCAGAACCAGAGGTCACTTGTGAGAATTTCAGCAACTGTGTTGTATATTAGGTAAGTAAAAATAACAATTTTTGTATTGTTTGAGTGAGGGTTTAGAGTGATGGTTTGAGTGAGGGATTTTTAATAATTAATTGTTCGTTATTTTTTCTGAAGGGCCATGTTTCAAGAAAATGGCTTCTTATAGGATATCTGCCACTGTTGATTTTTAGCTCAGGAGGATGAACAAGTTCTGCAGCTCTCAAACCAAAAACCTTCTCCTTCACAAGGCTGTTTTTCCATTTAGAATGAAACTCCAAATAGTTTTTTTTAAAACCTTCTTTTAAAAACCCGTCTTTTTTTCATTTATTTCTCCCCTTTTCTGTTTTAGTTTCTTGTAGGCTTAATGTGTGAAACAATAATTCTAGCCCCAAAAAGAAGAAAGCTCAAGGTTTCAAACAGCCTGTAAGAAAACATCTTCAAAACCTTTCTGCAGATATGTAGATATGTCTCGAGAGATGAGTTTCTGGTGTACTACCTTCTGAGTGCAGCCAGGTAAATCACTTGCCACTTGGCATTATCAGCATCTGGCTTTGTTTTTCTGCCTGTGAAAATCATGACAGAGCTGGCTTCAGGTGCAGAATTTCCACCCTTCCTCCATTAACTCGACTTGTTACAGTCACGCTGGTGCTGCTGCTTCCACACTGAGGGACTCTGTAGCAGAGAGACGCCAGCTGGGTCTGTGTCCATGCATGAACATTTCTGACACTGCAATGGCATTGCTTCTGTCAGTGAACTGGTAGAGTCATCCCGAGTATGACTTTGGCCAGAACGACTAGCCGTCTCCTTAAATGCTTCTACACACAGTTTGGCAACTGGAATGCTCTGGGGACAACTGTATGCAGCAACCCTACTTTGGGGGCAAAACTGTTTGAATAGGGACGAGCCATTCCCAAGTTGGCCTCGGTGCCCAGAAATGCTCCCAGGAACTTTTAATTTACTAGCATTGACAAAGCCACCAAGTCATGGGTCTGATCCTGCCGGATCTTGTCTGATCTTCACACAGGTCATTTTGCCTGCAGCAGCTCCTCACTTGAGTGTGGCCAGCTCAGAAGTCACAGCAGGATCAATCTGCTTAGCATTGTGGTGAATCCAAAGTCAAAAAAACCAGGAAGCCTGATAATGTCTTTGAGACGATGCTCCGAAAGCCCCACAACAGCAATAAACTATCAATAGCAGATCAAAACGTGGCACAAAAACATTTTAGTTGTTTTTCAGAAGTGCAAAGGATTGCATCTAATGGATTCAGGTAAGGTCAACTCCACAGCAGGTGGCACTCCAAAAGGTAAGTAAAAATGTAATCATCTGGCAATATCAGTCATTCTGCTGGAAAAGCTGAGAAATGAATGGTTGTGAGTCCAGCTGCTTTTTGGTTTTTCAGTGTAAGAGTTTTGTTTTTTTTTTAATTTGATTTGAAATTTTATAGCTACTTTGGCTGGGGAGTAAGCACATTTTCATTTAGTGTTTGATATTCTAGAATCTGCAGCTAGTGGAAAGCATTAATATAGAAGACTAAAAAGGAATTAAGAACTAATTCAGGTTTAGAAAAAAATTTGATAAACCATAGTTACATCCTCACAGCACTCCTTCAGAGATGCTCCTTTAAAACTAGACATAAACCTTACTTAGGGTTCCATCTAGAATTGGTAATTATTTCAACCTGCATCTTTTTAGCCACCTGAATTGCTAGGTTTGAATGTGATTTGGGAGAGGAATGATAAAAACCCAGCTTCTTTTCTTAGGGTGCAAGATTGGCATGTCAAGAGTACCTAAGTTACGTAGGACATAAGTTTTATTAAAACCACTCATTAAAAGTAAGGTTCTAACTTACTTATGTGCTTTAGAAAGTCATAAGTGAAATGCATAAGAAAAAAACCCCCATTGATTTGTCATTTCTCACCGTCACCCAGGTTGAAATTTTTATGTATCTCCTTAAAGTCATGACTTTTCAGTGACATGCTTGTCATCCACTGAAGTTGTAAAATCAATTTACATCAAGCAGCTTTAAAAATGTTTTGCAAATGTTGGAGTCATTAAAAACTCAAACAAACGCAGTATCACCTCTGATGAGTATTAACCACATTATTAGGATGAGATTTCCCAAATAAAATGAAGTAAGATCTGTGAAATGCTAGAAAAATTACCAGTAGTGTACACGAGACATCTGAAGTCAATAAAAAGCTTGATTTTAGTGCCAGTATTTGTAGTGTCTGTGTTTGTTTTTATAATCTATTATGTATTTAGCCAGAGGCAGAAGCTTGTAACAGGCACAGACTTTAATGTTTTTCCATATAGCTTGATTTTTTTTTCTTCTAGGATTACAACTATTTTTTTCTCTTTTAGTCTTCAATTAGTAATATTAATATACAATATGAGTGAGGACAGGGAAGACCACAGAGCAGGAATGCAGAGAAAACATGCAGAGAAGGAAAAAGAGCAGTGACAATGGATGGAAGAGAGCTAAACAGAGGAGATATAGCAGAGAAGGGACAATCTTGAATATATGTCATGGAAAAACTGCTCGTCGCATTTGTAACAAAGAACTGACACAAGCACCTAATTTCTTTACTGACCCCCAGTCAAATGACTAGAGCAAAAGACAGATACAAGGATTAGTCTACTGGCTTTTTTAACAAACTCAAAAAAATTCCAAAAATGACACATTTGATTCTGCCACCTGTATTTTTTTTTACAAACCTGTCTTTTTTTTTTCTTGTGAATGTTATGTTACCATATGCTCACTTGCCTACTTGTTTACATTCTTCCTTTATGTGTTATAATGCCAGTCTGCACACTTCTAATATCACCTAATGTGATGTGCTATGCCCTATGTTCTCACAAAGTAATTAATTTAATTTAACCAAGACACTGCAAGGAAAAGACACTCGCTATAAACTCTTTACATAAGCCTATTAGAGACAGTAATGAATCAACTCAAGTGCATTTTACTGTACTTGTCATGTAAATAAAACAGATTACAGAATGCTGCATTCTTGGTGGAAGCAGAGACAAACTACAAAGGGGGAATTTAGAGACATTGCCCAGGCATGTAGGGATGGTGTTAGCAAAGCCAAAACTCACCTAAAGCTGGCATTTACAAGGGATATGAGGGCAATAAGAACCTCTACTGTTTCATTAGTAGCAAATGGCTGAACAAGGAAAACGCAGGCCCACTGCTGAACAGTGCAGGTCATGCAGTGACAGGGGACAGGTACAGCCGAGGTACTCAATGCCTTCTCTGCCTCGGTCTTCAGTGACAAAGTCTCCCAGGCCTCTGTGCTTAGTGAAGGAGATCAAGGAGGAGGAGAACAACCAGCAGTGGATGAGGACTGAGTCAGGGTTTACTTGAAAAAACTTGACCCATGCAAATCCAAGGGACCCAACAGGCTGCATCTAAGGGTGCTGAGAGGGCTAGCTGACGTCCTCGCAAGGCTGCTCTCTATCATCTTTGAAAGATCATGGAGAGTGGGAGATGTTCCCAATAGCTGGAGAATGACGAATGTCAATCTCATCTTCAAAAAAGGCCAAAATGATGATCTGGGCAATTACCGGCTGCTCAGCCTCACTTTGGTACCTCAGAAAAAAATGGAGTGAGTCCTCTTGGAGCACATTTCTGGGCACATGGAGAAGAAGGTGTTTGGGAACAGTCAGCATGGATTTACCAAGTGTAATTCTGCTTGATCATCCTGATTGCCTTCTTTGAAAAAATGACTGCATTTGTCATTTACCTTGATATAGCGGGGCTTTTAACACTGTCTTGCACAATATTCATCTATCTATATTAGGAGGTTACAGTCTAGATGGGTGGACAACCATATGGGTAACATACTGGCTGGACAGTTGGGGTGAGAGGGTAGTGGTTAATGGGTCATCTCTACCTGGAGGCTGGTGACAAGAGGAATAGCACAGAGGTCCATTCTGGGACCTGTTCTCTTTAACATCTTTATCAATGATGGGGGAGGTGTCAGAGCATACTCCTGTCAAGTTTGGGGACAACACCAAATTGGTGGGGGACAAGTTGATAGGCTCAATGACAGGGCTCCCATCCAGAGTGAAGGATGGGGCTGAAAGGAACCTTGTGAAATTCAACAAGGACCAAAGCAAAGTCCTGCACTGGGGAAGAACCCCCTGCCACAACACTGGCTGGGGACTGCCTGGCTAGGGAGCAGCTCTGCAGAAAAGGCTCTGGGTGACTTGAGGGAGAGCAAGAAAGACGTTCAGAAACTGCAGTGAGTTCAGTGGAGGGCCACCGAGATGGTTTGGGCTGGAGCGCTTGCCCTGTGAGGAGAGGCTGGAGAAGCTGGCTTTGTTCAACCTGGAGCAGAGACAGCTTTGGGGACACCTTACAGCAGCCCACCAGTGCCTACAGGGAGGACATCAAGGAGACGGAGCCAGGCTCTTCACAGCAGTGCATGGTAGGAGGACAAGAGACACCAGGCATAAGTTGAAATATGAGAAGTTGAGACTGGATATAAGAAAACTTTTTTTTCTCTGTGAGGACAGTCCTGCAGTGGCACAAGTTGCCCAGAGAGGTTGTGCAGTTTCTGTCCTTGGAGGTTTTCAAGACTGAACTGGAAAAAACCCTGAACAACTTGGTCAGACTTCATAGCTGACTCTGCTGTGAGGAGGAGGTTGGACTAGAGACCTCTGAGCTACCTTCCAGCCTTACTTATTCTGTGATAAGAAGCAGGAAGAACTCTAAATTTGGAACAATATTTTTGAACTTAAATGATTATAAATGTAAAAACCTGTTTACATTAAAAAACAAAGTAAGAATTTCAGTCTGTTTCTACTGACTGACTTCAGAAGTGTCACTTTGGACTAAGTAGATGGGAAATTCACCAGAAAAACAGGTCAACACCAACAATGAAAAATGAAAATTGTTTTTGTCTTTTAAAATTAGCATACGCACTATAAAGTTACCTTGTTCATCTCTGCATCTTCCTGAAAACTTTTCTTTTGGCACAGAAATGGTTTACAGATCCATTTTTTGATTCTCAGTAAGAGATACAGCAAAGATTTTGGGCTTGGCACTAAGTTGAAGGGTACTGGAAGAGTTCTCCCTTCTTCGAAGTAAGAAAACCAAAGTTTAGCCCTTGCAAATTTCCACTCTACATCAGCATCATCCTGTAAAACCGAAACATTGCTATTTAATACAATGTCAATACCATTCTGACTATTGAAGAAGCTGCAGGTAAATTTTATGCAGGTTTTGAATGGAATTGGCTGAAGTTAATCTTAAAAAGATCAAGAGCTTGTTTATAATCTAGGAAAACCAAACTTCAGTGAATGGAACTTTTTTATTAATCCATATAAAGTATTGCAATCACAGTAGAACAAAGTGGATTTGAATTAAACATTTCTTACTCCAGAGTGAGTGTTATTAGTCTGCAATATAGGATCACAAAGGTAGACTTTTTGTTTGGTGCTCTTTGTAGGCAGACTGATAAGAACTAAGGCTCTAACTTATAGGCACACAATTCAATGCCTGATGTAAAGCTTGATGGGAACACTCAAACTCATCCTCTAGTGCTTCTTTGACTAGTCACATGCTTTGATGCTGTCTTGTTCAGTAAAGAACACGTAACAATTCTTTGTTAACATAATAGAATGTAAATGTCTCTTTGAGACTACAAGCTCTGATTTCTTATCTTTTTGTCTTTTCTGTCTCAATTCATTTCCTCCATTATCTTTATGAAGAAGACATAGCATCAGATTTTTAAATAAGAATTTTGGTCTAATATTTTAAATATGAAGTTAAAAAAGAAGATAGTCAGATGATTCTTACCTAATTCTTTTCACTTGCTGAAATATATGATTAAACCAGGCATACTGTCATCACCATGCTTTATCTTAAGCATTTACGATGGCCAAAGCACTGATTTTATCCCTCCCTGTAAAGCTCAAGAGGGTTTTCTGCAGAAAGGCCTGGGGTCATGCTCAAGGACATGACTCAACATTACTGTAACTGTTTTTAGAAGCTGTTTGTATTCAGTCACTAGATTTTTTTGGCTAATAGCCTGGTTTTTAGAGCTCTGAACCTGATTGGTCATTCTGTGGCCTCTTTGGTCAGAAGAATCTGAACCTCCCTGGAGAACGTGCTGTTCTTGCTCAAGCTGGACGACACTGTGGTTCCAAACCAGAGCCCAGAAGCCAGGACCAGAGCAGTGTCACACAACCAGAAACCTGATTCTGCTGCAGTGAGGCAAGGGCATGCCATTGGAAAGGTTGGGATGGCCTGAGGTTCTGAAGATCTGCTTCCTTCTTCTCTAAACAACGATATGATTTAGCCCTTTTTTCCCCCACGGCATACAAAAGTTCATACTGATTTCTGTGTCAGATGATAAAGTTTTATTCACTGTAGAGGACCAGAGCAATGGTTGTTTAAGTGAAAAAAAAAGAAAACGGTATATTTAAGATTTGCTTACAAGGTCAACGCATAGGAACGAGAACATCCTTGCAGCAAGAGGGACACTACTCAAATAATAACTACAAATGAGGCATAGGAAAGATTCACAAAGTCACGTAATGCAGCACATCCCTGTTGGGAACATAATATAGTTCCACAACAGTCTCTTACAATAAAAATGGACAGTGGGATTAATATTTTTTGCTAATCTACTCCAAAAGCCTGTGGTATTTTTCTCAAAAAGTACATTCATAAGATGACAATAAAAAAAAAAGATTTAGTCAATTAGATGTAATAGACTAGACTGGACTAAGAGACAAACTGGGTTTCTTTTTTTATTATTTCATCACAAATGGAATTTTTACCTCAATTTCCTGGAATGAACTGTTGATCATTGCGATGAGCATGTTCAGTAAGACAATGACCATGGTAACATTATAGACTCCATAAAGGACATAACCGATATTTTCAATAAATTTATGTTTATAATTGATGACAACTGATTTAACTTCTGAGAGTCCAAATATAGCCCAGAACAATGTCTTGAAACTTTCTTCAACACTAAATGGAGAAATTGAAAATATGAATATGTTACTGAACAAAAGTTGCATATTATTATTGTATAAATTGCCAGTTACCATTTTTATATAATATACAAATGTTTGTTTTATCATAACATTGAATTCTATCACAGTGATATTGTGCAGAGTGAGTATATTACTTAATTTCACATATACTGGCTATTTCATAATATAAGACTCTAAACGCTTAGGACTGACAATAAAAGCATCTCATTCAGTTTAGGAATTACACTGTACATCCTCAAAACAACATTACAGTGATTCACTTATTAATTACTTTAAACTACATCCTACATGCTTACCTGCAATGTGAATGTAAATTACAAAAATAACTAACTTGTAAATACTTTATTATAATTGTACTATTAGTTTACTTAGTATGAACTATTTTACCATTAGCATGAAATAACATTCTGAAATTGTGAAGGAGACAAGATTACTGAGTTTCAATCAGCATTTTGCAAAAAAATCAGTCTTCCAGACCCTAATCCTCCAGCTGAGTATTCACTATTCCCACACCAATCCAGGGTAAAGGTAATAAGCCACAGGGTGGTGATGTTTAATTTTTCAGGTTAGTTCCTTTAAATATATACAAATATATTTCCTCTTTATCATTTTATATGTATAACTTCTAAGATATCTTTTCCCATTTTCACCCACTTGCAGGCATATTTTCTTTTGCTTTGATGAATAGGTGTCAATTCCCCATGACCCAAATGCAGTAACATTGTAGAGCACGTTTTTGATATTATTGCATTATTGTTAAGAAAAAAACATTAAAAGAAATTTGTCATTTTGTAGTTGTGAAGCTATCTCTTTGCTTATGATTTATTCACAGTCCATCAATGAATTCAGTTTTAGGTACTTTACATATTATGTGAACTAATAATAATGAAAGCAATAATTACTTTTTTCCTTCCTGGCAAAGTTTGTTTTCCTGGCTAAGTATGCTTCATAACAACTGCTGCTTGAACACCCTGACAGCCAGAAATTAAGTGGGAAAGGGCTGTAAGGCATAGAATAGAGTGAGTTTCCACTCAAGTGATTTATCTTAAAATTACAGCTAAAAAGGCAAGGCATAACAAAGTATACCAAATGACTTCTGATAGACAGAGAGAGTAGATTCAGAACCTCTGTTCTTATGGTGGGAGAAGAACGAACAATCAATGAAATTAAGAGTAAAAAAAGTAAAAAACTGACAAAAAGGAAATATATTTTTTTTCACAAGGTGTAACAGTTCATTGTTATAGGAAATTACAGAGTCCCAGAGCTTAAAATAGGGATTAGACATTTTTTTGGCTAGTAAGAATATACAGAGTTGTCTTAAATGAAACATTTTTAATGAGATTTTTTCCCTCATATGATGGCACTTAAGCCTGCTTCAATTACACATAACAGTGACACTTCATGAAGAAATCAGACTTACTCCCACATGCTGCTGACTGCTCTCACTGGCAGGACGTTGTCCTGTAGGCCCAGACCCAGCCTATGTCCCCAAATTCCTGAACAACCCCTTACCCATGGAGTGCTAAATTACACTTAAAATTAAAACATTAAAAAACTAAAATTTATATGTTTGAGGATCATCTGACATATGTACAGTGCTGTATAAGGGGTTGGAAGTGCATCTCTTTTTTTTATAAGCCTCTCCAGCACAAACATCTTGACACCAGGCTGTGGTACCCTTCAGGAGCTGTAAAGAAGTCACCTTATTCTTGTGGTAGGAAGCTGCCAAAAAGGCTGCCTAAAAGAAGCATAGTTTATAAATATAACATTGAGACTTGGGTCTTAAGAATCTCACTGGCTTCCTCTTCCCCACCCCACAGGCACTCCAGATTCTTCACAAAATCACTGAATTTTTGGCTGTGGTTTCCCTAACCCCATCCTTTCATGCTTGGACAATGTCTCTGTACGCCTCCAGGGTCACCTGTCCCTGCTTCCACCTTTCATATGCTTCTTTTTTATGCTTGAGTTTAGTTGGGAGCTTCTTGCCCATCCATGCAGATCTCCTGCCACCTTTGCTTGATTTCCTGCACATCAGGATGAACCAACCTTGAGCTTGGAGGTGATCCTTGAAAATCAATCAGCTCTCCTGGATCCCCTTTCCCCCAGGTCCATATGCCATGGGATTCTTCCAAGCAGGTCCCCGAACAAGCCAAAGTCGTTCTCATGAAGTCCAGGGTTGTGATCCTGCTATTTGCTTTGCTCTCTTCTCTCAGGATCCTGAACTCCACCATCTCATGGTCACTGCAGCCACGGGTGCCCCGACCTTCACATCCCCAGCTGGTTGTTTGCAAATGTCATGTCCAGCAAAGTGTCTCCCATCGTCAGCTCCTCAGTCAGCTGTGTGAGTTATACACTCCAGTAACCTCCTAGGTTGCTTGTGCCCTGTTGTGTTGTCCCTCCAGAAGATATTGG
Source organism: Apteryx mantelli (assembly GCF_036417845.1). Taxonomy (NCBI): domain Eukaryota; kingdom Metazoa; phylum Chordata; class Aves; order Apterygiformes; family Apterygidae; genus Apteryx; species Apteryx mantelli. Next base: position 16,266,328 of record NC_089978.1, read on the forward strand.
GGTGGTTAACGTCCCCCATGAGGACCAAGGCCTGCGACTGTGAGGCTTCTTCCAGTTGTTTGAAGAAGGCCTCATCTACTTCTTCCTGATCAGATGGTCTGTAGCAGATACCCACCACAACATCACCCACCTTGATCTGCCCACAAGTCCTGACACATAAGCTCTCAACTGGCTCATTGTCCATCCCAAGGCAGAACTTCATGCATTCCTGCTGCTCTCTCATATAAAGAGCAACTCCTCCTTGCCTCCCCAGACCATCCTTTCTGATTTATCAGTGTTGCTGGGATCAAGAGCTCATTCTCTGACTTCAAATATATCATGTGAGCACCAGAAGAAGAAAGACAATTACCACTTGATCCAATAGGAAGGGATTTTATAAAAGATGCAAACCTTATATAACAATTAGTAAAATGAATACATACAATACAAGCAACTGACTTTCCATAAAAGTAGCCCATGATCACTGCAGTTGTACTTACGTTGTGAATGCTTCATTTTTTTTTGCTCCCAGATAGTAGGAATAGAGATTAAACATCCCTATCATGAAAGCCACAAACACCATGATAAATATCACCATGAACTTGAAGATGTCTTTCACAGTTCTGCCAAGTGATATCTGCAGAGGTCCAAAGCTTTCATTAGCTGGCAAGATGTAGGCTATTCTGGAGAAACTTAATACTACTGCAATTGCATACAGGCCTTCAGATATGATCTGAGGATCAGATGGATCCCAGTTTATCCTGGCTAGAAACAAAAGATGAGAATTTCTGTCAGATTTCCATGCCCACCTTATGTTGCTCACTTAAGTATACCTTTTTGGTAAGTAACAGAAGAGTAAACTGGAGACAGCGTAAATTGGAGTTGAAGGCAATGGCAGACTGCAATGTATATGCACACACTAAATAAGAGGTTCAGCTCTGCTTAACTGCAAAACAGAGCCACTACTCACGACTAATGTCAACAGAAACTGCCTTGCTAGGTGATAAAATATTGTGTTGCATAAATGAGATAAAAGACTAGTGCTTGTCATGTCCAGAAACTGTGAACATAAACAGCAATCCCTGTTTGCAAGCTTTTCAAGAGGGTATTATTTAAAACTGAACTAATATTTAACTAGATGCTTTATAACTTTCTATCTGAAATTCTAAATTAGAAAGCAAAATTTAGAAAATTGCAATTTAATGAGTTTGGAATATTTATTAATTGCTCTGCTTTTTCTACAGTCTGGATAATGAATACTACCAGAAATAGTATTTGAGGTATTGGTATAAATTAATGTAATGCAATATCTAGAGAAAACTATTGGAAGAGAAATGTGTCTGTGTGAGCACATATAAACAGAGCTCAACCTTTTCTAATTTGGGTTTTATAGCTTCTACTCATTTCTCCTATATGCCGAGCAAGTTTATTAACATTTTTATCTCCTCCTGGCAAAGAGAATAGTTTTCAGAAATATTAAAATAGTATAATGGAGTGTCTAAGTAAAGAATTAGGCTGTAGTTAAAAGATACATTGGTTCTGTTGGCAAGGACAGTTTACGAAGTTCCTATGTCTCATTGCTTAGGTCTGTCTCTGCATTACAGTACAACATGATCTCAGCTCTGCCAACACAAATGTTTGCAGGACAGGTTTGTGGCTGAATCAATGAAATGACCTGGATTAAAAAGACCTTAAAAAAGGGTGTGGGGTAAGGATGGGGTTATTTTAACCTAGATCATTTCAGTGCTTTGGTTTCTAGAATAGCCCCCCAAGAGAGATGCATGAGCATAGCAAAGGGAAGAGTGATCATATAACAGCGATGAGAGAGAGAAACAGGGGTGGGAACTTCTTAAGCAGCACATTATGGAACCACAGTGTTGGAGACTTATTAACAGAAAATCAATTCTTCTTGGTCCAAGAAGTAAATTTTAACCATGTGCAATCAACTTACCCAAAGTGTAGTATTTTATGTTGGGCTCCAGTGTGGGACTTGTCAGATCTTTCATATTTGCATCAACGAAGTTCTGGGCTCTGGATGCATGCCAAAACGCCATAAACCTTGCTATGAATGATGCTGCAAAAATTGCTAACATACCAAAATCAAGCATATTCCATAACTCAAAAAGGTATTCCTTTGGACCTTGCGACCAAATTTCTTTACATTCAGACCATATCATGCCTGTGTAAGACAGAACAGAGAAAACTGTGTTCGTTTTAGCTTTGCATTCATTTTATTTGATATTTTATTATGTATAGGATATGCCCTTGGTTGCAGTCAAACTCAAAACCACTTTGGTCAGTGGGAGTTCGAATGCACATTAAAATCCTTGGACCAGCAAATTCATATACATGCCAGTACTTCTTTCTCATGTGAGTAATAATAACAAACTTTCATAGTGCTTTTGCCTGTATAACTCAAAGAGAAGAATGGGAAGTCAGTATTCCCCATCCATTACAGACATGGAAAGAGACTGAAAGAGCAGAAATGCTGTGGCATGGTCATATAACAGTGGCAGAACAAAAAACAGAACGAACATTTCCTCATTGGCAGCATACCCTGGGTATAGTCTGTCTTACTGAAATTGCAAGTATATGTGACAAACAAGCATGTAAGTAAGAATCAGACCCATTGCTTCTTCAGTAAGGCAAAAGTTGTATTTGTTTGATTCCTACCTCTCTTGCATTAATAATCAAATACAGGAATACGATATCTATTTATTGTATCCTTTCTACTAGGCAAATCATTTTCCTTTTGAATATAAAATTTTCTTAATCATGAACTGAATTCCTAGGATTCTAAAGAGAGTTAATTAAAAACCTAAATTGGAATAATGTCACCATTTTTTTACAGTACTTAATGACATTGTCTGGAGGCCCTTTTAGTCATTTTTCTGGTAAGGCCAATTATAACATTAACTACAGCAATTAAAATGTAGTGCTACATTTGTATGCACTGAGTCACTTTTTCCAAAAATCTCTACCTGCTTATGCATGACATCATTGAAATAAATAAATATAGATTAAATCAGCAAACTAAAAGTTCTCAGGTTGAAAGATCATTATTTACTCCCTTATTAACAGATAAAATCATTGATACTTATAGAATACTTGGAAATCTAAGTACTATATTATTCCCATAATACATGACCATATTCATTTATATTCAGCCAAGTGATAAAATAAAGCCTGTCAATGTCTTTTAAAGCCATACAAATCAGTTTCCGTACAGATGGCTCCAATTTCAATTGTGGAAAGTTCATAAATCAAAAGGTTTTATATGCATAAATTCTTGAATGGAAACAGATTTTACTTAGCTTGTTTTTAACTCTCCCATATTACTGACTTAACCAAAACCCACGTCCTCAAAATATTTAGGTGCCTAAACCCTACTGGAATAAATGGAATTAGACCTGTAAATAGCAATGAGGTAGCTAAAATACTTTTGAGGATCTGTGCTCAGGTTCTTACTCACACTGAACAGTAATGCATCAGCAAATTGAACAGGTCAACTCAATACTTTTCACAGTATTCATTTCGTGCCTACTTTGGGAGAGAAAAATCCACCACTGAATACTCAAGGATCTAGATTCTGCTTCTCTTTTGTCAAATAAAAATGCATTCACCTGTATTCTATTAACTCTGAGGGAATATTTGCAAAACAAGAAAACCTTGGCAGAAAGGGACAACTGGACACAAAAAAACTTGGCCCACAATGTGGAAATCTTTCCCCTTGGGAACAGACACTCAGTCAGAATCAAGCCAACGAAGAAATTGTAGACATTTTTCTTTTATATTCATAAAACTGTATTCATTCATACTTAGCTGTTGTGCATTTCACCTATGTCCTTGACCTGAATATTTCTTATTAACTAGGCACACTGAAGGCCTACTGACACCCAGGAAGAAACACGAGGCCATGTGGGAGTGCAGCCACTTGAATAAACTGCCTTTGTCGCAGTTTTTACACATAACATTGCAATGGATTAAATAGGAGTCCAGCTTCACATGGCAAGACAGATTTAAGTGAAAAATAATCTTTACCTATTACCCAAGAAATAATGAGCATCTCCATCCATGAGAAACAGGACGTTTTCATTCTAAACAGCTGTTTTACATTGCCTGTTGTTTCATTGGGTCGGAGTTTAGTGCCATCAAATCTGTCAGCTGCATTCATGACAAGCAGACCAAGAAAAATGGTGAAAGAGGCTGCATGGGCTACAAACTTCATAAATGGTCCACGCATGATCCTCCCCAGCTGCAACACAGGTTATAAAAAACAAAGAATTGTATCACCCTCTTCCAGAATACCCATGTATAAAAAGAACAGTAACACAGAGAAATATGTATTTAGAAGACATACGTGCAGTATGACGCCATGCTGACAGCTGCCTTTAAAAGAAATATGCTAATTTCAGAGGGATAATTTTGTTACTTGATTTCACCATATACATTTTTTTTTAACTCAGTGTTTTCAGATAATTCTATAATTCTTTTGGCACAACTTTATTTTAGATAATGAAGAGAAATATTTATTTTTATTGTTAAAATTGTTTTAATTTACAGGCTAGCAACCTTTAGGAGGCAGGAAAGAAAATGGGATTTTGACGCTTATTAAAAACATTAAATTACCAGCGGGAGTAAATTATAACTGAAGTATTCTGTCTCCTGACCAACATGATATACAGCTGTTTAGTGTGTTTTTGTGCATTTTTTCCAATCTATCCTCATTTTAAAAAAATGTCAGTAGGCCTCAAAAGGTTTTGTTTATAGCTCTGCAGTATCTTGCATTCCCTCCCGACTCTTTCAGTGGAAACGTCCTCAGCCTTGTGGTGACTAAGCAGAATTTCACAATGGGGTAGCGTGACACTTAAACCCCCCCAAAGTTCCATGTAAACTCACACAAGGCTGAACTTTTAGACATTATTTACTACAGGGGATGTTTTGAGAATGCCTATATTTATAGTAAAAGTCTTAGCTAATACATTTAGTTGGCAGCTGCAGAAAAATGTTCCTGTGTTATTTTCGATGAAGACAATATCTGTATGTGACAAAAATGCCATGTGAAGAATTCAAAGCGAGTGTCAGGGATCCCCCATAAAACAGAAAACAATTTGTGTTCATTGGAAAAGGGAGGGGAAGGCAGAAAGATAATTTATTGCTCTAAGTGTTTTTGCTACACTTGTTTCAATATCAAAGTCAGAATTCTGCTGACTTTACATCCAGCTTTTACAAAAACAAGGAAGAGGATGCAGCAGAGGATGCAGTAGTAAAGTCTCAAACATGGATAACACTAAAAAACCTAGACAAATATAAAAATAAGATACTACTAAAGGAACACTGTCAAGGTAAGCAGGCCCAAAATTTGAGCTCCCTACTCTTTTACGTATTATTTTGCAAATCCATGCCATCCATGATATTTCCTCCATTTAATAAAATGAATGTTTTATTTTGTAGTAAAGAATTCCTTCAGCCTCATGAGATGATCTTCAACAACTAATTGCTTTGTGTGAACTACAGGAGAACACGTGTTTGTCACAGGAGATTTTATTTCAAGCTAGCAAGGGGTAGTCATAAACAACAGAAAATAAAGCAGAGTTGGAAAATGATGAAGTACCTTGACAGTGTCCTTTTAAATGCATTATGCTTGTGTTCACAAACGAAGATGGGTTAGAAGATAGATGCCAGAAAGAGACACAGCCAGAAAAGAAGAAAAAATATTGAAGGAAGTAATGTTAATATATCACTTATCAAAAATATTAAATCTATAAGACTGAACTCCTATCCCCCCACATCTCAAAAGAGACAGCAAAGTCCTTACTATATATGAAAAAGACTTCCTGGAAACAGGACTGATTACAGTTGAACTGATTACACAGATGCTGGAAGTTATGATGACACTGATATAGAAAAATGACCCAAGAAAATCTTGAAAGGGCAGTTTTGTAATTTTGAATCTCTTTATGGAAAAGATAAAGGTCAGAAAATATCAATCAGGGAAAGAAAGAGGAAAATGTAAAGACAAGGCACAATCTTGCAAGATGCTGAGAGTTTTCTGTAAGCTAGAGTCCCTCTTTAACATGCTCTCAGTGCACACTTTGACATAATAAATTCCCTCCCGCTACAGAGACCAAGGACATGAAGTTCTGAATGTCCTCGATCTCTTTCTGCAACATAAGTTGCTTTTTTTTTTCATGATTTCTGATCTTTTGTGCTTTAGTTTGTTATAGAGTCTTGGAGACTGTTTTATAGCTTGTGTTGTTGGGAAGGACAAGACATAGAGTAGTTATTCTGTGAATCCTTTTTATTAGTCTATTACAGGATCACCCGAAATTGAAGGGGACTGGAATCAGTGATTCACATTATTCCCCCTTCATGTGACTTTGCAGAAACATTCAGAATTATAAAATTATGGAGAATGGTATTGATATAAAACAGATAAAATACGACTCTAGGTGGCATGTCTGTCAAGAAGGAAAAAAAGGCCTAGTAACAAAATGGGTTAATGTATATACTTTTCAAGGAGGAACAATCCTCAGATCCTCATATTTTGGACATCATGGTCAATCTTATTTCCTCTGCCACAGCGCAAACCCTGAGAACACTGTTCCTGGAAGCAGGGAGGGACTGACCAAATTATTTCTTTAGGAATCCCAACCCCACGCAGTTGGGAACAGGGAAAAAAGACTGAATTTCAAATTCGGATTCCTTGTCTTGGCCATGGGCTGACTGAATTACTTATAAGTTCAGAAAGTTAAAAAATCTCCATTCTATTATTAATTATAGCTAAACGGCTCTGTCAAAGGTATTGAAGATTCTTGGAGACAACAGAAGATCAGTTTTACTCTTTCAAAATGCCATGTAGCAAAACAATATTCTAAAAGTTTGGGGTTAATTTTGTTTGTAGTCACACTGAATTATTTTCTAGAAAAAAAGAGCAAAGAGTTGACAATACTTTGGAGTGCCTCCAAGCGGAACGCTGGCCGAAAGTCAAAGCAGGGGCAGCCTTTGGTCCTCCCAGCATCCGACACTAGCGACCTCCTGCCAAATCGACTGGATTCTGTCCACAGAATGCTACCAAATTTCTTCATGATGTGAAACTCTCCATTCAGCAGCTGTGGTCCAGGCTCACATTAACTAACTGCTTCCTAAACAGGAAACTGTTTAGCAAAGCAGGTAAATGACTGAGCTGCTGTAAGTGTTCTTGTGAGGACAATAAGGCTGCTCCTTGTTTGCCTTTCGCAGAGCCATAGCATGAGAATTTAAAGAAACACATCAGAATAATTCCACTGATATTTTCACCATTAATACTGTGACTATTTTCTCTCTCCTCCCCCACTGTGGCCTTTAGTGCCAAAGTTGGAAAAAGAAAGGGCACTTTACCTCAGTAAGAGTTAGAAAGAATTAATAAAATTCCACTAATTCATACATTGGTTGGACTGTGTTGATACAGAAAGTGTTCTGTAGTGGAGCCATGGAGTCATGGCTTCTTTAATTTTCCAAGTCATATTAGATCCATCCTGATCAAACAGTGAATGTTTTTGTCTTCAAAAAACAAAAGAAACAGATTTTTGAGTGAAGCATGAGATAACAAATTGTGACTGGTGAAAAAGGTAATTAGTTTTTACATTTGCAGAATATAATGAAACAAAAAACACTCAACATATAGAGCACAGGAAAAGATGATTAGAAAGTAACAGATGATGTGACACCTTAAAGGATGTTGTCCACCGAACCTTGACAGTTTTTCCAGAAAGTAAGATCTCTTTAAATGACTTTAAGATCTAATAAATCATTGAAAAAGAACAATGACAAATAAACAATTCACTGCCGTGTTTGAAAACCAGTACCTAAACTACTGTGATTCTGAAGGCCTGTTTTTAGACAAAAGTATCCATAAATACCCTCGTCACACTATAGAAAAGCAAAAATGATTTAACTGATTTTTATTGTCCAGACTGAAAAAAAAAGAAAAACATGACCCCAAAGCCCCCAACCCTAAGCCCTCTTTCTCCTCTCACAGAACAGTAAAAAGAAACACAAAGACCTCAGGTCTCTCTTTTGACCTTCCTCTTCCCCTGCACTCTGTATACGTACATAGGACTCTTCCACCTGCTTAACACATGGACCAGTATAGCATCTTTAAAGCATCTTTATAACATCCCTTTTTTTTTTTTTTACCTCTGATATACTCTCCAGGCAAAACTTTCATCAGTGTCCACTTAAAACGGACAGTGACCAACTAAAATTGAAATTCAATACAATGTTCTGTGGGGTCAGAGATTTTACCCCATCCTCAGCGGAAGGGCACTCCATAGTCCACTGCCTCCAAATGGAGACACAGCGGTAGGATCCAAATTCAAGCACCAGCACGTTATAAATGGCTGCAGGCAAGGCTGGGTGGCTGCTCCGAAAACCTCACGGAATATAATGCACCTTAGCACTGTATTGACAACCCAGCAAGTCATAGCTGAGAGAGATGCGATCAGACATTCACTTACGCATGGCTGGAAGGAACTGCATACATTGTATTTGTGGGAAAAAAACAATGTGAGCGATTATTCTGCAGTCTTTAGAGAACTCAACAGCTTTCTTCTACTGAAGTTTTGGAAATAGACTTCAGAGAAAATAAGATACAGCGTGGCTGCAGAGGGTAGAGCTTGCTAAATTCCAGAGCATCTAATATTAAGTTACATTTAACTCCTCATCACTCCAGTGACTCCAAAACAACACAGTTCTTCCTGGTAAATGCATGACTTCTGGGAAACTGATGACGATTATTTTAATTTCTGGCATTCATGTTTCAGCAACTTGTATCTATTTATTTTAATCACCAAACATAAAGATAGGGTCAGCTTTATCACATGGAAGTTTCTAACCTGCCTTTGAGCTAATTAGAATCAACGCATAGCTTGAACTTAGTCTAGCTCTGAGTCAATGGGATATGAGGATCTTCAGCATTTGTCAGGATCAGGACCAGCTATCTTTCTGTTATTACTTTTCAGGCAGTCAGAGCATTCACAACAAAAGGGGAACCAGAGACATTCACCCAGCTTCAGAATTTAATTACAGTACTGTAAGAATTCTTAGAAAGGTAGTTTCTTACTTACAGGGAGAACATTTACTTTTTGTAATATTCTTCCTTCAGATCTAGTGGAAATATTAATTTATTTCTTTTTGATTTAATTAACATATATATCTTATTAATGCAATAACAAAATGAAGAATAGTTTAACTCATTGTTTCCAAATTACCATTTCTACAAGGCAACTCTTGATTAATCACAGTAATTTCACTTACTATTCATTGTATTTAACACAATACATTTACCTGTTTTAATTACAATTGCCAGAACATGTAATTCTGCAGCCACTCCATCATCATACAGCATTAAATTAACATGTATTACTGAAGAACATCAGTAATTTATATCCATGCTTTGTCTTTGTGAGATAGGAAACTACATGGAGATGATGTCGATGTCACTAGAAGGCCGTTACAAGATTATACAGACTGACCTTACTGCAAGGAGCAATCCAGTAAGCCATTGACAGGAACGGCAGTCCCACAGCAACAGCAAGAACAACTAGAAACTTCACTGCCATGGTCTGTTGCCGTAAACCTGACAAATTCTCATACCAGATTGAGAGAAGTTGTTGCTGGCAGTTTGGATGTGCTACAAACTATGACAAAGAAAAGGAACACAACAAAAGAACATTATTGTCTGAACACCACTTATTAAAATAATAGCTATATGGAGCGCATTAAGAATGTGGGAGTAACAACAGCTCAGCTAATATTCCAAAGAGCATCAACAAGGGTATAGGGAAAAGTTTTTTGATGAGACCAGTCTCCCAGGATGGAGGCACTTTCCTATTAGCAGCAATAAATCCTTTAATGTTAAAAAGTATGATTTTATTGACACAGTGTTCCACCACAACCTAACAATTTCCATCTAAGAGCAATTATCCATCAGCTTTACTCTGGGCAAATTCCACTGGCTTCTGACATTTATAATTTTCATGTTACTATTTCAGATGTTCTAAAATTTGAAGTCTTTCTGCTCTGCAGAGGATGCCAGATAGTCTTCAGTTATGAAAGAAAGAATCTGCCTTGTTTTCACATGCTAACGTAGAAAATACCAGGTTTTCAGCCGACATAAGAATACAGCTGTCACTACTGCAGGAAATCAGCTAAAGGCTATTTATTACTCGGTGGTTCTGGAATATTATGGACAAACATTGCAAAACTGAGAAGTTTGGCCTATAACCCTCTCTTTTGTCATAACCTCTGGAGAGTATAAGAAGCATGTTACAAAGGCAGATATTAATAGACAGCGGGATTCTTTTGCATAGTAAACTTTAAGCCTAAACCTGGAGTATTTATACATACAAAAATTTAATTGAATCCAGTCATTTTTTCCAGCATAATTCTCTGTGTTTAAAAGATGACTGGCTGAAGGTGAAAGAAATGTCCTTTTCATAGAACAGGGAGGAGAAAGTGTTCAAAGAAAGTTCACATTCATTAAGACTCAAACACTGTTAAGGACAAGGTCAATGTGACATTTTTCCTTTGAAAGTTGTTTCAGCTAACTTTAGCTTGTAAACTTAGTTTTCCAAGTGTTTGTGTTCAAATGCTGCAGCCGCTGATACAAAATGGTTTTCTTCTTCTTTTCTTCCCCTCATGAATGCAATAAATACTGCTTACATCTAAATATTTAAAATTTCACACTGAGAGGTGAACAACTGGGTTCTGGTAAAAAATCTGTAACTCTTCCCAGACAAATTGGATCTGCATATTCATTTAAGAATTCCGATTCCCTTCTCCTTTTTTGGCTAAATACGAGCTGTTTTTTGTTTTGTTTTGTTTTGCTTTGTTTGGTTTTCCCCACAGCGTTTATCTGATCCATTCCATTATGGAGGAAAGCTTTACCAAAGGTCTTGCTGCTTTGCCTGGACACAGCTCCGCTCTGCAGTAGGCTAATCTCCTTTCAAAGCATGTTCCTTTGCTGAATCCACCTCTCTCTCATTTTTACACACTTCTTCATACAAATGATTTCTCTCTGGCTCACATATGCTTCACCTGCAGCTCCGCAACCTCCCTTAACCAAAAGAAACTTTCCTGGCAATTCAAGGATCTTGGTGTAGCTCCTAACTCAGCTGGATCCTATTCACTGAGTGCATTCCAGGTACGGACCACTGGCTTAAACTGGCAATGGAAATGTAAAGTAAACCAAAGAAGGGACATGTGTTCAGTGCTGCCTGGAGCCCACTGCTCTTCAGAAGCAAGAACCTCATGTAGACTGTGACGCTGATCATCTCTGCGGAGAAATGCACGTTTCCTGTGAGCTAAGTTTTCTGGACTTTCTGAATAAGCTGTAACAGCGTAACAAAAATGTGTATTTGTACACATACAGTGCACAGGACTGCTGTGCTGTCCTCTGTTTCTTACTGAATGCAGTACTTTTCCAGGCTTCAGAAGTGGTGCAAATTTCTTCCATCTTCTTTAAAAGTAGTTTAAAGCCACAAACAAGTAAATATCTGCAAATTATGCATCTAACTATGCATTTTCTCAGAGCCAGAGTTTTCATACTCACTGCGTGCAGTATCCACCCTGCATGTCTGCTTCCTGTTTATATTGCAAGTTATCTGGGGCAAGAACTCTTTTGTTTGAAAAGCACCCTTTGCAGAAGGGCCGAAATGTTCATTCAGTGGCAGGGGCTACTGTAACATAAATATTTAATAATAGTACAGTATAACAACACCTTCACTACCTTACATTTCTGTCTGATCAACAGATTGGCTTACTTTTTTTACTTCATACTTAATGGCAAGTTTTAAGCGGCTAAGGCTGGGGCGGCCACACTCTCCATTACTATGGTTCATCTCGACGTCACCATTCAAAATTGCTTCCACTTCTTCTGTATTTCTGCACAAATCAAGGAGTCCAACTACAAAATCCTTGCATTGCATAGACAATTTCTTGTAATCATTCTGGAAAAGAAAAGAAGGAAGAAAAGGACTTGCTGAGCTAACACAAGAGAAATAATTCTACATTTCAATTTTACATTTGGGAGCATCAATAGGTTTTTTGCATCTTGTTATGCTTTTGTCTGGTAGACTAACAGCACTTTGCCATCAAGCAGCTACTTCCCCTGAGTGTTCACAAAGAGTAGGACTCATCTCACCTTGGTCACCTTGGACACCTGCAATGTCAACATTTGCATCTGACTTACTTCTCTAGACTTGCTTTATAGTCAATCAAAAGTAACAAACAGCTTTACAAAGATCGTATGACATATTTTAGCATTTATTCCAAGTTGAGATGAACAGCACAGCAGAAGTGATTTTTCTATTCACTGACTTTCACAGAAGTTTAGATAATTAGCTCAGATGTAGAAGGTTATGCTGCAGATATCTAGAACTGGACAAGACGAATATCTTACAGATAGCATGACTAAACAGTTTCTTACCCTTCTTGCAAATTAGATAAATATATTGTATTTTCTTAGGTTTTGAATTATTCTTGCAGATCTTCTCTGAACTCTTCATTTTCCAGCATCTGTTGTAGCTTGCAAACACAAGAATTTATTGCTATTTTCCAGTAATGGAAGCCAGTGCTACAGATAGCACAGTAATACCACATCTCTAACTTCAAGCCAATGTTCTCATGTTCAAATATCTCACGACAGACTTTGCTGCGTTAGCCAAAATGTTGCTTTGTGATTGCAGGTTCAGTAGCTTATTGCTTTTACTACCAAGTACTTTTCTCAGTCACTGCTTTCAAAAAGGCATGCCTCTGGCTCCTAAAGTGAGCCATACACCCCAACAAATTGAAAATACAAGTTCATATGGTCAGTTAGTATTAGACAGAGAACTGGTAAATCCTCTCCTGCTTTTTTACCATTATTAGATCATATGACTGAAAGGTTATTAATTGGCAAAGGACAAAACAAAAAAGAGATTTTGATCATCATAACCCACACTTCATTAACTACTCCTTACTTGAAGCTGTGTTTGGGTGATAAAATATTTATATGGATAGATAGATGGATAGATATAGATATAGACTACTTGAGCAGGGGGGTTAGACTAGATGATTTGCAGAGGTCCCTTCCAATCTCAACCATTCTGTGATTCTGTGATATAGATATAGATATAGATGTAGATATAACTATAGCTATAGCTACAGATATAAAGCTAAGCTACAGACTCAGACATATTGCTTCAGGCCTAGATCTTCTGAGAGATTCACTCATACACGTATCAATGACTTTTGATATTCTTATGATCTAAATTAATTTTAGTAAGTCCTAAAAAGATTGATTTATTGTAGACTTTTCCCCAAACAAAAAGATGGAAAAAAAAAATCAACCACCCATGACTGTTTATGTAATCTCTAGGTTCCTGTTCAAAGTAACTTTCTATGAATGTTTTTATTACAGCGACACATTTTCCCTTCATCCGGTCTGTTCTTCATAGCATTCTCCCTTCGCCCATTCTCAGTCTTTGTTCAGTCCCTTCTTTTGACTACTTCTTTCCTGTCATCCAATACACACTCTGGAAAACAAATCATTATCTTGAGTATACAGAATATCCTAATTTATTTGCTGAGAGGATACATCATGCATGTTTGTTCTTTATTAACCACAATAACACAATGCCAGTTTACTACCCAGGCATATTAACAGCTTGCATCTGAGGTCTACATTTCACTTCACTTAGATGAATGTAAACATTCATAGACAAATAGTTATACACACCATAGTATGTCTGCATAAACCTGTTTGTGATTTATTTTTTTAGTAATGTAATCTAAGCAAGATATCTCTGACCTGTTATAAAAGCACAAGGAATTTTAATGTAGTTTCTCTACAAAGATGACAGAAGCCAAATACTAAAATGAACAATTTCATGACAAGTTGTAAATTTTATGCATGTGCAAAGCATTTTCCCTGTCCTCAGAAGTATAGAGCTAACAAAAATCCTAACTCCTTGGCACTGCAGAAAGAAAATTTTTTTAGATTAATATATCATCTTCTGTTTGACTTACAGTTTTCTACTGTTAGATAAGATTATATTTAGCATTCAGGCATTTTAATACTAAAACGTTCTCCTCAAAATTAAAGAAAAGGTAGCCATTTGGGACTTCCAGGCAAAGGAAAACAAAGTCAAGCTTGTACCCCTGTATAATTAGGCACTACGAGCTGTTCTAAGCTGATGTCTGACACTCAGATATCAAACAAAAAAGAAATATGTTTAAATACTTTGAGCAACAAAATAATTTGGCCTTCATACATAACTGTTTTGTAATGTATCAAAATATCCATATCTTCTGGTATGAGATACATACATATATACATGCATACTCATACACACAGTCTTTAGCATTATTTTCCAGCTCTAGTGACTGAAACATGGAATGGATTTTTAAAATAGTACAGAAGAAGACTATTCGTCCACAGTGGAGTTCAACGCCTTTGGGTATTCTCAAAACAAAAGTCAGATATGCTAATTTATTCCAGTGGAGAATATAAATTTTTCTGAGTGTTCTCCTTTTCACCAAACCAAATACTGAATGGGCACTTCCAAAACAGCCAGATACCTCTGTTCACACTTTGCAGAATCATCCCATTTGAATTTAGATTCTGCGCACAGTACCACTGTGTGTTTTAGCACGTAGTAAACTCATCAGTAAACTCCACCAGTTTATTTTCTCAATTGCAGCCCCAGTAAAGGGGCCTCCCCTCCTGCGCAAGGCAGCCGCAGCTGCGATCGGTGGTGCAAGCAGAGCTGATGGCCCCCCCAGCGGAAGGGTTACAGCAGAGGAGCTGTGGGCAGCACCACCGCCCACAGCCACAGCTTCTGCCGGAAAGGGGTGTCACCCTTTATTTTATTTATTATAGAGTCAGTAGGACACAACGGACGTCACTGTTCTAGGTTACTGCTTGCTGTCTTGAGACATAGTCTGTTATGAAGAAATTATCCTCTTAGAGAAGGTCATGGAAGACAGGTCAATAATGTCTTAAACAGCTGCAGGAAGATCTGTCAGAGTCCTAATACAGGCGGAGGTGATATGGTCTAGCCTGGAAAATTAGCTTTGAAGAACTGAAGTCTCTTAGCTTGCAGAGGCTACTGCATGGACCACCTTTTGTCCGTGTTTCCTTGGTCTACTTAAATGTGTAGTGACAGCAAAAATGATTAATTTTAATACACTCTTCTCACTACTGCAGTGTCTCTCTCTCTTCCAGATACCTTCCCCTCCTGCAAATTCCTGCATGTCTCTTACCATTAAAGGGGATCAAGGAAAAAGGATAGGTTTGTTTGGCTTGATATATATATTTTTTAATTGCCAAAGGCACACAGAAAATTGCATGAGTTCTCTTTTACTGCAAGTTGTATGCTTATGAATTAAAAAAGCATTCCTGAGGGACTGGAGAAGGTGGTTTGCAATTAATAACTTCTCTACATGGTCTTAATTACCAGTTTGGAAGCTCTGTGAAGAATCAGCCCTTAATTCCACAAACAAATATTCATGAGCTTTATTTTATGCATGTACAAAGCTGGTCCAGAGCTCCTCAGCAGTACAGGAAAATTTTGCCATGCCAAGGACGAGGGAACAGTGCCGGCTGCTCCCACCCTGCAAAAGGAAGGTGACGATTTGGGGAGAGAGCGGCAGAGGGTAAAGAAGCAGGGGACCAAGACGCCGGCACCAGAGGAGGGTGGAGGTGGCAGCGGTGGTTTCTGAGAGGAGTCACCCGCCCTCGGTGGACGGGAAGAGCGGCAGCCTGTCTTAGTGTCCTGACCAAGCCGACAATATCTTGAATCAGCTCTTCGCCCTCCCTCTGACCATGTCAGCAGAGCAGCTGAACCACGCAGATGAGGAAGAGCAGTGCTCCAGACCATGCCCTGCCTCTGGTTAGGAAACTGTAGGGGCCAAGACCAAAATCAGAGGTACCCATGCATAAGGATGCAGGATTTTGCTGGGCAAGGCCTAAATGTTGCACTTAGGCATCTTAATATATAGATACACACATTATTCCCTTTACAAATATCACCTTACTCCTTTCGTGCCTCAGTTCTTCATCGCTAAAATGTGATGATAACTTTTCTCTAAGAGAGGCAAGAATGCACATAATGAAGGTTCGGCCCTGATTTCTGTAATGCAGGCTGTATGCTAATTGCAAACAAACAGAAAAACAGACCTAGAGATGATAATTTGGACTATGCTTCTCGTCAGAAAAGCAAACTTGTAAGACTTAATTTTTGGTATTAATTTACATCAAACAGTAACATATCTACACTTATCTTTTTCCGACCCATCCCACTATACAACAAAAGATTTGTTGCCATCAGAGCTGCAGGGGGGTTGCACTAAATGCAAATCTTATGCATTTTGTGAACAGTGCGGGGCCACGACTGTCCCTCTCAAAACTCCAGACCACATCTCTGCCGGACAGCATTTGTCAGATATCATCAAGATCCTTATTGACATAGTAGAGATATTAGCTCTAGGGTGGGCAAACAGTTTAAATGAAAGAAAATATTGACGCAAGCCCAAAAAATAAAAATAATTTATATACTCTCAAATCTTGTAAAGCTGCATATTTAGCCATGTGATACAGAGCTAAATTAAATGGCTTCCAGCAAATCGTACAAATTTCAAAATTACTCAACTAAGATTGAATTAGTTGTTTGCTTGCTACAGAAATATTCCTACTCTGTGCTTGACACATCTGTCTAGTTATTCTCCCTTCATAAGTCATTCTCTACTTTTCTTGTATTTATTCCTAACAAAAAGTCACTACCCATAAAGCATTTATAATAAGAACAATATCTGTAACCAAATGCAACAGCCATGCAATGCTAGATAACACTGCTACAGAGTCTTGAAACAAAGAACAGTTTATTTCAGAGAACAGTGGTCTGCTAATTACAGTACTTCCTATCTCGCATGAAACACAGTTTCATGTTCAGTGTTATTTCTAATATTAATTGCTGGTATAAGACAGGGGAAAGAAGTAATTTCTCCAGATAGTCATAATTCAACTAATATTCAGCATCAAACCTTTTCATTGCCTCTGAGAAAGATCTGGGAATCTTCCGTATCATAGGCTGCTATATGCACTCACTAGCAAGCTCCCTTGAAATAACACTCTATCAAGACTATAAAATATGTGTATTTTAAAGCAGTATATTGCCATCAAATTCAGTCTTCATATAGGCAGGGTTATACATACTTTAAATGGCTCAGGTAAACTCTAGGTGGAGCTAAAGATTTACCATGCACGAGCCAACCTATGCACTAAAAATATACTTGTTTTGATTACACTAACACATGTAATATGTTTTAACCAAAACCATATTTTTGCACAGGGACTACACTGTCTGCGTAATTGTAGCAAACTCCCAAAATAAATTAAGGGTAACAATTTCCTAAATAAAGTGCTGCAAGTAGGAATATGAGCTTGCAGGAACAAAGACAAATCTGGACTCAGTAAATGACAACCGCGGCCATTTCCTGCTGCCTGTAAATACAACATTTGTACTGTCTGCATTGAACCTAAGCCAGATACTTTTCAGTCAAGCCCCCATCCTGTCTAGACATTGTAAATGTTATCACCCATCAATAGTGTAAATGTTATCACTCGTCAACGCATGTATAAATGTACTCCTGTCTTTGATATTTATCCAGAACCGCCGTATGCTTTTAGTGCCTACAAAAAAGTTCAAGAAAAACCCTTAGGTCGTTAGCTGCCTGCTCCTGATGAAATGTTAAATTAATGGAGACTTAAATTTCTGGCTATTTTTGTGTTGCCATGTGCTCCTGTTCCTCACTGTTCCTATTCAGTTTTGGTCTACTCTAAAGAGCATGCCTGTCCCTAGGAGACCTTGGCTGATCTTTGCTCAGTTATACGGAGCTGTTTGGTCTCTTGTCTAGTCCCCTATTTTTGATGGGTGACAGCGTCTCAAAACCTCTGTTGCAATTCTTCATATATCACTATCCTAGAAGCAGAGTTTCTAAGACAGAAGCTTCTAGGATAGAAGGAAGTAGAGATTTTAGAGAAGAAAACTGAGACAAAAGAAGAACTAAAAGTCACACAGGAATGAGCCAGGTCATGCATCCTCATGGTACATAAGTGAAGGCTGGAGAAACCTGTTTTCTGAACAAGTCCATCTTTTTTCATGTGTGTCCCATTTCCTATCCTGGTGACACCAAGGACAAACTACTGTGCTCCCAGTTCATCTACCCAATTGTGCATTGCAGCATACATTTGAAGGACACTTCTTGCTGACATTTGAAGATCATGATTTTATTTACCCTTATCATAATCTTAACTTGTATGGCTCCAACTGCGGTAAAAGCAGTTATACAGTTGCTACAAATCAGACATGGTATTTAATTCAACATTGCAGTGAATTTAACAGGCTGCATTTATGAAGTATAAAAAATGTTTTTCTGTTCTGCTCTAAATTTACTTCCCTTTAAGTTAATCAAGTCCTTTTGTTTGTATCTTCAACAGCTGCTAAAGGGAAGGAAATAGAATATGTGGTGTAAATATCTTCTCTGAACCGTACATACAAACACAGAAGTCATAAGGATTTCTGCCACTGACCTCACGGTCCAGACGGTCCAAGTCTGGAGCAAGGAAGACTTAGCCTTGGTGAAGGAAGATCAGGTTAGGGAACACTTCCACAAACAGGACATATGGAAGTCCTTGGGACCTGATGCACCTACGAGTGCTGAAGGAGCTGGCCAATGACATTGTGAGGACACTCTTGAATATCTTTGAAGGTTGTGGTGAGCAGGGGATGTTCCTGAGGACTGAAAGACAGCAAATGTCCCTCCCATCTTCTGGCAGAGCAAAAAGGAGGATCCAGGGAACTACAGGCTTCACCTTGATCCCTGGGAAGGTGATGGAACAACTAATCCTGGATACTATTTCCAGACACGTGAAGAACAGGAAGGTGATCATGAGCAGTCAGCACGGATTTATGAAGGAAAAATCATGCTTAACCAACCTGATAGCCTACTACAATGAGATGCCTTGGTGATGAGGGGAAAGCAGCGGATGTTGTCTACCTCAACTTCAGTAAGGCTTTTGACACTGTCTCCCACAACTTCCTCATAGACAAGCTGATGGAGTATGGGCTAGATAAGTGGTTAGTGAGGTGGACTGAAAACTGGCTGAACTGCTGGGCTCAGAGGGTTGTGATCAGGGGCAGAAAGTCCAGCTGGAGGACAGTCACTAGTGGTGTTCTTGAGGGGTCGATACTGGGTCCAGTACTGTTTTAACATCTTCATTAATGACCTGGATGATGGGACTGAACGCACCCTCAGCAAGTTTGCAGATGATATAAAACTGGGAGGAGTGGCTGAAACACTGGATGGTTGTGTTGCCAGTCAGAGGGATCTTGACAGGCTGGAGAAATTCCTCAATAGGAACCTCATGAAGTTCAACAAAGAGAAATGCCAAGTCCTGCATCTGGGAAGGAATAGCCCCATGCACCAGAACAGGCTGGGGGCCAACTGGCTGGAAAGCAGCTTTGCAAAGAAGGCCCTGGGGATGCTGGTGGACAAGTTGACCATGAGCCAGCAATGTGCCCTTGTGGCAAAGAAGGCCAATGGTATCCTGGGCTGCATTAGGAAGAGTGTTGCCAGCAGGTTGAGGGAGGTGATCCTCCCCCTCTACTCAGCACTGGTGAGGCGACACTTGGAGTGCTGTGTCCAGTGCTGGGCTCTCCAGTACAAGAGAGACATGGACCTGCTGGAGCAAGTACTGCGAAGGGCCACAAAGATGATTAATGGACTGGAGCTTCTCTCATAAAAAGAAAAGCTGAGAGACAGCTGGCACAGCCTGGAGAAAAGAAGGCTCAGGGGGGATCTTATCAATGTGTATAAATATCTGATGGGAGGGAGTAAAGAAGACAGGGCCAGACTCTTCTCAGTTGTGCCCACTGACAGAATGAGAGGCAATGGGCACACATTGAAACACAGGAAGTTCCACGTAAACACAAGAAAACACTTCTTCACTGTGAGGGTGGTTGAACATTGGAACAGATTGCCCAGAGTGGTTTTGGAGTCTCCAACCTTGGAGATACTCAAAACCTGACTGTACTGGACATGGTCCTGGGCAAACTGCTCTAGTTGACTCTGCTTGAGCAAAGAAGTTGGACTGGATGATCTCCAGAGGTCCCTTCCAACCCCAGTTATTCTGTGACCCTGTGAATTTAGCTTGCATAAGTGACCAAACTGTCTCACTTCAGTCTTTTCTGCTTCCCCCTCCACTGAGCCAGCTTCTCCCCTAGCTGCTCAGACTGAACTTCACTAGCCACAGGGTTGAAGTTCAGGTTCTGCCTCCTTTACTATGCTGCCTGACAGGAAATGGAAAATGAGTTCACTGGCACCTTCTACCTATGCGGCACAAATTACAATCAGCACACAGCAATAAGTTCCCAGAGATTTAAATCCTCCATTCATTAAGCAAATACACGTTTATCCACATTATCTTGCTAATGTATGAAGATAATGCTGATCTCTTACTGTCCAGGGAACAGAAGAAAGACCTTTAATTGAACTTTATAACTCTGTGCCTGTCAGAGCTGGTATCCCTCTACTTACCTTAAATTCTTTTTCAATGTTGGCAAGCACCGCCAACTCATTGCTGAGTTCTAAGGCAGTCATTACTGGGTCTTCACTGGACAAAGACAGATAAGCAGGGCTGGCCAGACCTTTGTAGGCATTGATTCTGGACCTAGAATGGCTGAAAGAGTCATGCTTTTGCTTCTGATTGCATTCACTGCACTTGCAGAAATAGTCATGTGGCCTATCGATCCGAGCACCTTTCCTCAGCAGAGTGTGGACAATCTCATACTCATGGCAGTGAGCAGCCAGAATGATTGGTGTAACATCGTGGGAAAATCGTGTTCCATCTTCATCATATGCATAGAAGTCATCATGCTGGAGCTCCGACTGACTAGGACTTAATGCAAGCCTCTTGCCTTCAGCAAATGCGGGGTGATTTAGGATGGCTTCTACTATCCGAACGTAACCTTTGCTAATAGCCAAAAGCAAGGCATCCCCAACCCGAGACAGGTTCTCCTTCTTCAGCAGAAGTTCTGTGATCTCCAAGTGCTCATTGGCAACTGCCAGCTGCAAGGCGTTCTGCCCCATATAGTCCACACAGTTTACATTGAGTGAGGAGCATTCTTCCAGCATTTTACGAATCACTGGAATATTTCCATATTCTGCTGCATCCAAAAAGCGCTCCTCTTCAAGAGAAAGACTTGTTGAGCGGTCATTAAACATATATGCCGGCCCTCGACTGGCCTGCCTCCTCCCCTTCTCCCGGAGAATGGTCTGTCGCCGTAGTGCTAGTCTGTTCTCATTGCTTCGGCTGTGTGGAAATAGAAAAAATAAGGGAATTAATTTATTGTATGCCAGGGTATGTGCATTTTAAATAATAATTAATAACAACATTTACTATCATTTATCTGCTGCAGCTTTTTAATGAAGTAGGGAGACCAGAAACCCTGACTTTGCTGCACTTTGTAACTGCTATTGCTACACAGGTCTGAACCAATAGTTAACTATATCTTATTTCAACAAAAAAACAGCTAAATCATAGGTTAAGACTACACCTTTTTCATTATTTCCTCCTCCACAGCTTTTGCATAATTTAGTGAACTGAACTGGATGCTGCTTTACATTATTGCAGGGTAAGCAGGTAGAGTAACAGTTTTACGGGTAAGGCTCTTTCTCAGGTTTATACAGAGATCCTTCTCTATTTTTCTAGTACTTTTCTATCTACCTATACTTTTCACCTTCACATCATCATTTCATGTCCCACACTTCCCTCTGATACAGTCACTTCATGAAAAAAGCAATTCTTACTACAATCTGCAAAGGAAGATAACTTTAGAAAAATTTTACATGCTAAGATCTCACCTTCTGGTTAGAAAAAGAGTATTTTCACCACAAATCATTCAGCAAAGTTTGAGAATCTCTTCAGGAAGTGTGATACTACCTTTTTTTCTGGATTAATGTACTATTTTCTAAAAATATCTTTCCCAGATCTAACAAAGGTATTTTGAAGGACTTCACTGGAACAGCTGTGTATCAAAAGTGAACTTCAGATCTCAAGTTTATTGTCTAAATACAAATTTTAAATACAAAGATGGCCTTGAAATTAGTAATGAAATGAAACACATGCAATGATTGCCTCAGTCCAAAGACAGTCAGTATCAACAGCACATAGCAGTAAGAATAGCCCACGTTCCCAGCTGGTAGGAGAATCTGTCTCAGTGACCCCACACTAGTGCAGGTGTCCTCAGGTGGCCCTTTTGCCCATCACCTCCTCAGGAAGCTCTTTACTTGGTGTATTTTGGTGCTAAGTCCCTGAGATAAACCAAAGCTCAGACTGAAGACAAGTCATGGTGGGAAAGAGTCAGCAATCACCTGTGAGGGATGATGGATTGCACAACAGGCCACAAGAACATGGAAATTCTTTAAATTCACAACTGTTTCAGAAAATCAGGCCGGCTGACTTTGCTTGTTCGTATTATTCTTATTGTCATCACTACAACAATTATCTAACCTACGTTTTGGCTCATGTTTCTTCTCTTCCCCTTGCTGATGTTTTTTGACATCTATAGCTAAATTTTCAGCTACAAATTAAATCTACATCATAAAAGCATATTTCCTACAATTGTATGACATTTGCTACCTCTCGTCTCCACCACCCTTTTAATTATTACAGTTCACAGCCCTGATATCGTATTAATCCTTCCACTTAGTGGCTTGCTACTAAATCTTGCCAATTCTTGCTTTATATCTCTGAAATGTGAATTACTCTTCTGTTTCTCCTACTGAACACTCATTCACTTCTCAATCACCTTGATTATTAAAACATAAAATGAACCATTTCAACAGAGGTTGTTCATACTAAATTTGCTGAGGATAGCTGAATTATCCGCAGTGGTTTTTCAGCATAAAATACGCTACATTCTCTTTAACAAGAAGAAAATCTAATTCATCACTCAGTCAACTAGGATCCCAGAAATTCAACTGCAAATCATTTTTTCTCCTAGAATTACTCTGCGAAACTACACAATATTCACTACAACTTCATCTTTTTTCTTTTTGAATGGTTGCTTAATGATTCTTTACATACATATGCTCACATATACTTCAGTATTTTCAATATTTCCCACAAAATAATAACCAAAGGCAGTATTTTGTTCATTAAATAATACTTAATAATGAATATAAATTTAAATATTTAAATGACACAGTCAGAAAAAACAAATCCTTTGAAAT
The DNA here is from genome assembly GCF_036417845.1 of Apteryx mantelli. Taxonomy (NCBI): domain Eukaryota; kingdom Metazoa; phylum Chordata; class Aves; order Apterygiformes; family Apterygidae; genus Apteryx; species Apteryx mantelli. The sequence goes on from NC_089978.1 coordinate 16,289,623, forward strand.
GTGAATCAAAACATCTTTACAAAAAATAACGAAGTTGGTTCCCTAAACATAAATGGCTTAAATATTCAGTGAAGTAAACCCTGTGGTCAAGGATTTTAATCGGGCTTCATGCTTCTTGAGTCTTGCAGCTCCTTGAAAAAGAGGAGCCACGTAAAATCATAACATTTTGACAGAAAACGTTTATCTAGTTGAGCATCCCCAACACATTTTCTTCATCAAATTCTTTCAGGTTTCCTTATGAATAGAGTAAAATAAAAAAAAATCTTTCTTTTTATTTTCCAGAAATGTCTCCAGTTTACACAGTGTGTAGTCTAAAGTGAGCCAAAAAGTCCTCTTAACTATTTTGACTGTATTGACTTATTCTATATTGACCATAATAGACATCTGGGAGGGTGACTCAGGCAGCTTGAGCTCACTAGGGTATTGCTATTGAGCTCCGGTTACTGTTCCAGAAACACAGAATAATTCAGGTTAGAAGATACCTCAGCAGGTCTCCCATCCAATCTCCTTCTCACAGCAGGGTCACCCATGAGAGCAGACCAGGTTGCTCAGGGCTTTATATAGTCAGGTCTTGAAAACCTCCAAGGATGGAGACTGCACAGCCTCTCTGGGCAACCTGTACCACTGCAGGACTGTCCCCACAGAGAAAAAAATTTTCCTTATATCCAGTGTCCACTTCTCATATTTCAACTTATGCCTGGTGTCTTTTGTCCTCCTACCATGCACCACTGTGAAGAGCCTGGCTCTGTCTCCTCAAAGACCTCCCTGTAGGCACTGGTGGGCTGCTGTAAGGTGTCCCCAAAGCTGTCTATGCTCCAGGCTGAACAAGCCCAGCTCTCCCAGTCTTTCCTCATAGGGCAAGTGCTCCAGCTCCAATCATCTCAGTGACCCTCCACTGAACTTGCTCCATTTTATCAATGTCTTGTATTGAAGACCTCAAAACTGGACGCATTATTTCAGATGCAGTCTAATAAAAGCCAAGTAAAGGGGTATAATCACTTCCCTAGATTTACCAACTACACTCCAGTTGATACAGCCCAGGATGCTGCTGGAAAAGCATAAGTTTTCTGCGTATCTGGTGTATTTGTCAGCCCTGTCTTGGATGTTCCAGGGCACCTTCAATGGAAGTAAGTGTCATGTTTAGGCAATGAAGCTGTGCCCACCCCCACAAACTGACACACGTCAACACATACATGCAGATACCTAAATTTAGATGTTTTAATCTAGAACTGAATCTCACTCGCCATTGTCCTTGAGTATCAAAATTCTGCAATGCTTGGGAAAAAAATACATTTTTTATAGTGAAATGAACTAGAGTTACCAAAAAAACCCTCAATTCTAATTGCTTTTTGGGATCTGGGATCTTATTGGATTGGATCTTATACATCTATTACATGTATGCATCTACCAAATTTACTTAAACATGATTTATTTTTAGAGTTTTATACAAATTTAAGGTTCTCTATTGTAATAGAACAAGTTTATATAAAACAGATATCAAAAACTGAGACTGACAGTACTGTTTTAAAGACTTTTTACAAATGTGATGTCCTGACAGTTCACTGAATTGTGGATTGCCACTGCTTTTTTTAAGAGCTATTTAGAAAAGTGTACTTGGTTTAGATTGTTGTAAGATATTTCAAATTTTTTAACTATTGTTTTTGTATACAGCATTTTAATGACTGCTAATATTCTTTCTTTGATGCTTTTTACCCTTTTTCCATTCCATAGTTGAGTGTATAAATGCAAGAAGTTATTAAAAGCATTAGAGGGGGCAACCTTAAAAAAGTACAAAGAATAAAGCATGGTTTGGTCAAAAACAGCACTTTAGATGAAATACAGATAAGAAATGTGACTTTTAAAAGTGATTAAGAAGAACAGTTTTAATATCAGCACAGACAAATATAGCAAGATTACAAGATTCAGCACATGAATACAGGAAAACTAGGATACATATAACAATAAAGAACACACAAGTTTTTTTCTGAGCTACGGTTCTACAGTTCATAAGATTTATATTTATTGCTAATAAAACCAGCTTGCTTTCAAAGTAAATTTGCACTTAAAACTAAACACTGTCCTGCTGGCATTTTGTGTTATGTTTGACAGAAGAAGAAAAGTTGCTCTAATAACCATTTAAAAAAACCTATTTGCTACAAAATACCAAATAATTCAACTTTTTATTATGTATTATAGTTACATGTAGCTATAACTGTGCTTGCATCATTTTTGATTGCTTTGATATTATATAGTCAACAACTTATTTCCCATATTTCATTTTCCTACTTCTTTCGCAGTAGGAGATATAATGTGGTGTGAATTCCACAGAGTTAAGCAAGCCAGGGTAGCAAAGGGTGAAAACATCCATCTCTGCCTGAGAAGTCACCATGCAATTTGTCTCTGGATGTGAATAAACAATCTACTTTTTTTTTTTTTTCCAGACTATCAGTTGCTCAGTTTCATGTTAAACAAGTTATTTTATATCAAACGTAAGTGCTACCTCAAAAACAGAATGAAAGTTTTATTACCCAAATTAAATTTATTTCTTTTCTGTGTTTACCATGGAGTCATAGAATTTACAATTGAAAAGTAATAGCGCAACAGGTTACAGAGCAGGTAAATCACACATTACGTAAGTTTGTGTTTTCAGTTCAGTTAATGAAATTAAAGTAAAAATTCTATTATATCCTGGTCAGTTCTGAAACTATGCCACCACTTGCAGTATATTAACTCTTTCCTTACTTCATTAAGAATTTACTCTGCTCAAGTAAAAGCCATTGTAGGTGTTAATGTTTACTTAGCGTGAGTTTTGCAGCTGACTCGACTGGCAGCAGAAGCAGGCCATGACTAAAGTTAACAAGTGTCCATCATGAATTAATCTTTAATCCATTTCTTACTCTTAGCAAAGGAAAGTTTTTGAGAGATTATAGTTAACATAAACATATGCCAGCATACCAACTGCTACAAGTGCCTTATCTGTGCTTCTACTCACTCTCATCATGCTACTGCAATTTTCCTCTTGGTGGTCTCTTTAGTCTTCAAGATGTCATGACAACCACCTAATAAAAGCCATTGCAACATCTCTCACCACTGAAATCCCCAGAGGATGCACACTCTCTACTCCCTCTGTCACTCTGATTCATTCTAAAGACCCAAACAACCCTTTTTTTAAAAATACTTGTTTTGCTCCAACTGGTATCATGGTCTTGTACTTATCTCACTCACTGCTCACTCCATCAGTTTCTCTGCCATTTTTGCCTCGTGTTGCAGCTGTGTACATGAATGCTCCTCCTGCTAATATTTACTATCCACAAAGCCATCTTGCATCTCCTATATATCAGGGAAAGTGCACAAAGATTAAGTTCAGTTTAATGAGGTAATTCCTCTAACCCTTACAGTCAGTAAAGGCAAGCACACCATTAGGCAATGATTCACAGGAGGAACTTCATCACTTCTTAGATTATATACTGACTATAGGATGGTTAGCATCATTAACATAACATTAGCCATGTTGTGTTTAAGTTAGCCTAACATAAATAGCCTAAATTCCCTGTATCTTCCCAACTCTAGTGATAATAACACCTTTCTACTGCTTATCCATACCTTCTGATGCTGTCTTTTGGGAGCAACATAGGGACAATGTCTGTGCATCCAGGAATGGAGCTAGGAAAGCTAAAGTTCGGCTGGAATTAAAAGCAGCAAAGGATGTGAAGGGCAGCAAGAGGGCTTCTAAAAATATACTATCAGCAAAAGGAAGTCTAAGGAAAATGTGGGCCCACTACTCAACAGGCCAGGGGACAAAGTGATCATGCACATGGATAAGACTGAGGTACTCAATGCTTTGTCTCTTTTTTTTACTGTTAAAGCCTGTCCCCAGACTGCAAAGGACCCCAAACCTAGTAGCAGAGTGAAGCATTACCTACATTAGAGGAAGACTAAGCTGGGCAACATGTAAGCCAGCTGGATCCACAATCCCCAAATCCTGCATCCAAGGGTACAGAGGGAGTTGGCAGATGTCACTGGGAGGTTGCTCTCAACCACCTTTGAAAGTGCATAGCAACTGGGAGAGGTTCCTGATGACTACAGAAAAGGTAAACACAGCACTCATCTCCATCCCTAGGAAGTCTGTGGAGCAAATTCTCTTAGAAGACACTTCCAGTACATGAAGGACAAAATGTCAACTGCGAACAGCCAGTATTGATTTACCAAGGACAAATCATGTGTGACCAACCTGACTGCCTTCTGTGATGAGATGATGGGCTCCCTGCACTCAGGGAGAGCAGTGGATGTTGTTTACCTTGACTTTAGCAAGGCCTTCAGCATGATCCCCCACAGTGTAAAGACAGGTAAATTGGCAGGATATGGTTTGGAGAGGTACATGATAAGGTGAGTGGAACATTGACAGGACCTTTGGGCTCAAAGGTGGCAATCAGTAGCACAAAGCCCGACTGGCAGCCAATTACCAATGGTGTTCCTCAGAGAACAATACTGGAGCCAATATTGTTTAATGTCTTTATTAATGACCTGGATGATGAGTGAACAAGTTCCCAGAGGATATCAGCAGGGGGAACAGTCGATACCCTAGAGGTTGCTATTCTGGGGACATGGATAGGCTGGAGAAATCGGCTGGTGGGAAACTCCTGAAGCTCATCAAAGGCAAACGGAAAGTCCTGAACAGGGCATGGATAAATTCCATGCAAGAGGCTGGGCCGACTGGCTAGAAAGCAGCTTTGCAGGCAGGGTCTGGGGGTCCTCAGGTTGAATAGGAACCAGCATTGCTGGTAAGCTCAGGAAGTGCAGGCTAGATGAGTGGACAGTGAGGTGGATTGAAAACTGGCTGAATGGCAGAGCTCAGAGGGTTGTGATCAGTGGCACAACATCTAGTTGGAAACCTGTAGCTAGCAGCGTCCCTCAGGGGTCTATGCTGGGTCCAATCCTGTTCAACTTTTTCATCAATGACCTGGATGAAGGGACAGAGTGCACCCTCAGCACGTTTGCTGATGATACAAAACTGGGAGGAGTGGCTGATACACCGGAGGGCTGCGCTGCCATTCAGAGAGACCTGGACAGGCTGGAGAGGTGGGCGGAGAGGAACCTCATGAAGTTCAACAAAGGCAAGTGCAGGGTCCTGCACCTCAGGAGGAATAACCCCATGCACCAGGACAGGCTGGGGGCCAACTGGCTGGAAAGCAGCTCTGCAGAGAAGACCCTGGGGGTGCTGGTGGACAACAAGTTGACCATGAGGCAGCAATGTGCCCCTGTGGCAAAGAAGGCCAGTGGTGTTCTGGGCTGCATTAGGAGGAGCATTGCCAGCAGGTTGAGGGAGGTGATCCTTCACCTCTCCTCAGCCCTGGTGAGGCCACACCTGGAGTACTGTGTCTAGTTCTGAGCTCCCCAATACAAGAGAGACATGGAGCTACTGGAGCAAGTCCAGAAGAGGGCTACTAAGTTGATGAAGGGCCTGGAGCATCTATCTTATGAGGAAAGGCTGGGAGAGCTGGGCCTGTTCAGCCGGGAGAAGAGAAGACCGAGGTGGGGTCTTATAAATGTTTAAGTATCAGAAGGGAGGGTGTCAAGAGGATGGGGCCAGACTCTTTTCAGCAATGCCCAGTGACAGGACAAGAGGCAATGGGCACAAACTGAAACACAGGAAGTTCTGTCCGAACATGAGGAAAAACTGCTTCACTGTGAGGGTGACAGAGCACTGGAACAGGCTGCCCAGAGAGATTGTGGAGTCTCCTTCTCTGGAGATATTCAAAACCCACCTGGACGTGATCCTGTGCAACGTGCTCTAGGTGACCCTGCTTGAGCAGGGGGGTTGGACTAGATGATCTCCAGAGGTCCCTTCCAACCTCAACCATTCTGTGATTCCGTGATTGTGTTCTTTTGGCAAAGGCAGTAAACTGCGTACTGGGCTTCACTAGGCAGAGTGTTGCCAGCAGGTTGAGGGAAGTGATCCTCCCCCTCTACTCAGCCCTGGCAAGGCCACATCTGGAGTGCTGTGTCCAGTGCTGGGCTCCTCAGTGCAAGAGAGACATGCAGCTAGTGGAGTGAGTCCAGCTGAGGCCACCAAGCTGGTCGGGGGCTGGAGCACAGGACATATGAGGAGAGGCTGAAACAGCTGGGCTTGTTCAGCCTGGAGAAGAGAAAGCAAAGAGGAAACCTTATTGCTGTCTGCAACTACCTGTTCAGAGGGTACAGAGAAGATTGAGCCAGACTCTTCTTGAAGGTGCATGGTGACAGGATGAGATGCAACAGACACAAACTGGAACATGGGAAATACCAAATAGAAATTTACCAATACCAAATACCAAATAGAAATTTAGAAAGATTTTTTTCTCCATGAAATGAAACTTTGGGTTAGGCTGCCCAGAAGTGTTGTGGAAACTCTGTTGTCGAAGATTTTCAAAATTCTACTGGACAGGGACTCAAGCAACCTGATCTAAGCTGGCCCTTAGGGAGTTGGACCAGGTGACCTTCAAATGCCCCTTCCAACCTAAACTGGTCATAACACTCGTTGACTCTAAAATCTCATTTAGTCCCAAATAGCTGTGTTTGGTAACACTAAAGAATCTGATTCTGAATCATGTATTTTTAGGTAGGATTGTTCTAAAAAGTGCTGTAAATAAGAAAGTTTTATTATATCCACAGCCAGAAATGTAAGCATTGAACAACTGTAACTGTAACTGGAAAACTGCCAAGTTCAAAGGTTATATATACATATATAGCCTTAAAGTTGCATTTAAAAATTCTCACATCCATTATACTTATATTTGCATCCATTTACTTCCATTTCATTGATGAACAAAAATTGTTATGATTAGTCAGTATAACAGTCAGGTTGAAATTATTTAACTCAAATCATGTAAATAATCCATTTTAATTGTGATTTAAATCTGTAAGTAGAAGAAAACCTTGATTTAAATCATTAATTATAATATTGTTTGCTTTAATGTTTTTAATGCCTCTTTAAGAATCGTTCATTCTCAGTGGTTGGCAACCATCAAACCTTACCGATAAATAAGCTCAAACACTTTTTAGACTACTTAATATTTCTATTTTTCATAAGGATTACTGTATTTGTATACTTTCGTAAGGGAAGATTAACATACAGACTACTTAATATTTCTATTTTTCATAAGGATTACTGTATTTGTATACTTTTGTAAGGGAAGATTAACATACACTGTTAAAAAAAAACAAAAACAAAAACAAAAACCTGAAGTTTATAAAAGTACCTGAAATACATTAGAGTCATCAAGGGGTTAAAGCAGTTCATCAGAACTGGTTTGCACAGTAAATGTTTTGCATTTAAACACATATACATAAAAAAAGGAATATTATTACTTAGATCTGGCTAATATTTTATTCAAGGTTTTAGATTTTTTAGAATGTAGTCTCTCACAACTAATTTTTATTCATAGGAAACAGGTTTTCCCACATTTTTAGCTCCCCTGGGGCCTCTCAATTCTGAATAAGCTAATCATTGAATTGCAGTAGCAGAATAATCTGAAATGCAGAAACCATTCTATTGATCAGTATTGAAGCGAATGCCAGATCTTGGTATTTAGTCTTGAACTACTACTTCCCACACAATCTGTGCAGCAAGCATTTACTATTAAATATAATTTACATTTAAATATTTATATTTAAATTAATTTATTTGAATAGACAATAAACTCAGTGCATACCAAAATACTGCAATAATTTCCAAAACTCTCTGAAAAAAATAGATACATTCAATATAGACCATCAGATCTTATTTTAATTAAATATCAACAATGATATGATTAATTTAAAATACATATCTGCAAAATTTATTCAGTATAAAACATGATTGCGCTAGCACTGGATCCTAATACACTAAAAGGAAAAGGAACCCTTTGAGTTCAACTGGATCAAGGCCATTATTCTTGCCTGAGAGGCAAAGTTCAGTTTAAACTGACAAACCAGCTTCTCACAAACCAGTCAAAAACTTCATTCATTAAAATCTCCATCTTTCATCTTTCAAATAATATAAAACGAGTAAGTTTCTATTCCACCAATACATTCAGAATGATTTACTAAAACAAAGAGTAATCATTGCCAGTAAAGAACACTTAGAATTAGTCCGTTTGTCCAGTGGCATTTCCTCTTTCCTTGCCTGTGTTTAGAAGTAAATGATTGCTTAAATGAGAAATCAAGCCCATACATTCTCTAGACAGTAGCTCATCTTCTGGAGTAGAACTTATTACAGGCTGAAATAGAGCACTTTTGTATTGCTCACTGGAGTGTAGCATGTCTCTGATGGAGAGCTCTAGATTTTCAGTATAATCCATTTCCAATGGATTTTCCCCACATTGATGTATTTTACATGTATGAAATAAATTTCCTGTTTTGCCCATTTGCTATTATAGTTAATTAAAGTTAAGACTCTAATTAAAACTGGTTCTCATAGCAGAAGATTATAAATATATTTAATTGTAACAGAGGAAGCAAATTATACTACTTTATTATTTCTACTTAATTAGGTACATGCAGTAAATATCAATTCAGGAGTTTGTTAAGGAGCATATAAGACGTGGCTACCTCCAAGAGCAGAGAGATGAGTGTGATGATCCAGAATCTAATACTCTTACGTTCTTATCTTTATTTCACCATTAGCTAAGGCCTGTCCATTCAATTTTTTATCACAAAGATGATAGCATCTACTGTCACAGATTCTGGCCATCTACTTCTTGATGTATTTTCATTCCCCTCAGGAAACACGATGAGACACACCATTCCCTAGAACCACTCCATGGCTATACACAAAAAAGTTTGGCTTTCTGTCTTATATTAATCTATAGTTACTTATGATGCAGCCTACAAACTGAAAATAGAGACACCGTTCAATTTTGATCAGAACATCACAGCTGTTGATAACGAAACTTTTTATGACCAATGGAATCACATTGCCTGTTACCTAAGAACAGCAGGCCCCAGCCCAGCCTGGTGCTGTTACGACGCGCAAGCCTTATAGGAGTATCAAAATTAAACTTTCCCAGAATGTAGGTCTGAGTCCTTTCACATTTATGACCATGGGAGATTTGCAGAAATCATGAGGTAACATATAACTTTGCTCTCCAAAAATCTTGAGTCAAGAAATAATATTTACATCTGGACTACAGGCCTTTTTTATGAGGTAAAGTCACCGGAAAAAGAGCACCCTAAAAATAATGAAGAGGACAGTAAGAGTAGGGATTGGAGAGCAAATCTTCAGAAATCCTTGAAGGACACGAAGGGCACAGAAAGGGTGGTGAACAAATATGACAGACCCTCTGTAATCTGTGGGAAAATAAATTCTAACTAGCTTGGTATTTGCCAGAATCATTTTTAAACATAGTGTTTCTCAAAACAGCACATGTTTTAGTTGAATGAGTATGATAGATTAAGTGGAACATGGCTATAGATTTCTTCACATATGCACAGTTCTTCGGAGATTCCTGCACAGTAAATATGGCATTCGGGTATATTATAAATGCTGAAAGCAACAGTAGCACAAGTTTTCTTGAATTTTGAAAATGCTCCTATCAGGGCTGCAACATAAATGTAAAGGAAACACAACCGAAGCTATAAATTGCACAATTACTTAAGGCTAACTGAATATTGATGCAAAAGAATGCCAGGTGAAACCCCAGCCTTCCCAGACACACGGATAAACATACGTTGCAACAGATTATTAATGCACTTCTTTTGTGAATACAGTCTAAAGGACTGCATTAGTGTCTTACTAAGACCCAGCAAGACCAAGCCTGGCATACGTGCATCATTTTGGATACCATACTACAGGCAGGAGTTCTACAAAGTAAGAAATGAAACGAAAGACAGCAGTGGGGCTTACGCAGCCTCCACTATATTTTCTAATCCACATAATAATAATAACAACACATAATAAACATAATAATAATAATGCAAAATAAGCAAAATAATGAGCATAATCATGGTGATTTTGCCAATTTTATAGGGTAGTATTCAACTCATCTCACCCCTACCACAGGGAGAGTAGGATTCTAATTTAAATTAGTCATCTTAGCTGACTCTGTAGATAAAGGAGAAGCAATTCTTCTGTCTACCTTTAATATTTATTTTAGGATAGCATAACCTTTCATGTGGAACACCTACTTTTTTTCCATTGTTTAAAAAAGACCCTAGTTGATTAAGTGAGATTAAGGCCTCCTTTAATGTACATAATTTAGTAAGAACATAGAACGGAGAAGGATCATTGGGTCAAGCCCCTTACAAGAACAGATACCATCTCAAATAATTCCCATAGAAATCTCAGGCTGCCTCTTAAAGGAGACTGCTGTTGTGCTGGGGTTTTATTTTCTCTCACTAATCCTACTGAAAGATCAGTCCAGAATCTGACTGTTCTAGTGGTTAGAAACCTTTATCTAATTTGCAGACTAAATTTAATCATGGCCAGTTTATACCCATACGTTTATGAAACAGAATTGCCTTTTAAATTAAGTAGTAGTTTCCCTTGACAATGTTTACCTGCAACATGCATACAGATAGCAATGACATCCCCTCTCCACTCTCACTTTGCTGAGCTGAATGAAGCTCATCTCATTTCTTGCAACGTCCATGCAGCTAAGTCTGCTGCCGAACTAAACCGTCTCGATCAAGCATGTGTACCTGATCTACAGAGCAATCCCCTGGGTCAATGTTTGCAGTAAGACCATTAGCAACCGTTTGGTGTTAAAATGTACATCTCTGGCTATCTCACCAGTGTCTTCACATCCATGAAATCCTTTGGGCATTACTGATTTCTCTGTGAGCCCGCGAAAAGTCTTTTGCCTTAGCTGACTTTCCTTAATCAGGTATCGGAGACTAATTTATAAGTGTGCTGTGCTGAAAGAATCTATTTTGACCCTTCACTGCCCCTGAGGACACTCATTTTCACTATGAAGAGGAGTAGAGCTGGAAAAGTTTGGGAGTGGGAAATAGCTGTGAGCTTCCACAGCGGCATAATCCAAACTCAAAAGCTTTTAGGAGAGTCTGTAATAGCAATCAGAGGCTGAATGAGCTTGCGTGGGGACAGGATAGGCTCCTCCATTTTTTCCTTTATCCATGTAAAAGGGTTTATTATAATCTGAACTTCAAATACTTGAACTACATGCAACATAAGAGTACTCTGTTAATTCATTTAAACTTGACGTCTTGCTTATCTTCAAATATTTATTATCTCTGGAGGAAGACTAGGCAGCTTTTTAGGAAATTAGAACATATAAACTCACAAAATCAAATTATGCCTCTGTCTTCATGAGCATGCTTAAGGAAGAAAGAATCACACTGAGTCCTTTACTTAAGTATACTCACACATAAACAGACATAATGTAGTTTTTCCAGGAAAGAAAAAAAAAAGTGTACTCATGCATACTGTCAGCAATGCAAACCTAGGGGTTGGAAGCAAGGCTAAGGAAAATGGGGTTTGAAACTGCCAGCAGCATCTTAAAGAAAAATATTGAAGTCACAGATAAAAACAATCTCAGTGCAAAGGAAATGGAGGAAGTAGAGTATGTGACCACACTGGCTTAATCACAAGCTCCTGAATGTCCTGAAGTTCAAAAAGTTTGAAAATTGGCCAACTACAAAGCATGAGAATATGATAAGCATGCATCATCAAAAAGACATCATGAGAAAGGTACAAAATGAGACATACCAAATACAGGTTATAAAAGGTACCAAAAAAAATGCACTGCTTGGTGAAACTCAAGTAACTGGTAGAAACAGCGTCAAAGCCATTAGTAATCACCTCTGAATATCTACACATGAAGTTACAGAAAACCTGAAAAGGTCACAGACTTTTCTTTAAATAAAAGATAAAAGCTAGTGCAAATTAAAACCTTCATTTTAAAATTAAATTACCATAAGGTGTTGAAAAAACATAAATAATTAGTTATTACCTTAGAGATCAGACAAGAAGTAATACCCAAAAAGACATTCAACACCAAACACCCAAGAACAAATCATCTTGAAACAATCTAATCTCCTTGTATGACACAATAAGACGCCTTGTGAACTTGACCTAGTTCCTAGGCATGACCTAGACATGTTATATGTCCTTAGTAAAGCAAAGGCAAAGCTAGAAGGATGACACAGAAGGTATCAACCTCTGCTTTTGTATGCGTGCCTTACTTAATGATAATGAAAAAAGTCTCTTAATAACATCCACTTTGCTATAAAGATTCATGACTTGACCCTATCACTGAGATGCCGGTGCTAAAATATAAGTGGGCTAGAACTGAAGTGCTTCTGTAAATAAGAAGACAAAACTAGTCATGGACATTTACAGATTTTTTCTAATAACCAATGACAGTGACTGCTTTAGAAGTGAGAAAAGCCCATAATGAACATCCCTTAAGTGTTTCATTTTGCACTTGAATGGTGCAAATAAGAGTATTTCTACTTGCATAAATCCTGGCCAAACACAGCTTGTTATCAGAAGATCCACATCTGACATCAGGTATGAAATATGTCATCTTTAGGCCTGTTATTTGAAATTATGGTAGAAACTGATGCGTCCTCTGGGACTGCTCTGGAGGCATTTCTAAGCACTTGATTGTCTTGTTTGTTTGTTTGTTTATGTATTGGTGGGATGGGTTTTCTCCAAGCTGATTTCTTACATTGGGCAAATGGTTTTGTACAGAAACAGTTGAAAAATAATTTAATTTTAAAGAGCATTTTCTTGTCCAGAGCTTGGCGAAAGGCAGTATCTGCTGATGTGAACTTGGGCAGAATAATGGTCAAACAAACATCATCCCCAGGGAATAGCAAGATGTTTCTCTCTTCTTTGGAAAACAGTTCAGTGGCTATCTAATGATTGGTGGAGAGAAAGAGACAATCATTTCCCAGGCTCCTCATTTCTTTTATCATTCTGCCTACTTCCTGCCCTGCTCTTTCACTCCAGCAGGAAAAATGGTGGCTTGTTATTGATGAAGCAATTGTCCACCACTGAAAAAGGTATGAGGTATAAATTGAAAAGTTTAGGGAAATGATTTAGAAAATAGCATCCAGAGAGAAATGGCCCACTGAGAAAAGGTAGTCTGGAAAATCGTAACTGAGTTTGCTTAAGGGGGATTTATCAGAAACAATGACAAATAAAAGGTTAGAGAACTCTGCTCGCTTGGAGCTTTTAAACAGAAAAGGGGGATTTACATTTCTCTCTAGGAGAAAAAGGAGAGAAGGGAGCACTTTACCAGGCCAGCACCCATTATATACAACACTTGCAAGCTAAAGAAAACAGAGCAGATTAAACAGTATAGGATAGCAAGGCAGGACAGAAGTAAGAAATAGGTTGAGGCTACATAATATGGAGTGGCAAGAGGTAGCTTTTTATTTGTATCATTCTCTTATTTGGGGATCAGCGAAATTTTACGATTCAGAAGGCTACTATGGAACTGGGTTTTTGAGGAACTGGAGATCCTGTTGTGCCTGAGTACATATTCAATTTCATGCTGGCTGCTGAAAACTTTTGAGAATAAGCCTGGACATTAAATATAAGCTTAGAAGTCTAATTTTAGAGCCATTATTGAACAACTAAATTGTTATATTTCGGGTCATGATGACTTTACTCAGCATGCTGTCTGTCTACATCTGCAAAATTAGGATCCTTTATATCTACACATATCTGCTGAAACATTTTTTCCTCAACTGTAAAAACATGCTAAATGCATTCACTCCTTAAGACACACATTAATTTAAGTGCAATTGTCTAGTTTCCCAGCTTATTTGATCACCATGATACTTTGGGTTGCTCAGAGCAGGGATCTGCTTCCTTCAGAGGGTGGAAGGGAATACTGGGCTGTGCCCACCAGAGGGAACTCCTTACTAAGCTTGGCACTACCAGTCCCCACACTATTCCTTTGCAACTTTTCAACAAGTATTTTACAGTTCCAAAGTTCCCTAAGTGTGTTCAGGGAAATACCTTTTGGTGCCCCAAGACATCATTTTGTTAGATTCTCTGCCTCTCTGGAGACAGACCGTCCAAAGTTTATTGGCAATACTAAACAATAGGTAAACAAAGATCAAAAAGCCTTAATTATTCAAATTGAACCTAGCATTTTAGCTATAAGACTGGGGAAAAAAAAAAGATTAAAAGCAAATAAATATAAAGTATGACTCTGGCTTAAATTTAACAACTGGCTACCTCGCTAATTGATTTATGTTTCTTACATGAAATACCTAAGGTATGTCACGGTCTTCACTGCCATGTGTTTATAGAGGTTACCCACTTCCAGGGGATATGCTAAGTTCTGTGTCTATTCTTATAGTCTTACAGTCTTACCCATTTTCAGATGAAATATATAACTCAACCATTCTAGAGGCGAACTATATGCCCTTGGGGTTGGGGCTTACACAATCTGGATAGGTCTATGTGAGCTTATATGTTTTGCAAAATTAAATGTCCTGTTCCTTGTTGACTCCTAACTTTACCGGGCAGCATCTAGCTGTCACTATAGTTGATGGTTCTTGCTGAGATTCTTTCTGTGAGTGCTGAAAACTATTTCCCCATTGGTCCTGTTCAGCCTTCTGGTCAAGTGCTTGCTGCCCAGTTCAAACTGTGGCTTTTGCCACTGTACAGTATATATATTATACAGTATATATGTTATATATATATATAATATTATATTATATATTATATATGTTATATAGGTATACAGTATATATGTTATACAAGCACTCTGTTGTGCTTGCAAACTCTGGTGAATTACCCTCTTCCACTACTCACCCCATAACACTGTTGTAAGAAGATGACTATCAGTAGTAGTTATCACAAAGTCTGTTGTAGATAACAATTAGTAGATGCTTTGCTGTCTCAAGCAAGTTTCTTCTTTCCCTTAGCCCTCACTGGGTTTTCTGCGTTAATAAACTACTGAAGTTACAGCTCAACAAATTCAAGGTTTGACCTCATCTGAGATGATAATTTAGGGTCCATTTGCTTACCTAGATGAGAGCACACTCAACAGTTCTACTTAGCTCAGATCTCATCCCCCACTGAAATACCCCAAATTCTCCTAATGTCACTTATTTATATTTCTTTTCTATTACTATTGCTATAATAATGTTACCTATGAGAAGTTGAATTTTGCATTAAAACTATGTAAGCTAACAGGCTATGTTTCAATAAAATTAGGCTGAAGCATTATCCAGTTAGAATGATCACAATCAATATAATGGCTATAATTATAACACAAATACACGTTTTGGTTGTCTAGGACAAATATGTTTCTATAAACATAACATTATTACATTAGTAATGAAGTAGCAGACATCAACAAGATGTCTCTTGTAATTTTCTTAGAGTTCCTTAAGAACAAAGTGATAAGAGGTTCACTTAAATGTCTGCAACCATGTAGTATAGGTACTAGTGCTAGGTCCCACTGGTTATAAATAACAGCACTTAAAATAGAGCGTGGATACTGGTACCAATGTTAAAACTACACACAAACAAAGCAAACTTCTAGTATATATAAACAACCTGATCTTGGAACTTACCTGTTGGAAACTTTTTTTAAGAGAAACAGACTATCAAAATATGAATTATGGACAAGGTTCTGTGTTTCATTTCTCCAAACAAAATCTGATACAACACAAAAAGGTGATTCCAGTTGATGAAGGAACAAATACAACTTTTTTTTTAGTGTCAACAGGATTAAAACTGATCTCTGTTCAACTAAGAAGGTTAATTTCTATATATCTATAATTTATGTGAAGCAGTACTTTTGCTAACTCCTTAGTAAATTTTGCCAGGATGTAGTTTCACTTGCATTCTTCCTGAAAGAAACCCTCCCACCCTCTGCTCTCCTTTGGCCACTCATTTCTACTTTCACACCAGGCCATTAGTCATGCTGACATAAGCATTGGGGCAACTCCATGTTGACCCTAATGAAGGAGCTTATCCAAATTAAAATTAATGTTTCAGAATAAGAATGCTTACTTAGTCCAGCTCCCCAATCCAGTTTATCATACAGACACAAACACTAGTACTGACACACAGAAGAAGACAGTGTGAGACTGCGAATAAGTGGTGGGGAGTAAGGAGAGAGAATTGATTCTTTTGTGACAGAGGTTCTTCAAATCACCCTGAAGTTTAAGTGAATCTATAGACGAGGGGTAGTTAATGAAGATCTACAGTGATACTGTTCTGTGCCACAGAGACTGCTGTCTATCATACTTTGCAATGCAACTTTGTTGTTTCCTTGTGCTCCTCCTCTGCCTGTTGTATCAACCTTTTTTGGTTCATTTTGTTTAGACTGTGAGGTCTGAGTTGGCACAATGGGTTATAATAAAAAAAATAATTTTTGTCAATCAACATTTTGTATTGACTCATTAAAGATGTCTCTGTATTGTTGAAAATTAAGATATTCAGTGCAAACTTTTCTTTATTAAGAATTATTTTAAAATAAGCTTTGTATTCTTATTATGCCTATTAGAGTGGTGTGAACATCTAACAAAGGAGTTGGATGAAAAGCAGAACAGACAATGTAATATCCTGTGGATTTTCTCTATCAAACTCTGTGTTGTGGTTGCCCATGTCACAACTGCATTCACAGAACAGGAATATTATTTCTATTTAAATCAGTAATAATGGTTCCTTAGTTGATCTGCACTAAAATTTTGAAGGAATTACATCTCTAAATTCTGTGTTCTTATTCGCTAAACAGAAAACAGGTTGAAACCTATAGGACCAGAAAGGCCAGGACATTTCCTTAGCATTAGTGCTTTACTATCTGGTCACTTTCTATAGTTCAAAAATTGGAGATAATGTTGAAGTCCCCTTAACCAGCTCCCTGCCACCAGGCCTGCTCATGCACAGCTGTTTTGCTCAAATCTTTACTTCATTATAAGGCAACTGCAGAAGTTCTGCTACTGAAAATCCCAACCAAACAATCAGGAGAAGACTAGATAGAGCTAAATCCTATCTACACATGTACACATATGCACATGTTTCTTCTAGAGAGGATGTGCTGATGAACTGGCAGAACAACATATTTAAAGCTCTCTGGCAACTCAACATTGTGCTTCTACAGTGTGTATTTTTCCTTTGTAGTGCCTTCTTTTATCTTGACCACACATAGGCATGTTTTTAAACAGCATTTGGAGTGAGAGCTGCTGATGACTTATGCTGCCTGTTCTCTCTTTTTTTCCAAGAACTAGCACAGGCAGAGCCC
Organism: Apteryx mantelli; assembly: GCF_036417845.1. Classification (NCBI taxonomy): domain Eukaryota; kingdom Metazoa; phylum Chordata; class Aves; order Apterygiformes; family Apterygidae; genus Apteryx; species Apteryx mantelli. Next base: position 16,306,818 of record NC_089978.1, read on the forward strand.
ACCACTCTTGCCTGCAAAGGAAATTCAAAAACACAGGGCAACAAGTGATAACAGCAGACAGCTGGTTCAACACAAGGAGAGGGGCACCTCCTGGCGCCCCTTCATAGTGTGTCGTTAACTTGTGGGATTTCTTGCCACAGCACACTCTGGATGCCAAGTTAACCACAGGTTCAAGGGGCAACTAGACAAATTCAGAGAATAGAAATCTCCACTGAGGGCTATTAAATACAGTTTCTGTAGTCTCTGAGCTGTTTTTTGCAGGATGCTAGGAAAGTATGGCTGTTTTCCTTCACTATACTCATAGTCTTTTGTCAACATCAACTTCTGGCCACTGCTGGAGGCAGGATATTGGGAGGGCTTTCATTCCTTTGCATGGCACTCAATGAGCTACAGGATAAGCTGCCTGACTCAAAAGGTTTTCTTGAACCACAGGAAGAACTGAGGAGAGGTACTAGGCTGTCTTTTAAATCCTTTACACTGGGCAAAAAGATTTGGTAAAGGTACTCCAAATGGACAGAGAAAGGTAGTCCTGTACCAGGAAATGCTTGGAGATCCCAGAGTAGATTCCAGCTTATTTCTGACCCCCACAGCAGGACGGAGGTTACAATAGCAGCATGTTCTCTAGGGCTCTGGGACAGTTTAGCTTACCCTGGGAGAAAAAAAACACTCCTTCAGATGTCTCATAGACAAGAAAAGCACAAGAACCTCTTCGAAACATTGTCTCTTTTCTCATTGTCTGAGCAGGACTCTAGGACAGTATGGGATTTAGGCCACTAATGGTTGTAAGTATCATATATGATGTATGCATGCTATAACAGTATAATTTAACAAAAAATCATTTGTGCATGAGTATTTTTTAACATAAACGGGTATGGATACAGATGAATAAATTAGGCGACAGAAAAGTATCAATAAAGTATCAATGTATGAAATTAAACAAGAGCTTTGAAAGACATTAACATCTGGACACAATGTATCAGAAAGATCAGAAGCTCAACCATTAATTGATTAACTCTGTAGCAGCCCAGTATTCTTCATTACCAAATTCCTGAGTTAAAATGTCAAAGTTACATGGCATGAGCTCTTTGATGCTGCACCAACAGCCTCTAAGCTCTGTAGTAACACTGCTTTACTTTACTGTCATCTATCATCCTCCATATCCAATCCTTTCCTTCTCAAAACCTTACACAGCTATGCTCACAACTGGAGAAAATCACTGATGTAAGATGATCTGATGATTAACTTCTACAAGAGTTATTAACTGAAAAAAATACAGCTGCGGAAGATTTTCCCCTGTGTTCTCCAAGAATGCCAGGTTGAAATTCAACTCATGTAAAGTATCCGCTGGCACAGCTCAGAACCTTTTCTAAAAAGTAGTTACCCTCTTCTGAGTAGTACACGTGATAACATTTGAAGCACACTTTGCATAGTGCCTTTTGACTTCTAGAGAAAAATCACAAGACACAACTACATGGCATTTCAGTGAGGTACATTTAATCCCATTTAATAGCTATTTACTACTTGCAAGGCTTCATGTTGCTGGGACTGGGTGACTTTGAAACAAAGGCACGAAAACTTAGACATCCCATTCAGAAGAACTGGGAAGTTCATGTTTGTTGGAGCTATGGTTTCAGACCATCTGCAGTCAGGGAAGTGCCAGCATATCAGTAGTCACTAGTTCATACCCCCAAGGAAAAAAGTAAGGGCTAAAGAGAGAGGATTCTGGCATGTAATTATACAGTTGTGAACTCCAGTAAAATTCCAACTGTGGAACAGCAGTGGCCCTGGCATTAGGTGAGCAGAGCTGAACATTGTAGGCAGCTGCATCATGTACAGGAGTGTCTGAACCTGTGTGATGATGGGTAAACCTTACTTAGCAGCCTCTAGTAACTTTATAATTACAGCATAGGAAGGTTGCCTAGCATCTCACAGAGTATTCTGTTTTGCTTGCTAGGATAGGCAGATCTGTGGGAGACAGCACAGACGAACAAGAAAAAGTAGCTGCTGAATTTTTCTGGAAAAAAAAAAAAAAGAAAGGAGAAAGAATAGAAAATTCAAGCTATGCTGGAGAAGGATATATTTAAGTTATGCCTCAGATATGAGGAGATATCCTATTATGGTACTGAAGCATTAGTCTTCCGATAACAGTGGAGCTGGTTGTTGAAAGATTAATTCCATTTCAGCTTGTAAAAATGCCACATTCAGAAAGACATTTTAAGAGCAGAGAAACCTCATATTCTTGCAAATGTTGCTCCTCTTCAGTTTATTTTAATTGCACCTTTCTACTTTTTATTACAGTCCTTGCTCATTCTGCTTTTTTTTTAATAAACTGAACTCTGCTTATTGCCATATGTGATAATTAACCTCATTTATGAAATGCTTCTCCCCAAGCACCTTCTTAACTTCTCCTTTATTAAGTTTTAAATCAACACTCATTTAGAAAGAATATTGTTACCTGTCATTGTCTTTCCATACTCAAAACCTGCCAGCATATACTTATGATTGCCTGCAAAAAATCATATACAATAAACTTTAAAAACAGAACAGAAACTGAAGAAAAATGATGTACCATTCTTCACAGTGCTCTGGGGTCTCTGTATTTTGTTATGCATATAATGAAAGCTCCTCAGGGCACAGATTGGCTGCACTTTACATGGCCAGAGCTTAAGAGATAGCTGTTGATAACAATCAACCAAACAAGAACATAAAGAAAAGGCATCATCTTTGGAATTTCCCTATAGAATATACACAGGGGAAAAGTTCCACAAACTTTGGATGGGAATACACTAGATTTTGCTAGCCAATTATCCGTCCAGATAATCTGGGCTAAAAATCTCTTGCCTTGTAGTTGTAAGAAATAAATGTAGAGGTTTTATCCTTCAAATCAGTTGACAATCCTAACCAGATTAGATTTTCAGCAAAAAAAAAGCTGATCTATTATTTGAATTTCTGATTCTTGGAAAGGCAGAGGATATGTTTACCTTTCCAGAGCACACTGTGTGATTTTTTCAAGATGTAGGTTACTGTTTGTCTCTCCTCTCAGTCCTATTACCACTCTTCCAACTGTCTCTCACCTCTGAGACAGAGAGAAGTCGGCAGGATAATGAAACCTCGCTCCTGGCATGAACAGCTGCCGGGCTCACTCCATTCTTAGCTCCTTTCCACTATGAAAAGATCCATCTATGGCTGTTCTCCAGTTCCTGGGAATTAGCCAATATCCTGTTTCATCTTTCACTCAACACTGCTTTACCACACTTCTTCATCTCCACTGAAGAATCTTGTCAAATTATTTTAGAAAACATAAATATGTTATCTCCAATGAATATCACTTATCCAACGCAACATTTTAATGGTACTTTGAAAGGACTTCAGAAAATTAACAGTTTTCTCTCTTGGTTTCAAGCTGTGCTGAATATTGATAGCTAAATAATTTATTTTCAGGGATTCTCCAATTCTTTGCATTAAAGAAACTTCAGAGTTTTCATGTAATAAATAATTTAATAAATTGAAATATTATAGTTGCTCTTTCACAAGCCATTCTTTCACTTCAAATAATCCAGCAACAGAATGAAAGATGGCCACTAAAATTCAAGCAGTGGAAATAACTGTAATGCAGAGCTCCCAGCTTGTGCCCAGGCAAGAAACTGGCTCCGAGCCACGCTGGCTGAAGAGAGGGTCAGATGCCAAGCTGCAAGGCTTAAAGCGGAAGGTTTGCCCAGCCATGCTTACAGGTCAGTCAGGCCAGAGCTCTTGGCAATCTAAGAGTACATGGGCTTAATCCACAGTCAATCAAATGCTTCTGAACCCATTGGACAGCCTCCCGTGCCAACTTAGGGATTGCAAACCCTCTGGTCTACCTGGGATGGGGATGCATGACCATGCAATTCTCCTTGCAGGCCTCACAAGGCAGTCTCCTTCTGGGGACAACTCCCAGGACCTAGAAAGAGCCCCAAAGAGCTTCTCTTAGCTCTTGATGCTGCTGCTCTGGGTGCCATTGCCAAGCGAGTGGCTCTCTGGCACCTGCCTTGTCTTCCCAGGAGCAGCAACCACCTACCACGCCCCTGACCCGGCCCCAGATTAACAGCAGTCGGTTCTTCTCTGCGGCTACTGCCCCAAACAGAGCTCTTCGCTTCAGAGCCCCTTGTGGCTAATGCACATGAATCTCAAAAGGCTCCCTAACAACAAATGCAAGTTTTTCCTCTGAACGTGGGGTCTGCACAAAGCAAAAGGGAGAGGGAGAGAGAAGTAGAAGAAAAGAAGAAAGGGAGGAAAGCAAGCGGGTCCAAACCCCACACCGGGGAATTTGACTCCACTCACCACAAAACTTAAGGACACGTATCTCCTCACTTTACTCATAGGAGAAAGTAAAGCTCTGTGTCTCTCACACACCCTCACACGCTTTCTCTCTTTGCTCCTGGCACTCTCAGAGACTTCTGTCTTTAGTCAGTCACTCCTGCCGTAAGTTTCTTTCCTCTAAATTGTAACTGGCTAACCTTCCAAATTCTCTCTTCCAAATTTCCTCTGCCAAATGGCAGAGGAATTCCAAGGGACAAAGTACCTATTTGATTAAATTGAGAGCTGCTCAATTAACGAAGGACTGACTGAAGGTATGATTCTTTGTTCGTAGTACAAAATCCTTTTTTACCAGCCACTGCTTTTACGGAACCCTCTAACAAAATATGCATACTGGTACATTCATGCTCCTGTATTTTATTTCTGTCAGTATGATTCAAAATTTGGACCTTAGCCTGTGCACTTGCTACCCTTGACCTTAGAGATCTCAAATGTGTAGGCACCATCTGAACTAATTTCTCTAAATCAGTTTCATTTTTGCACTCTGAGTGTACACGTGGCTCTTAGTCACAGGCAAAAGCCCTGCACGTAACATAGCACAGTGGGAACAGACACTGTGTGTCTAGGTGGACTTGCTGTATGGAGCTTGGATTCACTTTCCATTTTCAAGAATGCTAAATCTGCATTGACACAATTTATAGTAAATTTTGCCAAACTCGACCAAAGAGCAGGCTATCTTCTAAACCTGCTAACAGTTTTTTACCCCGTTAATAGGGGCAATGTCATATCGAGCCCAGTCAATCACTACATTCTAGGCAGAATAAAAAGGAAAAAAAAGAAGAACCACAACCATTATTCTTCATCATATTTCCTAAGCACCTCAAGAAATTAGTTCTGAGGACTGTTTTATTAAATTTATATTAAAAAAAAATCCACTCATCTTACTCCTTGTAAACTATTCCATTTTCTGTCTTTTTTTTTAATTGAGCTCTCAGAGATCCCTAGGGATGCAGAGAAATCAGAACATGGTAGGTCCATAGCTGGATCTCCCTGATGCAAATTCCTGATTTTACTCATCCTCCATGCACATGCAACTGTAATTGATATATAGTTGCAATAGATATGTGCAGACCAAAAAGAATCAGCTCAACACCCTCTATGCAAGTGAAAGGTAGACAAAAGTACTTTAGGTTCTGACAAGTTTAAACTTTATTTGAGGACAGTTACACTATTCCTCTCATCTCCAGCTTTGTTCTACTTAGTAGGAGATTCATTTCTGCAATACACTAAAAATGTGTCTCACAATATGAACAATAAGTCTACATGAAATTTATGTGAATCTTGATCTTCCAGGTATAAATAAAAATGTGAATTTATGCTTTGTCCAGTTTTGGTGAAAAAAATCCACAACTGAAAAAATAACGTAACAGACTTGTCTGATGTAAATGTAAATGGATGATGTTAAGGAGAATGGCATCACACTTCTGGGCCACTCCAGTGGAAGACTTTGCTGGAGCAAAAGCCAGAGAAGTCTACTTGCTGAGCTCAGAGCTTTAATTTACAGTGCTTCAACTTCCTTACGCAGACCAATCAGTGAATGGAAGATAGCCTGACATGTTTAAATGATAATGTAGAGTTCAGTGAGGGGAGAATGAGAAAAAAACCCTGTCCTTTTATCTTAGGATTTTGTGCTTCAATTCCACACTGATAAAGAGTTTTAAATTAACACACTGGACAATTTTTAGAAAGATGTCTAAAAACTCATTCAACTGCCTAGCTCATTCAATATTAGTTAAGCTGTTCAATAGCCCAGTCTCTGCCTGAATTCCCCTTCCTGGCAGCAAGCGGGGAAAGCAAATCATTGCAAAGTCTAAACTTCAGTGTGTTACGCCAAAAGCCAAAATCTCCTCACGTACCTATTGCAAGCTGCCCCCCAAAACCCCTTCTGTAGAGATATGCCTGGTACCTCCACACACAACATGAGCAACAGAAAACCATCCACTCAGAATACCAGGGTGAAAGCAGGCAAGTACTTCATACTAAAGGGGGGAAAAAAGCATCAGATGATCTCATTTGTGGCAGCAGAAAAGACAGAGGGCTCTGGTGAATTTACCTGAAAGGGAATTGGAAGTTTGTATTTGGGATAACTGTTACCCTCTCCTCACCCTGCCTCAAATCTCATTGCAGCTTGAATCTCGAGTGATATCTTTGGAAACACAGCCAGGAACTACATCTCCTTACCCCCATTTCATGTATATTATATCAAATTTCCCATTTCCTTTTTTTTTGTGTGACCTAAATAAAGAACTTTTGTAAGCAAAGAATGAGATTTTCCTTTCTTCTAAAAACACTTTACATTTTACATATAAATAAGCAATAGTGAGATGAAGCATCTGGGCCAAGTTCACTGTAAAAAAAAAAGTAGTTTGGCTGCCCAAAAAAGGGAATAGATTCATCAATGCTAGCTTTAGTTTCAGAATGGATGAATTTCTTCCTGAAGCTCCTTTTGTGCTTTGTATACCTTAAAGCTGTACAATTCCTGGCACTAACAAAAATAAATAAGGTGGATGAACTCTGGTCTCTCTCTTTTTAACCTCTGCATGCTTTTGGATGTTGTGTTTTTTTGCTGTTTTTTTTTTCTCAAAACATAGACAACAGAAGAGATTATTGAGAAAAAAAGGACAGACATTTTGAGAGAGTCTGAGAAGGAAAGAAGAGATATGCAGATGAGACTTCTCTTACCTATTAAAAGTTGAAACAAAGAATTAAGAGCAAAATAAAAATCACTTCAAGACTGTATAAAAGAAAAAGATGAAATAAAGAAAAAACAGGGGATATAATAAAAACAAAGAGATGGATACTCACTGATCCACATAAAAACTCATTCCATTTTACCTTTCTCCTGATTAACCTATTTTGTACTGAGAACAGCAGAGTGCTCCCAAATTACTCACAAATACAAAATGTAGGGACTTCGATCTCAGGCCTTCATGTACAAAGTGGATAATTTGTCCCTGCTTTCTAGTCATCTGTTTCTACATCAGTCTCTAACCCTGAACCCTATAAATCTTCTGAAAAACAGGCCACAGATTTTAATTTAATTTGTTGTATTTCATTTGACTTTATTTCATTTTATAGACAGGTCAGTAATGAGCAAAATATGCTTACATGTTGTGTCAGCCTCATCTCTTCCAAGAAAATCACTGGTATAACAGGGAGAAAATTAATTTGGTACTTTCTCTTCATCAGCAGCCATAACAACCTGCTTAATGTGGTCTAACTCTTCAATGTTCCTTTGCGTGACTTTTCATGTATATTGTGCCTTTGCTGGAACTGTTGCTTACTGTAATTGCTAGAACAATGCTGACAGCTTGACAATAGCAATAATCTGAACAAAGTGATACCATTTCCAAATAATGAACTTGTTAAAAGGATGCTAAACCTATTCCAAATTAATTAGAGAAAGAAAACAATCCTAAGATAGAGACCATATATCTCCTTTCATTACTGCTGCCCTAAGGTATAATTTTCAAGTTTTGATTTGATTCATTTCAGTTAACAAAACCCAGAAGTTTACATTAAAATGAAGTGGGGAAGGGAAAAATATTTTTAAATCAACTAAAATTTGACATGAATAATCAAAATAAATAATATCAGATATCAAGATATATAATCAAAATGACATCCACAATTTAAGTCTTGACTGGAAATATTTTCTAAAAGAAAAAAAAATTCTGAATGAAGTCTGAGAGAGTCTTCTGAGTAGGACTTGCTGGACTGGCCCATGAAAACTGGTTGAATGACCTAAAACGGTTGTGTTATCATTCCACAGCTGTATCAGGAAAGACTGCTGACAAGAAGGAAAATAATCTAAGAAATTTGACTTCTAAACATACTTCTCATGCTGGCACCTGGATTATTCAAGGCAGTTAAAAAATGACAAGATGGCAGCTGGTTGAGCCAAAGAGGAAAAATGTTCTTTAAATAGGGGAGAGCATGAGAAAATTCATGGAAAAGTTAACAGTCAGGACCTCAGGTCAGGAAATTACTCAAGAATACAAACTCAGTTTCTTGAAGTAGCATATGATTTTGGATGTTTCCTTTCAAAACTAAAATCTGTTTAAGTCAGAGATGGCCTGAATTTGGATCATACCCACTCCAGGACTGTGTACTGTCTGGCCCTTTCTGGCTGACTGTCCCCCATTCTCCTTTTGTGTCAATGAATCAACATTTTTCAACAAAGGAAAAGAAAGAAATAAAACTGCTCTGTCCTGCTCTGGCCAGACCCCATGTTTCTTGTGCTGTTTTAGGGATTCTGGTGCCCTGCAAAACTTTTCAAATGGATTTCAACACCAATGAAATTGCCTTGTCCAAACTCCTCACATTTAGGCATATGCAGAGCACAGGGAACCTTTACACTATACCACCAACCAGCTACAGAGACACAAAGAAAAAATCTCCATCCTCGTTTCCTCCATTCCTGGAGCTTCAGAGACTAGTGAGGTGGCCTAAATGTGCTTCTCCACAAGAGGAAAAGATGAAAGGATCTGCTAACATACACCTTTGAAATGCCACTGCCCAACAGCTGTGCTGTACAACGTTGTATAAAGAAATCCCTGTGCGGATGAAATGGACTGCAATAAAATGAATATACAGCTCCTGTTGGAAACTTCAGCCCTCCCTCTTGCAGAATGGACTTAACGCTGGGTCTGCTCATAGCCATTTTGTTACCAATATGGGTGTCTGTTTACAGCACAAAAAAGTAGAAGAAATAGTAGGTGGTGACACATTTTTGCAATTATTTTCCCAGAAGATCATGGGTAACCTCTATGACAGATAGGGAAACAGTCTGACCATGTCATTTTCTTGGATTTGAAAAATGCATGTCAACTTGTACTCAGGCAAGGCTTGCTATATGTATTATCACCACCAAACAAAATCTTGAAAACCTGCAAGCTGACTTCTCAGCTGAGTCAGTCCTTCAGAAAACAAAAATTAAAGAAAAGTACATTGCAAGGAAGAAGCTTGAACATGTCTACCTGGATCTGACCTGGACAGGCAATCAGCAGTTGGGCTTTGCATTTGTTAGCTGATTCTGTTTCCCTCAAAACAGTAACAATTCAAGCTAATTCTATTTCCTCAAAACAGCAGCAACTCAAATCCAAAACCTGCTGACAGCAACCAAAAATATTCCCATTGATGTTAATACACTTTGTACAGGACTAGAGGAAACTAAGGATGAAGAAGAGCACTGGAACAGGCTGCCCAGAGAGGTTGTGGAGTCTCCTTCTCTGGAGATATTCAAAACCCGCCTGGACGCGATCCTGTGCAACGTGCTCTAGGTGACCCTGCCTGAGCAGGGGGGTTGGACAAGATGATCTCCAGAGGTCCCTTCCAACCTCAACCATTCTGTGATTCTGTGAAGAATGAAGCAGATTATTTTCACTTCTGTTGTGTAATGTTCATTAGACAGGAAGTGAAAGGTTTCAGAGACTGTAGGCATGGAGCAAAAACTGAATATTAACTTGGGAATCTCTGCAAGACCATCAGTGCAAAGTTTGAAAAAATCTTAAATCATCTGCTCACGGTCAAAATGAAAGTCTATGGGACAGCACAGTTAAAATCCAGATTTGCAAGGTCACAAGCTAGTTTCCAAATTGCCATCCCCAAGTACTGGGCTACCTTAAAAGGAAAAATCAAGTCTTGTATTAGCATCTCATACTACATATTAGGAGGACTAAGATATAAAGATCAATTTCTGTCTACTTTCACTTCTGGAAACAACACTGTTGTGTAACCCAATTTCTGAGCAATAGCACACTCATCATCATTCTTTGCAAAAGCAAAACTATTAGAGGCTGAATAATTAATATCATAAAATAAATTTGGGGGAAAATACACTCTCTTAAAGTCTATGTGGCAGGAGGCACTGCTATTTCTAGGGCAGACTTTTTGCTGAACACTGTCAGAAGCTAGATAATATTTCTAAATCACCTGTTTCAGAGCTAGGATTAAATATGTACTAAATGCTGTCCTTGGCAAAGAACTAATAAACTTCCTGTGTTTTGTAAAAGCAACTCTTCACATTCTATTTCCTGTATTATTATACAGCTTCTGAAATTGCTTTCATGATGGACAGCCGTAGTTATTTGCATGACGTAGCCACATTTGGTTATGATTGTGTACACTGAAATCCTTTTTGTCACGAGGCCAGAATAAAAACTTCTATTGATTTCATGTGCACCAAGTTCAACGACATGATGAGTTATCTTAACATACTACTCATAATTAAATAAATCTCACTCTCTTCTGACAAAGGCTTTCCCCTCATCCTTTTTTTATTGATGTAGCACCTAAAATGTCCTGTTATTATTTTGCTTGGTGCTGCACAGACACCCAGGAAGCTTCACGGGAGAAGGACTTACAGGCAAATCTTGATCTGGGCCCTTCTGATAACCATCTGTCATGAAAATACCTTTTCAAACAAGACGAATGGGCAGTTCTGGAACAGCCACAGCTATCACAGCTATTAGTGGGGTCTCCACCCATCCCGTTATCCTTTGCTATCTTGCTGCAAGATTTCTTCTCTGTAGGTTTCATTTTGAGAGGTTTCGTGGAATGTTCTCTCATCTTTTGTCATTGCAATTTAAAAAATAAGTAGCTCAATTTATGGCCTTTCTTCTAAAAGGGCCAAATTTAAACTGCATATCTTAGGTATTACAAAACCTGGCAGGCACTGAGAGCACAACACATTTTGTCTAGACTGCATGCCTTGGCTACTGAAGCAGACTCTGCATAGAGCGACTCAGAGCAGGTGGCACATAACCCTGTTTCTGCACCTTTAATTTAATTCCATACTTCTCTTTTTTATTATCTTGGAGGTGTCCTTGTTATTCTCTGACTTCAGAGAGTAAAAACTGTGGTTGTGTAGGTACAGCCATGTGTGAACACCCACCAGTGCAACACGCGACAGTGCCACAAATATCTCTATGCTGAAACTTCCCTAAATATCTTGCCAAGCTACTCATCAGAGGACATTATATGCTCCTTATTAAAACTATCATATACTCACATTTTAGTCCATAAGAAACCTCAGTTCACCAATATATTCTGTTAATCTCCACATTTGAACCTTTCCACTTTGGGGCGGGGAAAACGAGCAAGTGAGTGATGTGCATGGATTTGTGTGTTACAAGGGTGTGCAGGGAGTAAATCATTGTGTGAGAATTGATATCTAAGGAATGAGTATTATAATTGTCCCCAGGGCTGAAGTCCAGACTTTGGACAATACCTTGGTAGAAATACCTAAATATATAATCAATTTCAAGTTATAATGTCAACTGAGTTTGGTATGGTTAATTTTATAAATTTAAAATGTATAAAATTGAATACATTTCATAATTTTATACATATTATTTAAAAATTACCATTTTATTTATTTATTTGTATTTTTATTTGTATAACTGAATGAACAAGTGCCTTACCACATCTTCTTCTGATTTTTTTAAATGTTCTTAATAGAATTATCAAACTACTCTTGAATCACATTTCTTTGAAGGGTTGCAGAATTTTTCAGGGACTGTTCAGATGACAGAAACTCGGTCTAAAAGGACCAAATTAGCCTTTGGTCCTCATATTGTTACATAGACGATTTCAACACACCTGAGCAGAATGGCACAGGCACTTCCGAATACTCACTGAAATGGCTCAGGATGACACATGTGGGCGTCTACTACTACAGACGTCTGGAGGGAGATCTTTTGGGCAAGTATGCTCTTTACTGTCACGTACAGTCTACTTTACTACAACAGATTTTTGTGACTTAAGCTGCACAAGAAATCCACTAATAAGAAACATACTGTGTGTCAGTATGGCATAGTAATGTTTTCTTTAAAAAATTAAAACATCAGTCACTCAGCACAGGAGAAAATAATCTGATGGATTTTAAGGGTGTGAAGATTGATCATATACTCTTGTTGACACCAAGACTGGCTTGGAAAATGAGATAATGTCTAATCATACCCATTATGTGTGACACAATCAGATGGGATTGATCTGACTAAATATAGATGTACATAATGCAAACATCTGCAACTGAGCTAGGCACCCCAAACCCCCACCACAGTCCATGGACAGAAATAAGCCCTTCCACAGTGTGATTCATCTCCTAAAGTAAATGTCTAAATTGAATTGCACATTAGAAGTGCCTTTTTATTTCCACTGATTATAAACCGAGCTAAGCATGCTTCGTTGAGATGTAGACATGTACATCTACAGCACTTAAGTTACCTAAAATGAATAAAGACCTTTTTCATGTCCTGATTCAGGTCTTCTGTTTCTGGCTATACTAATTGGTCCAATAAAAGAGATCACCTCTATCTACAAACTTTACCTTGTCAATGCTCTTAAATCATTCTGACTATAATAACACTGCCACTGGAACCTGCAGGATACTCACTTTTCAAAATGCACATCTGTCTATCAGGTAGAATACAGAACATTACGCTTGAAGTTGTACCAGAAATTAGATTTAAAGCATGGATTCCAGAGGTTTAAATGAATCAATGTCTTCCTCTTAGTTCAACTATTTTAAAACATAGTTTTCTGATATTTAATCTAAACTATTGCAAAAGATCAAATAATGCTGTGAAAATTCCCCAAGCAGTTGTATTTGTATCCTGTCAGCATAAGCCAGATAAAGCCAAACATCTTTCAGGCTCTGATCCAAGTATTACTGACTTGTGTAAGAACTGGTCTGGGCCTTTAATGGTCAAAAAGGGCTGAAAAGCCCTGTGATGAGATGAAGTAATATTATCTGATTTAAAGGGATGAATCACTATTAAAACAAGCAGCCATCTCACTTTAGTTACCACTGTACTAGAACATTTATGTTAAAAAAAAAAAACAGAGATAAAACTTTTAGTCCATCAAAGACAATAAAAGTTTTGTGGCTCACTTTAATGAGGCTGGGATTTCACTGTATGACTTTTACAGTGATCAAAATTACAACTCTCAAAAGACAAATGTGTTTTGCTTTGCTGAACTATGTAAAACAGAAGTTGGTTTGTGTAAATTTAGAAAAATTCTGCATACTGAATTTTTGGTAGAGATGCATGCTGACTTTAACCCTATAATCAAAATATAAATGTTCATGGATAACTGGAGTTTTGACAGTTTAATTGTGTTGTATTGCTTTATGAGGACATATTTTACCAGATCTCTACAAGGAAATAAAGACAAGTGAATTCCTGAAACAAAACTTAAAATTCCCAATTTATTTATTCCCATTACTAACACAAATTACCAAGAGAATAACCCTTGACAATGAAACAATCCGTTAGTACAAAATATGTTTTGCAACATTTAAAATAACTATATCCTGTCACTACTCTATTGACTCCAACATTAAAAGCCCCCTTTTTACGAACTTACTTCCTTTCATCCCATTATTTAAATGTTAATTTACTTTCCTTTCAAACTACAGTTTTCAAAAGTGGCTTATCATTTAGTTAACAATTTTCATAGGCTTTCGTGGCTGACTATCTTAGGACATTGCTTTCAGCAGGTAAGTAATTCAGTCTAATGAGAAAACTGTCCTAGATTCACCTTTCAATATCTTTTTTGACAGTAGGCTGGATGTGAATGGTTACGCCCAATATTGAATGTTTCAGGGTAATCTAAGAACCAGTGTCATCGCCACAGACCATGGGACCGAGGCAACGAGACAGATGTGAGCCCTTTGCTCCTCCAGTAAATCTGCACCTGAAAAGTGAAATGACGTGTTTCATGAACTTTCCCCCAAACCTTTTGCTGGGAATTTCATAGCACCAGCGAGATTCTGTGGTGACAGGAACACACAGTTATACTTCTTCATGCTCAGTTCAAATCCATTCTATGTTAGCAGAAAATGAGGGAAAGATCCTTGCCTACTTAAAAATGTTATACTTCGTGGAACTTAAAGAATCTACCTTCAGAGGTTACTGCTAGTAGCTTCTTGCTCTATATTAGTAAGAAATTATTTGGCATTCTCCATTCAGTTCAGCAGGTACTATTGGCATATATGCACTAAATATTTTTCCCCTTGTTGTCAGTCTGCAGAATTGGAGATTTCACATGTACAGCACAGACAGCCTGCTGCTCCTGCAGAGGACCTCTGCATGGGTACATACATGTTGTCCTTCATGCGTGGATGCCCACCAGGCCTGAACACGCGCTTCCTCAGGAGGAAACATGCTAGTGGTGCAGAAGAGCATGCGGCCAATGCTGGCACAGCGTGGCATGAGCGTTACAAGCTCTGCTGCAAGGCAGCATAGCTCAGACTGAGCTGCAAGGTAGCTGTGGTGACCCAGCTTTGCAACGAGGGGACCACCTCCAGCCAGCTTGGGAAGGCAGCAGAACGAATGCATGCCTGTAGGCAATGACTACACAGATGCAGGACTGTCACTTTTGATGTCCCTTAACGGGCCTGTCCAGGAACTTTGATGTGTCTGTTTGGATTAAAGGAGGGAAAAAGAGAATCTCAGCCCCAGGACCTTGGGACTGACTTTAACAAGCAACTCAGTGATAAAGGTGTACTCCTCTTCTGTCATTACCTTAACTATAGATAAGGCACTGAACTGTTACTTTTCTGTAATTTGTTGACTACCGTCTTTTGCCCCTACCAAAACATTCCTTTCCTTACAGTTTTTTTCTTTTTATTTTACATCTAAGAACATTTTCAAAGCCTTGTTTCTTCCTATCACTCTAATTTTCTACTCAGCCCAGTGCTTATCTTCACCAACATGCGAAAGATTGCAAGTTACCCATATAGGAAGATTTGAAAGAGCCAAAGGATCTTGAAAGGACATGAGTTACGATAAAATTGCAGTACTGTTCTTTCGGATGAAGCTGTTCTTCCTTTCTGTTTCACCTTCTACGAAATATCTTAATAAATCATTTAACAATTGTAGACTTAGAGATAATCATTGTTGGCTGATGCTTCAATTTCTTTTAATTGTTTTTAATTTTTCATTCTTCAAACTCACTTATGTTTACACAATCTAAATATCTCACTTATCCATTAGTGCAGACCTCCTCCCTTCTTTTAGTAGGTTACAAACCACCTTTTAATTCTAAAATAATATTTACATTTTTTTACATTGCAAACAGCATGTACAGAAAAATCAGAAGGCCAACTTTGTTCTAATAGGTGTAAATCTGATGAAGAGGAATTCAACAAGACTGGAAAAAAAGCTTCTTCCACTTTTTGTAGAAAAGATTTTTTTGTGGTTTTAGTAACATTATACATTCATAATTTGGCTCCAAGACTTGGGGCTTTTTTGTCTCCCTCTCCTCTCAAGTCATCAATAACATCACAACATTCTTTCCTCCTCTTTGTTTTGTTTCATTGCTTGTCTTTGGAAATACATGGGGAATAAAATCTTGTCATTCAGCCTGCCATGTTTCCTGGGATATGCAAGGTTTATTATTTGTTTTGGAAACACAGAAGCTCTATTAGGGTTATTCTTGGGCATGCTCTCTCTCTCTGTTTTTCTTGCAGGACCCAATGCGCCTGTTCAACTTTTTTTGTGAGTATCAAGGAGTTTCACAAAGCACTTGCAAAAATCAATAGGTACTGGGTATCAGAATGCAATGTATACTTAAGTCTCCCTCATAAGCCTGTTGATCGCAAAGCTACTAGGTTTCCTTACGTGTCTGGACGGTATCTCACACAAAGGGCTTCTGTTCAATCACTATAATTCTTCAGCTATGTCTGTACTAATAAATTCAGCACTACCAGGGAATGTTCCTGATACTAGAGCTCAGTCGTCTGTACTGTTAAACTGTTAGAAAGGTCCCCAGTATGTTTTTGGGCTTGGCCAACAAGAACTCCCAAATATTCCCAGGCACTGTTCAGGAGTTAGCAGAGGCCACAGAAACTTTCCACTGGGCAGTCTGAATGTTGCCATCCCATTTTGAACACTAACAGAGATTCATAAATGGACACGGGCTGTTCAGTGCCTGTTCACTTCAGTGGCCCCAGCACATTTAATTTATTAGCATAGATATAACCTTAAAGCTATTCACAGTTCCCAGATGAGCATCCCAACCATATTCTAACTCCACATCAAAACAAAACCCAAGAACTCATCATTTTCTTCAAATTTCACTCCTATGTCTTGGGGTTTCCAAAAAAAGAAACTCGGAGCATGCCAGCTGGAAGGGCATAGCGTGCTCCAGACAGGTCCTCAGTCTGGACAGTGAAAGGACTAGAGCTGTGGAGCATGCAGCAGAAAGTGCCTCCCATACTGTGTTCCTGTAGCCTTATATAACAATATGTCCCACTCTGAGCATAAAACATATTTATTTCAACTGTTTCCTGTCTTCAAAAGGAAATTACCTTCTTGTGAAATTGCTTGTACTGCAATCATTTGCAGCCTGCTGTTCTCTTCAGGACCCCTTCCCTCTGATCCAGCAACTCGTTGCACCTGCCACATGAGATCAAGAAGTGCAAACGAGCAAAACACAGTATGGCAGTATGAAAGCAGAGAAATGAATGAGCCTCAGTATAGGGATCCTCTCTATATGGGACCTCATTTTGAAAGGATCTCCAGAAGACATACTTTGCATCAGAGGCACGGCATCACAGTCTCCATCCCTTCACGTTACCAGACCATAGGACATATGTGTTTTTGAAGAGGAAGGTTGTCTAACCTTGGGGCCTGGCAGCAGGAAGGAGTCTTCCTCAGAGAGTCATCCTCAAATCTAGGATCCCTTCACCCACCACACAACAGTGGAGCCTCTCCCTCACTCCCTTCAGCCTGCACTGACCCCCTGCAGGTCATGCAGCCAGGTTAGGATTTGTGCCGAGTTCTTCATTAGCAGAACAAGCAGGAGAAAGGCAACGGGAGGGAGGAAGCCATGCATGTGGGATGAACAGTCAGCTCTACGCTCTGTGAAAGGGGCATTTTTGCTTGCCTGGGGCCCCAACTAACTCTCAGAGACCTTGCTTTGTCCACAGATCTCATATATTTGTATGGCAAAAAGCTGAGAAGTCTTAGTAATAATGGTAGTCACATATATCTCACTCTATTGTTTTTGTACCTCCTGGTAGATTTTACCTCTTTCAATTCTTCCTTTTCTTCTCTTGACCTGTAGCTCAATGACCTCTCTACTTCCTCTGTAGAATACTGTTATCTGCTCCACAGCTTTTATTAGATACTCACAATTACTATTTTCAATTTATCTTCCCATATTTCCTTCAGAAAAAGTTGCAATTTAAGTTCTGTGTTTTCCTTCTTCTCTTTTATGCTTCTATTATTGGTCTGAATTTTGATAGTGACATTGGAAGCTAGTGATTCAGCAAGCTGATAGCTTTCACTGCAGCAGTTATTTTCTGGTTATAGCAGTAGCCATCAGCTCCCCACTTGTCAGATAAATAATCTGGCAACTTTTGTATTCAATTGACTTAATTTGGTGTTCTAAAGGGACTTTTCAAGACTCATTATTCATTTAGCGAGCTTTAATAAGCTTTTCTATCCTCCAGGATCAATTAAACTTTAGACTGACAAGCCTTGCTGTTGTTATTATTTGCAGACTCTAGCTATGATGTGTCTTGACATCCCCTTATTGAAATACTTTCAGTTTTATCTGTTTTTATCAAGGGGAACATCCATAGTGTTCACAACAGTAACAAATTAGTCTGTGCTTAATAAGCAAAAATTGTCATGTGAAACTTTTGCACAACACAAAGAAACAGAGGGTATATGAGCCCCACATGCCCCTCCAGTTGTGGAAGATACTTATTTCAGTCAGGATGTGGCTGCTGCTTAAGTCTGCAGGAAATCATGTTTTACAATCATTTGCACTAAAGTTCTTTTCATTTTCTGCAACTCAGTACTTCTACACCATTACGGGCTAGATGAGCAGACAGTGAGGTGGACTGAAAACTGGCTGAATGGCAGAGCTCAGAGGGTTGTGATCAGTGGCACAACATCTAGCTGGAAACCTGTAGCTAGCAGCGTCCCTCAGGGGTCTATGCTGGGTCCAATCCTGTTCAACTTTTTCATCAGTGACCTGGATGAAGGGACAGAGTGCACCCTCAGCAAGTTTGCTGACGATACAAAACTGGGAGGAGTGGTTGATACACCAGAGGGCTGTGCTGCCATTCAGAGGGACCTCGACAGGCTGGAGAGATGGACGGAGAGGAACCTCATGAAGTTCAACAAAGGCAAGTGCAGGGTCCTGCACCTCAGGAGGAATAACCCCAGGCACCAGGACAGGTTGGGGGTTGACCTGCTGGAAAGCAGCTCTGCGGAGAAGGACCTGGGAGTGCTGGTGGACACCAAGTTGACCATGAGGCAGCAATGTGCCCCTGTGGCAAAGAAGGCCAGTGGTGATCTGGGCTGCATTAGGAGGAGCATTGCCAGCAGGTTGAGGGAGGTGATCCTTCACCTCTCCTCAGCCCTGGTGAGGCCACACCTGGAGTACTGTGTCTAGTTCTGAGCTCCCCAATACAAGAGAGACATGGAGCTACTGGAGCAAGTCCAGAAGAGGGCTACTAAGCTGATGAAGGGCCTGGAGCATCTATCTTATGAGGAAAGGCTGGGAGAGCTGGGCCTGTTCAGCCGGGAGAAGAGAAGACCGAGGTGGGGTCTTATAAATGTTTAAGTATCAGAAGGGAGGGTGTCAAGAGGATGGGGCCAGACTCTTTTCAGCAATGCCCAGTGACAGGACAAGAGGCAATGGGCACAAACTGAAACACAGGAAGTTCTGTCTGAACATAAGGAAAAAGCTTCTTCACTGTGAGGGTGGCTGAACATTGGAACAGGTTGCCCAGGGAGGTTGTGGAGTCTCCACCCTTGGAGATATTCAAAAGGCGTCCAGACAGGGTCCTGTGCAACATGCTTTAGGTGACCCTGTGTAGTGAGGATACCTGCGGAAGCCCTGGAGAGGAGTCAGGTGACTGGCAGAGCACATGACTGCAGCCCCAGAGTATGCTCTCTATGCACTTACCAAATTCCCATCAAGGCCAGGCAAGCATATTCCATTTTGTCAATAGCGTCTAGCTGCTTTGCAGCCAGTAGCTACTCAAGGCTAGCACAACTGAGATAAGGAAATAGTTCTAGTAGATTTAAGAGGTCCTTAGGCTACAATAAGGTGAGTCCTGCCTGGGCATCCAAACTGTGCGTTCAGCATCCTCCCATCAGTGACCCCTCCGGGCAGTTCCCAGGGATCCTTGTGCAGTTTGGAGTGTAAGTCCTCTATTAAATCTATCCTGTTTAAGCTCTCATGAACCTTGAGTGTCTCTATGCCAGTGTCAGACCCATTCTTTCCCACCTTGCAGTCACACTCTGCTCGAGCAGGGGGTTTGGACTGGATGAGCTTTAAAAGTCCTTTTCAATCTCAACTGTTCTGTGATTTTTACAGCCACCCTTCAATTATCAGTGTGACATAGTGCTGGGATTAACATGGATAATGGAAAAGCTGTGACAATACACAGTGCGAGTGTGGTGCAGACACACAGAGGTGACACCACACAAAGCCAGCCTCGAGCTACCACGCTTGCATGAAACTGAAGTTTCTGAGTCCATAGGACTCCTGCAGTGTTCCAGCACTGTGGGATGCACAAGAAATGATTGGTTTCAGCAGTGGAGCAGGCATGACCCAATATGTACATATCCAGTGGTATCCAGCTACTATGTCTCTCCCGTACTGCAGATGGCTGCTGAGACACTGAGATGGCTGCAGGAGGCAGCTTTGACCTGGCTTGGCTGATGAGCTCCAGTTCAGTACTAGCTACAGCAGTGTAGGATAGCTCCATGCAGATTGAGATGGGTGTCACTGCCAAACTATTTCAATACACAGATTTAAAACTCAGGATTACAAATGTAAAAATTTCATAAATAGTTTCCATAAACTTAGAGAGTGTCTACCACATACAGACAAGCTGTATAAGGAGTACCACACAGAGGAGTTCATGGAGGTATAATGTCCACTGGAAAGACTGCAAACATTATAAAACTTCATAAATTCTACTTAGAACACTGTGAATAACTCTTCAATGAAATACTATCATGCAATAAATCCGTAAGTGTTCCTCAGGCAAATTTCTCTTTTTTGTTACCATGACATATTTTGCTTTTATTACAAGGTTTCAAGAACACATTTACACTTCTGTAGTACAACTGTAAATACACTCCCATTCAGTGTATTGTCAGAGATGATTTTTTCAATGGTTGTACTGTGGCTATACTATGCAGCTGAATGAAAGTATCACAGGAGGTTTAGTTACTGAATCAAAATGCAGCACTGAGTAAACTCTAGAGAGTTATGGCTCCCTCCCAATCTCCATATCAGTTTCTTTTCCATAAAACATGAAGGTGGGGAAGGTGGAGGGAGAGAAGGAAACCACGATCTCGCCTAGTATGGCACTAGAAGCTTCCAGGGAATGTGTTAGATCCAGGAGTTTGGAAGTGTTCCTGGGCCAGTTTAGACAGTCTAAAAGCATCAGCTGCTTCTTCAGGCTTTCCTTCTTGATTCAACATGATGGAACAAACAAAATCCAATGGAAAACTTTTGGAGGATGTAAAACTAATAAAAAACAGAGGCATTGAGAAATTATACACATCACTTTGCTCTTACTAAATCAGCAACAGACTCTGTATTTACAACTTTCCCAAGTCAGGACTGGCAATCTATACATGGGAGAATACACACAAACACACAAAAAAAATTCTCTCTCATTCATTTTGTATCTTTCCTCTTTTTAAAGAAAGTCTACTTTTGCAGAACAAAGTGTATGTGTTCTACATACTGGCACTAGCTGGTACAGTGTATTTCACAACCGTAATCAATTAATTGTTTGCATCACAGGCCTGTAAGACTACTTCTTGGCTATGCCTGCACTAGTGAAAATGCCTAGGAATGTTTCAGACCTCTAAGGCCAACTGGCATCTAATAATCCAAAACTATGACTATGACCAGTTCCAGTAAACTCTCTTAGTGTTGAAAACAGAGTGGCTGCACGAAAACTGACTGCCGGGAATAGACCCAGGAACACTCTAACTCCCCAAGTGTGACAAGGAATTGTTTGGGAGAGTGTAGTTGGCTCAGGCAAAAAGCATGCCAGCGGACTTTCCAACTTGTCGATCACAAAGAAAGAACTGGTTAAAGACATGAAAGTCAAGGGCAGCCCTGTCTGCAGGGACCATGAGATTGTGGAGTTTAAAATCCTGAGAGAAGAAAGACAAATAACAGAATTACAGTCTGAGACTACAGGAGGGTAAATGTCAGCTTGTTCAGAGATCTGCTTAGCAGGATGCTGTAGGAGGGCAAATAAGTCAACGAGAGCTGGTTGATCTACCAGGGCACCCTTCTCAAAGCACAAAAACAGTCCTTTCCTCTGTGCATGAAGTCAAGCAAGCATGGCAGAAAGCTATAACGGATGAACAAGGAACTCCTGACTGACCTCTGGCACAAAAACGAAGCATACAGATTACAGAAGAAGGAATGAGCTATTCAGGTGCAATACAGGGCCTGAGTGTGCGGGGATGAAGTTAGGAAAACCAAAGCTCAGTTAAATTATCAAGGGATGTGAAGGGCAACAAGAAAGACTTCCAAAAATAAATTAGCAGCAAAAGGAAGGCTAAGGAGAAGGCAGGTTTTCCATGTCCTTACAGAGAAAAGACTTAGGTACTCAACGCATCCTTTGCCTCAGTCTTTACTAGTGAGGTTTGCCATCAAGCCCTTCAGATCCCTGAGCCAACTAGAAGAATTTGGGGGAGTGAAACATTACCTACATTAGAGGTAGACTGAGCTGAGCAACACTTATGCCAGTTGGATATGAAGAAGTCCATGGGACCAGACCAGATACACAAAAAGTTTCTGAGGAAACTAGTCAATGTCATTGCCAGGTTTCCTTTGAAAGGTTTGGTGATCATGAAAGATTCCTGATTCCCAGTGACTGGAAAAAGGAGAATGTCACACTCAACGTCAAAGCAGGGCTTGCCCAGAAGTAGGATCTGGGAAGCTGCAGGCCAGTCAGTCCAACCTCAGTCCTTGGGAAGGCTGTGGAGGAAATCCTCCTGGAAGACACTTCCAGTACATGAAGGACAACAAGGCGACTGCAAACAGCCAGCATCAATATACCAAGGACAAATCATGCCTGACCAACACAATTGCCTTCTGTAATGAGACGATGGACTCACTGCACTCAGGGAGAGCAGTGGGTGTTGTTTACCTTGACTTTAGCAAGGCCTTCAGCATGATCCCCCATAATGTAAGGACAGGTAAATTGGCAGAATATGGTTTGGAGAGGTACATGACAAGGTTCAAAGGGTGGTGAGCAGTGGCACAAAGTCCAACTGGCAGCCAGTTACCAGTGGCATCTCTCAGGGAACAATACTGGGGCCAATATTGTTTAACATACAATCTGGATGACAGGACAGAGTGCACCTTTAGTTAGTACCTGAATGATACCAAAATGGGAGAAGTATGTGATACACTGGAGGGCCAGGCTGCTATTCTGGGGACCTTGATAGGCTGGAGAAATGGGCTGGCAGGAACCACTTGAATTTCAACAAAAGCATATGCAAAGTCTTGCCTCTGGGATGGAATAAACCCATGCAAGAGTCTGGGGGCCCCCTAGCTAGAAAGCAGCTTTGCAGGCAGGGTCTGGGGGTCCTCAAGTTGAACAGGAGTCAGCAATGAGCCTTTGTGGCAAAGGCATCCAACCACGTACTGGGCTGTACCAGCAAAAGCAAAGCCAGCAGGCTGAAGGGAGTTATCATTCCCCTCTATTTATCACCTGTGAGACCACCTCTAGAGTGCTCTGTACAGTTTGGGGTTCCCTGTACAAGAGACACATGGACATACTAGAGTGAGTCCAGCAG
This sequence comes from Apteryx mantelli, assembly GCF_036417845.1. Lineage (NCBI taxonomy): Eukaryota > Metazoa > Chordata > Aves > Apterygiformes > Apterygidae > Apteryx > Apteryx mantelli. The sequence goes on from NC_089978.1 coordinate 16,329,983, forward strand.
AAGCCACCAAGCTGGTCAGGGGGCTGGAGCACAGGACATAGGAGGAGAGGCTGAGGGAACTGGGCTTGCCCAGCCTGGAGAAGAGAAGGAGAGGGGATGATCTTACTCCTCTCCACAACTACCTAATGGGAGTATATAAAGGCAACAGAGCCAGACTCACCTCAGAAGTGCACAGTGAAAGAAAAAGAGGCAACAAGCAGAAGCTGTAACGCTTTTTCATTGCGGCACAGGTCGGCCAGAGAGGTTGTGACATCTCCATCGCTGGAGACAACTCAACTGGACCACATGAGCAACCTAATCAAGTTGGACCTTCTCTGAGCAGGAGTTTGGTCTAAATGAGCTAGAGAGTCCCTTTCAAGCCACATAGTTCTATGATTTGATGACTATGAGCAGCTTACTAGTATACGACTGCATTCCAGTACCCAGGAATGTTTCCAGGCACTGCCATTTACCATGAAAGTAGAGGTAGCCTCCTATTCAACCTAGAAATGAACAAGCGGGTATATTTTGGAAACACAGAAACATAAGGAATAGGAAATGTGAGTGACCACTTACTTTGCAAATGATTGAACAGGGACCCAATCATCACAAGCAAACATGTGCGAACAATTTATTAGAGGTCAAGAAAAGATGATGTATGAGAAAAAACTGGAGGAACTGGATTGCTTATTCTTGATATGGGAAGACTTATGCTATAATAAAAGGTTTTCAGATAGGTAATGCTTCAAAGAAGAAAGAAATAACTATTCCCTTTGGACTACACAAGAAGCAATTATACAAAGAAAAATGGAAGTTAGACATTTTGAAACCAGAACTCATAACTTTATTGCCATCCATTAAACCAATTCCTTCAATTACACCAATCTTTTTCAACTTAGCAAATAATTTCCCATGTGGCATTATATCAAATGCTTTATTGAATTCAGATAAATTAACTCTATTGTCTTCCCTATTCATATGCAATTAGTTTTCTGCTAGCCTGTGTTGCACTTTATCCGATTTTTTCTAATTATTCTTTCCTTCAAAATTTGTTCTAAAACTTTGTGTACTGTTCCACTGTACCTTTTTTAAACAGGGTTAGTACATCTATCATTCATCAGTCATGAAATACCACCCATATTTGATAGTTCTATTAAAAACTGAAATGGCAAAGGAAAGTGCCTTTAGAAACCGAAAGCTTCTGTTAACCTTGGAAAAAATGATGGTAATATTTTTCTCTATTCCTTTTATAATATGTTTTGAATCAGCTATACCTACATGAAATTTAATTAGAAGAGATAGTCTTATAATTCTTGTGCTGAGCTTGTATCTGATTGAAATATAGCTTATTTTTTACTGATTGTATTTCACTAATCCATTTTATTAATGTATCTAGTTTTGTTTACAAACCAGCTGAAAAGGCAACAGGAAACTAATTTTAAATATTTCAGATTAAATTGCCTGAGTGAAGAAAAATGAGTACCGTGGCAATGAATAAAAAGGGAAATAGGTATAATACAGGAAGGAAGAATAATGGCAAAATAAAAATAGTGGATTACAGCAAGGCATATTTCAAGAAATGGAAGATCTTGGAAGAATATCTAAAAGGAAAAGATGTTAAAAGACTTAGCAATTGATTTAAAAAGAAAGCCAATATTATGGGGAAAAATATAAGCTTTCCTACTGTGGAAGAAAGATAAGAAGGTTAATAGAAGACCATCTTGACCAAATCATGGGCCTTTCTGGTACATGAGAGGAAATTACTGCAAATAAAAACTACAACAACCTGCTAAGAAACAATACAAAATACAAAGAAAAAGAGAATGAAGAAGCAGAAGCAAAAAGCAAGGGGACAAAATGCAATGCAAATAGCAAGGTGCCTGAAGAGTACCAAGAAATTATTCCATAAGAATATTAGTATAAAAAGAAAGCAACCAAGGCACTTCTGTTCCACTACTCTACCATGAGGAGAAGCTATCAGTGGAGGATTCTAAGAAGCCCCAAATAGTTAAAGTGCTGCTTGAATCAATCTTCACTAATCTTCAGCTAGAAAAGACTGAAAAGAATGAATTGCAATTGGGATTCTATAGCAATTAATAGTATTAGAAAAGAGAAGAGACTAAAGAAGACAGCAAGGATTCGTGACAAATATGTAAGGATGAATAAAAAAAGATTGCGAAGGGTTTATTTTGGAACTAATACCGTTCTGTATGTCCATTTTTGACCTGCATAATGGAGTAAAAAATGGCAGGGCTGAGCCGCCGTAGGTCTTGTTGTTCTACATGTTGAACATATTTAAGCTGTTCAAGCTTGTTTCAAGATGAAAGATAGCTTCTAATTTTCAAGGACTCCCTGGTTCACTGTTCCACCTGATCCACTGACATTTCAATATCCATGAGAAAAATGCATCGTAGAGCCTTTCTATTGTGAACTGGGAATAATTTTATGCAAGTTCAGATATCCCATTTAATTTGCCTGAAAGACGAGTTTAAACATGATTAATTTACTTATTTGAATGCTGCAGCACCATTGAAACATGCTGTGTTCTGCCATTTTTACAGAGCTATCTAAATAATATATATAAAATAAGTACAATGTGGATGGGGGCACCTAAGCTAGACCACACTGCTCACATCATAATTGCCAGAGAGACACAGGAACCACCGTGGTACAGCTCACCTAACCTATTTTTAACTATTTCAGACATCTTAGAGTTCTACATTTAGGCTGACACAAACTGTACATTAAAAATGACTATTTCTCTCTACTGACTGTAAAAGGACCTTAGGGTAACTAACTGCAACGGTTAAATGAATTGTACCCTGGGTATCAATGATCTAGTGTATTATGTACAACACACTGAAAGCTGGGGTTTTTTTTTTAGGGAAAGTGATGATGAAATTATGTCCAGTGACGATGAAAGGTCAAATCAGAGACCTGTTCTTTAAAGACATACATGATCGGTTGTACAGTAATTTAGCTCTGCTCATTGCTGCATTAACATTTCAACCACTGCAACTCTGTGATGTTTTTGGAAATGTTTTTCCTCACTGTAGTGCTTGAGCATCTTCCAGCAATTCACCGAGTGATATAATTAACATTGTCATATACCCTTCCCTCTCTTTCATCCTTGTTTATATACACAAGTTATCTGACATGATCACCATGCCGTGACTCCACTCTCAGGATTTTCCCAGGCACTGGGCGATCAGCTTACTGACCTAAGGATTATCTGCTGTTTCTGTCTCTTCCAAACCAAAAGTCCCTGAAATGTCAGTTGTATTTCTGATACTTTCAGGAGCTCCTTTAGAAATACTGTAGCTGACTTCTTAACTAGGGAACAAACAAACTTTTTCCCCTAGGAGTTACATTCAGTAGAGTGATATGTTAGGTCTGGGTCTTCCCACTGTAAGTAAAAGGATCAGAATCAGCCTTGTGAGTGAGAAGTAGCATCTACTTTAATTGAGAGCAGCCCAAGTTTCTGTGCAATAAATATTGTAAACTTTAAACAAACGCAAATGTGGAAAGATACCTCTGTGCAGCATACAGTTCACTGCTCCATTTGAATTATTGTTTCTAGTGAGATGATGCCTTTGGTGCCTAAACAAGAATTTTGGTCACACTGCAATGGGCGTTTTCAAATAAAGAAAACAGATTATAGCTGTCTCAGAAAGCTCACCCTATGATGAGGGTGTCAAAAGCATCTATTTGCTCTGAGTTGAAAAATGCCAACTATAGTAAAAAATTAAATAATAATCTCTACCTGCTTCAGAAATTCTAAAAACAAAATCAGATCGACATACAGTATAGAAATCCTTAATGAAAGTTCGCAGCTTGCAAGCGTACTACACATCTTGAGATGTAACTTCAGAGAGAGTATGAAATTGCTACCACATCAGTATTTATAATTTTCAGATTCAGTATAAATTTTGACAGAATGCAAATAAACAAAATACTGCCATGATCACACCACATCAGTATTTATAATTTTCAGATTCAGTATAAATTTTGACAGAATGCAAATAAACAAAATACTGCCATGATCACACACAGGAAAAGGTATCAAACTTTGAAGTTCACCTTAACAAATACATGAGTAATTCTCAAAATCTGAAATCTCATAAATCCAGTGACGATACTCAATGAAAAGCTTTTTATTTTGACAGCAGCTGTAAGTTCATCATACCATAAACTCCTCACACTAAATGTGATGTTATAAAATGAATATCCACAAAGAGAAAGACTAGTCCTTGAAAATTTAAAACAAATGCATTATTTGAGGGCTTTACATGTATGAAAAAATCCTTTTCTTAGTTCACAAGAATTTGTTTTTTAAATAAAATATTTCTTAGTGTTGTCCATCCACAGGGCTATACATATTTTTTTTTCAAACACTGTTCTCTTCCCCCAGTCAGTGCCATAATAAGGCAGACCTTCAGATGGTGTAAGCCATTCTAAATCCACTGATCTCTTCCACCTATTTTGACTTACATATACCCCCAGTATCACCATAATATTTATCTGTGCTTTACTTAATTGCATTTATGACATCCCCCATCCCACTATCCTAAGGAATTGTTTCTGAAAATTGATAGGAACTGTAAAGATAACTGCAAAGTTGTCTGAACTGTATTAAGAAAAGTGGACCACAGTAATACTAACTGTTTATAGTTTCACAAGTAATCCAATTACAAATCATTCTGCCATACTTCATTGCTAAAAATATAGAGTGTGGAAGTTATTTAAGGTTCTCAAGTCTAAAAATCAACAACAAAAACAACCCCCACCTCCCTACACACACAACAAGGCACTTTAATAAGTAAGAATGAAACAATCATCCAGGTAATCAGGAAGCTACTCAGACTTTCCATGGACACAATGACAAGATGATGGGCACTTCTGGAGGAAGTGCCTTTAAATCTAGAAGCACACTATATGTTTTATATTCGGAAAAGAAATAGTCTTACATAAGTGCAGGGTAAACAGACGGAAGAGATGTTAGATGACTAAATTAAGCTTAAGCTTATTTATCAATAATATAAAACACTAATTTCAGGTCTATTTCAGGAGAGCAATAAAAATACAGGTCTGGTGTTTGCATCTTCAGCTCTCCATAGAGAACACAGCAGCTGAAGTTCTGGCAGGAGACACTTCAACAACTGACTGCAGCCAAGACATGCTCTATGTTTTAAACACTTCCTCGGATATATTTAGGCGGCTCTTTTTTTTCAGTGCTCAAGTATTCTCATTTGGGCTTTTAAATTAAATGAGTGGTCAATTTTTTCAAGTACTCAGCAGTCCTCATTTTCAAATTCTTGTTCTTGAATGAGGTACAAAAAATTGTGATTGCATCCATTGACTCTGCTGTCAGTTAAAACCACTACCACACTGAGCTGATTACGTTTAAACTGCCTCAGACAGCAAAAAAAGCATCGGTGTCTTAAATGAATTCCCATTCTAATATCACAGTCAATAGAATCTCTTAGCAGGTAAAGTCCTATTATCAGCTATACCCAAAAAATCTTTCAATCTATGTTTATGCAAATTAACCTGTGTTTACATCTCCTTTTAAATTTGCAAAACTGACAAACACTTTGTAGCATTTGAATATCTCTATAAAATCTACATATAGAAACAAATTGGCTCTATCTATCTATGTATCTATCTATAGCATCTCTTTGACTGCCTCTCCCTCTAACATATTATATGAACACAGTTTACTAACATCAAATACTGGTACCTGAAGTTTTATGTTTGGCAATTTCTAACCCATATTATTATGTAGCAGAACAAATGACTGATTAATGTTCAAATAAATACTGCAGAAGACTTAAATCTACTTCCTACCAATGTAATATACCACAAAAAGAAAAGAAATATCACTATGATATAATGATTAAAATATGCACAATGCCACAATCATATTCAGGAATGTGATGTAAAATAGACACCAGCAAAACTTAAACATATTCATTTTAATACATTTAAAACTATCTTTTCTTTAAACTCTATACAATGAAAATACCACACAGATGTGAAACTAGCACAAAAATATCCTTGTAGGAGCAAAAAAGTAGTAGAATGCAAGAACAGGTTCTTTTCATTTCCTTTGCTTTAGCTAAAGCCTAGCTTCAGAAATAAAGCCCTGTGGCTTTCATTTAAGACTACACTTTAGTTCCATTAATACCATTAAGATTTAAGCACATGCTCAAGTGCTTCCTGAATTGGAGGGGTCTTAAATACATGTTTAACCTTAAGGATAGGCTTAGTTAATTTACATTTTCATATTACTTCTCCTATTGCTCCCTGCCCCCTTTGGACATGGATGAATTCGAAAGTAAAGGAGGTTCTACAAAACTCTGGGATTTAAGGATGTAAATCACATTTATCAAAAGAAACTAATAGTTGTTTTACATTTTAGATAAATATTTTAAATAAATATAAGTAGCCCTCATATATTTTTAAGCTACTAACAACAATCCTTTTGTGTTTTCCTAGGCAGAAATCACTTATTTTCTTGAACTGAGCCCCCCTACTCAGAGATGACCTCAAAAGTGGCAGAAGCTTCTGCAGCGCCGTCCACCCACTTCCCAGCCCAATCTTCCTTTCTCCAGAAACAAAGACATCACTGGCTGGCTCCCGAGATTAAGCAAAGTGCAGAAACAGGGCAGGCCAGATGGATACCTGTGGCACTCTCTTTTTTTACTTTAACATTATAAAGCTACTGTTGCTTTTGTCAAACTAGATTTTATCGCATGCTTCTTGGATCGCACCTTCAACACTACACTTCCATATTTAGTATGTTTTCTCCTAATAAATTCACAAGCTCTATCTCTTGTATTTGGCAGCCTCTTCATCACATGTTTATTTTCCAATATTTAAACAGTATTCAACTTTGCTTTCCTTATTAACATCGTGACCTCCCGACGGTAGGTCTCCACAGAGCCCTGTCTCTGCAGTCGTCATAACCTGGGGAGTCACATAGATAGCATCTTGTGCCAAGCAATGGAAAAAAAGTATAAAAAAATTAGCCAACATGCACGGAAACAGTGGAAGTAAAACTGATTCCAGGCTTGCAAACAAGAGCCATCTGCCGCCAACACTTGCTCAAGCCTTCCCTTTCCCAACTTTAGGCCTGGTCACCACGAAAGCTTCGGGAGCCTTCTCCTCTTTCCAAACAACGGGCTTAAGCTGACACAGTAAATATTTGCGCCTTTAGCTCTGGAAGGCCTGGTCTGAAAATGCCACGCTCAGACGCTTTGCTTATGTTTGCAGCCACTTGCCAAATGTCAGAGCGTGGCACTCGGCCACAGCATCGCAGCGACGGCGGGTGCTCTGCCGCCGAGACGACCCGCTGGGGGGCCTTCTGCGGGCTGCATCCCGGCAGCACGGCCGCGACCTCCTCCGCTCGGAAACCCTTCCTCCCCGGGGGGTCGCGCCGGGGCGGGAGACGAAGCCCCTGCTTCCTTCCCACAGCTCGCACCCACGTAAGGTCCAGCGGCGGTTTATTCCCGCAGCTCCGGCGGAGACGAGGAGGAGCGGGACGCGACGCGGACAGAGCAGCCCACGCCTGCTGCCGCGCTGCCGAGCTCCCGCTGCCCCGGGTGCTTAAAGACAGCGGTGGCGCCCGTTAATTCCATTCAATATAGGCTATTTTGAAAAGCAGGGGGGAGGAATGTGTATGAATGTGCATGCATATATGCATATGTTTACACGCATCCCAACTCATCAGGAGCTTCGAGCACGTGCTGAAACGCTGGCACAGAGCTCAGACCTATCTCGCACGCTGTCTTTTTTTCCTTCTCCCCGATCTTGCCGGGGAGTGAATTACCCCTGCTATGAATCAGACCCGATTTTCACAGCTGAACCTGCAGCACGGTTTATTATACAGAATCGTCGTCCTGGGCCCTGGGGTATGCTATCAACAAAAAGGTCAGAGAAACACAAAAAATCATCTCCACCAGAAGGGCTGGAGAGGGTTAGAAAGAGGATGATAAAAATAACTGAAAATGCCTTAATAAGGCATGTGATCCGCACAGCATTTCAGCTACCTGCTTCTTGTGCTGCTTGGTCAGAGAAATCAGGGCAAAGATAAGCTGTAAAAATAAGATACTTCTGTTCTATTTTTGCACATCTCTTTAAATTTCAGCTGTTAACATCTTTCTATTGCTTGTCCCAACCTGGGGCTACCTGATATCTTTTAAGACACATACATAAAAACTAAGATCTTCAGCAGAACGATTCTTATCTTCCATAGCACAGAGCTGACAATAAAAGAGAGTTGCAGAGTATGAATCCTAGACAAATCCTAGGAAACAGCAAGAGGACTAAAATGGTCCCAGTATTTCCACCCACAGGTGGAGGTGAAGATAGAAGAAAGTGGAAGAAAATCAAGAGGTGATGAAGTGAATAAGGGGAAATGCACAGTCGTGTGGTTTACCCATAAACCTGTGGTGTGTAACACAAAATAGTGATCCCTGAACATGGAGATGGCAGAACATCAGCATAGCTTACAGTCAACACTGAGCTAACGCTCCAGTTTAAGACTAAATTGTGCTTTATTTCCCTTGGTCAATTTCTAGATTGTTACCAAAAAACGAATTATTCATTACCTTCAAGAGATCTATTCAGTCTCTACTTATTTCTTGAAAAACTATCCCTTAACACGAGATGTAACTGAAATCAATCCAGCCAGTTCATCACTACTATGGATGACAAGTTAGTACAACTTTTCAGTCTACTGCAGATACAAAATAAAACAATCCCAAATATTATTAAGTAATACCAGAACATATGTATAGTCCATAAATTCAGGGCTCTTCATTCTCAAATATTATTCAAATCCTATTCTTTTAAAATATATACAGTATCTTTCTAGATATGCTCCTTTCAATGATCTTGACCTGTCATGGGTGAGGGCTACGAACTGAGGAAAGTTGCCAAGAAAAGAAGGATGAGAAGAAAAATGCTGAATACATGTGTCCCATAGGATTAAAGGTGAACTAGACTGACATGTGAGTTATGAGTGAAGACTACGAAATGCAAACTGTGGATAAAAAGGACTATGACATATAAGCCATGTAAATAACTGATTAGGAAAATGACAACTGACAACTTCAGGATTATTCAAGGTAAGCACTAAAGGTCTTTTAAATGTCTGAAAGGAAAATATCGATGAAATTTAATGAGTGACTAGAATTGGCTAATACAGAAATTCATTCTGCAGAAGCATGACATAAGTGTTCTGCTTAGTAGCTGCAGAAGAATGGATAGTAAAAGTCAACTTCACATTTGGCAAAAAAAAAAACAGAGGAGGATATAATTATACTGAAGACAGCAATTAGCGTAGCGCTAATTGTGTGTCCCATAAAACAGATATGAAATAATATATCAAACAGAATCCCCCCTAAAAGTGTCAGGTATGATTATTCTAGCAGTCACATTTGACTGTTTGATTAAGGATTTTAATACATTTATTCACTTATTCATTCATTATGGTCTATAACACAATTGAACATGTCCATCAGCTGACATGAATATCTTTGTCTAATACAGTATTTCTACAAAATGAAAACCCCCAGAAAAGCTTCATCTGTAACACAACCAATGACGAAACACTGAAGTAAACTAGCAATCCTATTTCAATGCAGATCTTTCTTTAAAAAATATATAAGGAATACTGCACAAATTCAGAGGAAACAATAAATATAAACCAATTTTTCTTTATTGGATAAAAAAGTTTTGCACAATTATTCAAGTTCCAGTATAGTAGGGCTTTGGGTTTTTTTTCTCTTCTGCTTTTGGTAAAAGAATTAAATGCATCCTATCTATATTCTTCCTGCATCTGTGTAAGGAAAAAGTCATTTTCATTATGCAAATGTGATGTATAGCTAATTAAATGGAAATAGTAGCAAGGCATTGTGATAAAGTCTACCTCATAAGTGCTTAAAAACAAAATGGTATTCAGCAGAAAGAACAACTGACTGGTCTTACCCCAAAGAAAAATAAAAATAATAAGAAAGATGAAACTAAATTCCATGAAAGTAAGAAAGGATTGGTTATTTCTGTAGATGTTACCAACTATCTGCTGCAAAGTAAGGTGAAGAAATACTCATTCTGTACAAAAATAACGAGAATGCCACTAAAAATGAGTGTAGTGTAACTTTAGGATAAAGAAAAGTCACTGCAGAAATGTTTTGCATTTCAGTGTGTGCTTGCAAAAGGGGGAATATAAAATGTAAAAAAAGAGTAATGACTTTGTTTAATTACTGTAAATACTGGGATTTAAAAGTAATTATTTTATAAGAATTAAGAAGCATTACTGATGCTTATTTTTCCCTGCTGTGCATAAATAAAGTACTTCACTATCCTGACTTCAGCAACAATTTCAGTGAAAACAGAATTATAATAAGTCACACAAAGAATTCCAGCATGGAAATACTGTTTGCCATTCGCAGACCTGAGAGACAATTGGGATTCCAATAAACAGCATAATTAAAATTAAAAAAAGACAGATTTGCTGCTTTAAAGAAATAAAAAGAGAGCAAAATGAGCCCTTTTACAGGTACGTTTCATTTCCTAATTCCAAATACTGTCCTGTGACATTCATTAAATTTAAAGAAACTCCCTATCAAAAAAAAAAAAAAAAGCCCTGACATCCACCAAATACCCTAAGTTTCCTTCAATCCTGCAGAACACAAGAAATCCCTGAACTAGTATATTTAACAACATCATTAGCTGTTAATAACAGTCCATAGTTAGGTAGTAATAATATACTAACAAAGGTAGGTATTTACAACCTGTTGACAAAGACTTTTATTAAATGGAAACCAAAACTTTCCATTTCACAGCAGGAAAAAAAAAAGTTTCAAACACACTGAGAAAACCCCAGACCTTCACCTATCTTTCTGAAGAAACCGGAGGAACAGACAGAAGCATGCTTTCCCGAGCTGCTGGCATTTTTCTGGGAGGTGGCAATTTTGGATTGAGATTTCTGTTCTGCCTGAGTTGAAACAAGTCTTGCAGCTCAGCCATTGACATCCAAGTACGCACCTTAACACTGGATAACCGGCTATCCTGACACAGAGAAATCAGAAATCTTCCTAAGGGGTATTTATTCAAACTGATATATTTACACACTTGTTCAGCCTTTGGAGCAGTGACGTTGTGGTACAATGGTAAATATCCACGGAAAATATCTCATGATTACTTCTCCTTGTTGCTCTCAAGAGACATTAGGTTCTTGTTTTTGCAATGCACTCTAGAGAAGAATCATAATGTAATTAAACTTTTAATTACATAGAAATATCATCCTTTATCACTTAATACTGTTAACTCAGAGAATTTGTGGTGAATCAAGGCAGGATAAGAATTTAAGGCATTTTTTTTTGCCTGAAAATCCATGTACACTCATAGAGTTTAAACCCCATCTTTGGGATGGAAGAAAACTCTTCTGCAGGAGGAATAAACCAAGCCAGGAGAAATAAGAACTAAGTGGTCTTTTTGTTTGGCTAGTGGCAAATATAGGTTCCTCAAAGCAAAAATTTTCAACAAGACTTTTTCTTGCTTGTCTAGCTGCCTAACTAGGTTTACCAGATTTTACCCAGATACATTAAATGAAGGGGGGCAGGAGAGAAGTTGCGTTGCTTGGATCCAAACCCTAGTTTTGTGGAGGAGAAGAAGGCATTCTCACTGTTGCTTTATAACCGAGCTGAAGCATTTTACTTTGCATCCGTTCCACAGAACATTTAACTACATTTTCCTAAAGAAGGCAGACAGAATTGAATTTTTGGTCACTATCGCCTCACGGGCTGGGATCCCTAGGGAGCCCCATCAGCCGTATGCAAACACACTGATACCCCCCCGGCTGAACCCTGCGGTCTGTCAAGGGAGGCATGTCACATGCCATTATGGGCGAGTGTCTGGCAACAAGCTGAAACACAGCCTTCTACACAGTGAGCCATGGGAGGCATGGGGGAATGGTTAATTTTGAATTGACTCCAAACAAATGTAATTTCCAGGTGGTTTCAACTAACCAAAATTAAACATTTTTATTTCAGGCATTTTGAAATTCCTGATCGAAAAGTAAATAGTGAACCTTTCTGAAAACAGCGTTAAGACTTCTGTTTGGAAAAAAAGTTGAAATTTTACCTTCTTTAACCATTCTAGAACGGAAACAGGCATCTGTTAGTGGTAACATGTCTCATGAACAGAAATTCCAAATTTCACTCAGCTTTCACTTTTACGTAAGATTCGGGAAAACAGGAAAACAGTGTTCATAGATACTCTTTACTGGAAAAGACAAATCATTTTGTTCTGCCAAGTCCGCAAGGTAGCATCCCAGAATGCCAGAGAAAAAAGGGATTTGCAGAGCTTGACTTACAATTTTTGTTTCCTTACAAGTTTATTCTTCCCATGATACTCCTGGAAGCGGTATATATACTCTCCAGAGTAGCAGTCAGTGTAGAAGAGAGGGAATTCAGTCTCTCTCTCATGCAGAAATAATCTCTGAGATGTGAAGCTAGCCTCGTCGATGTACCACTTCTCTGGATGCTGCACACGGGAATTGATGAAAATGGTTTCATTGTCCCTCTCCCCCGCTCTGTGAAGTCAAAATCCAGGGCACAAGACCATAGAGCATCTTCAACGGGCTTTGCTGTTTTCTGGCATTTATCTTGAATTTTTAGGGTGATGTTGATGATTTGAGACAGATGGCAATAAAAGGTTTTTTTATTATTTTCTACATCCCTGGCTTTCTATATCCCTTTGAAACATTCCTTTAAATTATATCATTTTTAGCACCTTGTGTTTTTTTCCATAAGGTACTTAGCAGTCATAAGTTGGTCCTCTGGGATTTATTGCCTTTTATGTTCTTAGAACTGATGTTTTTTAGTATACAAAGCAGCAGTAGATGCTTTCTTGTTCGCTTCCAGCTTGTGCCTTGATCTTAGGCTCAGGGGTTACTGAACAGAGCAAGAGGCAACGTGATCATATCAGTCACCAAACTTCCTGCCAAGACTACGAAGAGATTTTCAGGTTGTGCCAAAGGGGATCATATTAGTCTATTCAGACTTTAGTGGGATCTCTAATTTTCCATTTTCTATAGGGTAATAATAATAATAATAGGATGAAATAACAGCTTTCTACATTTATGCTGACAGTTTAGAAGTAAAAAACATATTACAATTGAAACCCTCAAACCATTCTCAAGGGTAACGCCTGCTCAGCTATACTGCTAAAATGTATTATCCCATTATTGCAAATACTGCAGTGGTTTTCACTAAACACACTCTATCAATGACCCATTGACTATGCTCAAGACAAACGCTGTTAGTACCGCTAAGCATGAACATGCCTAAGGAATATCACATAAAAATATGCTTACCTAGTACAAACAAGTGGGGTATATTACACTGATAAAGTTACAACACCCTTGACTGCTTGCTATTGCCATATGGCAGGGCAGTACAAACTCAGCAGGCACAGAGGCTACTTCCACTCTTTCCCCAGCGCCCGAGCTGCTGAAGAAGGACACATCTGAATTTTCAGGTGGCATTTACTGCCCTAAATGTTATTCCGTATTTCCTGCAGTGAAAAGGCAGCCAGCCATTGTGTGTCCGGATGGGTCAGTCTGGGAAGGGGCCTGCCTGGTTGGTAATTCTTTTTTAAGACAACAGTCCCTGCCTCTCCCAGTACAATATTGATATATTTAAGAGAACCATTCCAGGTAAAATAACACACATTCAGAAATGATCGTTCGCTCAAAAAAAGATGCTTTGCTGCTGTCTCTCCCATGCAGTTCTGATTCTCCAAAACCATCCTCCTGTCTCTAAATTAGGCTTTTATCTTTGCTGCCTTTCAGCGTCAAGAGGAAAATGGCATGCTATCCTATGATTAATGAAGAGCAGGATCCTTCCTTCAATTCCAGGGCAGTTGCTAGTCACTTGAAACAAAACCTATACATTTAAATAATTTGTGAATGGAGAAAAGTAATTTTGGATGAACACTGCGGTCACTGAGATATTGCAAACATACATTTTCATTCATTCTTGAACAGCAAATGTTCATGTTTTCTGTGTAGATGTCATGTAAACTTTAGGCAATTAACTCTTTAACAATTTAAAAAAATTACAGAGAAAAACCTTGGTTACAACTGAGGTACATTCTGGACCTGAGTGTGTACCAGCCTGCAGGCAGCATGCAGAAGCTTTAAATTAATTAAAGGTGACGTCAGCGAGCCATATGTATAATTCAGTGGGGAGAATGTGATCTGACATCACAGAATGTCACAGGAAACACAGCCTTAATTGTAAGAAAATATATTTTGAAACTAGGTGACATGACTACTAACAATTCTACTTTATCCATGCTGATCAACTCGTAAAGGCAGTAAAGAGAAGAACTGAAATTCTGCAAAATCTTTTGTGCCACTTCTATGGAATCCTCCATTACAATTTATTTAAAAATTAATCAGACTAGATGCCTCTGCATACTATAAGTGAATTTTTTAACTAAAACAAAAAACTACACTCTAATTGTTTGGCTCAAGTTTGAATTTAAGATTAGAAACAAAGTTAGCTTTGTTATAAGATAAAGCCATTAATGTCTACCTACAATATGTTCTTCTTCCTGCCTCTGTTCTCTAATGAAGGGCATACCATTAACATGCAAAATACCCCTCTTAATTCTCTCTTCCCCAGAAAAAGAAAGTCAATCTAAATGTTGTATAGTTCAGTAGCCAAGAGCCAGAAAATCCATATATACATATATATATATATTTATCACAATTTAGTCTTAGTCAAAGAACACAGAATTGTAGACTGGTTGAGGCTGGAAGGGACCTTTGGAGATCATCTAGTCCAACACCCCTGCTCAAGCAGGATCTCCTAGAGCACATTGCCCAGCACCCTGTCCAGACGGCTCTTGAATACCTCCAAGGATGGAGACTCCACAACATCTCTGGGCAACCTGTTCACTGTATATCATGGATTTCTCATTTCTATAGTCTGTTCCAGAGATGCACCATCTTTTCTTCCACATTTAAATTATTAATCATCAAGATACACTACAGAACATACAGTGAATCCCAAGACAATATATATTGAGGGATCTTAAAGACTGAGGATAATACTTTTTACCCAGGCATACGAATGCAAATCTCACTGAAGTCAGCGGCGGTGCATCTGCGCATTGTGAAATACAAAGCTGACATTCAGCCACACTCATTCCCCAGTATCTTAGTTACCAGGACAGCTGTCCATTTTTAAAATTCAGAGAAGTTAAGTAAAATGGGCTATAACTGCCTCCGATATTTTATTCTTCTGTCCTGCCATTAGACTGAGGGATAGACCGTTGTGTCCCTGCAGAGCTCCATTAACGCTGGTTAATCACATAGCATGAAGGTTTCAGGCACAAGCAAGATTACAAGGCTGACACCTTAATCAGTGTCATGTTGTGTCCAAGATGTTTTTTACCTCATCCTCTTCAAATTATCCAGCTTACCTAGCAATCTTATCCATTGAAACTCAACGGAGAAAAAAAAAATCAAAAGAACACACCATTTATGACAAAATTGAGAACAGTTTTAAGAATACGGATTTAAATGTGTAATTTAGTATCTCATTCTATGCATTTTACATTTTAAAATTCATGTCTCAATATCCTCACTGCCGACGGCATTTTCATATCTGCAATTCAGTTTTGTAGCAATATATGGCATACATATATGCAGCTTTTAATTAATTACAAGCCTGAAGCCTAACTCATGATTCTTGTTAAATCTCCTTCTAGAGTCAACAGAGAAGAAAATTTCTCAAATGTGCTTCACCTGTTCCTGAAACAGATCTGATGAACTACCTTTTGAAGGGGTCTATCTCTCTGCATGCACTGGAGAGGGGGCCTGACAATGCGCCAGGCTAGATGCTTCATTTCGGACAAGCCCCTGCAGCCCCTCCACCTCCCCGACACGCGCTGCTCTTCCAGCTGCCCAAGCAGCAGTCTCAAGTGCAGGGAAAAGAGCTTGAAGAGCATCACAGAGAAGCAAGCAGGTACCAGCAGGATTCCCACCTCTCAAACTCAAATACCATGTCTTAATCAAAAGCAAAAGAAAAAGGTAAAGTTCCTGACATTTGTGCTAATTTGTGCATTGTGTGGTTTGAAACCAAACCATGGAAAGTCTGCAGGGTGTGGGACTTCTGCCACTCCTACCATACATGATTCATAGCATCAACACCTAGGACCTTATCTAGAAATTCAAGAAATTTGCCTCCAGGAGAGCTAAGACACAGGAACGTGAAGCACTCAGATGCTGCTCACACATTACTGATAGTGGGAGTGCTCCCAGGTTCCTGTGCTCCTGCTCCTGCCACCCAAGCAGCAGTCTCAAACACAGGGAAAAAAGCTTGAAGAGCACCACGGAGAGGAAAGCAGATGCCAGCAGGTTTCCCACCTTTGTGCACACAACCTCAGGTGTGCAGGCACGCTGTGTTCAGGATGACACCTGGGCACGCACCAGCCCTCCCAACCCTTACTCCAGTGATGAAAAGGAAATCCAGATAGGAACTGTGCCATGCCCCAAAGAGCCCCCCTGTTGCCCCTCCTCCTCACTACGTACCTCCGTGCCTTTTCTGACCCTCTGGTTTATCAAGGTTTGCTTGCTGGGAGTAAGAAGTAGGTCTCATCACTGGCAGATGTCAGAAAAAACACCCAGATACACCACAGTGCTGCTCTCCCTGCACCAAGGACTCCTCCAAGGACTCAGGGAGACAGATCAGAAATCCTGAACCTGGTTAATCCACAAAAGATACTCTTTCCCTCTGAACCGTTAATGAATGCTTTCATTGATAATTAAGGACACTTCTGCTGTTTTTCAGATTTGATGTAAAAAGCAAGTAGAAACCTCATTAAAGATCCTTAGATCCTTAGACAGTGTTGTAAGACTAGAGCCATTAGCCTCGCACTCACTGTTAATTTCTGCTTAGATTCTTCTTTACCTTTCCCTTTTTTTTATGCATTATTTTTCAACTATGTTACACTGTTGCTGTATTTTAGCCTGAAAGTGGCTGTGCGGTAAGAAGTCCCAGGGTATATTTTATATATCAACTTGTTGGTTAAGATCATTATTATTTTATCATACAAAGCAGTGCTGAAATTTCACTATCACATCAGTCTCTGTTTAGCCACCAATGTGTTCACATCAGATGTTGCTAAATGATTAAATAGCTTTCCGACCTAATCCTCTAAAATTCCTTTCCAAACAAAAATGGAAAACATTCATTTCTACTGCTTTGTAGAGTAGTACACCAGTTCATTATGCAGACCTTCTGGAGATAATGTTATTGCTGACTTTTTTGTTAGTAATGCTCTCCAAGATGTTTTAAATAATATAAACCTTTTCTTCATGTATTTATATACCTCTTACACTCAATCTCCTGCTTGTTTTTCACACACAGATTCCTGTTCAAGACACTTACTATTCTTCTTCCACGGTATCTGCCATGTTGCCATAATTCCTAAATATTTCCTGGATATCCAGAGAATGTTACAGACAGCTACAGCTTCACTGACTTCAATGAGACTCACAAAACAGTAACACGGATTGTTGCCCAAACTTTACAGCGATTTCGAAGTTGTGTGGTTTTAGTTTTTAAGAGTCTGAAGCAAAAACACTTGTTAGGGCATCCAAAATATCCAGGGTCTGTGGAAATTTTCATCCCATTCCCACTATAGTTAATAGCTAAGTTATACTGACTAACTTTTGTTGGCATTACTGCATTTAGCTCCAGCTTTTCTGAACAATTATTGCATTTCTGAATCGAGAACACTACATTTACAGGCAGAAAGAAACATGAAACACTACATTGTAGGGAGAGAAGTAAGATCCTAAGATTCACTCGAGAAAGCTGCAAAATCTTAAATCTTCATAAACTATCTTGAGAAATTAATAAGAAACTTGTGCGAAGAGATAAAGAAGAGCCAGAAAAAGGAAAAGTAATTGCAGCAATCCCGCAACTGGCTTTTTGCAGCTGATTTGTCAGATAATTTAGTCAGAGCTGGACTTAAATGTATCAAAGGATTTTTTGGAAGTTCTACTACAAATATCCTCATGTCTTCCAGCTCACTGGAATTAATTTAATTTCTCCAGCCTGGTACAGCAGAGCATGCTGACCCTATACACAGCCTGAACCTCCTGAGTAACTGCACTAGTCTACGTGCTCCTGTGAGGATAAATCCATAGCCAAATGCACAGAGGAAAGCAAAAGCAAAGCAGACATGGTGCAGAGAGGTCCATAAACACATAGATTTGTCCCTCATTTCCAAGCTAAGAGAAATTTTGGAGTTCTCAGTGTAGTGGATTACCCTTTTAATAAATACCACTAGTATTATACAGATTTACATTAACTTACAAAAAGCCTGCTTTCCCTTATGTGTCCAGAACAAAACTGTCACAACCTCTAAAACACTATTTCAAAATCCTTCTCCACTTCACATACTTGGATCATATTAGGTTTACTGCAATTAATTATAAAGTAATAAATCTAGCAAGAAACAAAAAACAAGAAAAGTAGTATGTCTTCAACTCATGTACAATCCAAACTTTGCCAGGGCAGATAATGAACTAGAAAATGCCAGTGCTTATGATATTTCATTAATTAAAAAAAAAATTAAAAATTGAAAGTAATTTTAAATTAGCTTAAGGAAATAATGCATAAAAAAAGATTAGCAGAGTGGAACTAAGCTAATACAGAAAATCAATCATTGCATTGCAAAAGGGAAGCAAAAATTGATTTACATTCTTTGATCATGAAAAACAATTGGTTAAGAATAATATCCAAAGAGGTTCATTGCGTTTTCTAAAAGGATATCAAAATAAAGAGATCAATACAATGCATCTGATCCTACACAAATCACCGAATATGCTTAGAAACCACCAGAACATAACAGTAAATGCTGGTGCATATGAATAATGAGGCACTACTGCAAATGATTAGGGAAGAAGCCTACAAACAACTATTTTAACGAACGTCTGAATCCTCCCTAGCACTAAGGTCCCTATCTGGGGGGGCTTGCAAGTTAACACACACCTCGGTGGCACTGAGCGCTACATCCCTGCTCACGCCACCGCAAGGGATGGATGAAGGACCTCCTGCCCAAGCAGCCAGACACAGCAGACACCTTCCCACCACCAGACCCAGCTCACGTGCTCCCCTTTTGCATGTCTCAGTGAGTGCATGAGGCAAGGGAGGGCGCAGGAAGGGGGGCACTTTCCCACCCCATGACTAGCAGAAGTCGAGAGGTCTCCAGAAACGGCAATGTGACATTTGCATCATGAGTCTCAAAGATATTGGCTTTACTTTCTGAGTTTCGTCATGCCAGTTCCCAAAGCATCCTCCTACAAATTGCACCTTGGTTAAAAATATCTTCTTGGTTCAGACTAGTGTTACTACTACTGTACTTCTCCAACATGCTGGGTGCCACAGAGGTGCTGAATTGACCCAATCCATGATTCACAATACTGTCATTCAGAGAAGGACTCTCTCTGCTGCAAAGTACCTGGAGCCTGGCAGATTGAGAGGTGGCCTGTCTGCTACATGTCTGTTTGCAATGCACTTCAAGAGCCTTAGAAAAAGTGCCAAGTATCGGATTATTACCACTTGGCAGGCCTAAGACAGATGTATGCAAAATAGGCCTAACAAAGTTTAGCACTCCAATCTGGCTATGGTATTTTCTATTTTAAAAAAGGGGAGAAACAACACGTATAAAACAGCTGAGACATGTACAGCACAGTCAAAATCCTACACAAGAAAAAGAGAACATGAAATGCTTCTCAAACATGAGGGAACCACCTATTTTAAAAGGATTCTAAGCAGTCAGTCCTAATTCTTAAATTCAGTCAAAATACAGGATAGAAGAAACCCAGTTCATTGACACTGAGAATCCAGATGGGGCCAAAAAGGAAGATCAGACCCAAGTGTCCATCGGCATTAACACCAGTTGTGACAAAAGTAGAGGGGAGGTACCAGATCAGCACTGCAGCCTACCCGAGGAACCAGTCTGCCAGGCACACACCTATTTCCTAGTTATGCCAGCCTGGAGGTGAAAAAAGAAAGGGTTCAGGAAGAACCAGGACAGCTGTGTGGCCACTAACACCCCTTCCAGCCCCAGGTCTGAAGGTAGTTCCTGTTCCTGTCCAATTCACACACTGCCTACCTGCACGTGGTCGGTCCCTATGCATCATGGCTAAATCAAAGGTCTTTTCAAAGTGACAGTTCAACTGGCACAACAGGAGTAGTTTGTCCCGATCAGCAGAGATTAAACAGGGTCTGATTAGAAATATATAAGGTCCTGCGCAGCTAAGGGACTCCTACTTGTGGTATGCACAAATGCCAGTGTGCTGCAACAAAGCCAAGCGTACGTCTGCTCTCAAGCTAATCATGGATGTGGTCAGGAGGAGCTCCCGCTGTTCTTCATTTACAGCGGAAGTAAATTTGTAATATGAGTCTGCTAAACACCCTCAGCTATCCAGCAAAACTCCCACTAACTTCAGTGGGACCAGAACTTAACATGTGTGATGCCATTTGTAAGAGATGCGCTGTTTCTTTCAAGACTTGGTAATAAAGCAGCATATAAACTACATGGAAATTTCCTAGGCTGAGTCTTCTGCAAAAGTGCTAGCTCTGGATCATCTAACCTTGTGATCTGTACCTCGTTCCTTTTTTTTTAATCCCATTTGCATCAGACATGATCTTCTGGTTTCTGTATTTCATGATCCTTCCTTCTACCTACATGGTAAGACCTCATAGCTATTTAAAAAAGAAAACAAAAAGGCTCGCTTCTTTAATTTCTTCATCAAGGTAAATACTGACAGTATAACCAGCATCTAATCAATCCCTAAGGGCAAAAACAAGCACCTCAGTCACGTCCTTCTGAGCTGGCAGGGGGCAAGTTCAGGTTGGTTTTGTTTCTCATTAACGATGCATGAGAGTGAATGGTAACAGCGGTGTGACTAGGGGCATGACTGAAGGCATGTTTGAGCAGAGAGGTGGGTGTCACAGCTACTTCCGAGTGATTCAAGATTATTATTATTATTATTATTATTATTAACGCTACTGTGCGTCTTTTTTATTTCATCACTGCAATTCCACGTCAAAAGAAAGTGGGACATCCGCAACAAAGACTTCACACAACAAATCCACATTTGCAACTCTGCCATTTTGTTTGAATTAGTGATTTTTTTTTAAATGAGAGGAAATTGCGTTCAACAGCTGTACAAAGCAAGCTATTTGCACTTCCCACACAGCTTTAAGAATGCACCCAAGAGGACAATTCTTGATCTGCAGCTCCTCTACTATTCCACTTACTTGGGGTTTTTGTACCTAAGCTTACATCTCCTTCCTAGTGCCAAAGCTTATTTTTTGATATTGACAAATGCCAATTTCAGTATGTTCGGCTGAGGGGAGAATAAGGCTGTGCTGTCAATTGTATTAATGGTATGAAAAAGTGTGGTTATCTAGAAATGGATATAGAAAATACACCCAGACTTTAGTCATCTCCACATTATATTCCATCATTTCTAGTATGCTAAAAATAGTATACTTGATTATGTATTTAAATTGTCATTACTTAACAAATAATAACTATTCTACTGCAAGATAAAAATGCTAATCCATTCCAAAGAAAATTGCATGTAATTTAATTACCACTAAGCTTTCTGTCCATATTTAATTATCAAAACTTATATTTAAATACAGTTTATCATCCCAAATCCTTTAAGCCTGCTGTTGAGTAGATCATCTGTACAGGTCTGTGTTCACCAGTGTGTGTGTGTGTGCGTGTGTGTGCGCGCGCGCGCGCGGCTCATTTTGTGCGCTTCCAAATTGCAGCCCTTTGTTAAATCACTGCCTTGCACTGCATCGCAGTCCAAGGCAAGAAACCAAGACTACTCTATCCCAGAAAAGTTATAAAAAATTTGATGAATGCAGTTTAACTGCCCAGATTTTCTTTGGCTCACGTTCGCTGCGTCGAAATGCCTAACAATAGCGGGATGAGGCAGATCCATCATGCCGGTTCACCGTTATCGGGGCATACTGATACTTTGCAGGGATTCTTCAAGTAGCCAGTTATAAGCTTCAGCTTCTGCAGTGGTCCAGTGCTGCTGGGAGGGTGTTTACAAAAAATTATGCAGTAAACATCCCACACATTTCTTTCTCTATCGCTACTCCACCTTCCTCACGCAAATTTAACAAATGACTCATATTTACATGGCAACCTTCAAGTTTTACAAATTTAAGTCCTAAAGAAAGGCGACTTTCAGTTCTTCAGTAGCTACGTGACAGTGGTTTGCAAATGTACTCTTTTCTTAAGAATGAGTATAAATAACTCTATAGAATTATAAATAAACAGTCAAAGTGGATCACGAAGTTCTATCCCAGGATATCGCACAGGCTTTGTAGTTGACCAAAGGAAGTTCACTGCTACATTAGTGAACATGTGTAGTGAATATACCAGGGCTTAACAACTAAATACAACAAATCACATCACCAAAAATGAATGTATATGGTTTGACTCACCTTTGAGATGTAATTTGCAGCCTTGTACCAGTTTCACAGAAGCTCACTGTTTTTCCAACAGCTTCAAAAGCATGAAAAGATCCTGTAGAAACTCAATCTATGCAATACTCAGGCTGCTCAAGGGAGGTACAGGAACAGGTTGTTTCCAAAAAGAGCAAACTGGCTGCTACCCCTGGCCAGCATCATTCACTCTGTGGACTGAGCTGCACAGTTCTTCAACAGTACTCACTAGCAGTGGGCCTCAGCTACCCAAGATGAAATAAATACTGCTGGTCTGTTCCACTGCTCTTTTAAAAGAAACCTTTACTGAAGGGTCAAAGTCCCCCAAAACACACTTATGGTTTCTTTTTTTCTTATTTCTGATCACACAGGAAACACTAGAGCAAATGACTGATTTTTTTTTAATTAATTAACCTGTCAGGCTGGAATATCAAAAAAAAATATTTTTTTTATTTAAAAACAAAATATTTATTTGCTTTTTTTCCCTCAGACAAAAAAAGTACTTGAGAAAATAAAGCATAGCTTTAGTTCAAAGTGCAAATTTCTCTTATAGTTGCTTGAAGGAAATGCAGAGAGAACTAAAAGCTAGATTTTCTGGAACGTGGAAAAAACAGTGATGATCTTTTATCCAAGACTTCAGGGATTAAATTCAGTCACCCAAAATATGAGAGCTGCAGATCTGTTTTTTTCCTCTGCCCAGTGGGAAGTGGATCCATTAGTCCTAATTCATTGGAAAGTGTTCTAGCAACTAGGCTATAAAAGGAAATCCTCCCTCCACTAATTCTTCCACCTTTTTGTTGTCAACAAAATTATTGCAACATATTTTCAGAGGATATAGCATCTCAGTAAAGAGACTGGCAATCTGAAACACAGCTGCCACATTGCACAGTGCTCCCTGAAGAGATTATGCCTAATGAAGAGCCTGGAAGATAATTTTACAGGTCATTTCAAGCAAGATAGTTGAGGCTGGAGATAAAAATGATGCTATGTCAACAGCAGAAACTGCTATATAGCAGAAACTGCTATAATGCATGCAGGAAAAAAGTATTAAACATATTATTTAACATAGGGATTAAAAGTATGTGTTGAGTTTCATAACGTTGAGAAACATTTGATCTGAAAATTGCAGAAGCTGAGGAGTAATCTATGCCTCAAGGCAGTTATGCAGTTCAGAACCCTTTTTTCCCCTGTTTTCATCTGACGTTGTGTGCCTCATTTACTTTACAACTGACATTTTAATGCACAATTGTCCTTCCACACATGTATGAGAAAGTACATTGTTTTTCACAACGCAAACTGTTTCAAAGTATAAATAAGCAATATAACCAGATGTCTGACTGAATTAGTGTTTTCTCACTAAGTCAGTATGCTGACAATCTGTTCTTCAATGACAAATTTTCAGCAGGGAGGTGTTTTACATACATGTACTATCACTTCCAAACCCCATTGTGTATCAGCACTCATATTTGGGGTTAGACCTTAAATTGCACTTTCAATCCTCTCTTTTAACTGTAAAACCAGGCTCTTTGCCAGTGAAATACTTGCATAAGAGGAAGAATATGCCCAAATGTTTGTATTTCAGCAGGCAACGTATCTTCTGATATATAGGTGGAAATGTATTTGTTGATATATTAAGGGACAGACTAGAAGACTAGATAAACGAGGATGACTAGGAAGAGTTTTTATGTACATACCATTTCTAATTTACAACTATTAAATTCCTATCAAAGCAGCATCGTCTTTTGGAAACCATTTTATCTACAACTTTTGGAGAGACCCTGAAGTGTGTTTTTTCTGAAGATTCTGAATTCAAAGAAAAGCAAGACATTTCTGCATGAAATCCCACTAGAATTTGGTTTTGCCACATACTGCAAATAAAGGTAAGATTATTCTACCCACATACTGACAAAAAACCTGCATGATCCTATTTAGCAGGGCAGCTGAGCCCAGGCTATCATGCTTGCAAGAAAAGTAGCAGCTGCCTCAGACACAGTAAAGCTGTTCTCCAGAAGAAGTGGTACTGAACTCTTACTGATGCAGTAGGATGCACGATATTCAGTATGATGCACACTGTGAAGTGAAAGAACTGAAACTCAAAGCAAGCCTCAGATACACAAGTAAGTCTGCCAAACGATGCTCTTGATACCCACGGAGTCCATTAACATATTGACAGGTCAGTGTTTTGAATATTTTTCCAGTTCATATGTAGTTTCATAATAAAGCACACTACACTGTCTCAGCTTAATGCAAACAAGAATAACCCAGTGTTGCTGAACTCGCTGACATAAAATCAGCCCAGTTTGGTTGATCACTGAGTTATTCGGATTTTCTTTTTTTTCATTTTCTGCATTTTCAACCACGCTATTTTACAATTAATGAAACATCTGGAAAATCACCTGAAAAAAAGGGCAAACTTGGTGGCTTTTATTAAACAGAGAATCATTTGCTGTTATAAAGGAACTGTCTATTAAGGCTCAGGAGTAACATCACTGAATTAAAAGTTTTAAAGTAGCAGTGTCTGAAGGACTGGGGTTTTATTTACAAATACAAGAAATAGTTTTCTTAAAATAGTTATTTTATAATCCAGCCACTAGACTACTTCAAGGCAGTCACAAAGCAACGTATGAAAACAATGTTCTAAAAACAACACCTGCAATAAAGACAGCATATGCACTAAATTATCCCTGGAAGAAAACAGTTTTCACATTCCGAGTGACAGTTGTATTATACCACATTACACCATTAAGTGTGCTACTCCTACAGTACTGTTTAAAAGGAGGTATGCTTCAGATCCTCTGGGCCTCAGCTGTACTCTGCATTACTGTTCTGCATTAATCACCATCAAACAAGATGCTCTTAAGGCATTTTTGCACGTGCAAATGATGCATGTCTTTTTCCAATTAGTTTGACAAAATGGCAAGAAATGCTCTAAGTGAAATTTAAGTAGCTTCCGTTAAAACATTTTAATACACCTGCCAGAGGGTTATTTTAATTATCTAACATATCAAAAGCATGTTCTTGTGTTTGCATTTCATACTGTCTGCTCTCAAGGGCCATACAGTTTCGTCTCAAGGGACTGGCCCACAGACCCCAAGGTTTTTATTTTCAAAGACTGCCAAAGATTCACGCCAGGACTTTCATGAAAAAATGGCACTTTACAGTGTGACCAGCACCATAAGCTGCCACGTTTCTGGAGACGTAGCTGAAGAATAAGCACTGATAAACCATAAATGGAGAGAGTTGGGTTAGGCATGTGCACTGAGTCTAAGTGGACTCACAGCACATGGAATACTGATTTTGCATAATTCACCGTCTAGGTAATACAGGCCCTCAGCAGCGGTATGCTCAGGATCTCCAGAGACCTTATGACTCTAGAGACCCAAGGCAAGATTCACATAATGCTCTCTACCGTAACAGCATCATGAAATACTAGTCATTTGGGGATTTCCAAAGAAAATAGAGAAAAGTATTCCTTCTGCATGTAGATTACAAAACTATACAGAGTATTTCCTAAAAACGGGCCATCTGATCCTGTTCACATACGGAAGCCATGAGTAAAACTAATGGCTTCTGGCTGAAAGAGCCAGCTCCACAGAAGGTACCTAAAACATGATACAGGTGGACTTTAGGCAGTGAAATTCAAAACCTGTGCTCTGTGATCACCACATCCTGGGGGAGCCCAGACTGACTGTGTTCGTCCTGCTCGCTGGGCAGCTCTCGCCCAGGCTCTGTGGAGGGCACCAGCAAAGTGGCTCCTTTCCACCTTCTGAGGAGCTCCCCGTGGCAACTCCCCTATGCCTATTCTGCACCAAAAAAGCAGCTAGGTTCCTTAAAGCACTCTTTTTAGTAGCTATTACATAAACATGGAGAAGGGGTTCATCCCTCAACTTTATATCTGCCACTCAAACCAGGGAGCTCCTGTCTGAGAATAGACAAAGATTGATGGAAACACCTTCCCACTGAGAAGGATTCCAGGGTCCTGAGGAGGGACCTATCTGGATCACAGAATCAGGCATCTAAGCCCTTGATATGACATGACTTCAGATAAATTCCTGTATTTAATGTTAGTCTAGTTCTACAAAGTAACTTGATCTGGATGTGGTCTTTCCTTGTTGCCACTCTGAGATGATGTGAGGTAAACTCCCCACTTGTGTCCTGGATCAAGAGCTGCTAGCACAGGTTCATACTGCTGAAACGAAAATATTAGCACCCCACCGCTCTTGTGGATTTTGTTTTAAGATACATTTTAAAACACTTATGCAAAATATATCCTCTTCTAGCTGCACAACCATTCTGAATTAAGTCTACAGCAAAGGAACTTAGGAACTGAAGAGCTGACATTCATCTAGGCAGCCCTCCCAAACCTAATCAGCATTAGATTTTCCTTAGGAAAGCATTCATAGGACAGATGCACTCATATATTTTGAAATGGCGTTTACGTCCAGTGCACAATAATGTAGCTATACAATGTTACTGAATTAGTACTCTACAGTAAAGGCATATATGAACAGCAATACAGCAGTGAATTGCAACAACTCCAGTTATTCTTAAATGAGGTTCTAAATACCCAAACATACTGAGTATTGCCCGTTTCCCTGCCATTACACCTTTTCTATATTCATCTAGTCCATATGTGACTGATAAGTCCCTCAGAGATAAAATGGCATGGACTACCGAGGTTGATAGCTGGAGTTATCAGTCAAGCAGCAAAACAGAATTTGTACGAAAGAAAGTGCACATCTTATGGCAATCACCTGAGATTTTAGGACTCTTCTTGGGTTGTTTAACACCCATTTTCCCCCTCTGTGGGATGTCTTTTTCCTCAGAAACAAGTGATAATTATAGAAGTCATGCTGATAAAACCTAACCAGAGGGACATGATAAACAGTGAATGTCAACTGACCTGGTTTTTAAAAACGGCAGTTCCTGGAGCCTTTATAATTTATATGTTTCATTTAGTTTCAACTGCGAATAGTCTTACACCTTACTGATTTAAAATAGCAATAACTCTTCAGCAGAACTTAAAAAAATCAAATTACACAAAACTATACGATTTTGACAAATGTAATAATGAAAGGATTATAGTATTATGAACTAGAATATAATGTGCACTCACTGGGAACAACTGATCATAGAGGTCAGATTTTCTATAACGATTTTAAACCCACGGTGCTAATTTTAAACGGAAACGAAGTCGTTCACATCGTGCTCCACATCCAGGGGCACACGGATCGGCTCCCTTTTCCGCTCGCGCTGCGAGAGAGCCGCTATCACTGCCCATTCCTCTGAACGCGAATTGGGATACTGGACAGAGAGGGACGGCGGGCGTTTCTCGACCTTTTTACAGCCAAAGTACGCGGCTGCCCTGCAGAGCGACCCCGAGGAAAGGCGGCCAAGAGCGCCGAGGCCGTGAGCGCACGCGGCGGCAGCGGGGTCCCGCCGCCGGCTCCGCACCCCGCAGCGCAGCGGGACGCGGACGGCCCCGGCCCCGGCCCCGGCCGCGCCACCCCGCGCAGCCCTCCCCGGCCCGCGGCGGCCCGGCGCGCAGCCCCGCGCAGCGCGGCGACTCACGCGGCGTAGACGGCGTAGGGCGGCAGCGCGCCCTCCTCGCCCGGCTCCGCGTCGAGGAGCAGGTAGTCCTGGCTGTCGTTGCGCCGGGCGCCCGGCGCCGGCGAGCTGCTCCTCCGCGGCGCGTAGGGCTGCGCCTGGCTCATGGTGCCCCGCGCCGCGGCCGAGCCCGCTGCAGCCGCCGCCGGGGCAGCCGCGCCGCTCCGCGACGGCGCCGGGAGCCCGCGGCCGCACAGCGGCGCCTTCCGGGCCGCCGCGGAAGCGGCGCGGGGCCGGCGGAGCGCGTCGCGCCTCGCCGCGCCTCGCCTCGCCGCGCCTCGCCTCGCCTCGCCCCGCTGCCTCGCCGCGCCGCGCCGCCGCGGTGAGGGCCGCGGTGCCGCCGGGCCCGACGCCCGCTCCCCGGCGCTCCGCGGGCGAGACGCGGCTCCGCGCGGGGGCGGAAAAGTTTGTACAGCCTCGGCTGGGGTGGCGGGACGGGACGGGACGGACGGGGCGGGGGCGGGAGGCGCCGGGGCCCTCCCCGTCCGCCCCCCGAGGGGCTGCGGAGGGCGGCGGCGTCCCGCGGCTCCCCCCGCGCTGCCGCCGCCGCCTCCCGCGGCCGCGGCGCCCCCGCGGCGGGTCCTGCCCTGGCGCGGTGGCTGCCACAGGCGAGCTGCAGCCGCGGGTCTGCCGCGCCGGAGGCTGACTCGCCGGGTTTAGCCGTCTGGATAGAGGTGCAAATAACAAAAAACGGACAAAAAACCGCAGAGGGACTGTGTTCTAAAGAAGAACATCTCGATGCGGAAAGGTGCTTCATTTTCAACTACTTTTTATAAAATATGGTCTAAGACGATCTGAAGAAATCATATTTACAAACTCTTCAGTTTTCCAGGACTGCAAGCATGCGCATACTTGTTAACTCTAACTTTTACGAAGTACGAGCAGGACTTCTTTTTTTTTTTTAACTTAGAAATATACTGCTTATAGTACCTATATTCTTTTACAGATGCTATTGTTCATCTGTTCAACAACAAAACTAGTTTTTATCGCCTCTAGTAACTTCAGATAAGAGCAGGAATAACATATTGCCGTGCTTAGCAAAAATTATATTTGCAGTAATGACATTTAAGCAACACTCGTACCACTTAATATTGCTCTGTTCTTTTTCAGTGATAACACTTCAGCTGTTTTGACGATATTCTTATTTTACTTATGTAGACCATAATAACTTAAATGTACTAAACTAATTGCAAATTATCTTTTCTGAAAAAATGTGAGGTACTGAAGAAATAGTGTACTCTGATCCACAGGCACCTTTCACATTATTTTAATAGGCTTACCATTTCAGAAGGGGGTATTTATAACCAAATGTTGTAAATGTGCAGTTAAAACAAGTGTATTCTAATAAAATCTCTCCCTCACCCCCTGCCATCTTCACATGTCAAAGCTATTGCCAGTATTTGAATAGCATATAGCCTTTTACTGCTCAGGCATACACACCTTTTCCTAATTTGGTGATATGCTGAGAAACTAACTGTGCAAAACCCAGCACACTCCTTTGCAAACTATACAGGCAGGGTGACACTGCCAGTATTTGCCGGATCATGGTTTTAATGACTGGGCAGTGAGCCCCTGAGATTCACCTCACCTGTAAGAGGAGGAGGTATGTGAAAAGGTGCAAAGCTCACAGTAGCTGTGACAGCATTTCAGTGGCCTTTAGATCAGGTTCTGCGAGACCTGTAGTTAAAGGTAATTGCACAGTTGCTCAAAGTTTCTCAGATTTCTTTTGTCCTGCTCTTAGAATTAGACGCTAAGGGGTTTTACAGATTTTCCTTTCTTTGCAAAACATTTTTTTCCTTTTTTTGTTAAAGAACATTTTATTTTAAATTGAAGGTTTAGTAGCAATGTTACCAGTGAGTTATATAGTTCTCATGCTAATTCTTGTTTCATATTACTATAAAAAGAGATATTATAGAGCTATGTGCAGCCTCTCCATTTGACAAATATGCTGTTGATAATACTTTACATTTTTATTTTAAGAATTGGAGGGGATTTCAAGGCATTCCACTGCATTGTCCATTAAATTTTCCTTTCTCCTGTCCTACCTTACTATACAGTTCTTCTCCTTTTAGTCTTTTTCATATTTCTCTAAAATATTTACAATTATTTTTGATTTCTCCATTGTATTTCAGCTGCTCTATTTGATAGGAGGCTGCTGTCCCTCATACCCTCCCTTCTAGCTGTTCTTTATTTCACTTCTTCCTTGTTCACCCTCATGTATATTTACTCCCTTTTTAAAAACAAATGCAATCCTACTTTTTTTACGACCCTCTGGTTTATCAAATCCTTTGATTTCAGAGCCTGCTCAGCCACTTTCTCTGTTTTCTTCTGCTGTTTCCTTCAAACTTCTACTTACTGATTGCCCCAGGAGAGTTTCCCAACTCCCCTTGATACTTTTATGTCCTTCTCAGCTTCCGTCTGACATTTCTCGTTTCCCCTGCTGCTTCCCAGGTCACTAGCCTCCCTCGGTCTTCATTCTCATTTCCCCAGTGGCCGTCTCATAAGCTTCAGCATCACCCCAGGCTCTTTTACTTTCTCTCACATAACCAAAATCTTCTACAAATTCTCAAGTCACACTCATAGGTCGCAGTGGTGACTTCCATGGTTTCTTTCAGGACTTATCATGCCAGCAGCACTGCTCAGAAGTGAAAGAAAACAATACGATGTTTTTATTCATGCATGTGGAAGAACTGATATACTGTGAGAATATCAGCCAACTTAACAGGGAAGCTTGTATTATTTTTTGGGACAGCTTACTGACAATTAATCACAAACAGCCTTTGCTGAGTATTTGATATCTCAGAAACTTGTTGACAGCATTGTGAACTCTCCCTGTTCTAGGACATGGCAGTTCAGGCCTTTTGATTGTTTTTGTTAACTGTGTATGATGATCATGGGGTGACATCTGGGCTATAGGTTGCTTGTTTTGGCCCATCCATTTCATAGCACTGCTATCAAAATGAACTATAAAAAAGAGTCTTTATAGAGAGACAACTGAATTGACGCTCGAACATACATTTCCAAAATAGAAAAAGTACCTATTATCTTGGGAACAGCGAAGAAGCTTGTACTATACTGTCTTTTCTGTATTCATTATAGTGATAAATAAAATCTTCAGCACCCTTGCAAACCAGCATGCTTTGCAGGTACTAATTACCCCTAGGCAACCACCTCAAGATGGTGCAATTTTATTTCATTTCATTGAATATCATCTTGAAAGTAGGAATAGCCAAGTTAAACAATTGTAAGATAGATGATTTTCAGAAACATTGGCCAGATCAAGTCCTAGGAACAATAAATGTTCCGCATCTTTGAAGGACAAAAAGGATATGTTATCACGATCCACCAACACAGAAATATGAAGGAACTTTCCAAACTGAAACTCTCAATCTTTACAACTTGATGCAAAAAATAGGCTGCCTTTCTACATGCTGTAACAGCTGTTTAAGCTCCATCGACTGGCTACGGAGTGAAAACAAGCAGCACTGTGGGAGTGGGAAAGACTTCTGCTGGAGGGTAGATAAGCACACATCTTCCAAGGTCAGCCAGTGTTACAAGGCTCACTAACAAGAAGAGGGAAACCCTGGCCAAGGGTGATGTGTCCTGTTGCACTTACAGTCCTTCAGATCCAGTTAAAAACTAGTCTCATGTTTTGAGAGTAATTCTGCCTATGTACTAGTAAACTCATATAGCTGGCACAATGCTCTTTTCAAGAAAAAGGAAGAGAGTGTACTTCTTGTGGAGTTAAATGCAGCATATGGCAGAAGAAGGAGTGCTCCTCAAAGAATAAAGAAAACATTATGAATGGCTGAGAAGCTGGGCTGGGCTGGGCTTTTAGTTTGTTTAATATTGTTACATCGATCTTAGGTTGAATGTGTGTCTGAGAAGTTCCAGATATAGGAGGAGTGAACTTACATCTATTTCCGTACTTGGATAATGGTCTAGGGTTGATGATCCATTCCATGAGTATATGAAAGCTAGTGAGGTTACAGAGATTTTTATTTTTATTTTTTTTGTGTAAGGAATGGCAAGATGCTGGGATGAAGAAGTGAGAAATGGTCCTTTCTGCTGTGAGAGACAAGAAAGAGCTTCTTGTCAGAGTATGACTTTAGCTGTTCATTATCCTTCTTGCAGGTCTTTTCAATGACAAAATGAAATTTATTTATTATTCTGGCTTTGCTATTGCTAATGACTTGGTGTTGCTCTTGCAAAGATAAACAACATATGCTATTTTTCATTGAATTACCCATTATTGATATTTATGCAGTGTTTCATTAGAAATTTAAATTGCAAAACAAATTATAATGAAAATGCTGTACGTGTTCTAGAAAAAGTTATCAGATCTTTACTGCAGTCTTTCCCATACTGATATCTATTCTAAATCAGAGTGAACACAGAACTAAGGCAAAAGATGTATTTCTGAGCCTCTATCTATGGCTTGTACACGTATTAACTTCTCATTTTTTTAATAAAAAATCTGTAACCCTGATTGATGATACAGAAAAATTGCAATATTTCCCGGCTTAACTATTTGCACCTTTTTGTTACATAATCTGAAAATACTTCTGTCTTCTCAGATAAAGTGCACTGATGTATTCAGTGAGAAATGGCAGTGTTTGTTTAGAGCTGGCTTAATTGGTTTTATTGCAAATAGCAAGTTACAAGCTATTCCATCATCATCCACTCAACAGAATAAAGTGACTGAGACATTTCACTCACAAAGAAAAGAAAAAAAAACCCAGAAACTGGAAGCTCCTGATCACTATACAGAGGAACGGCTGAGAGGCAGAATGAACCCACACAACAAGTGACAGGCACGTTGCTTAATGTGCTGCTGGAAGCCACCCGGGTGCCATGGCAATGAAAGCTGTAAAGGAACCAGTGTAGAGCAGAACAGTGCCATGATTCAGCCTCACTTAATAATTAATATAAAGGTTATCTCCATACAGCAGAAACAAAGGTGCAATTGTATCGCTTGCCTGCAGACCTGTGCTGGCTTCATCTCAGCCTGTTCGGTAACGGAAGGAAGTGGCAGCATCAGCCTCTGCTTGTAACCAGGAATCATTCATGGACTCGGGGAGTGATGTCTAGTTGCTAGCGTTTATCTGAAGCCTTGTTCGGTGACCAGGCCGATTGCAGTAACAGCAATATGCCAGCACACACCACCTCGAGACTGAGGTCCTACCTCAAGACTGAGAACAGTGTGGAGATACACTGGTGTAACTGGGAGAGGGGCAGTCAATGTAACTGCACCACGGTTGAAGGTGATACTGCATCACTGCAAAGGGTGAAGAGCATCTATTGGAAGCACAAGATGTATGCTATACAGGAAAAGCACACTGGTTTCTGAGAGAGGTGTGGACGATGTGTTACCTGCCTGCTAGTCCTTTGTATTGCAAAGTACGGGGCACAAGAGTTGCTTTTTAAAAGCCAGCACAGGCAACCATTGCGACTCAGGAGTTTTGTTAGTCCTCTCCAGAAAAAATGGAATAACTATCAGCAACTACTAATTCTAATCACAACTAATCTCTGTCTAAATATCAATGAGGACAGAATCATGTTCTTTTCCATGTCTAAAAATTTTCCCTAGCATAGATTCTTCTAGCCATGATCCAGCCTACTGCTTCACATAATGTTCTCGTATGTCTTGTCCTTTCAAACCTGTACCTCTTTTCTTCTCACACAATGCTGCCTGGACACATGTGTGAAATTAAAGTGCTATTTATTTATTTACAAATTTTAATCCCTGTCAGAAATGTCAGCAGGGCCTTTTTTCTGCAAGGAGAGCTGGATGAGGAGGTGGGCTCAGGCAACTAGGGGGTATCGGCACCCTACTGACAGCATCCTGGGAAAGGATGCATCACAGAAACAGTAGATGTGTTTTCAAAAACTGTCCAAAATGTCTTGGCTAAGAAGACTCTGGGGTGTTTAGGGTCAGGAGATACCAAAGGACTTTTGCACTGTCAGACAGAGGGAAGAGAAGGGGGGTCTGGGCAAGAAGGATTAAATTTTCTAAAGATGTGTTCCTGCCTGGACATCTATAGCAAGACTCTAGTTTGGGGAAAGAGATGGAGCCCTGGGAGAGCCCTTCTCACTGGACTGCCATGGATACTCCTGCTGCTGCCATGTGCACATGCACACACACATATGACTTACAGGATCCCACCCAGCCATTTTTGCTGTCATAAATATACAAGTCTTCTCTATGCATTTTCACACAAGATCTGTCATGATACGTTTGGCTTATCTCACACAGGATAATTAGTTGTTGTCAATTAGTTTTAAGAATTTGAAACATGCATCAATGCCCACCTGTACTGTATCTACATTATCAAAGTCAATACAACTGAAATACTGTCATTAAATCCATTGCACTTCCATTACATGTTATTTGGTGGATTTGGGGTAAATGCTGTGTTCCCAGCCCAGCAGTCTGTGACATGCTGCTCAAAGATAAAGAACACTACTGTTCATCAACCCCTATTCCCATTACAGATAATGAGATACTCCTTCTGTATTGTGAGTAGGATGATGTTTGAAGTCAAAACTAGATAGAATTAAGTGAAAAATATCTTGCTAGTTTCTAAGGAACTGGAAAAGTATTAACCTTCCAAAAAGAGTGTATGTGTAAAGGGATGTTGGATCAGTGGGTGTGCTTGCGTACACTGTGATAAGTGAGAGTAATGTGACAGAAATCAATAGAATTACATTATGCAATCAGTATAAGCGAGATCAAAATGAGATCTATTGATTTTTTCCTGTATCTATCTTCTGTCTTTACTCACATAAAGAAACACAGTATTTTCAATAATCCTGGGTCCTTTTAATGACTTACCTGACAGCTTTTCTATGTGGATTCCATGTTCACTCAAGATAGTATCTTAACTTCTGTCCTGCTCAAGTAGTGCAGAGCATCTCAATTTGTCATCTATTTTTATCACAAGAGTTAGGAATGTGATATATTGAAGCCTTGACCAGGATGTGGTACTGATCTTGGAGGTTTGATATTAAACCCTACCAATGTTAAAAAAGATAAACAAGTATCATAAATAGTGAAAAACAAGTTAGAGCTTTGGTGAAGAGAGATTCTTTGAATTCAGAGGAGCATTGCTAACAGTTAACCTTTACTGTCAAAGAAACCTGTTTGTACAAAACAGATGTTTAGCTTGACATGATCACATACTTCCATGAAAATGTGGTGGTTCATAACTGCTACAAGACTTTCTATTTCCTTTTCTTTTCAGTTGCCGTGATCTGAATAGGTATGAAGCTTCTAATATTGAGAAAAGAATAGTAATTTTTATCTGGTGAATACTAGAGAACTTGTCTTAGCCCTGTTGGAGTAACATTCAAGTTTGTCTCTAATACATCTCTAATATTAAGAGATGACACCAGTTGTTACTAGCGTCTCATACCAAGTATCATGCCTAGAGATATTATTTTATGCTTTTAGTTTATTTATTTTTGCCCCTTGCTTACTAATGATACTAGTATAAAAGTTACCAGTTATCTGCTCAATCCCCACCAGCAGAACATAGTAGGAATTTCCTTACTCATTTGAGAAACAGATAACATATTATTCACATTTTCTGTTTTTGACAGGAAATACCCATAGAAGAGATTTGTTGTATTTAAAATCAGACTAACTGTAGTGACTGTCTCCTGAATACGTCTCACTGACTGCTAGCACAACTTTGTCATTTAGAGATTTTAACATGATGGATATTAGTGTTGTGATACTGCTTTCAGGACAGAACTCATGACCTTTGATATTCCTCTGATTTCATTCTGCTGTATTCAAAATAATAACACAGAACACTTTATCTGTCAAAGATATCTGCCTGTCTTTTCTAAGTTAACTACAAATGATCTCTTATTTATGCTTTCTCTAAATTATGTATGTGCATTGTGTTCCTTTATAGTAAATCAGTTTCTACCTCAAGACTCTTGTTAGCAAATCTCTAGGAAATAAAATAATCTGGTCTGGAGTTCTTTTGCAGTTCTGTTTCTTTTGCTCGCAGTAGATGCTGTACCAGTCTTAGCAGCACCATCTTACTCAGGGACTTCAGTGGGAAAGTAGGGCTTTAATTCTTCTTGGCATTGATTTTTTTCAGGGGATCCCACCTTCCAAAACGTAAGATGCTGAAGTTTTTTCTGATAAATCTAAGGTCTGAGAAGGTCAATGTTACAGAGAAAACACGATGCAATTTCAACTGGCACCAAGCTGAGAACACCTTTGAACTCAGACATGTCATTTTATTTGTTTGTTGACATTATACATCTCCCAACTATCAAAAGACTTTCGTGGCTGGCTCCTGAAAGTAGGCTTGTATTTCATATTTCTGCTGTGTAGTACTCTCACTGTTCTCTCCCTCCATCTCCTCTATGTTCTTGCTTCAGATGATTGGCCTGATCTGTCTTGTTTGGAAATTGGGGAAAAGTGAGCTAGGAGGAGAAAGCTGTGTTGCATGCAGGAGTTGCCACCTACAGTAGCTCCATAATCAGCTGTTTCTCCCTAGACTACGCTTTGGGTGTGCCTTAGGCCCACGGGCTCTGCTCCGTTACGTGGTGCACCATCAGCCGTCCCCTGTCAAGTGAGATAACACATTGCTAGTTCATGCACTGGAGAAGAACTTACTTGAAAATGCTGACCTGAAGATTTTCTACTAAATAAAACTCAGCAAACTCTACTAAATCCCCCACATGAAGGACAGATAATCAAGGGTCCCATAAAATCTATTTCTAGGTCATTTAGTTAATAAGGCAGGAAATCCTCCAAAGGAAAACACTGAAAACATCAGTTGCTTTAGCTCCCATCTATTTCTTGATACCCTGCAATTCCCCAGCAGGAGCCTCTCACTGTGCAGTGCAGTTCAGACCAGAAACTTGCCATCACATTACTTTTTACAACTCTTTGATCAAAAAAGGCAAAGAGAGGCTGCCTCATGCAAGGAGTGAATGGGAAGACAAACCAGGAAACACAACCAACTGCATAGGACAAACCTTAGTCCAGAATTTTTATATGGTCTAAACTGAAGAACAAGTACAAAGGAGATTCAGAACAAGGCAAAAAAATTACCAGGAAGAATAATCATCTGCTGATGCAGAAACACTGGCTGTGTGTAGCAGAGTGTTTGACAGATTTGTGAAAGCACCTCTGCAACCCCATGTCCTCACAGTGTTTGCAGATACACCATTCTCACAGGTGTTCCTACTACTTGCAAGATCCATGTTTCCACATATTTGGATAAAATACCTACCCTAGTAGTGTCACAATTCTATCCCGAGCTTCTGGATGCTGTTCTCCGTAACCAGACACTCCTTGAACAAGGCAAAAACAAGGCGCTGACAGTAAACAGCAAATAGCAGTAATTACATGACATAAATGAAGTGACTGCATCTGAGTTTTTTTTTAATACATAGCTATTAAGAAATAAAGAGTTAATATCCAAGTGGTGAACTGCTTATGTTCAGTTATAAGTACATCTGCTGTTTTAAAACATCTTGTACTTACTGCCCAACTAAACCATCCTGGTTTGAACTGAGGAATATGATTGTTATTGCTGACAGCGGAGATATGGGAACAATGCTATGCTATTCTGCAAACACGTCCTCAAATTCTGAATGACTCTGGTTCCTCTACATTTGTGGCCTTCATTATTTGCTATTCACATATTTCTAGATTAACAAGGTTTTATTTGCATACTTTTTGAGAGAAAATTCTTGTCTGTAATTGTACATCTGCAATTTCATGTGGCCCAGGTTGTTCAAGAAAGAACAATTACTTGCTGTTCCTTATTTGTTGTTTTTTATTTTCCCATTTAGTAAGTTCCAACATGCAGTCATGACAAAGAAATAATATCATAAAATTTAGATGATTATTTGCTTACAATAACTTGAAAAAAATACAGAAACAGATTTCCAGGATGAAGTTTGCTTATATAAATTAATTGCTGAAGTCTATGAGTTAAATTATAAAACTTATGTATATTATAAATGATTTAGTTCATATATATATCTTGAGAGAGAAAACAGGGCTGATATAGAAAATACGAGATGATTCAGTCTGCTGGGTAATGCGTTTGTTACAAACAATTTGAGCAGTTCTACCCAGCATTCTGGACAAAGTCCAGTCTTGCATAAATACATTCTTCACATACATCCTCCCTGTGACATCCAACAGTTCGAGCTATGGCAACACCTGACAGGATATACTTTGACAATTGATTCTACCCACCACTTTTTCAGTCTTCAATGAGCAGTCCCTCTGTGTCCTGTCACCAGACAGGACAGTCCAGCATTTAATTAGATTTTAGCTGTAGTTTATGAAACTTATATTGCATGTGGCATCAATGGGCGAACTAATGACTGTGACATGGATGCAGCACAGAAGATTTTCGTGTTGTTTGTTCTTTACCTTCTGCTTTGTGTTGTGACGTTTATGTTCATGATCTTCTCTTTTGGGAAATTGGTTGGTTGTGGTAATAATCAGCCAAAGTAGGCAGGGTCTTACTCCACTCATTCATTCTTAAAGTCCTGGTCTTGCTTTCCTCCTAGATCAGCCAGGAGGGGAAAAAAAACAGATAAATACAACTCTGGAATATAAGAAGTCAAAACATGTTAGATGCTACTGCTCTTCTCTGTACAAGTGTTGGGCTGTTACAATATTGGTTTCAGGAAGAAAATGGCATGACTTCAGGATGGAAAACTTGCACTGTTTCTGTTGATTTTGTTTGTCTGGAGACATCATGGCTGATCAGAATATTTATGTGTTCCTGGGATGGCAAATCTAGCAATTTCTACACCTCTGGGAGGGAAGTTCATCTGCCTTATTCCGTGGACACCAGCATCTCTGTTTTGGGCACCCCTGAGACAGATAAGTGGTGGAGAACAGGCGCTGCAGGACTGCCAGAGGGTGAAGGCTCAGTCATCATAACCCGAGAACGTTGCTATCCTGATAGCTGAATTTTGAGCTAAATGTACTAATACTAATTTTCACTAAGCAAAAGAATATTAACTCTGACTCCAAAAGAGCTTCTGAAACACAACTCCCCAAACCTTTGGAGAAAACATTAGGGAAATATCATTGTATGTTTGTCCTGTTTTGTACTGCCCTTAGGCATCTATTACTGTCAGATCCTGAACACTAGGTTAGGCAGATTCTTTGTCATATTGCGTATGATCTGTCTTATAACATTCAAGTATTATCACTTCTGTTGGTCACATTACTCTTATACTTAAGTAAGACACTTACGTATTGTGTCTGGCTATGCCATCACAATGTCACTAAATACTTTATACTGTGGTTGATTGCAATATTTTAGCAATTTCTTGGTGTCACAGGCCTCTGGTCTGGCTATCCCATGTTGCATAACATTTGTCTGCTACTTTTCCATTACTACACCTTAGTAAAGGTGTTCACTACTTATACAGCTTGTAAAATGCTTTGATCCAGAGCAAACCACTTACTGTAGTTAAAAAAATGACAATGAATTACACTGCTTTGTGGGATACAATGAATCTACTTCCTCTGTATGTCATGTATCCTATACCAGTATTCCTATGCTATATCCTATACCCACTTAAATGGTGGATACGTTTAAGCTTGGCACAATTTTCCCGTTCTGGAGAAAAACATCTTTAGAGTTTGGTTTTTTTTTTTTACCATTTTCTTTTGCCAGCTGATATGCAACTGATATGATCTCTTTCAATTGGTTACAATAATTAATAAAATTTAATGAAAAATTAATTAATAAAATGGTGATATTAAAATCCAGTTTAATAATTTGAATTCAGGTTTTGCAAAATGTCCATATGTCTGGTGTATCTGTAAATAGTAACAGCAAAGAAATAGTGTGAAAATGAATTAATGCATTGAATTGTTATGCTCATTTCCTTCTCAGTAAATATACAAGGATCTTCTTTTATCCCATGAGACCATATGTACCACATGTAATGACATTCTGCAAAGTATCAATATGCACGAACACTGCAGAAAGAATCTGGGGTATTCAGTTCATTCCTGACAAATGGGATTAATGAGGAATGGATAAATATGTATGCAGAAAGCAAGACTATATCACAGTTCAGTCTTATGGGCATGATCAGTGTTAAAACCCAGTAATTATACTTAATATATTAAAGAAATTCTTCCCCCCCCAAAAAAAGGCTGGTAAAAAATTTAAAGAAATATATATATATCACAAAGGAATATTATAATTTTGAATAAACTAGGCCTACTGAGAGACTAGCTATATTTATTCAC
Organism: Apteryx mantelli; assembly: GCF_036417845.1. Lineage (NCBI taxonomy): Eukaryota > Metazoa > Chordata > Aves > Apterygiformes > Apterygidae > Apteryx > Apteryx mantelli. The sequence goes on from NC_089978.1 coordinate 16,370,402, forward strand.
TCAGTAATTCTAGATAAAGTTTAACAGATTTTTAGGTCTCTGTTTTCTTCACCAAGCTGAAGCTGCAAAACATCCTACCTGAGACTTCACAGTCCTCAGCTTCTTGCCAGTCTGCTGATTCCTCAGTGCTTAAGAAAGCAGACTGCAAGAAAAGAATATAAACTGTATGCAAAATACAGCACACAGCTACACACACATCAGTAGTATCAAGTAGCTGGAACACACTTTGTTTTGTGCAGTTCACTTCAATTCTGAGATGTTTTTTACTGAATTAGTCTTTACTGAGATCCAAAGGGAGTATATTTGTGGTAACAGCTATGTAATTGTCCTGCGCAAAATCTGCTAAATTCTATTGCACCTGTAGGGAGTCAAAGTACTGTAGTGTGTGTGTGTGTGCGTGTGTGTGTGTGTATTTAATCAAAGTACTGTAGTGTGTGTGTGTGTGTGTGTGTGTGTATTTAATCAAAGTACTGTAGTGTGTGTGTGTGTGCGTGTGTGTGTGTGTATTTAATCAAAGTACTGTAGTGTGTGTGTGTGTGTGTGTGTGTGTATTTAATCAAAGTACTGTAGTGTGTGTGTGTGTGTGTGTGTATTTAATCAAAGTACTGTAGTGTGTGTGTGTGTGCGTGTGTGTGTGTGTATTTAATCAAAGTACTGTAGTGTGTGTGTGTGTGTGTGTGTGTGTGTATTTAATCAAAGTACTGTAGTGTGTGTGTGTGTGTGTGTGTATTTAATCAAAGTACTGTAGTGTGTGTGTGTGTGCGTGTGTGTGTGTGTATTTAATCAAAGTACTGTAGTGTGTGTGTGTGCGTGTGTGTGTGTGTATTTAATCAAAGTACTGTAGTGTGTGTGTGTGTGTGCGTGTGTGTGTGTATTTAATCAAAGTACTGTAGTGTGTGTGTGTGTGCGTGTGTGTGTGTGTGTGTATTTAATCCTGTCTGGATTCTCCAAACTATCACATGAGTTAATCTCCTCTTCTGGATTAAAAAAATCCTGCTCATTGTTATAGGTAGATGAATCACTGTATTTTAACTCTACATCTTCTGTAAGATCATTTTGGTAGGTATTTCATAGCTGAAAAAAAGTGTATATAAGAAGAATAAACCAAAAATTTACCTGAATAAAATAACATCCACAAAACTATCCATCTTGTATCAAGAAGGCAAAACCCATGGTTTTACTTCATTATGTAGATTAATAACTCCAATAAACTGATACAAAAAGGGCTAAATTTGCAACCTGTTCTGTCAAAGCAGTTTGTACCCCCCAACAAGCAAATCAAAAAAGACAGAGAAAAGGGCTACTGAAGAATTACAAAAATATAAATGTGAGTCTGATCCAGACACAGTAGCTAACCTATATAATGTTAATTATATCCTGACCATAGCTGATGAAACTTTTTACACAAAACTCTTTTCTGTCAATTCTCAGCAGATCCAGCATCTCCATAATGCTCAGTTACTACATTCCTAGTTGACAGATTTCTTTTTTTCTTGGAAAGCAGTTATATCTCCAAATAAAAACAGCCAATCTTGATTTCTTCAAAATGTGTCCCATACATTTTTTGTCTGCCCTCAAATTTCAATAATTATTTTATTTATTTTTTTAATTGTATTTGAAAATCTCAAATCGGAATGAAATATTTTAAATGCTCTCAGAGTGAAATACTTCAATGAGACAAATAAACATGATTTTTTCCCAATAAATTACAGATTAGAACTTTTTTTTTATTTTCAGACAGCAACAATTATTTTGAAATTTTTTAATTACTGATAAAGGAATAAATTAAAGGTTGTCACCCTCCTTTAGTTCTAACTAGCCCACCATAAATCCAGAAGCTAGAAACTGAGGTGAAATTCTGTGCCCACTGAAATTCATGGAAATTGTGCCATTGGCTGACTACAACAGAACCAAGAGTTCATCTTGAGTATTAGCAGGATTGGGATAAAAGCTTTAAACAAATCTCAACTGTCTGGACCAGCTGAATCAGCATCTTTGTGTTAATAATAATTCATAATAATACCCCCAAACTGTCCCACAACTATGAGCCAGCCCAGAGGACTTCCATTTTATTGCTTTGGCCTTGCTTACTGGGGAATGTTGAAAATTACTTTAAAAATTATCTTTATATGAATTAAGTTATTTGCGCTTTCCATGTTATATTGTGTGATAACAGGAAGGTTCAAGGACAGCTTTCAGAGTCATTGGTTATAAATCCGGACAACAGATTCCATAGGACCTAATGGTCTGCTGTAACATGAAATTTTATGCCTAGTAATACCCAAAATGCTGCAGCTTTTTTAGATCTATTTAGGCAATCATATTCACTTTAGTGGAACTATCTACATGCATAAAGCTAAATACTTGGTCTTTTCAGGAGTGAGGGTCTTGAAAATTGCTCTCCAAATCCCATACTTACTAACGGGGTGCATCCAATTTCTGTGCTAAGGCACATCCAGTGGCTAAATGCTTTTAAATCAATCCAGCTATGAATGTAGTTTGTTCCTTTGCCAAGTGAAACATGCACTATAAGGCTGGGAACAGGAAACCTCTGTGAGAATGAGTCCTTGGGTTATGCCACTTCAGCCTTGCTCTGAAGCACTGAAATTTGTGAGAAGTGCTGTAGTTGTCAAAGCAGATAATAGTATGCTAGAAGGCAACAGTTTGCTTCAGAAGTTTGTTTTCACTGGAGACAATAAATTGTTGTGGCTTAACTGATTTATTAAATAAATACTCTGATAAAAACTCCCATAGTACTGCTGTCTGAACTGTAAAACTGCCAGTGTGCATTTCTGAGTAAAGTGTTGCATACTGAAAATTGCTGTTAAGAAACATGAGTCTTTCAGTATCTGCTTGTTTTCTTCATTCATCATCTCTTCTTCACTCATCATGTTACTGTGCAAGAGTTCTCACTCAAAAAAGTTTCTAGTCCTCTGGGTTACAAAAGTGAACTTTAAAGTAAGACCTAGGATTCAAAAACCATAAATAAATAAAGTACCTTACATGTCTTGATTTTTTTAACTTGTGATTTTTTTATTAATCTCATGGTTTTTGAGATCTTAGTCATAACAGTTGCAAGATACAAGTGGGCAGTTTGAAACTGTAAAAACAGTTTCTTGTCACCAATGAAGAAACTGTTTTTACAGTTTCAAACTGCCAATTACATCTTTCATTCCAAAAAGTAGAATCCACTCTGTATTCCTCTGGGGATTAATGTCAAAATTAATTTTGACTTCAAGTAGAGCAGGAAATGGTTCCAGTTTTCAGTATCTATTAGAGGAAAATAAAAGCAGCTGGAAAATAAGTGGTCCCCCATTTTTCAGACAGACCCGTTCTGGGAAGTTCCCAGTTCTTACCCATCAGTGCAGCAGGACGTGTCCTTCTGAGCCCTATAACAGTTCTCCAGAAGCAGCACTTGTTTCATGTAGGTTGAAATTCACATTAAATTCCACTCAGTTGCAAAGCATTGTGTTCAAAGTGAGAATACTTCTTCAAAGCCATGTCTTGCAACTGAGAGGAGCTGAGATGATCTTTTGACAAGTTTCTGGATTAAAATCAGCAGAGCAGGATGTCTAGTTAAGGAATTGTAAAGCCTTGAATTAGTCTTTGTTGTTTAGTCATTACAGATTTAGCAAATCTATGTGGTTTATCAGTAGAAAATACAATCATACAATTGTGTTTAAAATTAAATTTTAAGCAACACACAATACAATCCTGCTGAGAACAGGTAGCTGGCTGCTCAAGGAAAAGATAAAGTGTTAAGACAAATTTTTCTACATTGCATAAGATGCAAGCAGGAAATATAAGAAAAATACCCCATACATCTATCATTGTGGTTGGGATGTCTTATCTCTGACAGCTAGGAAGTCCACAATTCATATCTTCCAAATTCTGCTCTTAGCCATTAGTGAATATATTTTTTTTCCTTCAGTTTCTACTTTCTTCCTGATTTAAACAGAACTGTAATAATATGATCAAGAATTACTTTCTAGGGGAAGTGAGGGGGTAGCAGCCTCCACCATTAACACTGGCCAATGTTACAACTGCTCTCGTGCCAGAGCTGTGAGGCTGCACAGCCTCCCGCATTGCCATGGGACCTTGTCTTTCCTGGAGTAACTGAGAGCAGAATTCACCCGTTAGAGATATGTGTACTGCCATAAGCAATGAGTTGGTCAGAAGTCCAAACAAGCTCATCACCAAGCCGAGGAATGAACAGGGATATTACAGCTGTGGGACACGTTCTTATTGCTATGACTGTTTTGTGAACCCAACTTTTGCTTGCGTGCTGTCTTGTAACAGCTACCTGGAAAAGCCTTCACGAAGAGGTGTGACTGCCGTAGTCCTCATCCTCTTTCTGGACACTCACAAAGTGCTGAATTTGCGTCACAAGCTGAAGCACCCTCTTGGTGTTTCTGGGACATTTCTGGGTCTGGAGTCCCCCTCACTGCACAGACGCTTCCCAATCTGTCTGCTCTGGGCCCCAGTGGTGAGGGCAGATACCTGAAGGACTTGTGGTAGCTTAAAGGTATCCCCACAGATATCCAAACCTCTTCGCATCAAAGATTTCTAACACAATTATTGATTCTTTTGAATATCATGAGATCTAATGAAAAACATTTAAATGATGTATATTGTTCTCACCACTCAATATTATTCTTCAGGATTTGGTTGGATGCTCAGATCCCTCCCCCATGCTTGGCTTTTTCTCCAAATTTATGTAGTTTGAGTATTCGTTGTCCTATTTGTCTTGCAGACAGCAACTGGTATTATCTTGCAACCAGTATTTAACACCCAAAAAAGCCAACTGACATTTTTTTCCTGTCTTTTAAGTGATCTGCTAATCAGGCTTATCAGATGAACAAAGTCCTCTCTAGGTGATGCAGCACAGGGCCTTGTTCCTTAAGTATCTGCCACCTTTCACAATTTGGTCATCTTGCCTTAGAAATATATTGTGTTTCCAGATAGCATTTTTTTTCAGTTTTCAGTAAATTTGAATTGGCTGCTAAGTACACCCACCCATGCAAATACCATTTCTTCGCTATCACCAAGGAGAAGACCATAAAAGGCAATGTTAAAAATTAGTAGTACAACTGGCTGGGAATTTTTTGGTGAAAAAGGAAAAGACTGACCCTTTGAAATTAAACTAGGGTTCTTGACTGGAGAATAGGATTTGCTCAAAATTAGAGAAAATTAAAAAGACAAAATATGAAAGAATATGTGGAAGGGTCAAACTCAAGCTCCTTTTCTAAACAAGGAATTTGAATCTTATTTTCACACAATGCAGAAGATTTCCTAGGAGATGTAAAACTTTTTTCATTCACATTTTCATGGAAAACTTTAAAAAGCTTCATCCTTCAGCAATCAAGAAAATGTTTGAAATCTTCAAAATCCTCAGAGGCAGGAAAACTTCTGCCTATCCATCTTTAATAGGGAAAAGACAAGAACACTGGCTCATAAAAATCAAACCGATATTTGCAAGCTATAAAATTCTCCAAATTGATGTAACAGATTTTGATAATGCTGAATCTTAATTGTAATATGTCCACATTGTTGCAACAAAAAGGAGTATAATATTAAAACCCAAAGAATCAAATTTAGCTGAGTAAACTCCAGCAGCCCAAATTATAACACCAGGAAGCAGGTGCAAAGAAAGTAGAATTTATAAGGAAAAGATAAAAAGGAATTAAAGTTTTGAGGGTTTTTTTAAACAACATATCATCACTGACACTTGTGCAGCATGTAAAATGCTGTGGTTCTGTTTGTTCCAACTGACTTCATATCATTTTTGTGCATTAGCAGGACTTAGTTACTTATTGCCCTTTTTCTTCGTCATTTCCAATGTGAAGGATATCATTATTATACATTATTCTATATACCAGCTACATTACAGTTATTGTATATAAACAGTATCTTACCTTAGGTGCTTTTGAAATTTTTATGTTAATCAAAATTTTCTAACTTTCAAATTTGGAATGCAAAATTCCACTTGGAAAATCTTCTCTTGTAGCAGTTGTCCCTGAAGCGAAGGGACAAGCTGAACATGCCTATGGCAGCTCTCCATGTTATTTTGGTGGTAGTGCTGGTTTCATGTGGTTCCTTTGAACACCAACATCTTCTCTCCTTGTGACTATAAAGAATGCACTCATCTTGGGAATGACAAGCAGTGCCAAGATTAGTGACAGCCCAAATTAGAAAAGAAAAAGGTCTTCTCTACAATATTAAGGTTCAGTGTTAGGTATTGTAATTGGGTCATTACAAAGGGATCTGCCAATAGGTCTTTGACTATCCTATTTATCCTTCTTTTTCATGGGATGCACAGGGTCTCATTCACCAGCACTGAAGCAATAGCTGCAGAGGGATTACAGAGCCTCCATTCAGCAGAATTGCAGAAAAGGATTTGCTTTCTCACCTCAGTCCCTCTGAGGCCATTTATCTGGACCTTAAAACAGGAGTTCAGTAACAGATGAAACAATCAGTTGGATGTAACACCAGCTTGGGACCAAGGGAGCTATTCCCAATTCTGCCATTAGCTGCTGTGCGGCATTAAATCATTTCATTTCTCCATGCCTTAAATTCTCCATCTGTACAATACAGATAACACTGTCACGCATGCTGATAGCAAATGCTGAAAAAGAGCTAACTACCTTTTTTTCCCAATGTATTTAAGGAAAGAAAGGAGGTAACTACATTTATCTGAGTAAGAACCTGTAATAATTTAAAATACTGTGAGCTACTTCATTGTATCATTTAGGCAGAAACCTCCAGCAAATCTGAGACTGTTACAAAGGCCTAGAAATGCTGGTGATATTCCATTGTATTGTACCCTTTTCCAAACATACTGACTCTTTTTTACTAGGCTATTAGAAGTTACTCCTGATCTGCAGTAAAGAGTGAACCCATACAACAGTCCCAATAAAATGTGTTCATGTTAAATGGTATTTTTTAAATAAGGCAATATAAGTTCCTGATTAATCAGCCATTAGCAGTAAGTCATCATTATGCAATCTATGTCTGAAAATTTTGCAACACATTATTAAGCAGCTACTTGTTCAGTGTTTTATTACTCTGTTCCAGTGTTTTATGACATTGGCTTAGTGCTGGATCACGTGCACGTGCACATTAAAGCTGTCACATTAAACTCTTAATTACTGTTAAGGTATTAGAAGAGCAGCCTGGCCAAACTTTAACTTCCCTGTGGAAACCTAATTGCAGAAGTTTTGAGAACAAAATTTGTGTCTCCTCTCTTAGTCAGCAAACTCTAAATAAAACTCTAAATAAAATAAAAAAGATTGATTTTCACCTCTTCAGCTACTGCAAAATCCTCACAGAGTGCTCCAGGGTGGCCCTCACTCAAGAAAGTTTCCCCTAAATGTTTCTAATGAGACTTTTCCCTAAGTGAAAGCAGAGCAAAGATCTCAGGGCTTGTCCCACAGTATTTAGTGCCTTCTGTGTAACACACAACAGGTTTTGTTGTACATGGCTTTATACTGTTAAATCTGAATTATTCAACTATCTGTGTTAAATAATTAATTTTGAGAAATTTTAAAGTCTGATGTGCTATTATGTTTAAAATATGTCACATACAGTTATTTGCATGATTAAGTCTTTGTTTTTGTACTTCACAATCCCATTCTTGCACACTCTAGAAAATAAGACTGCCCATAGCCATATGCTCCTTGTTTTGACGTCTGACAAAATACACCAATACTGAACTGTCCCTCTTAGTTTCTACAGGATCCAATATGTATTTTTTCTTTCATGGCAGCACATACACATTACTTCAGCTAAGGACTTTAATTACTACACGAGCACCAATTAATGAATCTTTGAAGCAGCTTTGGGAAACAGAAATGAATTATGGATAAACCAAGACACAAAGAATTTTGATTTGCTAAATTTCAGTGACAAATGAGGAGCAGAATGGGCTATGAACATTCAGTGAACATCAGCTATGAACATCCAGTGTCCTAGTCATCTTCCCTACTAGCCCAAACACATTTCTGGGATGAATGGTAATTCTTTCCCAGTTTCTTCCATTTCTTAACTTATGACTATTAACCACATGGTATTAAAATCTTTGCATTGACACATGAGCCTGCTTGAAAAGAAGCTCAAAGGTATCAGTCCCCAGATGCCCCTAAACACATTCCTAGTGGGCTTCCTGAAACATGAGCATCATCCCAGTGACAATCTCTGTCATGAGAAACTCATATGAAAATATTAATAAACATGCCAGGCCTGATTCTCCTTCAAACAAAGGGCTCTTTCCACCACTTCAGCAATGTAAAATTGCGTGAAAGTGACTGCAAAAATAATTTGCATACTATTTTTACATTTCCAAAGAGCATTTGGTGGGACAAATGAGAGTCAAGCTAATTAGAAATGGTACCAAAATGTATTTTTGAGTGGTCTCTGAAAGGATAATTGTTTGAAAACCTGCAAGGGCAACATTTTCAAGGACTGTCTTAGAAACTGAAAGCTTTCTATGAAAATTCAATGCAGGTCTGTATTTTATTTCTTGAGGTAGCTTATGCTTTATGCTCATTTGGCAACCCTTTGGCAATAAGATCAATGGCTTTTACATCTTTCAGTCTTTATTGGCCAAGTCCTAAGTGCCTACATTATTCCTAAGCCAATGGTTAGCTACTTTTGTGTGAACCCACCTGCCTACTCCCTCTGAAGTTTGCACAGTGAAAGGTTGGACTGCTTTGAGAGATGCTTCTTTTTCCAGTAAAGTAATAATTGCCCATAAAAACTTTGCCAACAGTAGATATGTGTACCTGTAAACACATTTGTAATGATGCCAATTAAAATTATAAGCAATTTTCCCTAAATCTGAAAGAGAAGTAATCTATGAAAAATGTAGCTATATATACAGCAAAAGATATATATTTTAATAGCATAGACTCTCTTAATAAAAACAAAAATGAAAAAAGATTGGGTTGCCCCTTCAAAATCATTTAAATCCCAGAGCAAAGAAAGCTGTTATGCACATGTATAACTTCAAGCACCTTTGTTAGTGTGATACAGTGAAGTCTGTACGCACATATTGAAATCCTTCCTTAGACAAGCAATCAGTGTTTTAAAATGTCTGGATAAAACCAATTACTTAAAATTATTTCAATTAAATTTGAGAGACCTACTCTGGATTAGAAATTAAATTCTATCTGTTTTCCCTCTAAAAACAAGTATGTTCTTAAAACAAACCAAATAATCAAGCCAGAGGCATGCAAAACTAATTCAATTAGCAATCAACTTATGGGCATCTCTTCATCTTCTTAGTGTTGAGGAATGGCACAAATGCAGCCTTGGGGAATGAGACTCCGGCCACTTTAGGGCCATATTTGGCCTATTGGAGCGGAGGCCGCAGAATTAATCCAACTGAAACAGTGAAGTCTTGAATCATATTCTGAGGCTCATATTGCATTTTATTCCATGTCCAGATCACTGTGTAGCAGGCATCCATTTGAATACTCATCTTAAGCAAAGGAAAGGAGGAGCAAGCCAATATTTTGCTCTTTGCTTCATTTTGACCTTTCCACAGATGTGTGGAGACACACAAATCCACCACAAATCCAGGGCTCTGTGTTTTGAAGTCACTAATCTGCAATGAGCCTGGAGGCAATTCATCACTCCTACTGCTTCCCTACTAGGAGCATACAGAAAAGAGCTGAGCTACCATAGTGTGAATCCATTTCCCTGTTTCCTCTGAAATCTTTCCAGGAAAGCAACGATATTCAAACTGCCACAGGGGTTGGTTAGGAGCTGATAAAGAGACATTTGGTCCCTATGTGTGCAGTGCCAGGTGGGATGCTACTGCATCCCACAGGCCCTGGAGTGTGAGGAAAATTCTTAGGAGACTCACCTAGAATAAAACTATGCTTCAGTCATTTCTCTTCTGGGCTCCCACCTAGGAATAAATAGCAGAAAAGCATGTGACTTCGACCATGATTTTTTTTTTTATTTTCTTGAAAATAGGTATCAGTATATTCAGTAGTTAGCTTTTGAAACACATATGCACATTAAACAGTTATGTATGGAAAGATCAAATAAAACCAGATTAAGAACCCTAAAAAATTGTATTTCAGGCTTTCCTTTTTCTATTGGAGATTTACTAAGTACAGGCAAACACATTAGTATTATCTATTTTATATTATAGGAAGCAATATATTATAATAAATTATCATACAGGAAATTAATATATTAGTATATTTTATGTATGTTAAGTTTCAAAAAATTTAGACCACTTTCTGATAATACTAACACTGTTTCATTATCAGAATCTCACATTGCTTACAGACAAGACAACTGATAACTAAAGATAAAAGATGGAAAAAGATAACTGAAACACGAAGATCAGATTGAAAGTCAGCCTATCTGATCTATGTAGCCTAAAAGCATGAGTATATGAACAAGACCTGAAACATATAAAATGTGAAGCCAGGGTTGTTACTGCAGGTTACTAAACCAGACCCAAATATGAAGATTAATAATACAGAGATGTAATGCTTTGAGATCAGAAAATGAAGTCTTAATAGGAATGAAGAATTGGTGCACTGGTATCAAGAAACACTTGTAGATACAAGTTGATGAAAGAGAAGCAAACATTGGCAAGAATTAATTTTAGTCAATAAACCTAGAAAACAGCAGGTTGCAAATGCCCAGTATCACTGAGGTCTATAAAATAATGCTATGAGGTCTGCACATATCCTTCTGCCCCATTCAGCTTTTTTCTGAAGGATGCCATAATCTCTGCCAGAAGAGATCAAGCTATGAGCACTATGCAGAAAGTAATGTGCAGGAGGACTCACAGATATAAAGCCAACATCTGTCCAATTTTGTAATGCAATGCCTCATTCAACAAAAGCTACAGCCAGTCTCACTTTTCATGGGACATGACTACCTTAATTTCAACAATCCTTAATTTCAACAATGCACTTTGTAAACTATTGTAGCCTTCAAAAACAGCAGTGAGCATCATTAAAAATAATTTTGAACTCAAGAGCTGAGGTCTGATCTCATCACAGCTGCTCACGTGAGTAATTTTTTTTTCTCATTTAATGAGATTGTTCTCTTGAGAAAAAAATCTCCTTTCTTATTCAAAGTAGAAAAAAAACGCTGCAATCTTCTTAGTATGTCTAGCACACTGCCTTTATAAAAGCAACCAGGTTATTGAGGCAGGTTGCCTGTACATCACAGCATTTTCCTTCTTCCATCACATTTTATGTGGAATTTGAAGGCAGTGCCCTAAATGCGTTTTATGCTCTGGAGCACTGAAAGCAGATCTTCAAGCACAAGAAACATATTTTAGATATTTCTGAGATGTGGATGTGAAAAGGCTGGGGAAGAATCTTTGAACTTTGCCACATGTGTTTATACAAGTGTCTGTGCACGTGAGCGCGCACACACACACACACACACACACACACACAGATAACCATTACCAGTTCCTCAAAGCTTAAAAGGTCACTCTAAGTTTGTTTATATTTTATTAAATGAACTTTAAAAATACATTCTTCTAAGATAGAACTTTTAAATTGTAAATCTTGAATTTTCATTACATTTTCATTAAAATTTTTCTGCTTTCTCCTTTCGTGGTCCTAAGATTTGCATTCAGGAATGCAAGAATTAAGATTGTTCTGTTTTCATTACTTTTTCAGAGTTCCTTTCCTCTTCTATTCCATATTGATTCTGCTGCTGATGCTGCTACAGAAATAACACTTTCATACTGTTTTTTTGAAGAAATAAACATACTGGCACATTCTAGCAGTGCATGAGACCAACACAGTCATGATAGAAAGGAAAAGCTACGAAACATCCATCAGTGAGATTCATTATTGACTGACCACTGTCAAGAGCATGAAGTGAGAAAACCAAAAATGGAGAGAGGACTAGGACTACTCTTCTTGGAATATGTGAATGTATTGAATTGAGTAGTTTATGCACTATAATTGGCTGGTCCTACATGAAATTTAAATCAAAGAATTTATATGCATAAAATACCTGTATTCATTGATATAATACCATGTGAACTTTTTCACTGTTTTGCTTAAAATTGATAGTAAGTTAAATTATCAATAGTTGTACAAATTATCCTGTTTATTCTTCTCAGGTAATTCTGAAGCTTTGTCACTGTGTTCTGAATTTTCTTTTATTCCAAGACTGATTAAAAACTAAGAAGAGATGTGGAAGACCTCCATGGTCAAAATGTTTAGGAATCTCATGCACAAGGCATCCATGTCTAGTTATTTAAAATGCAAAACCTAGCAGATGCTAGTAGATGATGCTTGAAAGCTTTCATGTCTACCAACTGATAATTACTCAGTCCTGCTTATGTGATAAAAGTGTATTTCTTACTTTGTTATTTGTTGATTTCCATTCTTTATACTTCATTATTGCCAATTTTGCTAGCTTGGAGTTACAGTTCTACAATAAAACTTACCATTCCTTGAAATTCTTATTGTACAGCTGTAAAATTTTCCTTGAGAGCTTAGAGATTTCCTTGAGGTCTTTAAGAAATTTTTAAACTTGAAGCTAATGAATGTTGAGTGCTATCTTCTTCTACCTTTTTCATTAATTTATATATTTTCTGCCTTTTTTGCTACTATTCTCACATGACTGTCAGTGAGCTTTAGGTTTATCTTATTTTCATTAACTTTTTCAATATTCTTTCACATTTTCATAAACATTTTTCTATCTAAAAGTTTCTCCTCAATCAATTCCACTCTTAATCTGTGTGCATATGCATATATATTACCTGCACACACACTACCGTTTGTTACTCACTACAGTTTTGTTACTGTTTTCTGTTTGCTTTTAATTAACATAATCAATTCATGATCATAGGTTGATCATTTCCTGGCAATCTCTTTCTGTCAGGGAAAGGTGAATCCATTAACATCATAGTTGTTCTGGGGAGGATCATACCGATGTGGACAAAAACTGAGTAGAAAATAGTTTTGGAATGAACAATTTAACAGAAGTATGGTGGATATCTAACAAAAGCCCAATATCTAGCCAACGAACCTTTGTACGGCAAGCGAAGAGAGATTATAACAACACTTAGGTAGGTGTCTGAGACAAGGAAGCTGAAGTGCCTTTGGAAGTACCTGTCTCAAAAGCTGACTGTAGAGGGAACCTAGACAACTTAGACGGGAGAGCTGAGGTTAGGTGAAGGGAGAACCAACCCAAGATAGGTAATAGCAATTGTCCCCTAGTTCGATATCCATTATCCAGTATAGCCCTGCTCCTTAAGAGGGGAATTCCGCTTTCAGACTTACTTGTCCCCTAATGGGATATACACTGATGCTTGCTGATCACCTCCTCCAGTCTCTGGCAGCCAGGGGCGACGCTGTTCAGAGCTGTACATGGTCTTCACGGAAACAGGAACAGAGAACTCTTGACTTGGCTGAAGCATAAGCTCAGCCCCATTTTTTTTTTAGTATATAGACTTGTGGACGATGCACCAACACAACAGTATCAAATCAAGCTCTGATAGATGCATTATTCAGTGACACATTTGTTTCCACTAATTTTATGCAACAATTCAGCGTTCCGATGACAATATTTTACAAAAGTCTGTTTTAGCTTACTACTCATTCTCCCTGCTCATTTTCCCAAATTGCTGAAGCATTCAGTCCCTTAGGATAATTTTCAGGAGATTTTTCAAAACTGTTTCAGACTATGTGCTTTTTAGCAGATGTTTTAGTGCCTTTATACATTTGAAGTTCTGTGATGTAGATGAATATTTTTGATGCTGCTAGAACTTTTTGTGGAAGGTAAAAAAATTCAGAAATTTCATCTTCATCATTTGTTATTATTATTTATATTATTTTACACAAACAATCTCTAAAATTAGGTGAGACATAGATCATTATATATCATTTGAGATGCAAAATTTATAATGTATACAAATATTTGGGGAGCTCAACTTGTTTCTAGTTCAGCATTTTGGGAGAAAAAAATTTCTGATAAAGTTGTAGTAAATTTTTTTATGTAAAGCATTGCAGATTTTTCTGTGGAAAGAATAATAAATCTTGAAAAGCTTTGATTTTGAGAAAAAAGATCATTAAATAAAAAGTTAATGCAAAAAAAATTATCTGGCTCTATCTGGGCTTTAGTCTTTATCCACTTTTAAGAAAGGATTACAAGGAAATGTTTCGAAGCATGGCAAGTATTTATGAGATCCAAATTACCTACAGTCTATAACCAAGAATGGAGACAAAGAAAAGTGATGTGGCTTACCCCTGATTAAACAGGAATGTCTCTGGCAGACCTAACCTTCCCCCTTCTGGTTGTAGTGGTGCCTTGAAAGAGGAGCAGACTACACTTACATTTCAGTTAATCATGTAGTATTTTGGAAAATTCAAACACAATATTTCCTTTTTATACAAACATTCCCAAAATGAGATGACTAGCTGACAGAGGCTTCATTTCATTTGAATTTGTTTTTCTCGTACTTCATGAAGTGCTTTTTCATCTGACAATTTAAAATGCATCCCATAGATAGAAATAAGCAAGTCACACTACACATAAAAGGAACAGCGCCTGTAGACAATGTTTTTGCCTGTAAAGGAAAAGAACAGCAGCTGAGAGAGATAAATCAAATTGTTGATCATGGAAATACTACAGTGAGAGGTAAAACTAACAAGAATAAAGTAACGTATGTGACAGACATAACAAGAGGTTGCTTCTATGCATCACCAACCTTTGTTTGCTTGAAAACCAGACAATAAACAACCTTCCCATATGGTAAGATGAAAGTCTAATGCTTTCTGTATTTTATGAGTTGAATTAACTAGGCGTATACTCCTATTCTGTTGCAGACAGCTGTAAAATCAAATAAAATTTATAATATAAAAATATGGAGAACATTAGTAAAAACTCAGTGTAAATCAGTTCTTATTTGCTGTTTGCTTAGGATGATTTCCCAGATCCATGCTTCAAGAAAAAGAAACTCATTTGATAAAGTGTACTTGGAGTTTTATCAGCATAAACTCTTGTAATTACACTTCTTATGGAAGAGGAAGCACAGACCACTGAGCATTATGCCACGAGCCAGAAAACTGATGCAGAATACTGCTTGGCTAGGGCTGTTTGCATGGCCAAGAGTGAGTCTCATAATCTCTGGATATTTCAAGCATTCCACCTGCAAAACCAGAGATGCTAATACTCATCTATCCTGGATATATCGTAATACTCAAATTCTGGATTATTTTCCTTGGCTTGGATTTTATAAACAGAATATGATATAATATTTAGAAAGGACCAGAGACAATAGTCTTTTCCTCAGTGATGGTATGTGCTTCATAAAATATACAAGTGACTTAAAAAGTACAGCTATATGAATAATGTCTCCTTAGTTCAGTGCCCAGATGAAGAGAAAAAAAACAGCTAAAACAAAGTTGACATGAAATGGTAATATTTTAGCATGTTAGCATGTTTTTTGAAACTCTGAAAAACTTCATTTTAGATTAACCCCAAATGTTTCATTCTTCCATGAATGCTTGATTCCTGTCCAAGTAATGCAAAAATGTCGCCTTATTCTGCAGGCATTATGCTATATCCCACCCCACGTAGAGAGGATGGACTGAGCATGGCTGAGAGAGCTGAGAGTGCCTGCCTCATGCCTGTGGCAGTTTTGCCAGAGAATCATTTTCTTAAAACATTTGGCAAAGAGATAAGCAAAGAGTTAAACAGAGAAACTAACTTCTTCAGGCCCGAACACTAAAGGGTTACGTGCACAAATGCATAACTTTTTTCTAGCACTATCTGCCCTGCAGTCCTCCACCCTTTGATCATGTATTCCTTCCCACCCTTTGCTGGCTTTGGCAATTTGTGCAGATCCCTTTTTAAGCTGATTCAACTCACTAACCTGGCAGAAAACTAACCCATATGTAGATTTCTGTTGGGCGAATGAACTGAATCTTGTATCTTGGATAAAAGTGTATATTTCTGTTATGTGCCTCAGATGTTACACACCATCTACATTAGAATTTGCTTTAGCAGAATGAGGAAGGCCTTTCCTTTAGAGTCAACTGAGTAAAACAATCAGTTGTGATCCTAATTTTTAGAACTGGTTCATAAAGTCCTAGAATAAATAATAAATTCCTATTTTCAGAGATATAGATTTTCCCTAAAAATACTCAGTTCTCACTGTGAAACACAAGTGACACTTCAGAAGACGAACACCTTTTTGGTTCACCCACTGTTGTGCGTGACAGAGAGCTCCAACCACTAATTCTCACTATTCATCTACTAGATCTGAGATGTGACTTTCACTTTCTCCTGTAGTCTAGTCTCTGATGTCTCCTGATCTTCTAATGCATTCCTTGCTAAAGTGCCTTCTCTGTGTTTGTTTTCCTACCTTGATTAGCGTTAGCAACACTTTTTAGCTTAGCATCCTTTCTGAATTTTACTGAAGTGCTATAGATTACCTTTTTCTGATTAAAAATGGATCTTGAATTAGACTATACTTACTCCTCTGCATGCATCTCCCAATAACTTTTCAACAGTTGCTTATTATAGGAGTTCATTTTCAGCTTTTTGTTCACTTTTTGTGGACATGACAAAATGTTATATCTGAATTTACTATTCATCAAACTAGTTTCTATTGCCAATACAAATTTGTTTCAAATCCTTTGAATAACTTTGGTTCTCAAATAAAATTAGAGGCCAGATTCACAGAGCTCCTGCACGAAGATAGAGAGTGGGATCTAGTTCTAGTTTAAAACATCTAAAACTAGATGCGTATGCGTAGGTGTCTACTTTTGAGTTTTGTATCTCAGTTCCTGTTACAGTTAGTTGAAAGAGTTGTCATGCTCAAGAGAGACCAAAGAGAAGCAAGATCATTCTCAGATAGACATGGAGGGTTTGATTCAGTTGCTCATGCAGAGCTATCGAGTGCCAGCTGCAGTACTTCATGATATCACTCCCAATCTCCAGTTGTCCCTCCAGGAGGACACGGCTCTCCTGTTGGCCTTGTGTTATATCTGCCAGTATCCTGTCAATATCAAGGATGTGACACTAAATTTCTCTGTAAAGGCAGGTGAATTGCTCTCTAGGCTCCACTGGCTCTGTATTGACTAGACATCCCACTGATACAAGCCTGGTCACATAGGTCACAGGTTGGCACCTAATGAAGGTGTCAGCCTCAGACTGAATCCTCTGTATGAAGCTGCCTTTTAATCATAAAATTCAAGGTTATAGAACACATTCTGAATGTGGGAAACCCACGTTAAATTCCTCTTCTGTATATAAGTAAGTTTACATTTTCCATCATCCTCATCTACGCCATCATCAGATAGTCGGGTATCTGGGTAGAGACATTTCGATTTCATTGCTGGAATGGTTCAGATTTTTTATAAAATGCTTAGTGAGGGAAGAGGGAAGGAAAAGTGAATGATGCTTTACCCCAGTAGTTCAGACTTTTCAAAAGGGAGACACTTGCCTCTCAGTGCCCTGTTAAGTGCTCTAGAGAATGCTTAACTGTTTTCAGACAGTAGAATAATGTCAACAGCAGGTGAGTCTCCGGATAACTCAGCACCTGACTCTTTGGCCACTTGCACAGGAGGAGGAAGATACTTTTAAGAATACATTGCTAACTGAGTGAAAATTTGATTCTGTATTTCTCACATCCTGAATGATTATTATGAGCGACTGGGACAAACAGGATCATATCTAGTTTTGGCAAGGCTTTTTTTTTTTCCAGCTTGAGTGAGGCCATTTGCATAGAATGAATCAAATACATTTTGTTTTAAATTTTGCTGCAAAACTGTAATATCAAATGTTCAAACAGCTCTGATTTTCCATTCCCATGCCATCCTATAAGCTATTACAGCATTATTTCAGCTTAAAATTTCTGATCCCAGAGAATTTCTTTGTCAGGGATGGGCATATCAAAATATTGGGGGCTTAACAAAAAATTCATTCAATGAATACATTCTCCTTACTGTAATTTTTGGAGTCAATATAAAATTGAAATATATACCAAATGATCACTCGGCATGCCCAGTTTAAGCCAGTATTTAAGGGCTCATGCAAGATAAGATAATCATTTTATTTTTATTATATAATATTTATTGGCATCAATAAAATAATAGCTCTTCAAGCTATCAAAAAATTTCTTTTGTCTAACTGGTATTTTTTAAAAGAGAAAGAATTAATCCCCCTATGTGAGTAATGATTTTGCTGCCAGCCAACTGTAGAAAAACAGGTTTGACACTCAAAGGACTTAAAATTGTTAAAATGTAAAAGAACATCCGTTTTTATTAGGATAATATTCTTATGTGCATCTCCTAAGAAACAAAAGATACTCAAAAGCTCAAACTGAATCAATTCAAAAAAGAAACTACCAGATACCCAGATCACACTGCTGAACAGAACTTATATGAACTAAATTTAATAATATAATTTACAAAATATAGAAATGTCAAATTATATGTATCATTATTAGAAACACATGTTGGGTAATGTGAGCTTGAAGAAGTATTCATATTATTAATTGCACCATTAATACTAAAGATCTGGCTTTCAAAAGCGTGTGTGTGTCTAATGGAGTAAAATAGGCCTGTCATGGAATTTTCAGAAGTAGTTTAAGTATTCAAATAAATTTAGAGGATTATCAAAATTCCTCAACATGCATATACCTCTTAGGAACCCAAGATGCCTTAGCCTCGGGGAGTAAATTTAGTCTTGAAGTCTCTAGAAAAAGGAGACTGCTAAAACTGCTCATAGGTTTGGGGGTAAATTCTTCTCAGATATCACTGCTGTCACAGCAGGAATAAATCTAACATGGCTTCTGGTGAAAAAACTGTTTGAAAAAGGTTGAGGAGAAAATTACTTTCAACTGAGATTTCAAATCAGAATGCATGATCAAAATTTTGATATTTCCCACAATGGGAAATGGGAAAGCACTGAAAAACTTCAATATGATATTTCTTTTTGATGTGAAAGGATCATAAAATTTATGCTTTATCCTTATTTAAAAGAAAAAAAAGAAACATTTCAACATTGCCACAACAAAGCAAGATTATTTTTCAGCAATTCTCAGTGAAATTTTCATCACAATTCCTATATTCCATTTAAAATATCTTCCTTCTCTTTTTTTCCTTATTTTTTCATCAGAAGACTATTTTCTCAAAACACACCAAATGTTTAGCTTTTCTGGGCTTTTAAAATAGGGCTGGCGGATGTGCCGAGGCCAAATGGACAGCTGCAGCCCCTAAAACCGCTCGTCTGATTCCTGGCCGTGCCGGCCCAGCAGCCACCCAGCAGCAGGGGCAGCCACTGCAAACTAACTGCAGATATTGCTGGAGAAAGGGGGCAAAGCAAGAGCACAGAGACAGCTTGATATCCCCTGTATTTCTGGAGACTGGATTCAGTGCTGTGCAAAGACAGTCCTGTGGCCATCTGAGCAAAAAGCACTATGTTAGCTAAGTAACATACCTAAACCACCCAAATTCCTAATATAAGGAAATATGTAGGATCCTGCTCACAACTTCTTCCTTTCCCAACTCCCACTGCCATATTTCCACCCTGATATTATTCTCACAGAATAATTTAAATACAAATTCCATCTGTATTTACAATTTATTAAAAGACTTTAAAGAAAATCATAGTCCTGAACAACTACCATCTCTCCAGCCTGATGTTGCCAAATCCTTTAAGTGGTTAGCAAATTACATGTCACTTATCAGTTACTAATACCTTTTCCAGACATACGTGATTGGTATAAAACATTCCTGCATAACAAAGTACACATTCTTTTGTTTCAGATGATTTTCAAAATGATTTTTCCCTGGCATCAATGTATGGCAAAACTTCAGGTTTGTTATAATGGGAACCCTTTCTAAGCATTAAATCTCTTTCATTCAAAGACTTCTTCAATTGTTCCTGCAGTTTTCACACAAATGCTGGAATGTACATTACCTGATTTACTTGCAAATCAATCAGACAAAATAGTTCAGCTTTATCACTTATGAGCATAAACAATTAACACGCAAACCTTTCATGTATAAATAGCAGCAATACTGAAACCCACCAAGGCTTTGAGCCAAAAATTGTTGAAATAAGGTTCTAAGCAAAAAGTGTTACTTTCCATGCACATCTTTCATTCTTTTCTTGCTTTCCATACAGAAGTGCTGTACCCTTGATTTAAGGAAAGGTTCAATCAGGTAATGTGCTCTACACTTTTTTGTAAAAAGCTGTGTCCTTCATTCTTTGAAACTTCAGCAGGACTGAAGGAAATTCAGTTATTTCAAGACAAGTTTATAGTTACAGTCAGATTCATTGCTGGGATGACATCCCTCTTGACACTCCTACCTCATAAGGAAAGCTTGGCTGTGTATGTCACCTTCATGCCCCGAGCATAGTCAGTTATGACTGTTTGTAGCCCTCTGCTCGTTAGACCTTCACACTCTAATATACTTGTACAAATAGACTATTAATGTTGATAGTCCGTTCTCCACATTAATTTCCTTGATCAAAGAACAGTATTCTCTTAGAAAGTTAAAAATCAAAGTGTTACAAATTAAACTGTAACATTGTTGGAAGAAGTGTTTTACATGGATATGAAAGATAAACATTAGACTTAAAAAACATACGGCAGAGTCATCCTGTTGGTATAAACAAATGATTCATTAGAAATTTATGTCCACCTGAATATTTAAAAAAATAGAATACTATATGTGCGTGTGTGCACATAGTGAAACATAAATAAAGGAGAAAACCTAACCAAGAGGCAATTACAACAAGAAAACTTTATCTAGATTAAAAGTATAAATTGAAGTAGCAGGTTCTAATAGACTTTGGGCTTATAAATATTGTCTTTTTCTGTCTCCTTTGGTTTTGAACTGCAGCGTCTTCAAATATTTTATTTTTGTTTCAGCTCATTAAAGCATAAGTTGTTCTTGACGGACCAGTAGCCAACTTGCTGTTGGCTTTTAAAAGGAATGGTACTCTGGCATTAACAGAAGCAGCAGCAGAGTACCTTGAAGGTCACGATCAGTGGATGTGTCAAGAACAGCAAGAGTTAAATTCTTCTGCTGGGACATATTTGTCCAAAACCAGATAGTGCTTTCAGAAGACCTGGAGAGAATATATTCTTGCAACCTCAACTAGAGCTGAAGAAAAATGGTTCTTTAATGAAATAAAAATGTTTCATATTGTTTTCTGTTTTGAGAAGCTTTATTACATCTTGGATGAAATTTCTGGTCAAAAGGAGAGAATTAAAGAAAAAGAAATAAGGGAAATGAGAAAGAAGAGAGAGATACACTGATGTTTCTGTTTCGGAAGAGTCGATAATCTAATGTTTACCTGCAATATGAGAAATCTAGGTTCAAATCATTATTCTAAATCATGCACTGGAGCCTTTCTCCTGTACTGCAAGCAAATACT
Source organism: Apteryx mantelli (assembly GCF_036417845.1). Taxonomy (NCBI): domain Eukaryota; kingdom Metazoa; phylum Chordata; class Aves; order Apterygiformes; family Apterygidae; genus Apteryx; species Apteryx mantelli. The sequence continues at coordinate 16,391,798 of NC_089978.1, forward strand.
AAAGATTTTTAGCTATGGTGGACTTACCTCAAGTTTTCCATTAAATATATTTATATTAATTTCATTCTGTTACAGAGTGAAAATCAGTTTTAAGATCTTGAAATTTTTGGCCAAAGAGCATTTGTGTTTTCCAGCCAGCCGTAGGCTTGGCCCAGTGACTGCTCTGGCTATACAGTGTTCAGTCACAAACTACGGGACTGGCTCTGAGCATTAAAGGTGCACCAACTCTCTGAAAGACGCTGTCCATGTATTTTGGAATATGGAAGCATGATCTAATTAATCCTTAAGGAAAACTTTAACAAAGTATCTGCCTTTATATATTTGTGGAAGCACAGAGAGGACCTGTGGAGGGTAGGGACACTTGTCTCCTTCCCCATCCCTTTCCAGCAGTGGTTCGGGGCAGAGCTCCCCGCCCTGAGGCCCGCCTGTACCGAGCGCCCTGCTCTGCGTGAGGGAGCATGCCTGCCGTTTTACAAAGTCCGTGTGTGAGTGTGTGCATGCGTGTGTGCGTGTGCGCCTTGACACAAATTCTGTGCCTTGATTCACATGCAATTACCGCACTGAAATGACACTTAGCCTAGAAAATTTGTAGAGTCACTTGAAAAATCAGAGTAGTTCTAAATGCAAATTATTCACACAGTTACCTGATCTTGTGGTATATGCAATTATTTTAGGGTAATTTATATGTTTTTGTCATTTTTAAGTGCCCTGGAAATAACAAAAGTGAATATATCTTCCAGTATGTTTCCTTTGCATGTTATTAAGTTATTAATGAAGAAATTTATCAAGGAAAGCAAGTTCATGGCAAAAATCCTAGGATCGCTGAGATGATTTTTAAAAACAAAGTCATGGCTGTTCCATGACATTCATCATTACTAACTCTGTAAAAACACAGAGAAGAAACAGAAAATATTGTTATATTACTGAACCTTTCAAAGTTACTCAATAGATTCAAGACAGTGTTTTTCATTCAGGGATAAAGTTTTTAACTATATTTTTTCTGCTTAATTCCTCTTCTCAGTAACGTTTAAAGCAGCATAACAACAGAAATGGCAAATTTCCATTCTATGAGAATGAAAAAGTTTCTCTGTATTACAGATCAGAAACTAAGATACTAATTTACATAACAAAGAAATAAGGTATAATATGTGATATTTCACATTTTTTATACATATGCAAAGATTTGCCTACAGAGATTCACATGACCTTTCCAAGACCTTATTTTCTATCAGAAATGTTCAAATTAACTCCTAGAGCTGCTCACTTTTCACTCTTTCCAATGCTTTCCAATCACTTTTTTTCTTACTATTGATGGTATGGGCTATTCATAGAGGCCATATCATATTATGGAAATTTAGTTTGACCTTCTAGATATAGCAAGATACAGTATTTCACTCAATAATTCTTGCACCCATCTTAACAGTTCATGATTAAATTAAGCACATATTCAAAGACATTTAATCTTGATTTAAAGATTCCAAGTGATGAAGAACTGATCACATTTTCGGTTATCTATCTGTTGTAAAACAGTTATATTCCATTCTTTTCATAGCTTGACCTTTCTGATTCAGATTGCTAGAAACTGTAGCTCATGAGTATTTGGTAAGATTAAAGCATTTTCTGATTTAAATAGCTTTACCATATATAAATTATTATAGAGTACAGTCACTTTTTCCCTCTTATTCTTCTGTTTTGCGAAAGGGTTACCTCAAAAAAATGAATGTGTTTATCAAAGCTGAGGTATGACCACAGACTTGATTGCTACAAGCTAGTATGAGTTGCTGGGATACCTTTTGCAAAGATCACTTTTGCAGGCATTTCTGAGCTTCTGTTTTTTCAGTCTACAACACACAGATTTCATATCTACATGATTCTATTGTAAAATATCCAAGAGTGTATGCAGCTCCTTCCTGCACTTTGTATGACACAGTGTGGTTCTCCTAGGCCAGCATTACTTTCCATGTAAAGGAAACATCACTGTATCCCAAGTATGTGTTAAGCACACAATTCTTAGGGGCAATCCCACTTGAAAGAAAATCCAGTCATCAATAACAAACAAGTCAAGAATGGTGAAAGGTCTGAGTGGAGAAGAGTATCCATCCTTTATAATATTATTGTTTCCCTATTAACTACCTCTAATGTCAGTGAAAGCAGCTATTCAAATTCCCGGTCCCAGTCAGGCAGCTTTCGAAAAAGCTGTTTGCCAACACAATACTACTTGCTAAGAAGAAGCCTGTTGTTTGTCACCAACTCTATAAGGCTGAAGTCAGTAATTCCATGAAAAGCCTACTGTAATAGATATGAAGACTAGCTGGTACACATATGTTTACCTGGAAAACAAGTCAGTCAATGCTGATGATACGCTTCCTTTGTGCTATTCTGGGAGCACTATAGCCATAATGAAGGAGAAGTATCATTCTGCTAACATGTACCTTTAACAGAAACTGCATAGCACAGGTATCCCATAATATTCTGAAAGCAAGAGTAAGATTTTTTAAGAGACCACTGTCGCAGGGGTGAAGGGGGGGGAGAAGGTTATTGGTTATTAGTTAACAGATGTATTGAAGATGGCCATACAGCGTAGTCATAGCAAGGAAACCTTACTGCACATTTGTTAGTGCCCGAGTCTCAGTTTCTTACCACTCCAACGGTTTCTTGTCAGAGGTTCTCTTAACTCCCGGAGAGTAACCGTGAGAGGCGTCCCAGCTCAAGGGGATGTTCACCGCCGTGCAGCCCGCTGCCGTGCAGGAGAGCTCAGTGGGCTCTAGGCTGCAGCGCTATTTATGGGCACGGAGTTTGACTCGTGGTCATACAATATTTGGTGCGGAGATATACCTTTTCACTGACCTCATGCTGTGTTGGGGAAAATACACCTTTTTGCTGATCTCATGCCCATTTCTGGCCTCACCAGTTGCAACCAGTATCACCTAGTTCCTCCTGGTCAGCCCTGGGCGCAGCCAGTTATTTGTGGTCAGCTGGGGCCTGAGACAAGGTGTTTGTGTGTGTGTGTGGGGGGGATAGCTGTGCTTCACCACACTTTGGGCCTGAGATGGGGGGGGGGGGTAGTTGTGCTCTGCCACGTTTTGGGCCTGAGATGTGTGTGTGTGGGGGGGGGGAGTAGTTGCGTTCCGCCACAACCACTGTGAATGAGGATCCTACTTTCAGTAGGAAAATCATTTACTTTTCAGCTGAGCTAAACTGAGCTAGTTCTGGTCCGAAAAGGCGTCTCTGAGCTCCATGTGAGCAAGCGCACCCTGCTAGGATGGATATGCAGCTTCCAGTAACCAACCCGCTCAGCATTAGCCCAAGTTTCCCTGCAGTGTTACTGCATACAAACGTGCAAAAACCCCGCCCTGACTTCTTGGTAAAGAACTATGCATTTTTGCATTCAGTTGTATAAATGTGAAACTGCAGAATTAAAAACTGTTTGTTTGTGCCTTCGTCTACGCCCACTGCAAACGAAGGCAGTTGAAACACTCCCACTGTACAGTGCTGCACTGAGCGCAGAATTTCAGCAGCCCCAGCAGTATAAAGGGATCCTATTCATGTGCTAAATATTAAAATGAGGCAGAGTTAAAGCAACATGGTATAACAAGTTTTCCCCATTTTCATGCCTACAGCTCACTTGGTCTATACTGCTGATTTCCTCCCCCCTACCTTATCCCCATAATAATTACAACTGGAGAAATGCTATTTAAAATTATGAGTTTTTCAGACTTACTTTTTCATTCCTACTGCCCCCTCAACCAGAAGTGTTGATTTTTTCAGTGAAAAGCACACAAATGTGCTAGGATTCAGCCAGTTACACAGAAATATGCTACAGAGAATAATGACCTAGTAAGGTCCAGAGGGTCACAGATGAAAAGATCTGAGATGTGAAGACTATTTAAAGAGTAATATCAACATCAGTAATGTAAGCATATCACAAAATAACATATATTTTCTTTTTCACCATATTCATCCTGTGACACTCTGCCACAGTTATGGAAGGATCCACAAGTTTAACAGAGATAAAAAAGGGAGCAGGCATACTCATGCAAATATCTGTAGTTACAATAGCTTTAGAAAAGGGTAATTTTGTATAAATTCTCATGTACCATAGTATAAGTGCGTCACTAAATTCCTGCTAGTAGGAAACTGTGCCTCAGTTTCAGTACATACTGAAGCATCACCTTTGAAGTCTTGAGCTATGTGAGAAAACCCACCACAGAAAGAGGAGTTCAGTTTAGCTGTCACTGATCACAGCTGATTAGTTTACTTCTTCTTCAGTCACACCATTTCATCTGCAGCAAGCACTGAAGAGTATAATTATTCGCCTCTTTGCTAAAGGAAGAATGAAAACCAGGTGGCGGACAAAATGATGATGCTGGGAGGATAATCCTGCCCTTGCAGCCCCCTGGGAATGGGAAAGGTGCAGAAATCCCTCGATGGGTGCTGTCCTGGGGTGCCGGCTGGGCAGCCCTGCGCGTGCTCACAGCAGCTGGAGCAGGATGGAGAACCAAATCCACTTTTCTGACGCCGCCATAAAGGCTGGGCCGCGTCCACAGTCAGCAGGACCAGGTGGGAGCAGGGAGGGTGCTTTTCCTGGCCAGCAAGGGAACACACAACGGATGGATCGAGCATCCTGCTACGACCATGTCAGTGACCATTCCAGGCCTGGCGGCGCTGGCAGCCTCCTGCCATTTTAAAACACACATCATATCACAAAAAAGCAGCCAAGCTGCTGTTGGATGCCAAGTCCTGTGGCTGAGATACACATGCTCTGGAGGTGGTATGGATCTTGGGACACTCTCTTCATGAAGGGGTCGAGTCCCGCCAGAAAAATGGAGACACAACTCTGACAGCTGAAACATTCAGCTTCAGGCCTTCCAGAAAGTTTTTCACTGTTTAAAGAATAATCTGATGCAAAATCCTAAAGATTTCCTTATTTTAGGACATTTGTTCTCATCTATTCCCAGCTTTTCTCTTGGCAAACAGTAGAAGTAATCTTATCAGATGAAATTCTCTTCTGTTACAGCAAGGACACTGCATTCAAATGTCACTAGGGCATCATCACAAGATAATTTGACCTTTTTGTCATTTCTACTACATTTAATAAAAATAGAAGTATCCACACTCCTTACTTAAGGCATTTAACTTTGTGCTGAAGCTGGGAGACCAGGTACTGTGTGGAGCAAAGGAGTAAGGGAGGCTCCTTACACAACTGCTCTCAATTGCTCTCTAAAGGCTCCATGTACTACAAAGAGATTCTGGGCTCCTGACATAGGCATCCGAGTAAAAGGTCTAAAATTATCCCCTAACCCCACTATATCCAATTTTGCTGCACTTCATAATGTGAGGTTGTATGCTGCATTGTTAACAGAGCTTCGCCACACAAAGGTGCTAGGAACCACCATCGTCAGCGGCATACAGCTTCTCGCTTGCGGAAAATTTTGCTGCCTTGGTTAAAATATCATGACCTATAATTGTGTGTGGAGGACTGTAATTAGTGATAAACCAAAGCTGGCAAATAGAGTAGGGGAATTATAGTTTAGAGAAATATAGGGCCTGCTCTTGCTTCCATTTAATTTAGTAGGAGCAAAGCCGCAAAGTATTTGCAACTAAATTCCCCACGCCCACCTGAGTGGGGTAGGTAAGAAAATCATATTCCATCTGTGTTCAATGGTGTTGCCCAGCAAGTCTGGAAGCGCTTGCTGCACAGAAGAACCGAAACCTGGAGGGGCAGAAAATGTCATAGCCCAAGAATAGCTTAAAATGAAGATGTCCCTAGGGATGAAAGAGGTTTGAATCCTCTTGGTTACAAGAGGGAATTAAACCTGAGGATGCCGCGTTCTGAGTAAGTGCTAAGATACTGCAGAGGAATGGCAGCATAATACTAAAGACTCAATTTTAAAAAGAAATAACTGTTCCTGCTCTGTTTTAGAAAGCAAGAGAGGAAGGACTTTGAGAGGAGAGTCTCAAGTGGAGAGAAGCACTTTCCTGCAGTTCTGCATAAGGCACCTCAGCTCTGGTAGAGTGACATTTAATATACATCCTATTTACAGCGTTCCCCCACAGGCAGACCTTAGGCGTCTTCCAGCCAATGTATTTTAGCAGCTCTCAGCTTCATGCACTCCCTGTTTTGGGATGCCACTTTTCCTCCCCAGGCACTGAACAGGGATGTAAGGCACATAGTCAGGTACAGGGGATTTCACTAGTGAAGCACCTGAAAGCTTGATTGTGCCAGATTCAGCTCCCCACTAGAAAAAACTAAAAATCCTAGTATCTTCCTATCTCATAGAAGAGAGTGCCGTTGTTAGAGTCAGAGCAATAAAGCTGTGTGGTGCTCGGAAGCTGTTGTGATCAGGGTGTGCAGAAGAGCACCAAGGGGTACTCTGTTGCAGCTTATTTGATTCAGAAGCACCTGAACTGGTGGCATGTCTGGAGTACTGAAGCCGTTTTCTGTATCAACGTTTAGCATGAGAGAATTCAGATTAAAGCCAGAGAAGATAAATGCACAGAGAATACTGTGGCACTTTTCTTCTCCTAGATTTTTAATATTTTAAAATTATGCATGTTAAGCAATAATTTATATTTGATTATTTTATTCATCAGTTGTTTTCCATTAGTTCTTAGTTTTTATTACAGCCCTCTAAATATGGTTCAGTGTCATAACTGTGTTACAGATTGAAAGCAAAATTTTCCCTGTTTGGGAAAAAATAGTACTAAATAACAATTACTCTTCAGGCATAAGGCACATAGACCTATTAGCTTTCTTATTGGAGTTAAGATGTCAGCCATTTCAATGTATAATTGGAGACATATTGGATAAGTATGGCGAATATGAATTCCTATGATTGAAACCTTAGCCTTTTTTCAAACTGTGAAATGCTTATATCAAGGAATGTTATTATTATGAATATATGTGCCTGAATTGTAAGTTCTCAGGGTGTAATCTCAGATTTTGGTATGCGTATATGAGATAGTGATACAAGAACACTGTGGCTTTACTGTTTGAATAAACAGATAAATGAAAGTAGTGATTTACTTTTGGTGGTATTTTTGTCTCTTAGCAACCCCAATTGTTTTCATCATAGTGCTTTTATGTTTGAGTTATGTATCAATTTACAGTACTTTAAAGTGGGTATTACAGTAATCTTTCAGGTTATAAACTGTTCTTTTGGATTGCAAGCTAATTATAAGACAGGCTCTTTTTTTTATCTTTTAAATGTTAGATCTCATCTAAATGTTTTTGAATGCTATCAAATTAAATAATTTTCTTATTGGTGTAATAACAGGGTTGGATAACCAGAGAGACATCTTTCTTGGAGAATTTACATTTTCAGGTCTTAAACCTGCATAAATGAAACCACATTCCTAACTTTCACATATTCTCTGTGCATGCCAATTCGATCTAAAATACATATTTTGAGCAATTGCTTGTTTCTTTGTTCTATTTACTGGACACAGCCCCTGACTGCCTCTCTGCTTTGGCTTTCTATACAAGTTTTTTCTTTGGAGCTTTTTGATTAATTTACTTCAGGAAGATTAGCTTGAAACAGCTAAAAGTTGTACCAGTTGTTTAGGCAGCTAAGTCATTAAATTTTCTATGAGATTTTACAGTCATCAGACATGTCATAAAAATTGCAGGATAAAGAAAAAGAAAATACTGTGCTGGAAAGGTTTAGGTTCAGACTGATGTCCCCTTCAAAGGACATAGGCTCAAATGACATCCATGGAAATATACCAGAAATACAAGAACTTTTAGACACATTTTTTAAAATTCCTCTTCTCCTCATTTTAACATCATGTATGCTTTTTAAGTACATAAACTATTAAAATCATTCAAATGAAATAATATTTCAAATTATGGAAATGGTTATCTTGGAACAAGTACCATCTTGCTAAACTGGGAACCATAAAAGATCATAAAACAAACAATTTGAGTAATCTAAAATGGAACATTTCTGACCTCAGTAAATAGGCCTAGCTCACTGAGAAAATATTCTTTCATTTTCTCCCATGTCCATAACAATACTTCTTCAAATGTTTCAACATCAAAGGCTCATGAAAGCTGAAATAAGGATGCTGTTCTCAGAGTAAGTGCCCTGGTATCTCTGACTAAGGTAGACATTCAACTAATTCTACCTGTAACAATACAAGGTGATAATAGATATAATAAGGGATAAAAAACATTCTGGTAAATAAGAAACACAGTCACACAGAAATGTGAAAGTCCATGTATTTATCACACATGAAGAAAATAAAGCCCCTTTTTCATCTTCTGTATTTACACATTTATGGCTGCATAAAACAATATACAGACTCATTTAATTAAATTATATATAAGAAAATCCATAATATATTATACATAAGAAAATTGCCCTACTTTGGACTGCTTTCTCTCGGGCTGGAAAACTTTAGAAAAATCCCAGAAACACTGCACAGCTGGGTTGGGAAGGGACTTCTGGAGATTATCTGGCCTAACTTTCCTGTCCAAGCAAAGTCCCCTAAAGCAGGTTGCCCAGGTCTAAGTCCAGTCAGGTTCTGAATATCTCCAAGGATGGAGACTCCACCACCTCTCTGGGCAACCTGTTCCAGCGTTTGACCACCCTCACAGTAAAAACATATTATGTTTAGCTGGAATTTCTTGTATTTCAGTTTGTGCCCATTGCCTCTTGTCCTGTCACTGGGCACCACTGGGAAGAGTCTGGCCCCATCTTCTCTACTGCCTCCCCCACCCCTAAATAAGGTATTTTTACACGTTGATAAGATCCCATTAAGATCCATCAGTAGATAGTGACAGCTTACCACAAATGTTTTGGCACCTTGGGTGGGATGTTCTTATGTGGTTCTCCTGGCACACAGACTGACCATGAGCACTTTACCACTAGTGCAGATTACCGGATTCAAAAACCTCAAAAAACGCAGCTGTGAATATGAAAACAAATAAACTACTTACTGGTATAAGTAGACAGAAGGAGCCATTACATCAAGCGAGGTCTTAGTCTTAACTTAAACAAGCCGTATAAAAAATACATTGATCTGCAAATTAAGAATACAGTTAGAATTTATTTTCTAAGCTCTTTCAGTCAGGAACTGTATTTTCATGTTTATCCTTAATACAGGCTTTTCCAAAAGGCCTCAGGAGTGCTGGCTAAGGTAATTTAGTTAGACAGTAGTGTGTGAAGTGGAATCATTTTTTTTATACACAGAATTTCAGGATACACTTATGAACAGAATTTTTATTAAAATTTACAAAAGATTATGTTTTGGATTGTTTAGAAGCTGCTGTTCAGGAGAAGTATTTAGAAGCCATAACACACGGGATCAGACGTGTCATCTGACTGTAAAAAGGTTTTTTACTTTAGTCGCCCAGAAGAGGGACTGAGATTAAAAAAAAATCCTGCAATTTTAAAGTTAGACAGGCCTCTGGGAAAGAAAATGGAATTTAGTTGTCGGTCGTTGCTTTCAAGTAAGAACAGTGAAGCCTGGGGTACTGATGAGACATGGCTATCAATAGTCATTAAAGTTAGAAATATTGAGTAGTAGTTTTTTCTAGTCTATAGAGTCAGTAAAAAGATAAGGAAAACATGCAATTGAATAAAGAAACCTATTAAAGTAGCCTGAATAGCAGCACATTGATTTAGCTGAAAACAAAAAGAGCAAATAGCAAAAGAAAACCGAGAGGCAAAAAAAGAGTGAACTGTTTTGGATGGAGAGAAGAGATATTTAAGCAGGAAGAAGAATAAATGACAAAATAAATGTCATTTTGTGCAAATCATAATCAAGCTGTAAAACTCTGTAACAAAATTGTTCAAATACCATGAATACCTGATAGCGTAGACAGAGGCATACAAAGTCAGACTCCAGGTTCCTTTGGACCAGTATTTGGTCTCCTTTCCTTCTCCAATTCAATGAGTATCATCAACAAACTTGGTTACTTTACACCCCTTTCTTTGAATCATTTATTCATGTGCTGAACAGGCACAGCTGCAGGCCCTGACGCTTGTGCTGAGAGCTCTGCTGAGCCCACTTTTACTCTGGATTTTATTTTAAGCAATCAAATGCTACGTGAACAATGTCTCACATGTCTATTTCCTTCTTACAGCAACTTGTCATCTTGAAGAACCTCTCCTGAGGCTATCTGTTGATTATCTTTTAGAAACCCAGGTAGACCATATCAAATAAATTGTTCTTGCCAACACACTTGTTGACTTCTTCAAAGAACTCTAATAGACAAATGAGGCCTGACTTTCCCTTACAAAAGCTGTGTTCATTCTTCCACAGCATACTGTATTTATCTATGTCCACTAATTCTTTGTTTGATAGTTCACAGAGTCTCCCCTGGAGTATTTAAAATTTGAAGAATTATCAGCCACCTTCTAGACCTATAGTATCAAAAAGGTTTTAAGTTAATGGTTGAAGACCATAGTTAAATAATTTAGGTATTTCATCTTATCATTCCTTTAGATCTCTTGGACACATGACGTCTAGTTATGTGATTAGCAGTGATTAGTTACTGTTCATTTTGTCTATTTGCTGCACAAGTTCTGCCAATGCTTTGATACAAAACAGATCCTCTGACATATTGTCTGCAAAGAATGGGAATCTCCCTGAGCTCCTCTGCCAGAATATGAATGCAAAGAAAAACAAATTTTTCTTGTTATAATTTTATCTTCTTTGGGTGCTTTTTTGATACACTGATCATCTATTGACATGAGATTGAGAGATGCATTTTTTAAATCTCTCACAATTTGTTCCAAAAGCTCTTTTTTGATTAGTTGTATGTTTCTGTTTGGCCAAATATTCTGTCATCTGGACACAACATTAAATTTTTGAAAGAAGCCTTCTTGCTTTTAACAACAACTCTTATCTTGCAGTTTAGCCATATGAAAAATACTTCATAATTTCATGACCATCTTCAGTTAAGCACGACTGATTTTGCATATTCTGTACTATACAGCTGACAGCATATTTTCTATTAACTTTTATACAAAATCAGTTTGTCAGCTCATTCCTCAACCATGAAGCATTCAAATACTGTGAAACTGAATGTTATTTTCAATAAGTATGTGAAGTTACATGAATTTGTTGGAAAGACTGCAGCGTAGGTTCTCCTGAATTGAGAATGAGGGTAAATGTACTTCAACTTTAATAGCTAGAAATAGCATAATGTATTCTGCTTACTCAAGAAAATATATTCACACAAATTCATTGACACATATTTTGACTGATCAAACAGCCAACATGAAGGCATGCACACTCATATTGGACATTTGGACATTTGAAAATTACACACCATCCTTAGTTCTTGAATTGGCCAGATAAACAGTTTCAAGAGCTATGTGACCTACTACTCACAGGAGATGTAAGAATGTAAGATGTAAAGTAGTCATGTGATGTAACAAACATCAGGAGTTTTTTTTACCAAAATGAGTTAAGCTGTCTTGGCAAGGAAAACATATGTTGGAATCAAAGATTTGTTTAAAGTCTAGATCAAGTCTGAACTAGTAGTAAATTAAGGGGGAGTGGCAACTGTAATATCTATGTGCAAGAAAGATCAAGGGAAAAGTGCTGGAAAAGGACCCATTATTGTAACTCAGTGGCATGCAAACATTTGCAAGGTGGGGAGGGAGGGGTTTCTAAGGAAATTATCAAATGAAAAAAGTTAGAATATGGCACAAGATATCATATAATACTACTAGAAGTACACAGCCAAACAAACCTGACACCTCTTTTGATTGGATACATTTTTTTCTAGACAAAGGAAACATCATAGTTCTGATTTAGCCTGAACTTCAGATAAGTATTTGATAGACTATAAATGGGAAAAATTATTTGAGTAGGAAAAAAAATGAGGTTTACTGAAAGAACTGAAGAATGGATACAAGACTAAAACACAGGAATATGGAACAGTAAGAGACATATCAGTCTGGAAAGATTACTGATGAGGTCTCTTAAAGAATGGCTTTAGGAATAATATCTTATATTTTCACGTTGGCTTAAAAATCGTGCCAGAAATTTCCTGATGAGAAAGCTGGTTGACATTGTTAAAGGGAAAAAAGGCTGGTATTTCAGATGTAGGAAAGCTAGATACTTTGAAGATCAGAGTATTAGGAATAGGATGAAATGTTGTTCTATAACATCCAAATCATGAAAAGAAGGGTTATTAAATGTGATTTTTACTGCAACAGGGAGCTTAGATGGATTTTGACAAGTAGGAGAGAGATCTAGCTGTATAAATCAAATTTTGGCATAAGGGTGAGTCACCAGTCTGTATAACCATAACAGAAGAAATGCAGTTCTAGTGTATATCAGTCAAAGTGTTTCCTGTAGAGAAACAGAAGTACTGGTAACTGAGTCATCAGGGGCTCAGTTCAGTCGCCTAAACTCAAGTAGCTGTTTGCAATGCCCTAGAGCATCTGAAATCTTCATGGGGATGGCATATTTGACAATAAAACATGACAAACCTATGGGGCACCCTTCTACTGGGAAGCTAAACAAGACATCTCATATTGCAATTGCCAGATATGTTTAGGCAACTGAAGAGCATCCTAGGATTTGTATATGTTTAGTTGCATTGACTATAACAGTGAAAAAGAGAATGGGCTCCAACAGAAGAGTGCATCTTCAGCTTGATCCTCCAGAAGAGGCAGTGAAACTATTTCTTTAGGTGTGCAATTTTTCAAGCAGTTCATTTTATTCCTATTTTTACTTTTCTTAAAGTAAAACTTTCATCCAAATGCAAAGAAACAATATTTAATATGACCTGTCAAAACATTTTGCTGGCTGTACTTAAATGAAACTACATCTTTCCATGGCTGCTGTCCATCCCGTTAGGAAATGAAGGCATCTAAAGCACATGAATGCTGCTTTGAAGTTTCTTTTAATAAATGGAGATATGCCAAGATGAACAGAAATATAGTTTATTGTGCTTCATGAGTTGGTTACAGCTGCACTGAAAGCTTCATCCAGACTTTTGCAATAGCATGGGAAAGGGAATACAAATCTCCTTCCAAGCTTTCCCAAGACCTAACTTTCCAAATGCCAGTAATGTCTACTGTACATGCTCATACTCAGACAAACACAACAAACATAGGCTGTTCATTCGCAGACCCAAATGAAGACTACTGTCATCAGGATACCTGTTTCTTTGTCAGGTCTTCTCAGATCCAGAATATGAAACTCAGTGCATTTATTTTTTTATGTTTCTAATATCATTTCTTGGAAGGAGATGAAAGAAAGAATGTCCACAGGACAACCTGTTTTTCCCTTAGAAATACACTGATGTTTGGCATTCAAAATCAGTTTTATTAAGGAAGGTCAGCCTTTTGCTGGGTATTCTAGGCCCTTGGTGATGCCTCTCTTAAAGTCAGAAATATTTTTCATTTCCAAAGAATCTCCTGCTTGTTATCTGTAAGGTCAGTGATGTGGAAAGAAAAAACAGACAATTCCCATATTCGGTGAATAAATCATGTTGTATATTTGAGAACTTTCTTTGGAGCAGCTGTTTTACTTTCTCCTGTTTCTCAAAACTAGTAGAGTATCATCCTGATAGAGGTTTATTGTACAACTGACTAGAGCAGGCCTGTAAAAATGCCATTCCTTGTTTCAACATATAAATAATTCCTCCCCCGTAACCTCACTTTGGTCACGGATAGCCCAAACCTGCATATGAGTTGATGAGCTCCCTCCAGACTCCTGCTGCCTCTGGAAAAAACATTCCCCATCATAAAGATTGCTTTAGAATTAAGCTAATGTTGAAAATATGGAGAACAGGAAAAAAAGCTGTAAATTTACTGCTTGAAATATGAACCTAATGCCCCAAATTATGAAAACAATGAAACCTGGTCACCACAAATTTTACAGAGCTGCCACAAATCTCTAATGTTTCAGAAGAAAGATTTCCAGAAGAGGAAGGACACAAGCCAGTGAAAGAAAAAGCACTAACACTCTTTCCATGAAATTCACAGATAGCCCAACTCTTGCATCAGACTAAACCAGTTTGAACTGCCATAAGCTTTCTTTCTTTATTATTAATGATCACTCAAAACAACCAAAACCAAAACCTGCTGTGCTGGAGACTGTACAAAAAGAGTAAGAGAAAAACCCTTTCACTAAAGAATCCAGGAGAAAGATAAATCAGGATGCAGGATTAGAAACAGCACATATGAACAGAAAGAAAAGTGTGATGGACACTGTCATATTAATTTCACAATTTGGGGAAAGGCAGAAGAGTGAGGAGGAGAAGGTTTTCTGGTGATACATCTGGTTAAAAGCAAAAAGAAGAGGGTAGTGTTATTTTAAAGAAAAGGTAACAGAAAGCTTGGAGCAGTGACTGGGAGAGGATACTAACATCACAATGCTGTATGGAAGGGGGACTGAAGACACAGGTGCCAAAATAGAAGGGAAAGTCTAGCTGCTACTACTACAAAAAAATCCTTTAAATATTCAAAAACCTCTCCTTTGATGACCCCTGCACCTACTTCCACCAGTTGACATTGCTTGCTGATTTATCTTCATTTAGAAAAACAAACAAACAAACCCCCCAAACCCCACCACGCTCTGACAGACAAGAGAAAGAGAGAAAAGAAGGGTTTTCCCCAAGCATGAAAAGGTCTCCTCTGTGCAGCTGTTTGTCTGAGAATGTCTAAACGAAATTGTATTTTAATTGGACATAATCTTATTGTATGGTCAGTAGACAGTGAATAGAGAATGTAGCAAATTAAATAAATAGAATCAAACTGCTTTCTAACTACTTTCTTACAAAGTCAATAAGGAATTCGCAATTAGATCACGGTGGTTCAGGCAACTACTTCCCAGTTCAGAAGAGAATCCAGCTGGCATTTGCAAAGCAATATTGTCTTTGCAGTGCAAAATGTAACATGCTCCTGGTTTTTGAGTTTCGCTTTTTTTTAAGAGAGAGTGGGGAAGGAGGCATTAGATCCCACACCAGGACTCCCTAGGGCAGGTTGCACCCATGGACATCTGGCAGAAAAGCAGCTGCATGAATGCAGAACCCGTTCTTTCCACACCACCAGTCATCACTATAGCTCTATGTCCTGACAGAAAACACATATGGGCAGGATATGATAACATGCAGGTAATGTTTTCACATGGTCACTTTTCATTCTGCAATTACAGTTGAGACCCAGTGGAGAACGGGAAGGCTGTCCTTGATCAATGCCATTTTAGGAGACTTGGACGGACCCCGCTAAAGCAGTCTCAGGAGAAGTAGCTGCTCTATTTGAGAAGCTGTGGAGGCCAGAGGAAGAGGACAAATACATGCCTGTCATTAAACAGGAAGAATTAGGGGCTTATAAAATAATCAATTTATCATGAAAGTTCTGTTAAAAATCAGTAAATAAGTACTTAAATGGAGACATACCAACTCAAACTTGTTTTGAACAAATACTGTGAAACCAGCATAGCTTTTCCTGTGACTGTAAGCAGAAACAATCATTTTGACACAAGCATTTGACATGTCTGTCAATTATCACGTGGCCTTTCATAAGCAAAACAAGAATCATCTTTCCCTGTTCTAAAATGTGATAAGGCTACTCTATGTTCGACACTAAAGTAGTTAGAAAACTTCACTCAGATAGGAGTTAGCTTTGTTCATTTTCTAAATGGAGGGATGTAGTATTCAGCAGGGATACGTCCTGGATCCAGTACTATTCAATAACCTCATTTACCATATGGGCATCGGTATCTGAACAGAAAGCACATGTTATTAAATTTACAGATGACAAGAGGCTGAGAAAAAATGACTGCCTTGGAGGACAGAATTAGAACACAAAATGGTCTGAACAACTGTAAAGGGGTCTGAAAAACAAGGCTGAAATTCTGCAGAGATAAGTTCAAGGTATTTATTTAAATATTGCCGCTTTACAAATCCAGCTAGGGAAATAACCATTAGAAATAGCTTAGAAATAGTCTGTTAGAACCTCAAGGGGTCGTGGCAGGTCACAAGCTGAAGAGGATGTAGGAACATCATACTGTTGTTAAAAAGAGTGTATTAGAGTATGGCCTGCAAGACGCGTGATATAGTCCTTACTCTCTACGCTCCACCGGTAAAGCCTTTGCTCTAATACCATGTCCAGTTTTGAAGACTGCGCTTTAAGGAATACTATTGAATACTGAAGATAGTTCAGAGAGGAAAACAAAATGGTTTATGAAAGGAGGGTGTTTCCAAACACCCTCTGTGTCTGCACACTGCCATGAAGCGCGTTGCACTGTAACTTCTTCAGGAACTATTTAAAAGTTATCAGATGAGTATCAAGTCTTGCAGAAGTTTGTGCCTTAGTATACTTGCTAGTGTAATAAGTATATGTTTGTATTGAGAGTCAGTGCTCTTTCATAATAAACCTTCTGGTTTATGAGAGCTTTTTCAGGCTTTTAGAGTACATATTTTCATATCTGTGCTCCATATCTGCCCTGCCCTAAAGTTTAATATAACTGACAAATCCAGTTCATTCCCTTGGTCATTATTTATAGCAAATTGTAACAAAGACTAGCTTACAGACTGAATTACTGGAATCAGCTAAGAGATGTTCATATCAGCTGTGTGAAGAGAAGAGCCATGGAAAATACCCAGACTTCCTCTTCTCAAGGAGCTCAAAGTGAGTGAAGTGGCATGTCAGACAGATTCTACTGCAGCCGCAGTAAGCACAAAAGACATGTTATGGTCTAGAAAAGGTGCCTTTTTGAAGCAAACTGCAATTTTGAAGCTTAGAATAAATTAAGAAGTACCAGAGGGCAATATACAAATTTTACAAAAGGAGAATTACTACTCATCCTCTTGCAGCTGGAAGAAAGCAAACACGGCTATCATATCCTTCCAAAACTTCTGTGGACGCAGAAGGCAAATGTGGATGTAAATCAGGAGAAATACAAAGTTCTCCAGAATTCCTTGTGCAGTTAGGGGGATACTATCAACTGCTTTATAATTCAGACCTCATTTTTTAACAGGAATCACTTTCTTGTGATTTTTTTTTTCTCTGAAGTAGCCATCTGTTGCTCCTCTTATAGTCAGCTGTATATGAGGTATAAGAGTTATCAGAGGTAGAGGTGAGCTAAAGGGAATAATTCCGCAGCAGGCAATTATTCACATGTTGATTCATCACTTGCAAAATGTGGAAAGAATTCTTTACTGCTGTAACAAGGCTGCAGTGTTCTTTGGTCAAAATTAACCAGAGTTAAATTACACACAGACTAGTTCTGCTTGCAGCTGTGCTAGAGTCTGCTAACAAATAAAATAAGCCTTCAAACTGCCAGACCAAGAAAATTAGGTTATTCTCATGAATCATGGTGGGTCTATGTCAGAACAAAAATTAAAAATCTTTAGAAGTCTTTAAATTTGTCTGCATCAATTTTGCTCTCTGCTGCAGAAGTTTAAAGGAAAGGTGAATTCTAGCATCACTTCCAGAGCACACCAGCGATTACTCAGACTAGACAGATGGCAAGCTGCACCTAAAAAAAAAGAAGGAAAGAAAGAAAGAAAGAATAGAAAAATTAGTAGGAAACACGTACAAGTTAAAAATGTCTCCCTGGGGCCCAAGTAATCCAAAATACAATAATGGGCCAGAAAGGCCAAATGTTCAGCTGGGCTAGCTCGCTGTGCCAGTTCTTATCAGCAAAGGTCTGAGTGGCATTTTGAGACTAGGGAAAAAAAGATAAACATATAAGATCCAAACAGCAGTCACCCTGTCTTACGGAGGTGAAAACAGAGAAAAAGAACATTGTGAAAGTCCTTCTCCCTCCAATAAATCACTTGAATTAAATTTGTCCAGGAGTACACTTCTTGTGATACTAAAGTCTAGGTAATCTTCATCGCTGAGAATGAAAATACAGACAGTTTGCTCAGTTGTGAACTCACGTCACTGATGCCTTACTTTAAGTGAGATGAAAAGATTCTTTATTTAAACCAACACAAGCAGGAACACAGAAAGGCCTGTGCAGCTCAGTTGAAACTGAAGCTTCTTGGACTGGAAATATTTGTAGTATTTTATTGCAGAATTAGCTCTCTGAAATTTTCTTGTTGCATCCTTACTGCCAGTGCCTTACTTCTTGAGTAGTCACTTAAATCAGTGAAGTGTACACATATATAAACATTGTTTTGGATCAAGACACTAGCTTTTTGTTTGTTTGTTTGTTTGTTTCAGACTATCTCTTTTCTGGTACTTAGTTATTAAGATTGTCTTATAGTTGTTACATTAAAACAGAATGGCCAGTGGTTTATAAATTATAATTAATTTTGTATCTGTAGTCTAACAAGCCAATATCAACTCTTCATTAAATGGACTTAGTTTAATTAAGAGTTGAATATCATTTCTTCACTGTGCAAAATTCTCTAAGAGTATAATTTGTAGCAGCTGGATTTTTCATTAAAATAAACTGCAGGTATGCCACATAAACAATATAAAGTACTTTTACAGCACATGAAATGACTTCTTTTAATACATTAAGCATTGCTTGCCTCATTACTTAATTATCCTGATGAAATTGGTTTTTCACCAGGTGAGTAGCATTTCAAGTGCTGCCGTGACTTCAGCAAGAAAAAATTTGTAGTGCAGAAGAAATCCTGCCATGCCAGGCGGGTGCAGGGGCTCGGGGGCCCTGCGGGCTGGCCCCATGCTGGGGTGATCACAGGTACAGCTTGGCTTCCCCATGCCACTTCCCTGCCCCAATTTCTGAGATATTTAACTTACTTGACTATTTTTTTAACATTGCGGTTTATCTGAGGCAAGACTAAAGCACAGAGTTTCCTCCCAGAGTTTTTATAATCTATGCATGGCATTTACATATGCTTTTTAAAGTGTTAAAGAAAAGTATTAAAAGTCTTTGCCCTATTGTTTTTGAATAGAATACCAGTATTGACTCATCTTCTTGTATGGAGATACAGAGATAAAATATTTTATTATGATGAGCTAAATGTCTGGATTTTATCCTATGAAGTCTCTATGAAGTAGTTGAGGAAATCAGAAGCACATTTTATCTGAGGGTCTTTGCACAATACCATGCCCAGCTACTAGGGGCAGGATTCAGCTTCCTGAACTTGGGCACCTAGAGCCATTTGAGGTGCTCTAGCTGTATCCAAAAGCATCTGCAAAGGACTAGCAGATATGACACAGAAAGCACTAGAAATCCATATTTTCCTGGTATAGCTTCTGGAGACTAGGCTAAATAAACCATAGCACCTACAACAGTGTTAAACATTCATGATTAGGCAAACAAATCCTGCCCAGTGCGTACCTCCTTGAGGATACTGGAAACAATCACATGGGGTTTGCAACTATGAAACATGACCTGTAAGAAACCCATGTCTCACTGGAGAGGGCGTGGAGCTTGATGCTTATGTAGCAGCAACAAATTAAACCTAAAAGCTCTGCTGACTTTAGTAGGAGCCTAGACACTTTCTGCCTGTGCAAAACTTTGCAAACCTGGCTTCTTAACTGAAGTGTTTAATCTCAGCCTGAATCCCACCCACAATAACTTGTTATTGCTATAGCATTCCTAGAGCTCTTAACCTGGACAGTTGAGCTCTTTCAGCTTTATTCTGTATAGTTTTAGGTCCTGTCTGCTGGAATGTTCTCAGTATCTTCCTCAGTCATTTTAATGCCCTGCTAGTGACTACACTTGAGATGAAAACAAGAGCTTTACTCATATCTAATGTATCTTTTTTTCCCCAGTACTGTTACAAAACAGATTCTTTTCTAGATGGTTATTTACCTGTATAATCACATCCTCTATTGTAAAAGCTAAGATCAACACTGCACAGCCCAGCTTTTAACTGTTTATCTTCCTTGCAGTGTTAATATCACTGTCTGGCACAACTTTGGCCTGTTTGTCTTCATTCAACTTAAAATTAGCAAATGTCCTGTGTGTTTTCAGGCGTCTAGTTTGTTTGTCTTTTGCTGCAACATAACCTTTTGCCTCTAGGCCTAATTCTTTTGAATTAAGGGCACTGTTTTCAATCCCCCAGCCCACGCTGTGCACACTGCTGTCATTTGCAAACGCCAGCCAAATAATATAATCTGTTGCTGCTATTACCTTTTCTCCTTTCCAATCTCTCCTCCCCACCCACAAAAAGGCTAATCTAGTCCTGGAGCTACACATGGCACATACATGCTGGCTCTTTTACCTTCAGTCATTTTTCTTCTATTTTCCGTTGCCTGTCATATCTATAGTGTCAGAGCACCTTCCACGTCTCATCAGCCTCAGCCTGAAGGGGGGCATCTTAGCTTATGTGGCAAATTATAATGGCTTCTGAAGAGTTAATTCTGTAGTACCAGTCTTCGCATCTGCCTCTCCTACTGGCACCCAAAACAAATCTAATTTCTTAACCACAACACTGCCCCAGTGACTGAGAGCCGTTAAAAGTAATAGTTTGAAAAATCACCACCAGAAGCACCATTACTCTGAGACTACTTGCTTTCATGCTGCAACCCACTGCTTGCAGATTCAGAGTGATGCGTGAGTAAGTCTTTTCCACATCTCAAGGATGTCAAAGCTAGAGGAGCTTTTAGCCTCACCGGTCTTCCTCTCGGAGTGTTGTTTTCATCACCGTAAAACTGACTCCCTATTATTTCTTACTGAGCAATTTTAGAAAGGCATTTCACTTCAGAAGTATGACTCATTTCCATCTAAAATAATTTATGCTGAACACATCTCAAGGTATTATGTTGCAAAAAATTTCCAGGTTGTTGATTCCACAATGTACAGACAGAACTGCTTAAAATTTATACAGTGGCAGGGCTGCACACCCTCTGAAATAAAGCACAGTATCATCTTGTTTACATTTCTTTCGAGCTGGTACAGCTATGAGAGTTGAATTTCACCTACCAGTGACTATCTCTCAATTAATAGCTCCATTAAACTATTTAACCTTCTAACTAAGGTGTTCTGGTTAACCTCTGCAGAGGCACTTACCTCTCTCCCATGACTACGCATGGAACTTGGACTCCTAATTTTGATCTTCTGATGTCAGTGCAGCGTAGATGTTGTGGCATCCCCCATTTACTCTTCCAGCCCTCGTCCCCAAACAGCCCTCTGTCTGCATAAAGCATCTCTGCGCTGAGGCATCATGTTGCCTGACAATTTGTGCAGTGAGTACAGGATTTTGCCACAAGAGGTTCCACAGTGAAGTCTCACTAAAGTATGCTTCTTGTATTTATCACATGATACAATGACAGAGATTAAAAAATTACATTTTAATCCCTATTGGATATTTTATTCATTCTAGGGCAGTTGATCTAGATCTAAGATAACTATATTAGTGTTAATGAAGTAAATTGCCACAGGTGAAATCAGTTCCTTCCTTCTTCCTCTGCTATTATGTAGAACATTTGACATATTTGTAGAGTTTAATCCAAACTGAACCAGAAAAATCAGTAAGTGGTTTTAAAAAGAGTGTTCTAAATGTAATTTTCTAGGCCCTGATGGTATTCACCACTCTAGATGGACATGAGTCCATGTATTACTGAATACATAATGCCTTATAAAACAGGAGTTAACCACATCCTTGATTCAGCCAGTGGTCTTAGTTCAGTTTATTGGACTTTTCCCTGTTCAGTTAGCCCCACGGCCAGCAAAGCAATTGACAGACATGTTTTGTTGATAACATCTTATACCATGAGTAAAAGCAAAAACCAAACACTTAGAGAAATAATATTATCTTTTTCTAGGATTGAAATCAAGAATTTACATTTTCATCTACTTTGATTATATTTCTCCCTATTCCCTTTTCTTGTGGGCAAACCTTTATGCCCCAACAAGATTTTTCTGTTTTCTTTATACTTTCATGAGGTAGTTTTCCTAAACTAACATTTTGTTCAATAGCAACAGTTTTGCTAGTGCAAGGCATCAGCCACAGTGCCTCCATAAAACGATCTAACTATTTTCCAAATATGGCAAAAAATCACCATCCTCTAGACACAGAGTAAACATTTCAGCAGCCAGCATAGAAACGAAGACATCCCAGTGCAATTAAATCAATAAATGCATTTGAATATTTGAGTATTACTTGCACAGTCAGAATTTAAAAAAAAAAAAAAATCAAAGAGCATTTTATAAGAGCCTTTTATTGAAAAGATGATGGGACAACCCTTACTGGCTCTTCTGCCACTGGCATCCTTTGGCAGGATGAGGCGCCCTTTAGGCTTCTGGGTAGGTCCCAGGTATCTGCATCCTTCAATTCTCAGCTTCATACTGTGCACCATTTCTTTTATAACACCCCCAAATCATGATTTCCATTACTTCCTAACAGCTGATGTGTTTCCTGTTTTCTTCTGGGGACAAACTGCATAGAAAAAGAAGCTTCCCTGATTAACTTGATATTCATAGAAAGCTGAGCTACTACTGTGTTTTCTGGTAGTTTCTCACCAAGAAATGAGGCTATGATCAACACACATTCCCCCACCCTAAGCCCAATTTTTTTTTCTTCTTCTTCTTCTTCTCTCCATCTTTACTCCAGGAATTCAGTTTTTCCAGGTCCAGCCACAGGCTCTGTTTCCAGTCGAGATACCTGACATGCTAACAGCTTCCTTAGGGTTGGTGTTCATTCAAAACAAGATTAAAAGGCCTCTGGTCCTTCTCTCAGGCTTTTCAGAAGTGGGTTCTAAGAAAGGTTATTCTTTGTTTCTTATAGCAGGAGCAGCATTTCAGAGCTTCAGACTTCTTCAGCAAGCACTACTTTGCATATATTATCCATATGTTATGGGCCATTCAAGGAACAATTTAGCCTACTGTGAAGAAAAAAAAAAGGTATATCAATTACAGTCCTGTTCAGCGTTCAAGTTTGATTCCAGGCCTTAACAGAAGAGTTTAAAGCATGTCTATCTGTCCTGAGGTGACCCATTTTCTCTGTGCCTAAGTATCCACACATACAAGCCCACTTCCCAATTTTTCCATGTACATGAGTACAGCCAATGACTTCAGTCTAGAGCACATGAACATGCAGTTCTTTGTTCCATTCGGTAACATTCAGTACTAAACACCTTTAGTGATGCAAGGACAAGAAGGGCTGCAGACACTTAGCTATATTTCTTCACTTCTTTTGTGAATAATGAATTTTTTTTCCCCCCCTCTCTCTTTTGTTTTCAAAACAGCCTAAGGACCAAAAAGGCTTCCTATTTCTGTTATGACTGAAATCTAATCTGGAACAGCATATTTTCTTTAAAATCAAATTTTTAATCAACTTCTGTATAAATAACTGGATGCAGATGCTACACAGATGAGACATTTCTCATCCATAAAAATGATATATGGCACACTGTGGAGTTGTTCAATAAACCATTTCCAGGGAATACCTTTACTACAAATCATTTAACCACAGGCTTGCAGAAGACCTCCTGAATCATTACATTTAGGCTATTGAATGTACCATGTCATATAGTCCCCTTCATAAATTTATTATGGAATTTCACCTAAAAGTAGGTTCATTTTTATTCCTGTCCTCACTGCTCTGACTGTTCCAGAACTTATCTGGTCTCATGTTTAGGAAAAGCCTTTGGATTTTTAGCCTAAGTTTAGTCATTGCCAGTTTATTCTTGTCTGGTATTATATTTCCCTTTACCTTACTCTCACCTTGAAGCATGTCCCTCTGAGGTATTTATAAACAACAGCCAAAAGATTCACTTTCCTGCAGATTACAGATGGGTGGAGCGTGTCCACCTACTGTACAAGAGGCCATGTTTCCTGTGACATACTTACATACATTCTGGTTTATAGACAAACATGAAACACACTTAGTTTGCTACTGATTTTCAAAAAAAGTTACTGACATTCTTAAAAACTTCATATAAAGAAATTCTTTAAGTAGCCAACACTCCTCCTTAGCTGACTCCTCCTCTCATATTCTGGGTGTTTTCTCTTGGTCTGTGAGCATCCTCTGCTGCACCCCTGCAACCCACAAAGCTCCTGGCTGGTTTGGCTTTTTTAGGATATTCTAAAGTACTCAGACTAAGGTGAACATTTCCAAGGAAAGGAAAGCACATCCTTTAAGGGTGCTTTTGCTTTTCTCCTTTTGCCTATTACAGGAAGATCTGTATGATTATATCAGGGTTTCAGTACAAGCATCCGTTGGGCGACCTGTTTGGGATTGTTGCTGGAGCTGTTTAAAACCTGCGCAGTTGCAGAGGAAGGACTGATGGCTGGGACCCAACACAATAGCGATAACCCCCTCTCCCTCCCCACCGAGGGCAGCCCTCAAGAGGAGGTGAGCGCTCTTGTTCTCTGACGGAGCAAAGGGGGAAATGGCAAAGGCTGCTGGACAGGCCCAGCGCCCATTGGTTTTGCACGGTGTCCACACCGGGCAACCACAGCGGTTACTGCAGGGCAAAGCAAGGTGTCCTGTCAGGCGAGTGTCTGTGCGAAGCGATTTGAAAGCCTCACGCTGGAGAGCCGTGTTTCCTTTTTGGTGATAAGCACCAGGCCTGTTCATGGCATAGCCAAGCTGGATGAGGACGGAGGAGGCTAACAACGTGGAGCAGGGACTGTGGGGCAACAGCAGCAACCACCAGCAGCACGAGTTGTGCTACGAGACCAGCACAGCTCGCGCCAAGTCTCGCAGACCAGGGAAACCTTAAACATGAGCCCTTTACTATACGGGGGGAGGAAGACTTCTCTTTTGCCTGTTAGTAAAAATGTTTGTTAAGCCAATTTTTCAAATTTGTAAGGGAAGAATATTTTATCATTTAGTATCAAAATGTTAGTTTAGTTTTCCTCTTTTTTTTAGATTTTGCTTGGAGGCACAAATCAGCATGTTAGCAGTGACCCCTGTAAATCTAAACCTGGCCCTTTTTGCTTCCAGTCAGGTGCTAACAGAAAGCTTGTACATGGTATGATGATCAGTGCCTTTCATGATTAAACACATTCATTAATCTTACTTCTAACTTGCTCTTGAAGCCAGCTTGAAAGAGACATCTCCTAACAGCAGTCCTCCTCAGAAACTCCAGCTTCAAACATACCTGCTTGTTCATTCAGCAGTGATTTATTAATAAAGCATTACTGTGTGGCAGCCAGATTTTACAATAGTTTTATCCCTTATCATTTCAAGGAATAGTCTAGAAAACAAACTAGGTGCACCAATGCAGCCTAAGAACATTAAATCCATGCTGCCTACTAATGTCCAGCAAGGGTGTCTGCATGTTGTCCAAAATCAGGTTTACTTTGTTAACACTATATGAGTCCTTGAAGTACCTCTGGATAAAACACAGATTCAGAGCAATAGTGCTAGAAGTATTAGTCACTGCAATTATAGCCCATTTCATATGCAGAGATGCCAAATCGGAGCTGAATTTTTCCCTACTTACTGCAGTGGTTGATGATTAATTCTCATCCAATCAATTCTTGCAGCATATATTTTCCCCTACCGCACCAGTAACAGGTATTTTCCAAAGATCAGAGAAATTTCTGAATAGAGAAACATCACTGTTTCTCAACACTGTAGTTTCCCAGCTATCACTGTTACAAAGTACATTAAAAAAATTTGGACAAATTCTCTCATTCTTCTCCCCCTGCCTTATAGCTTACAGAAAGCCTACAACATTAGCACCTTTAGCTTTTGCTGGTCCAATTCACCCCTCCTCAGGTTACTCCATTTCACTCTCTCTTGCTTCAGTGCTGTCTGCAAGCAACATCTGGCCTGGAATCTGTTTGGAAAAGAGCCTCCTACCCATGAACAGCTTGCACCTGGGCATGCTCTATTTTTTTTTAGCCACTTCACAAGCAATTATATCTTGAATTGCTGCAGCTGGCACAGAGAAGAGTCATCCCAAGTGAAAGATTAACAGCTAATATATTAAAGAGTAACTTAGCATAGCTTGCTAATAGGTTTAACCAGGATGTTACTGTGTTTTGCTCTCATGAAATCCTGATTTCATATTAGTCCTTTTAAACAGATATTTCACATAGGTTGATCCCATGGTGCCCCGTGGGGCTACTACCAGCTTTAACTGAGCAAGCTCTGCTGGATTGAAGTACACTGTTAGCCAGTGCAGTGAATGGAAATTTAAGTTCTCACCACCACAAAATTATAAAGGGATTTTCTTTCTTGTTAGAGGCTGATACTATCCCTAGCATTTCCAGAAAACCCAATGCCTCCTTGCATTCACCAAATAGGTGTTTGCAGAATTTCCTGAAATATCCAGTCTGCACTGGGAAACTGCTAGTGACGTTCATAGAAGCATCATGAAAAACACTGCAAGGTTTCGGGCTGTTGCCTCTAGGATAACAGCTCTTAGCCTGTCCCATGCTGTCTGACTTCAGTCACCCTTATGAACTATTTTTTAGGCAAATGCTCTTTTTTTTGAGCAAGGAAGCAGATGTCTAAAAGGATTTGCTTACTTGAATGTTGAAGGTTTGTTGATGCCTGAAGAGAAACTTGGGAAACAATAAAGTTACAAGTCCTTTCATTAAAACCCTTTTGCATTTCTTTTCCTTTGTTAAATTCATAAAACATTGAATTTCTTACACATACATTGTAAATTCATCTGCTGCTATAGCTGCTTTCCTGCACAGAACACAGAAAGCTTTATGTCATCATATGCAGCTGATATAAGGCTGAGTGGGATATCACAGGATTTTTCCAGTTTTTGAGAGAGAAACATAGCAAGAACATTGGAAATCATCAGAAATAAGCAATGTAAATTATTTCTGAGGTGAAGTTAAGAATGTCAGCTTATCCCTGTTTTTAGCATGTAGTCTTTCAAGAATTAAAGCTTTCTTAAAAATGAACAAAAACAGTTTAGAAAATCAGCAGTTACAAGTACACTTACAACAAGGTCAAGCTTCTAAAAGGAAACAAATTTGAGATTAAAATAACCAAACTATTTTAATTCCATGAGCTAGTTAATCTGATGTTATGATGTCTAGTGCTGTATAACAACATAACAGGATATAATAGGACCTACAACTTCATTTGTTTCCACAGAGAAAAATACACAATATATATTGATTTTGTAAGTTTTTCTTACATACTTCAGCTAAGGAAGACTTTTCCTCATGTCCTTCCTCCCTGCAATTTATCATGCTGATTTACAAGGTCCCTGCTACAAGTCCTGGTCCAGACATTATTGCTGGTTGTTGGCAACTGGAGGTAAGCCATCATAATTTAGACAGCCACTTAGGCCTGTTTGAATTAAATTCAAGATTTCAGTGTGTCTCTACTACAAGACGGAAATAGGAAGATACAAAGGCAACTTAAAGTGTCCTTAGTCCCTCCCCAGGACCCCAAGGTTTAAATTTTGTGTTGTCTCAGCGAAGAACAAGGGAAAATCGCATCACCCATATCTTACAACCCTTGGATAATTGACCTCTATTGTGGAATTTCAGAAATCTGTGAAGATTTTGGGTGATTATTTCCTGTGATGAAAAGTCTTAATTACAGAAATGCAGACTATAATTTCCATATATTATTTTTTTGAAGTGCATTTTGTGAGCACACAGGAGTCTGTGAGTAGCACAATCATAATGCAGTTAAAACATCTTAAATTTTGGGGGAATTGATCAAATGAAAATCAGCTGATTATGTTAATTACCTGGTAATGAGTTTTGCACGAGGGTCTGTGCCATATCAAATTGTTTTTGATATCTTTTCTATAGTGGTTGTATAATAACTGTGCAACCTGGTATGACAATTTAATGCCTGTAGTTAAGAAAAGCCTTGCACCAAGGTCAGAGAAGCCTACACAGGAATAAAAACTTACAGATTATTCTTCATGTGTTTATTCTCAGACCATGCAAGTAAAACACAAGAAAAAAATCACTGCAAAAACAGCTTATGGTCACTTCAAAGTACTAATATATTTTTAGTTTTTATTGTTAGTACCAATGTTATGCCTACAGCTGTCTGAGAAGCAAAAGAAAGCTTGAGTCTACCTTGAGAATCTCTTTTTTCTGACTGAGACTAGTCATAGTCCCTCCTTCTCTTTCTCTACATCTATCCTTTATGTTGTATGAGGAAACTCTGAGCAATTCCAGATGTTCTGAAATATGAGAGCAAATCCTTTAGGATATGACTGGAGTTTTATTTGTTTACCTTTTGTGCATAAATGGTTTAAAATTAGCCACTTTATCATTAGGTTTATTTACTGTTAACTACTATTTATGGTAATTTACTTTAGGCTGATTAGAAGCTGAGTTTTTCCTGTGTTTGCTTGGAGATACTGAAGTTTAATCAGCAAGTAACTTATTTCTAGCAACAGTTTATTTTTCTGTCAATGCAAAATAAATTTCACTGGCATTACAGCAGCATTTTCAATATTCTTTTTTGCTCAGTGCTAAGCTTAACCATTTTACTGAAAAAAAGTAATTGCATGTTAATTAAGATTACAGTGACTGCTTCATAGAGCCATTAGCAACTGTTAAAATCTCCTTTAAGGAGATACACCTGAGTCATTTAAGTCTCCTCTGCAGCTGTGTATGTAGTTAGGAGCACAACTGGACTGGGGAAGACTGCACCCTCCTCTCCCAGTGACTATGAGTGCCAGCCAGCTCAGCACAACTGGAAACAGGTGTGAGGCGGGAGAAAGTGGAAACCTTGATGATCTCAACTGAGAAGTGATTTTAAACATGCTTAGGGAGAAAAAGTATGCTCAGAAATCAGAGTTCTGCATTTACTACGTTAAATTGTTGAGAAGAGCTTAACATTTTATTTCTTTTCCCACAGCTCGAATTTCCTACCATTTTTGTTTCTATATCCTGATCTGAAGGTGCATTCTTTTTCTGTGCAAATCCTAAAGAAATTTAAAGTATGCGTACAATGTAGAGCTGCAAGGACTGTAGAAACCCTGTAGCTCTCTACTAGTTTTCTCTCCTGGAGAATTGTGCATAGCATGCAAATGCATATGCAGTTCAGAGAGCATCACTGAACCTGGTGTGAAACCTGACATCCTGAATATTGACCCTGCAGTGGAGCTCCTGACATACCTACAATCTTTGTGTAAGCCATTATATGTCTCAGGACAAGTGTTAGGAACTGTATACTGCTTGTGGAGGTACTGCTTAGAAGTAATCCACTCCTTTTCACCAAAAACTAACCCTCACAGTCACTGAAGTGATATGCCAAAAGCACATCTGTTTTCTAGATGTATAGAAGTTTTAATAAGCAAGCACACAGATGTTCACAGCTATGTCATCAGTATTCCTCAATGGTTTACAAACTGCTGAAAGCCTGCTAAAACTCTGCTGCTGTTTGGGAAGATCTGTAACTCTAGTCACCATGCTTGATTCAGTCAAAAATTTGACTGACCTGTGACTTTCTTTTATCTATTTTTTTAGTAAACATAGACACGTATTAGGATACCTAGATCTACTCATTTGTGAAATTCACAGTCCCAAGGAGTAAGTTCATTATTATTATGAATATCCCTTGAAATATTATTTGTGATAAAAGCTCAGGCTGAACTGATGATAAACATTGTTGCAGTGCACTTTGAACACTGTGCTTCCGAGGAGTGATGAATTGCCCTTTTTGTACTGGTATTTGAAAACAGCCCTCCTGGAGCCTAACAACTCATTTTCCCATTACAAGTAAAAGCCTTTGGCAGTTAAAAAATTTGTTTCATTAAAATTCCTTCCATTTAAATGCCAGGTGTCCAGGATATTCTCTTTTCTTTCTCTCATATTCACCTGATTTGCCAACTGCATATGAGATGAATGATTGAAAATATGGCCTTATATATCTGTTATTGTCTGAGAAGAGATGTAGGTGCTGTCTGCACACGGAATATTTTGTAAAATACACTAGCTATCGTATGTAGTGAGAGTTGCATAACAGAAATAGGACTATTTACTTTCAATAAGCGCAGGAGTGTTTCAGAATTCTCACTCTTGCCTCTATGTATTTTATAATATTTAGTCTTGTTTTAGATGCAAATTGTGAATTTCCACATACATGCAAATACATCTTTTCAACAAGCTGATATAGCAGGATTGATACAATACAGCTATTAGACGGTAGGAAGCCCATTTCATTCACAGGCATAAAGATTACAGGGATAAAATCTGCAGTGCTGTATATGCTATCCCCAAAACACTTTACAATTAAATGCAGTCAAGCTCATTAGCTGCAGATGGAGACAGATTTTAAAATTAAGAATAATGTGCCTATGAGAAAAGAAAAAAGGTCTAAACTTGCTCATCCCTATCCTGTCTCCCACTGAACAGACCCATGCCTTAGGCTTATGTCTGCTCACATACTCACTTGCCAGAGCTTGGCTTTCTTCCTGTATACAAAATAAATCATCATCAACCTCAGCTTTTTCTTTTAGGCTGCTCCTGTAGCTTTTTGTACGCCACCTTCAGTTTACCTCTCTGGTTCATGCTTCCTTCAGGGATGCCCTTGTCTCCCTTTCATTGCAAAAGGAATTAAATGGCTCTCGGTTACGTCAGCCCCTGCTACAGAAGTGAACCAGAAAGGATCCAGCACTCCATCGCAGCCACTGCCTCTCTCTTCCCTCCGTGAATTTTCTTGTCTAGCACTTAAACATATTAAGCTATCTCAGTTTCCATCTTAACTGCTTTTCTGCTTCATTTGTGTTCCTGTAAAGACACACTTTTTTTGTAGGAGCTGCCAGACACTAATGAATTCTTTGCCCCCATTCTAGGTAAAAAAAAGTTGTTTCTGGGTTTCTTTTCTGTACTTCTTTCTTAGCTGTGCTTTTTTTTTTTTTTTTAAGGCATAACTGAAATATGCCTAACATTTTAGCTATGTTAGACAGAATCATGTTTTGTCTTGTATAGCACGTTCTGCCTTCTTTGTGGCTAAACTTCCTAGGAAACCAGGAGTCCTGTTAGAGTGGGTGAAGGATGGAAGTCATATTATTCACGTCACAGAAAGGGAACTGCCTCAGTGACGCATGCTGAGCTCGAAGTTTCACAGGAGGGCTGAGCAGATCTAACAGCTCTGACCGAAAGGCACAACCCACTTCCCCTTCCTTCTCCTCCCTCCCCAGCCCAGCACCCCTGATTTCACGTCCCAGCCCCTCCCTGGCCACCACTCTGATCTCCATCTGACCCCCTGATGAACTAATCCGTCTCACTACATTGGCAGGCAGAAACAAGTGAACAGTTTTCTGCCGGTTCAATGGGCTGAATCAGCTTGTCATGGGATGTGACAAGCGCCAATGCCAGGCAAGGGGAGTGTGGCCGAGAGAAGGGAGAGCAGCAGGACACTCCCTTTTGGCCGGTGCAGGTTGTTGGGCTGTGAAATTGCTCCTTGAGTTTAAATGACTTACTCAAGGTAAGTCAGTGGCAGAGGAGAAGTTTGGGTTTTGGACCATCCATCATCACTAGACCATCATTGCTCCCAGCTGTAATGTCAGCAATTATTTCATAAGCAAATAGCAGCAGTTCTCCAAACACAGGCAGACTCTCGTTTTTCACCTCTGCTGGAGTTCCTAGCAGCAAAACATTGTGCAATAATTTCACCAAGGTTGGTGCTTAAGGGCCTTTTAGGACTAGAGTTAGTATAAAGCCTGTTTTTTTATATATCTCTAGGCAATATTGGACAAAATAACAAGGTCATGTTATATGGCTTAGCTCTACTAGTATCCTTGTAGGAGAGTAAATATCTCAACAGGACCAACACTAACTTCATATAAATATAGAAAGTGGTTGTCACACGATGATGAGCAATGACTAGAGCTAGACAATAATTATCTGTCACATAAAGCACCAGCATCACTGCATAAGCAGCAAATGAAGTAGATAACTGACATTAGCTAATTGCTCAATTTTTACTGTAAAGCCAGCCTTATCATCTGTAAATCACATTTAAGTCCCTTTTTATTTAAAAAAAAAAAAAAAAGGAAGAATCCATGATCATATACCCTTTCCACTCCCAGGTGCCAGGCAATGTTTATATGGGAGATTTGTTGTCTTGAGCACGTTGTCCTCTCCTGCTTTACAGGACTAAAGTGAAAGGGCTTATAGTTCTGTATCTACTCTGCTGAGACTGCAGTGAGAGTACGAATAAAACTCCACTTCAGAAAAGCCATTGCTACCCTGCTCAGCATGTGCTCCCAGATTAAGGTATGGTTAGGAGCTTCAGCAGTTGGACTCTCAGGGAGGCCACGTCCGCATCCCTGTGTGATCCTGTGATCCTGTGCAGCTTTGCCCAAGATATAAGCCTCAATGCTTTCCCTGTTAGTAATCACACAGCTTTATGCTGCTGTTTTTCCTAAGTATGTGTGCAAAATGGCACACAGCAAAGATGATATAAGAGAAGAGAAAAGCTGGGAAATGGGAGAAAAAATTTCTGTCTTCTGTTATGTCCCAGGCAGTCAGTGATTTGTTTGCTAGCAATCAGAATTCATTTTTTTACAGTCAAAGTTCTCCCTAAGTAAATAGGATATTATATTGAGGTTTTTGTATAAACAGTTCATAAGGGGAAATCACAAAATATCATTTTATGTAAAGCCCTTGATATCATGAAATATGCATTGCATGTCTCTCTCATGTAATTTTATCAGGCATTTTCAAATACCAGTAAGAATCTTCTGAAAGACTACATGGTAAAGATTTGGTTTTTGGACTCTCAACATGAAATTTTATAAAATTATGGTGTTCTCTCTCAGGGAAGTTGTTTCAACATAGCACAGTATAAAAATTGTGAGAAAAAAACAGATCTCCCATGAAAAGAATTGCTACCTTTTTTACAGTTAAATAAACAGTTATTGTTTAATCCAATCATTTTAGTGTTTACTCACACAAAAAAAGTTAATCTTCTATACACTTTATTACTCCTCAGTAATTTACAAAATTCAATTGTAGTTGCTCTTTTAGAAAGTCACATTTAAATGAGATGGTTCATAGCACACAGGCTTTTGGAGCTATTATTTCATACACCAATGTAGGCTAACATAATAACTGTAGGTCTTAATTATTCCAGCTATGAAGATAATTGATGAGAAGTGCCTTTATTCTTGTTAGGAAAAATGACAAGATTTTGAGGTGACTTCATGTTTTCAAATTGAGTAAAAGATCATGTGGAAATTGACAGATTATTTTTCAGACTGGAAAAAAACCATGAAATTCTAGACCTAGCCTGAACCATAGAATGTATTTCTAGCTGAGACTATGACTTAAAAGAAATTCAGAATTAAAAGTTTAAAGTTGGCTGAATATCATGGTTGTGTTGCATAAGTTGTGAGATAGGACAAAGTATTGCAAGAATCAGTGTGTTACTTTATCTGTTAGTCTACTAAAATTGCAATTCAGAAGTTTCTCTTGTATTAGGTATGAGTGCAACAACTGGTCTCACACAGAAATTAGGTAAACACTAAACGACTGTAATTTTTTGACCCTCAAAGGTGGCTGATGTGGCACATGAGACAGCACTATTATAACCATAAGTTAGCACTGCTTCCTAATATCAGTGTCACCCACTCTTAGTATTTTACCAAAAGCTCTAAATGGGCACAGAAGCTTCCCTGGGCAGATTGATTTACAGGATAAAGGTCCAATTCCTAGTATATTCCTCAGCAAAGGCTACCTCCACACTCTGAGCTCAGTTCAGTTACCGGTGACCAGTATGTGTCAGTTCATAGGTGCTGTTTCTGAGGCACCGTTACACCGCAGGCTGATATTGCACAGGACTGGTGAGAGCCCCAAGCCCCTGAGGACTGGCATCTGGAGGTTAAGTAGAAAGCTCTCTCAAATAATATGAGATGCCTATGCTTAGGCAATTGCATTACACTCCCTATACCAAAACATCGACCGCTGTACATGCAAACATACCCAAACTGGATGAAAACAGGCCAGCTTGGTAATGCTGGCAGTATGGCTGCAGCAAATAGCGCAGGCTAACTGCTCCACACTCCCAACAGCTACCTGGCTAAGTGTTGCAGCCTCACATTGCTGAGATTACATTAGTGAATTTAAAGCTAGGTTGGATATGTCTGCGTAAGCTGCAATCACAAAGAGAATGACGGAAACACAGGAAAAGAGGATCAAAATAACCTAAAGAGAAAATACAGTAGTTTAGCAATTTCCTAAAGTTTCCTAATGAGAGAGACTGACCCTGTGGAATTCTCATTGATGCAATTCAAAAATAATAAATAATCTTTTCTGGCACAGAGGACAACCAGATATAGATCCAGTGATCTGTCTGCTCATCCTGTATTACTTTGTCCATTAAAGACCTTACTTATTTACTCACATTCTCTAGAGTTTGTTATGCATTATTTTCAATAATCTTTCATTAAAACCAAGCTGAGCCCATAAAAGCTGTGGATATTGTCATTACAGGTTGCAACGCTGAATCAGTGAGGCTTATTGCTCTCCTTTGACTGCATAGTTCATGAGATTCAAGGAACTGGTGGCAATTCATAAGTTAATATGAGTGACCTTGCCAGCAGAGAAGCCATTCTTTATAGAGCCTGTAATAGTTTTGATTCAAAGGTAAGTGCTAGAGAGGCTCTCACACCATCTTTGACATGGTCTTTGTTCTCCACTATTTAAATGGCTGACAGTGATTCATCTTCCTATTAAGCCAGATGTCTCAAAGACTTAGAGATACCTAATAGTGTCTATGAAGAGAGCCTCATTTGAAACTTCCAACTCTAGTACTAACAGTGCTTAGAGGATCCTAGAGAAAGGGGATTTGAAATTCTCTTTTTATTTATTTCCTAAACCAAATGTAAATAAAAACTATGGGGAAGACTGCAACTCTGACATCTTTGAGCTGTGCAGGATTTCACTAAGCAGCCTGTGCACAGCGGCACATCTTGCTGAACAAGGAAATCAGCTGAAGAAATGCAGCAGGATTTAACAGAATGAAACTTCTCATGCTGCGGAAACAGCCTCTACATGCCCTGATGGAAATGCATTGGGCAACAGAACCACAGAATGGTTGAGGTTGGAAGGGACCTCTAGAGACCATCTAGTCCAATCGCCCTTCTGAAGCAGGGTCACAAACACAATGCTTGAAAACACACAGTCCTTACTTAAAAAGCTAGCTATTGCCTCCTCACCTCCTCCAAAAATACTCTCCAAAACAAAACATGTTTTCCATCTGCTACGACAAAGTTGTCCCCTTTCATCATGAAGGAAATTTTCATATACTCCTCAGAATATGAGACTTGGAAAGTTTAAACCTCAAGCACACAAGCAGAGAGGACCTGATACAAATACTGTGCTGAGAGTTTCCTCTCCTACCCCAAAGGAGCCCAGTACAGATCTCCCACTGCCTCCAGAAAAGCAGCATCAATGTGGGGGAAGAGGACAAGAAAGTACATTCAAGTCACACTGCCGATCTCAGCCCACACCTTAAAGTCTACCCAGATGGCTGGTGATGACAAATGTTATTGGACTATAGTCACAGCCCAAACTGGTTCAATTCTTCTAGATTTTGTCTAAAAAGAGTGGAATATTCCTCATTTTTCAACTAGGTCTGCTGACAGGAAACCATGATATGTTGTTAAGAGCTGGTGAAACTGCACTTGTGTTTCTAGACATTTTGGTTCTGGGCCTTCCTGAGAGGCAGTGACAGTAGGATGACAATTGCAAGGTCAGTATTATGAAATGAAATGGCTATAGTGCAAATGAAAAAAAAAAAGATATTCTCAACCTCCCCCCATTTATCTAGTAACACCAGGGAATCTACCAGAATGCTTATGTTGTGAGCTTGAATGGAGACAAAAAAAGGGAAGAATGCAGAATCTCACTGCAGACTTCAAGGGCTACTTGGAGTCATGTGGAATAAGAACCTCTGCTGACGAAAGGTTCAGGTTTTTGATGGTGGATCTTTGTAATCTCCTGATGTAACAATTTTACAGTCCCATGTTAGTTATCAGAATCCAAATATGTTACACAAATACTATGGAGAGATCAGATTACTTGCTTGCTTATTCCTGCCAGGCTTTTTAATGACAACTTTTCATTTATGAGAGGCAGTGACCTTGTATAGATATGTTGCACTTGATGATCAAGAATTATAGAAATTTAGGAAGGAGTTATCTATAAACTGTCACTGCCAACTCCAAAAAATGTGGGGGGGACAAGCTAAGCAACAATAGTTTGTATAAACCATGACTATTTTGTTTTTGTTTTATGTGTTGTTAAATCACTAAGTGGTTTTAACTGAAACCGTGTTTGACAAAGATGTTATTTGTGCACTTTTTAAAGATCCATTAGTCCAGCAGACAAATGTAATTATTTTACAGATATCTTGATTTTATTCAGCCATCAGCTCCATGCTATAAAACAACAGATTCAAGACCTTTGAGAATCCATTTGGAATCAGTTCTTGTTGAGGCCATTAGACAGAA
The DNA here is from genome assembly GCF_036417845.1 of Apteryx mantelli. Classification (NCBI taxonomy): domain Eukaryota; kingdom Metazoa; phylum Chordata; class Aves; order Apterygiformes; family Apterygidae; genus Apteryx; species Apteryx mantelli. The sequence continues at coordinate 16,428,052 of NC_089978.1, forward strand.
GTTAGAAGGCTTTCACCATATCTAATGAGTCAAATCCTGAAATAAGAATTGTAATAGGTCAAATGGAGAATATAAACAATATTCACCAACACTTTGTCAAAGCACACTTTTGAGTTGTTCTTCAGGTGGGGAAGTAATTGATTGAAATTACTTTGTTAGTTCCAACAAAATTTAATAATAGACAATTTAAATGATTAGGAATCAATTTTCAATGATCTTGAGTAAACAGTTTAATTAAAGAAATATTTCTACATGAGATTAAACAAAAGGATCCATAAAGCAATGTAATTAGAAAGCTATTTCTCCATGTTCTTGTCATCTTCTCTTTTATGCTGCTGGTAATTTTGTTTGTTTTAGCCTGAGGCTTTATTTATTCATCATGCCTAACAGAAGGACAAACACGAAAAAAAATGAGAAGACAAACTAAACTCTGTGCCTGTAGATGAAAGTCAAGTTCACCTCGTCTGATCTCAAGAACACAAATTTCCCATTATTGCTAAAATCAAATACCACCGACAGTTAGGCCAAAATGCTTGAAATGTAGGGAGTGATTTAGGAAATCTTCAAGTAACCTCTTTTGTTTATGAGAGAAGAAAAAAAAAGGCTGTGGAATGAAAAAAATAGGAGAAAACCCAGGTCCTACCAGACTTACTGTCAGGATGTTTGGCCGCCGGGCTTGGGGCCAGCTTGGCGTGGAGGGCAGCCCCTAGCCCAGGCTCATCCCAGCCCTGGCCCCACAGCAGTGCCCGATGCTGGGGCTGGGGCTGCCCCCAGTGCCCTGCTCCTCATGGGTGGTGGGACGGGTTCTGTCACCACCAGGAGCCTCCACCAACACCGGCTCCAGGAGCCGCCAGCCTGCACGACACCATGACACTTAGCTTAAATACTATTTAAATGCAAACTATTTACTCAGTTTAATTAGCCTCGAATGATGATGACTGAACAATTTCTACCGCATGATTTGAAGACAACATATCACTTCGGAACAAAGACGATAAATGGATGGCAGCCAAAAAAGACAGCCATAGTTACTGCTCTTTTTTATCGAGTCATATTAATTTCCAATGCCAGTGCAGTGAGGAAATCAAAGGATAAACTCAATCCAATTCCATCCAGCCAAAGCCAAAGCATCTGTAAATAACAAATGTGACACAGAAGGAAAAGGGCATCTAGATCCTGCGTACTTTTACTGAGCGAAATACTGGGCTGACCTGCCCCCAGGTGGATGACCATCTCATGAGCAGTCATGGCAGAAGAGGGTACCTGGGTTTTGCAGCCAGGGCAATAGCCCAGAAGTGACACGCTCCAAACTAAAGGCCTGCAGTTAATTTTGTCAAAGATTTGAAAAGACAGTTTATGTGAGAAAAGACACTTCAGTGGATCTGTGGGCAACTTTTAAGCTTCTTACTCCTACATCTTCAGTTATGAGCTGCCTTTCTCACCTGGGGTGCGTCCTCAGGCTCGCCATGTATATGCTATTTGCTTGGGGTGCAGGGTTGCTTTTGGTTTGTTTTTTTTCTTTTTATATCTAAAGAGTCTCTTTTTTCAGTAGCAGTCCTGTTTGGCCCAGATGTTTCCCCACTGAAGTCTGTGGAGGCTTTACAGACAGATGTTTGGCTGACTTTTCACTGCATTTATAGGAGTGGTGAAGCTTCATCTGCAATAGGTAGGAACAGAACATAAGCCAAAGCTGAGTGTTTTGTAAATCCTGTTTATCTGAAAAAATTAAAGAGGATGTAACAGTCTTCAGCAAACCAAGTAGCTGGAATTTAATTTAAACACTCCATTCTAGGGTTCACCTGAAGTGTGTAGCACAGGACAGTCCCTGGCGAAATTTGTGGTTCATTTCAGGGAAAGAAAAGTGATTTTCTTGCAGTTTACACTGAAACATCCCCAGCACTGTCAGCAACTCATGGATTCAGGGGTTTGGGTTGGGCAAGTCTTTAATTTCAAAGGAGTGATTACCTTCACTCAACTTGGCAAACATTTTTCTTCCAGAATTTAGTTCAAACCCACAAATCTCAGCAGCAAGTACCACACGTATCTTTGATTTAAAATTGGGCAGTGGGTAGGGCCTGCTGCTTTTAAATCTCTTTTAATCTCTGCTGAGCTGCTTTTTTTTAAATTGTTGCTACAGCTACTTAATTTTCCTCCCCAGCGTTACCAGTTTTTTTTTTTTTTTTTTAATTGTTTCTTCTTGCTTGAACAGTGGAAGATAATAGCCACCCTGTAGCTAGCTGGAACAATTTCCCCAAAATAGATCAGATCACAGCTTCTAAACAGGTCTCATTTCTTTAAACTGCTTTGCAGTACTCATATAGAAAGCTGAAAGTCTTCCAACTCAGGATTAATATGCCGTTGCTGTGGAGTGAGCAGAGGGTGAGTATTAACAGCTCAGCATGAGCATAGCCCTAGACCAATGTACTTTGGACTCCCGTGGCTGGAGCACTGTCTAAGATGGTATTAGGTAGAGGAGAACCAAGAGAAGGGCTGAATCACTCTGGAAGACCAATTAGATGAACTTTTGGATCCAAAGGCCAGAACTGTGATCCAGAAAGCCTTTGCTTAGTGCCCCATTAATCCTGGAAGCACCAAAAGTTTCAGGTGCCTCTTGCTTAACTTTTGGGATCCTGAACTTTCGTTCCACATCAGTTCACACTGTGAATTAGCTTTCTGGACTCTGAACTCCTGCCTACAGCTGATCATTAGCCAAAAGCTAGGTGAAGTGACACTATATCCTCTGAGATCCCCTAACTGGCACTGGTTGTTCACAAAATCTGGTCATTGTTGCTTTATTTTCAAAATGAAGTCATAAGTTTTACAGCAGCCTAATGACCAGTGCGCTCAGGGAAGGGGAAGATTTGAGTTTTAGACCCTTGTCAGCATGAGGATTTACAGGCCTCCAGATCTGTAATCTTGAAGAAGAGTGCTACTGTTGGCTACGTCTGATGCTCTTGGGGTTCCCCCTTTTTTTCCATTGCTCAAAAATATTTTTTCTCCCTAAAAAAAAAAACAAAAAAAAAAAGAAAGTGATCATCATACTTTTGCTTTGCTCAGCCAGTGGGTTTGGCTGCTTGGTTAATTTGTCTGTTTTTTCTCTTTTTCTTTTTTGTTCTTTTGGTTTTGTTCTTGTGAAATCAGGATTAGCAAAATATGGGAAAACTATGCCAGAGAATTTGCTACTAAAAGGCAAGTAGTGTTGGGAGCTATGAGTTATGTAGGGGAAGTGGTTTCTAACTAATACAAATCCCTACAATTCAGGAAAGAAAAGAAGCAGCAAAAAACATAAAATACAAGAAGGTAAGCAACAGGAAACATCTTACAGTGGAGGTTATTTTAATCTGTTTTCTTTAATTGCTATCCTAATATTTTTTTCAGAGTATTACATTTAACACTTGCAAAAGTTAGAACTTTATCATACAGTGAAAGGAGAGGTGAGCTATCAGAGGAAATTGTCTTTAAACACACCACTATGTATAACATACAAACTCTGAAGCTTCCTGACCTCGTACAAGTCACACTGTGGTGACATCTCACCTATTGCAACAGTGTCCTGGCAACAGTAAAGGTAAATCTTGGCTGATAAAGCAGGGAACAAAAATATTCAGCTCCTCTTTAAAGAACTATCACAATCAGAAGTATATTTAAAAACGAAGTTAGAGCTTTGTGAAGCCCTTCAGTGACATTTGAGTAGAATCAGATTTTGTGGTTCAAACCCTTAAGCACTGGAAGACTGAGCATGCACATGTTTTTCACCAGTAGTGCTGCATATATCCCACTTTGAATCTGTCACTTAACATAGAAAGAAATGCAAATAAAATATAATCTTTGCTCCTCGGGATGCTCATGCATTTAACCTTAGATCGTTATGGATTACAGACAAAATGGCTTTAGGAACTAAGTCCAGATTCCCAACGTTACCCCACAGAAATGCCCAGACTCAGGCTAGAGACAGGATCCCTGCTCCCATTCCTCCCTTGCCCTCATGACCTGCATCCCTGGCTCCCAGGCTCAGCTCCCTGATGAGCTGTAGGAGGCATTCCCACTCCGAGCATCCCACAGGGCTGTGGTCAGGGCATGTTTCTCAGAGGAGGGAGAGGGAAAGAAACCTCCAAAGAAAAGTTTAAGGGAAAGTTTAAAGTGCCAGTGAATGCTTTATCCACTAGCAGTTTAGTGCAAAAACACATGTAGTAGTACTTTTTCCAGGAGCTGCACAGATTGTAGATGTCTGTCTACCTAAACCTGGACTATGATGGAAATCTAGCGAGGGGATATGTGCTCATCTTCCCAGAGCAAGCACTTTGGAGCATGTTTGAATGGCAAAAGCTGCATACCCAGAGGGCTTTCAGGCTGAGTAGGTAGGTGCCTACTTAGGTGGTATTTGAAAGTAGCAAGTCTAGGTTGCTGTCTAGAAGGAATGCACACAGCTTTGAATTAGGTGTCTACATGCCAAATTAAATGGGATTTTGGCAGCCAGCTTCCTACCCTGAGTGAATGCAAAAAACATTTTTGCCACCTGTAGATATGAAAAATTTTGTCAATACACACTTTCTGCAATAGATTGCAAATAAACTTTTGTACATTTTTATCTAAGCCTAAAATGATAAACAAAAATAGGTAGGTAAATGATAAACAGATTGCAATGCAGTTCCTTAATAGTCCTTGATTTTTGGCACCCAAATAGTCAGGAGCAGTTGCAACCATGAATAAATAAGGAGCCATGAGACCCATGACTGCATCACAAGACCTGGATTTGCCCTGTCATAGGCCAGGCCTTGTAATTCCTTCTGAGAAATCTGTGTCTGTATGTGCTGGATTCTCTCTACCCTAAACTACATTTCCAAGACTTCCCAAAACAGCATATACATTGTTTCATATTTTGCAGACTTTCTGAATACTACTGCTGGTTAAATCTAATGAATTTCCCCTCTGAGTAAGGATACAGTGGCTCTGAAAACAAGAATTTATATTAAGAGGTAGACATATGGTTATAATGAGCAGTGAGGGAAGAAGCAGCTCGTAGAACTAAGCCTATCTTCTCCCCAGACATCTCTGCAGGAAATATTAAAGCTATTGTTTCCAGTCTTCAAGATTTAGACTCCATCTGACAAGAACATGTAATTTTCATTAATGTTAATGGAACTTATGGAGATGTGTCAAGTGAAAAATAGCGAGTACTGAAAGCTGTAGCAGAATAAAAACAGGTGGCACCATACAGAGGTAGCTCAGCAAATCCAGTATTTTAATATGGTCATATCCACCTTCCCAAAATTGTCGATATCCTTATCAATTCTTATAAATGCTAGGAACACTATTTATCTGTAAAGATACAAAAAGACCCAGATAGCTGGGCAGGTCATCAAATGTTTAATCTGTCCTCTGACACTTATGTCTTCTAATTTTCCCCAAAAGAAAAAAATTACTATTTTGAGAGCACGTGTTGCACTGTTCTTTTAACAAGAAAGCAACTATAAGATGTTATTTCTCACTTTCTTGATTAAAAAAATCATTCCTGAATATGAAAATTTATTTTATATAAATATCCATTAATTTTCTTAGTCTTGCTCTGTCTATATATAGTTAATATATATATGCCATGGATTTTTACTTGTCCAATCAAATTTAATTTTCACAATGTCTGAAAAGCTGAACTGGCAAATGCTCAACAGAAGCAAGTTTTCTTTGAGTTTGGTGTTTTAAGCACTAAATGAGCCCAATTCTTGAGGCTGTGTAGATTCTTTCTGATATATTAGTAATTTAAAACTCTCAGGATTCTTCTGCGCACTCTCAAAGGGAAGCCAAATGACAAACTATATATAAAAGCAACTCTTGAGTATTCTGGCTGCTTTTTATAGCAGTAAAAATATCCGCATCTACCAGACCAGTATTTTTATTTGTAAATAAATTCTGCACTTAACCACATTTCCAAATGGGAAGAATGTAACCAGAAACAATCCTGTTTCTCTGAACTAGGCATATATTTTCTCTTTCCATTTCTCATTCCAACTTTTCTGCAAGGCTCCTTTGTTTCCTAACATTGCCTCTTCAGCCTGGGAAGTACAGAACTGGGTAGCCTGGAAGAAAAACTGGTGTTTTTCAGCAAAAGGTGAATAGGAAGAAATGTAACAAAGCTCTGGATATGTTCGCTTTTGCCTGAATCAGAATTTTTAATGGGTTTTAACTCTAATCTAATTAGCATTTAAACTGCTAAAATTCCAAACCTCTGTCCTGGCTCTCCTAACCTTGTGTTTCAAAACCCTCTGCTCTCCCAGGGCTAACAACTTATCTTCACATATCTTTCACATATCTTTCACATGAGGAAAAACTTTTTCACTGTGAAGGTGACAGAGCACTGGAACAGGTTGCCCAGAGAGGTTGTGGAGTCTCCTTCTCTGGAGATATTCAAAACCCGCCTGGATGCAATCCTGTGCAATGTGCTCTAGGTGACCCTGCTTGATCAGGGGGGTTGGACTAGATGATCTCCAGAGGTCCCTTCCAACCTCAGCGATTCTGTGATTCACGTTGAGATAAGTGTGGACTACTTTCCTTCAAGTAACTTCGTTTTCCCTGTTTTCAACATTAATTTTCCTGGTGCTCTGTGGTCCACAGCACAAAGTCTCTAACACACCTGCTGAGGTCACTAATGTGCCTTCTAGTGCAGACACTGCTGTGTCAGTTCAAAATGAAGAGATCACTGTGACAACAGATTTAGTTTGTTCTGAATATGTAACTAAAGTCTTGCATATTCCTGTTATTGTATGTGAATGTGATCAATAATGTAGACTGTGAAGGACTTGCCTGAACAGCCATGGTTGCTACAAAATGTAATCCTGATGAATTCAGTCTCCTTTTTTAAAGATGTTCTCTATAGTCAGCTCTGATCACTCCTTTTTTGAAGTAATCATTTCTGTAGATTGTAGCCAGTTTCTTAGCTGGCTACCCATTAGACTCATGGCTTAAGCTTAGACTTTTATTCCCACAACATTTTGTCTAAACAGCGGTTTCTGGTCTAAATGATCTGTCCTTGCCATAAAAGTTTCATATAACTAATCCTCCACCCAAATCCAACCTTTTATTAAATCAAATTCCTGATACACCAATTGTGCTAATATCAATGCAGTTTCTCTGCTCCCACCAAAAATCTCCTTCCTTTTATGCCATCCACATGAAACTTGCTGTCAGTTCTCCCACTGCCACTTCTATTGTTTCACTAAAAGTTTTAATTCTTGGACATTATTTGTGAATCAATAAAAATATTTTAAAAGCCCCTAAACTACCGAAAATGCACATGCTGCATAGCAACATAATCTTATTGCCTTAGCGCCACTTCTTCCCTTCTTTGCCAGATTCTGTCTCACTGTCATTTCACATCTAAGATGAGGTCACAAGTTTTTAGGAAAGGAGACTTTGTTCTTTATCCATTTTTGCAAGCAGTAAATGTAATAAGGTAAGTGAAGGAGAAATTGCACCCTATCTAATAATGCTCTATTCCTATAGACAACTGCTGGCCCTTTGTCTGAGTTAATGTTTTGCAACGTGGGAGTAATAATTTTCTGATGCACTATTTGTCTGTAGAGGATACATCTGTAATACTTTGGAGTTAAAACATCCTATCAGTTTTACAACTTCCTTATCACCCTCACTACCATCACATTCATTCCTCCAATACACTAGCAAAACTTTATAATATGAAGAGATTTTTCAGAGTGGTCATGTGGAGCACAGTGACCATATACATAGGGTCATCCAGCTATGTGCCTGGTCCTAATTTGAGGTACAACAAAGCAAAGTATATGCCACCAGAGAGGCTCTTTCAATCACAGAGCTTAGCATTTCTCCCAAATGTGTTGAATTCCCCCATGTCTCTTTAGTCCACACAAAGTTTCCCCTCTTGAGTGCACCCAGAAGTGTGGCTGTTCTGCAGAACTTAATAGCAGCAGTTTAAGCAGTTGTTCCCTGCTTGCAATGGCAGGTGAAGCTAACCCACATGCCCTGGCACTGAAGACACCAGGGGTCCTCAGACCATCTGTTAGAGTTAAGAAGAGATGTGAGAAGTTTCTCCTTGGATATCTGCAGATGTCACATCCAAATAGCAAATTCAGTGTTAAGATTCAATTTTCCTGATTCATATTGGGTCAAAGCATGACATATTTTGCAGTTTTTTAGTGTGAGATATTGCTGCCCAGCACATTAAGTCAGGACTAAATTAACATTACTGTGTAGATACGTTCAGTGTCTTAGGCTTTGTTAAAAGGATGTGCGCTTGCAGACTGGCTTATTTTCTGGATTTCTTACATTAAATGTTGTGAAACTCACTGATGAGATCCCAGGGCACCATTACTGTATTAGAAGACTGAAGCATAGCAGGACACCCTTGTTACTTTTCTCCCATTTAATAACTTTGCCCACTCTCAGAGAGAAGGACTTCATGAGCTTCAGGATAAAAAAAAATGAGAAAGCAGGAAAGTAAAAACTGGAAAGTCATGTTGAAAGAAATTCTAATTTATATTTCCCTTGGGACTGTCTGGGGGGATTTATATTTCCCTTGTGGGAGAGAAGAAGGAGTGATGTATGGTGTGAAGTTAATATAAGCACTTTCAGATCTGTGAACCTGACTCTCCTTTACTTGAGAGTCAAAATACACATACACATAGAGCATTAGGTTGGATGTTATGTTCATGTGGAATCAGTGAGGCAACAGAAATATCATTTAGCCAATGTTAATTGAACCATCTTCTGCATGAGAAAAAAAAGTTTACAGAGCTAACGTAGCATATGTTGTACTATAATTAGTCCTCAACTGTTGTACAGTTTTTTGAGGGAATTGCTGCAATCTTTAGTGTAATAGAGTACATAGTACAATGTAATCACAGATTATTCTTTAATTTACAGAGTTCTGAGTGAGTATCAGAGCAAACAAGTTGAACATCTGGTAGCAGAGACATGTATCAATGAACTTAGAGCTATGTTTTAACTCATGCAGCTGTCCTAGCTAGCTGGATTAAAAGCTTTTGTTACTCTTGATGTCTGCAACATATGTGTAACAGTCTGTGGGAAAAAAATAAGTCTCACATCATTTGCAAGCTCTTTTTGTGAAGGAAACTCTTCCTTTCATAAAATATGTATTCATTCAAGCTAAAAATACAGCTTTGTAAGTCATGTTCACATGACCTATGTACTAAGAATGTACCTATGACATCAAAATAGTGAGTGTCCTAGAAGGACTGACAGAGCAGTGATACCTGACTCTGCACTGATCACAGGCCTCTTTGACAAAAGACTTTTGTTCTCTCATGGGCTTTTTTAGTATTTTCCCCAAGGAATTAAAGCATCATTCATATATTTCCTTTCAATTCTTTAAAAATTTTATAGATTTATATTTGATGCAGGTTATGTACTTAGAAGTGTCCCACTAAAAAGTTAATGAACTTGCACAGTGTGTATGTCAGTAAATAATTTGGAGGACAAATATAGTGTGATTCATGCATACTGGACACTTGTATTGGATTTGTACAGGAGGACAAGGTGATGGAGAAATCATGCAACATTTTTTCTTCTTCCCAGGCAATGGACAAATGTCTACTATAGTTCTGAATACACTGACCAGAGGAAAATGAGTCATCGTGTCTGTCACTGTGATCTGGAACCTCTGGCTAGAAGCGAATAGTGCAGAATGGGTTTATCTGCTGATATTCCTGCCCATTGACTAGTACCATGATTATGAAGGGACTTGTGGTTGGACATGCAGGAAACCCATTCCTGATATACTGAAAAACTGCTCTAGTTTTGGCTGCTTAGATTTTGAACAAGAAACATGAACAAACCAATCTTAGAAGTCTGGCATTTTGAGCTCTAATTTCCCTGCCAGTATGAGATTGCTTCTAACCACAGGATATTTTGTCCAACCTCATTGTAAATGAGACACTTCACTGGGCTGTAGTGTGTTTGAGTATAGTGTCCTGATTACATTATACTTATTTGTGATTGTAATGATTCCTCTTTCTACAGTTAGCAGCCTCCAAAAATTTCCTACTCTCCTGAATCACTTAATTAGTGATATATCATTTGTGCTACAGTATGCCACAGGCACTTCAAATCCTTAGTTGGGATCCTGCTATAGGAATTATATAGACCCATAAAGGAAGAAATGGCTGAAGTCCTCAAGTTCGTAGTCTAAGTTTAGGAAAGATGTAAGTACTGAAATATCTAGTTACGGGGACTGCAAAATTATCTTTGTTAAAGAACACCATCACTTTTAACAAAGACCCAGTCAGACGCCCAGCCCTTTAAACACTGCACGCTTCTGTTAAGACATGCATTATTGGTATGGGTTCTTACAACACATTATTCAGACACTACATTGATTTCCAGAGAAGATGTAGTCTTTAGTAATGAAAAGTTTTTACAGCTAAAATTCAAGTTGCATGGAATTGTACTTGAGACTGGGGTAAAAGAAGCTTTGTTTAATAAATGCTTTTCTTGTGTTTATAACAGTGTAATTCTACATAAAAAATGGGAAAATTACTTTTGGGGCTATCTTCGCTGTGTTGAAGATTCTTCAAAAGTCAGCATGGATTTCTGCTTAGTACATGCCATTCTGAAATGCATAATACTTATGTTCCTGGGAATCTACAAGAGGATTTTAATATCAACAAACAGGGAAATTGTTGCAAAGGCAAGAGTCATCCAGCACGTAGCCTTATTTCAGGAAACTTAGTAACATATGAGAGTTACTGTATGCAGCTGGGTTGCTATTTGGGTACTGAGCTAAGGACAGTGTGTTTAATTAACAAAACAATATTAATTTCCTGCTTCCTATTTATTGATAGGCAAGCTAAAGCATAATGTCGATGCCAAGCATTCATAGCATCCCTTAAAAAAACATCTACTGGAAGTCAACTAGATTCATGAATGCAAGTAATATTGTCTATTTTAGTCCTGTCTATGAACTGTCAAATTGGACCTGCAGGCCTCTAGGCATTCTCTTGGAAGCATTTGGTAACCTGAATTCTCTGTGGGTATACGGACAATTATGCCAACTGCCAAAGCTAGGCACAGTGCTGAATTGAGGCAGTTTTCCTTCTGAGATTTTACCACCTCTTGGAGGGACAGCTAACATTATAGCACAGCTGAGAGCAGGGTTGTAGGATACTATATCTGAAAAAAGACATTACAAAACCTTGTGCTATGTTTTCTGTCAATTATGCCTCAAGACATATGTGAAATATGCTCCAAAACAAGAGTTAAGACTTTTGAATCAAGATTTGAATCAATGCTATGGTTTTCAAGTCTTTCTTGGCTTTGTGTTGTTTTCTTGTTTACCTGAGAATTCAAAATTCTGCTTTACTATACATGTTGTGATTTCCTGAAATGTTGCATTTTTACAAAGCATCATCATAAACATTTTTTGTGTCATTACCTATACTGAGCAGTCAGTTGCTCACGATAATCTAAATCAGAATTACAAAAGATCACTTTGATTTGATCCACTTTACCTGAAACATTTAGTCCTTAATTCTGCCACTCACTAATAGTAAGTTCAATTTTGCTAGCTTCAAAGAACCATCTAAATTAGAATAGACAATTTCTATCTGGAAACAGAACAAATTGAGTGATTTTGAGGTAACCCAAACAAATCATTTTATCAAGTTTCATCTCAAATTAAAAAACAAACATAAGAAATTTTAAGCCAAATCTAGACAATCCAAAAGGTAGAAAAAATGATTAAAAAGCAAAACCACAATAATAAAAATAAAACATTTCTAAACCATCATTCTGTTCAATCTGCTAGCATCAGTTCTATCTTTTTTTTTTTCTTTTTCTTTGACAGTCTTTTCATCTTTTCTGTGCTGGTAATGAAGTCTATAAGACAGACTGTATAGGTGTAAAGATGGGAATATGAGAGAAAAAGATCAAGAATGGCATGTCTGCAGAAGCTTTTGGATGATGCCAACACCTTCTTTGGGTGAGTGGATAAAATGCAAGAGAAAAGGTATTAGAAATTAACTTGAGGAGTATGGACAAAGTGGGACTTACAAGTCAGCCCAACTTTAAAAATAGAAGTGTGGATGAGAAGGAAGGATGCAACAATGGCCAGATTTGAAAATCTGAATGATACTGCTTTATATACATCACATGACACATAGAAGGCTCTCTGTAAACAGGATCCTACAGTCTCTCCACACAGAGGAGACCAGAGAATGTTTTCAACAGCATTTGCTTCACAGTGATACACTTTAAATTGATTATTTGAATTAGCAGAGTGATTCATTAATCAAGTACATAAGTGAAAGAAATTAATGAATATAAGGAATATCCAGCTAGAAATGTCTGAAACAGAATGCTAACCATCCCTCATGCAAAAGCCAAGGGGAACAAACAATAGATAACTGACCCTCTGTAAAACTGTGCGTGCATGTTCAAGTGTGTTGATATGTATGTGCATGACCAAGGTAAGCAGAGTTCTAAGTGTAACTTGGGATTATGTGTTGGAAAAATGAATAAACATGTTTGCAGATTGAAATGGCAGCTTGAGAACTTTCATTGTGTGCAAAGTCATACATCTTTTGAGTAACATTATTTTAACTCTGCTGATTAGTTGGCATAATGATCACAGCAATCGACAGTTTTTAATCTCAGAAAATTCACCCATTTTGGAAAATCTATTAGTGTCTTCCTGGATGACACCTGGGAGCCAAATGTCAACAAAGTGTAGTCCAAGCATTAATGTACTTGCTGAACTGTTGTGTGAAGAATTCTTTGTGGATGAAGAACTTCACTGAATAAATGTTTAGCACTAAATTTACACATATAGCATATACCTTAGTACCTGAAGAAGATTTTTCATGATAATGGATCAGCCTGAAAAACTGATGGATCAGCATGGTGTAAAGCAAATTTCAGGTTTAAAATGACAGGTTTTCACAGGAGGGGCTTCACCACTTATCCTAATCCTCCTATTCAATTTAACTTTAGAGTGTCAAACACTTGAAGCAATACATGCAATCATAACCAGTAAATCATTGGCAGAAGTCAAACTTCTGACTGAAACACTTTGGCTAGGATATTCACTGAATTTCGAGAAATCAACACATCTCAGAAAATTACCAACAAAAATAGGGCTATATTTACTGCATTAATTATTTGTTATGATTATCAGTTCTAATCAGGAACGTGCTGAGCCCTTTCTTCTACAAAGAAGAACTAGGTCCTTTGGCCATTTCTGATGGTGCTGGCTGCCAGATAGGTCAGGCACACCATGAGAATAGCTTCTCAAGTTGCATTTTGAACCTTCCATTTCTTGTTTTGTCTAGTAAGCAGGAAGCACAGAGGTAAGAAAACAAATCTCAGAAAGTACACAGAAAGGTTTTTTTAACCTTAAAACAGTTTCAGTTTGAGTTTGATGTGAAAGTTCATGGGAGTTATCCAAAACATTTCCACCCTATTAATAGACTTGGTTTAATATAGGCACAGAGCAAAGGCACTGTGAAAACTTCCCACATAAATCTGTCAATGCACTTCAATTTTGAATTACATAATTGCTTTTTCTCTTCTAGAACCTCTTTAGAAGCCAAACTGTATTATGCAAAATTTAAAGTCCTCTCTACACAGTCCAGGACAATGCTGGATTAGATATTCCCAAACCAGCCATAAGAAAGCTAAGATACTAACTCAGTTCTCCACCAGGTTAGTATTGTTCTTTTCACAAAAAGTATTCTTGTATCTGCAGGAAGACTAATTAGCATGAGTGCAGTATTAGTGAATTTTTCCAAGCCTTTGGGAGAAGGTGCCCACAGGGAGATAGTTTTCCAAGCTTGGCCCTAGCTGTGGGAGCTGCAGATGGTGCTACTGAGCTATGAACTTTTTTGAAAATCTGACTCTTAATGCAAGAATCAAGTTACCTGAAAAAAATCATTGGGCATCACCAGTCACTCAGTTGCCTCATGACTAATGTCACTATTGTTCTCAGTTTATCAGACACAGTCACATAAAGATCATCACACTGTCATACTTCATAATGGAAGTTGCTGGCTCCGGCAGCAGCCAAGTGGGGTATTTTTCAGCACCTGAGTATGCCTGTGAGGCACTTTGAGTAGTTGGCATCTTCTTCTGACTGCAGATGAGCTGATCTCAAATTTAGGAGAGTTTTTAACTCTTCTCTGAACTTCTGTTTATTCCAAGTGTACAACTCTGTACAAGGGTAAATAAGCTCATTAGCTTTTGACTTCTATTGAAATACAGTGAGATTCTTATTTATATTATTGCTGATTTTCAAAGATACATGCAAATTTACCCCCTTAGGCTTTTCTCCCAGACCTCCTACCAACTAAGGGAAATACAATAGATTTTAGTTTGCATTCACAAACCTGCAGGTAGGTGACACTCCTGCATGGGATGACCAGGGCACCTATGGGACAGGGAAGGCAGTCCAAATGGGAGGAGTTTTAGGTACCCACTGAGATTGGGGGATGGGGAGACGGGAAACCCAAGAAGCAGAGTTGGGGTTCCGCCACGATATAGGGTGGGGAGGAACTATGTGATAATAACTTTAGGCATGATGAATTGCAGGACAATCTGGTAATGGGTCTTTCATTGTGTAACTTTCCAACTACTGCCAGAAATGATGACTTTTTTTTTTTTTTGCAGTTGTTACAAAGAAATAAATGATAATGCCAAAAAATGAGGGATGCATAATAAACAACATCTGTGAGGTGCTTAGTGACAAATATTCAAAACGTGTCTCCTGGGGAGATATGATTCAAGTGACCTTGACCCACAGTAGTCATATTTTGGAGATCTCTGGGAATATGTTGTTGATACTCACAAAGAGACATGTCTGAAGTGCATTGCTATGACATACAAACAAAACCCTCTTACAGAGGGTTTCATACAGGGGAGAGGAACCCAGAATATGTGATCTGAATTGAAAAATAAGTGACTATATGTATAACTAAAAGCATGAATCAAGCCCGCAAGTCCATTTACATGTGCCAGAATACTTTGCTGAGCAGGGTTTTAACTATTAGTCCTGTCGAATAAGCTAGCCCTCATCAGCTCCTCGATCACCTGTGTTAGTAAGTTGTCATCAGTGCACTCCAGAAGCCTCCTGGATTGCATGTACCCTGCTATGTTGTCCCTCCAGCAGATATCAGAGCGGTTAAAGTCCCCCATGAGGACTAGGGCCTGCGAACATGAGTCTTCTTCCATTTGTCTGCAGAAGGCCTCATCTGTTTCTTCTTCCTGATCAAGCAGTCCATAGCAAACACCCACTACAACATCACCCACCTTGGGCTACCCGCTAGGCCTGACCCACAAGCTTTCAGCTGGCCCCTTACCTGTCACTAGGCAGAGCTCCATGCATTCCTGCTGCTCTCTCACATGAAGGGTGACTCTCCTTCCTCACCTTCCCAGCCTGTCCTTCCTGAAAAGCCTGTATCCATCCATTGCAGCACTCCAGACGTGAGCTGTCCCACCATGTCGCCATGATCCCAATGAGACTGTAGCCCTGCAGCTTCACACAGACTTCTAATTCCTCTTGTTTTTTTTTCTCCATACTGTATATGTTATTGTACAAGCACTTCAGAGAGGCACCCTGCTGTGCTGATATCCCAGAAAGGATTTGAGAGCTTCCACCATCATGCTGTCCTCTCACCACTTCCTTATTTGTGTGCATATGCTTGAGGTGGGCCCCACAGAGACCTGTTTTGTTGATTATGAGGTCTCTCGTGTACACAAGACCTTCTACCCTTTGCTCACCACCCCAGTCCACCGTTTCTCACTTGATTGTGGAATGCCATCTTCCTCCCCTGCCATGTCTAGCTTAAAACTCTCCCCACCAGTCTGGCCAGTGTGTTGGCAAAGATATTCTTGCCCAGCCTTATCAGGTGGATCCTGTCTCTTCCTCGAAGTCCTCAGTTCTCAGAGAGGGTCCCATGATGATGCCCTGTTTTGTTGATTAAGAGGTCCCTTCTGTTCACATCAACCCGCACCCTTTTCTTGCTAAGTCCATCCACTACTTCCTCACTTGATCATTGGTCATTCTCTCCTTCTCCCTCCATTCCTAGTTTAAAGCCCTCCATAGCAGATTGGCAAGACTATTGGTAAAGATGCTCTTGCCCCACTTCCTCAGATGGATCCCATCTATTCCAAGCAGACACTGGTCCTCAAAGGGGATTCTGTGGTCATAGACACCAAAAAGCTATTGCTGACACCAATTGCACAACAAGTTGATGACTCACAGGTTCTGTCCATGCCTCCTCAAGCCCTTCCCCCTCACTGGAAGAACTGAGCAGAAAATTGCCTGGGCGCCCATGCCCTTGTCCACCTGAGCCCTTGCTCCCAGAGCCATGTAGTCACAACTGATACTTTCCAGGTCTCCCCTGACAGCATTACTGGTGAATTCATAACATTCAAAATATATCCATTCATAATATGATTATTCTAAATTCCTATAATGTTTACAGAAAAACATCTTCAAAGGAAAGTGCTATAACTTACAAGAAAGAACATTTTAAAGATGCTAAATATTACAAGAGCAGATCAAAAATTATTTTCTGCAAAACAGACCAACTAATAGAGTTACTAAAAAAAGCCCTCTGCCTGAGTAATCAGTTCTATATATATTCTCCATCTACCAAACATTGATAGAATGTAATTCAACAGTTCTTTGGAACACAGTTCTGTTTCCTCCAGCTTTTTGATTTTTCCATGGTCAAGTGTAATAGAAAATAGATTCGCTATAATTAACTGTTCTTCAGAAAGAAGAAAACATTGAATGTAGTAGACATAAAAGCATGTAAACTGTCAGCTTCTCAGTGACAACACTACCCGCATTTCTTCATGCAATTTAGTCTTGGTGAGAGACAGTGGGGAAAATCAGGGCCCTTTATAGATGTACTGCTCCAATAAACTGCCACTGTGACATGCTACTACCAGCAGGGGTGACACAGACCCCCACTGTTACACACCACCACAACCACCAGTGAGGATAAAAGGCAGGAACCAAAGCCCTTGGCTACCCAGGGGGCAGGTACCTGCCACTTCTTCCCTTGGGTCAACCCTGTCCTTACACTGTTAAAAGAGAAGTGTGACAAAGCACCCTTTTGTGCCCTCTTCCTGAAAGGCAACACACACCTAGGGGCTGCTTGACAAGCCTCATGCCCACACCTTGCCAGTCAAGAAATTCCTGATGAGAAGCAGGCAGCTGAAACAGTTGGGTTGCCATCAGATCTCGTCCCAGACTGAGGACGACCCCTTAAATCAACAGAGCACAAAGTCATTATCATCATTGTGCCTGCCCAAAGGACGCTACGGTTTTTGCCTGCGCACCTCATGTGCTTGCTTTCTTTTCGGGTGGATGTTTCCCCAAAATATCCTGCCTAGGTATTCCAGACATGCTGTCCCCTCGTTGTTCTGGTTACAGGAATTACTCTGGTTTCCTGAATCAACTGCTGTGTTCCTCGAATTCTGTCTTGTTACATCGGAGGGTTCAAGCTGAGGCTGGCCCATTTGGAACGAGGAAGACAGGTGGGCCCACGTCAAGTGCGCTCTCCCCATAGTGCAGTGTGAAGGCCTTCTGTGGCCGAGCATTGGTCCATCTAGACCAAAGCGTCAATCATGATCCTCACAGAATAATAATACATGCCAGTTTGTGCCCATTGCTTCTCATCCTGTCACAGGGCACCCCTGAGAAGAGCCCACCTCCATCTTCTTTACACCCTCCCATCAGATACTTCGCAACATCAATGGGATCCCCCCGGAGCCTTCCCTTCTCCAAGCTAAACAGTCCCAGCTCTCTCAGCCTCTGCAGTCGGTGACCTTGTCTCCCCTTGGTCCATTGTCACAAACTGGCCCATTGGCTCATCAGTGCAGACACCAGCTGGCCAGCTCCTGGGCCACCCTGGCAATTCCGGACTTCAGCGCCCTGGGCGGCCAGTGTGCCTGTCGCAGCTCTACAGCAATTTGAACTCTCGCACAAAGCTGGCTTTCATCCCTCTAGCTCACTCGTAACTTAAAGAATGCCACAGCTCTTGCTACAGTGCTCAAATACAGTTCTCTTTACTGACAGTCAGAGACTGGGGGGTTCCCCGTGGCTGCAAGACAGTGTCCCTCTTGGGGGAGGCAGGGCATCCGGGCTGCAGACACAGGCCCCACCGCACTCCCTCTGGCAGGGGCTGGGGACCGGCGGCATCGCCGGGAACTGCCACAAGGCCTGCCACAAGACCCACAGAGCTGCCAAGAAGAAGGAGCCCATGTGGGCTGGGGCAGCGCTGGCTCTTCAGGGCCGGCCGTAAGGATGTTGTGAGTGGCGCCTTAAGCGCGAGCGGCCCGGCCTTCGCTCTGGCCTGGTCTGGCCTGACCGGCTGCTGCTCTCAGGAGCCCGGGAGCTGGGCGTTGCTGCCGCTTGGCTGCTGGTGCTGGAGCTGGCTGTCCCCGACTGTGCGCTGGAGGCTGCAAGGAGAGGCAGGAAGGTCAGCAGCGTGGCCCCATGCCCCCAGGGCAGGAGAGGCCAGAGCACTGGCCCCCAGGCAGTAGAGAGACTCTACCAAGCCCAGCCTGAGCAGCCATAGTAAGGCTGTGCCTGGCCCTGGCTGTGGCATGGGGGCACCTGGGGGCACCCAGCTTCTCCTTTTACCGGTGCCCAGGCCCGCACAGTCGTCACACTCCCACGTGGCTGTGGTGGGCCTCAAGGCAGAGCAGCATCGCTGCGTGCCTTTGGCAGCACAGGAGGAGCAAAGCAGCAGCTGCCACGGCCTGGGAGAGCCAACGGGTTGGTAGCCAAAGTGGCAGGCAGTGCTAGCAGTGATGCCAGGGAGGTAGCCAAGGACAGAGGGACTCGAGCAAGAGGCTGCCTGGCACGGCTCCCCAGTCTGGCCCCACCTGAGTGCCAAGAGCCCTTGCTCCCAGAGCTCTTGGGGAGGTGAAGAGCCTGGGCACAGCCCCAGGCCAACCCTCCACTCCTTGGCGCACCGCTTGGCCAGTGCTAGCAGGGGCATGCCTCCTGCCCCGGCAGCACAGCGTCCCCATGCAAAAGGGCTGTGCTTTTGCCTGTTCTCCCTCCCCCGGAGGGGGTCCATCCACCTCCCAAAGACCTTCAGAGAGCGCGCGAGACGGCCACTAAGGCACATGGGCCATGGGGAAACTGCTGCTTTGCTGACTTACCCCTCTTCTGCTGCCTCTTCTCTGCCTTGTGCACAAAGACACCGGCTGGCGTCACATCCACGGTGCCTCTCATACAACTCGGCAAAGGCACCCTCTGCCTCCCACGTGGGTTGTCTGCCGGGTTGAAGCAAAGCAAGGGCATGAGCCTCCCCTGCCCCTTAGGCTCGTGCCCTTCCTCTGTCTCGTGGGCACAGGGCAAGGGCAGATGAGAACCTACCTGAGGGGCACTCGGATGCCCACGGAAGACATTTCCCACAGGAATGTCTCCCTGTCTTTGCACTGTGGGCACTGGAAGCAGAAGAAGCCAGCACCCAGAGCCTGTTGCTGCAAGAGAGGCACAAGCAGTGTGAGCGGGGCACTGCCTGCTGCCAGCCACCTGCCATGACCAAGGGGTGCGGCAAGGGCCTCCTACCTGGATGCAGCCCTGGTGGAACCACGTGTGCGTACACACGGGGCACACCAGAGTGTGGTGGGAGAGCTTTTCCTCCACGGGCTCCAGACAAATGAGGCAGGAGGTCTCCCCATCCTGCTGCGCCTCCACTGTTTGCTCCGGGCGATGTTCCTGGCAGAAGGACCTGGGTGGCACATGGAAGAGGTGGGCAAGGTGCTCCCACCTTTCTGGGCAAGACTACCCCACAGGCTGCGGAGGCTGGCTGCTCCCCAGGCAATGTGCGCATGGCGCTCTTCCCATCACTTTCCTGCCCATGGATCTCCCACCCAACGGTCCCGGCACGTTCTAGCTGAGGCCCGGGCATCAGCCCTCTGAGGTGGGCTCTGGCGCACTTGCGCCGAGCAGGGCACCTGGGCTGCAGAGAGGAGGCCTGAGCAAGACACTGGCTTTCCAGCCCGCAGTCCCTGCTCCCCGGGAGCCAAGAACAAGGGATTGCCAGCTGAGGGCTGAGGGCTGAGGGCTGAGGGCAGACCCTCCCACTCTGCTCCAGCACCCAGAGGAGGCAAAAGGGGTGCATAAAGGAGCCCTCCACGCCCTGCCTCTGGCTCCAGCAGGACTCTTGCGGGCTCACCGCTGGGCAGAGCAAGCAGCTTCTTTGCCCTCTTGGCCAGCGCTGCCTGCAGGGCGATGAAGGCAGAGGTGGCCCAGCACCAGGCTCCTCAGCTCTTACCTGTACTGCCCAAAGAACTGCGACACACAGCCATCTTTGCAGCTGCATGGGAAGTGGAAGCTGCGCTTGCAGCCCTTCTGCCGGCATGTAACAGTGGCCCCGCGCTCACCACAGACATAGCAGAGCTGCAACGAGCACAGCAGCCCCCCCATCAGAGACATGCTCGGGACCCCCAAGGCCTGCCCCACACCTTTGGCAAGGCTGCAGGCATGATGCGGGCACTGCTGCCTCACATCCTGCAGCTCCACCTCACGGACTGGGCTTCTCGCCTCTGCTGGAGCCTCGCTGCAGCCCCTGGCACTTGTGGCACTGTTGCCTCGAGCCGACGGGAAACCCCCGCATTTCCTTCCCATGGCACACGCTGAGCTCCCACAAACCCATCCTGCCACAAACCTCCCCACACCCCTGCTAGCTCTTCACCTTCCGACTTGCCCGCTTCACTGCCCGCCTGATATCCGCGGGAAGGAACTCGTCGGCTCCCATCTCGTTGGCGTGTCTCACCGGGAGCCCGCTGGCAAGATACTGAAAACCAGAAAAGTGACAGAGCTCGTTTTAGGTCAGGGAGGCCTGGCACATTGCTGGTGCACGGTGCTGAGAGCCTGGCGAGAGGGCCGGGCCGGGCCAGGCTCAGTTCCCTGGTGCTAGGCGAGCTGCCATGCTCCTGGGCCTTTGAGCTGCTCGGCAAGAAGCAGCGCAGAGGCCTGGAGAGGTGGCAGGCTGCGCTGCGCTGTGGGCTGGGAAGGCACCGGCAGAGAGTGCCCTGGCCAGGGCCTGGGGGACACTGCTGCAGGCAGCGCTGGCCTGCTGGGCCTTGCTGAGCGGAGCACACACCGTGCTGGGGCGGACGAGGAGAGCCCGAGCAGAGCGCAGCAAAGGGTCTCCGGGAGGTGTCGAGGAGGAGTCGACACCCACAGAGCTCTTGGGATGGCATTGCCCACAGCCCCAGACCCAGGCGCATCCCCACGTGCTGTCCTGCCCGGCTGGGCATGGAGATCGCAGGCTGCTGGGCTGGGGCACCAGGGGGAAGCTGGAGGCAGCCCCAGCGAGACTCACCAGGCAGTTCTCATGGGCGCAGACACCATCTTTCCAACGTTTCTCCCCAGACACATCCGGGTTGGAATCGGCCCGGCGACACAGCACGCAGGCTGCGGAGGGGAGAGCAAAGGCCACAACCACTGAGTGCCTCACTGGGGCCTGGGAAAGGGTCCTGGAGGCCTTCCCCCGCAAGGGCCTGCTCTCTCCCACCTGCCCAAATGCCCTCCTGGCGCTGACTGCTGCCCCACGATGCCCCGACAGCCCCACGCTGACCCAAAGGAGCCTCCTGCCCCGGCCTCCAGGCTTCCCACGCGCGACCTGCCCTCGCCTTCCCCTCGCCTCTCCCGGTCCCTCTCGCCCCTTCCCGGCTCCCCCTCGCTCCCGCCAGCCCTGGCCAGCACCGGCCTTTCCTCCCCGCACGGCCCTGCCCGCGCCCCAGGGCTCGTGCGCAGCAGAGGACGCGCCGTGCCGCGGGGACGCTGCGCAGCTCCTGCCTCCCCGCCACCGCTCGCAGCCGCCCACCGGCCGCCCCGCAAGGTCCCAGCAATATTTCATTGCAATATTCTCCTGATTCTGTTCTCATTTAAATTTAGGCATACAAAACAAAGATGTCTATATCTGAGCTAGTCATTTTGGGAACCCCATCATAGTCAACAAAGAGAAAATGGTATTTGGCGAAATTTTTCTCACCTACTTTGGACGTTGCTATCAGTCAGGATGGGCTGAATCATGCTCTAGTAGTATTTAGTTCTCCTGTTACTATAGAGGGAACCAAGAAAGATTAGCTCAGGCATAACTTCTGTCTCTTACAGAGACACTTATTTGAAATTCCATTCAGAATGCCTGTAGTCAAACCTGGTTGTAGGGTTTTAATGTGAAGAGGTACAGGCTAGAGCTCAGATCTGTGTTGTGACCCACACCTGATACAGGATGCAGCTGCATCCCAAGGGAGCAGTGCTGAGATGTGCTCAGCAGAGTGGGAGAAACAACAGCAAAGCAGGACTGTGGCAGTGATGAGAAGCAGCAATAGGAAGAGTGGCCAGAGGCAGTAAAAGGAGCAGCAAGAGAGCAAGCAGGCAAAACAGGTAGTACTTTTGGAATAAGATATTGAACTGTCTAGGAGCTGGGCAATGAATACCTAGTACACCCTAATCAGGCAAGAAAGGCTGTGGCTTTAACCTCATCAGTAAATCTCATCTGGAGGAGTACTCATTTGATGACAGTTATCACCATTCCTTCCCAGTTCTAGTGCAATCAGTTGTTTTTCCAAAACTATAATATAACTCTGCTTTCCTTCCCCAAAATAAAGGGGGCCTTTATCTTTCCAAAGACCTTTCTTTAAAAACATAACCTGTATGTGGGTGCTGTTTTCCCTGAGGCACTCAGAAGATGTAATTTGCTGTTGGGGATGGAGCACAAGCTGAAGTTGTTTAAGTTTTTTAGTGGAGATCCTTAAAAGTTGAACCTAGCTTTTTTTACTATTTAAACATATCTGACAGGAGATTAGATCAGACTGAGACTGACTAGTGCTTCCAGCTGGGAAATTGTACAGAGCAGCAGCTTCATTCTATACAGTGTCCTTCATGCAAAATAAAGCACATATTGCTTCAAAAAACAAGAGAAAATGATAGAATGGTTCCTCTTAATGAAACCCAACAAAATCATAATTAAAAAACAAAACTAAATATGGAATAAACAAAGCAAAGAATTCTAAGAAAGAATCAAAACAAATTAAGAACAGGAAGAAACAAGAAACCTTGGTAGGTAATTCAAAACAAGCAAAAAGCAAAAAATGCATCTAGACAATCGTAGCACCAATATTTCACTTTAATTTACTTAGCAAAATGAGACTACAGCCTCAAGACTTTTTTTTCAGACACTATTTGAAATTCTAGCTGCCGTATGGCAAAACAAATTGGATAAAAGAAAACTAGGAAGGATAAAGCAAAATTTAGACATCTCAAGAGAATGTAGTGTTGCCAAGCTCCTGTGACTTTGTGCAGGTCGTTTTTGTTTAAGCTTGATAAGCTTAAACTTTGTTCTGAGTGTTCTCATACATACATTAAATGTAACTTTTAAGCCACTCTCGTGACTAAGGTCCTGTTTTATCATTGTGTAATATTTGGGGCTGGAAATATTGGTAATCACAATACACGAAACAGCTATAGGTGAAACTTCCTTTTAATAACTGAGGCTTTTCTAATCACTCTTCCCACTGTTCTGCTTTCCAGGCTTAGATCTTTATTTCTGCTGGTTTGAAAGGAAAAAGAAAAAAAAAAAGCCTTTTGTGGGTTAGAATCTCAGACTCCTTTTCATGGATGCTTTGTTATTTGCCAAAAAGTGATAACTGCATTTTTCATTCCAGCAGTTCTCATCCCACAGTTATTCCTTCTGCTGACAAACTGTTTTACTCTACAATGACTCTTGAGGTTACTTTTCACACAAGGAAAAAAAAATTAAGATCTGTTTCCTAGCTTTCATCCCTCAGAAACTGGTCACTACAAGCTCTCTGCTGATTTCCCTGTGGAGTATTAGTGGCCCTGCCACCAAAGGACTATCCAGTGTTTAGCTGTAATACTTTGATACTGCTTCTACTGAGCCTAGCTGTAAAGGTTTCTGGTTTTACTGATGCTGAATCAGGCCCTCGGTCTTGTTTGCTGTTCAGGATGAAATTCCCTGTGCAAAATTGCACTGGAATGCAAAGTGATGGTAGAGTGCAGCCTACTGCAGTACTTCTTGAGTAATGAATCTCAGGTGAAAAAAAGCAATTGTACATGTTTTTTGTGCTGTAAATATACAAGATAATTTTGGAAAATGAAATATTGCACATAGGCTCTATTACCATTTTTTATTACCATCAAAACAACTTCAAAGACCATCAAGTTTATCTGCAATGATAATATTTATTGTAGGCTTTCAAGGGAGGCCATGAACAATTGCTCCGAGCTTTAAGAGCAATCATGACAAATCATTTAGAGCAGAGATGCCAAGTGTTTTGACATCCAGGCCACATGGCGTTTACAAATGGAGACTATGAGCCAGAGGGGAATTGTTCCCTTGGGTAATAGAATCTGTTTCCACGACCTACTGCGATCTTCTTCAAGAGTACTGTACATTTCCTTTCTATGCGAAACACTGCTATTTCTAATTCATAAAGTGATTAAAAAGGTCACTATCAAAGAGTGACTTGTCTGAGGGGTTTAAAATTCAGAGCTTTACTCAAATTCCCTTGAAATTTTCTGTGCCTATGGCATAGGATTAATGATCCTGAAATGGAGTCATTTGAACAAGTCACTTCCAAAGAACATCCTCTCCACCTGCTCTGAAAGCATGCCAGTATAAATTCAAAAAGTTCTCCTGACCTTTTTACATTTACTTGAAGCTTAAAAAATGGCCCAGATAACAGTGCTCCATATATCCAGGGACTAAGATACACGATAACTGTTAAACAGAGTCTAGCACCTTCTTAACTAAGGCAACGCTTCTATCTGGATGAACTGTACCAGACAGGACTTGTACTTGTCTACTTTCAAACCCAGAGTTTCTTCTAGAGAATACTTCTACCTTTTACAGTCTCTTCACCTCCCATAGCTACTTTTAAGCCAGGAACTTAGGAGGCCATGGAACAGACCACTGCCCCAAAGCCACCATAGTGCTGGCAACTTGAAGTGCAAGAAAACTCCTAAATATTGCTTCAGCATATTCAGTCAGATTCAGCATTGAAATAAGGCAAATCCTCTCCCTCAGGACGAACTTAGATTTCTCTCTTTTAACCCCAAATATGAGAGGAAGGGCAGAGAGCACTGGTTAGACACCTCATCTTGAAGAACCCTCAGCACTAGTTACCTCCTATCTCAGACCTGGGATGCAGGAATGATTTCTGCAGTTTCATAAATTGCTCTTCATCAGTTGAACCACAGTCATGAATCATGTTTATACTCCCCGTCTTGGAAAAACACATGCTAATGCAAGAGATAAGTTCAAAATGAGCACTGTGATTTCTATGCAACACCCAGACTCCAAAAACTATAACACTTGTGTATGCAATTTTTTTGCTGAGGAACAGTTAAGAGTTTCCACAAGTACAAGCAGTATTATTAATACAAGTGAACAAGTTTATATCCCCCAACTCTCAGCATCTATGTTGTGTGATTGCTCCACAACTTTACACTGGACACTTCACAACTAGCACCTGAGCTCAAGGCAGGCCAAATTATACTAACTAAAAGAGGCAAAGAATGACTAAAGTGACCAAATCACATTTGGTCCATGATCAAATGAAAGGTAGTATGAGCTCTTCTAATCTAAAATGTAACAAGCTAAGCAACAGAACTGAGTTTCATCATGGGGCATGTGGTAAGGCTTGTCAATCCTGCCTTAGTGTCAAAGCCTAACTCCTGGTCACACTGATTTCACATTACAAAAAATGTTAGGAAATTCAGGAGGCCAATATTTTGCCTTTTGAATTACAACACCTCCATCTCTTTATTTGCTATTTATGGAGGATCTAAGATGGATAATCAAGATGGTACAGTGATTAATAGAGAAGCCATCATTTAACAAATTACATACAAATCATTAAAACCAAACAGTTGACACTGACATATCTAGAAAGATACAGGGTTTATGTCCACGCTGGTCACTAACCCACTCTTGCTATATTCTCTAAAGATTGGTAAAGACTTGTTTTTGACAGAAATCCTTCTCTGACCTTTTCCCAAACCAGTGATGTTTTCACAGAGAGGCAGTAGCATCTATTTTCTGTTACATGAGAATCCATTATATCATATCATAGAATATTATTCCCCCTAAGTCAAGCTGGAATGAAATCAGAGGAAAAGGAATCTCATCCACTTAAATGGAACATGACAAACCAAAATTCTGCATTTGAAAAAATAAACATATATTGAGTGGTGGGAACACCATGCCTATCTTCAAATTCACATTTAGCTGTAGAGTGGGAACAGTGGGAGATTTAATGATTCAGTCATAATTTACATAGGAAACAGGATGAGGGGTCAGAGGAAATGCTTATTTATAAAAAGCTTTTATGCTGATCTGTTTTTGGCTCTTACACCCATATAAAAAAGACATTTCAGGTTTCCAGGCCACTTGCCTCCAAAGACCGTGAACATTTTCTTCAGTGCTTTAGGGATAGTATTGATTCTTGCTGGGCTACATCCTAGTCTTACTAAACCCTCAGGAGTTTTGCTATTGATTACAGGGCTCTCTGGAAATAACCTGTCAATACTGGTATGGTTGGTCACTTCAGTCTCCGCACTCATATATTTCCCTTCCAGAGATAAGCTCAAAATGAGCATTGTAGTTTCTATTTAACACTGAGACTCCAAAAACTGTAACACTTACGTATGCAATATTTTGCTGAGGAACAGTTAAGAGTTTCCACAAGTACAAGCAGTATTATTAATATAAGTGAACAAGTTTATATCCCCCAACTCTCAGCATCTATGTTGTGTGATTGCTCCACAACTTTACACTGAACACTTCACATCTAGCACCTGAGCTCAAGGCAGGCCAAATTATACTAACTAAAAGAGGCAAAGAGTGAGTGGAAAATCAGCCCAAAATATCAAATGTCAACACTTGATTCTGATTTAAAAAAAAAAAAAACAAAAACAGACTGTGGACTTGCACATTGCTGCTAGTCTCTTTTAACAGAGGACAAAATGCTCTGACTGGCTATGCTTTTGCTCTCCCAACAGAATTGCCTGTGCATGAAGAACACATTGATATGGTAATTCACAGCAGTTGTTCATGTCTTTAGAACGATAATGTACATCATACAAGTTAAATACTTCAGAAGAGTAGAAGCAACATGAGAAAAATACAGAATATGAAATGAGATTCTGGAAAATAACTGTTTCTGTGATTCAAACTGACTCACCAAATGAATGGTATTCTGAAAGTGGAATATATCTACCAGAATTGATCAGGAATTTTTCAATTACTGTTTTTTGTCAAAAAATATCTCTTTATCTTAGGCATGAATCTTATGGAAAAATCGATGGAAATAAAATATTGTGCTTCTGTCTCCTAATTGTTTCATAATTGCCACAGTATCCTATTTTCCATATGAAAATTCTGCTTTTAAGTCAAATTATTTTCATTCCAAAATTGAGTATACTTTAAGCTAAAAAGGTTATATTTTTAAAAGAAGTGTTAAATTCAAAGCAAATATTTCTACTGTCTCAAGCTAATTACATTTTTAAGTCTAGCTAATGAAAACATTAAGAATTTTTAGGATAGTTTCAGATAGGAAACTTTTCAATGTGTCAAAATTTGTTGTGAGAGAGGAAAGTAATTTCCTCCCTATCTTAATATGTACCCTGATTCATATTATTCATGCTGCATAACTGTAATAATATTTTATTTTCATGTCACTTTTTGTAACAGATGATTTGAAAGCAAGTACTTAAGAATGGAGCTGGTTTGTTTTCATTTACATTTCTGTAAAGGTAACCATTGACTTTATTACTATAAATAAGGTCAAAATCAGGCTTCCCTCCCGGCCATGCTATAGTGAGTTACATGGAAGTGGTTTCATCACACACTAAGTTGCAGTAACTCATTTAAAGCTGCTTTAGCAATATTATAGTATTTGAAATCACAGCAGCTGGTGGTAGTCAGCACCATGGCTGTGAAAAACAGTGCAGAGGTTCTTATTAACGTCTTTTATTGGCTGAAGTTCACATTTGAATTTAAATTCAAGCTAACTTAACTTAAGGATTTTCAAACATTAGACTAGTCAGTAGTGAACAGGTCTAATCTGGTTTAAAATAAAGGTATACACACCTGTAAAACAAGATTCTTTAAGCATTGTGTATATCAGCTTGGAATTACCCAGATCTTTTGGTTTAGACAAACTTTAGTTCCATCTCTGTGCAAGAAACATAAAAAGCATCGTGATGCCACTGATATATTTTTCTTCCATACAGTAGAATTAAGGATTAAACTGATATGAGAAACTCAGTTCTAGATTTTGAGTTTTACTATAAAACCTATCTGGAGAGAGAGTTTTGCCCTGTTCTTTGCATAAAAAAAGAAGAAAAAATGGCTCACTCACTTTCTAGCTAAAGCAATATAATATAATTGTAACTCTGCTGTCTTTAATGTTCTGATGTATAATTACTGTGTGTGAGAAAAAAATCTGACCAGAAGAATACCAAGGAGAACTTAGCACACAAGCCTGTTATTGCTTTAAGATTTTGTACCTTGGAAGGAGGTTTCTTTTTGCCTTGAAATTGCAAACAGTCTGTTTATTCAAAAGATTTCAAAATGTAATTTCAAAGAACCCTGTACCTGGGTTACTGCAGAACAAACAATCTCATAAACAGAGCATGAAGCAACATGCAACTGTGCCCTTCTCTGTGCACCCTGTATTCTGCAAGGTCAAAATGCTGCTTTTCCATTTTCAGAACAATTCTCCAGCATTTTTTGGGATCAGACCAAAACTGGTTTTGTATTTTCAGTTTCTATAATGGAGCATCCAGAAAAATAATTAGAAAATTTGGAGGGAGACCCTCCAAGTTCGATGTAATATGGAGATGGGTCATGGGAAGCAAAAACTATGTTCCCATCTAATGAGTCACCCAGCTGTTCAGATTTTATTTTTAGGCTTTTATCAAAATGAAGGTGTCCCTAAGTACATTTTCAAGTAATGGAAGTTACAGTGTTAAAGTAATAAATTAGTAGTAATGGTATAAAATGAATTTGTGTCACATTACTAATTTTAATACATTTAATATGTCTAATATCTCTGCTGAATGATTCAGCAGACACAAAAGAAACATGTGATCCAGGCACAAAGTCAGGAAAACTAGTGGCCTGTCCACTGAGCCTTAATACAAAAGTACACACAAAAAATCTGACTTTCAAATGCAAGAGGTCCAACAAGGAAAACTTCAGATCCTACCTTAAAAAAGTTCTGAATGACAAACATGTTTTCTAACTTCCTAACTACTGAAGAAAGAGGGCAACAGCAAAGCCCCCATCACCCGGTTTATGTTTTATCTTCTTTTATGAAAACTGACCCTTTCTCTCATTTTTAAAAGAAAAGATGTAGGCACTGATTTCTGGAGGAGGTCTTGGCCTGTAGTTCTCAGACAGACAGAGGTTCTTGGGACAAGTACAGTTCCATACATACTCCTGCCCTCAGTACTATTTCTCCATTAAGCCCTGTGCTTCTCCCTGGTGGGCATGGGGACCAGGGGTTGCTTTGGGTGCTGGCTCTTCTGGATCCTATCCTAAGAGTTCACTGACATTAAAAAGAAGTGCAGTGCAATGGAAGTGGGTCGGTAGGCATGAACATCTGGTGCTGAAGACCCAGTGTGCACAATAACTGCACACTGGAAGGTTTAACTTCAGACTGGCACTAGTCTGGCCCTGGGAACTGAATACCCCTTAGTGGGCACAGGGTGTCAGATGAGATCTTGGAGCACATCTTTGTTTAGTTTTTCCAGAAGGAATTGAGTTTGTGTGCTCTGAGGCCAAAACACAAAGCAAACTGAAGCACAGTCAGTGGTGATGACCAGAATTCACTTCTAAAGTGCACTCCCAACCTCAACTAAGATGCTAAAGTAGAAGCACCCTAAGGTGCCTTACACATCTGCATTGGAGAGAGACTTGGTGCCTAATATAACATTATTAATTCAAAGACATAGAGTCAATCAGCATGAAATTAGTCATATGCAGAGATCAGAAATCTGATAATAAGGCGCTCACAGAAGTTTATCAAGAACCAGTTGTCTTTGGCCACAAGACAGATATGCTTTAATCAGAATCATCTGGCTTACTTTTTTAGACTCTGACATTAGCTAGTCACAGTGATCCCTCCTGACCTTACACACTGAGAACCAGTGGATTATATTCTTCATAGGCCAGGCACAGACCATTTGGCAGAAACAAGATGATAACAACAAAAATAACTCATCTAGGTGGTTATCAGAAGCTTTTAGAGTTCATCATCACCATGCAGCCAGTAAGTGTTTGAAACAATCTAATGACTGTGTCCTACTTTCTTTCCCTTTCCTGTGTTACCTCTACTTTGGAAGCCAGTTTCCAAGCACTGTTTGGTAGTGATGGCCATCACTTGCTATTACCATTTAGAATTTAAATCCTCCTCTGACAGCTCAGCCTGCTAGAAAAAGCTGGCTTTCACTTTCTTACTGTACCATCAAATGAACTAAATTAACTTTCAGAGAAAGCAGGGCGCTCTCTCTTGCATATTTCAGCTGCTGGCTGTCAACTGGGAGTTGCAAGTGCTTGATTAAAAGATGTCAGTTAGTTTTGGCTTCCCAGATACCTTAACTGAAAATCATTTTAAAAAGCTATATAGTGCCTCTTCTCTAAACAGAAACACAGGGAACTGAATACTGCAGATACATCATCAGAGCATAGAGGGTGAAGGAGAAGGTTAGAAGTCTATTTTCCCTGCAAAAGCAGCCTGTGGTAGCTACCCTTCAAATAGCACAGCACTGCCAGGAGGACTGGCAGTCAGCTAAGATCCAGCTATAGCCTGCTTTGCCCATGGATCACTGTACTATTTATACAGACTCTTGGCATATGTGTTCAGCTCAGTTGCAATATTAAGGTAATGCTGCATGATTGCAGCTATGCTACACCCGGTCTGTACCAGCTCGTGCTAAGCCAGCTTGGGTCTCTGCACATTACGCTTCCATCCCACTGGCACCAGGGAGAGCCTGCACCAAGCCCGGACTGCACTCCCTGATGAAGATATCCTCCAGTCCTCTCAAGCCCGAGGGGCACAGGTCGGGTTCAGCTCCAGACAAAGTTCACACTGAGAATGACTGTAATGGCTGTAAGCGCTCCTCTTCTGTGGTGGGAGCTGCTGAGCTGTAATGCACTCGGGCTGTGTCTCAGCACTCCCCTCATGCATGCACACACATCAGGAGGCAGAAGATATGCAACTGTACAAAGCAATTTATCTTGGACATTTGTTTTGAGAGAATAAAGAGAGAATACTGCCTGAGTTTGCTACAGTATACCCCCACATACTGTCACCATCTCAACTTTGACCACGGGACCTCTGGAATCTTTCTTGGCCTCTGATGCCAAGATCTCACGTCAGCAGCACTAACACGAAGCAGAAACGTTCCAGCTGCCCACTGACACCCCTTTTTACTGCCGAACCTAGCAATAAATGCTAGATGCATACACATATGAACACAGTCATTAAGGGCCAGCTCTCACCAAAAGTAATGAAAGTTATCTTAATTTACATCAGCGGAGGCTGTGCTCAGTTCATTATCAGGAAAAATATGAGAGAACACAAAGTAGATACAATGCATTTGCTAATGTACCTAGTACTGGCAGTAATGCTATAGCACTACTCCTACAATACCACTTATAGCCTAGACAATCACTACACTCTGGGGACACCAAAACTCAACATAGCATTATCGCCCTCATTAGCAACAATGAGATTTCATGCACACCCCCTATGACTCCCATTAGACACACTGACAGTAAATAGTGAGCCAATACGCTTGTGCTTGTAACCATTAATGCAGCTAAAGCTCTTTGGAACGAATGCCTGATAACAGGTTTAGTATGTTAAATTACCGTAGAGGAAATAGCAACTGGTAAGCCCAAGGCATTATTTCAGGCTTGTTATTTTAAATAAAGTTGATCAGGATTATATTTGCAGTTTGCCAGTTTATTCAAGGCTACAGATTTACTGCACACCAATCTCCAGTTCATGCAGCAGTCAATTCACTTTCTGTTGGTGTTAAAAGATGAAGATGAAGACAAATGATAAGACCCCATACCAGAAGGGAAAATTTTGGTGTTTGGGCATTGAGATGTGCAGCAACAGTAATGCTGACTTCAGAGAGTCAGTCTAGTAGCTGAAGCAGCTAAGAAGTGAAGTGACACAATAACATTGAATAGCAACTCACAGCATTTCGCCAAGTTTCTTCTCATCCTTAAATCAATTCACCTTTAATTACAGAGCTAATTCAACCACTTGTAAGAATCCACTCTTGGAAAGATCCCATTCAGACTAATGCAGGTGGGTTGTCAGATATGTTTTGTACTGGTGTGAGATAAAGAGGGCAGCGCAGCCACAGAGCTTTACTGCATCCTCTCCTGGCTCCAGCTGTGACACTGAAGGTTTGGTTGTGTCCTGGTTGCGGTCATCCCCTGCCCGCTGAAGGTAACTGTCCCTACAGCTTCCATTTCTCAATGGCTCAGGTGGGTGCTTTCCCCAATCTATTCAATCAGAATGATTCAAACCCTCTATTTAACTGTTTTTAAAAGTTTTGCTTGAAGCAAATTGCAGTGCACTGAGATAAACCACTCTTCAGGAAGAGCCGTAGGGGCCATAACCTTATTGGAAGGACAGATGTGTCATCAGTCAGTAAAGCTACTTGCTGAAGAGACATACCTCTACAGCCCTATATTGTTTTGCTATAGGTGTTACTGTTCCACTATAAAATGCTTTTACAGAGAGATATAGCATTTCCAGGTGAGGGAAGATTACTACTTCAGATTTGCTTATATAATTCAAGTGAGACAAATAATTTAAGTGCAAACAAACTCTCACCAGCCCTCCTCTTCTTCAAATAATGAGTAAACATCTGAGTTATGCACTCTTCAGCTTCCTAGGAATGGGGCTTTAATAAGCTGAGACACATCAAGGAGTACCTGTAATGGAACAGCACTTTAAGGTACAAGTGCTCCGACTTTATGGCTTTTTAGTATCCAGCAGACACAAATTACTTCTTCCACATATAATAAGTGAATGAATATATTAATTTTTGTTGTCAATTATTTACACCAAAAATTCTGGATATGAAATATGAGTGCATAGAAAATCAGAGGCTAAATTAAATTAAGTTCTCTCTATATTTCCACATTTCTTCTTTTGCATCTTTTTTCCTACCTTATGTCCAACATCTGATTCTCAGGATACTAAAGGCAGCTTTTAGTGTAGAATGTTTTGAAAGAGTTGTAAAATATGAAGCAAGTAATTTCCAGCTGAGATGAGTTAATAACAGTAATAAAACAACAGCCTACAGTATTTCTCAGCTGAAGATCTCAAAGCACTGAGACAAACACATAAATCCTCACAGACCTTTAGGAAATAAGTTATAGCTAGGAAAACTGAAGTACAAAAAGGTCATATGACTAAAGCACAGCACTGCCAAAACTGGGAAAGTCCTGATTCCTGTCACCTTTCAGAGCTGTCAGGGACAAGACTCTGTGCAGATGCGTATTTGAGAGGTACAGGCCAAAGTTAAGAAGATGGTATTTAACCAACACATTCATAAGGAATTCCTTTGTCTGGGAACAACAAGCTGCTTTTTTATTCCTGCAGCACAATCTGTCCATTCCTCTTTCCCCATTATCCACTCAGAAATAATAATATTGAGCACTGCAGGTCAGTAGTTCTATTTAATAAGTTTTCACTAATACTTTGAACAGTACCTCTCTCCTCTGAAAGACAGGACATCCCTCTAAAATTCTTAAATTCACTGTTAGGAATAAATATGCTGAAAATTTTTTGCTGCCAGTGGTTTTATTGTAACATTATACTTTCCCTATTTGGAAGAGTCTTAAAGGCTCAAGCTTGGATGGAGCTTTTCCATCCCTGATGACTGATCATTTGGCTGAGCCCTGTCTAACTGCAACCTCTACTGCCTCCCACTATGTAATTCAGATGTTCTGTGAATTATGTCTGCATCAAAAATACAGGTTTCAGCTCGTAAGATCTAGGAAATAACTTGAATGTATTGAAAACAAAGGATTCTTTGGAATTCCATAGACATTTTCATATTGCTTACCAAAGGAAAAATATTATAGGCATCATGGAAAGAGGGCGTATTTAGTGGCTTAGAGGAGATTTGTCTTTCATGATAGGTTTCTAAACTTTTTGTTTCTAACTGTGAACTCTCTGGCTGCTCTTCTCTAAGATCCTTAATGTTCTTTCTCAGACTGAGAATATACTTTTTGGTTAACAATGAAAAATAATGCCAGTCCTTAGATGTTTCCTAAAAAGACGTGTTTTCTTCCCCGGCAGTGGCTTTTAAGTGCATAGGTATTACAATGCACTATACTCTTCAAGAAAGGATCTGGGGCAAACATATAGAACTAAAGTCTACTTACGATTTGGAAAAGTAGAGCAAGGTAATCAGCAATAAAAAGGCTATTTTGGGGTTCCAGTTTCTTGACAGTCCTGTATATAAAGAGTCAGTCCTAGAAAGATATCCTGGGAAAACTGTCTTATAGAAGATGTAATCAGAAACGTTAGTAAGAACCAGCTAATCATGGGGGTGAGTATGTGTGCGTATTTGTGTGTGTGTGTGTGTGTGTGTGTGTGTGTGTGTATGAGTACATACACGTGTAGTACAGATATCCTGACAGAAAAAAAGACAAATATGATGCTGCTCAAAGGATGCTGAGCCAAGTTCACATGCATGAATATTTCTTAGCAGGATCTGTAGCTGATGGCATACATAGCTTCTGAGGGTGAAAGAAAAATAAAAACAGAGTGGGGAAGGGGAAGAGGAAGGGAAAAGGGAAAGGGGAGTATAAAGTGGTTGAGAATTGTTTTTACCATTAATGTTCTTTATGTTATTTCTCAATCTTAAGAAAATCAGGTTTATTGTTATTGCTGAGCAAGTCATCATTAGTTGTGGTACTACAGACAATGTAAAATTATGCAAGTAGAAATGTTGTCATAAAATACAGGTGAACACTATCAGCACCTTCTTCAAAAGCAGACAAGAAACAGAGAAGACTACATGCGATCCTGATAATATGTGTGTATATGTGGGAAGGAACATTCAGGTTTCTGTGTTATTAAAATATTGCAAAAGAGTTAGATGTGAATGCAGTTCATCAAAAGCAAGGTAAGATCCAAGACAAGTGAAGATAAAGTTCAACCAGATCAGCATAAGAATCATCTGTTCTGCAAAACCCTGATAATGGAGAAGTAAAATGGATACATTTCTTCATTTCCAAGATAGAGCAAAGAGAAGTTGAAGCTCACCTCTGTAACACATGCCTGCTCCATCTATAGACGAACAAGTGACATGGAACAATAATGGGAGAAGTACTTTGGTCGATGTCATGCAGAGGTCACGGCAAGTCATTATAGTCATCTTATATAACCTTAAAGAGTTAGGATCATAGTCAGGGAAATCTTAACACTTCTACAAGAAAGTCCATAGATAATAATATCTGCCAAATGTGTCTTCATTGTATGCCTGTTGTTGCAACTGAATATATGCATATATCAGCAAACTGGGGATCACTGTAACAGAAGTATTCAGAAGACTAATAAATCAAGCCAACTTTAAACTTCAAAACAAAACAGTTACTAGATTGACATTCATTAACAATACACATTGCTAATGATTAGTTCTTACTCATTATCAATCATTACCACTACATATCAAAGCAATTAGTCTTTAACAGTCTTATCCTGAATTAGCTGCAAGCATACAGTCCCATGAAGCCAGTGCTATGTACCCAGCTCTGAGGACTCTGGTCCTCGATGGTCTGAGTCCCCCAGGCAGAGGTAGTCAGGCCTGAGAGCTCTTTGACAAGGGCAACCAGCCTTCTGTCCTGCCCCCTCCCCTCTGAGATCGCCTCCTTCCATAAGAGGTTTCACTCTCCGGGTAATTCTTAGCCTGTGGCCCCTGCCCCTGAACTACATGCTGCAGGATGCTTAGAGGGGATATTTTCCAGGCTGTGGCAGGTGCCTTATCATGCTGCTCGGCTGTTTTTCTTTCTTGCTTAGCTGCATCTGCTTATCTTAAAGCAAAAGCAGTCTCTTCCCAGCTCTTAAGGTTGCCCTTCTTCAATGACCATCAGGTGACCATCAGCTAGTTGTTGGTAGTCCCTGAGTCTCTTTTCAACCTGCCCACACTTTCAAGGCCTTTGCCGTTATCCCATGTTTCATCTGTACATCCTGACAGGAGACACCGGGCACCCGGTTCCAGTTCACACAGCAAGCTTTCTTAACAAGTTGGTAACAAGCTTGCACAGTTTGCATAAGGCACAATTAGTGTAAGACACAACATACTAGCAACAGCAATACTATTTTTACTGGGCCACTAGGTACAAAAATATTTATACATTGGTTACCAGTTATATACTATATTAGTGTACTTACGTCTGAGTTCAAAGCAAGCAAATATTAACTAAACTCTGCTTAGCATGTTCCTATTTAATGAATGCAAAAGGTGTCTGCTTTGGCTACACTGTCAAGGTTGAACCATGGACAGCCAACAAGTCCAATACTGCTGCTTTCTGTGCTCTTCCGTGGGAGCAGTAGGTGATTCTGCAGAGAAATTGGCCCAATATTAGTTCAGAATTAAACCCCTTGTGTGCACTAGCTTGAGAAGAAAGGGGGAGGTTTGCAGAGCATATATTTCGCTTTAAGAAATAACCAGTTCTCAGCAGTCTTGTCAACATAATCCAAATTAACAAGGAAATGGATTTCAGGGCCATCTGCTCACTATAGCAAACCTGCACTCCAAGAAGTGCATTAGAAAGAGGAAAGGCCATTTTGGACAAAATGCAAAACAGCCACTGCTTGTGCTAATGCAATCTTCCTTTTTGTGCAAATTCAAATTGTTTTCAAAAATATTTATTTCTTCCTATAGCCAGATGACAATAATTTCCTTCAGAGCACAAGAGAAAGTTTCCTTGAGAAAAAAAAATTAAAGTATTTTATAGTCTTCCAAACTCTTTAAATCCCTGATTAACGAGGATACTGGTTGCTACTGTGCTTGCTCATGTGTTTGCTAGTTCAAGGACTGTGTCACCATTAGCCTATGACTTTTTCCACTAGGAATTAATCTCCGTTCCAGGGAAATGGCACTGGTTCGTTTCTCACCAACTAAAGATGACAAGTTTCCTTCTCACTCTCTCAGGCTTCAGTGAGCCAGACAGGTTACGTAAGCTGTGGTGATGTTTCCTCCCATTCTAAGGTATCAGGGGACAGCAGACAGGAACACAGAATGAAGCTTTTTTCATATACTTCACAGGTGAGAAGCTGCACACTAAACACACTGTGATCACTCTCAGCATACCCCAGTAGATTTGAAAGAGTATTTGAGGCCTATGTCCCTACTGGTTAGTACTGAATGTGTACAGAACCAATGAAAATGATGTAAACCAGCACTGATTTAAGTTATTGAATCACTACTCATGAAAGTAAGTCCACCAGCAATGTGAAGCTCATCAGGCACCAAATGCCAGGAAGAGTTTATATCTGCATCTGGATGCCACCGAGAGAGCTGTGCTGCTGGCTTTATTCATGCAAGTTACTGGCTTCCAGGAAGAATTTTGAGTTACCACCTGGCTCAAGAGCTGGAAAAGCAATCAGCCATGACTTGGAGAGTTTATGTTCTGAATTATGCCATGGGAGTTTTCCGTCTGTGAAAATTCCTTAAAGGAAAATGAAAAAGGTTTTGCTCTTCCTGTGTTACTTATGATGTCACATATTGCTAGAAGGGAAAAGATTTCAAGGAAATCGTATAGATTCAGCTCCTGATAGTTTAATCTTTTACATTTTGTTTGAAACAACAATAGCAAGAAAGGCATAAAAGTGGGAAGAATAAACCTATAATAATGAAATGGTTTTAGCTTTCTTCTGTATAAGACCATTCATAAACAAAATTGTTTATATTTATCCTTTAACATCTCCTACTGTACTTCATAAATATTTAGAATGATTTTTATTTCAAAAAATAGTAAATTATGGCTTGTATTAAATATGTCCTGTCAGGTCCACTTCTTAAAACATTTGAGTGTGTAAGTAGCATTACTAATAGAGCTGAGTGTAAGATTATGCCCTATGCAATTTATAAGAATATAGTTAGGAAATCAGAAGGGAATATAAGAGTTGCTAAGAAAATTATTCCTTTCTTCCCACAAAAAAAAGTTTGGGTATTTCATTAAAGAAAGAAAATCTGCCACAAAAGAGGTTCTAGCTTTAGTTACTACTAAATGAAAAATGGGATACAAAAAACCTTCAAATCTCAAATTTTCTGATGGAATCCCATTTTTTTGGTCATTTGGGGGAAATTCCATCTTGCCTCAGTATGCACACATTTCTAGGAATTTACTCTTTGTGCATTGTTTGTTACTATTTCAGGCTTCTACTACTTAGACTGTGCTGAATAATTATTTTTGGTGTTGAAATAATTACCTATAAAGTAATATTACAGTCCTTTGAATTTTCACATATGTACCCTGGATTTTTTGAATCTTATAGCTTTTTTATAGCTGGATCTTTTCTATATCTATATCATTTCTATATCTGAACTCAACATACTCATTTTTAACATGGAAGCATCATCCAAATGGCCAAAAAGTGTTGTGAAACATTTTGTTCTTACAAAGAGCTAGTATTTGTAGAAGTGTAAAACCACATTAAAGTAGTAATAATGCAGATGCTTATATAATGCCATCCTTCTAAGGGCTGAAGGAGATTAATCTTTTTTCCTAGTCTCACACCAAAATAGCACCAACTTTCCTACTGTCACATAAGTTCTGGATGTCAGAAATGATGCTGGGAAACAAACTACAGCGTGGAGAGCAGCTGAAGGCTGGCACACAGCTGTGTGCCACTAACGTAATGGATCACTCTCTAGAGATTTGCATAGTGGAAATTAATAGACTAATATGTCAGCTTTATATTACATCAGCATAGGTCAGCAGAGATTGTTCTCTGTAGTTTTTCTCACCGAGCATAAAAGACAAGTCATGCCCCCATGGAAATATTAAACATTTCATTGTTTGTCCTAACTTTGACCAAAAATTTTAGGTAACCTGGATTTATCAAAGTACATTAGTATATTAGTGATATATATTAGTGGTATGGAGAAAAGTACTGAATATACCCAGATGAGCTGATCCTTCAAAGACTTACCGAGTAACAATCACTTGCCTTCATTTCATTTTGGAATGGGACCCCAAATTCTACTCTTTCTTTGACTAGGTCATGAAGTTACACCCCTCATCATCAGTCACTCTTTGTATAGGTCCAATGAGTTTTCCAATGAAAAGAATCACATTTTATTGTGAGTGGGCAGCACCAATATTCAGAAATAAAAAAGCAGATTCTTCAATGTACAATAGGTTTTATTCGCCGAAAAACTTCAGCACCCAGGGAAGAGGATTTGACAGAATGAAGAAATAGGCTCTGATCCATTTCCCCTTGTGTCGCTACAAACATTTTTATGAGTACAATGTAGGGGATAGCATTTAGGGTTAGGATAAGGTTTTTGCTGCTGAGAAATATGCCTGTAGAAACTCATCCAAAGCCCTTTGAGTAAATGGCATCTTCATGTGTTACCGGTGTCAACCTCAGGGAGGCAAGGGTAAGTATGGGACATCAAAAAACGGATCCAGCAATGGAGGGTGTATGAATTCCCTTGGAAGTTAGATATTGAGGTCTGCTAACAGTGGGGAACAAGCAACCTTGAAGTTGTACCAGACTACAGGTTGCTTTAAAGCACCTTACATTTCATTTTCCAGCATCTGTCTTCAAGTGCAGAAGCTGATTTCTTCAGATTTGCATTTTAGTATATTAAAGTCATGTAACTCTCATTCAGAGTTTTTGTAGTGTTAAAAGAAATTTCATGATGGCTGATGAACCAAAGAATTTCTTTTCTTCAAGAAGCTGTGGTCTTAAATAGCGAGCTTTGCCTGAATCCTTAGCACTCTACCTCCACACTGCACCAGGAGTCCCTCCAGAAGTATGCAGAGATTTTTCACTGTGAAGTTGCACGGACTGTTTTGGAAGGTGCTAACACAGATGCCCAAGAAAGAAAGACTTCTCCAAGAAGCAGTATCAGGCAGACCCTCACTGCTATGTAACGGAGCAGTGGGGAAAGGCCTGACACTCACAATCCTCCTCAAACTGAGAAAATAATGCCCAGTGCTATCCTATACCTCCTGTTTTCTGTTCCTCCTTTACGTCAGCAATCACTCTCCACTTTGTAAAGGGGTTTACTCTTGCATTTCAAATACTGTGTGCCCAGGTTATGAACCAAAATATTAAAGAAAGCAATCCCAAATATCATCCTTGAAGAACTCCACTAGTAAAATCCCTCATGGCTAATTCTTAGCCTTTCAGCTCCACCCATTGCCATTTTTGACTTAGTCAATTCAATACCCACTTTGTGATTTCTGCATTAATCTCCATCTTCTTCCATTTAATTAGTAATTTCCATGGTGATTCTCTATCATGTACTGTCTTGATGCCCAGATAGATTAAATGTCACTTCTTTTGTACAGGCAGTAATTAGTCTTATCAAATAAAGATATTGGGTTAATGAGGTACAGTGTACCTTGAGTAACTCCATGCAGCATTTTAATGTTTTTTCCATTCACCTCCATATCTTTAGTAATTCTTTCCATCAAAGTGTGCTCTCAAGTCTACCTATATCTGATAACTAAAAAGGTAGCAGATATCTAATCAACAAGCCAAAAAGACAAGATCTATCTGGAATTTGTATGTCAGGTGGGGGGAGAAAAATAATTTGCATGGAAGCCTTAAGATGAAAAATGATAGCAGGTTTAAGTGGAGAGTCTATAATGACTAGAGTCTATAGAGGATTTAAGAAAGGGCTGACTGTGAAAGAAATCTATGCTTAAAGAAGTCAAGGGGATAAATGAACACAGAGAAAGGGGAAAATGGAGCTTCTGAGGAATGAGAAGGGGCAAATAATAAATAAGCTCAGCATGTTCCCAAAATAAATGTTTTGCCTGAGCATAGAGTTACAAGTTGAGCTTGGAGGCAAAATCAAGATCTCTAGCATGAATAAGAAGGAAAAAATAGAAATTACCAAACCTGACATATAAGCAAAATCCAGTATTCACTTGTTGGATTTTAACAGGTAAAAACAAGATAACCTCTATCCCAGGATGCTCAAGAAATATGAAATCACAAGTCTGACAGCAAGGACTGAGCAGAGATATTAACTCCCAAATAGAAAATAACAAAAGTACTTCTTGTCTTTAAGTGGCAGAAGGATGCCTGAAAGTGTGACTGGGCAACAGCAGGCTTAGTCCGAGCCCTCAGGCAGCATCTTCAGGCTGACTGCCATGGTCCTGGCTGCTCAGCACCCTGTATAATTCCTTCAGTGCCTTTGCCCTGGGACTTGATCTTGCACGGCTAATCCCAACAGGGTCTATAAAGCTCTTGAACTTTGAGCTTGAAAATGGCAGGGAAGACTGTTACCTCCTTGCAAGCTGCAATGGCAGCGACATGGCTGGCCGGGACTATGCATAATCCCATTAGCAAGAGCAGCTTCCTGAGGCTTGAGCTGGAATCAGACAACTCCATCCCAGTTAAAGTAGCCTTCCTACACTGAATGTCCAAGAAAGAGGGATCCTGGTCTGTTGTGTTCAGATCACTAGGTCTGAGGGTTTTGCTGTTCATGATTCATCTTATGAAATTTGCCTCCCCCTCCACCAATTGCTCCCCTGTGCCACAGCTTGCAGTCCCATTAGCTATGCTGAGCTGTTTGTTGAGCAGCTCTGTAAAAATGATCACTGAAAAAAGCTAGGTTAAACTTAAGCCTAAAAAACCCACAGTGGTTAACTAGAACATATCAGTGATCGGTTTACAGTGGAGTCCTACAGCAGTTGTACAGACACAACTAGGGCAGCAGCAGCACAAAGGGAGGAAATAGCAGTTAGAGGCTGGCAGTGAGGGGACTTCATAAACCAGCTTCCTCACCAAAGCTAATACAACCTATAATAACTCCGTTGGTTGTTACTGAGAGCAATACAAGAATCTTGGAGACTGAAAGAAAGCACATAGCAGGAACTGAACTCAGAAGTGTAGTGGGATGGGAAGTCCCTAAGAAGAACCATCCCTTCTCCTGAATCTGCTTAGGCATTTTCCTTGGAAAGTCAGCAGTAGGAGACAGGATCAAATCCAGGATTCCTCCTCTCCCTGGGGAGTCCCCATCTCACTAACCAGAGAGTCAGGCTTCCTCCGGTTTGTGCTGCCTATCTCTGGCCCCATGAATCTTTCATGCCTTTCTGAACAGCAGTCCAGCCATGTCAGATTGAGGGCTTTTGCCAAAGAAATGTAGGCTATGTGGCAGCATAGCTAGATTTCCCTCAGGGGTGACTCAGGAGTTCATCAGAATTTTGCTCTACACAGTAAATTCACAAAGAGTGTGAATAAATAATAGCACGAGATAGCATAAATCCACCATGATCTTTACTGAGGAATGGTTAATTAACAAGAAACATAGGAATCATAGTAATAACAACACAGAAATTGTTATCTTAGAAGATGCTGAATTTCTGTGATTTGGTGCACAAACGTTCACACACACACTCACACAGAGAGTTTACTTCTAATTCCTTTGTGTGTGGTTGATCTTTACACTCTGTCAGTATTTTTCAAACATTTACACTAGAGATTTTTCCCACAGCATGCCTCCACTTCCTGTTTGAAAACCAGTGACCTTAAATACCAAGAAACTTTAAATAGCTTGTGGTGGGTGACACAAGCTCATGTTTTTATTTTAATGAGAAAAGAAGTGTATCTAAGACAATCTATTCATGTAATATGAATCACTGGGGCAAAAATGTTCCAGTTTACAAACAATAAGAAATGAAGTTTATATTTTCTTTTGAAGTTTCAGTGAGTAAAGTCTCACATTAAGAAAGTAATTTCCTTTTTTATTGTGCTGGGAAACATGTGTAGTTACATTATCTAACTTCAAAATGCTAAAACCTAATCTCAGTTTTCTTCATCCACCCTCTGTTAGCTGCTGGAGTTCAAAATCCTTGTGTGGTACATATCAAAGTTTGCTTTTTTGTGTGTGTGTAATTCCAACTGAAAGCTCATTTAAATTTTTCCAAAATTTCTTTCCTTTGCATAACATTAATATTATCATTTCTATGCTAATGTGTTTCCATAGCACTGAGTTCTCACATCCGACATTCTTATCAAGCAAATAGAAACCAAGATCCTGACTCACTGGTCAACCACACTAGTTTTAGACCAATGACTCTTCTTTGAAATTGATGGTTTGACACCAGAGTAGGATCAGGACCAAATTCTCTCACTTTATCTGTTGAAAGTGATCACAGAAATTTTCAACTGCATTCCTATCGTTAGGCCTGTCCTATGGGGGAAAATACCCCAGGACACATGGAAAGCGAGAATCTGCTATGAAATTACCTTCTTATTGCTGAATTCAGCAATACGATCTCTGGGCCTGATTCCCCACTGCTCAGACAAATAAAATCAGAAGAGTGGAGACAGATAAGGTCTCAGTGGCCAGGTGATGCAGAGAAACCAGGCCACCCAAACTATCCTCCCCCTGCGCCCACCAATACACACAATATTACACACTACAGCAGTATCACACACCAGGCTGACATTTCAGGAGAGCTCAAGACTGATGGGAAAATGGAACCAGCAAGCGTCCAAGGATGTTGCAGTTTGCCTGAAGAAGACCATTGTCCCTATAATGTTAAAAGAATAGGAAGTATGTCTGTAGTCAAACAGGAAATGATTGCCCTAAATTCAGCTGTCACACTGGCTAAGGTACAACAGTGCACCAACACGGGAGAAATATTGTGACTGGAGAAAAGGAAAAATGTGCTGAGGCGTAATAAAACATAGCAAAATTGTGATGCTGCATTTATCATTATCACAGTCTTCTTGCACCCTGCTCTGTCCCTCTCTCTCCTTCCTTCCAGTGTTTTTTCCCTTCTTTGGTGCTTGGCATATCCTCCTTTTACTGAAAATTCCTGGCTGGCTCATCAACCTCAGAAATAGTGTCATTATTACACAGTTCAGTCTGCTTTTGTTTTACATCCTTTTCTCCTGCTCTAGGTAGAGTTTTCTACCCAGGCAGGAGCTGCCCACTGCCCCATGCCTTTGTCTGTGCCTAATGCTGGCCCTGCCTGAGTGGGTCTGCTGATTGGTCTTTACATCATGCACTTTTTTGGCAAGTCAGTAGAAGATACTTTTCATGTGATTCAATTTGCTGTTCTCCACTCTTAATTTTACCCAAAACTGCCAGAATCCATTTAAATTGTCAAAAACATGTTAAATGATGACAGCATATGAGATGGAAAGAGGCTATGCCAGCACCAACTGGTATACAATCTGTGGTGCCTTACATAGAAGAGTCCTGCTAAAGCCATGTATTTCCTAACAAGGTTTAACATTTTACAATGGCATTATACTGCTAGCTGATGTTCAGCTTTTTAGTCCTTCTAAACAATGTATCTGTTATGCAGTGTTGCTGTCTAGTTCTTCCTTGCGTATGCATGATATTTACCTATCTGTACCTCTAGCAGCTTGTCAGTCTTTCCTCTTCCTCTCTCTCTGTCCTGTTATTATTTAAAACCACTGGCCAACTTCAATCAAATTTAACAGCAGTAGCAAGCTCATAGGTAT
The DNA here is from genome assembly GCF_036417845.1 of Apteryx mantelli. NCBI lineage: Eukaryota > Metazoa > Chordata > Aves > Apterygiformes > Apterygidae > Apteryx > Apteryx mantelli. The sequence goes on from NC_089978.1 coordinate 16,472,806, forward strand.
TATAAATTTAAGCAGCCAGGGAGAGAACTCTTACTAGAACTCTTATTTCTGTAAGTTCTAATTAGAACTTATTTGAATATATTAGAACTTCTTATAATTCCCATTTCTCCTGCTGAGGGAATGGCTACAGGCTCAGTCCCTCTCACAAATATGAGCACTCACACAGGAGCTCAGGTTCCAAGCACAATTTCACATCAGTTCCAGCATTCATGGAAGGACTTTTGTGTTTGAATCCATGAGTATACACCAAACTTGAATGAAGCTGCATAAGGAACTTGGATCCAAACAAATTGCATGAGTCTCCCATTCTTTGGGGCAAAATTAGGTTTGATAATCCAGTAGTAAAGGCATGACTATGAGTCTGGAAAACAAAAACCCTGAGTCCTTCTCTTTACCAAAGATTTCTTGTAAAGTGGTGGGTAAGTCACTTAGGGCCATAGTAAGTTAGCTTCAATTCCCCATGACTGATTTTCTAGTTGGTTGTCTCTGGGCCTTCATGGACATCCGGTAGATGACACTAAGCTCAAAGATTTAAGAGAAATTTAAGCCATCTAAATCCTACCTTTGTGGTTCAACTTCTCCATTTGCTATTGTCCATTGTGGACAATAGCATTCCTCTGTTTCACAGGTACATGGTAAGGAAGAATATATTAAAGACTGCAAGGCATTCAGATGTTATCCTAACAAGGAGGGTCATGTAAGTTCCTATAACAAATCGTATTCCCAGTACACTGACTCAGCAGTTTGATTTGCTCCTTTGTTCAGCTGCATTGTAACCTCCCACCCTCACCCAAGAAATCAGAAAAGCAGCATTTAAAAAATAACATTATATATGAAGAGCTAATATGTTTGTTCTTCTAACATCGGACATTCATTTTTGTTTGTGAAAGATATGCTACTATTGACTTGTTACATTTTATTGTATAGTATAGCCTGTGTGTGTTGTATACGTCTATGTATGTATATATATTGCTAAGATTTCTGTCTTCAGGAGTTGCTGAAATTGTAATGGAGTAGGCACTGTTGCACAACAGTTTAAACTCAGTTTAAGCCTATTGTAGTAAACAATAACAAGATGTGGATATAAATATATTAAAGGTATCTTTCTGGAGCAATTTTTTTTTTAATTGAATCACTGTCCAACATTCGCTCAGGAGAAATCAAAGTCAACTGTTAAAACCACTATTTTTGCATTGCTTCCAGCCTTATACGGAGCTACTATTCTGGGTGGAAATGATAGAAAGCATGTTGCTGTTATAAATCATAAAGTAATTCACTGTAAATCACAGTAGGTATTATTATGTAGAGCTAGAAATTACACAGTTTACTGGCTATCAGTCTTCATAAAATTACATTACTGCTACTCTTGACAGGGATTGAAAGCAAAGAATAAGGCTCTGTAATACTAACTCAGTATGTTCAGGAACTGCTTAACAAGAAACGGGGCCTCATTAAGATATTGATCAAATTCGCAGGTGCAGTTTTTCATAATTATGGTGAAACAGGTCAATCCAATATTGTTGATTTGTTAAGTAAAATTTATAGAAATGTGGGACCATCAGAGTTACTTGAGAAAAGTACCTAGAATGTGCACTTGAGGAAGGGGACCTTGTTAAAATTAAAAGCAAGCAAGAGGCAGGAGAACACAAGGGTTATTGTTGGAGGGAAAATTAAGTTGCATCAGAACACAAAAAATTTCTTGAGACATTACCAGTCACCAAATCCTACAATTTCCAAAAGTCCAGTAAATATTTCTTAAACCTTTGGCAGTTTAGCCATTCACACTAAGAACTCCAAGAGCTGATCTTTTTTCTCCATTTCTGTGAGATTTAACAACATCTTTTTTTTAACTTCCTTTTACAGTAAGAAAAGTAATCAAAGGAGAGAGTTGCCTATTATTAATTCTTTTTTCTTACTTGCACCATAGGAAGTGTGTGGCAGCAAAAATAAAAATTATGGACTTAAACTGCTGTAAGACCAACAAATTCAGAATTATGCCCTGTGTATTTCCACAATGCACGTTAGCAAATTATTACAGCAGGAGATCTATGCCAGTATTGGCTGCCCACACATTTTTGCTCCACCTAGTTTGCATTACAATGTTAGGCAAGACAAAGGCTCGATATTTCATATTTATTTTGTCAGAAAAGTTACTTATTTTACTTGTGCTTATCATCACTGTTTCTTTAAATCAGTAACTAGCCTGGGTGAAATTGCTCATACAGGATCCAACCAGAAACTCAGTTTTGCCTGTCTCCATTGGATATTGCCCATGTCCCATTCTGCAGCAGCAGCAAAGTAATCAAATGATGTAGCAGGTTGCTCTCAAAGCTATTTTAATGGCAAAGCCCACACAGAGTTTATCATCGAGGATGTGACGAGGAGTCGTGCTCGTGCTGCAGGTAGTAATGATGCAGTGCTGCATGTAACTGAGAGCCACCAGCATCTGAGCAGTCACTGTCTCTGGATCCACCCCACAGCGCTCCTGGAGGCTCTCATCCATGCTCGGTGATGTTTATTAGCGCCTGCGGTGACTTGGGTTGATTTGATGGCAGAATAAACAAGTGCCCAATCCTGCAGAGAGAGCTGAAAGAGTAAACAGCTGCATCCCTGCATCGGCTTACTGGTATGAACAGGACTGAGGACACAAGGACCTGCACAGGTGATTCCTCTTCTATGTTCCAGGTCTCACAATTTGAACATTATTGAACATTATTTGAACGGTTGGTCAGTGGCATCATTCCTAGACTGAATGCACTCTGATTTGCACTCCATGAATGTTACAGACGTGGTATCACAGTGCTGAAGCACTTCACATAAATTGCTTTTAAAGAGCTCTCTTTCGCATTCCTGCTGTAAGTCTCTCTTAATGGCTGCCCACCATTGCTAACACACTGTCTCTCTTTACAAAGTGTCTTATATTGATGAAATATAATATGCAGCTCCTTTCTTCTGTGACTGCTGTGCCCCAGCTCATTTTGTGACTGCACTCATGCCTAACATTTGCTCGGAGGAAGAATGGTTATCATAGCCTCATAGCAAGACTTAGAGGAATTTGTGTTCCTCTCATCTTCCACAGCAATCTCCTTGCCGTTCAACATTTTTACTGCAAATATTCTCTTTGGTGAAGCAGAATCCAGTATGAATAAATAAACAATGTGTCATAAATTTCTTTGTGATATTTACGGCCCTGTTTTTTATTCTTTCTGACATGAAGTGTGTTCTTAACATCAGCAAAATCCTTCTGGAAAGCAGTTTAGCCCAGTATGTTTTTGGATCTTACTTTGCTTATTTATTCCAGGGTGTCACCCCACTCACTTGTGCCTACTTGTCTAGCCTGGTCTCATTTGTCTGATTTGCCATGTTCTGGGCTTTGTGTGGTCTTTTACATCTGGGAATATTGGTCAGCTACTTTTCCAGGCATGCAGACCTATCTAGGACTCAAATGGAGAATCACACCCGTTACACTATATGCAGAAGATAATCAAAGTAGAAGCAAGTTCTTGGGTGAATGACTTCAAGCTGAAACAGAAGCTTTAATGAAATTTGAAATGTTGCCCTTGGATTTAAACCTAATCATTAGCACAGAAACCAAGATAGTGGAAAATATAGGAATGAACTCTTTCAGGCTGGAGAGTGCAACGTGTTTTCTGGAGCTCTTTAATCACTTGTGTCATCCTGTAAAAGTGGATGCCATTTTGAAAACAAAGTATGAGCTAGTTGTCTGTAGTTAAAAAGACAATTCAGGCACCCAAACCAAGGAAAGAGTTTTAGGCTTCGAATCCCAATACCACATGGGAAAAGGAGAAATGTTTAAGTAAGTCCTCCCCCTGTCCACCTCCAGATTCAACAACATCCTTCTCCTGGCTGCTCTGGATATACTCCTGCTAAACAGAGTGGCTATTATGAAACTCGATCATAGGTTTGCAGTACTCCTCATTCACTGTATAGAACCTCAGAGATCAGCTCACTGATTGCCCTAAAGGATTGGTCTTATCCCTGAATCTGCCGCCGAATGCTAATCTGAATACAGATAAGTAACATAAGACAAGACTTTCATGAGGGGTAACTAATGCCATGTTTCATGTTCTCTGGATACCTGACTAGCAGCCCTGGGATCTGTTTTTCTGCAGTGCTGAGCATTTCCATCTGTGGTCTAAGTATAAACTGTGCTATACAATACAAAATATTTTGAAAAGGCTTCATATTCAGTGGACACCTCTGTGTGCCTCAGTTCCCAAGATGTATAATGGGGACAAAATCAGTCCTTCATCTCACAATATTTTTGTGAAACTAAATTAGTATGTTAGAAATACTTATATTCCACATGATGATTGCCATGGAAACACCACAAGGAAGTAATTAATTTTATTTTCAGAGACACATATAGTAAATAAAGTACAAAGCCATAGCTTGAACAATGAATATAAAGCAAAATACTGGCCAGTTGAACACAGCCCATCTTGTGCACTGAATGAGGCAGGGTAACTATGTAAAGAGAATATGCAATCACATAATTAAACATTTAGACAAGCAGTCATATATTTTCAGGTACTTGACTTTATAACTTTCCCACTCTTTGATCATTGGATAAAATTATTTATACACACTCATACCTATACAAAGAAGTGTATACATATATATATATATATATATACACACATATATGTACACACACTATCTAAAGGAATATTTCACAAAACTTTTGCATTAATGACTTTCAGCATTTAAAAAAATTCCTCCTTTTTCTTGTCCTGTAACATTGCTACTAGTATTTCAAAAGCTTCCTTTACTGGAACTCCTATTACATGCAGTTGCATTCCTGTTTTTATGCATCAGCTCCAATTCTTTCCAGGTGAATTCTGAAAGCAAATCTTTTATTTTTTCCTATAACTCCTTAACAGTCAAATGGAGAGAAATGAACCTCATAGTTTTGCTGTTGAATGCTATATATCATATTGAGATAATCTTTTATTAAAGCGCTGTTGAAAAAAAAGATGAATTGTATATGCATTAGTGTACAGATTTTATAATGCAATATAAAATTCAATCCCCATTTTTTAAGTTGTTTGGTTCAGAGGCCTGCTGGTTTTAAGTTTCATGAGCCCTTCTGTTGATCTTGTATTACTTGTTTTAGTTAGGAATGACTCGCACAACGTACACGGATCTTCCAGTTATCACTGGCATTTTAACAAATCAGCATTAGTTGGGAAGTCTCTAACAGTATGCTCTGTTCACATGAGCCTATTGTCTGGGGAGTTCTGGGATTTGATGACAAGTTTTGTTCAGGTAAATGAATGAACATATAAAAGCTTTCATTCACAGCAGGCATAAATCTGGTGAACAGGGCAGAGCAATCCTTTAGGGAAAAAAAAGTGACAGGAAACTCCCTCCCATTTGTGTATAGTTAAATAAGAACTCATGAGGAATATTTTCCCAGCATCAATAATTTTTAAAATGGCAACTTGTTTGTCATACCCTGTAAAAAAAACATAACAGGATATCATTTAACTCAGAGTGTCTGTAACTGACACTACTGTATTGCTTAGCCATCTTCTTCATGGCAATGCATTCTTGTTAGCTGAGCTTTTTCAACAAAGACATAACTCAGTTCCTTCTGTTCTGAAGCTCTGTGAAAACTTCAGTTTAGAAATCAAAACAACATCCTGCTTCCATCTACCCACAGCTACAAATGTACATCACATCACATTTGCCTTTCTCCATCCCTGCACTGGCTTCCTCTCCAGTTTTCAAACCTCTTGACTTCACCTTCTTGATTCTTCAGGGACAGTGCTGTCCTGGGCTCCATTTTTGCATCATCCTTCACAGCTCTCTACCTTCTGCTCAATTCTCTCTTTGACTTCCTGTGCTGCTTCTCCTTTCTTTATACCTTTTTTTCCCTGATGCATGGATCAGATTCCTGCCTCCTCCCTGTTAGGTGATTTTCCATTTCTCCTTCATATTAATTCTTAAAAATGTCACTGTCCTGCCTTCATGACTCTCCTTGGGCTCCCAGGTTCATGACAAGCCCTTTAAAATGGTCTGAACTACATCTGCCAAATGAGATCATCATCAGCTCTGTCATGAAGTTAATCCCAAGGTGGATGCTACCCAGAATTACTTAATTTCTGGGCTACTCTGAGGGGATACAGGAAAGCGAGTATCTGAGTATTGAGAGTTGGATCAGGTTGATAATTTTGGAAGGAAAATGTTCATACCTGAGCTTCCTCATTGACAGAAATATACATGTTCCTTTTGTGACTTGCTTTCCCAAATACTACTTCGCTCTCCCTTGAGCAAGGACTGGCTTTGAGGGTCAGCCTGAGAACAGAGATGAACTAGAAAGCAAAGAAAGAAAACGAGATAGCAAAGGTGAGAAGCAGAGCTAGCTACCAAGCAGGAGGAGATTGTCCTAATGTGGATTAGATGGTTTCAGTCCTTGGTAGAGCACTGGGGGAACAGCAAGCTGAAAAGGGCTCCTCCCGGGACAGAGAGGCACTGTGTAGCTAGTGAACAGTTTCATGTCAGCATGAACAATTTAGGGGAGTATGTTTGGCTGCTAGCTTAAAGATGAATATGACATATGTGAGCAAGTAGGGTTCCCCAACCCTGTTTGAATCAATAAATTACTACCAGTTTCCTTTCATTTTCACCTCCAGATATCTTCATGCCAAGCTCTAGCACATCTGGTCCTGCCCCAGCTCAGCCTCCTCCTCCCCAAATCCTTTGCCCTATCTTCCATGGGAAATGCTGAGGGCACGGGACAGGAGGATAAATTAATTTGAAAACAAACTGAAAAGTCAGCATTTCAGAACATCCTATGGGAGGAAAAACTCAGCTCTTGATCCTGAACTGCTGTAGCAGAGGCAGGGCAGGGGTGGTGTGCCTCGTGCCAGCAGCCCTCCAGCCCCAGTACAGCAGGGGCAGCAGCACCGGGGCTTGGATTAATGTGTGCACAAATATGCGCATGGCCTGTGCACAAAGACCCGGGTTTGCTCGGTCTCAACACTGAGCTGATCGGTACAGGGGTTCAGCTAAATTCTCTGGAGCAGAAAAGGTGATCCAGGGCCTGTTCCTACTGCTGTGATTTTGCCACCTCTTCAATAATTGCCAGTTTTTCCTGTGCCTGATGCTGGTTCCAGCTCCACATGCCAGAATAGATTTTGAGATTTCCTGTGGGGTCTAAGACCTTAGGTCACACTGAGCTACTGAAGAGCTACTGAAGAATGCAGCTGAAAAACTAGCAAATAAATAGAAACTGCGACAGCAAACAAGCTTCCCCCAGCTTTAGAAAATGGAATTTTTTCAATAGAAAAAATTCTGTCCAGCTCCAATAAATTTACTGATATCTGTTTCCCCATCTGTAAAAGAAATTACTTTTTATTTCTCTAAGAACAATGCATATAGGTTCAGCTAACAAGAAAACACTTTGAAATGCCTTCAGAATTTCTGGATAAAATAGTGGCATAGAAGTGCAAATGTAAAAACAAGGAAACATACTGTTACTTCAAGGATTTAATCGACTCATTATTACTCACAGGCATAAAGAATTCCAACAATGGATATTTTGTAGAAATGGCTTTAAAAGCTTACATAATATTTTTGTCTTGGTTTTTATCTAAGGAACTTGAGATTTTCTAAAGTCAGTTCCCTCTTCAGAAAAAAAGCCTTAGACAATTTACAAATATACCTGGTCCTACTTGATCAGCTGAGGCCAAATCTGTCAGCAAGAAGAATCACATATTGCTACAGAAGACCTGATTCCAACCTAATCATGACCAGGATGAGCTATAAAGCATACTCAACTACCAGTTAGTATGTTTTTGAAGGGCCTCTTTCAAAAAAAGCATTTAATCTAAAAACACACACATTTCAATGCACATAATTCTCTCTTTCCCAAGAGTATTTTTCAGAAGGAGATTTACATAGATCTGCTTCACTTGCCCATAATTACAAGACTTCAGGGGTGTCCAGTTAGATGTGAGCTTTAAACTAGGAATGACAGGGGAGGGAGATGGTGATCCACAATAAAGTGAGAAATGGTGGATGGGGCTGACAAGCAAAGGGTGCAAGGAGATGTGAACAAGGGAGACCTTGTAATCAACAAAACAGGGCTCAGTGGGGCCCACCTCAAGCATAAGCATGCAAATAAGGAAGTGCCAAGAGGAGAGCATGATGGGGGAAGCTCTCATTCCTTTTCTGGGACCCAGTACAACTGGGTGCCTCTCTGAAGTGCCTGTGCACTAATACATGCAGCATGGGGAACAAACAGGAGGAAGTCTGTGTGCAGCTGCAGGGGTATGATCTCACTGGGATCATGGAGATGTGGTGAGACAGCTCACTTGGCTGGAGCATTGCAATGGATGGATACAGGCTCTTTAGGAAGGACAGGTTGGGATGGTGAGGAAGAGAAGATACCCTTCAGAGCAGCAGGAATGCATGGTGCTTTGCCTAGGGTCAGGTGAGGAGCCAGCTGAGAACTTGCTGGTCAGGACTAGAGGGCAGCCCAAGGTGAGGGATGTTGTAGTGGGTGTCTGCTATAGACTGCTTGATTAGGAAGAAGAAATAGATGAGGGGAAAGATCACCTCGCTCAATCTGTTGGCACAGCGAGGCAGTAGCAGTGCTGGTGCATGGGGTTATTCCTCTCCAGGTGCAGGACTCAGCACTTCCCTTTGTTGAACTTCTCTGCCCATTTCTCCAGCCTGTGGAGGTCCCTCCAAATGGCAGCGAAACCACCTGGTGTACTAGCCACTCCTCCCAGTGCTGTATCACCTACAAACTTGCTTGAACTTGAACCATCCCAATATCTGCTGGAGGTATGACACAGCAGGGCACAAGCAATCCAGGTTTCTGGAGCTCATTCATGACAACTTACTAACACAGGTGATCAAGGAGCTGACAAGGGGAGATGGTCTGCTGGACCTCATACTTACAAACAAGGAAGAACTGGGATGTGAAGGTAAGGGCAGCCATGGCTGCAGTGACCATGAAATGGTGTCTTTCAGGAACCTAAGAGGCAAATAGCAGGATCACAACCCTGGATTTCAGAGGGGCAGATTTAGCCCATTCAAGGCTTGGAAGAATCCCATGGGATACAGCTCTGGAGATAAGAAGGCTCCAGGAGAGCTGGTTGACTTTCAAGGATCAGCTTCTCTAAGCTCAAGAATGGTCTATCCCAACAAGCAGGAAATCAAGCAAAGGCAACAGGAAGTCTGCATGGATGAAGAAGGAGCTCCTGACTAAAATCAAATATAAAAAGGGAGAGTATAAGAGGTGGAAGCAGGGACAAGTGACCCAGGAGGAATACAGAGACACTATCCATCCAGGGACGCAGTTAGGAAAGCCAAAGTCCACCTTCAGTTGAATATGTCAAGGGACATGAACAGCGACAAAAAGATTGTATCAGCAGCAAAAGTAAGGTGAGGGAAGATGTGGTCCCAGTGCTGAATGGGGCAGGGGACATGGTAACAAAGGGCACGGAAAAGGCTGAGGTACTCAGTACTTCGCCTCAGTCTTTACTGGTAAGACTGGCATTCAGCAATCCTGGATCCCTAAAATCTGCAAGAAAGTCCAGAGCAATGAAGACTTACCCTCAGTGGAGGACGATCAGGCTAGGGAACACTTAATCAAACTGGACATACACAAGTACATGGGACCTGACAGGATGCATCCATGAATACTGAGGGAGCTGGCTGATGTTATTGCAAGGCCACTCTCAATTATCGCTGAAAGGTCATGGTGATTAAGGGCGAGGTTCCAGAGGACTGAAGGAAAGCAAAGGTCACTCCTCTCTTCAAGGGCAAGAAGGAGGATCCAGAGAACTACAGACCAGTTAGCGTCACCTTGATCCCTGGGAAGGTGATGGACCAAATCCTTCTGAAAGCCATTTCCAAACATATGGAGGATAAGAAAATGATTGGGAGTAGTCAACAAGGATTTCTGAAGTGGAAATCACACCTGACCAACCTGATAGCCTTCTACAATGAAATGACCAGATCAGTGGATATGGGGAGAGCAATGGAGCAATGAGCATGTCTTCATAGGGAAACTGATGAAGTACAGACTACATAAGTGAGGTGGATTGAAAGCCAGCTGAACTGCCATGCTAAAAGGGTTGTGATCAGTGGCACAAAGTCCAGCTGGAAGTCAGTCACTAGTGGTGTCCCCCAGGGGTCAATACCAGGACCCGGACTGTTTAACTTCTTCATTAATAACCTGAATAATGAGATAGAGTGTACCCTCAGCACATTTGTAGATGATGCAAAACTGGGAGGAGTGGCTGATACACCAGATGGTTGTGCTGCCATTCAGATGGACTTCAACAGGCTGGAGAAATGGGACAACAGGAACCTCATGAAGTTCAACAAATGGCAATGCTAAGTCCTGCACCTACACAGGAATAATGCCATGCACCAGGACAGTCTGGGGGCTTTCTGACTGGAGGTCTTGGGGGACAACAAGTTAGCCATGAGCCAGCAATGTACCCTCACAGCAAAAAGTCCAACAGCCTCCCGGGCTGTATTATGAAGCACATCACCAGCAGGTCGAGGGAGGTGATCCTTCCCCTCTCCTCAGCACTGGTGAGACCACAACTGGAGTGCTGTGTCCAGTCCTGGGCTCCACAGTAGAAAAGAGACGTGGATGTACTAGAATGAGTCCAGCAAATTGTCCTAAAGAAGATTAAGGTTTTGGAGCATCTGTCATACAAGGAGACACTGAGAGAGCTGGGACTGTTCAGCCCAGAGAAGAGAAGTCTCAGGGGGATCTTACCAGTGTGCATAAATACCTGATGGGGAGCATAAAGAAGATGGAGCCAGACTCTTCTCCATGGTGCACAGTGACAGGACAAGAGGCAATTGGCACAAACTGAAATACAGGAAATTTCATTTAAACATAAGGAAAAGTCTTTTATTCTGTAGGTGGTCAAACACTGGAACAGGTTGCCGTGAGAGGTTGTGAAGTCTCCATCCTTGGAGATATTCAAAACCCAACTGGGCAAAGCCTCGAGCTCTAGCTGACCCTGCTTTGATCAGGGCGGGTTGGACTAAACGTTCTACAGAGGTCCCTTCCAATCCCAGCCATTCTCGGATTCTGTGGTTTTCTGCCATATGTTTCTGGGTCTTCTCAACACACACAGACTGATCTTAATCCCAGACAAAATACAAAATATCATACAAGGGATCTGATTAATACAGAACTAAAGTCTAGAAATAGCAAAATACCTGTCTGCATAGTTTTAAAGGAAATGGATCTTGTCAAATGAACTAGATTTTTTTTTCTTATCAGACTATGAACATGATTTATACAGGTAACAGCAAAAATATAACAGAATTTGTAAGGCACCTAATTTGGTAGTATGCAACATTCCTATATAAAAACTAGCAGTCTGAAATGTCAGTTAAACATAGTCCAGCTAAAGAATGGATTAAGAACTGGCTAACTGATAACTGAGGAATCATTCTCAAATGGATATATTTCTGTAAAGTTTCCTCAGTGATCAGTACTGAGTCACCGGTGAGTCATTGTACCCAATAAAAGTAAAAGAATGAGCTCCACTTTATTCTGCCAACGTCTGTCTTCAGGAGAGGATACAGCCTGTGGCTCAAAGTGGGTAACATGTCCCCCCAGTTTGCTGTGCTACCTTGAAGCCCAAGGTCCAGGAAAGACTGTAATTTGGGGTTTGCTTGTTGTCTAAGGCTGGCTATTCTGCATCTTTTCTGAGATGCCTAAGCTATAACCCTTGCAGATCTGCCATTTAATATTTTTACAAAAGCAATTTCCTTTTTAAAGACTTTTTTTTTCCATTGACCTCAATAGGCTGTGGATCAATACCCAATGCCTTTCCAAGGCACACACTATCCCTTCTTACCCTACTTCTTTAATACACCAGTCACCTATGCCTGTAGCTGTACCTGCTGGCTGCACTTCCATGGTGGATCCTGTCAAATGACATCCCTGCTCTGAGCAAACGTGAAACTCAACAAAGTGCTCCAAGAGCCTGTCAACAGCGTCACTCAGACTGACAACAGTGTCCCAGATAACTGAAATATTTGACAGGCCAAAAGAAACCTTCTGGCAAAATGACTTCCTCCACTCCAGACACTTCTAGGAGGTGAAGACACAAGCCAGTGGAAGAACTTTCATAAATACAGAAATTGTTTGGGCTTAATGTATTCCTTCTCCTCTGCTTCCAAATCACAGGAAAACACATATCAGAAAATAGAATCAGTTATATCAGAACTGATATGAGTTGGCTGAAAACAACTTTGGGTTCAAGTTTGAGGAAACAATCAGAAGTATTCTAGCAGCATTGACTGAAAAAGCAACATCTCCTCTGCACTGGCTACAAAATTTCACAGTTATTTAAGCAAGACCTTACAAACAACCTTTCTGCCATCAAAGGGGTAACGCTATCAGGACGTCTTAATCTATAGTAGAAGCATACAATGTATTATATACAGTGGACATAGGCACATTTTGCATAGTACATTGGCCTTAGAGAAAAAATGCCCCAAATTAGTCACTCTGTTGCATATTGTGCCATCAGTTCACTGCGAGTTTAGCATGTGCTGAGAAGGTCAGTCCCAACCCAGGACCACCAACAGCAGCTCAGGGTACATAAATGCCAGCAGGCGCACAGGAAGCACCAGCTCCTGTTGCTGCAGCCCGCCAAGTCCTGCACGTGACAACAAAAGGCTTGACGGTCCCAGGTGACAGGCAAAGATACGTGCATCTCCTTCCCTCTGCATCCAGCCATGCACCCAACCAGCATTCCCGGCACTCCTGGTGTGGGAGAGCTCAGATACATCTCTCAAGTAACACGGGTGTCGCCCTGTGTAACTCATACTGAAGGAGAAGGAGGACATCTTAACCGTTACCCTTTCCCAGGCTTCCCCGGAGACTCTGAAAGCGTTTCCTTCTTCTTGAGTTTCAGGATCTACTTCCTTGGAAGCTGCAACCTGACAGTGGTGCTCCGGCCTGTCCGGTGTCGGACGAGAGGAGAGCACCAGCACTGGTACAACTTTTCTTTCCATGTTTGGAAGAAGCGAATGGCCCCTGCTCAGTCCGGGGGGCCAAGCCACTCAGACACCTCCCATCTGGGGGAGTTCATGGCTGTGACTCAGCTGGGATCTCCTCTCCCAGGAATGTGGAATAAAGTATCTGCACCATATGAGGGGTGGGATTTCAGAATCACACAATCTTTGAGGTTGGAAGGGACCTTTGGAGATCGACTAATCCAGATTATACTTTACCATACCATATACTTTTAATTACAAACAACTTCCTTTACAAATCAGCTCCTATATCCCTCATTAATATCCTTGTCTTAGAAAAATTCCTTAGAGGAAGAACAGATTTTTTTCCTGTAACTCCCATCGGAAATGGTACATACTTAGTCTGATTTAGTGATGCATATTTGTGAGCTTTTCTTGCTCTTGGCTGGCTTCTGAAAAAGTTAAATGTAGAGTTTGAGCACTTCCTTTTTTGTTGTGATTTGAGAAGGATTGTAAATAATCGGGACTATTTATGTTGTTGATTGCATTAATTACAGCTATTAGTGTAGTTATATGTACAGAGACTATCTTCAGTAACTGTAAATTGTGATGTAAGAAAAGACAGAGATTTTATAATGAACAGCATCAACTAGTCAGTAAAATTAGATTTGATTGTCTCTGAATAAACTGTGCCATTTTCCTATCCATTTAAATGTTCTTTTATTAGAGCCCTGAAATTAAATTAACCTGATCCTTTCTTCAAGTAACACTTTAAAAGTTACCACAAGCTCATCATATGAAGGTTTGTGGTGTACATTCTTCAAAAGCAACAAAAATATACAGTCTTTTAGGTTTTAAATTATCATATAGTTATTTCAGCAAAGTAGCTCAATCACAATTAATTAGATTCAATAGTACTTTAAGGAAAAGCATAAAGAGATTTCACTTTATAACAATGCAGTGCTACACTATAAAAACTCAAAGGAAGCTCTTGCAGAAATACGTCTGGTACCAAATTTAATTATTTTAACTAAAGATCTTTTGCCTTGATTGACTCATTTTTGATTCCTAAACTAAGACTTCAGCTTCCAGAAAAATGCCAGACACTGATTCTGGTAAATAAATAATTAACTTAACCTGCAGCTAGTCCCAGTCCCGGCGCCAAAGCTGCAGGGGACCCTGGGAAGCTGCCAGAGCGCGGAGTTGTTCCCCCGCCAGGCCCTGGGGCAGCCCTGGGTGCTGTCAAGTGTCCTCAAATCCCCAGTACAGATGTACCCAGTGAAGGACTGAGCATCTCCCCGGGCACCTACCTTAATACACCAGAGCCCAAAGGCCATTAAAAAAATGGCTCTCTTCTACTGGCTTTGTTTAATCTCCTAATTTCATGCAGGTTTCCATTTCATTTTAGGAGATTGGCACTGCAACTGCAAGACAGGAAAAAGACTCAATAACTGTCACACTACAGATTTATTCTCCTCCTCCCTTTTTCTTTTTTGCCATACTAAGGACAAAGAAAAAAGCTTATCTCAGTCAGAGAAATTAGCAGCTAGAAGGATAGAATCAATTCTAAAATTATAGACACTTTATCTCAAGATAATAACATTATAAAACTGATATTTATAGATCTCTCTAAGGATTATTTATGTGTGTAAATCAAGGAGTTATGTTTTCAATGCATTGGCCTCAGGCTTTGACTTGTCTATATGATTAAATCACATCTGTCACAGAAATCAAACTGAGGCAACACGACTATATTTCCACCTACAGTTATAGCAAATAAATATGAGACAAAGTTTTTGAACTAGCTCTTTTTTGGCATTTTTTTATCTGTCACTTTCAATGCATTTCATATTTTAATTCCAGTTTTCCTAGTTGTATGCAATACAAGTCCTGAGCTTGAAGCGATTTCTTTTATTCTTTTAAAAAATGTAACTTAAATTTAGATATTAATATCCTACCAATATGTATTCTGAGACTGCTTCCCTCAGCTCGATCTCTTAAAACTTTGTCCAAGAATAATTATTTATTCCTAAACCTGAAAATGCTGTAGCTGCTACTAAGCACATTGCTCCAGAGGACAATTCTTTCTGAAGTCGGGGACAGACTCCCCTTTACAGAGCCTCCACCCCACGTCCAATTTCACATGTGCTGCTTTCTCACTGCATCAGGGTTGTTGATGAGAAACAGAATTATTCAACAGAGACTGTTTTATAAAACCAGTTTGCCTAATTGTACTGCCTCTTTCTCTGGTGATTATAATAAGCAAGTATTACATGGGAAAATAAATTGATAGAATCCCCTGCCTCACTCCAGCACACAATGGCAATAAATCCTCTACATAATCACAGACTAATGAGAAAGATGCTAACAGGGGTTAAGATAGGCTAATTGGGAAAACTTCTGAGAAAACCTCTTGTTAAAAAAAATATATCGCTGGGAAAAAATGGATTTACTAGGGATTTACATAGATAAAATCTAAATTGAATTAGTTTCTTTTCTGGTTCCTCTCAGTTGTGTGCTTTGAATAGCATTTTTAAATCCTGTTATGATTAAGAATGGGATACTTTTACTTCCTGAATTTATTCAGCATAGTTCAGTGGACAACCTGAAAGCAGACCTAGTACTTCTGGTACTTCCAAACACATTTATCCTCCCTAAACTTTCTGACCATATACATCTTTCATTTGAATTCAGTGAGATTACATTTAATGTCAGAAAGGGATTAGGTACTGGTTTTCAGCCCTTTGAGCTAGTTTACAGACCACCTCCCTTTAAAGTCACAAAAAACCCCGTCGCTTGCCTGCCCTGCACAGGGGACTTTGCTGGCTCTGTGCTAGCGGCGTGGCAGGAAACGCGGTGTGCGTGCTTACCAGTCAAACCGCTTCTGAGGCAGCTGAATTAAGCTTTTGCATGAATGCGAACACGCGTCAGAACAGCACCAGTAGGCACAGCAGCGTTGCTGCTGACCGAGGCTTTAGAGCGCAGCCCCGAGGAGAGCGAAGAGCAAATTCCCGCGGCAAATTCCTCATTCTGCCTCCCCGGGCCATGGTATCCCCAGCCAGGAGTGACAGCACTGTCTCCTCCCAGTGTCCAGCTCGGGAGTAAGTTCTCCAGTACACAGGGGCACAAACGGCCCTGCAGTAGCAGCCCATGTCATAGCCGAATCGGTAAGTCTCATCAGCCTTCGCCCACCGATGCCACCGCTGCTCTGCTCTGCAGGCAGGGGAATGCCTTGCTCCGCCTTGCCCAATGGTCCTTCCAGGGTGGTGTAACTGGACCATCCATGACAATTTTGTGGAAGAGAGAAACCTCCAAAGGAAAAGAAATGTCTAAAGAGAAAGACAAAATAACATGCGGTTAAATCTACATTGGAAAAATAATGAGACTGACTGATTTTTTAAAAAGTGTTCCAAATCAAAAAATTTGTTAACAAAAAAGAATGTCTCTCCTGTGCTTGGAGGTGGATTGAGCATAGTCCACCCCAACATGTCCATCGTTATGGTCTGGGTCCAGTCAGACCAAGGGAAATTTCTCAGCCGTCTGCTGAGATGGTCAGTGCCCCGTGGAGGGAACTCCTTCCACAAAGCTGGATCCCACAGCAAAGCCACCCCACACTGACCCACTTGTCAGCAACCCACTGGGACACCTGACAGCTCAGAGATTACAGTTTTATGGCGGTAATGAAAAAACATCAAAAGCTGGGAAACCTAGGGAACTTTGGAGCCAAAGCCCCAGAGTGCTGCACCAAAGGCCACCAAGCCAGCACTGAGATATGTGCTATCAGTCTCGTCAGGCTCCTGAAGTGTCCTTCTGTAAAGATGTGGACAAGGAGCACAGGAGGAAGATGTTTCCCCCAAAATAAAATTGTAAACTTTTATCCAAAAAAAGAACCAGGAAAATTTTGGATGAAAACTCATATTTCCAGTGCTTTTCAAACCATAAAGCACCAGTGCTACACTATGCTGCCTCAGTATTCCCACCATTGCAGACCATATTTTCCAAAGCAGGAAGAAGGTAAAAGCAGCCTGGGAGGTATTATCTCCTATAAGACAGGTCCTTGTTGAACACATTTGAAACCCCATGGTATTTGCTATTCTTCACTGCAGAACTGAGCTGTTGTGAGATGTTCGTGTGTACTGTTGGACACAAAGCAGATGCTGCCACTCCTGGGTTACTACTGAAGTCACCATCAGCCTACTGAGCAGTTTGATTTATTGCACCTCCATGGTATCTATATTTCACTGGGAAGCAAAGAGATTGTTTTAAATACACTATGACAAAAACAGTGATTTGTACAGTAGATCACACCTGAACATTTTTTGAAAGTCCTCTGAACAAAAGGTGTTTTAGAAAGATAAGCACTAATCAATCATTCATTTTCTTTAGAATGAAGGAGTTATTCCTGCTTCTGTCTTTTAATTAAATTAATTAAAAAGGACAGAGAGGAAATGGGCACAAATTGTCTGTTTAGGCTTCTAAAAAGATATTAGCAAAAGAAAGTAAAACAAACTAAAAAAAGACCTAAATAATTAGATAACTATTTTCCTTCAAATATTTCACAGAATATAAAAAGTATGCCCTTTTCTCCTGATTGCACTTTTCTAACATGAAAAAGTTATTAAAATCTTATAACTAATATGCTTTGTATAAAAATACTCTGTAACACCACAGCGACCTCTCCAGCTTCTACAAGCTTGTCTGCTTAATTCTGTTCTATTTATTTTTCTGCATTTTAGCAGACTGTCAATCTATGTAGTTGTATTACAATCAAGTTAGAGCATAGTCTGCATGTACAGAACATGTTTGCATACAGAGAATGGTTTGCAGTACACTTAATCTTGCTATAATGCAGGGCTTTACTGAGTGTTAAGGGGCAAAAATAGTTACAAACATAAAAATCGATCTGCTGTCGTAAGCAGAAGACATACAAAATGAACCCTTACTTTTTAAATACTCTTTTTTACTTTTGTGTCCAGCTTGAGTTCTCAGTTTCATAATTTATGCATTGGCTCTTGCTTACCAAAACTGCAGAAGATAAAATTATTTTTATTTTGTATCTGCTAGCTGTACAAAATTAACTGATGTTTTTGCAATTTCTTATCTGTAGCCATATACCAGAAAGCAGCTGAGACTTGGAAACAACTACTGCATTTTCTTGTTCGTCTCATAACGTCCCTATTCCTGGTTCAATTGAATGGCTTTGTCAGGGGTAGTTTGTTGTCAACTGATTGTTGCAAAAAAAAAAGTGAAACTAAACTATAATCTGCAAGAAAGGATATAGGGAAAGTAGAAAAGGAAGTTGGGAAGAAATTATTTCAAGGGAAATATTTTCATATGGCCATTTATAAATATGCATTTGTCACATTCATGAAACAACTTCCTAAAAGTAATCTCTGCTGGTACTGGCAGTTACTCTGTTTCCTGGTTTGCAGTTCAAAGGCAAAAATAACATATTAGCTCTTTCCTAAATCCTGGCCACTGAAAATTTACAAAAAGTTTTGCATAAGCCTAGTGCTGGCGGCCTGAACTGTAATATAAAATTAACGAAGATCCAGGGATTGTCATCTCAAAATAGTGTGTCCATGTGTTAGTTTATGGGAAATTACACAGTGAAATACATCAGAAACAAAGGTGAATCTCAGATGTGTCGCTGCCTGAACTAACCTGATTACAGCTAGAGTTAACAGTGTCTGGACAGTCTTAGCCTGAAGGCCTGTCTGCACGGCGAGGGTGACGAGCACAAAGATATGGCCTCATTTATAGCACACTGGCTACTCCTCTCTCCGGCACATCAGGGCTCTTCACATCATCTGGCTTTAGCTGACTTTGGGCATCAAATGCAGGCTCGAACTGGCGCACTGAGTCACAGACCCTTGTTCTGCACATGGGCCGGGAACAGAGGTGGAAGCAGAGGGGGATGTCTTCTTCATCTGCACTTAGGTGTGGATGCACTGAAGTCCTGGTTTGCCAACAGCCCTGACCAGCATCTGGTCAGAGTGGGCAATAACTCCTGCCTAGGAAATCCACGTTGCTTTTGAATGAAAAACCTAGGATGAAGAAGGGTCTAGCATACACCCAAGCTCTATGCAAGAGGAGTTAAGGCACTGCCAAGCCTTACCCATCTGCCTTAGCACCTAGGAAGCGCTTCCTGATTCTGTGGTATAAGTGCAACGTCTGGGCTCTTACAACACCTAAATTGAGAGTACTGACCCCGCACATTCACACTACAGAATATTCACCCCAAGGTCCACCTCTGCAAGCACATCATCTCAGATGGGAGCCAACAGCAGATGCCTACGGAAGTTATAAAGCAATAAGCACCCAGACACCTCTGTTCCAGGAGTTTTCTGATCTGGTGTCAATGTCTTTGAATGTAATCACCTTGGCACATTCATCTTCCATGAATCTGCCCAATCTATTTCAAAGGATTTTTTAGTCTGAGTCATCTTTGTCTTCTTTTTTTGTATCATCTTTCTTTGTAGCTTGTATCTGCTCTGGTCTCACCATGTCAAAGCAGTTGCATACTGTATTTGGGAAGCCAACCTACTTAATCCACACTAAAACTACGTCCTTATTGCAAAAATCAAGATTAAGGACCCTAAACTTTCCCTTGCCATCGCTTCCAGTTTGCTTGGACTCAAGTCTCTGCACTGTTCTTGAATATATCCCCATTTGAAATGTATGCTGGTGAACTGGTCTCTGACACGCTTGGCTCTATCCATGCCTGATGCAACTGTACTCCTGGAGCAAGACCTTGGACCCAAAGTAGAGCAGCAAGCTCTCTGAAGCTTTCCGACTCCGGAGTACTCCAGTACACGATGTAGAAACAAGTATCTCTCAGCTTGAGCACAGACTTGCACCCAGTCCCCCTGATTTCACTGGCATACCCTAGGGGCACTGATGCAGGGAACCAGCAGTGGAAGAGCTAAAGTGATGAAAATTCATGCCCAAGTCTACTCTACACTGCCTGGCCTGTATAAATAGATTTTACACGGAAAGTCTAAATATCTAGAACTATAATGAGCCTTTGCTGTGTCACTTCATTTAGCTAGTAACTCACTGGTCGATAAGTTTCAGGACAGTTTGAACACCATGGAAACGACCAGTGCAATTACATTTCTATCTTCTATTTTATTAACGTTCCGTACCTGAATTATATCACATACAGATAACATTTAATGCAGTTACTTTTATGAGCGAAGATTCACTGCAATGAGCCCCTCTCCCCTTAGCACTAAATAGCAAATATCTCTTTAAGCATTCCATGGGCACTGCACAGAGTAAATATAAAAACATAAAAACATACAATAAAAATGAAAATGCATAAAAACTACAGCACGCTGGCGCGCTAGTAATCACGGCATGCTCTGGGGGTAGCTCCATGCGCACCACGAAACGCGAACACCGGGGAGCCCAGCCCCGGGTTACACCAGCAGCACAGCGCGCCGCCGGCACGGGCTGTCCCTCCCGCCACCATTAGTTTCTACGGAAACAGTAACTTCCATGTTATTGCTCCACGGCTTCTTCCGTGGCTGACGCAATGAAGGGATATAAGGACAATTTACATCAAAACAAGAGTCAGGCTGACTGAGGGTAAAAAAAACAAAATGCACTTCTTGGAAAGTGGAAAGCAAAAACCGCTGCCGCAGCAGTGCCGCGGGACGGAGCGAGGCACGCCGAGCCGAGCCGAAACGAGCCGAGCCGAAACGAGCCGAGCCCCGCCGAGCGTAGGCGCCTTGCCGAACCGAGCCCCGCCGAGCCCCGCCGAGCGGAGGCGCCGAGCCGAGCCGAGCCGAGCCGAGCCGAGCCGAGCCGAGCCGAGCCGAGCCGAGCCGAGCGGAGGTGCCGAGCCGAGATGGCGGAGGCGCCGCGTCGCGGCTCTGCCGCCCCCTGCCGGGCGCGCTGCGCGCCGCAGCCCCCGGAGCGCCGGGCCCCGGCGGCGGGGGGAGCCCGGCCGTGCCCCGGACCGGAGCCCGGAGCTCGGAGCCCGGAGTCCGGCTCGGCCCGGGGCCTGCCGAGAGGAAGGAAACAGCGCTGGCGTTAGCCGAGATTCAGTCAGAGCGGCAGCGAGGCTCTGCGGAGCGCGGCCGGCGCCACGCGGCCCCCGGGAGCCCCGAAGGAGCCCACCCGGCCTCTGCCCACGCTAGGCCGACCTCTTGCTCTGACTCCATCCTTGCACCCCTAGGTCAGAGCCGGGCAGATCTTCCGTCCCCTCACATTCCTCCGATTCTAGATCAAGTGACGTTTAGGCTTCTGGCAGTTCTCCTTAGCTGACAGAGGAGAAGACAGAGGTGTACCTGGAAAAACTCTTAGGCTTTGAATGGTGTTTGTAACAGAGCTTTGCTGGCCTGAAAGCTGAGTCTGATAATTGCATCTGAGGTCTTGTTTTTGTTATATAGCCTTGTCTGCAAGCCACCTGCCAAGGACAGTCTTCTACCAAAAAAAAAAAAAAAAAACCAACAGACTTAAAAGCCTGGGGAAAATCTTAGGTAATGGAGAAAAACACACAGAAAATAAATGCATGCAAGCCAACTCTGTATAAGTATTAGCAGGCTTCTCTCTGAGTCTTGCATTAGAAAAAAGTAACAGGTATGTCTTCACATACGCGATCTCTCTCTATACCCCCCCCCCCCAAAGCTAAAATCTGAAATCATGGGGCAGGTGAGCTTTATTTAATGAAAGGAATAGGATTTACATGGTTATGAAATACTGCACAATATACTGACATTTGTCATTTTCCATATGAGAAGGGAACATGTCATAAACGAAAAACTAAACTTCTGGTCAATACAGCACATTACAGTAAAATCTACTGCATCCATTGAAAGTCAAAGATCCCTTTCCTTCCTCAATTTTGACTCATTTTACAATGAGTTGTAAAATAAAATGCAATTTATAGATTAAAACATGCAGCAGATCAGTACCCAGCTTGGAGCACTAGGTGCATGTTTTTAGTACTTCTTTTATAGATAACTTCCATTCTCTGTGCAGTCATGTTACTGTCATGCAAATAAAAATCACAAAAAGCAGCTCTTCTGTGCCTATGGATCATTTTTACCAGCTTCCAGGCCTGTAATGGAGCTCCTGCAGAGCACGCTTCAGAAGGAGTGACACAAAACAAAAGTAAAATCACCAGAAAGGATTCTGATTCACTAGCTGTAAATTTAAAATGTCTTCCATTCTTCAGTTACAGGTGCAGTAAATATAAACCTAGCTGCAATGGCTACATTTAGAAAGGATCTAAGTCAAAAGTAGGACTGGCACTCTTGCAACATCTTGCTAACTCCCTGATGATATATAGCTAAATGCAGTTTGCCAGCTGGAGACTCATCTATGAAGACAACAAATACATCTATGGCATGAACCCCCCACTGCAGAGATTAAAAGAGACAACCTTAAGTTCCCAGTTTAGGCAGATATTCGGAACAAAATTCACCGCATGGCAATTTTGGTACTTATCTGAAAGGCCTAACTCAAGCAGGATGGATATATTTTATGAACTTGGGGATTTTTTTTAATCATAGACTTATTATATACTTTCCAGTCAGATTTTTCTCCAGAAAGGGGAGTAATCGATTCTTAGAAAAGTAGGGTTCTTGTAGGTGAAATGTAGGAATACCCTTAGGCCCCCAGTGGCCCCCACTCTGTTATAATAATTGCTATTGAAAATTCACAATCAGAATTCTTTTCTTCAAAGAGATAGAATATAGATAAATGTCCCGAAATGCATACATGTGCTTACCCATTCCAAAGTACAGAAAGTCAAGCAAGCATGGCAGAAAGCCAGCGTGGATGTACATGGAGTTCCAGACTGAGCTCAGACACAGAAAGGAAGTACTCAGAAGGTGGAAGCAGTGACAGCCTATTTGTGGGAACAAGACATTGTCTGCCCATGTAGGAGTGGAGTTAGGAAAAGCTAACTAAGCCAAAGCTCAGCTGGAGTTGAAACTAGCTAGGGAGGTAAAGAGCAATTAGAAAGCTTTTTATAAGTACATTGGCAGCAAAAGAAAAGGTAAGGAGAAGGTAGGCCCATTGCTCAAGAGGACAGGGGACCTAGTGACAAGGGACATGGAAGAGGCTGAAGTACTCAGTGCCTTTTTTGCCTCAATTTTCACTGGTAAGGCTTGTCCTCAGGCTTCCCTGGTCACTCAAGCTTACTAGCAGAGTCTGTGGGAGTGAAGCCGTACCCACAGTAGAGGAGGACAGAGTTAGGGATCACAGTTTGACATACACAAGAAGATAGAGCTGGACTTTTTACAGCAATAGGATGAGAGGCAACAGACACAAGTTGGAACATGGGAAATTCCAATAAGATGTTAGGAAAAAAAGATTCCCCATGAGGGTGGTCTAATACTGAAACATTGCCCAGCGAGGTTGTGAGATCATCCTTGGAGGTGCTTGAGATTTGAATAGGCAAGTCTCTGAGCAACCTGATCTAATTAGACCTGCTGCTAGCAGGGAGTTGGACTAGATGAGCTCCAGAGGCCCTGTCCAACCTAAATTATTCTATGAATCTATGAACTTTACCTCGTTTTATAACCCCATATAATGAATACCTCTCTCTATAAGTTCTTTACATGCACCATGACAAAATGCAATAGGTAGCTAGAATGAGAGAGAGAAAGGCTATAGTGAAGGTTCCCAGAAAGTATGAGTTAAAGCATCAATATTATACAATGTCATGCACACACACACACAAATCATCTAAAGGGCATGAGCTTTTTCTCTTGGCTTTATATAAGCCTGAATGGAATCTGGTCCCTTAAACAGACCCAGCAACATCATCTGACCACAGGATTAACAGGGAGCTACTAGTTTTTACCTAGGTTCCTATTAAAGGTAAAGGCTGATAAAGACAGTATCTTTTGGGACTGGTATTACTAGATGACTGGTGCAAAAAAGGATTGCTATTTTATCAGAAGATCAGGACAAGTCAGGACTGTTTCTATTTGATTGGGTCATCCACCAATCTTATATAGGGGAAAATGA
This sequence comes from Apteryx mantelli, assembly GCF_036417845.1. NCBI lineage: Eukaryota > Metazoa > Chordata > Aves > Apterygiformes > Apterygidae > Apteryx > Apteryx mantelli. The sequence goes on from NC_089978.1 coordinate 16,496,791, forward strand.
GAGCTCATGCTTATTAGCCTAGCTATGGGCTTAATTTGTATACTTTCAAGTAAACAGGAAAACTAACCCAGGCTGGACTCTGAACAGAGTTTCCTAATGAAGCTATGGTTACAGCACTGGGCATTTACATTATGAGCTACATGTAATAGATACTTACCACCTTCACAAAAAGACATTAAAAACTTGGACATTAAAAACAAACAACAAAGGGGAGAACCTGAATTTAAATTGTCTGTATGTATCAGGGACAGGGGGAGGAGAGAAAGAGAATATACTGCTTTATTCTCAGAAACTTCTTCATATAGCTTTGTATTTCATATAGCATTGTACACTGGCAGTGGAGCTGTGTGCTGTTTTAATACACTAGTGGCATGCATCAGAATTTCTTGATATCATGTGTTTCAGGTTGCAGCATCTTCAAGGCAAGGTTTGTGTCAAACAAATTTTGCACAACATCCAATATAATAGATTCAAGCTACAATTCTTGAGATGATAGTTTAAATAATTACCTGTTAATTATGCAGTATGTTAGCCATCCTTAAATAATTGAGAAAACTTGTGTGATTTTCTGCATGCAACCAACTAAAATGGAGAGTCAAGCTATGAATCAGTTTCCTACTTACAACTGTAAAATGCACATAAGCCGCACTATATATTTTGTAATGAAGCATCAATATGGTTAGTGTGCTTTTTATAAATATGTTCTGTAACAGAGACCAGTAATAAGACGAAAATGTTTATTCTTGTTAATGAAACATGGTTGATTATAAAGTTTGAAATAAATCTCAGAATTTACAGTAAAAGAAAGAAGCAAGTAATCTGAGTAGTTTAACGGATCTTTAACTGTCCAATTAAGGTCTTTCTAAGCGGAAAATAAAATGCCTTTGGTTGTACTGTTTTGTTATTTCCAGATGTCTAATACTCTGAACCCTGCAATGCCACGTCAGTAGTACTCAGGCCATGGAAACCATGTTGTCATTTATTTATATTACTGTAGCATCATAAACTGGATCAAAACATTTGAGTTCCTCAAACCAAGATTTACAAATTGAAGACATGCTCTTGGAAAAAGAAAACAAAAGAAAGAAATGCAGTTTCATAACATTAGAGATTACATGTCCTTTAAAGACAATTTTTCATAGTCTGAGCTATCATTCCTGGAATAGATATTAAGTGTAGTTTAACCAAACTACTTTTTATTTGGAACATTCAGTCAGTTTCTCTAAATATGTTACACCCTACATGTTCCTTTTCATTTAGTTGAAGAAGTAAGTCTGTATGGGCAACAACTAGCTGATTATTAAACCTAAACATATGATCACAAAAATCTTAGGTATGGTTTAGAACCATCAGCTGTACATATTACACACAAGCCCTTGGAATCAGTTTAATGCCCTTAAATATTCTCTACGTTTAACTACAAAATTATTTGTTTCACAGTTGTCTTATTCAAACAGAGGAAATGGAATGAACCCTTGAAGACAGTAACCATCTATCACAAACATCCTATTTTCATTGCTGTATTTCAAATTAAATCTGTCTCCAAATTAAAATGTCTGTTTGCACCAGGCAATCTGCCAGCTAATTTGTAGTGTTCTGCTTTTCTCTGCATACACTCAAATTTAAAACAAAAACAGATTATACCAATATTCATACTTCAACATACTCAGACAGTGACAGACTATGAGATTCCCATGCTCAAAAACTTCCTATAGAAACCTTATTCAGATTCTCTCACTCGCTAGACTCCATGAAAAGAAATAAAATCATTAAATTGTTCTCTAATTATTTGTTGGAGATGCCATAGAAGCATTAAGTGTGATAATGACAGGTAGATAAAATGGCAAATACAAGAGGAGAAATTAATAAAAATCTCTATTTTCACAGTCTGACAAAGGAAAAGAGCATTGTCCATCTTTTGCTTAAAAACAGCATCTCAAAAAATCATACCTGAATGATTTAAAGGAGTTAAAAACTGAGTAGCATTTGCAGTTTGGATTTCATCCTGTTTGCACTTTATTGCAGATTCAAATCTCACAGCACAATTAAGACACAAATCAAGACTGAGGTAAAATGGATTCATTTTAGCTACAAAGCAACCGATCTCTAAGCCATGGAGAACAGTGTCTACCTGTGACCTTGCTATTAGAACAGTGCTTAATGGTATTAAAGCATATGTATTCAATTCAAAAGAGTCTCTGCAAATAGTCTGGGAAATGTTTTCATCTTCTAAGGAACAATAAGTATTCCCTTGGTCCCCAAATACTAATATCTAGAATTCAATTCATTCCTTGTATAGGTTTACACTTTTGACTTGGATTCAGGATCCAGTGTCTATTTGCAAGAATGATTCTTCAAGCTTTCAAGCCCTTCTCCTCTGGGACTTGTTACTGCCAGCTAATCTAACTAATGTTGACAAAGGAGAAATTAAACCTGACTGTTAAACATGGTAAGATCTGCCAGCACACATCCAGTCTTCATTTAACACTTTCATTTTTAAGCAGGGATTCTAATAAACTCAAAAGAACCCTGAGAGTGTCAGTAGTCTCTAGCTCTGCACTCAGCTTCCAGATTCCCTACTTCAGCTCTTCCTTTTCTGCTCACAGGTTTGGACCTGGTTGTCAGAACACCAGTCCCACCATCAAGGATTCAAGCTTTCATCATTACCATTAAATTTCTGTCAAATCTAGCCACTTGTACTTTCCACTGCAAGGGACTCTTTCTGACATAATAGCCCTAATACAGTGACCACATCCAGGCTCAAAGCCAGAGTTAATAGTCTCTAAAGAGCCACATATTGCTCTAATGCTGTTAGTCTTAATGCAGAAGCTCTTTCATTTTAGTATCTACCTTTACCAGGCTGTTGGGTCCATGTTGCTGTTAGAAAGGAACTGCACTCTTAATATGCTTGGAGAGAGAGGGAGGGACAAAGAGGGCATACATACTATCCTTCCTCCTGTAATTTTATATATCTTTGGAAAGAAGTTCTCAAACATAGTAATTCTGAGCTGATGATGATTTATGCTCGCTATGCTAATGCTTATACAAAGTCTGAGACAATGAAGAGGAAACCCACAGAGTTTTTAACACATTTAATTCCACGTTACTACAGAGTAGATCTATGGAAACTGAAGCAGAAAAGAGAAATAGCCATGTGTAACTCCTACAGAAGGGACACTGGTTTCAGAAACGCTACGGTACTGACCACATTCACATTTTTATTGATATTGCCCCATTTTTACTGAGACAAATTCAAACAATTCACACTACTTAATTTAAAATGGATTTGTATAAGTTCAATGTTTTATTCATTACTACATGAACATTCACAAACTGAATGCCAGTCAGGATGAAGAACACAAGATCAGGCCCATATTTCCAAAAATTAAAATTCCAAAGGCTATATGAAATGTTTACACATTTTCTTTGAAAACGTGTTCATTTTTAGTGAATTGTGTAAAAGACAAATCTTAATGGTGCAGCAAAAAACTGATTATAAAACATGCTGATTGTGAAACCTAAGTACAAAATAGACCATAGTTCTTGTATCTAAATGCGTACCTTGTTTAAAAATCAGGCCCTGAGAGTATACAGAACCTTACATATGTGCTGACATAAGTCAGTGCATCTTGCCTGAGAAGGAGTATAGAAAGAAGTGCTTGTTCTGGAAAATTAAGCTAAGGTGAAGAAAAGGTATTTTTCCAAAATATGACAGAAAGAGCAGGTATATGACTTTAAAAAAAAAATGCTGCAATTTCTTGGCAATTCAGGTGTGCAGACAGCATAGAAAAAGCATGTTCAAAGCCAGCATTACTCCCCCTTTTTAGCACGAAAGCAAGTGATGTGTTTGTTACACTTTTTCCAATGGCTCTGAGACTGCGTAAAAAGCAGCTGAATAAAAGCTGACAAACACTCTGAGCTTCATCCTTATTCCAAAACTCTATTCTTATGTCCTTCTCACTCAAGTGGGAACACTACAAACATCTATGCTGACATTTCATAATGGAAATGAATAACTATGTTATGGAAATAGCTAATAAAGTTTTAAGACTGAACTATTTAACTGAACATGAAAGGCATTAATGTTACCCTGGTACATTATCCCACATAACTGCAAGAGATATATTTCTATTTCCATAGGTTAATTGAAATATGGATTATAGGTTCTCCGAATTTTCATTGAAACTGATTTAATTTTGACTGGTTTATTGTTCATTGTCCATGTATCCCAGTGAATCCCAGTTGCAAGAAATCTACCTGTGTAGCGATGAATACCATTAAGATTCGCAAGGCCACACTGGTTGAACCACCATCCAGTTTTATCACTGAAGTTACTGCAGCTTTTTACAGGCTGTTCTTTAATAGTGCACATTGGCCTGCATCCATCATTATCAACATCAAATGTGCTGAAAGGCATTGAATTCTGATTATCTTCTTTTCTGTATCCTCTAAATGCATCACCTAAGTACAACAGATAAAACAGAATGACAATAAAAGAGTTATTTGTGCAAAAACACATTTCTTTCTTACTACATACCTTGCAAACTTTTCCTCTAAATTTATTAGGAAGCTAGATTTCTCAAAGGCTGTTCAAGACAGCACCAAATAATAAGTTGGTAATGTGTTGAAGATATAGGAAAGAAAAAGTATGGAATACTGAGAAGTATGGAAGAAGTTGAAATTTGATAAAACAAGTCCCAGAATGAGTCATGAGATAAAACTGAATTGTTAAAACACAGAGGTCAGTGATTACTGGTTCTGTTATCTTACCAAAGAAATAATGTTTCTTACAAATACAAATAGAAAACGGCACCAGCACTTTGGCAATAGGTGAACATTCTTACATATTAGTAAACATGAAGCAAAAAATTAGAAAAGAGCAGTAAGACATGGTGTGATGGTTAACAAGAATCTTTACACATTTAGTATAGCTAATAGTATACCTATACATTCACACAGAAGGTCTGCAGCTGTAATTTAATATTCTGTTTTTCACAGAATCATTCACACAGAATAGCTGAGGTTGGAAGGGACCTCTGGAGATCATCTATTCCAACTCCCCTGCTCAAGCAGGGTCACCTAGAGCACGTTGCACAGGATCACGTCCAGGCGGGTTATGAATATCTCCAAGGATGGAGACTCCACAACCTCTCTGGGCAACCTGTTCCAGGGATCAGTAACCCTCATAGTAAAGACATTTTTCCCTATATTCAGATGGAGCTTCCTGTAAGATCCCCCCTCAGTCTTCTCTTCTCCAAGCTGAAGAGTCCCAGCTCTCTCAGTCTTTGCTCATATGAGAGATGCTCCAGTCCCTTCACATCTTAATAGCCCTTCACTGGACTCACTCCAGTAGCTCCATATCTCTCTTGTATTGGACACAGTATTCCAGGTGTGCCTCACCAAGGCTGAGTAGAGGGGGAGGATCACCTCCCTCAACCTGCTGGCAATGTTCTTCCTAATGCAGCCCAGGATACTTTCTGACTATATAAAGATATAGGCCAGGATACCATTGGCCTTCTTGGCCACAAGGGCTTGTTGTCCACCAGGACCCCCAGGTCCTTCTCTGCAGAGCTGCTTTCCAGCAGGTCAACCCCCAGCCTGTCCTGGTGCATGGGGTTATTCCTCCTGAGGTGAAGGACCCTGCACTTGCCTTTGTTGAACTTCCTGAGGTTCCTCTCCGCCCACCTCTCCAGCCTGTCCAGGTCTCTCTGAATGGCAGCACAGCCCTCTGGGGTATCCACCACTCCTCCCAGTTTTGTATCGTCAGCAAACGTGCTGAGGGTGCACTCTGTGCCTTCATCCAGGTCACTGATGAAGAAGTTGAACAGGACTGGACCCAGTCCTGACCCCTGGGGGACACCGCTAGCTACAGGCCTCCAACTAGACTCTGTGCCACTGATCACAACCCTCTGAGCTCTGCCATTCAGCCAGTTCTCAATCCACCTCACTGTCCACTCATCAAGCACGCGCTTGCTGAGCTTGCCTATGAGGATGCTATGGGAGACAGTGTTTATATATCAGCCAGTAACTGTTGCATACTATAGACCTAATTTGTTCCAATCAGTTTCTTATTCTGCCCTTGGTATACCACTATCTGGGCATTTCTGAACTAAGCAAAGCAGTAACACCAAGGAGACTTCCACTGACATCAGCAAATTAGGGATGAGGTAATGAACATCTAAAGAATTGGACCATTAGATAGATATACACAAACATATACATATAATCTCATATATATTATATATATATATATATTCTCTGAACTTGATTCTATTACAATTTCTTTATTAAAGGAGTGTTTATTCAATTATTATTCCATTTAAGACCTCGAAGTAATATGATAAAGTGATTTCTGACTATATAAAGATTGACGTTGGCATAACCAATCACTACATCATTAATTGTTTACCTGCATAAGCATTCCTTATGCACATAAATACCATATAAATAGATAAAACAGATTAGAAACTATCATTTTTAAAGTTACTCTAATTAAATATTACTTTCTGAATGCTTTTTTTTCACCTTAAGAAAGGGAGTAATTATCTTTAATACTAAGGCAGATCTTACCAGCATTTCCTGAATAACGCCCTAAATGGATTTTAAAAGAACATGCTTCATCCTCTATCCAAAATCCATCATATGATGCATAAGCATGCTTGTCATTTTCAGATTCCAAATCCACATAAAGACTGAAACTAGTTGCTTCTTGATTTACTATATGAAAAATCTTCCTCAGTCCAAGCCAAAATTCCCCTACAACAGAAATATTATGTATAGTCAACAAACTTCTAGAAAAAGAATTTGTAAAAGAAAATGGTTTCTTCTCGTTTTCCCACTTTACTTCCTGAACCAAGTGCAATACAACTTGTCTGACAAGCACACAATTCTTTGAAAGATTAATGAAAGTAAAGAGAAGTCTCCCTACTACATTGGTAAAATCCATGGACAGGATTCTCATATGTTCACCATCTTTTTCCCTGTGAGAATTTTAGATAATTGTCCACATGGTAACTTTCAAGTGTTCATCTTCAGTATAACATGGAAGGGTACAAAAATTGGATGTGCTCTCCATTTGACTTAACAGAGCACTCCTAAAGGCAATACTGACAAATGATTAATGTTATTGTATGAAATGCAACAAAACTCAAACCCTCTGCTCAAGAGTTGCTGCCTCTGTAAATCACACTTTTTTTCCATGAAAGGCTGCCCCATATGAACTGTGCTTGCTTGTATAGCTTAAAAGTTGTGTGCTTTCACTACAATCCCAGAGAAACTCCTGAGAAAGCAACTGTCTTTGGACTCGCTGGATGAAAGGTGGCAGTGAAAAAATAATATCACAGTCATGTTGGTATTAGCTACTGAGATATTTCAATTCTGTTTATAACTTCGGATCCCCTGTGGTAAAATATCACTGATTTGTTCTGCTTGAAGAAAATATTTTGCAAGTGTGATCAAAACCAACTAAGGCTTTTTTAAATCTGAAAAAATTGGGGGCAATATAATTTCTCAATTATTTCAGAAAGAAAATATTGCAACCTTTTTCATACGTCTTGTGAGAAAGAGTCTGAGGCTGGGGCATGGCTAAGATTCCACTAGGGCAATAATCATTACTGAGAAGATCAAGCAATTGATTTGGTGAAAAAGAAACTCTAAGTATAATTAAAATACTTTTTAAGAAACAGGATATTTACCCTCTAGTCTCTATAATACTAAAAATCCCACACAATTTAATGGGAATGTAGCTCACACACGGACAGCAGAATCCTTGGGTCCAAAGCCTTTAGAATATTTAAAAGTAATACCAGATAGGTCACCAAATCCATCCAGATATTCAGACCATGTTCTCTGAAATTCAATGATTCCATCAGTTCTTTTCTGAATCACAGTCCATCCACCTCCTTGAAAATCCATGTCACACAAAACCTAAAATAGACATAGATAAGAGTATTCTTGAAGCAGCTGTAATAAAGAAAATAACATTTTAAATAAAACAAAGTGGACTATTCAGAGTTTTGCTAAGCAATATACCTTTCGAATATTTTAACAAAAAGTCCAAAGAAAATTAACTGAACTATGAAGCTGCATTATTTTCTTTTATGTTCTTGTTAGACTGTTTGAGTTGGAGATTTCCTCAACCAGTACAGAGCTGCAATGTGATGTAATACAGACTGGGAAATCTTGGCTCCTCAAATAACTCAATGTCATGGATGCTTTGAACAGCCCTTGCAGCACAAGTATCTGAATGAATGATAGAAAGGATCATGTGCCTGAAAGAACAACTGGAAGATGATGGGCTTTACTCCCAGGAGAATCACATGGTAATTTCAGTCACCCAAGGAGGGTGGAACTGGAATAAAAAGAAATACATATGATTCCAAAATGAATGCTTAGATACAAATACCTAAAACACATTAAAAACAATCCCATTGCCTTATCCACTGTCTTGACTGCATGCTTGGCTACTCCTCTCAGTGTGAGAAATATAAACAAGAGCCAACTTGGTCATAATATCCAACTCTGATCCAATATAAATCAATGGGAGTGTTGATATCTCTTGAAAGGATCAGATTTGGCTGTACGTGAAAGGTTATCAACCGGTTACTTTGATATGGCACCTAAACATACAGCAGCCAAGTAAGAATATGAGTAGGTATGTAAGAACAGTCATTGTTGTATAGTTTCTTAATCTCTTATACGCTGGAAATGATTCAATGGTTTTCTTTCTGAAAGCCTTATAATATTTTATCAACTTTACAGCTTGCTGTATATCTCATATCACGGTATGAGGGGTGTGACTGTGCCAGGTACAATTTAAATGAAACGGGCATGAGGATGTCTCTGCTGAATATTTCTTCCCTTTCCATCTTTAGCATGCATAAAGAAGCATATTTCCAAATAATTGTTTAGTTTCTCTGACCTACTGTGAAAAATCATTGATTTACATTTACTAATCAAAAATGTATCAGAAAGTGCTCACAATTCAGTTTTCCAGAAGTGAAATTGGTTTTAACTGCCTCATGTTTGAATGCTCACACAGAAGCCCATTTGGGACTAATTTTCTGAGATGATGAGAACCTGCAGCTCTGGCTGAAACTAGATATTCTTAGAGCTCCTGGAATTCAGGTTTAAATTAGCGCAAATTAGGCATCCAAATCTGAGCTCGCTTTTGAAAACATGAGGTTTCAAACATGAAAACATGAAGACAGGATCAAATTTTCTAAATGGCTGCCTTCATTCATCTGATACCTTTATGCAAATGATTCTGAAGGCTAAAATTTTAGTTTCAGTTACATTTAAGGGGCAGCTTATTTTTTGTTGTTGAAAAGGTACTCATTGAAATAAATTATTTCATGCTGGCCTTCTTTTCTGTTTTTTTAGTTTCCTACTACAGTATTCTGCCTCTGTGTATTTTTGTTATTTAGCTAGTTTTCAAACCTTCCAAAACTCTTGGCTATCAGCTCTTTAAAATGCATTATAATTTATTGTTTGTGTATTAATGTCTTGATTCTTTTGTTCATCTACCATTTTTCTTGTACTCTTTTTATGCTTCAACACATGGAAGGATTTGCACTAAACAGTTTTCTTAAAATAACATTCTTTATGGAACGCACATCTTTTAGATATTTTTCTCTGAAAACTTTTTGGCATTGCCTTTTCAGTTCTGTGTAACATCTATCAGACAAGAAGTGAGATGCTCTTATGCAGAAGTTTCTTCTCATTATTTATTTTTACTCTGTGGTTTTAATCAAATTATTATGACTTTTCCTTTTGTTTCTTGTTCTCCTTAAGGAACCTTTCCACTCATACAACTGATTCCCAGTTCTTTAGACACTGGCAGTAACTTTAAATGTAGAAAAGTGTCAAAAATACTTTTGAAGTGAAAGGAACCTTATCATTTCAGATATATCTGCTAAAAGCTACAAGTGGACCAAGAAATCACTTTTCTCACAGAGATTAGTCAGACTGTCTCTCAGTAAAAGTAATTTGTATGAGGTATGAATATTTCCTCAACAGGACCCCCTCTATCAGAAACAAGCTCCTCAATCCAGAAGAAATTCTGAAACAAATGCATTTTGTGCTATGGTTCAGCTGCAGGTGAGACAGCATTTTCTTCACACTATTAATATGATTGTTCTGTAAATGCTTGTGTCGGTCTTTGCCTCTCCTTTACCTTGAAGGAAGTTACTGATGAGTTACAGATCTTTTCCCCAAGCTCCCTATATTGTGCAAACAGTATGACAGAGTCCTCTGTTGGGGGACTGCAAAACCGAGCTCCTTTTTCTTTTCAAGTCCTAACGTACTTCTGAAGCCTTTTCATAACAAGTTCAAGCTCTTTTTTGTAGTATTTTGTATGGTTCCAATTGGCTGGGGATAAAGGAATTCATCCTTTGTTATATATAAAGAAAAACTATAAAGTTAGTTAATTTCTACAAATTTCTTGGCAGAAACTGGGAAAGTCTTCAAAATTATAATAAAAGCAGATGTATTTGGATGACAATACACTTCTTATTCATCTGTGGAGAAATAGTCAAAGAAAATACTTTAGATCTGTTAAATATACTATAATGCATATTCTCAAGCAAATTTTTACTATTATGTGAGATAAATTTATTACCTCAAAAGGATAATTTGATCCTTCTGGATGGATAATGTACAGACCACTTGGAGTTTTTGAAACGGAACCTATGGTATCTTTAATATCAGTGCAATCCAATCCTAGAGAACAAAGTATTTGATGAAGTTTGTTAGCAAAATATTTGGAAAAAAAGCAAATACAGGTTAAGCACAGAGAGGATGCATTTTATTGGGAATGCATGAATGATCTCAAACTGCATTTTGTTGTCACAAAAATTTTAAAATCATATTTTATCGTGAATTTGCCTTATAAATGAAAATTCTCTCAACTCCATTAAGCTCAGAAAGAAGCATAAATAGGAATTAGTATAGAGAAAGTTCTCTGATCTTAACTGACACTATAGAACATAAAGATTGTATATCTGGGTCTTATTTTATAGATCTTATTCTTATTTGGGTAACACTCTTACTGAGTAAAGACATTTAATCTGGAAAAGGATGATTGCTTCTTGCAAATACTTGTATTTAAAGTTGTAAAAGCCTTTACATCATTTGTATATATAAAAAACCCTTTACTTCCAAGTGTTAAGTCAGATCCCTGTTAAACATATTCAAGCAAGCAGTTTCTAATGCCAATAGGGCTGCTTAGAGGTAACATTTCCTTTATTTGAGATGGACACTGCAAAGATTAACTGAAAGGTAGTTCAGCATACAGGTGGCTTCCATCCCATTTGAAGAAGGATTTTGCAAATGCTGACTACACTTTATTTTATTACAAAAGAAAGTAGTATTTAGAAACATCAGACCACTTATGAACTGATGATCATACTAAGTATTTTGTATAAAAATCAACAGGTTGCTAAATAGGATGCCTAGAATTTTCAGTCTGCAAGTGTTTTAAAGTACTGTTTTCGATGAGATTTTTAAACAGTTTACAAATTTTCCAAAGTTTATGCATGCATACTAACACATAATAAATGCTGTAAATGTTGTCATTGCATACCTTTGCTTTTAAGTATTCTTTGCCAAGATACTCACAAAGATAAAAAGCAAAAATAATCAAGACTAAATGGGGAGAAAAATTACCATGAGATTGAACTGCTTTGTAAGGTAGTGGATCTAAATGCTTTCTTAGAACTTCTGCATTCAAAAGAAGTAGTCTGTTCATGAGTTCATTCACCTGCAAGTTCAAATAAAAAATCTTTAAATAGATTGCAATGAGAAATTTTGAATTCTAAAGATTTTCTCTTTGACTCCTAGATAAATATAATCTGAAGTTCATTTTTGTGATGTGTTAGTGAGTCACAACTTTAATATATGAATGGGTCTGAGTTTTTATTTTTGCATGCATCATTTTTAGGCACAATCCAATTTAATTCAAGAAAAGTCCTTCAGTTTGAGTAAGGCTTTTTATCTCTACTGAGCGAGTGCATGGTGTTTGTAAAACACATCAAATTTAATGGTAATATAATGCATGTCATTTGCACAAATAGAACAGGATTACACACAGCAAACAATGTGGAGGAATGGGCTGCCACTTGTCTTACTGTCATGTGTGCCACTAAATTATGTACCAGGTGGTCCTAATCACTCCTTGTAGAAATCACGCTCATACCCTACCTAAAGTACAAAGGACAGTACTAGGGACCCTAATTCTACTGTTTCAATAACACTATAAATGCTTAATTTTCTCCAGTTAGACAATAACTGTAGTGCTAAATAAATTCATATGATAAATAAAAAATGTACCTGATTAGAAAGGTAATCCAAAGAAGACTGTTGATCATCCATCATGTTTCTTATCATTTTTTTTGTACTTCTTGCATATTCAACAAGAGAGTTCTGCAAATTTCCTTTAACAGAAATATGTTCATCCACTTTGTTAACATAAATTTAGAAGCATTCTTTACTGAATAAGTGGCATGCTTATTTATGATGTCTAAGAGAATACTAAAGGTGTTTAATTTCAAGGTGCCTAAAAGTGAGACCTAAGTAGTACAAAGACCACAGATTAAATCCAAAGATGCTCAGAACCTCAGACTCACTGGTTGCAGTGAAGACATGATGATTCTTCTGAAGATTTGCCTCTACAAAGGAGAATTTCATCTTATCCTTGGGCTACTTTGAAAACACGTTAATAGATACTATAGAAATACAAATGCAAATGGTAAAGGATAGATACATTAGGTCTCCTGTCATCCTACATTTCAATCATTTGCTTTGCTACTTATGGTCCTGGATTTTGCCCTGATACTAAAAATACAAAAAGTAAGCTTGACAGGTAATTAATAATACATATTAAAAGTTATATGGGAAGACAAGACTTTTGACAAAATATCCTGAGGCTGTTTACATCAATTGCTGGGTAGGTTGTCAAGGCAGTGAACAGAGAATACCGACACATCTTCTATACAGGCATCTATAAAAGGCTGGCTGAAGTATAGATTTCCTCCCACTTAATTTCAAGCATCTAACTATGATGCCTAAATGAGGGGCAGACACCCTATTCTTCCTCTCCAATGGAGAGAGTTACAGACATTCAGAGGACAACACAGACTTAGGTGGGCTGAGCTGCTGCTTGGATTTGCCTCCAGTGATTATAAAGAGAGACTAGCATGATTACACTTTACCTTTGGCACCTCAGCTGCCTACACTGCACCCTTCTTTTGACCAATACTCAGCCTGAGCAGCTGGGTCAAAGGCTGTCACATGTGCTCAGGAAGATTAAAAAGTAAATTAGCACAGCATAGCGTAGCATAGCAAAGGATTACATAGCACGGCATTGCATAGCTTGTCGTTGAGAGTATTCTTTATGAATACATACTGCACATGTAATGTTTTTCCCCTCGTAAAATTTTAGCTTGAACATCACATGGTACAAGGCATTGTTCTTTTTGTTTTGAAATATCTGCCGATTTATTTTTCTCTTCTGCCTTGAGTGGTTCTTCCACAGCTCCAACATTCCTTGTGCCCTGTTGTACCAAACAATGGAGGGGGAAATAAATTGATCATAAAACATAAATAAAATTGCTCAGTCTGCCAAAATGAACCAGATTACTCCATGGATCTTCCTTCAAAACCTTTTTTATTAAAAAAAAAAAAACTTTATCAAGCAATAATTGACAGAGCTAAGATTACGCAGCTGCAGGACTGAGTCCTGTTAGATGTCTTCTCCTTAGCCATAACTCACAAGGGTATGTCAGAGGTAAAGAGTAACCTCTGTAAGTTTTGAAAATACTACCAACATTTCTGGTAAAGTATTCTACCTCTGAGCACTGTAAACTGGAGGCCTGAAATGCAAATACTGGTGTTTAGGAAGCTCACATTTTAGGTATCACCATACTCAACAGACATCTCAAATGCTAACAAATTTATTTTCACTGGAAAGGAGCAGGCTTTTGCATTTACTTCATATTATCAAAAGAGTTCCCCTGGAAATATTTGCACCTGTTTTTAATCTGCGCACATAAGCCCTCCCAAGCAGACTTGCAGACAAACCGAACATTTAAAAAATACCTTAAACGCTTTTGTAGAGGAAAGAATAAAGAGACATTATTCACAGGGATACTATCACATGAAAGGGTAATAATAAAAACAGTGGTATAAGTAGTTTCAAACTACTACACCTCTTAATGTTGTTTTAAAATAATATTTGCATATTTTAATATCTTTTTCTTCCACAATGCCATGTGACAAACCTGTGTAAGAAATAAGGGAATGTCTCTGACTCATCACATAAACAAATGCTAAAAGTAATTCCTGAAATATGTGTCATCGTAGAAAACATTACAAAACATATTTTCATTTGAGTCTTTTTTAATTACATAATCTCAGCAAGGCACTGTACACTGTTCGCATACAGTATTTTCAGATGTAAACAGGACCCCCGAAAACAAAGATTTTCATGAAAAAGAAAAATTATTTAGACTTGATTGTATCTTTAACATACTTGTTCTCATTTCCTGCTTCAGCTTTCTCTTTCTGGTATTGGCACTACACTGGCACAGCACTGAACAGTTCTTTCCTGATCTTTGCTTTTAAAAAGTGAAAGTAAAAAATATAGAGAAATGTTAACAAGGAGATTTTACAAAAAATTGTCTTAATTATTAATTTAGTTGCATCTTGTTTCTCAAATAAATGCTAGAGAAATTAAAGAGTATGTTTCTCTAAGTCTGAAATAAGCACAAAATACAGGAAGAAAATTTCTGTAAGAGTAATAAATAAATCATTTGAAACTTATAAATAGATCACTTGAAATTAAGTTTTGTTCCAGGGCTTTATCACAGCCACTCACCAGATGTTCAATTAAATACTGTCAAGCAAATATTTTAAATCAATATTTATTTTTGAAAGAGCAGATATGAAACAGATAATTAAATCTGAACTTAGCAATACAAGTAAAAACTGTGACACTGCCAAAGACAACAGAGCTGCTCTGTCTTTACACAGATGCAAGTGAGATAAAAATATGGCCTAACAACTGATCTGTGAATAAAGGACATTAAGACAAAAATATTCTGCTCCTTATATACTGAATTGCTACAATTTCAGTGCAGCTTCTTCTATCCGAAAATACCTGATTCTTCTATATTTTCACATCTATCCTGAATAAAGCAACCTACATTTTAAAAACACCTGTCACTGTTCTGAGAAACTATTCAGTTACATTCCTTATCTTAGCTAACAATATAACTGAAAATCTTACCTTAGATGAACAAGGTTTGACATAACTTATCAGAGTCTCTCCCCAGCCGAACAAAAAAACACTGAGACAAATAAATGAAGTTACCCTAAGGTGGATCATCTTTTACTTGAAGAAATGCAAACAGGGCTTTGACGGGTTTTGAATTTCTGTGGAAAGAAGTGCACGCTGAAGTCCTGAGCTAACGATTGGGGAATGTGAGCAGCACAGAGAGCAGCCAACACATCACTCCTGTAATGCCTCCGCTTAATAAAACACATTCCACTTACACAGTAGATTTTACATACTGCATTGCTTTTAACCTGAAAGAAATTACTGCTTATTATCTTTATATGATTCATCAAGCATATAAATATTTTTATTGTGATAAGACTGTGACAGATCTTGTTATATGCTATTTTTGTGCATTGGTATATATATATTTGTATTGAGTCTGGGCTAGTCTGTGCTAGTTGAAAGAAAAAAGTATTAATCAATGTTTCATCTTTGTACAAAGGTTTTTATAATGAAAATGAAGCTGTTTACATTGGTCTGGTGGTAGTGCACTAGATCCAGCTGTGGGGGCAATTTCAGGATATGCCCCAAGAGAAAATTCCAAATAGAAAACTGAAAAATATTTCTTTAAAATAATACTTTGTGTTATGTTGAAAATTGTTTACAAATGGGACAATAAAATCAGCAGTATCTTGGTATCACTGGCAGCACATCTTCAAGGACAGAGGTATTGAGTGGGACAATCATTCAAATAAAATGAATTTTACCTCTGAAAAAATGGCAGAGTACAAGAGAACATTCTGAAAAGGAAGAAAATTAAACATATAGTCCACAATCCTGAATTAAAAATATGTACTGGGCACTTACAGCTCTCTCTTAAAAAATTGGATCTGATATTCCTCCAGTCTGATCAACCAAAAGCAAAATATTTTGAAAGTTCATAGAAGTCCAACAGATTTTCAACTACTCACACACATTTGAGAATTTGTGTGTGATTTGCTTGTCTAATGGATAACCAGAATACACTATTCAATATCACCTTACACTTATACCATCAGACAGTATTCTAAATTTGTCTTGATACTGGGGTTCATCTCTATTCCTGTCTGAAGTCAGAATACTCAGGAAATAGCCTTTACTACAATGAGATTTGAAAGCAGATGGGAGAGGAGAGTTAATCCAGTTTTAAATCCAGATTTTAATCCATTTTTTTAATCTAATGTTTTCTTTGGAAATGAATATCAAAAAGGTATGGAGCACCAGCACCTGGCTTCTTCCTGAGAGGAGCACATTCTGCTGCCTGTGAAATTACTAACAGCTTTGGTTCTTCGATATCTCACAAAATCAAATTTTTAATTTGTTCTAAAGTACTTCATAGCATGTTATATTTTTCCAAAATAAGAAGCACCAGAATGTAACTAGTGCATCAATTGATGCTCTCATAAAAAGATGCAGGCTATGATCCAAAAGTACACTCTCTGACAGGGAGGTAAGAAAGTAAAAAGATTTTCATATATGACATTAAGGGGGAAATAACAGGTTTTTTTCTTCTTTCCATATCCAGAAATAAGAACAGGAGCCAAATGTTAGGAAGGAGCACTAAAAAAGGTTGAACTTTCACTGAACTCCTTACGCCTCCTCACCCCATGCAGTGGCCTTCAGTTAACCTGAAGCTTGGAGGAAAGTAAGATATGAGGTAAAGCACTACAGCAGATTAATCCCCCCTGGAACAAAAAGGAAAGAAAATGTGTTTCTGCAGCAGCACTAGCTATGCTCCAGCCTCTACTTAAGATTTGTAATCAAGTCAAAATCTATCTCACAAAGATTTAGGAACTGATCTTTATCCTTTACTGGAATATCAGTCTCTAGCCCACATAAAAATTTATGAAGCTTATTTGAAGTCAGAGTGGGACCTTCCATTTTGTAACTACATGAGATCAGGCTGCTTCCTGTCCTAGAATAATCATACAGTTATGGAATATATGGTCCTCAGCTAGTCACCTTCTCATCCCACAAACTGAAAGATGCAAGATCATTCACCAGGAAGAGACAGTTAACAAACCGAAAAGAGAGTTATGAAGAAGTAAAAAAAGGAAAAGAAAAAAAAATACCAGAAGATATGTAAAGACTATTTTTAATCCTAAATTTCAGAAGGTTCTAAGGTGAAAGTGGGAGTTGTGCTGGACAAGATCAAAATTTCCAATTCTGCCAGGCTCAAGATGACTATGAACTTGAATCTTCCTAGGTGTGATATAGGCTCAAATTCCACTGTAGTTTCGCAGTTGCCCTACAGTGCTGCCTGGATGGATCGGGTCTTGATACTGATAAAGCCTTCTACTGCATCCTAAATGAGGCAGTGGAAAGTGGGATTTAAAAAGTTTATGTAGCTCAAGAAGAACGTGAAAAGTACCACCTGGAGGAAATAAAGCAGCAACTAGTCTTCTACCTGTGACACTGAAAAGTGAATTCAGATTGGGTGGAGAGGAGAATTTGGGGCTGGTATTCTGAACTAGAAATGAAAGACTTTCAGTTCAGGGTTTTCTTCTCAACTATGAAACTGGGATGTTATAAATATTAAGTATGTTCGGTAATCTGAGCCTCAGTGGTCTTCACTGTAAAATGGTAATAGTAACACCTGCCTCACATGCTGTGTTACATATATTTGTTGGAGGGCTGTAATAAAAGTGTTTTGCAAATGTAGAATACTATTCTTACTCTCCTAGTCAAAGACATAGAACAGCTGCACACTGAAAAAGACAAGAATTAGTTTAGACTCAAATACAACAGCCAAGAAACGTCTCGCCAGGAAATCACCAAGGCATTTAGCCTTGTGCTGACAACTCATCCCAGGCATGGCAATAACCCAGGACAACACACCCTGCTTTGCCTGAAAAAAAATGCTGTTTTTCACTTTCAGAACAAATTACACTTTTTTACATTGCATAAGTTAACTGATTTTCACATACATATTTTACTTTTTTTATTGCTATTTCTGCAACATTAAAAAAAAATCTTTACCTTGTTAATTCCAAGTCACAGTCTTAATTAACAAATTTAAGACGCATCCATACACAGCTCTGCAAACCCACAAACGGCAACGGGACGAGGAGGGGGTTTCACTTGTCCTGCAAAACTACTTAGAGATGTGTTTATTACAATACCAGTTTAAAAAAAGAAAATTCTTTTATTTGTAAACGGAGCACAGGATGGGAAGGCCAGAGAGACATGGCGGTGCCTCGGCGCGTTGCGGGCAGGCCGCCGCAGGAGGCCCGATGCGCGAGCGGCCCTGAGGTGCTGGGGGCGCTGGGGCACCCCAGCACCGCCGGGCCGGGCCGGGCCGGAACACGCCAACACACCCCAGTCCACGCCTCCGAGCAGCCCCTCCGAGGCCTGCTCCCTCCCGCGAGAAGAAGCCATGCTCAGCTCCACCCGCTATGCCCTTCACGCCTGCTTCTAAGCCTAATAAAGGCAGTTCCGGTCAAACCGCCCCTCAGCACCTCCCCCACCCCGCCCGGCCACTCCCGCCCGGCGGAGGCTCCGCCCCCGCCGCCCAGGCCACGCCCCCGCCCAGGCCTCGCCCCCGCCCGTTGCGAAGGAGCGGCGTCCCTGGTTGCCGAGATGGCGGCGCGGGCGGGTGGCGCTGAGAGCCGGTTCCGTGCTCGGCCCTGACCGCGGCGCGCACTGCCAGGGGGCGGCCCCGGCCCTGGCCCCGGCCCCGGCTCCGGCTCCGCGACGCTGAATGGAGCCCGGCGGGAAGGGCCGACACCTCCCCGGCGGCCGCCGGGACTTGGCGGCTCGCGGTGGGGCCTCCGCGTATCCTTCCGCGCATGCGGCCGGGGCCGGGGGGCCGGGGCCGGCGGGGCAGGCCGGGCAGGCCTGAGGGCGGCTGGGGGGGGAGCGGCCGCCGGGGAGGGGCGAGGCGGGGGGAGCCCGCGGGGATGTGCGGTGCCCCGCGCGGGGGGGGGCGGGGGCGCTGCCTTTCTCCTCTCTGCGGGTCGTTAAAAAAGTCCTCTTTACGGAATCAGCCGAAAATGTTTTTCTTCTTCTTAAAGATACTGCCGTTGGAAAGCATATTTTCCATCCTAATTCCAGAATCCTTATTTTCTTACATGACTGTAAATAATGATTTAAGTAATACTGATAAAAGTTCTAAGCTCTGCCTGTACTTACTGTATGGGGCGCTGTTTTATCTAGTGATATTAAAGCATTTTAGCTAATCCTTTAGAACTGGGGAGGGGTCTGTGTTCAGACAGACTTTCCCTGTGATAAATGTGCCTGTATGTCACAGAGCTGGATAATAACAGAAAGATGTGTCATCAAATAAACATAATAAAGGTGAGATTTTATCTGCTATTATAAATGACGAATGCAAAGCCTCTGGTGTTTCTTAAAGTCACTGTAAACAGTAAGGTGCAATTAATTTTTTTTTCTGGATAAACAAGAAGTGCTACCATAATATATATTTATGGGACCAACTGTTGTGTAATTAGTTGAAAAGCATAGCAGCATTTGGTATCTCATGAATAAAGTTTGCCCTTTCCCAAAGAGGTATGTCATAAATCTCCAGTCATATTATACCTTTTTCCGAGATGTTTGATTCAGTTTTCATTCTCCTTAACACAATACCAGGGACATATCTTTAAAGTTTCAGTTTGAACGAGATTTAGAAGAAGAACGTCAGGCACTGAAAGAAGATCAAAAAATATGTCGGAGGAGGGCACAAAAATATTTTATAGAGACAAACAGAAGAAGGAAGTAAGTAACTAAGGTTCTTTTGGTGGGTGTCATGCTGTCATGCTATGAAGGTTCGATAGCAACGACTGAGACAGTAATATAATAATAATAAAAAAGATGTTTATTTCCTCACACAAGTTCGTGGATTAGTAACATCCATTAAAATAATGCGATTACTAATTTAGGAAGGATAACACAAAACCATCAGTTACTAATTTAGAAAGGATAACCTGAAACCGTCGATTACTGCGTTATTAATTGGAAGCACTGCTTATCCCTACTTGAAAGCTTTCTTGTTCACTCTCCTAGTGAGAGGGCTCTCAACCTCGAGGAGTTACCTTAACCCAGCGTCCCAGGAAAAGGGGAGGGGGGGGATACTCACGGTCCAGCCGGAGAGGATGGTCAGGTCACGTTCCCGTCCCTGCTCAAACTCTCCTAGCTCCCAAGTCTCTTTTTATACGGCTGGGGCTCTGGGCAAACACTGCTTTTGCTGACTTTTAGCAAGTTTCGCAATCACAGGACTGTTTGTTTGTCTGCTCGGGAGGACCCTGCTAGCGAGGCAAGACCACAACACCTCCGTACTGCTTCTTCCCTCCCCGGGGGTCCGTGCAGATTCCAGGTGGCAGACTTCACTTTTGCAGTCTTGTTAATGCTGCCATTCCGCAGCCTTGCGCATGTCAGTCCTTGCGCATATCGGTTGGTAGACGACTTTAGTCCTGTTAAGTCCTCTGTTCAGCAGCTTTGTGCCCGTCAGCTCTTGTGCTCTCAGTTCTTCTGCATATCAATTGACGAACTTCAGTCCTGTTAACTCTTCACTCGCCCGTCAGTCCACCCCGTGACCAGAGTCACAGCCGTACACCCCCCCTTTTTTGCCCCTCAAGGACAATCATGGGTTTGATCTTGTTGTTGCAAAGGCAAGTAGCCTGTGTTTAAAGCATTTACCTTAGCAAAGATTGTGCGTAATATTAAAGCTTTCAAGCAGACAAAAGCAATACATATAATGATTATCATGAGTACAATTATTATGACAGTTTGTAAGCCCGACGCGAGCCAAGCTGATACAGACAGTCTGAAATTTTGGAACAATTTTTGCAGCCAATTAAACCCGTTATCATTATGCTGTTTAATGTCCAAAGCTAGGTGTTTAAGGTTTGTGATCTCCCCTTCAATCAGGGTCGAATGGTCACTCAGGTTGAAGCAGCACATGCCTTTGAATTCTTCGCATCCATGGTTGTGTCGTAAAAGAAGATAGTCAACTGCTGCTCTGTTTTCTAATACACCGGCATGCAAGGCTTGCACATCTCTAAGCATTGCTGATAGGGCAGCAGAAGTGGTGTTGATAGTTTTAGCTAAAGAACATGCAGTCTTTTTTATAGCTTGATAGTTCATAGCAACTCCCACCCCAGGTGTAAGGAATGCTGCAGCTGAGATTTGTGATGCTGAGAATAAGATTACTTCTGAATTACATTCAGGGTTGAGGGATGAGGCCTCCCTCCTCTTTCGTGTTTGATTCCCAGCTATTTCCTCTATCTCTTGTTTGCTTGGCATATAGATGCTCAAGCGACCTATGGTACAGGGGCCACCAGTAGCATTGGCTGGAATGTAGGAGTAAGCTTTTACCCTGCATAGCCAAAACATTCCTGTAGGGAGCACAATATGTGCATAGTTAAAGGTTACATTGGTTGTTTGATTACATTTAAGAGGAGACCCATCTTCCATAAAATTGTGGCACAGTCGGGTTTTGCTGGCACAATTTACCATCATAGCACACTCAACCACAGGAAACATTCCTTTCACCTTAATTTCTATCATTGCTTTGTTATACTGTGTTGTGGCGGAACCCCATCAAGACATCTGATTAAACGTATTAGTTACTTTGAAATTTGCTAGTATTGCCTTGTTTTGCACTGTCTCTAGGGGTATAGGGAACCCAATAGTGCAAGCGGTGTAAATTTGGGCCGCCGAAGTTCCTCCTTCTAGACAAAAGTGAGTGGTATTTAGTATTTCCCTAGCTAACTTTTCCCAAATATTGACATTGCTGCCCCATGGGTTTGAGATCAATGTTGTCACCCGGGCCGTCTGGAGTAGGAGCACAAGTCTCCACATGGTATCCTGTAAGAGAACACATTTAGGTTTTCCTCGAGGCAGGGTGCCTCGGAATAAGTGGTTAATAATCAGGAATTATCCACCAAGAACTGATTCGATGAGTTTTTTCTGTGGCATCAAGTGCTTCCCATGCAAGGGGTCCTCGGGGTTTAGACAATGTTAACGGGACTACTCCAATTTGTGGTAGTTTTACCATCACAAGCTGTCCTGGTTTACCACGTGCAGGATCAATGTCAGGGTTATCCTTAACGATGCCCGTATCGATAGGGCAAAAGGCCAGGGTTCTGGGACTACCGAATGTTCCCCATCGATTATTAAGTAGACGCACAGCATGGTTAATGCGTAGGTCCCAACTCGCTTTTTCTACTTGAGCATATCTTTTAAGTAAGCCATTGGCCCTTTCCACCATCCCGTTTGCTTGGGGATAGTAGGGGGTGTGGAATGTCCAACTAATCCCTTCTTGTGTCGCCCAGTCCTGTACTATGCGGGCTGTAAAGTGAGTCCCATTATCGCTTTGTATTTCCTTTGGTACCGGTAATACACTGAACCATTCTTGTAATACCTTATGGCCTCTGCTTATTTCTAAGGCAACTGCTTTGTATTGCCACCCCATGGCTATCCTATGTGAAGAGGCATCGGTGAACCATACCCCATTTAGGTCAGACTTTTCAGTGAGTGGTTCGGCTACTGCAATGGGAGATCTTGGGTAGCTTGGTACTGTTTCTGGTACAAGGCTAGTTAGGGGTAATTGGTATTTGGTTATCTTTACTGGTCCCTCCTCTATTTCCAGGCTATCTTGGACTCCTGATAGATACGCATACCATTTACGAACTGTTTGTCTCTGGGCTATACCTTCAGGGGGTGGTGTTTGTATCCCTGGGGCAGCCGAGTGAAGGTATATTGAATGCCTTCCCAGGTGAAAGCAAATTTGTCTTTATCTTCTTTTATTAGCAGGACCATGAAGAACATATCTTTTACATCTAGTGTGGCCATCCAGGGGTGGGCTGCAGTCCTAAGCTGACTCACAAGTTCCGCTATATTGAGTACTGCAGCCATGAGGGGAGCGGGAGCGGTATTAGCATTCAATCGGCGATAATCTACTGTTAATCGCCATTCTCCATTTGGTTTTTTGACAGGCCACACCGGAGAGTTATAGGGGGAGTGGGTGCGTTCTATAATCCCTTGCTTTTCTAGGTCTCTAATGACTTTGCTTATCCTGGATCGTGCAGCAGATGCTAAAGGGTATTGTTTAACATTAGTTATCTTACTAGGCGGCAGCGCGGGGGAGGTTTGCAAAAGCTTGATGTTAGCTGTTCCAAAGCTCCACCGGGTACCATTTGGGAGTATCCAGTTTCTTCCTCGTAAAACATCAAACCCTAAAATGTTGTCATTTCCCTTTGGGTTTATTACTACCTCAAATTTGGTAAGACGTTTGTCTCCCAGGAGCCAGGCACAAAGTTTTGCCAAAGGACAAGATTCAGCAATTCCTGTAACTCCCTTTATAAAAATTGATTGTCTAGATGGTTTGATATTTAACCTATTGGCTGTCTGTTTGTCCAAAACACTTATCTGTGCACCAGTATCAATTAAAAAAGAAACTTTGTGTTTTCTAGGTCCTACTGGAATCACAATCCGGGGATCTAAACTTTCAGGCCGCTGCGCTATTGATAGTACTCAGGTCGGTTGGCCTGATTTTCGACCAGCGCTACCTAGTTTTTTAGATCATGCAACTCTTCTCGTAACTCCGAGAAAGGGTTACTAGGCTTAGATTCTTGTTTGCTGTCTTGTGAGCCGGGTGGGGCGGATGGCAGAGTCACCCTTTTCGCTTGTTCCAATTTGCTCACTATCTGTTCTATGTCTTCTGTTTTCTGGTTATGTAGCATGGATCGTGGAACACCTAATGCCAGGGCATGTCGCCACAATCTATTTCATTTCTCCCTGTCTTCTTGTTTAGTTCCCATTTCCTTGTTGTGCCGCCTGGGGGGGGAATGTCCTCTCCTCGGGGCATATGAGGCAGTAGCCTGTCTAATGCGCTTTTCCCGTGGTTTGGTATCCATCCCCATCTCTTGCGCAGTTCGATGCACTTCTAACAAGGTATCTGCCCATGTTGGTATTGGCATGGGGGGGGCATTGAGGTTATTATGATTGTGTGCCTCTGCAGCTACAATGCGATCTCGTATTGCTTGTAGCTTCAGCTTTAACACTGTAGGCAATCCCCGTATTAAAGGCGTTAAGCTGTTTGGGCTTACTGGGGCTTGCATGGGGACATCATAGGCTCCCCTTTCATATATCTGCTGTACGCAAGCCGCCTTTTGTATGGCTTCTGTAAGCTCACTATGGGTATTTATACCTATTCTCAAAGGTTCTCCTCTGTTCCTTGGGTCTTGTCCCCCTGCCCAGTAGGCTACTCGGGAGGTGAGGGAGCGATTCCCAACTCTACCCGTCAGGAAAACTCCTGGTCCCCAATATCCTGATGCCTCCTCTTCACTTAGTATTATGCGATCACCTCCTGTTAAGGATACCCGCCACAAATACTCAGTTTCTGTTTCTGTAGGTTGCCTGCAGTATTTCTCTTGCAGTTTTCCCATCTCGTCTCCTGAGTAAGGGGTAGTTCTAACTGTGGTTCTAGCATTACCCCCACAGGGTCCTGTTGCGGTTTCGGTTTTTACAACTGGCCGCACATCCAGAGGTGAGGGTTCTGGAGGGTACAAATCACCATCGTCCTCTGAACTACAGCTGTTTCCCCATATATCTCCGTCCCAATCGTCCGGGTCCTCCACCAACATTTTTCTAATCTGAGCTGCTGTGGGGGGCTTCCTTGCTGTTGAAAGGACGAGTTCTAACTTGTTTTGTAATTTCTGATTTCGCTCTTTCTCTAATTTCAATTTTCTTTCAAGATCTACACACTCCTGCACCTTTTCTTGTAACTGTTCCTTAGTTTTTTGATGGGTCCGATTGGCTTGTTGGGCCCCTAAGATGGCACATATACCACCTTTTCCTTTCCCGTCTCTTTGGTTACCTCTGACTTCCTCTATCCTACACACGACAGAGGCTTCATTTTCCCAATTATCATTTGCCCAGTCAATCCCAGGGCTTGAGGGTCCACTTCCGTGCCTTCTCAATAACTCACGCAGCGACATAGTTCAAAAATATTTCTATCCGGTTACCCCAGCTTATGTATCCACTAAGTCTGTATCCTATCCTATCCTTATCCTATCCTGCCGACTACGCCAAAAACTGTCACGCTGTCATGCTATGAAGGTTCGATAGCAACGACTGAGACAGTAATATAATAATAATAAAAAAGATGTTTATTTCCTCACACAAGTTCGTGGATTAGTAACATCCATTAAAATAATGCGATTACTAATTTAGGAAGGATAACACAAAACCATCAGTTACTAATTTAGAAAGGATAACCTGAAACCGTCGATTACTGCGTTATTAATTGGAAGCACTGCTTATCCCTACTTGAAAGCTTTCTTGTTCACTCTCCTAGTGAGAGGGCTCTCAACCTCGAGGAGTTACCTTAACCCAGCGTCCCAGGAAAAGGGGAGGGGGGGGATACTCACGGTCCAGCCGGAGAGGATGATCAGGTCACGTTCCCGTCCCTGCTCAAACTCTCCTAGCTCCCAAGTCTCTTTTTATACGGCTGGGGCTCTGGGCAAACACTGCTTTTGCTGACTTTTAGCAAGTTTCGCAATCACAGGACTGTTTGTTTGTCTGCTCGGGAGGACCCTGCTAGCGAGGCAAGACCACAACACCTCCGTGCTGCTTCTTCCCTCCCCGGGGGTCCGTGCAGATTCCAGGTGGCAGACCTCTTCAGTCTTGTTAATGCTGCCATTCCGCAGCCTTGCGCATGTCAGTCCTTGCGCATATCGGTTGGTAGACGACTTTAGTCCTGTTAAGTCCTCTGTTCAGCAGCTTTGTGCCCGTCAGCTCTTGTGCTCTCAGTTCTTCTGCATATCAATTGACGAACTTCAGTCCTGTTAACTCTTCACTCGCCCGTCAGTGGGAGACTGTAAAGAATGGAGTCAAAACTTTGAGACAGCTCAATATATTTCTACTATTTGAATGTTCAAATAGTCTGTTAAATAGCATCGCTGTTTTGTTTCAAAAGAATCTAGGCCTTAAAGTTTCACTAATCTAGTTTCTTGCTATAGAACATATAAAAAGCACAATATTCAATTGCTCATTACTTTTTGCAAACTCCCTGTAGCCACCTTTTATTGTTTAGAATAAAGGTAAGTAGTGCTTTCAATTCGTGGTTCTGACCTGCATTTCTAGTATTTTCTTCAGTTTTTTTATTAGCTTCAGTGGATGTGTAACAATGCAGATATACCATGAGAGTAAGTGGGCAGGCAGTCTCCAGTTATCATTGTCTACTGAAGCGTATGCGCTTTTGGTTGTGTGACTCTCCTGTGTGGTGAGCCTTTGTACACCCACTTCCCAGTGAACTCAAAACTAAGGCTTTCTAGTACCAAAATATATTTGTAATAAAGTTGCTCTTTATTTATATTTAAAATATATATATATTTATATTTATTTATATAAAAATGTATTAACACTTTAAAGGGAGCTTTGAATATTCTACCTTTCTACATACATTGCAAATGCAAAGCCATGAAATACTCTGTGACAAATGGATTAAATAAATTATATCCTGAGACATTTCATTGAAGTGCTGTAAATAGTTTAACAGGCATAGGGGCTCTTCCCAAGCACTCAGATGATACTGTCACTTAGATCTAGAAACTAGGCTCTGTGTATAGCAGAGACAGATGGGGTCCTCTCTGAGACAATTCAGAGCATCTTCCTCTGCCTTGTGTTGACTCTAGAATGCTCATCCCCCACACAACCCTGTCAGATGATTTCTGTTATATGATGTTTACAATTGAAATATGTTGGTAACTCCTAAGAGAAGCAATAGCTATTGTTTATACTGCCCTTTTAGCTTGACAATAGTTTGATATAGTGTGCTGTCAGCAAATGTTTTAAAATAGAGAGGAAAAATGGAGGAGGAAGTATAATCACCTGGGACTGATTAAAGACAGTATGTGACCTGCAACTTTACTTGTAGATACTAATAAACTGAGCCTCGGCTTAAAGATAAAATGTCTTCCTTAGTTTTCTGGAATGGTGCCACTGTAACACCATGCATCTGAGATGAATGCTGTTTATCATATTACTGGTCGTGAAATATTATACTGTAATGTAAAAGCAAACAATAGGCAGTCTGCATATTTTTGCTGGGCTAGTATAATCAAACTAATAGTCATGGATATATAAATATATTTCCATATAAATTTCATTGTAGCCTTAGGAAACATAGTATAAATCTAAGTTACACAGGTGAGCCAGTTAAAATTTTAGGTATGGTTATCATAAAATGAAATAGTTTCCATTTGTGATAATGGAGAATGGCATAAAAACATAACTACAAGCATAATAAACAGTTCAGATGGAAGTGTGTGGTGACAAGTCTTCCCCTAATAACTGAAAACAAGTTGTCTAAAGTTAGGAAGATAGTAAATGCATACAGTGTTAATAACCTGTGACATAAAATTCAAAATTAAGGTTCACTGCATATATAGAAGAAAGTAATCTGAAAATAAAAAGTTGATTGAAACTGAATATTTTTTCCTGACAGTTTTGTAGATAGGCAGTGATTGATCTCCTAATGGATCAGCTGTCAAGTCATGCCTCAGATCTATGTATGAGCCAAGATCCATTATTTTTTAAAAATAAACACGTAAAGTTGTTAGCTGTGATGATTTTCTTAAGAGTAGCGTTACTTTCTCATGCTCTACATGTGCACCTGGCTGCACCCTAAATTCTCCCTGACAAGGCTTATGGGCATGTATCAGAAGTTACTTTTGGCACTGCTGTTTTATAATTTCAATCTGAAATTTTCTTGTGTTTTTTTTTTTTCTTTTTGTTTGCTTGTTTTTAAATTGTGGAGTGGACAGTCACATACAACAAAGTAGGACTATCCATTTTATACTTCTAACCTTAAATTTAGAAAAATCCCTGGTGAAAAATAATAGTAATGAGTTTCCTTTAGTAAATAGGTCTAGGGAAGCTAGAGCACAGCTTCCAGGCTGTTCTCAGTCTTTTGTGTCATTTAGGTTCATTCAATTTGTGTTGCATTATGAAGGAAAACTTGTATGCGTTTTTTTGTTTTGTTTTTTCTGTCACTTTTTGAAGAACTATTCACCACCAGCCTACCTTTAAAGTACAAGTTATATGCTAAGCTTGATTCCAACTCTGGTAGCCCTTACTGCCCAGCATGTTTTAAGCTAATGAGAAATCCATGTACAGAGAGCTTGCAAAGTTGAAGTCTTTTGTTTTCAACCTTTTCTAAATGTACCTATAATGAAATTTTCCCAGACAATGATGTGTTGATCTGTTGTCAATACTTCTAAAATAGAGCAGTTTCAGCATTAAAAATACTCAGCTTCTGATAAGATGCATTCAGTTAATTAGTTTATTAGTAAAAGGCAAAAACATCACTTGCACAACAAAGAACAGGTATAGCTTTGGAAAGCAAAGTCTTAGTAACTTAAGTTACCGATCTTTTCCAAATGAATACTTAAAGGGAACCATATTCATATCCTATCTGATGTCATGAAACCGCTTCTTTGCATTTCCTGTACTGACCCAACTCCTTAC
Organism: Apteryx mantelli; assembly: GCF_036417845.1. Taxonomy (NCBI): domain Eukaryota; kingdom Metazoa; phylum Chordata; class Aves; order Apterygiformes; family Apterygidae; genus Apteryx; species Apteryx mantelli. Next base: position 16,525,577 of record NC_089978.1, read on the forward strand.
TTCTGATAACAGTACATAACTGTAATGAACAAGATTTACTGATTATGTCTTTATACAAATTGCCTGAATATCAATTAAGTCAATTCCTTCATTGCCTCACTAATGCATGATGCTGCAATTTCAAGGTCAGCTTAAAAATTAATATGCTCTGGGGCAGCAGCTCAGAGAAAAATATTTTGTTTGAATAACAATATTCCAGAAATAAGAAGTACTGACTAAACACATACTTGATATAAATGAATAAGCTATTGTATTTTGTGTTTGTATACCACAGTACTATTGAAACACCAGCTGCAGATTTGCTGGAAACTGTAGTCATCCCACTGTAATTGCTCAGTGCAAAATGTCTATCCTGCTGTACTGTGATGTTACTCGTTTCAGGTAGGTAGTTGGTTCTGTAAATGGAAAATCTCTTATTGCGATTGTCTATATGCATTTTTAAGAAAACCTTACAGTTAGCTGTCTTGGGTCAGCATACTGAATTACCTTGAAATTCGAATACTTAAACTATCTGTTCTAATTCAGAAAGGAAATATTTTTCCCAGTTAAGTATATCAGTTTTCAATCTATTTACATTACTGGTACTTTTTTCAAAAATACTTTATTTTCAATATATGCACAAGCTTTGTGCTCCACCTACTGGCTGATTATCATTGATTATTTAATAAAAGCTCTTTAAATTATTTATCAGTGTTGTTGATACAGAATGAAAAGCAGTCTAGTGCCAGAAATGGAAGAAAAACTTTCACATTTATTAAGTAGAAAGGGTAAATTGATAAGAATGTAGTGTTGTTTTCTGCCTTAGAATGAAACTGCGAAAAGTAGTCGTCATTGTAACCATGTAGACCTGTAATACAACATTGCCGTTGCTAGTAACAGGCCCCAGGCTTTGTGCGGAGTTTGCAGGGCCTCAGGACTTAGGCTTCTCAGGCTTGCTATGTCTGAACTTTTCTTGACCTGCCTGCAGCTTTGTTTTGCTTGGTTTAGCTGTGACAGCAATTTCTCTAATTGACCAGGTGTCTGTGGCTAATTTATTTTGCTTTTGTTTATTTTGTGTGGTACAACCACGGTTTTATACAGATAGCACTAACAAGCAGTTACTCCATGTAGAATGAGATATTTATGAGTGTAACGCAATGATGTACTGTAGAGAAACACAGGCCTGGTACAATAGCAGAGGCCTTGAGGAGTGGAGACACAGGATGCAGCATAGAGAAGTGCAGGCATGGGATGATAAGAGATGGGGCACAGGCAGGCACTGGGGACCCCACACCTATAAATAACTCATCAATGGTCAGTTAAAGAAATGCAGACCTGGAACTGGACAAAATTGGTTTTAGGGATAGCAAAGAGAACAAAGAAATAGTATCTAATATACATAAAAGATACCATATATAGTAAATTCTAATGTAATGTGGAGCTGCAGACCAATGAAGAAAGAGCAAAGGTGTAAAAGTGTGTTAGCAAACATATAAAAGTGACTCCAAGTGGGTCCTAGAGTGAGGAAGAAACCATCAACATGAACATCATACTCCTCCAAAAAAAGTACTCCAGATGCTGACACCTTGCTATAACACCCTACTAACAGAATGAAACTACTAGCCCAAGGACCCAGAGGAGCAGAGGTAGAAACTAAATGTGTATTTAACAATTTAAACTATATTATTTCTAATATTGAGTTTTTTTCTGTATAGAAGTATTCTAATTGTGTTATTTTTTTCTTTTTCTGTAACAAATCTGGATTTATAATGACTAGACTCTTAAGGTTTCAATTATTCTAACAATAAATTCTAGTATATATATATATGTCTGTCTATGTATGTATGCATATATATATACATATATAAAATGTACGCTTCCTTTTTTTCCCCATAAAGAAGATTTTGAGCATAACAAATCAGTGGAAAATGTGGGCAGTCCTTCTGTGAACCCTTACAGCATTTTGGGGGACAGCCTTCTGTGAGTCCTTATGGCATTTTAGGAGGCAGTCCTTTTGTATTCAGCATAAGGTAGAGAAGACCTTGAAAGCAGTTAATGAGTGTTCCCATGGCCCTGGCAAATATCTCACTTAAAGTAAATAATTGATTTATGGACAACCTAAGCAGACCTTTTTAAGGATGCAAGGTGTATTTACTCTTTGCCCATAAGAAAGATTTTGAGTGTAACACCACCTTATGCCCTTTTCTTCATCTTGCTGTAATCATTAAGTATAAAAAAAACCCACCTTTCTATATCAAATTTAAAATTACTGTGCACTGTTTTGCAAACACTATGATGATAGATAATTTTATCCTAATGGATAATATTAACTCAGTATCAAAAAGTTCATTTCTTGGCATTCCATATGCACTGTATATGTTCTTTTTTTATTTGTATCCGAGGTAGTAATAAGCATTTAGTCCACCTGAGAGTGTAGTATCCATCACTTCACCATGGAGATAATTTAATAAAATTAACCAGGAAATAGTTTCACCATCTGGTTAATCTACTGTTTTTAACATAAGAATACCTTCCACATAATGTATACATATGTGAAACTGCTAAATCTTCATATTTCTGCTAAAGTTTCATATTCCAAATTTACTATAAACATTTTGGCAGCCATTGCAAAATTGCTGCTCTGCTGGATTGTTTATAGTAGACAGAAAAACTAGGTTAAAAAAACACCAGTCAGGAAGTACTTCTGCTAACTCTCCATCTTTAAGTCATATACTTTGCCAATATTATATCTGTGATCTGAACCCTAGCTAGTGGTTTAAGGAGAGTGGATGAACTAACATTTGTTTTAACTGTTTTTCTGTAAGGTGCCATTGTACATTTGTAAAATTACTTATTTTACATAATGTTCTGAGTGTTGCAATTTACATTCTGTGAGGTCAAGAAGTTAATGATGCAGGCTTCATTGAATGTCTTTAATGCATTTCCTTACATTTAAAATAAGGTGCTTTTTCTCCGTCTTGTCTTAATCCAAACCAAACAATGATCATGATGAGTTGTGGTGAGAAAGACCTCTTGCATCAGCATTTGGACTTGCCCATTTCCAGCTATATGGAACAAGAGTCTTTTTATATTCCAGTTATTAGGAATGTGGAAAAGTGTATGCTTTATTCCACACAAATTGTTTCAAAAAATAAACAGTGAAAGGCTCCATCGGAATTTACTCTTTCCTTTTTGGTGTTATTCTCTGGAATTACTCCAGGTGCAAAGTTGTAGAATTTCCCACATGTCTGAATTTAACAACTGTAGTTTAAATAAAGTCCTTCTTGAGTTGCTTCTTAAAAAGAGTCAAGGGATGGAGAAGAATGATTTTAAAATACTTTCCAGGATGAGCAAATCTGTGTTCTCTATTGTTATTTTCCTATACTTTCAGTCGGGATGAAGATGTTAAATATTGCAGATTTCTGTAGCAGATTTTACCTTGAGTGAAATATTGGAATACTAAAAGTTGATAATGAACTTTAGCTCTATTTCTGAAACTTCAGTAGTGTACTAACAGTTAATGTTCTTGTGAAATTTTAACTGAATTGTAAGAAGACATTTCATGTGAATATATTTTCCTGCAAATTCTTTCTATGTTTAAATAACTGTTTGTCTGTCTTCACTGTGCCTCAAGACAAACCAGTCCTATTCGCTGACAGCCTGAAATTTGCAAATGAAATGTGCAGTATTTGGATCATGTTATGTGAATTAGACTGTATTGCTATGATACATAATCAAAATAATGAAGTAACATATTGTCCATTTTTTCCTTTAACTTTTTCCTATAGTATATTGTTGGATGTAATTTCAGTATACCATTTTATATGGCATAAATTATAAATGATTTAAAACAATTATTTGTTTGAAAATAATCTGTATTGCTTAGTAATGATTAATAAGTATTTATACGTTACAGCAAAACACAATTTTTAGCACATTTGTTTGATAAAAGACAAAAACAAGATCTTGCAGCATTGCTGAAATATTAGGTAAGCTTTTTGGCAATTCAGAACAAGGTCCTAATTTAGGCTCCTCCAGACAGTGAATCAGACTACCTGTCTTTTTACTTGGACTATGTAGGGGCATGGCTTGCAATTTAGGCACCTCGAGATAGCTGGTGTGACTATTTCTCCTCTTTTTCCTCCCTCATGGCTGCTGCTACTTCAGAAGGGTTGGAGCAAAGGTGCTGAAGCAGAACCAGGACCAGAAAGCAGAAGTGCTTATTTCCAGTTTTGTGTTCCTTTGGAAGTTAATGGTGCTTCTTCACAAGTCAGTAGAACTTAGTTTGTGCAACGTATATTGGGTAGGACCTCTAGGGAGTAACTGTTTTTTAAACTTTCATCTGCATTTGCTGATTTTCTTATTCAAGTTGAAATGAAAGTTTCCCTTTTCCAGTAGATGAAGGGATATATTAAAACTTCCAATGAAGCTATGCATACTGTAGTACAGTTTAGTGTGGTTTATTTTGTTATTTACTGTCTCAAACAAGCAGAAGGTACCTATCATTCTCGTACAGATTCTAGTAATAATTTATTGCATTTTAGATAGCTAAATTCTGATTAGAACAAACACATCTGCTGTTAATTATTGGGGGCTGTCTAAGCTTTTGTACTTTTAGCATCTCTAGAAATAACTGTACATTTGGCCTGGAAGTTTGTTTTATTTTTGTGCTTTAAGTCGGACTTTTTGTTAGGTTTGTTCTTTGCTTGAAACTTTATTACCTTCTGTCCTAGCCTTCATTCAAAGCTGTAGAATTTTATAATCCTTCATTTCTAGAAGATGAGTTATCTTGAATTGTAGTAACTAACCTGGCGTTTTAAAAGTACAAATTTATTAAGTAACATTTGCAATAAATAATTGTTAAAATAAAATGTAAAGTACAGCCTGAATACATTATAGGATATTGTCTCAGCAGCTATTTTCCAAGGCAGTTGTTATGAATAGTGGTTATTGGGAGACTTGGACCTTTGTGAAGGGGGAAATTATTGTTCCAAGTAGAAGCAGTAATTGCTTATGTTGTTCACTGACTTCTCAACTTCCGACCTTGGAGAACATTGGTCCGGAATGCTGTATACATTAGCAGAAGCAGTGTATTGTTTTGCAGTTTTTGTCTCTCTTCTTGCTTTTATCTTTCCATATGCTGCTCCACTGTCTTTCTAGAGTTTAACATTGACTGTATGGGAGGTGTAAAGAATTCATTCTGTAGCTATATGGAGGTACACATGCTAGTGGCAGTCAAGGGGAGAGAAGAAGATAGTATTATAACACAACTCCAGTTTTCCCTTACAGTATAGAAAGAAGTTTTATGGTGAACTTCTAATCTGGTACAGTCCTCACTGTACCAGAAATGCAGGTAGGTAGTCTTTGTAATGTAAGACTTGAACAGCTGCATAAAATCTGTTTGTAGTGAATTTTCACTTTTTTTTAATCTTTTTAATATATATTGCCTCCTCTTCATTGTCTATTGATCAAACACAACCATTTGTCCATAAAATTGGGAATTAGTTTCACTATACGTTCTGATAACCATGCATATATGAATTTTCAAAATAGTGAAAGTTTTTTATTTCTGTGTCTGTTACACTTTGGCTGAAGCTGATATACCCATGAAAGTGTGTATTTGGGATTTATTGTTGGCTCTTTTCCTGTCTTTTACTATTGTACAGTTAAGGCCTTTAGACTTCCAAAAATAAAAGGTACCTATTTCAAATTAATTTTTGTTTGTTTGTTTTTACAGATGATCAGGCAGCATTTTGAAAGGGCAGTAGGGAGGGTAATAGCTGAATATTTCAGTGTGAACTTTTTCCCTGAAAAGATAAGAATAAATAAAATAGCTAGAGTTGTGGAGTAGCGCTGTTAAGTAGCAGCTATGCTCCATTAAGCAACAAGCTCTATGAAGCAACTACAAGTTGTTAAAGATATGGAAAAGTATCTTGCTGAGATGAGGAAAAACTAAGAACCTCCAGCTAAAAATTATACCTTCTTTACCACTAATCTTGGCTTGGAGTGGGATCCTGCTTAGTGTACTAGTGCCCAGTCAGATAACATTTCTAACATACAGAGAACTTTAAACACAGGAAGCTTCCAGTTGCTGTGATCCTTGCACAGCAGACTTTTTAGAAGTTCAACTTGAAGAGTTACATATTTAAGTATTACTTTACTCACATAGGCACTGTGCCAATAGTTTTACTGGTGGAGGGTATATTTCACTCAAGAATGTAGTTTAATTTTGTCAGAAAACGTTAATGCTTTTGTCAGCTGGAATAAAAATTCCACATAGCTTCACCAAGGTTGTGCCTACAGAAGGAAAGTTTTGGTGATGATGGTTGTTTTAGATTAGAACCTGACTTGCTTTCTAGCCAGCAGGAGGACACATTTTCAACATATGCTGCTATTAATAACTGATTTTGTCAGTCATGAAAGGTAGCTTCAGGTTACTGTTTTATTCCATTTTGTGCTACTAATCTGATCATCTTTCGGGAAGTTTTTCAACAATTGGAAGCTGATACAGACTTTTATGTATTTATAAGTGAAGGTCTAATTCCTTTGTGTTATTTCTGAGTAACAACTTTCAAACTGTTACTTTTTCCCCACAACTCCTAAAAAGCAAGCACACACAGCATTTGCACTTCACCTTCCTATTGATTTGTCCACTATGACAAATTTGCATGGTAATGTAAAGAATGTGGTGAAAGTGATGATGGTGACAAGAAATAGTTGAATCTGTGTTAATTCATTTATAAGAAGGAATCAAATCTCCGATTAAAGCTAAGGAAATAAAATGATTATGGTGTGTCTCTTCTTTGTCATGTGCTGTCTTGTTTAGTTTCAGACAAACCCTAAAAATCCAGCTGTGTGAAAGTTTACAGCATGTAATTTGTGGAGAAGCAAGCTTTTGTACTAAAATTACAAGATAATAAGCAAATAAGTTAAAGATATTTCTGTTAGTGTAATTAGAAAACACAGGTATCATGTACATTTGCTTTTTAAATACAGAGCCCTTGAAGAAAGATGGAAGCAAGAAAAAGAAAAAGAAAAAAGACTTAGAGAGCAAGTTCTGCAGCAAAGGAAAGTTAAACTTCAGGAAGCAACTGAAAAATTCCAGCGTGCTCATGTCCCTTTTTTTCGGCACAAGAAGATAGGTTTGTAAATTAAAATTTCACAGGTATTTGTGATGCATGCATTTGTCTTTGTCAACAAAATATAATTGAGGCAATATTGAACAATTCACTCAATTCAATTGAATTCATTAGTATAAGCAAAACAATTGACAAGAAACTCAGATCTGATATTTACAACAAACTTGGGTAGAGGGAATAAAAAACTAAACTGCTCTAAAAATTGTATTATAAGATATTTCCTTATATGCCAATCACAGTATGTATTCAGCTCCCAGGGATGTTGCAGCTTCCTTTTTTTTTTTCTTTTTTTTTTCCTCCTCTCCTCCACTTTTTTCATTTCAATGTGTTTATTGCTTATAATACTGTGCTTTTGCAGCTGTGCATAAGGTGTTATAAGGTCACTGAAAAGTTATTAGGATAATATAATGATCCCCCATTTGAACCCCTAATATGAAACATTCAAGAATGAGGATTTTGTTTATCATTATGTAAGAGTAGTCTTAGAATATATTAATGTATTACATAACTTTTACTGAATTAGTCAGCTTTATAAGCTGTTCTATCCCTGCTGGGAAGTAACGATCACTTCAACTCAGTTCCTGCCTTCTTAGTTGGAATCAGTGCAGACTGGCAGGAGTTTTTAATGGCTTCAGCCAAGTCTGATTTCCAGTCAACTTTCCAGTGTTGAAACTCTTAAGATATGGTACATTACTTAGATACTCTTTAACACTCTCCCAACTGCAGTTGCGCCAGCTGTGAGGTAATGTCTCTGACTTGAAGATCAGATGTCAGATTAAAAAAACAAAATAAAATGGTACTGTTTCATGGCTTCTTCATAGCTCTACTAACATCCCAGACTACTTAGCAATACATCAAATCACATTTTTCTTTCTTGCTTTTCCCTTATAGCAATTCTGCTTCTACCACTTTCTACCCTACCTTTCCTTATTTGTAAGAGGCAACAACTTGTGCCTGTCTAGACTCTTTCTTTCTCCACTGATTCAATTATTAAGTCACAATTTGGCCTCTGTAAAATACCCATAATTTTTGACTTATTACATGAGCATAATAGTCATGATGTAAAAACAAAGTTGGTGCTGTATTTTTAACTGCCTCCTTTTTCAATAATGTGGTCTAAAAACAAATATCAAAATTGTTGAATCCATGTGTTACTGTAAGCACTTAAATAGAATGATGGCTTTTTTTTTCTTTTTTTTTTTTTTTAGAGGAACCAGAGATGCTTCAGCATTTCTGAAGATCAAACCATTCAGTTTATTTTAACTTAGTCTGGATTTAGGGTCCCAAACTTAAGAATCTTAATCAAAACGTTTATGGTGGGATATTATAACTTTTAAAATATTTTTTCCCATTTCATGTTTTGTTCTAATCCCTCTAGTCCAGACAAAAGCATTTTTTCAGTTAGAAGAAGCTCTTGACCAAATTAAAGGATCAGTTTTAACACGAGGATTTTGCTTACCTGACAGAAACAAAACCAACTTCAGGTAAGCATTTCTGTTTACTCTGATGATCAAAAGAAGTAAATTGCTTAGTGCATTCAATAAATAGCAGATGTTTACTCTCTTAGAGATTGTAGGCAATCTCTCTAGTGGCAAAGAAAGCACTTTTGTGAACTGTTGCAATTAAAATATTATGAGACATCTTTAAATTGTTTGTGTCCATTAGGCAAAACAGCAAAGGAGCTGACACAGACCATTCCTTTCAGGGCTTCAGTGGAATAGTCATTCAGTGGGAATAGTCAGGGTTGCTAACCCTGTCCCCATTCAGTTATTGCTTGACTCAGATTGGCATAGTTATCAAACCGTCTGTTGTTCTATGAAGTATGAAGTATTCTATCTGGATAATTTGCTGTTTCTCATACAGTTTTTTTTTCCTTTTTACATTCAAGGATATTTTAGTTTGTATATTCATCCCATGGTCCTGTTTTCTTTCCAGCTGTTCAATTTCTCATCCTCTATAAGCATCTGAACACCCATTTATTTCCTAATCACAATTTCCCCTGTAATTTCATTTTATATCACATACAATTTGGATTCCATTCTTTTCATTCTACCCAAACTATTTTTTCTGAGATACCTTGACTTATCACAAAACGTTTCTTCATGAGTAGTTTATCTGCAGTATTAGATATTTCTTCCTGATTATTCCCCTTCCAGCCTCTTGTTTCTTTATCTACTCAGTCCAGGATTTTATCGTTGTTGTTGTTGCTATTATTATTATTATTATTATTATTATTATTTTCTGCATGCTGTAAATTGTGCAGATGTTCAGAATATAGATGCATTCTGTCTAAAAAAAAGTCTCTGTGTACTTTTGAGCTCCAGTGTGTTCTTCAATGTGATTTTAATATTCAATTTGTAAACTACTACCACTTCTACAGTTCTAATGCTGATGATTAAACATGATTGCAGGCAATAAATTAGGCAATTGAGAAAATTACAGGCTATTTCATACATCTCAGAGCTAAATATTCACGCTCTCTACAGATTAAAATGCATACAGTTCTGCAACAACTAGATTGGTTTGACATAATAAGGGAGATTGCAGCCATAAAAACAAAACAAAACAAAAACCTACCTGTCAAATATAAATTGAAGTTATGGAGAAAAATGTAGATATCTGTGAGATTTCTCTCTTCCCTGGTCATTTGTCTCATTTTACCCTTAGGTTCTCTTAACAACAGCAGCTCACTACCTATCCTCCCTACCTTTATCCTTTTTCTTATTCATTCTTCTTATATTCCATCTTTCCTCAAACTGCTCTTTGTGCCTCAAGGAATCACGGTTTTCTCTCAAGACTTCAAACCACTCAGTATTTTCTCTATTTCTTACAGTATAACACTGCTGTCACTCCATATTATATCTATATAATTTTAAAAAATCACTGTCCTGTAAGAATGAGACTGCATTCTTTTCCTCATTTTCATTTTTTTAACCAGATTTCCTAAGGAAATTAATTTTATATGCTCCTGTTCTTTTACAGTCTGTCTTCTCTAGCAACCAAATTTTAGAGAGAGCCAAGAATCTCAAAAATAATTACACTTCTACAAGTTTGAAATTGGCAATGGGGTAAAGGAGGAATTATTCAAACAGGTGACCCCAGCATGAAAAAGGCTTGAAAACTGAGTCCACATTGAGCCATTTCGATTGGCAGATCACAAGCCAGTTAGTTAGTACTGATAAGACCATCAGCACATGAATATCTTGGAACCAGCCACAGAATGTGCTGCTTCTTGCCCCGTTGCTAGCTAAGAAACTTGGGAAGTAGCCATACAAGGTGGGTGAAGGAGGATGTGGAGAATATTGCGGGGATGGTAGTAAGGGAAAAAGAACTGAGTTATTGCAGTACAGGCTTGTGCATAGGGGTGAGGGATAAAAATCAGTAGGAAATCAGGCTTTGCTCATTCTAATGCTAACAGAATTTGTTTATTTTTTTCATTCCTTGTGACAGAAAGTACTCTGTGTATTTTTATCTGCATCTCACACAGTACTTTACCCACTGTAAGTACTGAGACTCAAACCGAACAAATCCTGTGCAGCATAGATTATTCTAGTGTGCTCCAGAGTATGTTAGTGCTAGGCAGTTTCTAGTTCCAGTTGCTAACCGTTTTGGTCTGTGAGCCAGAATTCTCTCCTGGTGTGGGTCACAAAAGTAATATATAGCTTTCAGACTTGATCCAAAAATTGGGCAAAATTGGAAGATAGAGGGAAGGTGGATTTCTTGCAAGTTAGGAAATCATTACCAGCTTTGATAGAGAAATCATTTTGTGAATAATTGTAATATAATTATTAATAATAAGAATTATGCACTGATTCTGAGATGTAAAGCTTAATTTCCAACTAATGGGATTGTCAGACTTTTTTTAAGGAACAGCTAGTAACTAACTCAGATGAGGTAGTAGATCCCTTTCTGTATTTCTGTCCCTTCTAACATTTTTTTTAAACCTTCAAACAAAAATCTTGTATCATCTTTAGAATTTACCCTGCCTTGGAAGCAGAATGTTTAGAATTCATTGACAGTCCCATTCTAAAGGAAGAAATGGATACTGTATTAAACGTTGAAGACAAATATGGCTGCAAACCCAGCTGGATATGGGTGAATTTTATGTGATTCTAGAATTGTTAATGTCTATTTTAGTAGTTGTAAAAAATTAAATTATTCAATGGAGCAATAGTACCTGTTTGTGAAGGGAGGCTAGAAATGCTGGAATACCTAAGGAGTGAGAGGTTGTATTTTCTACATATAGTAAAGTTACTTTGCTTGTGGTAAGTTTTAATTATTAAATGTTGAAACAAAGATTTTGATCAAATCGTTGGCTGACAGTGGGATGTGTGCACATTAGGTGTGTAAATGCTGTGCTGTTCTCTGTACATTTCCCTGATTGTGTTAAAAACGGTTGGATTTGATTAGGCTCAGTCTTGGGATAGAAGCTTAATTATGACATATCAAATGTTCTTTGAAAAAAAGTTAGAATGTAAAAACTTTTACAAATGAAATGATCTAAACATTCAAATAGATACTGGGTCATTTTACAAAAAAACAGATTTTGGGGGGTGTGGGGGGGGGGGCGGCAGGTGTATAGCAGTCCGGTCTACAGTAACGAAGTCTTTAAAAGAGGATAGGTATGGAAAGTTTGTTGGACAGGGAGGATATCTGCCATTCAAAAGAATACAAAATCCAGTTCTCCGAGTACTATAAATAAATGAGAAGTTTTTCTTCCTTTTTGATATCAACCATCTCTTCAAAAATGAGAGGTTCCTTTTTAGACTCTGCCAAACATATATCTCTGCCTGGGTCAGTACAATTAGGCCAACGTTTTTGGAAGATTATATAATATCTTATACAAGCTTTATATAAATTGTATAAAATTATAAATTATATAAAATTATAAATAAAATAGGCCAATGTTTTTGGAGGATTATATAAAATCTTATCTAAATCAAATAAATTATATAAAATCAAAAATAATAATCTTGATGGGATAAAAGTTTCCATTTTCCATTGTTTTAAAATTGTAAATGTTATAATAAATATAGAAAAAGCCTTGTTATACTATTCACCCCTGATGACACAGATGGACTAAAAAGAAAATGGACTGATTTTAACAGGAAGCATAATTTTAGATACCGGAGGAGGATGAAGCAGGTGAAGGCTCGGAAGAGAGTATTGTGGAAACATAGGCTGAAGAAATGGAGAAAAATGAAGGAAAAGGGTTATTGAGGTTTTTAATATATTTTAGACATACATGAACATACATCTGTGGGAACTAGGAACATGTTTCCTAATAATGCATCTCTGCTGGGTAGGCAACAGAGAAAGATAAGGTCTGTGTCCATATTTGTGACTTTGCACAGAACTTCAGATTTACTGAATAGGAGTGTCAGCTCTTAAGAAAGATAGCTATGTGTGGCATGAAATAGTCTTATCTTGTTATTAGTTCCTTGACTGTATATTGCCCAAATCTGAAAGGGATACCTCTCCCCACCATCACCTTCACTGAAAATGAGGAATGGTAAAATGTGGGTGGTGAATCATCTTGTCAGGCCAGATTCCATTGAAAAATAAGGGAAATATTTGGAAATATGAATTTCATTTTTAGTTGCATATACAATAAATATTCACTTTTGCTACAAACTTAGCTAAACACTTTCACCAGATTTAGCAATATTTGAAGGACTGTGTTGTTGCTACTAAGCAGCTATATAAGAGAGATGCAATGCATCCCAGGACTGTTAGAAAGCATCTGCTTACTGAATAGACAATAAGGTTTGGTTAGTTACTCATCATCCAGGGTTTGCTGAGACCAAATATCATTTCAAATCTTGGATCTGACCAGTCTGGTAAAATAAAGGCTGCATCTCCCCTCTTTGGTAAAGGTATCCCAGTTTTACACATAACTTCACTAGAAGTTTATATCGATAATTTCTTTCCACTATCTACTCTCCATCTATCTTTGCTAATCATTATGAAGTACAGTGAATACTTGATCCTAAAGCAGCGAGGCATGAGCTTGGCTTTCTAGTCAATTGGAAGGGTTATGGCTCTACCGAACAGCCATCACAATCCAAATCATGGATCTAGTGAGAGATTTCTGTAAGTCCCAGTTTGGATATGCTTGACTAAGTGCATTTAGGGACCTTGAACCAGCTTGGAGCCAAAAGGCAGGATCAGTGTCAGTTCTTAAAGTATTCTACCTAAGCAGTCAAGCTTTGCAGCCAGCAACCTGTAATAGTTATGCTTCCAAGAAACTAAGTCTTGACTAGCCTATGAGCTGGTGTTGTCTTTTTTTTTTTCTGCCTGCCTTTCTTCTTGATTAAAGCAACTTGCTTCTTGCTTTTGTCATCCTTGATACCTAGTTCTTGCCTCTTCTTTTCCAAACCTTGGTTCCTATTCCGAATGATCTTACCCAGTTTTGTTCCAGCTCTGTCTGCTATTTATTCTTGACCATATCTTGTTACAGACTCGCTGTTTTCCCAGCCTCTGATTGTGCATTTTCCTTGTCATTTGACTTGACATGCTTCCTGGCTTCTTTAATTCCTGGGTGTCAGCCAGCCCCATGGTTCTTGCTAACTCTCAGCCTGTAGAAACCTGTGGTTTCCTCAGTCTTGATTTTGGCTCACCCTGACCACAGTATACAGCTGCAGTAGATACTCCTAAGATTTTTTTTTTTCAGATAGCAAATACAGATTCTTTAATGTCCCACATTACTGATGACCTGTAGTGTCAGTAGAGTTGGGCTCTTCAGATAATACAAAACCTTCTTGCCATCTGAAGTAAGGGAATATCTGAGCGCAACAGTATATAGTCATGTTCTATATAAGCCAACCTTATGGAAAGATAAAGGCCATTTTGCGTGTTTAAAAAAATACTCCTCCTTGTTCCATTTGTGAAAATGACCAAACTGTTGGCTGACATTTTCCAGAATAATTCAGCTTGAGGCAGTCACCCAACAACCCAATCAGAAAAGTCTGACAATTTATAAGTAATGGAAAAGAAGGTTTAAAATGGAAAGTGTTGGACAGTTTTAACTTTAGACAGTACTAACAGCACCACCTGTAGTTACATATTGTTTAACTAGCATTTAATTGCCAGGCATTTATTGATGCTGTATACTTTTTAAAAGGAACATATTTGAAAGTGTATAGTTGATGCATAGAAATAAGTCAAAGTAATAAGTTATTTCCTTGCATCAAGAACCACAGATGACATTTCATCCTCATCAGCATCTAGAAACGGTTATTTCCATCAGAAGCAGATTTCAGCAATGGTTGGCTGTGATAAAATGATACAGGAGAGCAGTAGAACAAACATGGATTGTAACCAGCTTCTCTTCCAGAAAAATCTGAAAGAAATGCAACAACTCCTTGAGAAACAGCATCTCAGCAACTTGGAGGTATGATATTTTCATGCGATTCATAACAATTCTTAAATGTAATAGAAAATTTCTTGAGCACAATAAAAATGAAAGGTCCATTAGGCACACTCTACCAGTTAGACAGCATCTGAGGGCACATTGCCTATGCCCTACCAGTAGATCATTTAGAGAAAGTTTATAAAAATATTTCAATTAGAAATCAGAAATCTTTAAAATTATAGGGGCATTTTCAGCATAGAATTTCACAAATTCCACAAAGATACCTGTCATGTTGTCTTTCTTTCTGTAAACCTAAAATTTGTGTGTCCTGGCTCTAACGTATCTGGCCATTAAGTCTATCACAGGAGTCTTGTGCTAGCTCCAAACTTAAATTGGGTACTTGCAATTCACACTTAAGTTTCAGTTTCACTGATTGCTAAAACACAGCACAAAATGTTCTAACACTACAATTATGGTAGGTCAATTTTTTTGTAATGTGTGGTGATTTCTTAGGCATTGACTTCAAGTTTTATGAAATTCTGTGTCCTTTTTTGTCATCTTTGGAATAGATACAGGTGTCCCAGTAACAACCCTGGAGTACTCCTTAACTTTGGGCCTAAACTAACTTTTGGGTCCAAATCAGTTTCAAAATTCACCTTAGAAACTCGGTGAAAATCAAGAACAGAGCTCCTAGGTGATACCTTTAAACTGTACTTTTAAGTGTGTGACTTTAGGTTAATCAATGTTGTCTTTGATATTGGAAATATTGTATTTAATATTATATTTTTTGCAAACAAGAGGACATAATTTTGGACTTGCACTCATATTTCTAGAGTATTATCCCATGGGGCTGTTGGTGTCTGAAATGACCTTGGCACAATGAAGCATCAGCCCTTTACATTGGTGACACATAGAGCTATGGGATCACTAGTGACAAAAGAGCAAGAACTTTGACCCTTTATATATCTGCACAGATAACTTTTGAAGGACTGTATGCAGTCACATATCATATTTTAAGTTCTTTGATATACATATTGATATCTTCAGGCATATTTATCTCTGTGTTTGTACCTGCTTTGTTCAAATGGGTACGCATGAGAATCTTGAGAATTCTTGGTAATAGAGAAAATCTCATTCTACTGGAGCAAATTTCATGAAGGTTGAGGAGACTGAAAGTGCAGTTTGTTCTGGCAAGTTTGGTGATTTGTATTCATTCTTATTTCCAAGCCTAAAAGAAGGAAGAGGGAGTGTCCACTCAGAGAAGACAGCTGATGCTTATAAAACTGGATTATAAGTAGCCACTTTCAAACAAAATATAGAAAGTTCTACTTTTTTTTTAATACCAAATTGTGCATTTAGTTGGTATAGTGTTTGCAACTGCCTCCCTCAGTGATGATGCTGAGCTTGGCAGTAGCTGCATTAGGACATCTTAGAATTAGAGGAAAAAAAGCAATCTCTTTGTATCAATTATCTTTAATTATAAAAAGTGCAAAAAAAAAATCTTACTATACCATAAGATTGTGATGTACTGTATTTTGTCAAACAAAATTATCACATTCTAATTGAATTCTATGGAAAAAAACTACCTTGAATTGTGTATGACCTTTTCCTCTAAGTGTTATAAATAATCATTTATGGACACTGTGTATAATACGGGAATTTGTGTTTACAAGTTTTAATGAAGTTTTGAAAATGCTTTGGGTTCTGTAAAATTTTTTGCCCTTTTCTCCTAGAATTTATTTTTCTGCTACCACTAGGGGTTGCTCAGCTTCTTCCCTCTGATAAATAGTTTCAAATTATAAATATTTATACTTGAAACATTTGGAGTTTGTTTCTTCAAATTACATGCTTTGGACTCCAGTTAGAAAAATTATTGTCAGGAAAGCTGTTGTCATTGTTCTGAGGTCTGAGTTTCAAGGTTTAACACTTGGATTGTGCTGGTGTGTATATGCTTTGTGACTTTTAGTGATGTAAAACAGTGTAACACACTTACTAATGTTACTGACATGAATGGGCTTCAATAGTCTTGTAACTGTCTGTTGTTCAAAGTTATTTCAACAGTGCTTGTCTTTCTGAAACTAACATCAAAATATATCTCTGTGCGTATGCTTTGCAGTCTAACCATCCATTGAGATCCTTTGACTGACCTTTCTTTGCTTCTGTTTTTACAGGCCCAACAGGATTATAAAGATTCCTAAAATTCTTTTCTTTCCTACAGGGCAATAAAGTTCTATGTAAACCCTTACCACTAGATTTGCTGTGTTCCCTGCTTTCCATCCCTAAAGATTTGTATAGTTTCAGCAGTAAGTCAAGGCTTTTAGTGACCCTTCTACCATTTTCCAAAATTCTTGTGCTTAAAATATTTACATTGATAGATTTTTATTTTGTGCAACAGTTAGGTTTGAGCCATCAAACCAAATTCAGTGGTGCATCAAATCATCATTTGTTATATGTCCATAAATATGCTCCATTTTGAAGATCTTAGTATTGTTAACTTCATTCAGAAGCAAAGGTTTTGATACACAGTCCTTTTCTAATTTTATGTAGGCATAAATAAAATCTTTAAGGTGGAGCTGATAGCACTGTCTGTAGCTGAAATGCTTTTCTCCAAATGACTTTACTTTCAATTGCTTATCATTTTTTCAAATGTTAACTATTTGGGTTGAAATTCTCCATTTCTGGCAGCTGCATTGCACTGAATAATTTAGAAAATTTCTATTAAAATGACTCAACTGCATAAAGGAATAATATTATTCTTACATTGTCTTTTTCTTTTCATCACCTCTTTAATTTGGTGGGCACATAAAAATTTTTTTGGTCAGTCCAATGCTTTATGCTCTTTCAGCAAAATAAATGATGGTTGAATTAGATTGTTTGATTGACTTGACATTTTATCTCTATCTTTTGGCTTTTTAAACAAATTAGCTCTTCCTTCCAAGTATTTTACAAGAGAAAATAGGTATAGTTTACAACACGGAGATCATATTCTTCTTTTCCTTCCTTTATAAAACTGTAATTAGGGCTTTCAAATGGAATCTATGAAATCTGATTTGAAATCCCTTCTCTGATTGAGTTGAAGCAGGAATTTAAACTTGGCTTTCCTTTTCTCAAGCATATTGTGCAGCCATTGATGTACTCAGTAATGGTCTTTCCATGGATGCTGTTCCACTTGGCATAAAATACTTCAGTATTTATAAAGGAGGGCTGGAACACAAGTATCATTTCTCAGAAATTGCAACCCAAACTATGAGGCCAGAGGGTTATTTTTATATTATCTCTAATACAATAAAATTTTGTATCCTATTATATTTTTATGGTTATTATTATATGGTTATCATACTGGGTGTGTATTTATATATGTTATGTATTTGGAATAAGTTGCTGGGAAATAATAAGGAATACCTATATTTTTTAAATTATAAACTACACTTAAAAAAGTGGCAGATGCTGCAAACATAGGTATAGGCATAGCATTGTTGCATGAATGAGTAGTTGTATATGACCCTTAGCTGTTTGTGTTACTGTACTTTTGAGGTTGGACTGTGTCTATGAAATTGAACCATTTTAGGTAAGTGATAGAAAAACTGAATTCATTTTCAAGTGTATTTGTATTATTATTGGAATGAGTTAAACAGCTGTTATTTCTGCAATGTATATTGTATCGTTCTAACCCTTCAGAGATGTAGACAAGACCAACATGAAAACATGATTGCCCCAGGTACCGAGTCTTTCCCCAAGTCTCAAGAAATTGTAGAATGTTCAGGGCTGGTTAGTGGGAAAAACAGATTCTTAAATGGAGGGTTAAGGGAGGTTAATTCAGAATGGGATTTTAACTGAAGTCAAATTTGATTTTGAAGAGTACTATTCAAAGACCTGAAGTAGGTTTCTGTGGTCAACTTAAATCAAAAAGTGCTGGTCAGCTTTGACTTTTAGCTGTGAATATTAGTATATCCTGTGTTGATCACTTGACTCATATGACAAACTCAAGTGATTTTCCTGCTCGTTATCCTTTTAGAAAGATTATGGGCTCCAGTTTTTATTGGCTTTCAACCAGTAATACAACATACCAATGTCTTCCAGATTATTTCGCTAATCCAAACTATGTTGAAGCAACTTCACATTTGCTGTAAAGGTTACTAATTCACATTGAAATGTATCTCCAGACTAACTTATTTTGTATCATGTATTCTTCAGAGTAGTCTTATTTAAGTGAAATCAGAGTTTATTCTAAGCCTGTGCTGTAGAAAATGACATTAATAAGCTTCATATCAGTATTTGACAGTCTGGATGTTCAATTATTTGAAGAGCATCTTGCCTCAATTCAGAGCCCTACTTTAACAGATGATAATGTAGGATTGAAGCTGAAACAGCATTTTCAGTACAAAGGAACTTGTTTCAAGATAGATTAATACATTAATAAACCTTTTCTTGTGGGTATTAGGATTGTTTTTACATACAACATATCTGACAAACCACAGAAGCAAGGAAATTGAGAACTATGATCTAATTGATACCTGTTCCTCCTTTACAGGTGTATACATTTTCATTAAAACTACCATACATGACAAGCCATGACTCTTTTTTTGTTTGTTTGTTTTTATATTCATATATATGTACAAAGAAATGCACACACACACATATCTACATATATATATATATACACACATGCATCTATACACTAAATTATTTTTACCATACTTTGTAGCTGTTTAAAGTGATTTGTTGTACTGAAACAGAGTAAAAGGTTCAGAAATGTAGATAAAGGAGAGGAACAGAGGAAAAAATAACAGTATTTGATCTTTAGTTTACTGCAGTTAAGGTAATGATAAAATGTTTGTTTGCAGGAAGGGAGTGGAAGATAAAAAATGTTTTGTGCATGCTGGTCTGCCAGTATTCTATATTATGTTATGAACATCTGATATTGTCAGAAAGAGTTTATACTAGTGTCTCAATGGAAAGTCGGAAAATCAAGATTGAAGTATCATTATCCTGAGTTATTTTGCCCCTCCCAAGACAGCAGAGTTACGTGTTATCTTTTAAAGAAATAAACCTCTTTATGTGAAGTTGAAAGCAAAATAGAATTTAACTACTTTTTTTTTTTTTTTTTTTTCTTCAAGTATCCCTCTTCTGTCCTGTTAGGCTACTGGTGGCTAGAGAACAGTGAAACTTGGCAACTTCTTTCAGTTTTGTGCTATATTAATTCTTATAAATCCCCAGCAGCACTTCTGTAGGACTTAGTAGTTTGAGCTTTGCTGTGCAGTTCATGCCTAATATTGGCATCTCTTCCTAAGGAGGTATGGCTCGTCATTTGGGAGACAGAGCATTAAACCAGCCACCCAGGATTCAGAGGACAGGAATAAGCAGAGAACAACTGCGAGTCAGGATACTGAAAGACCTTGTGCTGTGTCAAACAGTAGCAAGAAAAAAAATACCAGCTTTTAAATTCAATAGGCTATATTAGGGAAGGTACAGGTAGAAATCTTGTACATGTTCCTATAACATATGTTTTGTAAAGTTCTTAAGAGGAATGCATGTCTTGAAAAATATCTGATTTTAAAAAAATGAATTTTGTAAAACAGGTAACAGTCACTAAATTTTTGCAAAATATGTAATTAGATTAATGAAACATGCAGAGAATGTTGGCCATTGCATGAAACTGTCTCACTAGATAACCTTATTTCTAACGAGGTATAAATATATATAATATTTAAAAAGTACTTCTAACTGACTTTTAAGATTTTCTCATGTAAATCAGTCAAGTACTTTCTGCCTTTGTTGCTGCTCTGTAGTGCACAAGAGAGAGTGGCATCATTTGAAAAACTGTGCTACCTTTGTGATGTATTTACATTGTTAAAAGAAATATTCATGCTTTTTAGAAAGCAAAAATATGTACTAATTTTTTAGTAAATCAGAGAGATCTGGTAGGATAATCCCTCATCTGAACTAATGATTTTTTTTAAAGATTATATTAACACTCTGTGTGGCTGTGAGACTTCTAGGAGGTGTGTGCTGGTCAAATAATATTAATAAATTATTTTTTGATGCCACAGCTTAAGTTCATTCAAATCTGTAAACCCTGATGCTTTTATAAAACCTTTGTCTTATTTGTGTATTTTACATCAAAATCTGAATCAGAATAATCCAAGAAAGCAGATTCTGAGTTTTCTAGAAGATGAAAAAATACTTTCCTTCATCAATTATTCTTTCTCCATAAATCAGACTTTATTGGAAAGATTTTCCAAAAAGGATCATTTCAGAACTTTAAGTCTCCCTATTAAGACCTTAACCATTGCTGAGAGAGAGGATTATTTCTCTGCCTTAAATTGGAAAGAAATCTCTGAGAATTATTCCCCTTTGATTTCTGTCTCTGAATTATTGTCTGGAAATAGATTTATTTACAAAATATTTTTTAAAACATCATTACCTTGCCTTTCTCCTACAATCTGCAAATTCCAAGGAAATATAAATGGATAATTTTTTTTTTTACCTGATCTCTCTTCTTCCTTTTTGAAATAACCAAAATGGCATTGAATCTAACAAGAGATTGGTAAATAACTATGAATTTGCTAATTAAATTATATCATTGCATTTTACAGATAACATTGAAATGATTATTTATTATTTGAAAGTTAAGGAGCTCCAGGATTAATATTGCATATGCATGCTTAATTTTCCTCCATGTTTTTGCCTTATGAGAGTTTTCAATTATGCAGTCCCATTCTATTTTTTATAACCCCATCTCTTAAATTTGCAGAGTAGATGGTACCTGCTTTAAGAAAATGTACTTATTAACAGACTAGACACAAAAAAGTGACTTATACGTTGTGATGCTCAAGGCTGCAATATTTAATGATTTAATAATTACCATTATGCATTCAGCTTCTGGGGCTTAATGCCTTGGTTAGTCTGTGGGAGACGCTGGCATCTGGAATAGGGATCCTAAGAGTCAGCACCTAGGAGTTAGCCTAGAACAAACAGTGGTGTTGGTAGGTGTGCAGGTAGACACAGCTTCCAGGAAATAAAGAAGCTTTTCTGTAGTAATCCTAGACCTTCACAGCTTCTTTAGAGGGTTAAACAGAGTATTAATTAATAATAATTGGTATAAATCAATAATCCTTCTTTCTTTATCTTAGTTCCTAACTTATTTTCTGGAGGTTGCATCAGCTGAAATATTTACTCCCCATGAGGTTTTATTTTATAAAAAGAGCTAAATTATATGTAATGAAGGACCAAGTCTATTTTCAACCTGAAGCAAAACTAGGTAGAACTGCTTTTGTTTTTAAAAGTTGCAGCTTTCCTTGCATCCTTCAGATTTACCAGTTCAAACTAACCTGCTCTAGAACAGTTTTTAAATCAATGTAATAGTCTTTAGAAAAATGTTTCCTCTATTTAACTCAGTCATTTTAGAAACACATACTTAGTTAAGCAAGTACAATTTCCAGTTTAGAGAAGAAATAAGACTTAACGCTCATGACTTCTTGTTACTGTTTTTTCCCATCTGATAATTTCAGAGTTGGTTCTTAAATTTGGCCTGATGTAGAAAACTCCAAGCATATTCCTTTTCCTTCTTTGGTCAGGTTCAAGCGGAGGTTAACAACATAATTTAGCTAAATATAAAGGTTAATAAATAACTAACAAAGCATTATTTATTCTTTTCTATTAGAAAGACACCAGTTTGTGTAGCCTTCGTTTGAAAATGTTCCCTAAAGGGATCTTTGCCTGCACTTGGTTCTTTGTTCTTGTATTTGGTTTCTTTATCTCAGATCATAACTATAATAGAAGTCTGTACCAATATCTGAACATTTAGTGCAAGATAAGATTTAATTTAATCATAAAAAGTCTTTCAGGACTCAGTAAGCATTTTATTCTGCAATTTTAAATATTTGTACAGCTATAAACTATGCAATATTATGGTATAACAATGTTGTTAGAATGAATTTTACTATGAAAACATGCTCTTATTAATTTT
Source organism: Apteryx mantelli (assembly GCF_036417845.1). Classification (NCBI taxonomy): domain Eukaryota; kingdom Metazoa; phylum Chordata; class Aves; order Apterygiformes; family Apterygidae; genus Apteryx; species Apteryx mantelli. Next base: position 16,548,018 of record NC_089978.1, read on the forward strand.
GTGCCTTCTTTAGTAAGTTTTCAAAAATTTAATTCTATTGTTGTAATTGCCAAAGGATATATAATCACTTACCTGGCTTAACAGATCTTGCTACATGAAACTTTACCCATTTAAAGTGACTAGTCAAAAAAAAAAAAAAATCACAGTTGCTTTATATACCCAATGTAGCTTCTCTTATTTTTTTCACCAGAATATTCTCCAACATTCATTCTAAAATCACTTAGCCGCTCTGTCATGTGGAAGTGAACTTAACAGCAGAGAGGGAGAGAGAGAGAAAGCAAGTTTTCCCTGATGTTTTATCTGTATTTTCAAATCTTGCATTTTAAAAAGTATGTATTTTTCAACCATGTCAAACATTTCAGTGTTTGGGTGGTGCAGTATTAGTAATGAAAATGTCTGCATAATAGGTACACACTTAAAGACATCACACTATTGCTTCAGACAGTGCCTGACCTTCGTAATCATCATTGTATTCACGTTGCACAAAGAAGCTGAGGAAGTGGATGGAACTCTTGTGCACCTTTAGATTTGATCTAGCTTTATAGATCAGACAGTATTTTCTTCTTCTTGAACAATAAAAAAGAGCGAGGTATTATAATTATGACAGCTAAGAGAGATTTTCCATGTTTGCCATGACATGGTGTAAATCCTAATCACTTGTGCCACTTTTTATTCAGATAAACATATTTAGTCTAGTACTATAGAAAAATTCCAGTTTGGGGCAGATCCAATATCAAACTTGTGTTTTCATAGATTCTCCTTCATTTTGTAAACTCCCTTTTGTGTTAGAGCACAAGAACCATCCTGTGTCTCAGAGCAACTCAGAAACAGCAGTCCTCTTCAGACTCCCCAAATCTTGTTCCTTTGTGATATTGTAGAATTAATACAAGATTTAGGAATAATTTTGTTGAACAATACAGCACGTTCCTCAGAATTTGTTCCCCAGACCACTTTTTTTTTCCAGTTGTACACAGATATCATTTGAGTTGATAAAAACACTCATGTTGCTATGACCCAATGCCTTAAAAACACAAGGTGCAATATTGATTCTATTTTAGCCTAAGCTCTCATTAATGAAAAACTACTCAGTGAAAAATTTGTGATAAATTTAACAGTCTTGTTTTATGTCTGTATTTCAGAATTTTCATCAAGAAGTCAAGAAAGTAGCCAGTTCTGAAAGCCTGTCAAGCCTCGACAGTCTGGAAGCTGGAGAACAAAATGGAAATTACGCAACACTGAGTGAATCATCTTTGACTACACAGTGTGACTGTGCCTTGTATAATCCAGAAAAATCACAGACTAGAAATAGTGATTTACTTTATACAACTGAAAATACTTCTTCTAAAAATATGCATCTAAATAATTGTCTGAGAAATGTGGATTCCCAAAACAACCAGAACAACTTACCTATTCATGACCCTTCAGCTAAATGTAGTGTTCTAACTCCTGCTGAACATATAAACAATTCAGAAGAGGGATCACCTGTTTCTTGCAGGTCTGAACAAAAACCTACGGAGGTCTCTACCTCTCATAAGCAAGAAAGCCCTATAAATAATCCATTTACTTTTCTGAAAAATATAAAAGAAGAAAAAAACAATCTATCATCTGAAATGGGAAGCACATTATCCACTGGTAATCCTGTATTCAAACCTAGCAAAGCCTGGGCCATTTCAGGGGAAAAAGTTCAGGATTTGATACAAGATCAGAGTTCTGAAATGACCCCACAGAGAAGAAACGTAGCTGTACAAACCTCCTATCAACCTATTGCAACATCTGTAATCTTATTTCCTAATCAGAGGTGTTCTACTGACGTTCCCAGCACTTCTTGCTCAGCTAATATTTCACAAAAGGACGAAAACATCAGTACAGTTTTTTTAAAATATATTTTAGGCAAAATGACAGAAACAAAAGAAGAAAATATGAAGTTTATTGATAACATTAATCCATCTGTGTTTCAAGACATACAAAATGCTTCCATTCTGTGCAGCGTTAAGCAAGCAAAGAATAAAGAAGAAAAGGGAAATTTGACTGAAACTATGTCCCTAATGTCTGATACAGAGTTCAATTATGACACTCCTGCATGGCATGAAAACCTGAAAAACAATATTCATGAGAGAAAAGAAGCAGAGTTATTCAAAAGTATCTTAAAGAAAGAATCTAAATATGAACATAGTCATTTCAAAGCCTTAGATATGAACCGCAGGATCCGTTTGGGAACTCAACCTGTGTCTTCTGTAAGGGACAGTTTGGACCTGGCAAAAATAAAAAAGAAGAACGCAGAAAATGAAAAAAACAAAAGAAACCTAAGATGGTTTGATCAAACTCACCAGGTAATAATAGAAAATAAAGAAAAATGTAATGAAGAGAACACCAGTGAAATATTTTCTGCACAGTTGCAATGTGTTCAAACTACAAGTAATGCTCCTAAGACTAATTTAAGTATTGCTGCTCACACTTCAAATTCCGTGCGCACAAAAAATCATCAGGAATATTCTCAGATACCAAAAACAAGTGTTAGTGCTGGAGAATCAGACAAAGCATGTATATCTCTGAATGCTTTCATGTCTACTGGATCCTGTTTTGCTAAACAAGCTTGGATGGTATCAAAAGGTGAAGAAATTAACTCCCCAGTAAGTATTAGCAATTCTAAAATTCATGAAGGTAATCAACACAAAAATAAGGCAAAAATAACTAGACGACCAAGAGCCCAGTCAAGTTTTATGCCTAAGAGTAGAATAGGCACTATAATCCGTCCCCAGTCTGCTACTGAAGCCAACAAAATTCTAAAAGCTCAAAAGAAAATTTTAGCACCTCACCCACCATCTACACCTATGCCAGGAAACAGAACTGGCGAAAATGTAGCCAGCCCTGGGTGTCAACCACTGCATTCTTCAAATCTTCAAACTACCAATACCAACAACAACTATTTAAATGAAAGTCATGCTTTGTTAGAAGATCAGGTTTTAAATAGAAACATTACAGAAAATAGTAAGAGTTTTACTCATACTTCTGCCTTGGCCACTGTGATGTTACCTACACCTTGCTGTAGCCAGTCCAGATACAAACCTTTGACAGAAAATATTTGTTCTGTAAATAGTGTTCAGGCAAGTGCCTGTCAAGACTGTTCAGTAGTAACCTGCACTAAAAGAAGACTGGTTAATGCAGAAAATGGATTACATCTAGGTCATATCCCAACGGATGAAAAAACAAGTACCTCATGGCAAGGGGTGCATAATGCCATAGCTCAGAAAGTGTGTGCTACTGGTAAGAATTGTTATGTTTCTGGGTTTGGGGTGGGGGGATGTTCAGAATTGTTTTCAGTTAAAACATTTAGCTATCTGTTCATCACAATGCAGCCAGTATGAACAACATTTAATTTGTCATTATCATTTATATTCTATTGGTCCCAGAGGCCTGTCAAACATAGATTCCCATTTTTGAGGTATTTTCCCTGAGATTATGTTCTTAAATAATGAGCAGATGTGGCAGGTGGTTCAATAATGATATAAGAGGAAGAGAATAAGTTTATATGAGCAAGTTTTACAAGGTGACTGGGAGTTGTAGCTTGCTGTCTGACAATCACTGCCACCTGCGAGTGGAAGAAATGTAGATCGAATCTGTTTTTAAAATTCTGACACTGTAAATGTCTAAAATTGTTAGGATTTAGTCTCATTAATACAGTTAATGATCAAAAAAATTGTAGATTTAAATTAATAATGAAAGAAGTCCCTACAAGACAAATGTTGCTTTACTGTAGAATGTGTCTGATTTTTAAATAATTTAAAGAAATTTAGGACCAATACTGCATTTTGTTAAAAATGATCTTGGGAACTTATGGTGCAGAGTTGTTGGCAAGATAAAGAAGAGATCCCTCAGAAAGCTCAGAATAAACCTTAATCTCCTCCTGTTTTTTTACATTTCAAACTATGTTTCAAACTTTTTGATCTGCCTTATTTCTCCTCTGCTGCCTAGCTACATCTTTGCCTTCAGGCAGTGATGGCATCCTTTTGCTTGTAATTTATACTACAAGAGTTGTCTGCTGGTTTGCTTCCTACTGGAGGCTGCAGCTGGAGGCAGAGCTCCTGAAACTGCAAACCCTGCTTCATGTATGAGCAGCATCCCATACTTCTGAACATACTGTGATCATCCTGAGGATCAGTCATGCAACTTAAAGATACTTTCTAGCAAGATGAATCATTTCCATAACTTAAAAAGTGGGTTTCTAGTTTTAGCTACAGTAGATACATAGCCCTAACTATCGGGTATTTTGGAACAGTTCTGTTTAAAACAAACAGAGGTATTTGAATATTCTTGGCCTAAAGGAGGTGGAAGAAATATGAAATTCAATCTGCTCGTCCATTCCAGTTCAAAATAAAAAAGACGAACTTAAGCTGTGTGTTATTTAAGCTAACTTATTTGATTTTACATAGAAATAAATTAAGGAGAAGCCTTGTGCTACCATGCCTGGTGCCTCCAGCAGAGATACTTGCCTGTTTATGTCCTCATTTGGACATCAAATCAGTTAAACAGGAAGTTTAGTGGTCCAAACTTGGGCATGTGCACACTGCGCATACTGTCTTCGCTGCAACTTGAAAAGCTACATTTCCAGTGTTAGGTAGTCTTCTAGAGGAAGAGCTGATTAACCTCATCTTATAATTTGAGTGGCTCTTTTTCAGTATCTGCTTAGGTATGTTGCGTTTTGTAAGTCTTCCTTATGTTAAATACTCTAGATAACTCTTAATGACTTGCTATTATTTGTTCTATTGCCTGTACATGCACAGACAGCATCACAGTCTTTGTCCTGAAGTGGTTGCTAAGAAAGACTGAATACTGCGTTGTTCTTCTTGAGTGAATTATCTGTTGTAGCAATATTACAGGGTTCAATAAGGTTTGTGAGGAAACTGTAAAAAACGTGACCTATTGCAATGTGTGGCCAAATGTATGCTAAAAGAAGAATATGTTGGAACAAGATTAATAAATAAAATTGTTGTACCCGAGGATCTTCCTTTCATGGGGTTCCAGGCTTCAGTGATGTATTTTCTGGCTGCCATGTGTTATTCTATGTAGCTGGATACTAAAATTATTTTAAGTTCTTTGGTGCCAGTAAAATGCTTTAAAAATGTGTTTAACATTTAGCCTGTGACAAACGTGGGACTACTTCACATGCTCCGAGTTAAACAGGGGTAGACTGCTCAGTATCTCATGCCCTTAAAGATACTATTACTTGCCAAATTTTTGTCTTAAACTTCCCAAAGAAGTCTTTTCATAGGCACAGATAGGCATAGGCAGGTCTTGCATACTACTTAAATTAAATGTTGGTGCATATCAATAGATTAACTTCAGATTTTATTTTTTCAGAAAAACACTGTGTGATTACTAATGCAGCAAGGGGGTTCTTCTTTTTAAATGCTCCTCCATATTCAATATAACATGATCACTTTTCCTTTCCTTTTCAGGTGATATTCAGCATGGTGAGTCACATTACAATAATTCATATACAACTAAATAGCAACCTGCTAAAGCAAATGTGAACCGTGTTAGTATTGATGGTGGCAGCCTGATGACTAGTTTCAAATCTGCTTCTCGGATGAATGAATTATTTTCTTCTTCTGCAAATGCTAAAATTCACTAAAAGACTGACTATAATTTCCCCTCTTATTTTCTAAGACCATGGTGCATCTTACTTTATATAAACCATCTTGATTATCTAGTATTCAAAGTGGGGTTTCACCTTACCTGCTTATAAATGTCCACATATAAACTAATCATACGGACTTGATAGTCCCACACCAAGATTAAATGAAATGAAATATGCCTTAGAAGTGCCTGTTTCTCTCCTTTAACTATAAGAAAGTATACTCAGAGAGATCACAAGTAAACAAATACAAGGTAAACATCTAAATTTGGACAGAAGAATTTACCCATTATGAGTAGTTTTGTTACCAGTATCTTTATCATGTGTTTAGACACTTTTGGCTTATTTTTGTCTGCATCTGATTTAAGGTATTGTTCCTGTTACAAGACACAAACAGGTTTTTGACAGCTGTGAAAATAAACACAGAGCTTTATTGGAACGAAGAAGACAAATTGTAGCCTCTAAAAGACAGAAGCCCACTCATTATACACAGGTAAATATTAGATACTATGAAAACAAAGATTATTAATCCCCAAAATGGAAAGAGTTTCAGGAATATCAAAGATTTGTTTTATGTCACAGAATTTTGATGCTTAGTCAGCTTTCAGTCATTGCAAATGAAGATAATAAAACCAGCTAGAACACAAACAGTATATTAGTATATGCTCATATTTTTACACTTGAAAATACTACATTTAGTAATATGAAATAATAAAAATGTTCAAAAAGTATTACAGTTATCTTAAATTACATTTAAAATATTCCTATAATATTTTAATAGAATTCAGTATATTCTGTCCAGCTGAGTCCTGTTCAATCTGCATTTGAGCCAGTACAGAATATGAATAACACCTATGAATCTGATGAAGGTATAGTAACACTTCAGTTCTTTGTTATAGATAAAATAGTGACCTAATATATCTGCTCTGTAACATCTCTTGTGTTTTTTGGCATCAATGATTCTAAGAAAGCGTAGTTTGTTGAGTAGACCTATTTTTTTTATAGAAGTGTGTGATATAGCACTGTGCATCATGATATTGATGGCTTTCTAAAAGTATTATGAAATATAGTCAAATTTCAATCCTTTTCTCTTTGTATTTAACTATATTATAGCAATATGGACATGTTTTGGTTACTATCATATATTTGTAAGGCTGCTAGGATTTGCTGTGGTGTCACCCCATTGTAAGATGCACAAGTGATCTTAATTATGCCATTTTCTTACGTATGGTGCTTCTTGACTTTGCCACCTCTCTGTTCTTTTAATGTGAATTTTGTGTGTTTTGCAGACATATAGTCATGAAAGCAAGCAGTATATTTAAATGTTGTGAGCTCTTTTCATTCAAAAAGTTACTCCTGTAATCTCTTCAGTTTCAGAGAGCACTGTTCAGTTTCTTATGGCAGAAAGACTAGCGGGTACATCATGTGCAGAAGATGAAATCCTGGCAGCTATGGAAAGCGTGCAACCAGCCAAACAACCCTTGCTTCTTAACAAGGCTCGATGTCTAGGCATGAGTGCGCTTTCAATAGAAGAACAGAAGATTTTCCAGTCTCTTGATCACCTCAATCAAAGGCTACAAAGTAAGTTTGATAATAAATAGGATTCTACATCAAGTGATTAAGTAACTTTGTATTTTGTTCTCATTGGTTAGCTTGGATTAAAAACATGAATTCTGTGGATAGAAATTTTTTCATCTCATTGCATTTTATTCTTTAGTAAATGTAGGCAACAGTAGACCAAAATCATGAAACCCTTCTTATTGTCAATGGAATTTCATTAAAAATAATCACAACTTCGCCTCAGTAAAAAATCATTGAAAAGTATGCCTGGAGGACACCTTCAGAAACTAGATCAGCCCAACTGTAGCTGTTGTTTCTGACAGATGTCTGTCAAAATTGTTTTTTAAAGTGTACAGAGATAAAGATTCCAGCCTCACTTAGGAATCTGTTTCAATGTTTATCCATCCTAAATTTTGACATAACAATTATTTTTGTCCTCATTACAGTGGACTTAAAGAACATCCTTTTGCACTTGTCAATTATGCATTTGAAGGCTATAATATTTTCCCTTTTATTTCAACTTTTCCCCATTGGTAATTTTAGACCTCTGATTGTCTTATTGACCTCTGATAGTATTATTGTTATTCTCTGGACTCTCCCCAGTTGACTTATTTCTTTCTTAAGGTATCATGCCCAGAACTGGACACAGCACTTCAGTTGTCTTATTCTCCTGTTTATACATCACAATATCTTTCCTCTTTCGTACAGTCGCAAAAGCTTCGGAACTGTAATTTCAAACAGATTTGCAGCCCATTCAAGCTTGGTAGTGTCTGCAGATTTAATAAACTTATCTTCTATTCTGTCATCCACATTATTAATGTAAATACTGAATGATGCCAGACACAGGCAGAGTGCAGGAAGATTCTACTTGCAGTGTGACAATGAACCACCGATAGATACTATTTTAATGCTCTATCCCATCATTTTTGCACACATTTCTACAAGTTTCTTTTGGGCCAGGTTTGAAAAACCTCAAGTCCATGAGGATATGGATGGAAATTTCATTCCATACAGCCCATGACTGTGGATCAGGTTTCTTTTCACACTGTTTGTGAATAACATTCCATTCATGTTAATGAGTGAACATCAAAAGTGTTCGAAAGCCCATTCGACTGTCCAAAAGAAAAGATTTCTTGGCATGGATCTGCATTAAGCCTTCCTAGATTTCTCACAAGAATGTAAGACAGTAGCAAAAGGCTTACCAAAACTTTTTAACATGTCCTAGAAGAAAATTAGAATGATTTTTATAGAGTTTGTTCTTTGCAAACCCAGTTCTTGACCATTATTTATCTTCTTAGAATCTAGGTACTTTTAAATTGTTTGATTATATGTTCCAGTACTTTTTGCAAATTCAGTTGAAGTGACTGGTTGGTATCCCCCAGTTTTTTTTTTTTTTTTTTTTTAATTTATAGTGAGTGGCTTTTCATTTTCTCTTTTCTAGTCTTTTAGAATGTACCTCTTCTCAACGAATTCTTAAAGATGATGAGTACAGTTCTGAGCTTGCTACAGCCAACTCTGAATGTTTATGTGAATATCATTTGCTTAAATATTTTAAAAATGTCTAACTTACTTGGGTGTTCCCTAACCTGTTCTCTCTTTATGCCAGGCTGATGATCTCCAGCGGTCCCTTCTAACCCAAACTATTCTGTGATTCTGTGATTTCTTACCTGCTTTATACTGGTGATAATTATATGAGCTGCCTGATCACAGTTGACATTTTGGTGAAGAATGTGGAAAAAGTCTGTACTTGTTCTTCTCTTCATAATTTTCCTCTCCAATGAGTAGTGAGCCAACATTTTCATTGGTCTTCTTATTTCAGCTAACGTGTGTGGAATGACTTTTTGAGTCTTTTGCTACTGTATCTAGTGTTTAGTATTTGCTTTGACCTATATGGTCACACAGGTCATTCATACAAATTGTCAGTAGTTTGACATAGTTTCTGCATTTTTAGTGCTCCATCCTGTATTTGAAATCAATGGGGAGCTTGTGATTTAGCCCTTGTGGGTTTCTTTACAGGACTTCCTGGCTTTTCATATCATTGGCCTAACTTCTGCTTGCCATGTATACTGTTTATGGAAATGCTAACGCTCCTGAATTTTCCTTTTTCGTTGGATTTGTTTCCTGTGAAATCTTACATACCGATTATTTGCATTTATTAGAGTCTGTTTTCTTGAAGTCCATTGGCTTTATTTTGCTATGCCACTTCTTTCCCTAAAAATTGTCAACTGTATCATTTCGTGGTCACTTTACCCAAGTTCTCTTCCGCCCTCACACTTTCAAATAGTTCCTATTGACTGGATTTAAACTAAACCGAGGCTTGTTTTATGCCGTTAAGCTCCTGCACACTATCCATATGTTCCTACATCAAATGGGGAAAAAGGCTTCAATTTCCCCTAGACTGAAACAGCAGGATAAAAGAACTTTGCAACCACTTGGAAACTCTCTGCAGCAACAGTTCTCACTCCTGTCAAACAGTGGTTCAGAATTTCATTACCCTGTAACTCATGCTTATTGCTTCCAGGCAAATAGAAGTAAAGAATTCCTTCTTTTGCAGGTGAGGAGTTTTAGTATGATGTGCTCAGGTTAGACAGGAGATATTAAGAGAGAAATACAAGAAAATGGAAAAGAAATTGCTGCATAAATAACAGAGAAAGGCCAAAAAAAAAGAGAGGCAAAGGTAAAAACAGCAAAGGAACTGGAAGCAGTAAAGCTGAAGTTTGCAAAGTGTGAATGGGAAACGATGTGAGAACTATAAGAAAAATATGTAAGGAATATTAAACAATGATAGAATTATAGAAGATAACTGATTGCAAATGATGTAATTGCAAAAAAATAAAGTAATACACATATGTAAATTTAGACATTTACTTAGCTTGCTTAATTATTTTGGAATTAAAATTGGTAATAGGCAGCTGTGAAATTTTACAGGTAGACTTACAAGACATGCTATGTACTAACTTTCCATACTGCTACAAATTATACATGAAGTTCATCACACAACATTGCATCAATTCCCCTTTTATCTTAGCTACCTGCAGTGTGGAAAGAGAATTAAATAGAAGGCTATTGTGCCTCCTTTGTTCTATCTCATCCAGACTTACTGGCTGTTACAGTAGCTGGTAGAACCCCTTACTGCCTTCAGGCCTTTCTTGGCTGCAACAAGGAAGAGAAGACCTTTCAGGAGCCAGTTTTGCCAACTCTGATTAGCAGTTCTCCTTTATAAGCTATAAAGTTACAATTCTGCACGTTAGGTTGAAGCATTCATCCAAGTGACATTAGTTTTCAGTGATATCTAGATCTATAGAACATGTGGAAGCAATCCACTTTGGATGTGATGTTTTATTGTATCAAGTTCCATTTCTGAAAAGGTGACAACTTTCTGGGTGGGCTTACAGGGCTAAAATTGTTCTTGACAGAGAGGCCCAGTTTTGATAAACTGTGATCTTTTTGACCCCCTTTTTTGGTTTTGCTTTTACATAGTACTAAATTCATTGGCTAAAACCTTCATAGTAGTAATTTTTAAATGAGTAATGGTTAGTCAGTAAGCAATCTAAGTCTGGAATTTTTGTTGCCAGCTCTGAGTACCTGGAATTCTTTTCTCTACCTTTAGATCTCTTTACAGATACTATATGTTTTGTTCAGATAATAATATCCACTTGCAAATTTTAAAAATACAGTTATGGTATATATTTCAACAGCTGTACGTGGGGGGGGAAAAAAATGAACAGTGCTATTAAACTACCTTTCCACAGTCTTCAGGAATTTTTGTGATGAATGTTTGACTGCAAATCGTACTTCTTTTCTAGTATTTGGTTTAAATAATAGTAATGGTATAATTTTATGATATTTTTAGATGTACAAGAAGCCATTACCAGAAACTTATCTACTTCAAGTGTTTTACAGATAATCGCCCCTTTGGTAAGAATTTTAACTTAACTGTGCTCAGCTTTAGTTTCTATTAGCTGACCTTATGGATTATTTTATAATAAAAATATAATTGAAATTATTGACATTAGTCTGTTTAAATGGCTTTCCAGATTTTCAGATTTCCATTCATGTAAAAAAGAATCTACTAACAAACTTTATAACATTGTGATCAGGTTTTGACAGTTTATAATAGACTGTCTCATTGTTTGGCTTCGGTTCCCCTTGGAATCTGAAGACACCTGAAAAGCCCAGTAAGTTCTAAGAACCTTCAAAGAGCAGTAATTCAGCAGGGTCATTTGAACTACACAGAGCTCATAATTATTTTCTTCCTAAAGAAAGGAAGGAGGGGAATGATGCATGATAGTACATAAAGTAATTGGTAATGCAATGAATTCTCATTTTGACCTGCAGATATGCTATGTTCTATAAGTAATAGGTATTACCTTTCTTCTCTAACTGTTTGTATTTTATGTTTCATATATTCTGGATTCTGTCACTTTGAAACAAAAGTATCAGGATACCTGGAGTATAGAGGATAGAAAAGGCAGATGGGTGCTCTCCTCCCCCCCAAAAAAATTTAAAAAACCCACAAAATTTATAATTCAAATTATCAATTTATAATTCAGAAGTTAGTGTTTACAATTCTTCATTATCAGTCTCTTCCAATACTATATATATACATACATATATATATGCACACACACACACCCCTAGGAAAAAGTAAAGATAAATTACCATATACTTCACATAGTTCTTTCTTGGTTAAATTGCTACCCAAAATGTTAGAGAAAATACTCATTATTCAGAAGGCTTTTGCCACTTCCTGCGTTTGAGATGGAAAAAACCCAGAAAGTATCCAAGCTCCTAAATTCCAAATGATTGTCTGTTTTGAAGTGGGAGTGTGAAAAGAACACAGAGCACATCCGTTAGCTCTGTTCCTATGAGCTGTAGTATTGTGTGTGACTTGGGACCTCAGCTTGCTCTCTTCTGCCTCCTGTCTTGAAAATTTAATTCTTTATGGCCAAATAATTTGTAAATTTTGTATCTTTCAGCAATTAGTGTAGCATAGTTACCTTTATTGGGTCTAACTATGTATTATTAAAGCATTTTTGAGTCTGTGGGTTTCTGTGTGGCTTTCTTCATAGCCTATCCTACTTTAAAAAAAGGATTTATAGCTGTACCTGCCACCATTACATTTTCCTGGGTTCTTCTAGTCAGACTTCTTGGATGGCTGGTCTGTGAGAAAGCTTTTTCCCCCTAATTCTTCATCTACAAGATTTTTGTTGCATGAGTAAGAAATAAACACTAGACATTACTCAGGCTGTCCAGTTTCTGGAGCTACCAGTTCTCTGATGGACATTTAAAACCCTTCTCTCCCTACAAGTATATACTTAAGCATTTAAACAGGTGTCTAGCTATAGCCATAGATTCAGATCTCAGACATGGGCTTGGAATTGTTCTTGATAATAAGAGTGAACATCTGTCAAAAAAGTTCCTAACTGCAGAAAGCGTATAGATGACTGAGATTTTGTCAAATTTTGTGCTATGAGAAGCCATTGTTTTTTTAATGTTTATGTCATTTGACATGATCTCCTGCTTTAGTTCTCCTATTTTCACTCAGTATTTCGTATGAATGACATTGTAATACCAACCTCTAAATCCAGATAAGGTGAACAGTTGTTCATATAATGGAAAATAGATCACATGATATCGTCAAATGATGTTTTTTGAATTATATGTCATATGTAATCACATCTTTATATATATATGTATATATATTATCATTCTCCATTTTATTATAGAATATATCGGCCCCTTTTGTGAACACTACAGTACACTCACAGCAGAATCAGAGTGCATCTGCTATCAGTCGATTGCAATTGCAGAGGAGATACTGATATTATCATAAAAAGGCTGCTCCAGGGGATTGCAGCCTTATGTACTTTATATGTAAAGTATATATTATTTGACACTATAAAACAAACAGCAAAATAAAGATGAAAGCAGTAACTCAAATAATGAATGTCAGTGACTAGTAAACATTTTTAAGATAATTCTACTTTATTATGTACTTTATTGTAAAATACTGTATATTAAAATAATAAAAATATCTCACATTTTTAGTGCTTATATTGGTAGTGTAAAGTTCCTGTATCTATAATGAAAGTGAAATGAAAAAAAATGATTTTGGTACCTAAATTATGTTTAAACTAATCTCCTAACTTCCTTGTTTTTTAATATTTTCTAATAAATTCTATTACATTTGTAAAAGATATATTGTAAAAGTGATCTGATTATCAGTAAATAATGCATGGAGTTTCACTTTTTATCTTCATATTCGTGGCTGTATTGCAAATTACTGCAGACTGTCTGTTGCCCTTTTTCATTAGTTACATCTGATGGCTCTAAAACTGACTGTGCTCCCAATATCGTATTTCTCCTGGCACCTGCTCCTGCAATTCTTGATGAATTTGTTCAGATCTGTTGGACTTCCTCTTCTCCAGATTTTCTCGATAACGTCTATCAATACTTGCACTTAAAAAGCAGTTCTTCCTCAACTCCTTATGTAAAGAACCCCAAGCTGAAATTGTCAGGAAACTAGAAAGATGCTTCAGAAGGAAACTAAAAGCTATTGGTATATAGATGCACTATCACTGAAGCACTTCTGGAAACCTCTATACGTCAGTGACAGCTTTAGGCTAAAACAATTATTCTAGAAACATAAAGCCATAAGCACCCAGCCAGCTTATCAACAAGACCCTTTTTTTGGTTTTCCTGATTTGCTTTACCATTGTAATCCACTCTATAAAATCTTTAAATAGTGGGGAATACATCAAGACAAGAGGCCTGGAGATCAGGACTCCATTTCTATGTTTAAAATACCTAGATGGAGGCTAATATTAATTATTGTGCATAAGGGTATATGTAGTCTAAGAGCATGTCTAAGTGGCATTCTGCAGAGCTAAATGCTCTTGTAATTGTCTTTGTAGTTGATTACTTCATTGGGCAAATTGATCTTGGCAGTCTTGGTTTGGCACATTATACATTGGTCCCTCAATTTGAAATTCATCTGTAACATGACTTTAAGCATGTCAACAGATTTGATGCGTTTGGTGATAAACCTTTCTACATTGTTATGTCCGGCAACAGTTCCAGATGAAAGGCCTTTTGTTAGTTAACTAGCACAATAACTAAATTTGTAAAGTTAGTTAATAGCTAAAGATCAGTAACTTTTTAATTCCCTCCCTTTTGTTCTTCCTTTGCTGTTTCAGTACAAAGTAGATAAACATTGCAAAAAGCTGTGGAAGATATATACAATGCATGGGATCAGCCAGCAAATCTGGTAGCCAGCAACAAAAAGCAATAAAAGCAATTTACTAAATCTCTGGATTCATATTAGATGCCTGATTTTCCCTTCACATCTATACAGGAAGAACTGTGGGTTTAGTTTCAGGACTTAAGCACTAGCATATTTCCCTTAGAGATCTGCCTGAATCACACTTGATCAGTAATCCCACTAAAACACTCAGCGTTATCGGTAGCCTTTGTTAAAGTATATGGCAGCTTAGAGGAGTCATTTTTCAGGAGCAGGCTCAGTGCTGTACCAATGCAACCATGGAAACATGCACCCAGAAGGACGCAGGCATTGCTCTCAATAGAATGCATCTTCCCAAGGTGTAAATCAAGTGACATTTGGCAAAAGTATTTTTAAAACTTTGTAATTCCCCATAATACCAAGATCAGCCTGCCAGTATCTTCAATAAGTGCTTTTGGAGTGCTTAGAAGGCAACCTAGTTGTAAAAAGAAGACAAAAAGGACGCCTATCTTCTCTTCTGCACATCAGTAAAAGGGACAGTTTATCAGGGGTTGAGAGCTACCTGCTGGCTGCCCATGTCAGCCATGCTAGCTACATGTGTAGCAAGTAGTTAACAGCTGAAATTTTACAAAGGAAGTTTAGAGGAAGATTGATTTTTCTCAAAATAATGCTTGGAAGAATGAAACAATGCTACCTTTCTGCGATAGCTAGGCCTTGCAACATCTCTGGAGGAAAAGTCAGATATGCTTCAATGGGGTGACTTCAATCTGAGGCCTGTTTAGATAAACTGTATTTAACATCAAAATTGCAGAAACTTGGTGTCCCTTATGATAGCTGTTGCTGTCTGTCCTGTTAGTGCTGCTGGAAGGGGGAAGCTGCAACTCACATGCCTGAAGGATTCTGATGTGTCTCAATAGTTACTGGATCTTTGTTGCTCCCATATATCTATGTATCTAAAATTCCCAGCAGAAGAGGTGTGTGTATCCTCAGAGCAGATGAGCAAAGGCCTTCTTAATTGAATTCAAATTTGGTTTGCACTGAAAAAAACAAGTCCTTGCATCTCTGTTCGTATGCAGTACACTGCAACATTCTACTATGGTGAGGATTTAATATTTAAATAGCAAGGAGAAGTTTCCCCACAGAGATTAAGAGAGGGAAAGCAAATAATCCAAATACCAGAGGCCATGGATCAAAAACAACCCTGCTAGTCAGCGAGCCAGAATGCCAGCTTAACCAGGTTTCTTCTCCTGTTAATCAGTTTAGGTGGCGAAAGCAAAGCCCATGAGTCAGCTTCCTCTCTTAATTACATGTGAGATTTCTCAAAAACAGGTGCCTGCATTTAAGTTTCTAGGAAAATATTTTCAAGAGTTAGTTCATTTAGGGTCATAGGCTTCAACTAACAGATAATAATCTTGTATTCTAGATCACTTTGACTCTTTTGATAATACTAAAGTACACTTCTTGTTTAGGTGTCTAAACAGTTTGATTCTCAGAAATAGGGAATGTGCATTACTACAATGACTCTGTGGCAGCTGCTGGATACTGAGCACTTTTGAAGAGCCAGCAAGTTCTTTTTTTTTCCTATTAGTTGATGATTATGCTTCAGATTGATGTTTCCAGGCTTTTCTATTACATAGAAATTTAAAAAGGCTTAATTTTATTTTTCAAGTATGAAGAAAAAGTAACTATGTTAAACCCAATAAGCTTGGTTCAGACATGGACATATTAAAATTTTGGTACCTTTGATTTCTTTCAAAAATTCTGCCTACCATTTCTGCTGCTTTTTAAAAAAAATGATCCATTTTCTTTCTATAATCAAATCTTAGTATGAGAGGAAAACATATGAAAACCCAGTTAAAGTTACGGCTTTCCAATACAGGCCTAAATACAAAAAATTAAAGCATCTTTAAATATGCACATATATACCTGATTTTCAGCTTGATTGAACACCCATAAAGGTGGTTTCAGGTGCAAGAACACCTCAGTGCTTTTACAGAAACACATTCAAATGGTCATCTTCCAAAAATAACCATGTATCCTCAGTACCTATACTTTCCTGTGTGATAAAAAATACACTTTAAGCAAAAGGCTAAAGACTAGCAGGTCACATGAAATCATACAGGGGAACCAGAGCACATAATTAATTTTTAATTGATAAGATTAATTTTCACATTTCACAGAAAGTGAATGTGTTCCTCTCCTTGGAAAGAAATTTCCTGCTTTACACTTCACTCGTAGTCTAATTTGGTCCTTGAGCCTCAGTACTCTGGGTAAAGTGGCCCATCCATAAATCATGGATTTTTAAGGGAAATTTAGCTGTGGCATAATATTTTTTTTCTATTACTGCAATGCCCAGGCAACCCAACAGCAATAAACACCACAGAGAGGCCTGCAGACAAGCAGTAAGGCTCCAGAGCAAAATGAAGGCAAGATTGCAGCACAAGATGGCAATTCCACAACTCCTCTGTGTCAGTATCCCATGTGTAACAATAAGCCCATTCCAGCTTTACTCTACCTAGGAAAAGTTACAATAGTGGTGTAGTATTGCCTTCAACACGTCGACTAGCACAAGGAAGCAACCAGGGAGAATATCCCAGCTCCCAAGTGGCAATGGAGCAAAATCAGGTGAAGGTGTCCTTGACAAAGCAGTCTCCAGAGCACAGACAAGGCTGAGAGAAGGCCAGAATTTGAAGAAAGGGTGGCCCTGAGGTTAACACAATCTATATCCCTGGTCAGGGGTTTGCAGGGCATGAAAACACCCCTGCCAACATCCCCTTCTTCACCTGTGCAGCAGCCTGCAAAGCCAGGAAGATGATCTTCCTCTACATCCTGGAGGGCAGCACCGGCTGATAGCCCACCACCTACACTAGCCCTGGTGGCAGGAAGCAATGGAAACAAGGCCTTCTGGTCAGGGTGGGAAGAGACCCTGGCTGCCGTTGTTGCTGGAGGCAGGGAGGACAGCCATGAAGGCAGCAGTTGAGGATGTGATGGGTGGGTGAAGCTGCAGCCACATGGGGACTACACCAGGTCCTCAGAGCTGGTGGGGGACAGGCAAGGAGATAGGGCCTGGATGGGCTGCAGCTGGGGCTGCCATGACAGCCTCGGGCTTCTGAATAAGACTCTCCTTCTTCTTCTGGCCCTTTCTGTCAGCCACAGGCATGAGGCAGCAGGGTCCCTACCTGTCCTGTTGATAACATCTTGGTGGTAACAATAACTACAGTGATGAATGAAGGGAAGAGGGTGGCTTGAAGAGGTCAGAGATCTTCCTCCTTCAGCCTTCCCCCCTGCACACAGCTCTTCTCAGGGATAGGGCAGTAGCAGTAGGCCCCCGGCCCATGGTGGGCTATGAGCGTCCACATAATGTTGTGGGAAGGCACTCCAGGGTGGAAGGGGGGCGGGAGTGGGGAGGGTGGGAGGGTTTCTAAAGAAATCTGACTTGTCAGGCTGAAGTGGAAAAGAAGTTGGATAGGGAACAGCTCTGAAAAAAGAGAAGAGAGACAAACTGCACGTAGTAGCAGGGGGCGATGAGAAGGGAAGAGGCAGGGAACGCATGAAATGGGGAAGATCCATGCAAAGGGAAGGAGGGGAAAGAAGAACCCATTCATAACAGGTGGGAAAACTTAGGTGAAGCAGAACATGTGGAGGAGAAAAATCAAAAACTGTGAGGAAGGAGCATGTGTGTGTGTTTTTTCCCTTTCCAAAAAGAAAATAGCAATTATAGAGAAGGACAGAGCAGTGAAGGAGTAGAGCAGCAGTGAACAGGTAGAAGGAGACTGTTCTGTCCTCAGTCTCCCAGGGTCTGTTTTTGGGTTGGTTCAGACTCCCAGTCTGGGCCTGAGGTCTTGGGGGCTGCCCTTAGAGAAGGGCCACAGGGCATCCTTTCTTCTTCTTGCTTTTGCCTTGGTCTTGGTCGAAGCTGCCATGGGTGCTGTAGGCTGGTTGAGCATAGAGAAGCTCTTGCCAACGTAGCAGAGGCTGACCATGGAGAAAATGAAGGAGGGCATCATGATAACTCAATGGCTAAGGCCAGAATCAAAAAATAACAAGAGGCCAATGAGAATCCCAAGGAATATTTTAGCCTGGAACCTTTGCCAAGGACCGAAGCTATCCAGGTTGTTGAAGGTTATGAGCAAGAAGATGAAGCGCCAGCAGCCAGCCTTACCTTGTCAGCCACTTGGTGAATGCCAGCAGTTTGCTGTACATCTTTAACCTGCAGAGAACAACAGCAGGGAGAAAACAAAGGATAATAGCAGGATATATTTGTATCTCAGGACATATACATATATGTCTCCATCTATAGCCATGATAGAAAGCAGGATATAGGGGCATGGATCTTTGGTCTGAACCAGTACTGGTATTATTACCCATTTCAATAGATGTTGGATGGTTGAGGTTTTGTATGCTTTCTGAATTTTGAAGTTTTCATTTGTATCCCAGCCTCATCACTGTACTGCACTAGCATCAAGTCCAGGCAGCAGCAAACTCAGATAGTATTTAGAAGTGTGTTCTGGGCCAATTTGCTCTCATTAGGAAAAAGTATTTTCTGTAGGTACTGGATTTGCAAGATAGCAGGAATGGAGCCTTGTGAAGGGATGAATGCCTTAGCAGAGCCACTATTGACAGCTGTAATCTGTGTTTCAAACTTCTTAAACTCTCTGTATTTTGCAATCAAAAGGAGCACAAGTAAACCTCAACTTCATGAGACTGTATGGGAGCAGCCAACATTTGTGTTAAATCACAGGAGTAAATACTGCCTTTCTATATAACCACACACTATTAGGACAGCAGGCATATCAAAACATTAGAGACTAGACAGCACCCTTAATATCTGCATTTTCCTATATTAATACAGTATTTAATACACAAGTCTTCAGTTGCATGGCTGGAGCCATGGTAAAGCTCCTGTTGTGGTGGAGAACCTGACTGATGCTGTTGAATTCTGCAAACAAAACCAAAATGACAACACACATTAGAAAAGAAATAAGCAAAATGTGGGCAGAATGAATACAGGGAGCAACGTCTAAAACATGTTGGTGTGTGGCAATAATCAGACTCACTTGTCATCAAATACAGCGAAATAATTGTATCTGCTGGATCAAATTGACAGGAGCTTCCATATCCTTATCAGCCTCATCATGATATTCATTAACAGATCAGCTCAAAATTATTCCTGCTCTAACTCCACTGCTTTTGTAAGAGAGAATTCACCCAGAGTGAATTTGACCACACATGACTAGAGATGAGGCAGGACTATATGGCCTCCACAGCTTTCCTGGAATTGTATTTCAAATTATAGCCTCAGGATTCCTGCAATATTGAATATAAATCCTAACCCCAAAACAATAGTGGCAATGATCCAGGTGACAGAAGCGGCTGTGTGTGACACAACTCTACATATAACATCTCTATTATTGTATATATTTATTTTGCATTTGTTTTGAGAAGGAAGGAATCATTCAACATTTTTATTTAATCTGTATCCAATAGTTCATGCTCTTTCAGACTGGGAAGAAAAGAAAAGAAAAAAGAAAAGAAAAGAAAAGAAAAGAGAAAAGAAAAGAAAAAAGAAAGAAAGAAAAGAGAAGAAAAGAGAAAAGAAGGGAATGGAAGTGGAAGAAAAGTGAAAAGTGAAAAGTGGAGAGGTGAGGCGAGGTGAGGTGAGGCGAGGCTTTACTTTCCTAAGCTTTTTCTCCAATTTTCAGCAATGCTTGTTCATATTTAATTTTTTTTTTTCATATTAGTGATGGGATACTGAATCTCTTTAATGTTGTGCTATCATACAGTTAGGTAAAAATGCCAATGGAATGGAACATATTGTCTGTTTTTCGATGGTTATTGAAGAATGGTGCCATTGAGGAAGCTGAAATAAAAACATTTATTTCAAAAGAAAAAAAAATACCTGTGAAATACTTCAAAGTCAGCTAAGAGTTTTGGTCAAAGAGAAGAAAAATTCAGAAAAGTTGAAATATTTCTGTTTATATTTAAAAGACTGTTCTAACTTTTCACTTAAAAACAAATTTAGAGGCTAAATTTAGCTTAATAAAAGATCAGTCAAAAGCTATATAACATGTTTTGTTTCAGGTCTAGTTAAATATTTTGGTCATGTCTTGCCAATGGAAATTATTTCCCCTTTTCATTTCTCATTTCCCCTTTCATTTTCATTTCATTTCAGTTACTTGTTTGCACAATCTATTCAAGATCACGGTGTGCTACGTGTGAACCTCTCTCCCTTCCTGCAGAGCTTTCTCGTAGCTTGAGTCCTACCAGAAACGAAAGGTGACTTGGTTGACCAGATAGATTATATGTTTAGGGTAAGGGTATAACAGCCTCGATTCAGTGGAACTGAACAGCATGAGCTTGGGGTTTCCTAGACAGTTCTATGCCAGTAACAAATATAGTAAGACTTTCCTCCTTTTTTTGGATTGTTAGAAAGCTGGATTAAAATGCGAAAGCAATTATCTCCTTCAGATCTCTGAAAACTACTGCACCATCTGCACCCTATGGTGAAGTCCCTCTTCCTGAGTGTCCGAGATCTGCAGAAGGAATCTGCTTTCTGAAGCAGAATGTGCTGTTCGATCTTGTGGGATAGCATCGCCTTTGCACACACAATGCGCCATTAAAGGCACAATGAAACCTCCCAATTCAATGGTCTTATTAGACATACATGTGCTTGTGTTCTAGAGGGAGAGATATATATAGGATATGTATCCATGTGTTCTAGAGGGATGGAGAGATATATATATATATATATATATATATATATATAAACAAATCCTTAATGCTTGCTAATTAACCCCATTTATGAGAGTGATAGACATAATAACTTTTTTCTATTATTTTTAGAATTCAGGATGTGGCCTACTATAATGCATGCTTCTGTGTTGTTGCTACAAAAATACCCTGCTGTATGGGAGGGGGGGATTTGTCTTCATCTGAGGGAGTTTTTTAGACCAAATATGGCCCAAGCCTGTTTGATAGTTCTCTTGTAAATGAAATGATGACAATCCTCTTGTGACTAGGAGACATTCCAGAGCCAGGGTGTAGAGTTACACAATGGTACAGTGTCTTGCCCCTGATTTATAATTTGAGAAGCAGATTGTGTTCAGACAGAATGTGAGCTGAACAATGAGGTTTCTAGTCCTGATCTCATTAACAGAGATTTACACCAAGAGGCTATTGTATCTTGTTCTTTTGGTTTGCAATGCCAGCAAACATTCATAAAGTTATTTAAAAAAGAAAGCTTCTGTCACACACTTAGGTCAGAAAGTTCTCAGGAAAGCATCCAGTCAAATATAAAGTGGTCTCAATCGGCACTTATTTATGGCTTTTGTTTTTTGGCCTTAATAAGACTCAGAACGATTACTGTATCAAACATCTCACTCAAGCTGATTGCATTTAAAGATCTGTGGAGATATGGCTTAAAACACCTTTTCTCGTATTTATATTTGTTCACAGGTAAGTCACTTTAAGATATCTTATTATTTGCAAATCATGCATAGTCACTGAAAGAATTTTCTCTCAATGCAGAAGAACCATTAGTAGGTGGAATAACAATAATATCCTGAGAGCTGCTTTCCATCCCCAGCCCCTAGAGACTCTGTGCTAAATGAAAGGTCATGAAGACGCTGCCATAAAACCTGTTCTTTGCTGAGGATGCACAATACATTAATTAATGTTTCAATAATGCTGCCAAGCAATTTGGCCTGACCACCAGTATAGAGAAAACGGAGGTCCAGCCCCAGTCTCACTCTGCTAGAAAGCAGCCGGGTGTGTTGACAAGGCAGCTCTGGAGCCTGCGGGCCAATTCTGGCCTGCCGTGGCAAAAGCTGAAGTCACACAGAGGCCAGCAAAGCCAGCACTGCTCTGACGAGATTAAAGGACAGGGTATCTGGAGTACGGGAGGCATCTGGCTTCACAGTAAGTGAGTGCCACCCAGCTGTCATCACCGCTTTTCCATAGTCCTGAGAAACCCGGACAGTTTATCAAGGCATGTGACTTACCAGTCCCACCTGCATCAACTTGTGTGCTGTTGCTGGTATAAATACACTTACACTGAAATGAGCCCATTAAACACTGTCAAATGTTGATCACTGAAGTAATGCTCATGTAAGCCAAGTTATGTTCCCCCAGACATTTGATGCATACATCAGACGATACGCCACTCCAGCCCAAATTCTGTGGCCAGTTTACATATATTAAACAGCTGAGAGTATGTGGGGGATAGAGCAGAAAAAACATGTGAGGCAAATCTTCAGTTGGCAGCTAGCTCCACATCATGGGAAACTGCTGCTAAATACCATTGACTGTAGCAAAGAGCATGGACCAGTCACATCATGTGCGGAAAGAAAGAGAATAACGCTGCACAGGGCAGGGGGCACTGGGGAAAGGGGGTGTTGTGAATACAGACAGATGTGTCTGTGATTTGTGAAGTTTGTACTGTGAAAATAAGACACATTTCCCCCAGTAAAGGTGCACAGTTTTTAGCTAGGTCTTCCCTTTGGGCTCTTCTAGCTGAATGCCTACTAGAGATTCAAAGAAATAATGCAATATCCTCTCAATAAACTCTGGGCCTCAGTGTTACAGCAAAGAGTTCCACAGTATTCGTGACCCTACTTTTTTCAATCAAATTTGAAATCGATTCAGGTTATCTCAGCTTCATAGCATGTCCCTTTGCTCTGTTGAGCCTGGGGAAATAGGAACATCTTGCTCACTTTTTCTGTTGTATTCAATGTTTTGCAGGCTTTTTCCAGAAGAAGAGTTCAGACTGTACTCCAATAGCAGCTTTTCTATCTTGCTAATGACATGTCACTGAATGCCAGACAGCCCAAATATGGAATAATTAGAACAGTAATGGATGGCATTTTCTAGGCAATATGTGAATGATAAGCTGTAACTAACTTTGTCAGTCTTCAGTGTAATCCTTACCTTTTTTCTTTGGCTGAACATTTGGTGTTAAGTGAAACAGAAAAGAAAAAGGTGAACTATGCCTTCTTTTTTTCCCTGAAATGTTAATAACTATTCTTTATCTCCCACAATCTTCCCATAAATCTTATTTTCCTTCAAGGGATTTCTCCTGCACAAGTTTCCTATCCAAGTGCAATTGATTTCTAGCACTTCATGCTTCCTTTAGCACAAAGAACGCTGCTTCATAATTCGGGAAGAGACAATCCAGAGAGCTTGTTCTACTATAGCTACTAGAACTCTGTCAAAGTGCTTTCTTTAAAGCTAACGCCAGGTCAATAGCTAAGGAGAATGGTAGCAAGGGCAGATGCAGAGACTGGTGGACCCAAGCTTCAGCTGGCAGTGGAGGAGAAGAGAAAAGGAGGAGGAACTGCAAACTGAGCTATGTATGGGCAGCTCAGATCTCAGGAGACCCTGCAGCAAGGTGCAGAGCTTGCTGAAAGTTCTTTTTAACAGGCAGTTTGGGCACACATTGCAATTTCCACAGCCAGCTCTACTGAACTACCTCCTGCCCAGCTGTGGTCTAATGTACTACCTTATTCAGCACCTAGCTTCCAATGCAACTATTCTTCATGGGTACACATTGAAGGGAGTGTATTGCTGCTAGCTTGATGTTACTGTTTATTGTCATTTAAACCAGACTCAGTCTCCAGACTCAGTCTCATGTCTTCTTTTATCTAATTCCCTAGAAAGCTATGGGGTATATTTTGTCTGAGAGACTCTGTACAAATATAATTGCATTGTTTCCCTTTGTAGCAACCCAAATGATGAGAACAACACCAAGGCAAACTTTGTCTGAATAATATGTGGAAAGTTTTGCTGAAATTGTTTAGAAAGTGGATCATTTCCATTTTCCATCCAATACAAAAAGAAATATCGAGACCAGTTCTAAGTTCTTCTGCTTCTGCCACTAATGAAGGAAAAGAGACCCCATACAGAGCAAAACCCCATACTTCCAACCCAGTGCCAGAAAGGCATGAAGGAACATCAGTACCATTTCCCTGCAGAAGGTCTCACAGGTATATTTTCTGAGGTCCTACCTAGACTCAGTTACTCCAGCAAAAACAGTAAATACTAAGATTCTTTCATCTCTCTTTGCAAGTGACCTTTTCTGCTCATGGTATTTATACAAAGAGGCTGCTCCAGTGAAGCACTTTTCAGGTTCCCTATTGGTCATTTCAAAGTTGTTAAAAAAAACAACTATATACAGGATAAAGTCTCTTGCTTAGAAGATTAGATGAAGGAGATTATTGGGAGACAATAAATCTAAACAGACTTTAGTTAAAAATGTTTATATTCTAGAACAAATCAGGTATAATAGATCAGATACAGTCTGTGGAGTCTAATGTCCCTAATAATTCAGAATGCTAGTTATTCACAGATTTTCAAAATATTGGGGATCTAAGTCGACCACAGGAAGGGGGAGCACTATAACAGCTATTGTGCAGTATTATTACTTTATTATATAACAGTGCATATATGTAATATGTATTATACTGTATATACTATATTATGTATATATATAGAATTTTATATATTGTATTATTAGATATTGCTATTAATGTCATTACAAAATTTTTTATGTTGGTGTCTTCTACAAAACTAAAAGCCTGCATGGAATTAGGAATATAGAAAATATACAAGGAGATTACTTTTCTTTTGAATGTAAAAGCTAGATGCTTTTGAAGAAAACTGGCGCTCATCTCTGCAGAATACTTGCATCTTGTTTTTCTTTTATCAATAATAATCTAAATTTAAGACAAAAATGTTGCTGTGAAATCATTAAAAGAAGTGCTTTCTTTTTCCCTCTTTTGGAAGGAGAGAAGCAATCTAACATATTCATTATAATGAAAGAAACAATTTTTTGGACAATTTTATCATAATAGTCCAAAGCTTTAAAAGGTAGTTTCAGAAGTTTTTAGTGTCACTCAAAGGGACAGGATTCAAAGTTCCCATTCATTTTAATAGAAACTGGGTGTCCACATTTCTCTGACATACTTGAAAATCTCAAGTATGATTCTTAAACCAAGTACAAATACAGCGCTTGAGCAGCACATTTCCCTACAAAGAGCAGTGAATGTACAGAACACTTGCAGCAGATTAAGGTGCATCCAATGGAAAAGCCTAGTTCAGTTCCTGAATAACAAAGTGTAAATCCTTTCAAGAAGTCTTGCAGAAGAGACTTTAAAATAAGATATGTCCGCAAAATACGCAGATTTTCCCTGTCTCCATGGGTCAAAATTCTCTTTTTCAGTGATACGTAGCTGTCAGCCATGTTACCCTTCCCCTGAGAGCTGAGAGCAAACACGTGACTTTAGAGCACAGCACTTACAGCCCTGAACAGTCCTATCAACTTAGCTTGGCACTGCATGCAACATCTGGCCCATAATTAATACAGTATTTTAAGATCCTTCAGGTGCTATTAAATACAAGGTATATTAAACTAATGAGTCTAAAAGTTACTCTTATTTTTTTCTGGAGGTAGGCTAAGGAAGGGGGAGTTATTAACATATTTTAAAAAGCAGGAGTACTGGATCCTGCATCTCTTCCTGTACCTCAAATCTTTTTTGTCACTAATAAGACAGTACTTACACATGAGCGTGTGGGGTATCAGATGGCCAATTTCTGCTTATTCGTTTCCTATAAAGAACTTAACTACTGTGGCCACTCACGTTTCCTTTGGCAGCTGAGTAGCTGAGGTTTAACGTGTAATAAATCTGCAGGCATAGCAGAGCCCAAGCCCTGTCATGTCCATGCCCACTGTGTGCAGGGGAGGCCACCGAGCTGGCCAGCCCACAGGCCACCACTGGCCCCGTGCAGTGAGCCACCATCTCGTCCACGTCCCTCTGAGGCTTGTGCCCCTGCCTGCTGCCGCTCAGC
The DNA here is from genome assembly GCF_036417845.1 of Apteryx mantelli. NCBI lineage: Eukaryota > Metazoa > Chordata > Aves > Apterygiformes > Apterygidae > Apteryx > Apteryx mantelli. The sequence goes on from NC_089978.1 coordinate 16,574,297, forward strand.
TGCCTGGCGGGACTAGACGTGGTCTGAAAGCTGCCCCTCAGTGGCTGACAGTTGCCGTATATGGATATATCTAGAAAGTTTTGAGAAAATGTTAAAAAATAATTGTACGGTACCTGTGTAGACTGAGGAATTAGAAGTTTCCTATGTCTACTGTACATACGTAGGTAGACATTACATTTGAGATAATTGTCATATGCTTCCTGTTAACAACTGGAGAGAACTAGGCACATTTAAGGAACAACTCATCTGTTCCTAAGACATATATCTAAAATATGTCAGAGGAATCAGTCTCTAAAAGTGCCCATTTTTCTCTAATGACTTGAAAGAGAGCCTAGAGACTAGCTCAGATATAAGCACTGTGTAGACCTTTGAAGGTAAATGATATGAATGCCATCATAGGCAGATCCAGAAGAGGTCTATTGACTTCTTTTCTTCACTTTTTCCTCTTGGCATACTAGGGATTTTGTTTGTTTGTTTGTTTGTTTGTTTGTTTGTTTGTTTTTAAGATCTCAAGACTACGTTACAGAAGTTAGCTACAAAAGGGAGTATAACATGAGAACTTCACTATCACTGGCGCAGCCTGTGGCATACCCTGGCCAAGGTCATGTCCCTGTAGATACAACTTTGTTCACTTGCAGTCAACTCTCCTTTATCCTAGTAATTAAAGAGCTAGGATTCCACAAGTAAATGAAAAAATATGCTTCTAAACCTAAGCTGAGGAAGTTTGAAGTCTCTGCATCCTAATTCCTAACACGTCTGGCTGGTGCCACCTATACACCCGGTGTACAGAAACTAAGCTGACTCTGCATAGATCAGTTTGGCTATGTCTGTACCAGTAAATAAAATGAACCAGAACCAAGTCTCTAGCTCTGAAAGCATGTAGCATGCTACAGCTTGCAACCATGCAGCTGAACTCTCTTCCCACATAGAATAGGATGCTTTCTTCATATTGCATATTGGGAAGAGGCCTGAGGACTGTGTGAGCCCCTGAGCTGAGTCTGGACATGGTCTAAGAGAGTGCTAACTGGCAGAGGCCATATCATGCCAGGACTGTGCAACCAGTTCAAATGTATGGACAAGTACAGGCTGGTGCCTAAGCCCATGCCCTGGTTTACTACATGCCATGAGTGTGGCTATACAGGTTGTTTAAGAGTCCAATAAGATGTATTTGCTCAGACATAGTGCTATGTAAATATGGGTTATGGTTTCCAAAGGGAAGGTGGTCTTCAAGCAGCCAGCTCATATGTCTCTATAACTAGGGCATGGTTTATCTGCAACACAGATAATCTGGCCACGGATAACGGAGAATTGGCTGGATTTTCAATATAGTATTGCATTGTGATCATATCAAGGGAAGAGAATATATTACAATAGCATGCTCAAAATTAAACTGGAGAGGGGTTTTAATATTACACCTTCCTACTCTCTAGACTGAGTCTTCAATACTCTAAGGAAAGAAGACAGCATTTTCAATGTTACCTAAATAACTTTCTCAGTTGAATCTGACCAGCTCTGCTATGAAGTTTTGAGTTACTGCAGATGGAAGACATCTGAGGGATGAGGAATACAGAGGGTGGAAAAAACTATTTCAAATTTAGTAAATAAAAGGTACATCCATACTGTCTTGTTTGTGTGCGCTAGTTTTGTGCCCAAGTCTTGTCTCCTGAATGTCCATGCTGCATATGTGTTTGCTCATCTCCAGTCTCCACTCTGGAGTGAGCTCAGTTGTTCCTGGGCTGGGGAAAACTAGGCAGAGACTAAGAGATGGTGTGTGCCAGTGTCCCACCCCCACACTGCATGGAGATACAGTATGAATGTGACTCATGTTTTATTTGGCTTCTCCCAGACTAACCAGTATTTCAGCAAGCCCCTTGATGGCCTCATGTCCTAAGCCACCCTTGGTGTTACACAACAAAAAGACTTATCTGGCAGGCTGCAAACAGACTTCTCAACAGCAGCCCTGGGCAACATCTTAAAAGGACCATACTCAAATCAATGGCTCCATTGTTGGGAAGATTTCTTAGCAGCAATTCAAAGTTATACTGAGTGCCATAGCTCAAGCTGATTTTATACAAACTGGAGAGAAGTGCGGGTTCAAATTCAAATATATATATACGTATGTATGTATGTATGTATGTATGAATTTTGTCTCACATATGTATATGTGTGTGCGCATGCATGCAGGAAGGGCAACCAGCCCTGGGATGCTACCAGGCATAGTTGCCTGTCTATACCAAGACACCTGTGATCTTTGTAAAAGGGGCAGCAGCAGAGTTCTTCATGATCCATGATTGTTGTGACCATGACCTTGAGAAGCAGGTTTCTGTTTTCCTTCTCCAGACACCAATATTACAGTGAATGCCAGGAAGGAGCCCTCTTTCTGTGACACCCCTATAGGGACACATGGTCTTCTAATTGACTCATTATCACTGTTGCTCTGGTTGCTTGTTCTTAAGCTTTCACAGCAGCTGGTTGTTTTTTCTTTAGGGTATATCTATATCGTTAAATGAAAGAGGACCAGGTAATGAACTCAAGCATCGACACTTATTGTCGCACTGCTTAATTGTTTGTCCTCTCCTTGACTCTATTTTGAATCACTCCAATTATTTCTAACAGAGGCCAGTTCCAGAAGGAGTTGAGCCTGGACAGTGTGGACACAAGCCAGGCAGTGCCTCAGGGCCCTGATCAGTTCTTCAGTATAAATATAGCCAGTCTGAGTGCAGCATGCTCAATGGGATGAAAAGGAACAAACAATTCTGATTCCATTTAGTGCCAATTTAGGGCTCTTAACACCACCTTCCCCACAGATGAAGCTGTTGTGCTGCCTAGCTAAGGGTCTTTGTCTGAGGATAGGGTGAAAAGTTGTGAAATCTATCTGTTCTGATTGAAATTTGCAGTGCTGCAAGGAGAGTTCAGGTTTACTATCAATGCTTCAGGAGGAGGAATTCAATATGTTGTTGATTTTGGTAAAATAAAAGTCTGAAATAAGAAGTACATTCAAAATAAACAGGATCCTAAGAAGGGCATTCACTTTAATTTTATGTTTATTTTTCCCCAGAGGGAAAGAGGTAGAGCTTGCCAACTTTTTAAGTTGCTTGCTAACTGCATAATGAATGGGGAGAAGTTAACCTTGACTATGTTTTTAATTTCCTTTGGGAACTAGATGCCAATTTATTTGAAGTTTTTCTGTTAACATCTGAATTCTTCTGTGTAGGGGCCACCTTACACATCTAACATGATCTTTGGTGCTTCCAGATTAATCAAATATCTTATAGCCAAATGATTTGTCAGAATTACAGTTCAGAATATTTGGCACAGTTGATCTAATTTATGGCAAGTAAGAAGATATAAATATATAGACACAAAAAATTGCTTCCTGAGACCCCTTGTTTATTCCTTGGATACTTTGCTGTTCCATTAACACTGAATATGGTTCTAAATCTAACTTTAAAAAGAATGTTCTTAACAAGTATGTATCAGGATTGAAAATCTAAGTATCCGACAGGAGTGATATATCAGCCTCTCTAGATATTCACATGTGAATAATATGTATGACTCCAGTCCTTCTGCTGTTGAATTAAAAGGCAAAACTCCAATAACTATTGTGGGAGTAGCATCTGAAAATCTTTCATGGACTTAAAATGAAGAGAAATGGCTACCAAATCGAAAACTGACCTTATAGCCAATTCCAGACTTGTCAATCAAGAATAAATTATATTAAAAAAGTCTTTTGGAAAAATCTTTGCATCTCCTTGTGCTTTACTTATAGAATAGGGAAATGCTTGTGTGCCTTACAAGCTCTCTAGAAAGTTAAATAATGTTTTTTGAAATGTATAAGGTCTCCAGATAGGAGTATAAAGCATCAGATTATGTACCATTCTGGATATAATCAAAACATGATTTTGTGAGCTCTGAAGGACGCAATGGGTTCATTACAAGCACCTTATCCTTTTCCTGTTTATTGTGTCTTGGGGTATAGGCTTGAAATCTCTTAATACCTCTCCTTCAGATTACGAACTCTTTTATTGTAAACACGTCTGGCACAACTAGTCCATTTTTGGCAAGGATCTCCTGGTCTGTTGTTATATAAATAATTCCTCTAAATGTTGCTGCCCTGATTCTTTTTATTTTTTTCTAAAAGGGTCTTAATACCCAAACATTTTGACACTCCAGTCTAAATATTCCTCAGCTGAATTTCAACATGATTAGGAAGACAACTGCAACTTTAGAGAAAATGGCAACAATCCCATTGCCTCCCTCTGGGAGACAGACTGGGCACTGTAAATTGTGCATCCTTCAAAAGGAAAAGACATCACGTCCTTTTGTCAGGACTTCTGACTTTGAAAAGATTAGTTTGTAAGTCAAAACCTTTATCAATCACTTGTTAGCCCAAGCTCTTGCAAGGAGAATTTGTATCTGGAAATAGAAATACAGAAAGCATTAACATCAAAAGTAAAATGTTGCTACTTCTCTTTCAGTCTTGGAATAAAAGCTGATTATTCATTCTGCACCATCTCAATTAAAGAGGAAGGACAAGTCTGTCTCTTTTGCAGAGGATGGAACTGATTGGTTCCATCAATTTTTATAGTGTCTGGCTCAATTTTGCTTATTATTATTCCAAATAAAATGTATGTATTCTTGGACACACTTTAAGAAAAAAATGCATATCATTTTATTTAAATGATTTGGGGAAGAATAGTAAAAAAGAGAGACTCTTATTTGGCTTATATCTTAGAATAAGTGTGATATTTACTCATCAAGACAGTAATGTTTTACTAACTGAGGAAGCTCATTTCTTTTATCCTGATTCCTTCAGAAAGGAGTGAAAAGGGAGACAGGACTGACACTGACATTCCAACTACACAGCATGATTTGTGAGACCTGATGATTTAAAGGGGATGGAAACACCAGGTGGGATGGACAATATAAGGACAGATTTTTAAAGAATTTTATATACTTACAAAGTATGCTATCCTGCTACACTTACTGTGGCTCTGCAACTTTTTTTTTTTTTGGCAGGTGCAAAGTTATTCCTACTAGTTACATTACAGAAGCAAATCACTGTCCATATCTTCTTATCTAATTGACATCTGTAGACAAAGTGGTGAGCTCTCTGATCTGGTTTCCTCCCAGAGGACATGCACAAGTTTTAGGCCACACATTTCAGATACATAAATGAGCGACCCACAGTCTCCTTGCAGACTCGGACCTGCATCCAGGGAAAAGAATTGCTTCAGCATGGCTTCTGAGGCATACTACTGTCATAAGATCAGTGTTTAACAATGCACAGCAAATCCACACAACCCCTTACAATAGAAAATAGAGAAGAAAAACACCAACTGACCCAGGAAGAAGAGTTTGTAAAGATAACATAGCAATCACATTCTCTGATATGTTATTTTATTCTTGGCATAACCAGAGGTTTTGGATAAGCAGGTTTTCATTAGAAAAATCCATTTGTATGACCCAAACCCAACTTTGCCAAAACTCTCACAGAATTCTGAATAAAACCCCTCTGGGCTTCCTGTAAGCAAGAAAACCTGAATTACCTGGCAGAACAATCAGGAGCTTAGGCTTCCCTGGCCTATGAATTCAGTACAGATCTATTGTGCAGATAGATCTGGATTTCTAGGCTCCTTATTATGGTTCACAGAGCCTATAATTTCTAACTCTAATAAGGGCTTGACTCCAGTGCTGAGGAAGAAACCTAGAAGCTTGGTGACCCTCTTCATAAGCTGTGGAGACCAGGTTGTAGACTTTCAGCTCTGCACTGTTTTTTTCCTGATTTCTAGAAACCCTGTAGGCTTCTCCAAAACCAGCAGAGAAGTCAAGAATTCCTCCAGCATGTGAAAATTAACCACACCAGTTAATGGTGGAAGTCAAACCAAAATGGTTACCTTTTTCCAAAATGCACAGAATATTTCTTCTGTATGCAGTGTCAAGTTTTTCTTTAACTGGAATGAACATTTTGTTTTGACAACATCAGTGTTTCCTAAATTGACCCCGTATTTGTTGACTTCAGGCTGTGCTGCCCTAATGCTTCCAAAATAGATATTTTTGAAAGGCTACCCTCACCCTTCAATTAGTCTTGATTGCTATAGCCTGTCAACCTATAAGTTGAATAGACTGACAAGAACCTTTTGCTTGAGACATTTAAATGGCTGCCAATCTGCTCCCAGGTACTTATTATCCCTAAATCCATAGACATGTTTGTCTGTTCTAGCATTGAATTTGCAGAGGTGAACAAGGACACTCACAGTGCCTGATGCCTAGCAAGGAACTCATTATTACTGACTATCTGGCAGAATCTTAATCTCACTTTGAGCAGGTCAAATGGGATGAAACATCTCTGTTTCCCTACCTTTTCCATGACAGGAAGTGTTGGCATTACCTCTGGAAATGAATAAATATCTTGGCTGAAAACCTACTGGCTCCTGGGGAAGTCTGTAATTGTGGAGGAAGACAGCAACAGTTGGTTGGAAATTTTCAAAGCAAAGAAAAAAAGTTTTTTTCCCCAAACCTTTTCTTGGTATTTTTTTCATTTCTCTGGACATGCCTACAACCACCTTAACCTTGACTGTGTGGCACAGTCCCATACCTAAGTACCATGAGGATTCACAATGTATGCTTTCCTTTTTTACCTGCCTTCATCTGCCCAATTCAGTGAGCGTTCTCAGAGCTGTCTCGGTAGACAGAATCTTACACAAAACAATGTTTACATTACAGCCAATGTTTGCATTACCTTTATCTTTTTATCTGTGTGGGTAAAGCTGGGCTTTACCCATAGGGGAAATGTGTATTCAAATATCCTCTTTTATAACTTCAAGATCAGAGGGCACTATAGGATTGACCTCTGTCAGCCTCGCTGTTGAAACCATCTCTCTTTCTGCAGAAATGTAATTCTTGTGAGGCTGAAGAGCAGAAGAATAAGTCTAGATGCAGTGGCCAGGGTAGTCAATTGAGGCAAGGGAGACTTCAAGTCAAGGGCCCACTTCTGTTCTCATGACTCATATGAACCTTCTCCTGTTGCCAGATGCTCTTTCCTGTTGGCTAGTTTAGGCGGCTTTTTGCTTACAATAGGGAGTTTTGAGAGGATCTCTATAACTTCACATTTTGTAGTGGGAGCACAGACATATGACAAAGGATCTGGATCTTGGTAGGCCCCTCAGCCCAACAGTGCCACCTTTGACATCCTTTCTGGATCTAGCACTAAAGGACTTGTTTAAACAGCAACAGGAGCTTTGTGGTCAGACTGGGAATTGACTTCAGTTCTCCCAAGCCCAGAAGAAGCAATTTATAGTGGAACCAGTCTCTTCCTCCCCTTTCTAGGAAAAACAATAGCAAGAAAGAATGTTCATAGGAATTTAAACTAAATAGTTTAAAATAAAACCCCAAACATAAGGCATTTTATAAAGGTCAAAGAACAAATGTTGCAGCTCAGCAAAGACCTCACCATTTTAGTAAATAAATGCTGAAAACAGAGCAGTTTCTCCAGCCTCTCGGACTGGTTCAGGGCTTAAATTGCCAGCCTCTCGGATGGCCTGGGTTCAGATTCATGATTATGCAATGAAGGATGCCTGTCAGGCTGAATGTAAGAAGTCATTTGGATACCTTTTTTTATAATGCCTTATAAACTTTGTTTAAACAGTATAAACAGTAGACAAAGGAAACTGGATTTTGCAATAAAAGCTATTTTTATGAAAGCAAAACAATCACATGACCTCTTACCCAGCTTTTAAAAGAGCAATAGAACTTGCTTTGCCTGCTAGCCCTGAAAAAAAAGACTAAATTTAAGTCAAAGACAGAGGTCTTGTTAGGCAACAGAGCTACATTCCAAATCTTACATGTTTATAGCTTCCCCCATTGCTATAACTCCACGCTCTATACTTGACAATAAAAAAATGCAATTAGGCTTAACCCTTCATAGTCTTTGACTTTTACCACAGCTGAGACCATCCTGGTTTTTAACTAGGAGAATTTTTCAAAGCAAAGTATATTGACGTGTGGCTTACATATACGAGGCATGTTTGCAAACACTCAGCTCACATGCACTGCAAGAGGGAAATCAAGGTCTCCGTGGGTCTTAAATATACTAATTTCCAGCCATTCATGTCAAGCTATATTGAGATTTGACACTGAGGTATTTTTCTCAGTGTAAAATTATTGCTATAGGCTGTTGCTTGCTAATTTCAACATATATACATTTCACCAAAGTCATCCTAAAAATATTATTTGGTAAATATGCCTTGAGAGAAAACTAAGCTCAGTTTCCTTTTGAAATAAAGCTTTTGCTTTGCTTCCCTGAAACCTCAGACAATCTCTTCAAATAGGTCATCGCTCTCTGTAAATTCTTTAGGGTTGTCCAAATTTTGAATTTAAGTTTGATAATGAAATATGGAGCCCCTATAAAATCCCACTTAACAAGAAGGAAAGTCAAGGAATATCAAAGTGAACAATGTAAGGAAATAAGTACCCAAGAAGTCTAGAATAAGAATATGCTTATAATTCTTTTTTAATTCAGTAGTCAAATATAAAATATGCAAAAAAATCACTTTAAATACAGAAACAATATTGTATATAGAACTTTTCATTAAAAAAATAGTGAAAAAAGATAGTGGTGATATTTTTGACTACTATTTTTAATGAAAGCCAATAGTCAACAATTGGTTGGCTTTGATGTGAATAATGGAGCTATGGGTGAGACATGACTGCTATGGCACAGAGATCAGCATAGGACGCAGAGATTCTTGAGGGTCAGTGGGAGGAGAAGGGACAAGGTAAGCCAAGATTGGGTAGAATGTAACAGATATGGGAAGGACCTGAGAGCACATGAACTGGGATCCTGGAGACAGTTGTTTGCTTACAGGTATAGGGGAACGGGGCTAAGCTGGGTTGTACAAAATATTGGTGGGGAAGATATTAGTCTTAGATGCTTTATCAAGAGTATAGGTGGAGGATAAGGTGTACAGAGCTGGAGGGGCAGATGAAGTAAGCTTGCAATAGGAGGCAGAGGTGAGTTTTTTCAGCCACTCAACCAGCAGCTCCACAGCTGAATTCAGCTCTGAATCCCAACTTTAGGTGCCTGTTGGGTGGATGCATACATGTACAGAAGGTACCTGTGCTGTCATACAGTCAATAGAGATCAAGTTAATGGAGTTTGTGATGCTTTTCAGCTCACCTTATTGTAGACATTTCGTCAACTGACTAATTCTGTAGACTGTATTGACACTACTGACTTGGGGCTCAACTCAGGTGCCTAGACATGGGCATCCTCAATCCTGCCAGTGAGGGGGATGGATGAGAGGAGGAGGAGACGGACTTTCCAAGTTAACAACTGGCTGTGCCGCTAGTGTTGGCAACAGGGTTTTGGTTTGATTTGGTTTGGTTTCTACAGCCATGGGACCCTGTTTGAAGATCGACAACTGCTGGGGAGAGATGGGATCCACCTCATGAGGCAGGGCACATGTGTCTTTGCCAACAGGTTGGCCAACCTGATAAGGAGGGCTTTAAACTAGGAAAGACAGAGGAAGGGGAGAGTTATAGCGCCAGGGTAGTTGGCAAAAGACAGCTCAAGGCAGGACGCCTCCAGCAGGTGAATGCAGCCAGGGAAGTGCACATGGGATGTGGCTATGGAGGATCCTCTTGTATCCCTCCTGGGAAACCTGCATGCTCGATCACCTCTCTGAAATGCCTGTACACCAATGCACGCAGCATGGGGAACAAACAGGAAGAACTAGAGATGTGTGTGCGGTCGCAGGGCCATGATCTCATTGCCATTACAGAGACATGGTGGGATAGCTCGCATGACTGGAGTGCTGTCATGGATGGCTACGTGCTTTTTAGGAAAGACAGGCCAGGAAAGCGAGGTGGTGGGGTTGCTCTTTATGTGAGAGAGCAACTGGAATGTATTGAGCTGTGCCTAGGGGTGGATGAAGAGCGAGTCGAGAGCTTGTGGGTAAGGATTAAAGGGCAGGCTAGCATGGGTGACCCTGTTGTGGGTGTTTACTACAGGCCACCTGATCAGGAAGAGGAAGTCGATGAGGCCTTCTACAGACAGCTGGAAGTAGCCTCACGATCCCAGGCCCTGGTTCTCATGGGCGACTTCAACCACCCTGATATCTGCTGGAAAGACAACACAGCTAGGCACAAACAGTCCCAGAGGTTCCTGCAGAGCATTGGTGACAACTTCTTGACACAGGTGGTGGAGGAGCCAACAAGGAGAGGTGTGCTGCTGGACCTCTTACTAACAAACAAAGAAGGACTGGTGGAAGATGTGAAGGTTGGGGGCAGCCTTGGCTGTAGTGACCACGAGATGGTGGAGTTCAGGATCCTGCGAGGAGGAGGCAGGGCACTGAGCAGGATCACAACCCTGGACTTCAGGAGAGCAAACTTTGGCCTCTTCAGGGACCTACTTGGAGGAATCCCATGGGTTAGGGCCCTAGAAGGAAGGGGTGTTCAAGAGAGCTGGTTAATATTCAAGCATCACTTCCTCCAGGCTCAAGAGCAGTGCATCCCTATGAGTAGGAAGTCAAGCAAAGGAGGCAGGAGACCTGCATGGATGAGCAAGGAGCTCCTGGCAAAACTCAACCAGAAGAAGGAAGTATACAGAAAGTGGAAAGGGGGACAGGCCACTTGGGAGGAATATAGGAACGTTGTCAGAGTATGCAGGGATGCGATGAGGAAGGCTAAGGCCTGTTTGGAATTAAATCTGGCGAGAGATGTCAAGGACAACAAGAAGGGCGTCTTCAAATGCATCAGTAGCAAGAGGAAGACTAGGGAAAATGTGGGCCCTTTGCTGAATGGGGTGGGTGCCCTGGTGACGAAGGATGCAGAGAAGGCAGAGTTACTGAATGCCTTCTTTGCTGCAGTCTTTACTGCTCAGGCCAGCCCTCAGGAACCCCAGACCCTGGAGGCAAGAGAGAAAGTCTTTCCCTTGGTGGAGGAGGATCGGGTTAGAGATCATTTAAGCAAACTTGACACCCACAAATCCATGGGCCCTGATGGGATGCACCCGCGAGTGCTGAGGGAGCTGGCAGACATTATTGCTAAGCCACTCTCCATCATCTTTGAAAGGTCATGGAGAACAGGAGAGGTGCCTGAAGACTGGAAGAAAGCCAATGTCACCCCAGTCTTCAAAAAGGGCAAGAAGGAGGACCCAGGGAACTACAGGCCAGTCAGCCTCACCTCCATCCCTGGAAAGATAATGGAGCAGCTCATCCTGGAGGCCATCTCCAAACATGTGAAGGACAAGAAAGTGATCAGGAGTAGTCAGCATGGCTTCACCAAGGGGAAATCATGCTTAACCAATCTGATAGCCTTCTATGATGGAAGGACTGGCTGGGTAGATGAGGGGAGAGCAGTGGATGTTGTCTACCTTGACTTCGGCAAGGCTTTTGACACTGTCTCCTATAACATCCTCATAGGTAAGCTCAGGAAGTTTGGTTTAGATGAGTGGACAGTGAGGTAGCTTGAGAACTGGCTAAATGGCAGAGCTCAGAGAGTTGTGATCAGCGGCGCAGAGTCTAGTTGGAGGCCTGTAGCTAGCGGTGTCCCCCAGGGTCAGTACTGGGTCCAGTCTTGTTCAACTTCTTCATCAATGACCTGGATGAAGGGTTAGAGTGCACCCTCAGCAAGTTTGCTGACGATACAAAACTGGGAGGACTGGCTGATACACCAGAGGGCTGTGCTGCCATTCAGAGAGACCTGGACAGGCTGGAGAGGTGGGTGGAGAGGAACCTCAGGAAGTTCAACAAAGGCAAGTGCAGGGTCCTGCACCTGGGGAGCAATAACCCCATGCACCAGGACAGGTTGGGGGTTGACCTGCTGGAAAGCAGCTCTGCGGAGAAGGACCTGGGAGTGCTGGTGGACACTAAGTTAAGCATGAGCCAGCCATGTGCCCTTGTGGCCAAGAAGGCCAATGGTCTCCTGGGGTGCATCAGGAAGAGTGTTGCCAGCAGGTTGAGGGAGGTGATCCTCCCCCTCTACTCAACCCTGGTGAGGCCACATCTGGAGTACTGTGTCCAGTTCTGGGCTCCCCAGGACAAGAGGGATGTGGCACTACTGGAGCAAGTCCAGCGAAGGGCTACAAAGATGATTAGGGGACTGGAGCATCTCTCTTATGAGGAAAGGCTGAGAGAGCTGGGACTCTTCAGCTTGGAGAAGAGAAGACTGAGGGGGGATCTTACAGGAAGCTCCATCTGAATACAGGGAAAAATGTCTTTACTATGAGGGTTACTGATCCCTGGAACAGGTTGTCCAGAGAGGTTGTGGAGTCTCCATCTTTGGAGATATTCAAAACCCGCCTGGACGTGATCCTGTGCAACGTGCTCTAGGTGACCCTTCTTGAGCAGGGGGGTTGGACTAGATGATCTCCAGAGGTCCCTTCCAGCCTCAACCATTCTGTGATTCTGTGATTCTGTGATCTATTTCCATCTGAGACAGAGCAGAGTATCCTCCTTATGGGGTTGGTAGATATATCATTACTTACAGTAGACTCAACCTCTAGCTGTCATTCCAGAAAATCAGAAGAATACCCTTGGGCATCTGAAATGCCTCTGCATGCAATTAATTGATCTCCCCTGATGATAATGGAAGCTTAACTTACCTGTAAATGTCTACAAGCAGACACCTAAAATTAAGTATCCAAAGCTGAAGCACACCCCTAGGTCTCAACTCAGTTGCTGTAATGTCTAGTGCCATTGAAGATGCCCACATGACCTCCAGCCACCAGTCTGGAGGAACACAGGTCTCCTTTAGGTCTTGTGTCCTATCTGACAGGCCCATGAAGATGTATGAGTTCTTTAAGGCATTTCAAATGGCAGCAGACACTGAGTTCAAGCAACTCCATCAAGCCTCTAATACCCAGAACTTTGGTCATTCCTGCAAATACCCTGATCACTGCCCAGAGAAAAGCGACACACCCTGTAGTCTAGTATTGCTCTGTTCATGCATGTGGAAGTGAAAGGAACAGTTTACACTTTTAAGATAATGGAACACATGTTAAAAATATAGATACAACCTGTTTTCAACAGAAGAGATGTGAACATCAGAAATAATGATGACAAAAGCACAGCCATGGGCAAAATTTGGTTTTTAATATAGCTGCAAAAACTTTGCTGGATGACTAACAGAACACCTAGCAGTATGGTTACAGAATTGCTTCCCTTTGTACAAATAATAAGAAAAAAATCCTACAGTTAGAATCAATAAAAAGGGTTTAAAATAGGATTGTTGAAGAATTTGCACGCTAAACCCAAGATCGCTTCAGTATTTCATATTAGTCATGCAGTCAGTGGATAGAAGTAATAAACAGTCTTTGGCACTTGAACAAGCCCCAGTGCTGTTCCCTCTCTCTTAAATCCCCTAACCAAGAAGTTATAGGGACACACTAATGTTAATATCCTCTAACTACTATAGTAAAATGCTATTTTCTACATAAGGAAACAGTTTCTGAGATAGAATTACCATGATCCATCTGTAAGCTTTGGTATGTAAACTGTTCATGAGAGCTATGTATATAAGCTGTGTGTTTTTGGCATACATTCCTCAAAGACAGGGGATATAGGTCTGAACTCTTGAAGCGCAGGATGGATCTGAAACTGGGCATCCCAGTTCCTGCATGTGTGCATGAACAACTCAGGTATTTTTTGGAGAGAGAAATAGCAGCTCAGTAACCCTTTTCTCTTCTGGTGGGTTTAAAAGAAACAGTAACCAATGTCCAATCTTGAAAAAGGGTGTGTAGACACCAGCCCTCAAGGGAGAGGTCTAGGCAAGAGGAGTATGTATATTGTGAAAGCGAGATGAGATTTAAGTGCACCAATCCTCTTCATTTCCCTACTGGACGGTGTCACACACAGCGTGTTGGGTTTCCCGGGCCTCACTCTATTTTTACCATGCGTTTTCAGGCACCTCACATTTCTATTTCAAGGACCAAAGAAAATGCAGGTGTTGTAATGCTTATTGCTTTGATGCCTAAACTCACTTTCCGGATTTAACCTCACATATTTTCTCTGTTACATATCTCTAAATACTTTTCATGATGCAAATTGTAAATTATCTATTTTGGCATTGCTTTTTGAGTGAAGTCTCATAACAGGCTGTAGCACACATATACAGCAAAATATCAGAAGTCCTTTGGAAGCAGAGGTTACTAATGGAACAGTCACTCAAATATACTGAGCTGATTAAACTAAAATAGGCAACATAGGCAAATCTAGCATAAAGAGCTATCTTTTTACCACATACTGTGTGTCATGCAGCAGCAAGAGTGGGCTGCTCCATGAGAGGAGGCAAGCTGGGAGCTGAAGGTGACAACAAGGTTGGCAGGAGCAGTGTCCTCACCAACAAGGGCGCAGTCCCACCACACCCGAACTAGAAGAGCAGAGCAGGTCTGGTGATGGTGACCAGTTTTAACCACAAGTTCAGATCGCCAGACAAGTCTGTAGTGACGAGGCAGGTCTGAGGTCAAGCCGAGAAGTCAGGTCAGGCTGAGGATCAGATAGGTTCATGAGCAAGCACCATTCACGCAGCTCAGGCAAGGAGCAAGGAGCATGGGCAAAGGCGGAGCTGAAACGCAGCTCCCGAGCCAAGAGGAGGAGGTTCCCATCAAGGCTTCTCACAGCTCTGTCTCACCCAGCTCTTCTTTCAGTGGTCAGACCCCAGGTTACATCACCACTGAGCTGGCCTTGAGCACAGGCAGCCACACTACCAAGGAAAAAAGGTTGCCTCCATACCTCACTCAGGGCTCTGACACTGTTGTCCACAAATGAGCCTGCTAGGACAATGTCAGATTAATTCAGGGAACATGACACCATCCCTAGTAATTGAGGTGCTTGAGAGCTGTGAGCTTGGACTTTTCTCAAGGTGAAAGAGGTTAAAATCCACATCTCCCTCTTGCTAGATGAGCACTTTAGTCACTTAAAACACTGTTTGAAAGTGGTCACCATGAGCTCTTTATTTGTGTTTTAAAAGAAAACCTCTCCTCCACAAGCAAAGGCGTTGGTGCTTGCCTGTATTTGAGGGATTCAGAGTCCAGCTCCAGCATGGACAGGGACTTAACTGAAGGACAGCACTTTTGGACAAAGGGATGAGGGTAAAGGAAAGGGGAAACTCAGATACACCATAGTCTTTCCTATTTGCTAATTTATACATATTTTTAGTTGGCTTCCATAGTATTCAACTCTTCCCCTTCTGTCTCTCTAGTGAATTTGCGAGTCCGGATTCTTTTATCAGCACCAAGTGCCCACCATTGAGTGTTATGTTATTACTCCTAAGTCTTTTGTTGGAGCAAGCATTCACCATAGTACTTAATACTTTCTGCTCTGGGGGGCTCTAGTCCTCATTATAGAAAGGCTGCAGGATCTCATCCTTAATTTACTCTCAATCAGACTTTTTTCCCTACAGTCTTTTAAGACTAACTTATGCCACAAAGTACACTGATTTTTATCCTTTTCCTCCTCTGTTGGGCTCATTCATGCAGCTTAACTACTCCTTAGCGATGTTGCTATGCGAGTCCTCCGCTCCCTCCCCAACAGGAATGGGCTGCTAATCTGTCACCAACTGACCTTTGCCTTAAAAACTGGTGCACTCTGCAAAGGTGCAACCGGGCTGGTCCTCTGTAATTTGATTTTTGTTTGCCATGGAAAGGCTGGTTTGTTTGCTTTGCACTTAAAGGCCACAGTTTACTTAGCGCTGTAAAACTCTTCAAAATCACACATAAGTAAATATGCGCAAAACAAATAATACTGAAAATTAGTCTGGCAAAAAAGTGAGATACTACCATTGCTCAATAATACAAGACTTCATTTTGCAGCAGAAAAAAATATTTTCTTCCCTCAAAATGTCTTCCTTGAGACCATGAAATCCTTAACAGCATGAATTTTTTAGAAAACAAGTTAAATTATTGTGTTGGAAAGAGTACTGTGCCTCACTGTCTACTTCATATTGTTGTGAATGACAGCAGAGGATAACGAGGCCATTGTTTAAATGAAGAATCCCTATCTAACATTGTAAACTGCTTAAAACTGGAAACGTTGAATTATAAAACTTAGGTAGATGGCATAACATTAAAGAAATTAATTTCATTATTTATTGCTTCCTGTCCTGATCTTTCTGAGCCGGTCCTACAGTTACTCATTTCCTTACTCCTGATTCATCAAAGCATTAAAACACTCCTGATTTCAGTGGGATTTAAGCGTATGCTTGTTGATTCAATGCTTTAATCAGAGAAAATCCTTACTAAAGTCAGTAGGAATTTTTTGCCCCAAAAGTCCAGGACCTAAAGTTTCATTCTTTTTTTATCCTGTATTTGAGTCTGTACAACTCTAAATCGATAATTTATGTGTTTGGTAGTTGTTACTACACACCACTCACCGCCCAAACCAGTTCTTTCACTTCGGCTATTTAATCTCTGGCTAGTAATATTAGTGGCAAGAGGAATTTAACAGATGAGGCAGTACTGGAGTAGGTGGAGAGAGGCTGAGAATAAGGTTCTAAAAATGTGTTTCAGGTGTCTCCTTTTTCGATTGTATTTAAATACTGAGTAAAAAGACACACCTTTCCCCTACTTATCCCCTCTTGAATTGCCACTATAGTTTAAACATCCTCAAGTATAGGATAGCTTTATTTTCTATCATTTTAAAGACTCAAGTAAAAGGTTTTGAATAAAAAATGCAAGCGCCTGGGGAAACGCTTGAAGAGAACAGAATGGGGAAAACATAAATAGAGAATGGCTATTTAAATATAGTGCAGCTGCTACACAATAACTTAATTTGCTGAACAGCAGTCTACTGGTGTATGCATGCTTTTACAAAACTTAGCAAGTATGTAGGTAGTAATGAATTCTACAGAAGCTACTTTAAAACATAGAGTTTCTTAATAGACTTACAACGTCTATTTCTTTTGGATTCCTTCTATACAATCCTGTCTGCAATACAGAATATTTGACTAACATGTTGTAAGAGTTAAAAGCTACCTAAAGCCACCAACTTTTGGTTGGGCTCTATAGGACTTCTTTTAAAAAACAAATGGGAAATGGGGGTGTGTGTTTACAATTTTTACCTTGGTTCTCTGCTTTTGTCCTTCAACACGGAATTTTTTGCCCATTTATGTTCTTCATGTTTATGTTCTGGCTTCTACTGAAATCAAATGTGATTCTGCTTTATTTTTTTTAATTAGAAACAAATAAATAAAAGGACTGCTATGCTTGTTACTTAAAAATCTGCTGGTTGGTCTGCTGTTTAACCAAAGCAGCAAACGAACGGAAAAAAAGACATTTTTTTGGAGATTTGGAGCGAAGTGAGATCTGGTTTTGAAGTGGGAGTGGATTGCTAAAGGATATAGCAAAAGACGTGTGACAGCCTTAAACTCTCACTCCTTTCCTTGTAAAAGGCAGGAAATTCCCCAAATTTTGCAAGGTATCTCTTGCTTTACTGAGCTTTTAAAAATAACTTCCTTAAGTAATGGTGTACTTTCCTTGAATAATTTTCTATTACGAAAAGCTTGAGAACGTGACCTCAGGACTCCCAAGCGGCTCACCGCCCTGGGGCGGAGGAAGAAGCCCAAACCCATGATTTTCACGCTAGGTGATTTTTTTTTGGGGGGGGGGGGGGAGCGCTAACCGGGGCGGCTGACGAGGCCCAACACCTCACTCTGCCTGCAGCCTCAGCAGGCCCCGGTGCCAGGCTTTCCTGCGGCGGGTCGGAAAGAGTTTTGCTGGCGCAGAGCCTGGAGCCCTCTTGGGGGGAAGAGGGCCGAGGTTTGATCAGCGGGTTTGGGAGGCTTTTAGAGAGGAAAGCGGCCGCGCCAGGCGGGGCGGGGCGGGGCGGGGGGGGGGGGGGGTCAGGCCGCGTCGCGGCCCCGTCGGGCGGCGGAACGCTCGTTAGCGGGACGCAGCCCGCGGCGGGAGCGCGGCGGCGGCGCACCGTCTGCGCGGCGCCGTTTCCACGGCAACCGCCGAGCCGCGGCCGGCGCGGCAAGATGTCGGCCGGGGAGCCGCGGTGTGGGGCGCGCTGCGCTTTCCGCGCCCTGCCCCAGAAAGCCTTCCCCGGCCTGGAGAGCCGGGACACCCGGGACCGGCTCCTCAAATGGTGGGAGGGGGGAGCCTGCTGGTCCGTGGAGGCTTCTCGGCCTCGCTGGGTGGCGGGGAGAGGAGAGGCGGGAGCGGGCCGCGGGGGCCGCGGCAGCGCCCTCAGGGCGCCCGCTCCGCAGAGGCGGCCGGTCTGTGGCCTGTTTTTTTGATCTTCGTTTATCCTCGTTTTCCGGAATTAGACAAGGCCTATTTCGGCTTCACGAATTTGCTCAGATGCTGCGTAAGCAGCGTTTTTGCTCCCCCTACCCCTTCTTGGGGCATTGGGGGGATTATAAGAAGGGACGATAGAGAGAGGAAGAAAAATGCATATAATTATTTGTCAGGAGAGAAGGACTTCATATAGTGTATCTAGACCAGTTTGCAGAGTGAATAATACCCAGTGTGTCTGCAGAATACTGCATCTCATGTTTCCTTTTCAGGTCCATGCAAGGCAGGATCACAGCACAAGCATTCAGTTTTGACCAGCCATTTAAGCCCTATCTGAAGGATGAATTTGTTATGGTAGCTCTAATTCCTTTATATTTAAATTCACTGTTTTGTGTGTGTGTGTGAAATTATAGCTATAGGAAACCTGCATAATGGGAAATATTGTAGCAGTGTTCACATGCTATTTTGGCACAGTCTACTCACTGTCTTGCTGAAAGTAGGTGGTTTAGGTGTGGTGCTCAAAGTCTTTTTTTGTGGATTAGCTGTATTGTCCAGTGAAAATATTTTAGTCCGTACTAATGTTTCTCTCTTTTAAGAGGGAACAATTTAGTCATTCAAACCCAAGAATGGCAATCTGAACTGGATGCTGATCTTGGCCACCACATTTAATGCTGGGAAGCCCACACAGGGATAGGTTTTAAACGGTGTACATGCAGTTAGTACCCTTGGTAACAGCTATTCTTGCTTTGTCACCGTAACTATCCTGGGCAATTAGACATGCATGTGTACCCCATTTCTGAAAATGCAAGATTTTAAAACTTACTGTACACCATTATTTTATACTGGAATTGTGGGCTCTCAGTTTTTTGAGACTCAGTTGTCCTGCTGACTTATGTTTGCTATTTTTGTTGTCTGCAAAGTAAAATGCGCTTTTCTATTTGAAGAGCGAAAAAAATATCATCTGTAGTTTTAAAAACAGTGAATCTTTTTTTAATTTGTTGTATGGATATTTTATATTGTTATCGCAGAAGAAGAATTCAGAATTCCCTGACTGAATTCACTTGATATTTTAAAGAAATTCACTGGAAAACGTTTCAAATGATTGAAGTTTACCAAAGATGCATTTACCATCTCAATGCATGTCTCTTTTGAATTAGAAACATAAAAATACCACTGTGAAATGAAGAACTCTGGGTAGCTGAGAATTGATTTGAGAATAAAGGGACCAAAGGGACCATTACATTACATAGCCTGATCTGTCTATATCCCAGAGAGGTGATGCAGAGACTGAAAAATCTGTCATTTTCCTTAGCAGCTTGCTCAGTGATTGTTCACTCTGGTTGCATATGTATGCGTATGTGTGGGTTTTCTTAATCAACTTATTAATCATGATAGCTATCAAAATCGCTATGCAGGTCTCATTTTTTTAATAGGTAAATAAAAACTGATAAATTAATAAGACTGACCATTTTAAATCTTAATGTGGAACATTTTCTCTGTTGCTTCATTAACTTGTGGATTTCTCCTGTACCTGTTTAGTCATTTTTGTGTGTCTCTACATGTCTACAAGCTTCAGCTTCCTTTTCAAAATTTAGATATTAGAATCATACTTGGCCTTTCATTTTGAGCTCAACAGCATTACATACAGAGGTAAAATTGCTTTCTCTCCTCTTCTTTTTTCTGCAGCTCCAAGGATTTCATTCATCCTCTTTGCATATTCTTTAGTACTTTTCTATAAAAACCTCATACATAAATGAAAATATCTTGAATATATAAAGACACTGGCTACACAAAGCTACAGAAACATGTATTTGGTGGTATGATATTTTGTATCCAAACTACAAGGTCTACTTACTAATTGGATCCTTATAATTTGTTTTAAAAATATCAAAGGCAATGTATGATGATTTTATGTTTCATTTTATTAACTCTTATCTCTTATTTGAATTTTATAGGCATTTTTTAATGATCAAAATGTGAACTCCAGTTTAAAGTTGCTTTCAGCCTCAGGACAGTGGACTACATTGGGTAAACTTAGAATAAAATAATATTAAAGAAAATAGTCTCTGTTGTAACTATTTTCTTCTAGCTTATCATTTTGTAATAATGGTAATTCAATGTCCATATCTTCGTCTGGTTGAAATATCTTAAAGAATGATTCCTTTTATTAAACAATAGGAAAAGATTCTTACCTAGTTTGTTACTGAATTGTCAAGTTTTACGCTTTTTTCCCTTGAACCCTGTATTGATCCATAAATCAAGTTACTGGAAGTGTTTGTAAATGGTCTATAACATCCAGTTGACATGGTCATGTTGTATCCAGACATAATCAACTGTGCAGTATTCATGGAACTACTACCTTATTCACAGATATTTGGAGAAAGACACTCTTCTATGGATGCAGCCATGCTACTTAGAGCAAATCGAAGATTATTGCTGTATTACAAATTGAAGTTCAGGGAGCAGAAGATTAGGTAGAGCACACTCCTGAGATTGCATAAATACACTGTTTGTACAACAAGAACAACCTAGCTGCAGGAAGAGAGCCATGTGATAGGTTGCTCTGTTTGTAATCATAGCATAAGAATGACTTCTCATTTGTTGCCATATCATTAACTGCTTATAACAGTTGGTTATGTCTGTAGATGTAGATGACACATTAAAGGAAAAAAAGACCAAACAGAAATAGCACGTAAGCTTGTGGCAGCACTTTATAATTGCATTTTTGGTTATGTAAATGAAAGTGTTAAAGTTTCATGCAAATTGTGTGTGATAATGTAATGGGATTTTATGCATAATATGAACTCTCACATCGCCCCAGTAGTTTTCCTTTATAGGTATATTTAAAAAGGGCATTATGGGAAGCACTCAGTTTTTCAGTTTGCCTGTGAATAACTTTATTACATGTAAATATTTAATTAAACTTTGGGAATTTATTTACTTTTCCATTTCTGCTCTGGAATTGGCATAAGTATTCCCCACTGTATACTGTGATGCTAGATGTTGCCACCTTTTTGCCAGCAAAATCAATTTTTCTAAGGTGCTGTATTGGGATGTTAAAACAATTGAAACAGAAGATGCAAAGAATATCTCTGCCTCGAGTTTCCTGTCAGGTGCCTCTTTCATTCTGGGAAACAAAAAGAAAATAAATACATTTCAAAGCATGGGCAACCCTTTTTCTTTTCCTGCTTTGGGCAAGAATCTTCTTAGACTATCTGTCTAGCCTGTGACTTGCTAGTCCCTATAGTGAGGAAGGTCAGTAGGTTACATACCTCATGTTAAAAGCAAACGGTCACTTGCCAAGTATCCCAGCTTCTTAACTCCTGATTCTCCTGAATCTATCTTAACATGAAAGTAATACATTTTATTCTGAGGCTGGAAGGGCTCCCTCTCTAAGTCCTGAACAGCTGGTATACCCCATTTGCTCTTAAAATTTCATCTTCCCATTCTTTGCCTATTTTTGGTGAGGAATGTTGGCACATTTTTCTATACTTAGTCTTCATGTGCATTTTTTTAAAATATAGTAAGAATAAGCTTTGAGGGGGAGGAGGTACAAAATCATCTTCCAGTATTTTCTTCTTAGGACATTTAGTTAATCCACATATGCTGTTTACTTTTCACTGTGGAGTAACTCTTAATAACAAGTTTCTTTTCTTGCAAGAAGATAGTGGAAATGGGCTTATTTTGGTTTTTAGAAAATCCGAAGAAAATGG
Organism: Apteryx mantelli; assembly: GCF_036417845.1. Classification (NCBI taxonomy): domain Eukaryota; kingdom Metazoa; phylum Chordata; class Aves; order Apterygiformes; family Apterygidae; genus Apteryx; species Apteryx mantelli. Next base: position 16,596,245 of record NC_089978.1, read on the forward strand.
CATAATCTAGGGTTCAAATTTATTCTCTTGCAAACAAAAAATGCTTTTTTTTTTGCAGGGAGAGATATTCAGGATGCATAGTATGATAAGTGGGGTATAGGTAGTTTCTTAAAAAACTCATTCTCCCCTCTCTGTGAGCTTGGGCAGAACATGTTTATGTACCCACATCAACAAAGCTGTATCTACCTTGTAAGATGCTGTCAGCATTATATAAAATAATTACTAGAGTGTTTATTTTCATAATCCTTTTGTTTTCTTCAGGCTGCAGTCCATTTTTTCCTCTAACTAAAATGATAAATTATCTTTCTTTAGAATCCACATGGTCCTGGTTTCACTTTCATATTTATCTCTACCTCTTCTCTGTTACTTGCCTCTCTCCTTTCCCTAAAATCTATGTGTTCTTTACTACTTTTTTTTCCATCTCTTATCTCCTCAGTTTTGTTCTTCTCTTTATTCTCATCCTCACCTTAATTTAATCAGACCTTAATGTCCTCAGTCTCCATCTGTTAGGTCAAAAGGTGTCATAAAACTTGGGGTTCCCCAAGTGTGCAAGCTGTACTCCTGCCCCCTCCGCCCCACCACATGCTGCGCTTCTGGATAGAATCCGCAGTAGTACCTTGTCTAAATGACTCCAGCTTTAAAAGGAATTGAAATACAACCTTTTAGGTAAAGAGTACTCTGTGGTAGTCTCTCTTCTGCTTTATTTGATTAGACAGATACTTTGTTTTATTACCCCTCCTCACACCACAATTTTTTGCCTGTTGTCGGAGGGATATATTTTCCCTCCTTCTTGGTTACTCCTCAGAGTACCTGATAGTTCTGTCATGTGCTTTAAGCCCCCCTCATCTCTTCCTCTCATTTTTCTAAAATGGAGACAGCAAAATGAAAATGATTTGATGCGTATAAACTTACATATTAAGTCTTGCATTTTTAAATAGCTACAATGAAATTTTAAATAGCAGTTTTTCCTTTGACACATTATTGGCCTTGCACCTGTCAGCAGTCTCAGGGAGGCAGGACTGTATCTGCTTAAACTCAATTAACACTTGAGAAGTTATCTTCAAAGGTATAGGGATACTGTGTTTTGTGTAAACAGAAGTTTAGTATTTGCTTAAGAAAGACTCTTAGTCGCCATACGTGCTTCAAGCTCTAATGATTGCTGTCTTTAGAATAAGGTTTAAAAATCTTAAGTCAGCAAGTTTTCTAGACTGCTATTGCAGGTTTTCATTCGCTAAAATTTTAGATGTCATTTGAATCAATAAATTGTTGGTCTGCATCTTTTACTTTTAAATACCATCTTTTTAATACCTGAGCATTAATCTTGCATTATGTGTTCTATATTTAATTGTTTTGTAAATAGTAGGTTGCAGGAGGTTTCCCCGAGGTACAATTTTTTCTTAAGCTTTGGAGGAATTCTGTTTTTCTTTTTTTTTCATGTTTAAAATACGGAGGAGACAACTTAGAAATAGATAGGGGGAATGGATCTCATTTGGGATTTAGCTCCCCATGTTCATTTAAAAGCATACTGGCAGCACTTTATAGATGTTCCAGAACTAGCTGTTATAAGAAGTTCTGCTTCAGTACTTCTCAGCTCTTTGTTTTCCACTCACAGAGTTGTCACAGAGTTGTCAAGACATTACTTCTGCCTATTTTATTGCTCACTTTTACAGTGTTATTAGAACTGGTTATTCTTCTCCAGGAAATTCTGAATCTCTAATTCCCAACCTCACCTCTGAAATGGAGAATAGGAGCTTCCAGCACATTCAAACTTTTTTATTTACAGTTTGTTTTTCTAAGCTACTCAATAGGTAACAGAACTCTTGACTGATCTTTCCTGATGGAAGTTTTCATAAAATCTTGTTTTGGAGCAGAACATGTCTCCTCCTTCCCCTAACCCTAACCCCTCCCCCACCCCCAAATAAAATCCTAACAATGTGAAGGCCTATAAATAGCTGAATTTCTTACACTTTGAGCTCAATAACTGGGAAAATGTAAGATATGGCCTTTGTTTCAGATCATTTAACATCGGATGTTATTAATCTTGAATCAGTTTTTAATTCATGGGTCTTTCCAAAATCATTCCTGTGTTAGGGCTGATTCAATTCCTATTAAATCTTTTATAAAATTTCTATTTATATGAAGGGAAGTCTGACTGAGAACTAGAAATTAGAAGAGTCTTGGGGTGAGGGGGTGAGAGGAAGTAAAAGCAAATAAAAAACCCTCAATAAATCTTTTTCTAAGGTTTTGGTGCCCCAAGTCATGTTTGTTCTGACTTGTGATTTTTATTTTATATTTTGATTATTTTTTGATAGTTACCATGTAGACAGCTAAGAGAATGTCCTGTAGAATTTCTTGGATAACAAGTACCCTTTTCCATAGCCATATATGTAAATGTGAAGCCAAGCAATTAAATAGCGTGCTTTTTCCTATAGTTGATTTTCTTTGCATCATATTTTCCCAGTAAATTAATTGTATAATTTCATGCCAACATTTTCAGTTTAAGTACAAACACATTTTCAAACAGTCAATTTGTAGATTCCTTTAATTTTTTTTCTTAAGAGTGATCAGATAGGTGGGACTGTTTACCCAAGTTTAGATATCAAAATACCAACCCTACTCAACTTTTGAATAAATGATCTCTATGTAATAATATATGGGAGAAATCCCAGGGATTTTGGGGGAGTACAGGGAAAGAGAAATGTTAGGCTATGCTATGCTTGCAAAGATTGAAATCAAAACGGAATATCACAGATTTATGCTCTTGGAAGCATTACAGTATGTACCTCCCTTTTTGACATGTTTCTGTTCCTGAAATATTGTCATCTAGAGTGAAATTTGCACTTTTTCAGAATATTAGTCTTCAGTGATTTTTTAGGTCAGTTTGGCAGGACACTGCTTAATTTTATGTTTTGGTATACAGTCAACAGCCTTCTGATATTGTGATGTTGCTGACTAGTCTCCCATAGAGGGAATCTACAGGGGAGAAAAAATAAACTCATGGAAAGTTGGAATTCTGTGAATATTATCTCTGCAGAGCTGTATTGCCCTTGTGCTCTCCCTTGCGCTCACATTCTCTCTGTCTCCCTCTATCTGTGTTTCCCCACCCTGTGTTTTAGAAACCCCTTGAAAGGTATTGGGGGATGGCGACTCAAAGACGAGTAGAGAATGCGTTCTAATGTTTGGTTTGAATACTTGAACTGTGGAGAGCAAAAGGAACTGAACTGAGCCCTAAGCTTGTTAAACATAAGAGTCTAATGCTGTTTGAGATGTCATAGGGTGTCCAACATGTGCATACAGCTTTGTAGGTGTGATACTGTATATAGAAAAGATATGTGCCCTTATGGGCTGGTACCTGGTTAAATAAAATACTATAGAACATCTCCAGTGGCACTTGATGCCTATGTCTGAGCAAGGGGATCAAGCTTCTGATGGCTTGCGAGCACAGAAAACAGACAAATGACAGCAGAATGTGCTCTCTACTTAATGGCCGCAGAGAGAACTCTCACAGTTCATGCAGGGAAGCACTGGCTACATTTTTATTTTCTTGGCAGAATTTTGAAACGTGATACAGCCAGCTAGTAAAGCTTACAGTAGTTTTGTAAGCTAAAAAATAACTTTCCAAAAAGTATGGATATATCACTTAACATACAGAATTGTGTCCGTTTTTAAAAAGCGTTAAATCCCTTTTTTACTTTGTGAGGAGTTAGTAGCAGTTAGTGACTTTTGTACTTCAATCCAAAGTTGGTGTTTTCTCTTCAGATTCTTTAAGGCTGAAGTTACAGAATTATGATGTTCTAAGGTGTGGTGTTGAGTTTCACATTGTGTTTTATCTATTATTTGCTTTGATTGATAGCATTACCAACAGAGGGAGCAAATGCACGAGCCTTCATGTAAGGTAGCGTTCAGATGGATTTAACGTGTTCTTTGCCCTTGTTTCTTTCTTAACTTTCTTTGTTTTTTTGAGGGGCTTTGTGATTAAGTGTTGTACCTATGTGATCTTTAATGTTTTTTTAAAGAGTATGTCACACACGACCATTTAGAGAAGTTAATTATTTCGGTGCTCTATCAAATTACGAATTAATATGAAACCACTAGCATGTGGAAATTCTGCTGTTCTATTTAACAGAACAGACTTGAAGTGAAGCCTTCCTATTGTATTCCAGGTTCCAAAGTGATAAAAACCGAAGCTACGGTAGTGCCGTGTACACAGATTTCAATGTCATTTTTTGATCGTCTGTACACGGAAGGAGTTGTTAGAGAAACTGGACATATTGTGAAATGTTATGATGAATATTATGGTGATATGCTCATCTCTGATGAATTAAGGAAGGTCAGTATAGCACTCTAATTTCTTATAAATGTTCATACTCTTAGTTACTGTAAGGACACATTTTTTGGCATTTTTTTTCTTTTGATATGTGCTTTTCAAGGTAAAAATAGAGATCTATAGCCATGTGATATAAGTGACTGAGGTACTCCAGTTCCCAAGTGTGTCAAGACAATTGTTATTTTTGAGTTGGTTCCTCTTTTCTGTTTAGGTGGAGGGGAAAGGTAAAAGCTTCTTCTGCTCACCCTTTTCATAAGTAGTCACTACCTGGGAAGAAAACAAATGCAGCTCCTTTTTTGCCTAGGAGAGGAAAACAAGTGGTGCTAGTGGAAAGTTCTCATGATACCCAGAGCTGCAGGTTCACCCTTTGTTCTAAATAGTTTATAAAATTGAAAGTGCTCAATAGCTACATCCTGAAGCCTTCCTGACCAGGATCACATGTGAAGAAATTTAAGGAAAGGCATCTTCATGTATTTTGAACTGAAACAAAGGAGAGGAAACTATGAAAAGGGAAATGACTTTGAAGTGACCACTGAAAGAGGACCTCAGTTTTAGGGGTCTTTTGGAGGACTATGTAAGTAGTTCAGGTTGATGATAGGAACCTTAAAAGAAGCATAATTTTTCTGTTGATTTGCTTCTTTAATGATTGTCTCCCCTTATGCTTTAATGGTGTTGAACTATGTATATTTAGTAGCATTTACTTTCAGGTAACATAAGCTCAAATAAATATAACTTCCTGAACAGTCCTGCAAGGTAAAAATTGTTTGGTACATTCCAGTGGAGGTTTTAGAGAGCAGATTATTTTGAAAAAGAACCTCTCGAACAGTAGCACCTTCTTAATCAACATGTCCTCATTCTAAGTGTTTCTTTTGACTGCATAAGCCCAACCAAATTTTTATTACTTATGTTTGTTTAGCATTAGCAAAGCATAGGCTGGGAGAACTGGATTTTGCTCTTCCTTGTAAGAAGTACTTAATAATTACAGAGTTGCAGTCATTTGCACTTGGCAAACCCTTCGAAGACAATGTATTTGAGCCAGTGACACTGGTTACAGGATGTGGCTTGAAAAACTGGTCTGTCTTGTGAAGTTCTGGAAAAAGGACAGAACTCAAACTCATGTTTGAATCTCAGATTTGGTTTGTAGACTAGCAGTTCAAAATACTATGTATTTACTTATAAGTTGGGTATATTGGGTTTTTTTTTTTAATTAAGAATATTTGATGTGAAAAGCAAGAGGCAACATTTAAAATGAGATATCATTAGGATTTTAGTCCCTTTTTGTTTTCCTCCCCTTGGAAGGGATGCATATGTCTGCATTTGAAAGTTGAAGGATTCACATTTATTCGAAATGAACATGATTCCCAGTCATAAGACTTAAGATGACAGAAAGAAATAAGCGTCAAAATCTTCCAAAAACTGCCTCAAAGCTTTAGGCTGATTAGTCAGCATCCTAGAATAGTAGACTGTAGGGGGCAGCAGACTGTCTAGTCTGCTTCTGTCAGAGTGGACCTCAGCTGCAAAACTTTACTTTTTTTTTTTTTCCTATCTGCAATGTCTTCTCCTCTTGCTTCCACCAAGAAAGGGATTGAGATGTGCGTGAGGTGGCCATCAACAGCAGTTGCTGCCCCAGCCCTTTTCTGCTCAGTTCTGTAACAGTGTTATAAAGAAGGCCAGAGAGTGTTAAACTCAAATCTAGCTTTGACCCATTTGCATCTGCTTGTATTGGTATCTGCAGTTTGGCTGATGTGACTCAGCCACTTTGTAGCCGTCCTGAGTTACAATTCCTGTCTACCCTTGCAGTGGGCAGTGTTGGGTCTAATCTAGGAAGACTTCTGCATTCATGTAATATTGTTGCAAAAGGTAGGTGGGACACATGGAGGCAGTTGAATAGCATGTCCGGTTTATACTTGGATAAATGTTCACTAGCGTCTGCAGTAAAGAATAGTGTGAATGTGAGTGATTGCCTCTGGATTCCCTTAGGAATGTGCGATAACAGAGGTAGTCAAAGTTATCAAAGACAAACTAATTGGCAGTGATCAACATACCAAATATACCTAGATTATTTTCAGATTATTGGTTGTTTCATTAGCATGATGAACCAATGAATTACCAGACTCTTGAAAAATCTTCCCATATCTCTTGTGGGCGCAAATCTGACAGTTGATGGTTCTGCTAATAAGATTTTATGTTGTATCTATAAACTGTGAACATGATATTAATCGCATCATTGGGAAAAGAATTTCTACTTGGAGAAAAGTGTTTATTTATTTCCATCTCTATTTCCTATATTTTATATTAATATAAACTCTGCTTAACATACAGAAAAGTAGCTGTATTATTTATGTATTTAATCTCAAAGAGATTATTTAGATATATACCTATTTGACCTTTTTATTATATTCTTGTTCCATAAGGCCTTGCTTCTGGAAGATTCAGACCATTATGACTTATTCAGTCAGTCAGATCGCAAGGAGTTTCTGTTTTGTCTTTTTAAGCATCTTTGCCTTGGAGGAACTGTCTGTCAGTTTGAGGATGTACTTGGCCCATACTTAGAAACTACAAAAGCTTTATATAAAGACTTGGTAAGGTAAGTGTTTTCTGATTTTGTACAATTACATATGTATGTGTTGTGCATAGACACTTAGTGTCTATTTGTGTAAATGCTGTGCATTACTGCTTTGAAAATTGGAATGTTTTTTAATCAGTCTTCAATCTCATTTATGTTCAAGTATTAAAATAACTTGTAACAATGATAGCATTTCAATGGCAAAGTATGTACAATTTTAATGGCAGCTGTCCTAACTAAAAACATTTTACTGTATTACAGATATGGTCACTGATGTTTTATAATTCATTCCCATTTTGGAGATTTTTGTTTCTGTAATCCTCTACTGAAAATAGGGCATGCTACTGGAACTAGATTGTGTTCAATTATGTTCAGTTGTCATTGATATAATTTCAACTATTGATCTTGATAGATATATACTTTTGGAGTATTTTCAAGCTTTTGGTTTCATATTTAAAAAAGTTGAAATACTTTAGTTGAAATTTTTTGATCTTTAAATATTTTATTCCAGCTGATTTTTTTTTTTTTAATACAGTTGGATTTTGCCATTCTCAGGTCAACAAATAGTACAATGACACTGCAGTGTAAAGCTAAGGGAGTAGAATCTGGCTGTTGACATGACATAGTGGACTAAAACATTTTTGGCCCTGGCTGGTGTATGGAATTGTTTGGAATTCATTTATTTTTTGCTTGAGAGGCAATTGATCACAGATGAAAATTCAGAAGAATGGCTATTTTTTCCTCTGTTTTGATATACACATATGGTGAGTTCTCTGACTGACAGAATTTCTTATTTCCCAGTTAGTGGGAAATGGAGTGTAATTAACAGTTATACAAAGACTCATTCCTAGCTGAGCTAACAAGAATATAAAAATCATCAACAATATTACTAAAATTTAGTAGTGTTATATTTTGCCACCTACGGTAAGTATAGGTGGGGATGGTATCAAGTGCAGTATTAGCCTGAACAATGAAAACAATAGCAGATCTCTGATATGTGGGATGGTACAAGAACTCTGATAACATGGATACTAAGGGATGCACTGAAATGTGCAATACAAAGACTTCAAATTGCTTAAAGTAGGAATTGTGATTTTTTTCCTCCCTCAGTTGTATTTGGTATGGTGTCATTACCCATTATTATTTCATCTCCTGTTTTAAGACAAGGAAATTAAAAAAAAAACATGTGCAAGATATATTCATCACTGAGTTTGTTCTTAAAATGTCTTTGGTTAAACTTAAGAGTAAAACTTAGATGGCTGAATAAAGATACAGTGAAAGTACCAGATCCAGTGATTCCTGCTCACTTGAGTATTTCCTGACTTTCTGTAGCACTTGTGTAAATGTAGCTTGCTGTATCCAAACAGAATATAAAACCCAGAATACTTGGCTCTCTTTTTGGAATTTTTTGTAATACTTAAGCAAAGAAGCTTACAGAACTTTAATTACCTCTAAGCAGCTTTCAGATTTTCTAATTGTCCATACTTTCCAGGGTGCAAGTTGATTCAGTCCTATGCTGTTTTCCAGGCTTATCTAAAATCAATGATTAAAGTAGCAGTAGAACAGTTTATACTTCTGAAAAAAAAAAATGAAACGAGAAACTGAGTGATAAATCCATTCAAAGAAAATTTTAGAAATAACTAACCTGTATTGCTGCATTTATTAGTTTGGATATTATGATTAGTCACCGATGATTTCTTATTAGTGTGAACTTAATTTTTGGCATTATCATAATATCATACATAGAGAGAAATCAAGTGTATTGTTCAGAAATGCATAATATGACAGAAAAGGATTTATCAATTCATCACTCACCCTCCCTTTTCTTTTAAATAGTTCACTCTGCACTTGAAACAAGTTGTTTGCTACTCTAATCCTTGGCCTTAGTTCCCTCTGCATTGACTACAGCTGTTTCTGATCTTGTGTTGTTAAATGACCTATGACAAAGTGCCAAATCTAATCAGTTCTTTCACTTTCTTCCTTTCTTTTGCTATTTGGTTGGGTTTTTTTTTCCTAAACAGGTTAAAGCTTTGTTCTGAAACACTCCTCTTCTTTGCCTTCATATTTCCTTTTCCTACAATAAAACTTGATCAGGATATTAAGTAGTTCTTGTTATAAAAAATTTGCATCTGCCAAAACTTTGCCCACATTTTCATCTTGCTTTCATGATTTGCATTTTCTGTCCCCTCAGCCTTTTCTGTATTGACTCCTTCCATGTTTCTGTGTTTTTTCTCATGCCTGCTTCTTCCTTCCTTTATATGGTATCAGGAGAAAACCTTTCAAGGTCCATTACATTGTTTGTTTGGGTTTTCTTTTTTTCAGCTGTCAGCTTTCTTTCTATCCTCCAAAGTTTTAAATATATCTATTCACTTCACCTGATATAACTATTCATCTGCCATGTATCTCTCCATTTCCTTGTCTATAATGTCTGTTGTTTTCTCACTGTCCAATGGAGATAGCATTAACCCTGACTAGCAATTGAAAAAGCCCATCACAATTTAACTAAATCTTTTATCTTGCTCCCTTGATACTAAGTTCTTTGACAATCCCATCAGAAAAGCTTTCAATCTTGACATTTCAGACTCTGCTTTCTCTCCCCCCTTCACCATCACATTTGTCTCCTGCTTTCTTTCTTTCCTCCCAGCCCCCAGTTTATCCAAAGTGGTGGTGTTATTCTGTTACCACCTTCCTAAGAGAAAGCAAGCCGCTGAATGGATAAGCAGAATGGCTTTGATGAGGAACTCTCATGCCACAGTCTTTACTTATTTCATTTCTAATTTCTGGTCCATGCTGTGCACTATAGCACTTACTTCATTTTTTTAGAAATTACAATGGACAATAAGGCAAGGAGAATTACTTACTCGTGACATCTTATTTTCTGTAAACTATTGCACATGACAGTAATGGTCTTGTAAATTCTGTCTACCAAACATTCCACTTTCAAATTCTTGTTGAAAACCTGCTTTTCCTTAAATTCTTCTATTCTAGACTGTTGTCCTGTGTCTGGTTTCTTTTCATCATGGATTGCAATATCATGGTATTTAAAAAAAAATCTATAAGTAGAGCTACTTTAAAATTTTAATTTTTAAGTTGTGAGCATTCAAAACACTTGGTGAAAAGTAAGTGGACAGTACAAAAATTATTACCTGCTAGCTGATGTGCACCAAAAAACTAGAGTCCCCCAGATGAACTGAGTCTAATCATGATACGCTTATATATGTTATAAAACACCAATGTTTGGTCCTGTAACAGTCCTTTTTACAGAAGACCAGTCTTGGCTTAAGCATGAAAAGTCCTACAAAAGTCTGTCTAATGCCCGGAGTGGCAGCCTTTTATGAGCTTTTTCCCACTTCCCTTTCTTACAGTTTCCTGCCGGTAATTCCTCAGTTCTAACTCCAGGGCGCTTAAGTTAAAAATAATGTCAAAAAGCTTGACATTTCATTTTATTAAAACATTTCCATGTATATAACTTTATTATGAGAGAATGCAATAATCTTTTGAAATTAACCCTTCTAGATGTTTTACAAACACAGCTAGAGAATTCCAAATAAAACTATTAAATTTTACTTTGTTAAAAGACTAACAATTACTTTGTAATGTATTTTTGCACAACTTGTTGTCTGTTACTAATTCAGCAGTAATCAGTCTGTGACCAGTTGAATCCATCCAAAATATGAGCATGTGTCATGTCCTTTGTAATGTAAACAATTTTTAAAATACTTTATGTAATATTTTTGGTTTAGTTAAAATTAAAGAACATATTTACATGACATAATATGTTAGTTAAAATATACTATATGAATCTTTGTGATCTCCTAAGTTGATAAATCTTGTCTTCTATAATTAACACCTGATTTTTTCTAATGGCATCTCTCCAAGATGACAGCTGCTACAGTATGTTGTACTTACTGTTCTCTTCTCCTTCCTTCTATGTTTTCTACACACCCTCTACACACCCTTTCCCCTGTAATAAATCAATTTACCTGAAGACACTGAGTTGCTCTTTTTGTGTTTGGAAAGCCTAATAAAATATTGCCAGTAAGTTTAGGATATAAGTAGAACTCAAGTGAATTGAGAGATGGTGAGGAAATTTGTTCTCCTTAAAGAAGAGAATAGATGTACATTACAATGATTAAGGAACTCCCATATTCAATTAGTAGTATAGGAAATAACAATTTGGAAGAACAAAGTGGGATATTAAGAAAATATTTTTATGGGAATATTATCCTCATCAAGAAGACAAGTTAGTTTTTTTCTAAACTTTTAAGGAAAAATACCAAATAAGCATGTCAAATGTAAAGGCAAAATCCTGGTTTCTTTCAAGTCAACAAGAAAAGTCTCATCTGATTTTGGCAGATATATTATTTTGCCCTAAAAGTTAAAAAGTATGTGAAATAAACATTCAGTCTGAAAAGTGACTTACACGAAGCTAACCACAAGGGGAAATTTTCTCAATTTCTAGGCAATGGCATAAATAGAAAGACTTGTTCTCTGTCACCCATTTCCTTGGTAATCCTGTAAGATATACATCTTATATATAATAGAAAAATTAAGAAACCAGAAATTGAAAGTTGTAGTTTTCAGACAAAAGAATGTGAGCCCAAAATAAATTAAATACAACTGTAGCTTTTGAGGGTGGTGACATATGGCAGAAAGTAGTCATCCCGCTAGCCCTCTCTACCTTGTTCTGAAAGTTGTCATTCTCTCAGCAGAGATGGTTAAACAGTTTCTGAACTGCTGCAGTTTAGAGCGCAGTAGGTTAGCATAAACTGACATCCATTTTAGTTTATCTTAATATGCCGGGCTGTAAACTGCAGTGGTTCAGAAGCTGAGTCACGAACCAGTTGAGCTGTCCCTGCTGGGAAGGCAGTAATCTCTAGCGGGGTGGTAAGGCAGACAACTGGGGCCAGTACCAGTTTCAGCAATGCTGTCTTAATCCACTGTTGAGTATATCCACATGTGAATTACAAGAAAAAATTTTGAAGAAGCCTCATTACTGACTCACTACATGAAAGATCAGCTTCACAGTACAGACTTAATGATAATTCATGCATGACTGTCATTACAGATGAAATCAGTAAATCAAAAAGTCAATTTTTTGATGGGGTAAAGAGATCGAATCAACAAAAATGATGGTTGATTTGGGTTTTATTTGTTCTTCTTATAAAAAGAATCTTTGCAAAAGCAGTGGTAATAGGGGACTGCTGTCATAGACAGCCTGGAGCTCCTGTGGTATACAACTGAACTGTGTTTAACACACATCCTCTAGCAATTTGGCTGTATTGGGACCTTTCCTAGAAACTGAACTTGTTTATGATAAGGCAGGTTTTGAGCTATGCATTTCTTACAACTGTATGGAGTATGGAGTTTATAAGGCTTAGCTATTCCACGGTGAGTTAATGAAAATAGGAATCTGTGAAATAGATAAATTCATAGAAGTTACATGATCTAATTTATGAAGAAAGCATCACTTAAAAGCAGACCTGAGGAAAAATGAGACATTTAAAAATATTTAAATATAGTATGTGTTAAGGTGTTGAGATGTCTGGTCAGTCTGCAATAATATCTTAGCATTATTAGTAATTACAATGGAAGAAATAGCAGTTTTCACAACAATCACAGTCTAGCAATATAATGATTCAGTAATCATAATACCATTCTAAGATGGCTAAGATGAGGAAAAAAAAAAAGATCTTAAAACTTAATCATATATTAATTAAAAATGAACTATCAATCATCTGCATTTCTTTACCAGTACTGCTGCTACTTCTTGTAGTCTGTAGTAGATGCCATTCAGTTGCAATTTTTTTCCTCTAAGAATGCATAAAAATTAAAAAATATATTTTAACAACATGTTTAGCTAAATCACTTTCATTATATATCAAAGTGCAAACTTTATATTGGAGTCAGCCAGGCCTGGGTAATATTGGTGTGATTTAGTAGTTGAAAACAGCTAAATCAACCTAGCCCAGATGACTAGATATATTTTCATTCAATAGTTTTCAGTAAAATGTTACAATATCCATATTATCTAGAACTGTTAATACAGCTTTTCCTGGTCCATGTGGCACAAGTTGAATTTTAACTCTTAGCTTGAACATGTTAAAATTTGAGCAAGAATATGGTGCATATGTTCAAAACTTATTTATTAAATGAAGGACTCTAATATCTGTGGTGTAAGTATTAAGCTTGTATTATTTCCCTGTATTTCAGTGTTCAAAAAAATCCAGAAACAAAAGAAATAAGCATTACTTCTGCTGTCTTCAGAGTGTCTGCATATGTAAGTACTAACAATTTTTTGGTACAGGATTTTACTGGAAGTAACATGCGTAACATGAAAATAATGAATTGAATTGACATTTACACAAAGAAAACTTAATATTCATTTTAAAAGGGTTATTTTTACATAATTGTCACCATTCTTTATTCTTGAACCCTTTCTCTGATCTCATCCTGCTTGCAATCTTTAGTAACTCTTCAGCAATAGACACCACTTAAAGTTTTATTTTGTAGCTCACTAAAAATAGGTTTACTGGATTACATTTGTAGTCATGATAGGTATCCAGAAACTAGTTTATAAAAAAAACCAAACGTATCTCTAGGTCTGAGTAACTCTGTTTATATATGTACATGAAAGAGAAGTAAGGATTAAGAACCCACTCTTGACTTTGTAGTTCTGTTTTTAGAAATGTTTTTAGAGAGCTTTCTGGATAGTCTGTATTGCATCTGCTTCTGTAAAGACTGCAAGGCAGTTCAGTAAACAAAAGAGTGAGAATGGTGAGATGGCTACTAACCTCTTCTCCCCTCCCTTCTCACGTCTCATTTCTGTGTGTTTTTCTTGCAAAATCATACATTTACCATAAAAATGAGTTTGAGAAAGGGCTGCATGTTTACTGGATTCAGTGTATCTGCCATTTAATTGTTACAGTAGGTTGAATTACTCCTAATTCTTCTTAAGTAACCAGAGTATATAATAATTACATCAAATAATGTACCCACTTCCAAAAGAAATAGCTGATGTCATTTCAGACTACACAAACTTCCCTGTAACTTGCCAATAGCCCAGTTGTTCATCTGTGGGTCATTGTCTTTTAACTGCTACGTGTGATTCATAGAAGACCTGAAATGTTTTCTAAAAATGAGCACTTTATGGATGTATCACAATTTGCCTCAACTTACTAGGCTGCAGGCTTTAAATTAAAAAAAGAAAAACAATAACAGAAGCCTTGGTAACTTGCTGTTTTTCTGTTATTACTGTTTTCCCCCACATTTCTGGATCAATAATAGATTCACATCAACTTTGTGGACTTCTATGTTTAGGCAGACTTGTTATTTAAGAGCTCCCCTAGCTGTCTTTGCCGTACACTGAATATCATCAGTTAAAAAACAAAGAAACAAACAAAAAACTAGACAACTTTAAACTTTTCAACATTTTGAAAATGAAGAAGTGGATGGGCAAAAGAAAATCCAATGCAAATACAGAGCATGCCATCTCTATAGCCTTCGGGGGAAAATCCCTATAGCCTTTGAGGAAAAATAAGGCTTTACTGCAGATTCTGAAAATATGTGAGGTGAGGGAGAATTCTGAAAATCTGGTTTCCACTAAAGAACATCCTGAAGAATCTTCTCTCAGGAAAGAGTTTATCCCAAAGACATGCTCAGACTTAAAACATGAGGTTCCTTCAAAATGAAAGGCTACAATGTCTGGATTCTCTAAAGGTTCTATGAATCAAAACTCCCTAAGCTCTGCCTGGAAACTACAGGAATGGTGCTTACTGGAACACAAATGTCTTGTGCTTTTGATGAAAAGTTCCTCTAAAGAAGACAACTGTATTTCTGCAGTCGATGCAGTTTCTAAGTTAATTTGGTAAATAGCCGTAGAGTGTGTTAATACAATCTTGATGTGGAGGTGACAATGCATGAGTCATATTTTCTTAGTTTGTATCTGAAAGAAATGGACATAACCTCTTGGCCTTACATAGAAAAAAGGAAGCTGTTCTGGTGAAAGTTGCTTGAGCATCAGCTGAGAAGTTAGAAGAACACACATTTTTGCAAATGAGATTAATAAATGGACAAATAAATGTACTTGTATACTTGTAAAAGTAGGAATGGTATCAGGAATTAAGAATTTTATATAACTTTATCCTGACACTACCACTCCCTTTTTATTTTGTTTAAACTGTGTCTAAGATGACCTTGTTTAGGAAACAATACAAAAAAAAAAAGCCTGTTAAAATCAGATAACACAGAGAGATGAAGATGGCTGCCTTCATCAATATATGGAAAATTGTGTCTCATGCCTCTTTTCTAACAAATCTGTATCCACAGATATGTATCTTAGTAGCATGGGCATGTCAAAAATCAGTGAGGGAAACTGATCTACTCTTTGCAGGTGATATTGTATGTTTAAAAAGCAGTTTCAGGGCAGATTTAGTGTTTAAATAGTAAGATCTCTTAATCTAAATATTTCAAGATATTAGGGTTTAGCTATGAATTTGTGTAGATCTGTTAGTATCAAAATTCTGTAGACCAGGGCATCACAAGAGAAATCATTTTAACTCATGTGACCACAAACTCTATTGAATTCCAAGCTTCACAGCTTGCATATAATGAAACTTCATTAAATCTGAAGTATTTGGATATTAATTGGTGTTTTAGAACTTTCTTTACCTGAGCCTTAACTATCGCAGTGTTAGAAATCTCTGTAGCAGTGTTAGAAATCTCTGTAATAAATAGTTTATCCACAAAGTCTTTTTAAATCTCATTGATAAAATAATGCATTTTTAAAGATGTTCGGCGTATCTTTCTGTATTATGCTACGCATAATCTTGAAATCATCAGCTGATTAGCTATGTTCCTACAAAGACTTAAAACGACCCCACTCTGACATCAATAAATCAATGAAGTGTTACACCAACTCCACATGTCTGAACCAAAGTTCAAACTGGTAAGATTCTTAGTTCATTGATATGCGCCCTGTTACTCTAAAGACAAGAGTAACCCTATGCAAATTCCAGTGTGTTTATGCTAAAATGTTTTAGTTTTTCTTTTTAAATGATCTTTTTACTGACTAAAATTAATTTAAGGAACCCCCCCCCCCCCTTAATTTAAATTAGATTATATTTATTATTTCCTGTTATCAAGCTTAGTATATTCTGGAGTTTCTTGAAATGCCTTATCAACAAAACTTAGCTTGTTTTTTTTCCCTGTTTTTTCCAGCAAAGTTGCAGTGTGCTGTCACTGCTTTTAAACAGTCAAAAACTCAACTGATATTGGTTGATTCATCAAGAACTGCAGACATGGGATTTCCAATAGCAATGGGAAATCAGTTTAACTAACAATTACATTTTGATATTGGTCTTCTCTTCCTTTTTGGTGGACTTAGGTTATTTTTGGATCAAACTCCAAAGCCGTTGTGATGCTGAGTATTGTAAAATCTAACTTAAAGTTTGCTTTCTCTGGTGATATTGAGAATCCAGTGTTTCATACACCCGAATCCCTACAAAATGCCCGAAGACAGCTAGGTATCTTAAGATTGGAGCCACAAAGCTTGTATGCTGTATTGCTTAAAACAGAATACTATTTTTAGTTCTCTCTATTTCACTGTTTTCAAAAAATGCTCAGAATAAATGTATCAAATCTCTATCTGTCTTAAACAATGCTTTTAGGGTGGTGCTTATCTTAAATTAAGATTTATGGTCTTGAATAATTCCTCAAAGGAGGAACATACAGTATAGAGTTCATTCTCTTCTAAATAACAGGAGAGAAGTTTGGATGCCAGTAAGAGTCACTGGATAAAATTCACAAATTGCCCTTGAGGCAGAAAATGGAAACGAGGTCTTTTCCCTCCAAGTTGACTGCCTTAACCACTAAGATAGGGTGTTACAGTTTTCATGATTCCTTGGTCCAAAAAAAGATGGGTTCTGCAAAGTAGAACAGCTTCAACAGAAGAATGAGGGAGATGTGCTTCTAATCTGGAATATTCTGCAGTCTGGGAATTTAAAATTTTCCTGGAGAAAATGGACACTATACTCAATATGGGAATTTCCTCTGGTAAAACAGGAGACAGAATTTACATGTCTTCAAATATTGTGTAAAGGTGGTGGGGAGCAGAAGGAAGCTATTACCTGTTTTTATGCTGTCTGCCTCATACTTGTTCATCTATTAGATGTTCAATTACAAGACTGAATGCATCAAAAAAGGAAACATCTACTTTCTGAATCCAAATAGGATTTGAAGCAGGTGTCCAGCTTTGCTGCCCTGTCAAGACTGAAGCTTTTATTGACATACACAGAAGCAGGATGTTAATTTGAAGAGCCTAGTTCTTGTAGTGTTGGTTGTCAGGTGTATGTAGTTTTTTGGAATGAGAAATTTGGAGTTGTGTCTAAATTCTGTTTAAGCGCTTTCTGAGTATTGGCAAACAAACTTTTAAATAACATTTTGAAGATGTTAATAAGGGATAAGAAGAGTTTTTTTCTTAAATGCAAATATTTAAGACTGAACAGATGCATTAGCAAATGTTAAGTGAAAAAGAATTATTGATAGAACAACTTCACTTATTAATATGTAGTTCCTAAATATTTTTCTATTTCAAAGGAAACATGATTGGATCCCCATATATTTAATCATCTGTATTTTAGGCTCTAATTGTATACTCACATGCTTACATGCTTAATTTTACATTCGCAATTAATTTTACATTTCCATTCAGGTTATTGTCACTATTCAGAGGGATAGAACTGCTTATGTATGTGTTGTAATGTCAGGATCTTAATGGAGATGTTATAATACTGCTTAAGTAAACTCTGTGTGTTTGTTCTATTATGCCGCCAAGTAAATTGTTACAACTGAAACAGAATGATACATTTTATTCAAATTGTATGAATATTCTCATTGGTATCCATGTTGTCATTAATACTGTTTTGTTTTCTTTTTTTGCCTTCGTCTCAGGATGAGAACGGCCTGTGTTACCCTTCAAACAAAAGCCATGAACAGACATTTGCCTATTTGATTGTGGACCCTTTCAAACGACACGTCCACACTTTGTATCATTGTTTTGGTGGAAGCTTATTTGGTACCTAGTTATTAACCTGGTTGTTCCCCAGGTTTGTAATGGGGGTGTTCTTCTTTCTACACGAACTCAAGTAGAAATTGCATGGTTTTCTTAGGAAGAAGCACGTACTCCTTGATTACACAAACTCGGAATGGCGACGTGTTTTACACAGATGTTACTATACGGTTAGTGAGAAAAGTTTTGTATAGTTTTTGTATAGTTTTATTAAAGGCATACTTTGTGAAGCTGTTTGCCTGGCAGTTTTGCCCCCTCTTCCCTCAGCCGTGTTAGCTAATAAAAGGCATTTCTCTACCCGTCTTGTCCCCGTCTATGAATCAGTTCCTCGCCCTTTCGAGATCCGCGACGCGTAAAAGCAAGGAAGGGGAGGCTCCGCAGCCGGCGAGAGCTCCGCACAGCTGGCGGCCGGCAGCCGCGCTCCCGGGCCCGGCGGCCGCAGCCCCGGCCCCCCTCGCCCCCCGGGGTGCGGAGCCCTCCGCGAGGGGGCGCCGGGGTCGCTCCCGCTCCCGCTCCCCTTTGCGGGACCGGGGCAGCCGCTGGCGGAGCGGGCGCCCTGGGAGCCTGGAAGCTGGGATGAGGCTTGCGGGGGGATCGAGTTCTGGTTGACTGAGCGTCTTCGCGGCAGCGCAGCGCGGGCGGGCGCGAGTCGCAGCGGCGCGCCGGGGCCCAGGAGGGGCGCGGGGCCGGGCGCGGGGCACGGCGCGCGAGCCCACGCGCATCCCAGCGCGCGGTGGCGGCGGCGGACTGCGCGCGGTGGTGCGGGCAGCGCCCGCGGTGCGGGGCGCCGGCGGCGGTGCGGGCGGGCGCGCGCGGGAGACCTGCTCGGTGCAGGCTGCCTCCGTCGGATACGGTGCGGGCGGGCTCAGGAGGGGCGGAGCTGGCTGCCGAGAGTGATTCGGGCGGGCGTAACTCAGAACTTTTGTTTGGTGTGTTGTGTGAGTTAGTTTCCGCCGCCGGGACAGAGGCGCCGGCCGGGCTGGGCCGGGCTCGGGGAAGCGCCGCACGGCCAGAGTTGTTTTGCCAGTTGCTGCTGCCGGGTCGGTTTCCCTGCTGAGGGGTAAGAAACACCAGCGAGAGCAGGACGAGCCGCAGCCCGGGGAGCGGGGCATGCGGGGCCGGGAAGCCGGGCTCTGAGTCGCCGAGCCCCGCGAGGGAAGCGCCGGGGGTCCCGCCGGAGCCATGGATCCTGGGCAGCCTCAGTCACAGCAGCCGCCGCAGGCAGCGCAGCCCGCGGCGCCGCAGCAGGCGCCGCCGCAGCCCCCGGGCGCGGTGTCGGGGGCCCCGGCCGGCGCGGCGCAGCCCCCGGGCGCGGGGCCCCCTCCGGCCGGGCACCAGATCGTCCATGTGCGGGGCGACTCGGAGACCGACTTGGAGGCGCTGTTCAACGCCGTGATGAACCCCAAGGGCGCCAACGTGCCGCACACGCTGCCCATGCGGCTCCGCAAGCTGCCCGACTCCTTCTTCAAGCCGCCCGAGCCCAAGGCCCACTCCCGCCAGGTGAGGGGGAGGGGGCGCCCGGGCCGGGCAGGGCCGCGGGCGGGCGGCGGCGGCCTCGGGCTCCCCCCGGAGCTGCTCCCGGCGGAGGCGCGGGGGAGGGGGGCCGCGGCCGGGCGGGAACCGGCCCCTCCCGCGCGGCCGGGCCGGGCCGGGCCGCGGCAGAGCCGAGCCGAGGGGAGGGGGGCGCCGAGGCCGGGACTCCCGGGGGAAGGGGGGGGGGTCGCTTCCTTTCTTCCTCCGGCCGCCTTGTGGGGGAGTCCTGCTCCCTCCTCTTCCTCCTCCTCCTCCTCCCCCGCCTTATTTGTTCTCCACAGAGCGTGGTGGGGGGAGGGGGTGGCTGCGCGGCGCCTCAGGGCGCCGGCCCCGCGGCGGGGCGGCCGTTGGCGACCGTTGGCTCCGACGCGGCCCGGGCGGCGGCGGCGAGGCCTGCGGCTCCACGTCCGCCGGGCGGCGAGCCCCACGGCCGCTCCGCGGGCCCGGCTGGGGGCGCGGGGCCCCCGGCGCTGCGCGGCGCCGCGCCGCGAGGACTGGCCGCGCGGATTCCGCTTCCCGGCCTAATCCCGCGGCGTCCGCCCGCCCCGCACCGTGCGGGAGGGGGCTGCGGAGCCGTGCCAGCCCCCCGACATGGATGTCGCTTTCCACCATTTCATCGCGGCGCCGGGCTGCGCGGAGTCCGTCCCCCGTCGGAAGCGAGTTCCGCAGCCCGGCGCCTTCCCTGCGTGCTGGTGCCTTTAAGCCTGGCCGTGCCGGGCGTCCATTAAATTAGCCGTCGTGCGCTGGGCACGTATGACTTCAAAGTTTAAATCTCGGGGACTTGAGCGCCCACGAGAAACGCGCCCGGCAGCCTGCGGTGCAGGCCGAGCAGGAGGCGTCGGACAGGGTCGGCACCAAGGCGCTGCCAGCGTTTGATCTCTAAGCAGAGCGACTTTTGTGCCAAGACCGAAGTGTTGGTGCAAATATGGCTAAAAGTTAATGTTTAGGTTGCTATTACTAACTTTTTGGAAAGAGGCTGTGCCTACTGGAGTGTTTTTATTAAGTAATGAACTTTGTTGCTAAGCTATAAAGGTTTTATTATTGGCTATTGTCACTTTATCTGTGTAGCCAGTAGGAGTGAAACTTACTCTGTGTACTGGTGCCTGGTACTCTGGTTGTTAAGGGTCTGTCAACATTTCCATTATTAAACTTCTGTTTTGAAGGATTTATAACTTAGCTTCAGAAGTTTACTCCAGGCTGAACCTTGGCACATACATCCTTAGCCTAGGAGTTAATTCATTTTCCAAATACTCGAAAATCAATCTGGCCTTTATATTGTAAGACTGAAAGCAAAATAGAAAGGGGTGGGGCTGAGTCGCTTCTGTGTTTTTCTTTGCTTCTGAGTTGCAGTCCTTTGAATTATTGAATAAAAATCATATCACTTCATCAGGATTAATAACATACTGAAATCCATTGAGGAATAACAAAGTTATTACACAGCTTTTATTCAAGTTATGCAAGTTTTATCACTTCTTCATTATGCACAGCACTGGTATATGTTCATCTACTGCTTGTTGCTGTGTCTTGTTAAATACAGTAAGTGCAGCTAAATGGCTCTCATATTTGAAATGCATTTAACTTCTATGACATTCATACACCGTGTACTTTTAAGCTTAGTGTTATCTCACTTGTGTATGTTACTCTACATCTGTAATGCATACAGCTTAGTTGGATTATTGTTCCTTGTACCAGTTGGTGGTTCTTAAAATATAAACTTAAAAATCCAGCTGAAACTAGAAAATCATTTGTTTTATTGTTGACTGTCTTTTAAGTAAGGCTGTCTTAATTTTCCCTTTTTGTTCATTTGTGCCATAAAAATATTCTGTCTAACAGAAAAAATCCTTAGGTTTCTGTAATTCTTTCTTTTTGTTTCTCAAGACTAAAAAGCACCTCAAATTCAAGTGAATTGTAACTTGCACATTTTATTAAAATCTAAATGTAAGCTAATTCTTTGAAATAAATTTCCAATTTAATATATGAAGCTTTTTCCTCACATATAGACTTAATGAAACACAGAAATGTCAGTCTCCGTAAGAATACATAAATGGGGCCTCATGTGTGGTGCAATACCTTGTGTAGAGAGGTGTGGCAAGGGCTGATATATGCAACTTATTATAGGTGTCCATGTTGTTCTAGTGTATCTGCAAAAAGAATTAATTTGTGAATATATGTAAAAGCCAATATTATTTAAATATTTAGTTTTCAAAGCTGCTTTTCTGTTTTGTGGTGGACGCCTGTCTGCTGATGAAGAAGTTCTACGTACTTATGACTGGCAGCTTTCTGGTGAGGAGTTTTGTGAGTCATTCTGATTGACTAGTAAAACAGTTTGCCGAAGCTTTGCTTTGGATAAAGCATGAGCAAACTGTTTATAAGCCTCACATACCCTTAAAGTGCAGTTTGTGTGAGGTTTAGGAAGTTTTGCGTTCAGTCTTGCATAGTTTCTTTATGGCAGAATTCAGTAGTTGTTTCTCTCTTGGAACTGCCTGGTGTCAGTGGGCAGAGTTCTTTGCTGCTGCTGTCCTTGTGTCATCGTTTAAACCTGTGTAAAGGGTGTATATGTGGGGGTGTCTTCGTTCCCTTCCCCACTTTTCAAAAGGAGAGTGGGAAATAAACTCCAGCGAAAAGTGGGTGCGATGGTAATGGTGCAGTTTGGTGATGAGCTATGCAATATTTTGTATTAGGTCTTTTGACTGGGGGCATGTTTTTCTTTAAACTTTTACTAGGTAGAAAGAACTTTAATTTTCAAAATAAAAATAAATGCAGTTAGAAAATACTTACAGTTAATATTTTTTGACTTGTACAAGAGCTTTTGTGACACTAATTAACCAACCTACTTTGAGGGTCTCCTTGAACAGCAGCAGCTGCAAAATAAACAGAACTTTACAATGGCCAACTTATGAGTTTCTCTTGAAAGATTCCAATAAAGTGAAATGTCTTCCAACAGATGCATTTTTGCTGAAATATAAAAGTCTTAATGGAAATAATTTCACTCCTGACAGGCCAGCACTGATGCAGGGACTGCAGGAGCCCTGACTCCTCAGCATGTCCGAGCTCATTCCTCTCCAGCATCGCTGCAGCTGGGGGCTGTTTCTCCAGGGACGCTTACACCTTCTGGAGTAGTGACTGGTCCTGGAGCTCCATCTTCTCAACATCTCCGCCAGTCTTCATTTGAGATCCCTGATGACGTACCTTTGCCACCAGGTTGGGAGATGGCTAAGACACCGTCTGGCCAGAGATACTTTCTTAAGTAAGTAAAACATGTTTTGAGTTAGCTGTATCTCTACATTTTACAATTTTTGAATTTTAGTTAAATTCATTATGTTTAAAATACGTATTTTAAAAACGTGGTCCTGATTTTCAGTAGGAGAGGAGATCCTGCCACTTCAGTATTTCTCCCATTTCAACTCTCTGCTGTTTCTGAAAATTGTATCTGACTGTGTGAATGTTTATCCTATCTTATTCTTAGTTGAAGAATCTTGTCCATTATATTATATACTAAAATTTAGTGAAATGCAAAGAGATTTTTAAGCAACATGGCTGTTGGATTTGTTGGATCTTGCTAGAGTTCTCGTTCAGGTCAAAATATATTTCTCCCTGTTTTTTTATGATACACCTATGAAAAAATAGAGTAACTTGGAACGTTGTTGGAGTGGGAATATATCAGAAAGACTTTTTTTTTTTTTTTTTTAAGAAGTGTGACGGTGTAGGGATGTAGTCAAAACATTTCTGCCTACTCTGTACTCGTGAGGAAATTAATAAATATATGCATTTGATTGCAGTACTTGGGTCTGTAACTCCTAAAACTCATCTACATTCCCTGCAGTGAAAGGGAAATTGCAGAACTTTTAATGTTGTTTCTTGTTCCTACAGCTGTAGCTTTTTCACGCAGTGAAATTAGTATCACCTTTTCTATAACTGAAGAGAGGTTACACATGCCAGCCATCTGACACGTAATCCATCAGGGAGCATTTTCTTTTATGCTGTGTAGTTTTCTAAAACAGCAGGAGCCTGTCCTCCTCCTGAAAGTGTGCCCACCAAGACACATAATTGGCCCTCAAGTATTTTGACTATATTTTGAATATTTTATACAACTGGAAGGCTCTAAATAATGCATTATATGTCATTTTCAGGGCTGGGAGAGGGGAGGAGCAGCACAGTATGTTATGTATATAAAACATGTTTCAGCCAAGTAAAACATCTGTATTCTTACCTTTCTTGCTAAAACATCATTGTTATTAATATGTGCATTTGATTGAAGTATTTGAGTTTGTAGCTTTTAAAGCTAATCTACATTGTCTGTGATGAAAATGGAAATTGCCGAACTTTTAAAACTTCCTTCCTAGAGCAGCAATGTTTTCACATACTGAAATTAGCATCACTTTTTTTTTCTTTTAATGAAAGGAGGTTACACGAGTGGCAGTTGTCTGACATTATTTGAGCCTGAAAGTTACTTTTTGAACACCATTGCTCTATGTTAGGAATGTGAAAATGAGCATTAGCTAAAGAGGTTGAAGCTGCAATATTTTTTGTGTGAAGTTTAACAAATAAATGCATGCTAGAATGTGAGATCTTCAGTGGGCATAAACAGAATTATTTGGAGCTATGTAAGTTTATATCACATGAAAACTGTGGCTCATTCTGTGCTTTTCTCAAGGCCCAATGAGTTTAGAAATGAAAAGCAAACTTTGTTTTGACTGTGCTAGTGAGAGCTCTTAAAGAATAGCTTATAAAACATGAACACTATGTATTTGATTTGTAAGTTGCACTGTCACAAGTGTTTATTTTTGCTAACACTTTAGATTTTACAGAAAGAGTATAACTGTTTAAGAGATGCAAAATGTCTTTACGCTCTTATAATTGATGTTTTAATTATGCTCATTCAGGTGAAAGCAGAGGGAAGGATTTGATCTTGGAAAGCTTTTCTACAGTTTCATTATTACCACAGAAAATCTTTTCCTTTTTTCTGCAAGTTTTTTTGTCCTTTCTTGGTGTCCTGGTATCCATTTCAAAGGGTCAGGTTTCAGCAAGAACAATAAAGAGCCTGAGACTGGAAAGTACACACAAGTCTGGCAAACTCATCTGCATGAGCAAGATCGTTTGTTCTCAAGCAGACATCCAAAGTAAATGATTGAAAGAGCTGCTAGCTGTGAAGGATGTGTCTTGAAGGGGAAAGGAGTGGAAACAAACCAGGTTGTTAGGAAGAAAAATAAAGGCTGTACTTTTTGAACCTCTCCCTGCTGGGTCACATGCTGACCTTGGGAGATTTTAAACAGCTTAATGAGCTGTTTTCTTTTGGCTTTCCTTGGGTGATGCTGTGGTATGAGAGCATCTAATGAGGACAGTTCTGAAGGCTGTGTTCACACTTGAAGAACATTTGTTGTTCTGAAAGGTTGTATAGTACTATCTACAGGTGAGATCCACCTACTTCATTGGAGTTCGTAAAGATTTATAGAAATGATAGATTTCAAGTACAAGAAAAATGTTTACTTTGTATGACTAAGAAATTCAAAGAAATTTAAGAATTACTTTTAAAAAATGAATTTATATTTCAGAAGCTGCTTACAGTAGCTTTTTTCAGTGTTAAGTTCTATCTCATACCTACAAGCCTGTTAAAACTCATGTCTTGTCTAGCTATAAACTTTTGCTCCAAGCGTGAGTACTCAGATTCCTGATGCTAAATACATTTAACATGGTTCCTTCTCCCATATGCAGATTTTTGGTCTCTATTCCAAGCAATCAGCTTTTTTGTTGGGTTGGCTGCACTGCTCTTTGTTTCCATTTGCTCTGTTCTGTAGCCACTCCATGAACAGTCTGGTATTCAGGCTCTAGAAGGATCTTTGCAGAATAGGTAACTATTAGATTTTTTCCAGATGTCAGTAAGCCTTATGGTTATAGTTATCATAATATACTATACTGCAAACAGAAAAATACAAAATTGAGTACTGTACTTAATACAATAAGGAATACAGTCTGTAATCAGTGGGTCAAGCATTGCATGCGTAGTAGTTCACACAAAGATGAAAAAATAGCGTGTGGGGGGAGAAAATATGTCTGGTCAAATAACTGCACATGCGTGTGCGCACACACACATTTATTTGGCCAGACAGATATTTTATATACACACCACACACATGCACATACATACTAAAAAGAGTGTGAGAGTAGTAGTGTAGGGTCTGAGCCAGAATTATTCTTGTAAATCAGCCTGTCATCTAGATAAATAGACCCCTTTATGTATGAATGCCCAATGTATGATTTGCCGGAATTCCACTCATTAGCGTTCATCTCACTGTTATGAGTAGGACTCTTGAGTATAATTTTCCGTTAGTGAAAATGCAGATGATTTCGAACAGTGAGTTAAGACATGCTTGCTACAGCTGGTAAAACTAATTCTGTTTTTTTTACTGAAATTGCCACTTAAATAGAGCTCATTAGTTAAGACTTGCCTGGTTAGTAAGTGGTCATATCTGAGTCATCTGCACACTTATACTTTAGCCCTTTCTTAAGCATGCTGTAAAGAAGACTTGCTTGGTTTGTGTGGAGATGTCATCTGCATTGCTTTTTAACCACTTCCTGTTAGCCAGCTGCTGGTTGACATTTCAGTGAACTATGGAGAATAACTACTGGATCACTCTCTGGGCAAAAGATAATATGCCATAGTAGTAGCAGACAGCAACTTGCAGAAAGAAAAAGTCTGTTCAACTTTGGCTCAATTTTAGAATTACCATTGTACAATTTTAGAATTAACATTGTATCATTTTGACTTACTGTTATGCTTTTAATTACTACAAAGGTGGTGTAATACCTCTTCTCGTCTTGCAGTGTGAGGAAAAGTTAACTGATTGTCCAGCAAACAGTCTTGTAATTACTTTTCCTACAGGAAGTAGTTCTTGCAAGCAGTTTATCAACAACTTCCTATTTTTTCTGTGAAGTGTTGAATGACTTCCTGAAGGAGGCCAAGGTGGTTTTCATTAGTGTCTGTGGGTGTGTTGGAGGTGTTTACCCATCTGGCAGAAACCTTAAAAATGGATTATTGTTACACACTTCTTAAGTGCTTTGTAAAGAGGTATGGATAGGTGTTACTTTGGATATTGTGAAACCAAATCATTCTAAGGTAATGGGGTGGTTTGTTGTTATGTGGTTTTTTTTTTTTTTTTTTCTCCTGTGACCCAATGTGTACAAGAGTATTATTTCATACATGGAAAAAATAGCCAACAGTGTTACATTTCTCTCACATCCCTGTCTAGAAACCCCAGCACGCCCACCCACCCAATAGCCTCTGTTCCCTTTCTGCTCTCCTCCCCACCAGTCAAAGTAATCTTAGTTTTCCAGGGCAGAAAGTGTTTCTTGAATACTTTGCTGCCACTGTAGTATATATTTTCCTAAATGCCTTAATTTACTGGGGAAATGCACATTCAGAATTATCATTTTATGGGAGTTCTTGTGTTTTTGGTTCTATAGTTCAGACTAGCTTGGCATTAAAAGAATTGTGTTGTTGGAGACCAAAACTGCAACCATTTCTTTTGATAGGTTTGACTACAAGCAGTTGAAGATTTTTCTGTTTGTTCAGTTTAGTTTGTAATAAGTCCAATAAAATAATTTCATTTTATATTGATGATTCTTGACTATTAAAATACTTATAAGATCAATACTCTACAAAAAAAATTCCATGAGATCTGTGCAGAGGAAAGTGGACACTGGCAATTTCAGAACATAACTAAGAAAAGAAATATTAACTCAAATGCTTTTAAAGTGAAACACATTGTGATATGTTTTTCACAATTAAGATTTTTGGTCTTGGAAGATAGTTCTAAGTGTATATCCTTCCTTCTACCTCTCGGTCAGTCTTTAAATCTGTTCTGTGAAATGATGTTGATATAAACTATCTTGAATTTGGAGCTGTACTAAGATTTTCATATCTTTAAAAGGGAGGAGGAACAGGAAGGGCACCAGATCAAGCCTTTACTGAGAGCTAGTAATGCTGTAGGGGAGTATAGGCCAGCTGTAGAAAATATAACTTGATGAATATAATTCTTACAAATCTAAATAAGGTTTGAGTACATGCACTATGTACTCAATAGAAAATAATGGCATACTTGGAAAAATAAGATTGTATTAACACCATTTTCATTAAGGTGGAAAAACATGGCTGTTTCAATTGGCAAATGTATAAAACTAAACCTTTCAACTTCCTTATGGATTTGATCAAAATTACTTCTGATTTAGCTGTCAAGAACACCAGTGTAGTTTTTCTTTATATACTTCAGATATGTAATACTGTTTTACAGCAATGCTTTCAGATCTCCTGGATCAAATTTAAGATCAGTTTTATCTTACTGTGGTTTGAAGTACATTGTAATGTGTTAACAACTATAATTGTCACACAGATCTTTAGTTACTAGTGTTTTACAAAGAGAAGTCTTGGAGTCTCTCTGATCAGTAATAATAGGAAGAGGCTTCTCATACAGGATTAATGCAAATTTGATATTTAAGAAGATGCTTCTGCTATTCTCCTTATTAAAGATTAGGTCAGGCTGTGTTTGCTTAAAAGTAGAGGTAGCATGAAGTTTGTGTGAGCAGTTACTGCCACCATGGAACCACTTCTGTTTGCTCAGGTCTTGACCTCTTCTAAAGACAAACAAGAATCTGATATAAATCAGGATGAGTGTCTTCTGGGCTCCCTTATCCCTTCCCCTTTCCTCTTCTCAATGCTAAAGATGACAAAGAATTATAGCTGATTTTCTTTTTTTTTTGTAGTCATCTGGTTTGTAGCATAGACTAATCTGTAACCCATCAGTCACATCATGGAAATTGCCACTCAATAGAAAGCAGTAAAAGAAAAGGATGTTAATTTGAAAGTTCCCATGAAAGTAAGACAGGCGTTACCCCCCAGTTTTTGCAAAAAATATTTCTAATGGGTAAATGCAATTAAATCCGACCAGTGGCATACGTGGCACAAATCATACCCACTTTTACAAGTTTCGTCTCTTATTACCCTATCTTTTCATTTCTGGAAAGAAGCAAATCAGTAGCTTTAAAATTCCAAATATAAAACCTTCATTTACACTTTGCTCAGTTTCCCTTTGCAATTTTGACACAACAGCTGCAAATTCTTAAAAGCTGACACAGAGCAAGCAAGGTGGATTTTTCACTCAGTTTATCCATTTTTACAGTAGACTTGCAGAGAAATTAACTTACGAGCGCTGGGTGTGCTGAAATGTAACTGCAGATCTAAATTGGGTCACATGTAATATGAAAGCAGAGTGGTTGTTCCTAGTTTGCTCCCAAAGAAACATTTCCACGTATCAAACATAAGGAATTATTGGATGACACCCAGGAGAACAAGATGTGTTACTCGGGGTTTAGATACAAGATTAGCTATTGAAACTAGTCTGATACTAACTACAAGCAATTTCTATCAGGCTCTTAGTTTAGAGTAGGGTCCTCCCCCTCCTCCCAACTAACCAACCCCCTCCCCCCCCCCCAGTGAGGTAAACAGCTATAGAGAGCTATAGAGACCTGTCGGCCAAAAATAAGGATGTTTCTCCTCTTTTTATATGTGGCCAGACCGCTGCATGTGTTTATCTTCATAGCTGGGAATGAATTCAGATGATGTAATTAGATTCAGTTTAACCTCTTGAAACAATTCTCCATATAATTTTGTGTTCTAGTATTTTGGTAAATTCCAACATATTTATATTTATTGTTTGTACAATACAAACATACATATGCAGTAAAATTCATTAATGGTGGAACACACAAGCTTTCACTATTTGTGTAAATATTGCCCCCTCTTTTAAGGTGTTTGTTGGGGGGGGGGGTTGTTTGTTTGTTTTTAAACAGGCTGCCCAGGACTATGTAAACCCTAAAATTTAAATGATTCGGTCTCTTCCTTTTGTAAATTCTGAAGAAAATTTCACTTGGTTGAATGCAGGAAATTTTCGTCGGACGTCTCTGACTAGCAGTCCTCTGCTGGGAGCCCCTAGGACATGATCAGGACAGCATGTAGTTGCCCTGAAAGGCAGAAATGTCTGTAGGGGAAATTTGACAGCCTGGGGGTTTGCCTAATGTGAAACAAATTTGGGGGGAAGGAGACTGTATTGGAATGTTAACAGATAGATGCCATGTAATGACGGGGCATCCTCTCACACATGGCTTGCTAAAGCTCCCTTTATCTAAGGGTATATTTGGAAATTTCCCAGGTGTAATGTATTTTTTTGTTAAGCATCTAAATAGGAATCTAGAGCATGGGAGAAATCTGTCATTATTATGAAAATGGTATCTATTAGCTTATTTTTTGCCAATTAAAACTGGAGTTCTTGGAGAATAGGTGTTTTGAAGTGCATGCCTAGGCTGTGTCACTGTTTCATGGCCTCCTGAAGTGCTTCCTGAAGTCTGTTTTAACAGTGCTCAGCTGGTGTTTTAGCTGGTTTTTAACTAAGCTACTTCAGGCTGTGTTTCAGACAAGTATAGCTAGGTTTTCTAAATTGCTGGTTAAGTCAAGCTAATAATTTAAAGCTGCCTTGTGAAGTAAGACCTTTACCATATACCGTATGTCAGTCATGCCAGTTGCTAAGGAAACAAAGCTGTCTTGAAAACAGTCTTGGACTTTGCTTTAATTTCTCTAATGAGACTTTGCTGTGTCATATTGAAACACCAGATCTCTTTTGTTGAGTCTCTTGCATGTCATTTGGTTACTTAGATCAGTGTTAGCGGTAAGTTTAGTTATTGATTATTACGCTGGGGTTGTGAAGCCTACCTTTTTGCTGAACTGTTTTATAGCAAAGTCAAGTAAAGGTCATTTGCTATTGCTAGTTTATCTCCAAAGGGTTCTGATTTATAGAGAGCTTTGCTGGAAGTCTGTCTGCACTATGCTGGAGTTTATTTAAATAGTATTATTGCTTTAAGAATGCCTTTCCCTTTCTAATTAACTGTTGTAACTGAAATGTTAAGAAAACTTTTTGCCTTTTCTGGCTATGTTGTAAAATTACACGTTTATGACGTAATAAAACATTATCTGAAAGCAAACAAACATAGATTGTATAGCCAAAATGGAGTTCTTTGGGTAAAGAAAACATCCTGACTCACTAGGTGACAATTTTTTAATTTAATATACCAGGTATATTTTCTCAGAACTTCTCACTTAAAAAAAAAATTCTTTTCTAATTTATTGTTCCTATTTCAAAAGCTTGGTTGGCCATTTGAGTCTTCTGTAATTACTTTTATTCTAACATTCATATAATCTGTTTAGAATGGTGAGAAGTAGAGTAAAAGACAATTTTTTTTTCCATATTTACTGAGCCTTTTGATAATATAGTTGATAGATCAATATACCCAGTTCACATGCCATTCAGTTTCATTTATGAAATTTTTGTCACAGTCAGACTCAGCAGCTTTGGAGGAGCTAAGGATGTAAAATGAGATGTACTTACAAGGACGTAGTGTGAAGTATGAAAGGCTGTTATAAAGAAAAGGTAAAATTAAAAAATTAAAGATTGCTCAAGGAAAATTTTTTGTAGTTTTGAGGGCTATTAAGAATGTGAAAAACTTTGTAGGATGAGTCTTATTGTTTGAAACACTTAAGATTTAACTAGACTGGGTGCTAAACAATACAGAGTTGCATGCGTTTCCTTTATTTAGAAGGGACTGTGCCTATACTTTTTTTGGTCTCTAGCTTGAGTTTAAAAATGCATTTGTAATCTGAAATACGTAATAACGACTGCATGTAGAATATGCATCTTCATGTCTAGGTTGGTGGACTTGGAAGGATCTTCTATGGCCAACTTTGCAGGCAGTTTTTGTATATTTGAGGAAAAACATGTGCTTAAAAAAAAAAAAGTATTACCATGCTTTTTAGAATTTAGATGTCCATTTATTGTTTTGCTCGTCTTTGGGTCAGGATGAATTTTGCTTTTTTAAGAGTAAAATGTTTTAAACACTTCCAGTCTTCAGTGAAATCATTTAATAATACTGTTCCATGGTTATAGTGCTTTGCACACATGAGCCTTACTAAACTAAAGGTGCCTGTGTTCTAGTTTGTGTATTGATAGATTTTTGAGAGAGCTTTTGGTTAGGCTGCTGCTGACATAATTATATGTATTTTATCGTCAGTGTAGATCACTGCATTTTCCTACTTCTGTCCCTAAACACACATGCACTTAATTTCCACCTGTGTGTGTCACTTTTAACTCACAGGCTAGAGGAGTTTAACTGGTCTTTCAGGTTTTTACTTTTTATGGGAATCTTATTCTGAAACTTAAAAATACTTAGTATGTATCTTCTTTGAAATAAATCATGTTTAAGATATTGGACCTAAATAATTATGAGGTAAGATAGCAATTTTCAGATCTGGAATCTTAAGAGAACTGTGATAATCTGTATGGTTGTGAGTTTTTGTTTTTGTCTTTTTTTACCGTAATGACTAATAAGTGGAAAAATTCAATTGGCTATTTCACAATATCCTGATAATTTAGTCACTAGCTAAGAATAAGAGAAAATGTGAAACAGACCTTAGCTTAAACAGTTAATTCTTAACTTTTCAGCATCCCTATTAACAAGGTCAAAGGAAGTCTTAATTATATTCTTATAAAACTTATTTTGCTATTCAAATCTGTGCCTATTTCTTATTACACTGTTAGGTGGGTCTTGACACAATCAGCTGTTTGTGCTGTAGAGATTTGTTGTGGAACTTGAACAGCTCTTTGTTTGCTTAGTGAATTAAATGTCAGTTGTGCCTGGTAAAGTTTGCAGGAAAAAATGATTCTTAATTCAATTTAGAAATTGTGGTGCCAGTTGTTCAACTTCTGATTTTAAGGCTGTACTTAAATGTGAGTGTGTTTGGGGAGACGGCGGGGGTTTCTGTTGGTGCAGCTATTTGTGTGACTTTTGCTCAGGGTTACGATTTGAATCTTGTTTGTGCAGTGGTGGTGAACAACTTGGAGTTTGCGTGTGAACTTTAACTGGTTCCTCCACTCTGCAGTCCTGTTGGAGTAGGAGTGTAGACCCTTGGCTGTGCCACGTTTTGCCTTTTTAAATGTCTTCAAATGCTTGCTCTGTGAAACTGAGGGGGTAGGATCTTAAACACTTTCTAAATTCAGTTAACAGCTAGCATCAAGTAGTTGAGGGAGTTGCAATGAAGTAAAGATTGCCACCTATTGTAACTGATTTGTAAATTTGTAAATAAATTTATTGGAAGAAATCTTTTATCCCCATAAAATGTCATTGAGTCCTCTTTTTTTTTTAAAAAAAAAAAAGCTTTAGTAGTGAAATTCATACTCTGTAGAGAGTTTGAGCCTTTTTAAACCTTTTTTTGTGCATGCTATACAAGCTCACTTGTATGGAATTTATTGGAAACACAGGAGATTCTGGTGCTGATACTTCTTGCTTTGCCAGTAACTGCACATAGTTTGTCTATAATGTTGTAAAATTCTTTACATGAAAGGTATGCGTGCAATTGTACCATGATGCTTTCACTTCAGAAGTAGCTGAAATAACTAGCATCCACCTACTTCTAAAAAAATATATTTGGTCTGTACTGCCTTCACCTGCAGTTGTGATATGAAGTTACAAGAGATAGTTTAAAATGCTAACCATTCAGTTACTTATCACTGTTGATAAAATATTCAGCCCCACCTACCATATGCCGGTAGGTATGCATGTACTTTCTTTGTCTTTTGATTCAGTCAAACTACAAGATACACCTTGAAGTTTCTGTGCCTGTAAAAATGAGTAGACACACAACACATTCTTGTGTTGTATGGGATGTAATCCAGTTCTTGAATTCCAACCAAACTCCTTTGCCCATTTTGTGAGGTGCAGAAAAAATAATTAAGATGCAGATTCTTGGAAGCAGTTACTTTATCAAATTGCTGAGCCTAGAAAAGAAGGTATACCGCAGTGCAGTAGCAACTGATACTGTCCCGTTGTTGTGCTTTGTAAAACAATTTTCTCATCTTCTTTTGCACTAGTAGCTTTTTAGTAAAAAGGACTAGTAGCTTTTTAGTAAGTTTAATATATCACTTGCATACTGTTTGAGGTAATATTAGTACTTTAAAAAAAATGTATCTGTCAAGGCTCAATAGCTTTGCTCATGCTTCCACACAGCATTTCAGATGTGCTGAGAATTTGTTAGCTATTACCTCTCATGTGGATTGTAGAGCCAATATTTGGCTTTCAGGGGACACTGCAAGGCTGAACTGAAGAATTAAAGATGATGCAGTGTTGTTTCCTATTGGTATCTTTTGTGGAATACATATATGGTATATGTATATTATAATGCTTACATGAAGGAAAAAATCAGAAGATGATGTGCAGCTGAAGTGGAGATAAGAAATAGGAACCCTAGCAGTGGTGAGGCAGAAGTCGTAGTTATGCTTTTCTCCCCAAATCTTCATCTGCAGTTCTTAATCAGATGTTCCAGCCATGACTTTTTAAAACTTTGCAAATATTAGGCCCTTTCAGCATTATTCTTGTAAGAGAGCTTGCTATCTGCATCTCGCCATATATGGCCATACTGATTCAGACCAAAGGCTTGTCCAGCCCTGTATCTTGTCTCCAGTAGTAGTCACAAGCAAACTTCTAGGGAAGACTAAGAACAGTGCAAGCATATGTGATACTTTTCCCTGAGTGCTCTCTCAGCTTCCAGCTGCTTTCAGTTCAGGAATTTCCTGAGCCAGGTGTGGTTTCTGTCCGTCTGGTGGTTCTCTTCTCCAAGGCTCGTTGCCCTGTCTCCTCTTGAACCCATGCAAACTTTTAGCCTCTACAGCATGCTTTGGCAAGGAGTTTCACTGACCTACTCCTCACTGAACAAAGAAATACCTCTTTCTGTTTTAAGCCTGGTTTTTATCAGCTTCGTTCAGTGGTGCCTGGTTCTTATTTTGGAAGTGACAATGAACAGTTGATACTTATCCATGCTGCTCAAGATTAGTATCTTTTCCTCTCTAAATTGTCTCTTTTATATATATATTTTTTCAAACCTGAGGCATCCTAACTTGCTGGGACTTTCTGAGATAGAAGCTTTTCTTTAGTCAGCCCTGTAGCCCTTCTGTGAGTCTTTTCCAGTTTTTGTATGTTATTTTTCAGATGAAAGGCTCGGAATGGTGTACAACATTCCCTATTCTAAACCCTTCATCTGAAAAACGTATCCAGTGTATTCTTTCTGCTGCTTATTGCCTCTTCACTCAAAAGGGGGAGTTCTGCAGTTTTTCGCACTCGGTAGTTGACCATGAGTAAATTTGTATCATTGTGAGACTTTGTCATGATTCTGCTCTCCTTTTTCCAGCACAGATCTCAGTGTAGACCCCTGTACAAGTTGACTGGAGGCCTGCCTCTGTTGCAAAAGCTGATGATTTCTACCTCCTGTTTTTGTTTGTTTTTTGTTTTTGTTTTTGAGACTATTAATTGTTTGCTCAGGTCAAGTCAGGGTCTATCCTTACCCTGTACCTTCTTTGTTTTCTTAAAAGCTTGCTGTTCCTAATCAGATCTAGTCATCAGTTTTTGAAAATTAATGACTGTTGTTATAGGTGAGCTTTTTGCTGTGTCTCCAGGAGTGGAGTATTCCTTATGAACTTTGGGATGCAAATACTTCTGTTGGTGCATTCATCTCGAAAGGAAAAGTTCTGTACTTGCTTCCAGCTTATGTCTTGGATCCACTCCAACAAAAATGAAGTATGTTTGTGTGATAAAGTGATGTTTGTGTATGTCATTTAAAAAAAATTCCAAGAGATTCAGTTTTAGAATAAAATATCTCGTGGCTGATAGTACACGTGTAGGTAGGTGGTTTTTATTTTTATTTTTTTTTTAATTGAATGGATAGGTTGTTACAGAACTAAGCATACCAAGGTATTTGGAAGACAAGTTAATGTTTCTTCATATAATCAGCTCCAGTAATTACTGGAATTTTTGCTTTTTAACGTTGCTTTGGAATTGTCATTTCATATCTTAGTTTGAATTTAGTTACAAAATAGTAGCTGTCAATACTGTGCCTTACCTCTTAGTATCTCAGTGCCAGATGCTTATATCATATTTTCTGTGCTGTGTAATATGTCTACATGTCAAGACAGTAAGTAAAAAGTACAGTAACCAAAAAGGGAGTATGTGGCACTCAGATTTGTGGTTTTTTAGATTGCTAACCTGACTTGTAACTGATCCTGTGACAGAGGATATGTGCTGTTTGAAATGTGACAATCAGTAGTCAATCAGCTAATAAGAGGCGATTGTCCAAGTCTTAAAAAGAGAGAGAGAAATTCAGATGGAAGTCTTCTTCTCCTACCAGTGAAGGTTGATTAATTCTGCATAGGATCCTAACAATCTTGAAGCTCCTAGTTTGACTGGAAGAATCTAAGAGCCATGGTTTCACCAAGTGTTCTAAATATGTTTCTTTCAAAGTTCACAAAAGTGATCTGTGGCTGTTGTCTGTGGCTCCTCAGAAAATGACATTCTCTGCAATGGAGTCAAGCATCTAGCATGGATCTTGATGGGCAGCTCACACCTAATGACTTTTTAAATGGGCTATAGTTTCTCTTCTAATCAAGCAAATGAAGTGCCATTCTTTAGATAGGATTTTTTTTTAGGATTAAAAAAAAAAAACAAACCCCTAATTCAGAAACTTGCCTAGGCTGTTTCATATGCGTAAGATAGTGTGATGAGATCCCACTTTCCATCTCACTTACAACAAGTTGTCCAAGTGGTTATGCTGCGCTCTGCTGCAGTCTAATATGTGTTCAACAATTTATGTAGGGACTTGGATTCCTGAGATGCCTGACGTGTGTGTGTGTGTGTATACATAAGTTTCTTTAGGTTATTGCTTAGTATTGGGATCACATTCAGGCAATTATTCTTAATTTGCTTGAAGCTCTGACAGATTCTTGGATATGGTAGTACAGTAGTCACATTTCAACTAGCGCATGAAGTGACTTCTTAAATGATTTATGCTGTGTGTTAATTCACAATAGCAGGGGATCCTGTTTAAAGTAGAAGAAATTGCTGTTTGTCTGTGAGATCATCCTCCATATTTGTGCTCTTGGTGTTCTGTTATTAAGGATTTTTGAACTAGATAGGGAGAATAGAGGAAAATACAACCCCATTGGGAAGATATGCCCCCCTTTGTATTTTTAATGTAGTTCAATTTTTTTTTTAAAGAAGTCTTGCAACTCTAACTTCTCAGTTAATTACAGTTGATATTGACAGCTCAGTTGATCTAACTTCTCAGTTGTGGCTACCTTGCATTTTTACAATGCAAGGTAGCCACAATTATAGTTAGATATGGCCGTTTCATCCACAATGGTACTGGATTTGTTTGGAGTACTACTCCATGGTTCTTAATGGTACAGTTACTCTCAATTTTTTTTAAAATCAGTCGTGGGAGAACTCAACATGGTGCATGGATGGAAATAAGGGAAGTCATGGGAAGACAAATGAGTGCAATGGAGTTAAAAATGTTCCCCTGATTCTGGGATAGATTCACTCCGATGCTTTGAAGTGTGTGGTGGTTTTTTTTGTTTGTTTGTTTTTTAAGAACTTGTTTGTAGACTTTGTTTGGGGCAGTGTCTCCGAGTTGCATTGCTGTTGTTGTGCTGGCATTACCTGTGTAGCTATGTGATAAGCTAGATGATAATTTTTCTGCTAGGTTGTTTTTTCAGTTGCATCAGTGCCCTGATCCAGTTAGTTCACAGTGTGACTGCTCAAAGGAGGAGGCAGATTATGCATCAGAGTAAATTAAGCCCTTAAATCAGTGCTGCCACCAGAAATGCGTGTGAAGTTACTCCATCTGATTTAATAATCCAGTTTTACTTTTTAGTCAGAACAAGTCACTATGCTGTGAAATATTGCTGATTGTTTTTAGTATTATTAGTTTAGTATTCAATATAATCATAAACTAAAGGTTTTTATGTTCTTAGAGGTTTTAGATTATATGGATTATGTACAGATTATTTTGATTTTTTTTTTTTCCAGAACTGTAGTAAATTAATACAATAGATAAGCCCCTCCACCCCATTGATAGTGATATCTTCCTGGCCCAAATTCAGTTTTGGGGCCAATAAACCCTTTTGTTTCATTCTTCTGGATGCAGTGAACGGTTTTGAGGAGGGGCTGGCTGAGTTTTTTATTTTGCTTATGTCTTAAATTATTTCAATACTGTTCTCTGTAATGCAAAACCATACTGTCGTCATTTCCTATGAATAAATAGATGGATACTGTATTGTTCTATCCTGGGCAGCTTCAGGCAGGCTTTGATTTATTTGTATTGTCAGCAATAAATATATTTGAGATTTCACAGGTGCCTGTTCTTACTCTCTCCTGACCCATGAATTAGTCAAATGATCAGCCATATGATGGCTGAGTTGGATGATAAAACTACATTTACAGAAGAGAGAACGTAAGATTATTTAAAAACAAGCTTTATTGAAATGTTGCTGTTTAATTCTTGACTCAGGATTCAAAGCAGTATTCCTTCTGCTGCTAATTGCAAACAAATTGATTGTGATTACTAAATCTACTCATTCCAAGAGGTAGCAAGTAATAAGGCATTATATTTATACTTTATCTTGCTTAAATCCAAATTCTATTATCAATCTCCAGAGAAGAGGTTGACCTGTTCCCATATCCCAGCAGTGACAGTGATACTCAACAAAACTAGGTATTTTTTTAATCTAAAATTCAGGCAGCTGATTGTCTGCAATCCTCAGGAAAATTAGCTTAAAAAAACCTCTTCTACCTATTTTCATCCTTAAAATTGTATTTTAGAGCTATTTAGGCTTTTTTTTTTTAAGTGTAAAACTTTGCTGTTTTCCAGTATGCATTCTATAGCTGATAATTAAAGATTGGTTTTATAAAGTTCTAAGAGTATACATAAATTTGATTTTGCTGAGGTTATAAACTTGATGTGTGAACCAAATCCAACTGAAGTAAATAAGTTTATTATTATTATTATTATTATTATTTATTTTTTTATTAACCATCTTGGACATTGAACTGGTTTGTTAGCCAGTGTGGTGTGTGTTCCACTATCACAGCTAATTTGCTAATGGAGCTATTTTGAAACTAAATTTTGTTGCCTTTGTATAGAATCTTTTTTTTTCCCCTTGTAGTTTATTAGTGCTAAGGAACTCCAGCTGAACTGGAAGACCTGAAGTACTTACTTTTTTTGGATGGAATTTTGGAGGGAAGGTAACTTAGGCTTTTGTCACTCCATATAATTTTTTTTTTTTTAATTTTTAAGCATACAAGTGCTAAAGAGCCCTTAATGTGGTTTGAAATCTGGTGGGAAACAAGTCTTAATATAGACAACTTTTAATAAGGGGATCAGAACATTAATTTCTGTTAACAGTGAAGATTTTGTACAACTGGTATTCAGAAAATACGACAACAAGAAAAAATGTACTGAGCTCAACTAATGAACAATTTACCAGTGACTTTTAAGATTCCCACAAAACTTTACGCTGTAATAATTTGATCAAAGCATGCTAATAAGAAAATGGAGAAAATGTAAATTTTTACAATAGCTGATTTAGATCTTAAAAAAGTGCAATATTGGTAAATATTCTGAATTGCTTTGTTTCTGAGTGGGATTTTTAACACTGAAACTAGTGTATGCATGCAATACGCCTCTTTAGGTGTTCAGGTCTGTGTTGCAACTCCTGACTTTTATTGGTCCAGGTGATGTAAAATCCGAGTAAGTACTTCCCTGTCCTCAAAAGTTTAGTCAGTATAGCTGGGCAAGCAGAGGTCTTGGATGTAGAAGCTTGTTTCAGTAGAACAATTCATAAACAGTGTGAGCTTTAATAAGGAGAGGGCCATCACACAATTTTGTTTGTAACTATCTACACCACAGTTTTTGATGGAACAGCTTGCAAGTTTTTGAAGCACAACTCCCAGAAAAATTGAAGTGTAGAGCAACGTACAAATTCATACAGCATGCAGTGTGAGGGAGGGCTTGTAGGGAGACCGTGCAGACTTGTCATGTCCTTGTTTCTCCCTGGTGTATTAAGCAAAGTTGTTCTACAAAAACAATCAAACAGATGATGACTTAGTTTAGCTCTAAGTAGCAATGAAGGTTCAAAGTGATAATTGCATGCCTGTACAATAGTGTATTACTCTTTTCAGTGACATAACTAGCAAGCTCCTCTTTATTTCCTGTAGTCAAGTTAGGCTTGACCTAGAAGCCTGAGAAGAGGAATAGGCTTGTTTTGCGCTCCATTTTTTTGCTCAGTAAATACAGGTTGTTGGGGGGGGTGGGTTGTTTTTTGTTTTTGTTGCTTGCCATGGGCATATCAAGTAGGACCATGAAAAATACTTTATGTCTGACAAACTTTAGTTGATCTGGGAAAACAAGAAAGCACCATGTGTAGGTGCAGGTTTGCTAGTAAAGGAATTTGTTGTGGTGGTTTATTCTTGTGGAAACTGATACTAACAAAGAATTCAAGCCTGTATCATTGGTGTTTTTTCAGCTATTAGACCTTTTAAGTGTGAATAAATCTTAGTATTTTACAAACTTTTTATAAAGTTTGATGCTTTTTTAATCTCTTCTTCTTGGTTCTTTGCATAAATAGTTTCTGCAGTCATGGTTAGTCTAAAAGACCAGAACAAAAATTGAAGCTGTTCCCTGCGACACACTGCTTTTCGATTTATGACTTGTTCTTCCAGTCAATCTGCTTGTTTTAACTGCTGTGCTGTGTAAAACTAAAGTAAACTTTGAGTGCTTTAATTAACTTTTCTACTATATGATGATAGAGCAAATAGTTTCAGTGTATATGTTCATTTACAAAAAGATGTATTCAGCTCCTCTATGAACCTCTTATTCACCCATTTGTATGGATAATCAGATACGTAGATCAAAAGGTAAACATTATTCTAAACAGAAGTTAGAATTCTAACACCCAAACCTGTTGTTAGAAATAAATGTCATTACAATTTGCAGAATATTCAATATAGAATTTCAATAGCTGACACATCTATGAAATGGAAAGATGTAGCAGTGTTAGATTTTTGTATGTTGTGTAAATCTAGTGATAGTAAAGGTCTTTGTATTGCAAGAGATTTCTGTGCTTCAAAAGTAGAATTTATCAGGTGTGTCTGAGACCTAAATGTTGTAATTCTAATCTGGAAATCTGTGTACTTGACGTTATTTCATGTGTTTGTGAATAATCTTGCTGAACTCTTTGTATTTCTATGTAGCTTTTTTTTGCAGATTAGTCAGTGTGACAAAAGACAAAAATTATTTGGGAGAAGAAAAGTGAGAGGGAGGAAATCTCAGTAAGAGTTGTATACTCTTTTATACTCTAGGTTGTGACCTATTTTTTTTTATTTTAATTGCACTGGATACACAATTTGTGTTAATAATGTCACTAACAGCAGAAGAGAGCCACAACTTTTATTTACTCTTTTTAATAATGCTCTGTATCAAGATGCTAGCCTTTTGATTCTACAGTTAACCAAAGCCAAATTTATGTGATTTTGATGCTAAATACTTCCTCCTTCAATGAGTGATTAGGTATTAACCGTATTAAGATTAATTATTGGAAGTCTAGTATTTTAACACTTTTTATTCAATCCGCTTCTGTTTTAATCCATTTTCATTCCAAGGTTATTTTTTACTTCATTTTAAGAAATATATTGGGAACTGAGTAATACGAAGCTTCTCCTTAATGAAAAAAGGAAGAGTTAAAAGGATGAATCATTTAATTAATGCTTTCAGCATTGTGTCCAGAGGCAACCAGTGATGCCTATTGGTTGTGGTAACTCAAATAACCCTTGTAAGGAAAGGTTGTGGGCTTTACGTCTTTATTTCTGGTTTTACTTTGGCTTCTTTTATTAAGCCTATCAGTGGTCATTTGCTGGTCAGATAACTCAGTGGTAGAAGAAATTGGCTGGTAAGATTGCGAAAGCTCAAAGTTGGGGTGGGTTTGATTCCAAAAATAAGCGTATATACTCAGTTCCATTGTTTGCATGTATGAATGGTCTTCTGTTGTTAAGCTGCTTAAATGGATTTCATATTCAGTAACAACCTTTTCTACGGTGTTGCAAGCCTAAGAACTCTTCCACGGATTGCTTTTGCAAATCAAAATCACATAACTTGGAATTCAACCTACTGTTGTTTTTACTAGTTCTTCGGATTTTAGGTGGCGTGAACAAGTCCAACCTGGCCTTAAAATCAGGTGGTGCCCTTCTAGATGGATGTACCTTTTAGCAGTAGCAAGAGAATTTAGAAGCAAGAGAGACTGTTGTCACCTAGTTTGACCTCCTTAACACAGGTCAGATAATTTAATCCATGAATTTCTCTGTTGACAATATGCAGACTTATTCTTATCAAATACTGTCCCATTAAAATGTTTGTTTTTGTGAAGTTATGCAAGGACCATGCAGGAGAGCCTGAAGCTTGTTTATGCATTAAATGGGGGTAGGATTCTGAAATTAATTTCTTTTTTGAGAGATCCTAGAGAATATTTGATTCGGTTTATTAGAGAAATGAAAGCAGTAGTGGAAAATAATTGGAAATAATGTTTAATGTTAACTCTTCTCCCTCTATTGAAGGTATAAATTTCATATTGCTTTTAGTCCTTGAACATTCTGGAGAATTGTGTCTACTGCAAAGCAGGCACCCCTTTAATACAAAAAAGAAATTGGATGTGCCAATGTAAACAAGATTTCAAATTTTGCTTCTTTTGTTGAATATAGTCAGAAAATATATGTAGCAGATAAAGGTGGGATAAAGGTGCTGGAAAGGCAGCAGCTTGCATATTGACTTTACTTTTCAAAGTCAATGCAAGCTATTCATACACATTTTAAAGCCAATTTTAGTTGGCATATAATAATTGATTTGAAACTTCCCACCTTTCTGTGGAGTTAGACAGTCATATTTTAATTAATAGCATCTAAAACAAAAAAAGTTAGTTACTTCACAGCTATTTGTAGTAGAAGGAGGCAGTGGATTCAATTTGAGGCCTAGTTTTCTTGACAGGGATTTCATAACATTTCCCACACAGTATTTTACTTGTCTCAGACTTCGGATAAACATGTGTCTAGATTTCTGTGGCTTCAGTAATTGCCTGTTTGTTTGCTGAAACTCTGGTTTGTAACTTCCTTTAGCAAGACTGTTCAAATTTGAGAGGTGGGTTATGCAGTGGATTGTAGGAGTACAAGCTACACTTGTTTTCTTTTCTTTCTTTCTTTCTTTCTTTATTTTACTGCAGGTTTAGTCATCAGTAAATGAAATTGAAGATCAGCACTTTGGCAATAGTTATTAATACTATTTAAAAGACAATATGCTAAAAGCATATATCAGCTATTTGAAAGGAAGAAAGGAGACTTATGTGCTGACACCAGAAAGTAAAATCAAGACCAATTACGTTTAAAAGGAAATTCAGTTTTTGTGTGGTGGTGTCAGTCTGATAGGCAGTTAATACTTTTATGTTCCTTGCTTCTGGAAGTAAGCAAAGGAAAATGAACATCTGAAGACATGTTTTCACAGTGTTCTTGGTAGACACAACAGTGTTTAACCATGTTTTGAAGAATTCTGGGAAGTAAGGCTTAGGCATTATCTATGAGGTTGAATGATGAGAATTGTAGAATAAATGATGCAGAGAATAAATGGTGCGGGGAAATACATACTACATACTGAAATTATTATAAAACTTATTACTGCCTGAGGGTACACTTCACAACAAAAGCATTAATTAAAAGCAGTATTATCCTGGCAAGACGTGGAGAACAAGATTTGTTCTTGTAACAGAAGCATAATTGCAGTCTTGTCAAAATATCATTAGCCCCTGTGGCAATTGAAAGAGCATCTTTCCAACATGGCTTGGCTTTTTGGAGTCTTTATTATTATTATTATTATTATTATTATTATTCATTATGCAATTTAGCAGTTTTCTATCTATAATTTTTTATTTTAATTTTTGCAGTCAGGTTGAATAATGGTGTTTGTGTGAAGATCAGAAAAAAATGAAACAAGTGGGTCCAGATGCTTCTTAGCATGTTACTAAGGGGAGTCATACATTGTTTTTACAAAGCTGTTTCATCCTTCCAGAATATAAACCTGACAGCTGCTTGGTATGGAAAATCAGGAAGGGGAGATGTGCTAGAGGAAAGACATTTTGGTTGTTAATTTAACTCTCCATTGTTTTAGAAGCTTGTTTTGAACTTTGAGTTGTGGTAAAGCACAAGACATGGCAGTCTCTTTGAGCTTTCATCAGCAGTGTATTAGATGCAACATGTTCAACAGTGTCATTCCTGAATGTGGTGCAAAGCAGATGTCAATAATGTTGCACATACTTGAATACATCATTTTAGAGGCTGTCTTTAAAATGGGCATTTATCATTTGAAAGGGAAAGATGGCTGTTGTTGAATACTATCTCCTCCAGATACTGGCAACAAAAAGAACAAGTTCTTCGTTACTTTAACTATAAAAATACGAAAAGTAAGTTCGCTAAACGACCGGTTTGTACATAAAAACATATGTGTATGCCTAAATGGATAGCTTTAACATTTAGTTGACTTTTAGTCTCTGTATTTTTGGTAACTGTTGAGTGTAGTTAATTTGGTGGATTCTAGTTAATTTTAGACTAGTGGATCACAATTGACTTTCAGCTCCTTAAAGACCTTGTTCCCCTTATCAGAGCTATTTGGCAGCATGGTGAAGATTTCAGTTCTGCTAGTCACTTACAGGTGGCAATAGTTTGAAAAGGCATAGTTTAATTATTGTTTCCTTTTTATTTTTTCCTCAAGCTGCTCAAGAGCTTTTGAAATTCAATAGTGTTCTCCTCTAAGCTGTTTTTCTTCATCAGTATTTGGAGGATGGGAAGGAATATTAAAAAAAGAAAATTGCGTAGTAGATCCTAAGATACTGAACTGCAGCTTTCTGAGCAGGTTATGGAACAGCTTGAGTTGGTTTGTCTTTCTAAATGAATAGCAAATGAACCACTTCAACTCCTGAAATTAAGCAGTTATTTTGATTAGTCAATATACAAATGTTGGAAAACATATGTTTCATTTTACTTTTGAGTTAC
Source organism: Apteryx mantelli (assembly GCF_036417845.1). Lineage (NCBI taxonomy): Eukaryota > Metazoa > Chordata > Aves > Apterygiformes > Apterygidae > Apteryx > Apteryx mantelli. The sequence goes on from NC_089978.1 coordinate 16,640,747, forward strand.
TTCATTAAAATTTTTGTATTGTGCAAACCCTTAACATTTTATATTCTGATCTCTTTTTTTTTTTTTCTAAACATGCTTTTTCCTGAAAGCATATTTCATCAATATGAATAAAAAGTACTCTCTTAGGAGTTAACAATTCAGTCTGCCTGGAACATTGAAGGTAACCTATTTTTAAATTAGTTCATGATTAACAACTTTTTGAACTTTAAGAAGCAGATTCATTTCTTCCTAAAACCTTACTTTTTGGAAGTAACTGGAAACAAATGTTTAATAAGCAATGAAGGTGGCTTAGTCAAATGCTAGTATGATGCGCAAGTGGCTGTTCATGCATCCCATGATATACATTGGCTACAGTCTGGTATCAGGCTTTTTCTTCCTAATTTAGTCCATTTTGTCTTGGATGTCTGAAAGAGCCTGTTGACTCCCATGTTCTTTAAAATGCTTGGACTTTCTGGTGGCTTGTATCAACTGTAATGAATACAGTAATTATGCAAATACAGATTTTGTTTGTGTGTGTGTATATATGCATATATTTATTTTGAAGTTTGCCTGCTTTGGGAACTGGTAATACAATTGAAATGTATAAAAGCATACATTTGTGATTTAGAAACTGTGGCCTGTAGAAAAAGATTAGTCTTGACAAAACAGCATTGTCTATTGAGTCAATTAAGCATGTAGGTTTAGCTAGCTTGAGAACAAGCTCCAGCATGTGACAGTATAAATAGCACTCACATAACAAACATAGGCTTGATAAGTGGGCCATAATCCAGCCTGCCACTTCACTAGGTTTTCTGAGATCAACTCTACTGATGCAGAATTTGAGTCTTTTTGATGACTCTCTTAGGGTGCTACCACAACAGGCTCAAGGAGTGTTGGATTAAAAAAAGGTTAAGTAGGTCACACTCTCTGCACTTGGTTTCCTGGGTGCATGCTATTTTTCTATCTATACATATGTAGAAATGGGACCTTGTGTCCCAATTACTCAAAATCCTTTTGAGTAGTGCTGACTCTCCCAATCTGTCACAATCCTCATTAGCTTGAATACGTTCTAAACACCTAATCACTTTATCTGGTTTAAAAAAAAAAAAAAAGTATTAACAGCTAGAAAAAATAAATACATGTATAGATTGTCCTGGCTCAGTTTTCTTAACAGAGCATCCTTCAAGCTAAAGTCAGCGACTTCTAAGTAGTTTTCAACAGGAGATCAATGAATAACTCGTTGCCCTTTAGACAATAGTTGGTGGTGTTAAAATTGTGGCAAATGAAAGGATTGCTTCTCCGCAGTAAGCAGAGAAGGGTGTTTGGGGGGGGGAGGGGAAGCCCTGTCTTTGTAGTAGTTGGTGCCTTTTATGTCAGATCTAGCTTCACTGGTGTGGCTATGGTTCATTTCTGTCTTCTGCATTTTGGACTTGGCTATGTACTAAAACTATCTTTACTTTCTCCTTTCACCCCTCCTCCCAGTCCTGTTGTCCTCGGTGGAGAATTATCAGGGCTGGGTCTTGAGCATCAGCTCCAGGTGAGCATTCCCCTGGAATTTATTAAATGAAAAGGCAGCAGACATTCGAGTAGTTTTCAGTGTGAGACTCCTAATTTCAGATAGGATTCGTAGTGTGTCTAAATAGATTTCCCAGTTGCAAAGACAAAGTATGAAGTCTTTTGTGAAATAGTACTTTGCAGTGTTACATGCTGCCAGCTTTGCCTTGTCCCTTCCCTACACCTCTAGAAGTCTTAACAGCTTTCTGTGGAGTATAACAAATGTGATCCCTGTTAAAAATAAGACTATTAAGAACAAAGCTACCCCTACATGTGTGATTTTAGTCTTGATTTAAAGTAGAGATCTCATCTGCCTTTCCACTAATTGTACAACAAATATGTAAGAGCAAAGTGGCCAACCTGCGCATTTTAAAACAATTTAAGTAACTGTGTTTTTGGCTATATTAGAAGAATTTCACAGTTCAAGATCAGAAATTCAGTGCATTTCAGAAGGATGACCTTCACCATTCAGACAGTCCAAGCTACCTAGTAGCAAACATTTTAGTGTGTGTTTTTGTTCTTGTCCATCTTCCTTTCTTTGTTGGAGAATATCTTTGTACTCTCATATGCCTTTAAATATAAAAACATTGTGGGGGAAAAAAAGCATTTTGCAGTTAGTTATTAGTTGATCAAGTTAAACTGCATTGGTATGTATGAGGTTTTGGCTGGTGTGAACAATTAAATTGTGTTGAGATTGCTTTGATTCAGTTGTTCTGGTGTGAAAATCTTTAGGAGTTGCATTTTTTTATATGATGTCAGAATTTACATTTTCAAGAAATACCATTTTTAAACATTGATACAATGTGAGTCTTACTGGTATTTATAGTCTGAAGACAAAAATTAGAACCTATTACTTTTTGAGTTAAAAACCTAACTTTGATGATGGAGGAGGTCAGATGTGGTACTTGACAGGTTGAGCCATGTTGCTGAAATAGAAATTGTGAATCTAGCTTGTTTTGATCTATATCCTTGTATTTGTCTGTATTCTTCCCCTCTCATCTTCAGTGTGGTCAATTTACATACTTTTTTTTAATTTGGAAATCATGAGTTTATTGAGCTCTTGGTTACATCATAAATGATACAGTTAAAAGAAACCTAAAATACTTAATGTTTAAGTTTTTTGCCATACTTGAAACACTTTTCAATTCAAATTTTGAGAAAGAGAGGTGTAGAGGCAGCTTTTAGTTATTTTTCCCCTAGTTTTAACTTTCTCTACAAAAGACAGTAGCTCTGGACATCTTTCTATTGTACGGTTTCAGTGTTTATGTATGCACTTGGTACTACATGTTCTTGGCAGATTTTTATCTTGCCCGAGTCTTGTATGAGGGAAGCACTCAAGTGTATTCTTAAAGTGTCCTTTGGAAGAGGGTTATTTTCAGTAGCTGTCTTGGAAGTTGCATCTGCATTACATACAGCAAAAAGAAGGGATTGGTTACAGTGTGCCTGTTCCTTGGCCCAGTTGTGTCACCATTAAAGAATTACTGCAATATGAACCTTTAACATAAAAACTTACAAAAACATAGTCCTAAGTTTTAGCCTTCTCCCATGTTACAGGTTTGCGTGGGGTCCTGGTCTTGCTGCTCATGAAGGTTTTGTTTTTGTTTATTGGTTTCTTTGGTTGCTTTTGATACTCTTGGATATTTTAAGTATTTTTTCTTCTTCTAACCTGTGGTATCTGTAAGAACACAAGAGTTGCAGTAAGGCATTGTTGCTCTACCTTTTCCCGATGTTGAATTTAATTCTTAAGATAGGGTGGGTTAATGAAGTCATGAAGTGCCTCTTAGAAAGTGTGATTACGTCAGCAGAGCCCCCAATGTGGATTCAGTAGGTGAGGACAAAAGAAAGTTTCCTGCCAAAGTAGTTTTAACATCTGAGTAACAAAGGCAAAACCAGGACAAGTGCTCTAATCTTGGCACAGTGGATGCCATGGATGAGGCTTTTGCCTGCATAGCAACATCAGCCAGGAACATCAGACACGAATTTTTGTCGTGTACTGAGGTGATCAAAGATGTGCCTGCCAGCAAAATAGCATGTGGTAAGCTTTTTGCTGCTCTTGACTCAATTCTTTCTCCTCTGAGGTGTTATTGTCATGGTATGTTTGGAGGATAAGCAATCTGTTTCAGGTAATGTGGTGACAATGTCTTATACTGGCCAGCTCACAAAAGGTGTTGTGTGAGTGTCATTTGTATGGGAGCTGAAGAATGCTGGTGTTCGGAAGATGTTAGGTGCACTGGCCTTCGCGCCTTCTCTCAAAGAGCCTTGAGAGGTTTGGCAAGGTTTGCAGGGAGAGGTAGTATCTCTTATTACACCAGCTAAAAATTAGGCAAGTGTTGGACGTAAAGGCCCTCCTACAGAAGAGGTGAAGAGAAGTTTAGCATTGTTTTTATGTGTTTTTTTTTTTAAAGTTTCTCCAATTATTATTAATGATGATTAGGTGCAGCTGTTATAAAACTTTTGGTTTCTTTTATGGGATGGCTGTCATAAGGATTTCTCCGTTTTGTGCTGCTGCTGCTGCGTTTGAATCTGGACTCATTGATGAGGCAGTTTTGGAGGCCCTTTGCCTGTACCTTGTCTTGCTAAATGTTTTCACATGCTAGCAGATCAAAGTAACTGTGTCAAAATCCCGCTTACGCTTCTGCACTTCTGTATGAACTGTGACGTTCCCTCTTATTTAATGTTACTTTATTGGTTTTGGCGTAGTTTTTTTAGGATTTTGGCACTGTCAGTTATTTATTGCTGTCTCCAGTGCAAGAGGGGTCATATTCCTACAGGCTTTGTGAATAGAAGTGACCAGGTAATGAGAGGAACCCTGTTGATTTTTCCTAGGAAAAGAAGGCTGTGGTATGAGCCTGTCTGTAACTGGATGTTGTAGAGTCTTGAGAGTACTTAAACAATGAGACTGAAATACCTAGGTAGCGGTGCTGTACAACTTGACTAGTTCTAGAAGTACTTTTGATGCCTGGTATCATAATGAACCCCAAATAACTGCAGCGGTAGGTTCAGCATCAAACACACTGATTGCTGAGTTTTAACTGGCTACACCTGTCCAAGCATGGGCACTGGAGGAGGGAACATGATATCTACAGCTATATGAAAGGAAAGAGCCTGGCTTGATTTCCAAGGTGGTAAGAAGGCTTTTTAAGCAATGCTGAGAGTTGGACAGATTTATTTGGAAAATGGGTAAATCTGATATGAAATCAGGGCCCAAAACTATAAACTCTCAAAAAGCTCCTTTTTCAGAATATGACTGCTGTTTTAAGGTGTTACATAAGACAGTTCAATCTTCTTTCACGTAGTTCTTATCAAAATTGTCTTCCTTATTCTTTCTTTGTTTTTTAACCTAGAGATTGCAAGTATCAATTTCCTCCCTGCCTTGGACCCTCTTCTTTTCAAGCAGTTTAGATAAGTGAATTTTGTGGCATGTTTGTTCAAGTCTGTTCGGGTTATTCTACAGATTTTTCTACTAGAAGGGGTTTGCTGCTGCATTTTAGTTTTGGCTGTTGGTGTTTTTGCTTCGGCATCATTGAGCGCAGCTAACAGAGGCAGCGAACAGACGCAGCAGTTTGCGCAGCAGTGGTTGGGCTCTGACTAGAACTTGAGGATCTTGTGGAAGTTGTGGGCTTTCTGAGGACCCCCGAGGACCTAGAAGGTGATCGCTGTGAACAGGAAAGGGGAAGCTAGGCAAGGACAACTGCAGGAGGCCTTGACTTCTCCTGGGAAAAGCTCGTGGGAAAAGCTCCAGCTAGGAGTGGCTGCTGCTAACGAGCTCTCTGGGTTGCCCCTGACCAGAGGGGGTTGGGGCCTTTGATCCCAGTGGCCCTTGATTGGGCGGTCAAGCACCCTGTGAGTCAGTGCTAGGGAGAGGCCTATATAAGAGCCAGGCCCAGAGCGCAGCTAACAGAGGCAGCGAACAGACGCAGCAGTTTGCGCAGCAGTTCGCGCAGAAGGGCGCGCGAAGGGACGTGCGAAGGGACCTTCGTTTCTGTTCCCTGTGGTGTACACTTCCTCAAGTATGGTCGTGACACGCCGCACAGCGCGTTCCCCAGTGACTGTTGGAGTTGCTGCGTCAGAGGCTTGGACCCAGACTGACCCTCTGACAGTAGATGCGGCTCTACAGGTCTCAGGCTGCAGGGAGTGCTTGGGGCCTCTCCAGGAGGCCTGGGCTGGCAGCCAGCTCTCCTGCAGGAGGTGTGCTGCTGTTGGCGAGTTGTGTCGTCAGGTAAGGGAGTTACGGGAGGAGGTCAGTAGGCTGCGCAGCATCCGAGAAGCAGAGCAAGAGATAGGGTATTCTCGGAGACTGTACAGCTCCAGGAGTCCCAACCCCCTGCAGCAGTGGAGTTGCCAGAGGGCTCTGTGCCGTGTGAAACGGTACATCATAACATCACAGAAGAAGGCTGGAAACTGGTCACTGCTCGTGGGAGGAGAAAGGCTCCTACTCCTCCTGAAGACCTGAAGCTGAAGAACAGGTTTAGTGCCCTCCAGGATGAGGAGGAGATGGGCATGGCTGCCAGGGAAGTAACCGGGACAACAGACCCTGTGCCCTGCCGGAACACCCAGAAAAAGCGGCGGGTGATTGTTGTGGGGAACTCCCTGCTGCAGGGGACGGAGGCATCTATCTGCCGACCTGACCTCTTGTCTAGAGAGGTTTGTGGCCTGCCGGGGGCTCGTGTGAGAGATGTCATGCAAAGACTGCCAAGGCTTGTCCACGCTTCGGACTATTACCCACTGCTGCTCTTCCATGTGGGCGCCAATGACACCAAGGGCAAAGTGGAGACCATCAAGCAGGATTTCAGAGCTCTGGGGATGGTGGTCAAGGGTCTGGGAGCCCAGGTCATCTTCTCCTCAATCCTGCCAGTGAGGGGGATGGATGAGAGGAGGAGGAGACGGACTTTCCAGGTTAACGACTGGCTGCGCCGCTGGTGTTGGCAACAGGGTTTTGGTTTCTACGACCATGGGACCCTGTTTGAAGATCGACAACTGATGGCGAGAGATGGGATCCACCTCACGAGGCGGGGCACACAGGTCTTTGCCAACAGGTTGGCCAACCTGGTAAGGAGGGCTTTAAACTAGGAAAGATGGGGGAAGGGGAGAGTTATAGTGACAGGGTAGCTGGCAAAAGACAGCTCAAGACAGGACGCCTCCAGCAGGTGAATGCAGCCAGGGAAGTGCGCATGGGATGTGGCTATGGAGGACCCTCTTTTACCCCTCCTGGGAAACCTGCATGCTTGATCACCTCCCTGAAATGCCTGTACACCAATGCACGCAGCTTGGGGAACAAACAGGAAGAACTAGAGATGTGTGTGCGGTCGCAGGGCCATGATCTCATTGCCATTACAGAGACATGGTGGGATAGCTCGCATGACTGGAGTGCTGTCATGGATGGCTACGTGCTTTTTAGGAAAGACAGGCCAGGAAAGCGAGGTGGTGGGGTTGCTCTTTATGTGAGAGAGCAACTGGAATGTATGGAGCTGTGCCTAGGGGTGGATGAAGAGCGAGTCGAGAGCTTATGGGTAAGGATCAAAGGGCAGGCTAATAGAGGTGACACTGTTGTGGGTGTTTACTACAGGCCACCTGATCAGGATGAGGAAGTTGATGAGGCCTTCTACAGACAGCTGGAAGTAGCCTCACGATCCCAGGCCCTGGTTCTCATGGGGGACTTCAACCACCCCGATATCTGCTGGAAAGACAACACAGCTAGGCACAAACAGTCCTGGAGATTCCTGCAGAGCATTGGTGACAACTTCTTGACCCAGGTGGTGGAGGAGCCAACAAGGAGAGGTGTGCTGCTGGACCTCGTACTAACAAACAAAGAAGGACTGGTGGAAGATGTGAAGGTTGGGGGCTGCCTTGGCTGCAGTGACCATGAGATGGTGGAGTTGAGGATCCTGCGAGGAGGCAGCAGGGCACCAAGTAGGATCACAACCCTGGACTTCAGGAGAGCAAACTTTGTCCTCTTCAGGGACCTACTTGGAGGAATCCCATGGGTGAGGGCCCTGGAAGGAAGGAGTGTTCAAGAGAGCTGGTTAATATTCAAACATCACTTCCTCCAGGCTCAAGAGCGGTGCATCCCTATGAGTAGGAAGTCAAGCAAAGGAGGTAGGAGACCTGCATGGATGAGCAAGGAGCTCCTGGCAAAACTCAACCTGAAGAAGGAAGTCTACAGAAAGTGGAAAGGGGGACAGGCCACTTGGGAGGAATATAGGAACGTTGTCAGAGTATGCAGGGATGCGACGAGGAAGGCTAAGGCCCGTTTGGAATTAAATCTGGCTAGAGATGTCAAGGACAACAAGAAGGGCTTCTTCAAATACATCAGTAGCAAGAGGAAGACTAGGGAAAATGTGGGCCCTTTGCTGAATGGGGTGGGTGCCCTGGTGACGAAGGATGCAGAGAAGGCAGAGTTACTGAATGCCTTCTTTGCTGCAGTCTTTACTGCTCAGGCCAGCCCTCAGGAACCCCAGACCCTGGAGGCAAGAGAGAAAGTCTGGAGAGAGGAAGACTTTCCCTTGGTGGAGGAGGAGTGGGTTAGAGATCATTTAAGCAAACTTGACACCCACAAATCCATGGGCCCTGATGGGATGCACCCGCGAGTGCTGAGGGAGCTGGCGGACATTATTGCTAAGCCACTCTCCATCATCTTTGAAAGGTCATGGAGAACAGGAGAGGTGCCCGAGGACTGGAAGAAAGCCAATGTCACCCCAGTCTTTAAAAAGGGCAAGAAGGAGGACCCAGGGAACTACAGGCCAGTCAGCCTCACCTCCATCCCTGGAAAGGTGATGGAGCAGCTCATCCTGGAAGCCATCTCCACGCATGTGGAGGAAAAGAAGGTGATCAGGAGTAGTCAGCATGGCTTCACCAAGGGGAAATCATGCCTAACCAATCTGATAGCCTTCTATGATGGAATGACTGGCTGGGTAGATGAGGGGAGAGCAGTGGATGTTGTCTACCTAGACTTCAGCAAGGCTTTTGACACTGTCTCCCATAGCATCCTCATAGACAAGCTCAGGAAGTGTGGGTTAGATGAGTGGACAGTGAGGTGGATTGAGAACTGGCTAAATGGCAGAGCTCAGAGAGTTGTGCTCAGTGGCACAGAGTCTAGTTGGAGGCCTGTAGCTAGCGGTGTCCCCCAGGGGTCAGTAGTGGGTCCAGTCTTGTTCAACTTCTTCATCAATGACCTGGATGAAGGCACAGAGTGCACCCTCAGCAAGTTTGCTGACGATACAAAACTGGGAGGAGTGGCCGATACGCCAGAGGGCTGTGCTGCCATTCAGAGAGACTTGGACAGGCTGGAGAGGTGGGCAGAGAGGAACCTCATGAAATTCAACAAAGGGAAGTGCAGGGTCCTGCACCTGGGGAGGAATAACCCCATGCAGCAGTAGAGGTTGGGGGTTGACCTGCTGGAAAGCAGCTCTGCTGAGAAGGACCTGGGAGTGCTGGTGGACACCAAGTTAAGTATGAGGCAGCAATGTGCCCTTGTGGCCAAGAAGGCCAATGGTATCCTGGGCTGCATCAGAAAGAGTGTTGCCAGCAGGTCGAGGGAGGTGATTCTCCCCCTCTCCTCAGCCCTGGTGAGGCCACATCTGGAGTACTGCGTCCAGTTCTGGGCTCCCCAGTACAAGAGGGATGTGGCACTACTGGAGCAAGTCCAGCGAAGGGCCACAAAGATGATTAGGGGACTGGAGCATCTCTCTTATGAGGAAAGGCTGAGAGAGCTGGGCCTGTTTAGCTTGGAGAAGAGAAGGCTGAGAGGAGATCTTATCAACGTGTACAAGTATCTGAAGGGAGGGTGTCAAGAGGATGGGGCCAGACTCTTTTCAGTGGTGCCGAGCGACAGGACGCGAGGCAATGGGCACAAACTGAAACACAGACACTTCCATCTTAACATGAGGAAAAACTTTTTCACTGTGAGGGTGACAGAGCACTGGAACAGGTTGCCCGGAGAGATGGTGGAGTCTCCTTCTCTGGAGATATTCAAAACGCGCCTGGATGCAATCCTGTGCAATGTGCTCTAGGTGACCCTGCTTGAGCAGGGGGGTTGGACTAGATGATCTCCAGAGGTCCCTTCCAACCTCAGTGATTCTGTGATTCTGTGATTAATCTGAACCAGTGCAGACTCTGGGGATAAGCCCACTCTGTCTCTGAAAACCAGTGTTCGTACTGGTATAGCACACAATACTTTAAAAGGTTTCTTTTTCTATTCTGGCTGCAGAATGAGTCCTCACTAGATGTTCTTGTCCTACCTGCAAGGGATGCAGGAACAGTTTACCAAAGAAAAGAATGTAGTGAAACAGAACAGTATTACAGAAAGATGACATACTGGTCTTTGCTTAGAGTAGTTTTAAAACAAGAGAGAGTATTGGTTTGGAAGATGCTAGGCAGCCTCTGAAAATTAAAGTGTATAGGCTGTGCATGTGAAAGATCAAGTTAGATGATAATAGTCATCTTGGCCAACCTGAAGTTCTGATAACTTTGCAGATATTTTCTGATGTTTGATATTGATGTTCGGTTTTGAAGATCTTTTTCAGTTTTATCAGTATCAGTTTTATGGCACTTATCTCTACTTAGACCAACATTGCCTGTGTTTCTTCAGAGTAGACACTTCAAAGTGTCTAGAGCTTTCATTATATATAGGTTAAATTTTTGATATTTAAGAAAAAAAACTAAATAGTAGCAGTTGGTTCTGGATTGGTGGGAACTGAATTTATAGAAAGTGGGGAGTGTATTTGATCTACGATTTGATATGTACCTGTTGTTTTGATGGGTACTCCAAAGTATCTTCATTTCTTAACTTTAGGACCTAAATGTAGCGGGGGAGTGGTGCCTATGTATAAGCTTTCATATATTCTATACAATCTAAAAAAATGTCTCTGGTGAGATACTGCTCAGGAGCTGGAAGGTGCCACTAATATGAATCTTGATTAGTCGGCTTTATTTCAGTCTTCATTAAGAGGGTGCGACCTGTGGGTTCCAGTTGATTAAATCCAGGGATGGGGAAAGTAAACATCTTAAGAAATAACTTTTTTCCAGATCAAGACAGACCAATAAGCATTTATCTGTGTTCTAAGAAAAAGCAAACTCATTAATTGATTTTTCTTTTTCTTGTGAGGTTCAGTTAAGAAGAAGAAGAAAAAAAAAGTGCACGCTGAAACTTTTCTTGTTTTTTTCAGAAATAGATCAAATGTTTTAGAACGCTAGATTTTCAGGCTGCTCGGAAAAGTAGGACTTTGGGTGTTTTTATTGACTGTCTCTGCTTAGAAATTCTTTCCTCCCCCACCACGTTCTTTCATATTTAGTTTCCATAACCAATGTACTATTGTGAAGGAGGGGAAATGCAGGGTAACTGCAGGGAAGCCAGCCAATCACTCCAGCATCAGAGCAGACTCCAGGGCTTGTGGAGCTAACCTTTGTGACCTTCACAAGGGGCCTCTCCGAGGAGAGCCATTTTTCCTGCCTTGTAATGGTAAAGAAAAACTTGGCAACTGCTTTGATCAGCAAAGCAAAAACAAGGAGAGCAAGGAGCAAATGGGCAGCTTTGTGCACAAAACTGCTAAGTCAGTGCTTGCTTTCTCTGCGCTGGGAACAGCGTTACCACCTTAAATAGAACACACGCATGCACACACGCACGCATGTTTTTCTGGGGTCTTGGGATATCTTTGTTGCATAGTTTTAGAAAATACTTCTGTTCAAAAGTAAAGGGAAATCTTGTTTATTACACATGATAGTGGAGTGAAAGTGTTTCATCTAATCGTTTGCAATGCGAGAGTGAAGTAACTTTCCCTTTCCTGTGTTTTGTGGCAGGATTTTCAAAAGAGAAGAAGCAATTGCAGAACAATTTTTTTCTTTTTTAATGGTTCCAGTACTGAGAGATGGACACTTCTTGTATGCAGCTGGCATATATTTTTGCTATGAGATTTATTGCTTTCCTGCTCATGGTTGTGTTTTTGTGTTTGGAATTGATGTCTATAACGGATTTGAAACTCCTAGTGAAAGGAACAGTGGTCTTGTTTTCACAAATATATAAGGTTTTGTTTTGACCTGTAGAGCTAAAGAATTCAGTTTTTACATTGCCAAAATTTTATACCACCTTTTAGCATCCCTTCTCCTTCCTCATGTTCTTTCTACTGTTCTTGTCCACCGACCTTCAGTTGCAGCTGTATCCTTCTGTTATAGTTCCTAGTCTCTCTGATAAGCCCTGTTCCTCCTCTGTGACAGCTTTGTGCTTTGCAAATGCAGTTAATTCCCTCACCTGGGCTTAAGGACTCTCCATTCTTCCTCTGCCCAAGTGTAGGAGAGGTTTCCTACTATTTTTATGCAGTATTCCATTCCAGTTAGTCAGCCCCCAAGTTTGCTCTCCCAGTACAATATATTTCTGCCTAGACAGTCGACCCTGAGTTCTTTCACTCTCTGCAAGAATTCTCCCTGCAGTTTGTAAACTTGCAGGTTTCTGCCTCCTCCTTCCTTTGCTATTTCAGCTTTGCTTCATGGAACTTGGTTCCTTAAGAAATGTTGATATTACCAGAATGTCAGATTCCTGTGCAAGTCATGTTTCCTCTTTTAGACTTCCACCATTCACTTTCTCTTGATGTTTCATCCTTTCCTCTGCCACTCCCAAATTAATCACTCCTAGTACTGTGCCTAAGACCTTTAAAGTGATTGTTTGTTCTCTCTTACATGCCTGAAAGTAAATCTCCAAACATTATCATCTCCACAGTTATGGAGCCAGGTAAGCTGTATTTTCAGATATGCATTGTTTTGAAGTAGTGCCCTTAAATTTTTATAAAAGTACAGACATTTAAATGCAGTCTTGTTGTGTCAGAAAATACCTACAGGTTTTCACTAATTAAATAACTTACTAGGTCCTTGCACAGTTCTAGATAGGATGTAAATCTCTTTTCCAAGTAGACAATTTATTTTTGTGCAAATTGTTCGTTAGCAGTTTTCTCCTGCAGGATATCCATTAGTCTGAGATGTATAGTGATTTTTTTTTTTTTTCAGATAAGATGTTTAATATCTGAAAGATATGTAGATATCTGAAAGATATAAGATATCCAAGAAAGTAATTAACTTAAAATCCCTCATCACCAATGAATTTCTAAATAAAATGTAGTTCTAGGTGTATTTGTAAGTAAAATGTAGTTGAGTGACTCCACTGGCAGATTTAGTTGTCTTGTGTGTACTAATAGTGTAATAGTGTGATGTGGTTTCACTGCAGTTACTGTATTTAGGGGACAAACCCCACTCCTGGAATAGCTGCCTAGTACCTTTCCCTTTGAGTGCACTGACAAAATGAGGGGAGAGCAGTTCCTGGCCAGTCCTGGGAGCAGGAGGAGCAGGCCTCCTCTCTGGGCCCTCCTCCTCCTCCTCTCATGTGGAGGCTGCGTTGGCGGCAGCAGCAGCTTCCAGCCAGCCCTGTGCATGCTCCAGCACAGAAGGTGGTATTTGGCTGTTCGGATGATGCTTGCTGTCCAAGCAGCTGTTCCCTATAGCAAAGGTATGAGAGCTTCCAGATAGGCTGCTAGCTTACAGGACTGCACTGTAGTCAAGGCCTGTTCCGTTCGGCAGATAAGACTGAAATACTGAAGAACTCTGAATATAAGGAGTCAAGTCAGAGGTCGGGAGAAATGGAGCACAAAGGAATGAGGACTGTGAAACAGAGCCCACTCAATCCAGGGCCTTGTCTGCGAGGTCCTAGTTCCATAATGCTTATTTTGTCTGTCTGCGGTGGTGTATTTCTGCCCTTGTGATGCTGCTTTTTTTTTTTTTTTTTTTTTTTTTTTAGATACATGAGATATACAAGTAGGTTTCTTGTAGTTTCTAGAACATGATATATTCAGATCCTTAGCAGTCCCATTTATTGCTTATTTGAATATAACAATTTCTTACCAATTTTCCGAAGAAATAGATTTCTGAAAATGTACTTAAAATATTATAAACTTTTGAAAATAAATGACTAGATTAATAATAATAATATGCTAGTTTGTAGAACAACATCTAGAACATAGTGGCTAGAAATAGGTTTTTTTTTTTTAATGTACAGTTTACTTCAAAAAGGCTTTGAAATTAGTTTTAAAATTCTGATCTGTATAATGATACAAAATCATCACTGGATAAATTTTAAAGATAACACTAAGCAGTACATGTTTGCTTCTGAATTTTTAGAGAGTGATAAATTCTGGAAGGAAGCTGCCAGATAAATACCTGGAACTATAAAGTGTTAAACCACAGCTTGGAAAGCATTAGCCGAGTGAGTTTACTTTTTCAATTTATTCAAGCCTCTCAGTTCAAAAGGAAGAAATGGGGAGCTGAAGAGTAGGATGGTTTGTTTCCTCCTTCTGTACTCTGAATACAAACTAGATGAGAGAAAATGATATCTGTTTTAAAAGCTTTCAGTACATGGTGTCTAGAAGCAATTGGTTTAAATCACTAAATACAGATCAGATATTTTGTGAGAATGTTAAAATACCACTGGAGCAGTGCACAGCAAAGCTCTATATTAGCTCGGTTAGGTTTTTACAGACTAATTGTAGATGACATTGGAGGAATATTAATTTAAAAAGAAGACAAGGGATATCATTCCCCTCCCTATATATCCTCCTTTTTGCTTGCAAGTAGTGGTTTAGGACCTTCTGGTCTGGAAATTGCAATCTAGATGGTAATTTAGATTACTAAGTTAAAAGACCAACAGTGGACATATTCTCCATTAATACATGTAGTCCTTCTTAGCCCATTTATACTTCTGACATCTGAAGTTTGCTGTGGCAATGAGTTTCTGTGGTGGAAGCATGTTGTAATCATGCATTTGTTTGCTGTTCACACTGCTTGTCCTGGCAGGTGTATATCGGGTGGACCTTTATAGCGGCTTTCTCTGTGAGAAGCTGACGTGGAATTGAGATGAATATCGTTCTGTTAACTGTGAGCTCTAATTTGCTGCTTAAAATGCAGAAAAGTTCTGTCCTATTACTCAGCTGTTGAAATGATTGATAAGTGCTAGTCTATATTGGCACTTCTGAGATCAGCAGCGATATAGCTTCCAAGCACAGGTTATAGAAGAAATATGTTTTGTATCTGGAATTCTACATGCTAGCTACTGGATGAGCCAAACTGAGCAAACAGAAGCAAAATAAATTTTACAGCTTTCAGTTGCAATTTTATTTGAACTAAGAGGCTAAAAAACCCCTAATCATGACAATTGTGGCCCTGGAGAATAGTGATAAGAACACTTTTAGCTAGAGAAAAACCCGTATTTTAGAAGAGATTAAAGGAGCTCAGTGTGTCCAAGAGTTCAAGGTGACTTAAACCTGATCTAAAAAGCTCCCCTACTGAGAAGGGAATTTTTAAACAAGCTCTTGAATTTTGCAGACAAAAAGGGAGAAGTTGGAACTTGATAACGGGGGGCATTTGGCATAGGTGGGATGGGTTGGGTTATGGGGAAGCACTGACTAATGGTCAGCAAACACTGTAAATGAGCTCTTGCATCAAGAGTTGGCCTCACTTCCTAAGAGGAAAATAAAACCTGAACTATTTAAGCATAAAATTTCAGATGGGAAAGTCGCTCAGCTGGACTGTTAGAAGATGGAGAGGGACTATGCTGGAGGCGGACCTTTATTCTAATGATGTTTTTAACCATTGAAAAAACACACACAAATTTGTTAAACCAAAAAATGGTATTACCTGTATTGTGCTCTCTTTTGTGGGGTGGATGTATTAATATTTTTCTTACATCAGAGAGGTCTGTTATTAATAAAAATATTTTAAATCCAATCCTAGACATACATTTTGTGCTTTTTTTTTTTTGTAAAGTATGCCCATAAGCAGAAATAATATTCTCTCTCCCCCGCATCCTCCAATGGTTGAATACTAATTTTAGAAAGTGGTGGATGAAGGTTGCAGGGATTCCAAGTATGGAATTAACTTGTACTAAGTTAAGATGATAATTTTCAATTATTTAAAAGTTGAAGAAATTGCAAATAAATCCCATTGCAAATCTCCCACTGAAGTTTAGTGAAAGTTGGAGATCCACGTTTTTTGTTTTGCCTCTAAGGACAGGGTTAAACATTTCCTAAATAGGCACTTCATTGTGTTTCTGCAATAAAAATTTTACACAGGCATTATTTTGACTATATAGATTATTGATAAAACATGATATTTGTTAATTTTGGCAAAAATTAAGTTATGTATTTCTAAAAGAAACTTGTACTTTAAGAACTGTTGGTAATTTAAATGATATGCTTTTGAACACGCCTGTGCATAAAATATTCATAAACACTATTTTTAGTTCTCTCTCTATACCGAAAGATAATCAGAAAGCAAAGGCTGTCCTTACCGCAGATGAAATGTATGAAAGTTGAGGTATTGGTATTTATTGTTTATTTCATGGAATAAACTAAAAGGTAAGTTCTTTTTTGAAGACATTAGGCACTACAGTAAAGATGTAAATAGTCTTAGAGGATACATGGGTATTTATTTTTTGTTTCTTGTTTTGCTTCTGGTGATTTCACTGTCAAAGTTGAAATTTCTTTATCACTTCCCCAAATGCATGATTAAAGAACAAAACAAATGAAAATTTCTACTTGCTAGTTTCTGAAAGTTGAAATGAAAATACAATTTTGTTTCTAAATTTCTTATAGAATATACAGATGGACTTCAGTGGTTTTTCAAGTTCTAAATTAGTTTTACCTTGCATTATTTATTTAACACCATGAGCTCTTTTTTTTTTTTTTTTTTTTTTTAACTGATACTGTTTGAACTCTTTGTCACTAGTGAAGAGGAAATATAGACCCTGGAATTTGAAACTCTTCAGGTTGAAGACATTTATTAGGTCACTTTTTGGAATAAATATAATAATTATTATATTTAAGTATATTATATATTTATTTATAATAGCTATCATTTTAAACTTTGTGAACTAAGCTTAATATTTTTCCATCTTTTTGCTTTGCTTTGTCTTTGTTAGCCCAAGTTAAATGAGTAAATAAAAATAACTTTTCAAACCGTATTCTTTAGTCACTATGTTGTATCCAGTTGCTGAGAAATCTATTGCTTCTGGTGCACTGGAACTTGAGAAACCTGTCCCCGGGGAGCTGAGGTGTGGGGGATGAAAAGGAATAATCTGATGGTGAAAAATATAGTATGCAGGACTGCCTGCAAGTTGGCTGTGCAGATAGCTCATAAGTACCGACTCAGGCAACAACTTGCTGTTGGAAGATTTTCCTCTTTGTTTTCTGTGGCAGTCTGTAAAGTCTTCATGGACATGAATAATTGTCTCCAACCTCAGCAACACATGGTATTTGTCCAAATTGGAAATGTAACAAGCTCTACCTGAGAGATGATAGTAAGGAGGAGTCCCAAAAGGGAGGAGAAAACCTGTAATACAGGAAGTGGAAGTGAAAAGGGGAAAAATATTTAATAATTCGAAAAATGTTTTTTAAAAAAAAGATTAAATGGGTACCAAATGGATGGATGTGGTTTGCCAAAACACACAGGTATGGAGCAAGGAAGTAGGGGAGTTCTTGTTTGCTAAGCCTTCCTGAAGATCTCAGATGAGAAAAAGATGGTGCATAAAGCTATTTGTGTGATTAAAATTGGGAACGCCTAAACAGCAGATCAGTTTAAGGTGTAAAGTAGGAGTTCTGAAGCATACATTAAAAATAGTTGTCAATATTAATAATTTTAGTAGCAAGAAAAACAGATTCACTTATTCTTTGCAATAAAAAAACCTATGCATTGACTTGCAATAGATCCAATGTAATGGTTTCTTAGAATAGGAGCCCGTCCTGTCAAGGCCATGTGGGAGCAATCATTGTCTGAAAACTCAAGCAACCACTTGAGTACTGCCCTCTGAGACTTCCTACTTAGAGCAATAAGGAAGCAAACTAAAGAATCTCTTTATCTTAATATTTTGTTTTCCTTGGTGGTGGTTAGCCTCAGGGCTATTCAACAGGATTGCTAGGAACCCCCTTTAGACACTGAGGCAGCTGGCTACAGCAGCTTTTATTGCAGCATGCTTAGGCAGGCCTCTCTGACTTGGAAAGCTTCAGGCAACCAAAAATAGGGTGTACAGAAAGGGGCGTAAAATTGCTTGGATTCTGTTCATGCAAAAAAGCATTTGATTTTCCTCTTGCTTTCTTTGTTTCCTTTTAAAGAGCTAACTGGGGAGAGAGAAATGAGATAAAATCGCAGAGATAAAAGGACAAGGAGGTGATAAGGAATTCTATGGCCCATCACTTCTGAAAATTGTTTGCCCTTCCCTTAATAATGTGAAAGTTAGTGTTTGTTTAATCCTATCTTTATTGCTACAGAAGACAAAATGGTTGCATCTCGAGGAGGTGTTCTCCACGCTTTCTAAGGAAGGGCATGGGAGAGTGTCTGTGAAGTGAAGAGTCCAGTAATTTCCCTTGAAATAGCAGCAGAGGCAGTTCTTCCTTTAGATTTGCCCTCCTTAGTGCTGTCTTTGTCTCCTTCATCTAAAATTAAGGAGAAAGAAACCTATGAATTTTAAGTGTGCTGAGTGAACTCGTACAAAAACATACGACTAAGGACCTTTTTAAGTTTGTATAATACTGCTGTTTCTTATAGTTCTCAAAGAGATAGAAGGGGTCTTGGAAATAAAGATGTCCTCATTTCCTTTTTTGAAACTCAGGAATATTTATATATTTTTTAATTTGGAAATCCACATAGGAATCTGGGAGTCATATTTTTGAGGATCAATTTGAAATATTTTAAGTGCTGTGATACTAGCCCTGTTTTTCTAGATGAGGGTCTTCTGTGCAGAGTGGGAAGAGGAACAGGAGAAAAAGAAATAATAAATAAAGAATTAAGCATGTTATGACTTCCATTTTTGCTTGGACATGTAACAGTTGTTTTTAGAGTACGTCGTAATAAGAATGAGGCTACCTTGGCAAACCTTTGAACATCTCATGCCTTCAGCTCTTTCATTAGTTATGCGTGTAATAGTTAGACTGCCTACCGTCCACTGGCCATTGCTTCTCTGCAGTGGGGGCCTTTTGAGCACTTTCTGAAGAAGGGTGGTACTGTTTTGCCACCCCAAAACAGCAAGATATTTATAATTAGAGTAGTAAGCTTAATTTTAACTCCTTAATGTATCTGTATTGTGGATTATCTGCATATAGGTGAGTGCTAATGAAGACTGCCTTTGAATACCATAATATTGAATGTTGTATTTTGTGTATCTGTAAAAACACTGTGTTTCATGTAGCCATGTCCATGGTTTTATGGGATATACTTTGAGGAATTTCTTGTAGTTCTTAGCGTATTGCAAAGTGG
This sequence comes from Apteryx mantelli, assembly GCF_036417845.1. Lineage (NCBI taxonomy): Eukaryota > Metazoa > Chordata > Aves > Apterygiformes > Apterygidae > Apteryx > Apteryx mantelli. Next base: position 16,659,560 of record NC_089978.1, read on the forward strand.
AACCACTTTAGGAATAAATTCCAGGGGGGTTTGTAGAAGAACTTACCTGACTATTAGGGACTTTGTGCAAAATCTATTTCTGCACCAATTAGGCTCTTGTCAGAGACATTTAAGACTCCTGTTCTCCTTGTTACTTGATTCTAATTCAGATTCAAACCATTCATTTGCTGAATATCTGCAGCCTGGGACTATATTTACTTAGTATATGGCACTGTTGTGTCTGATACTTTTATTAACAGAGGGGATAGAGCTCTTAGGAGCTCTATTTCCACCTGGTGATGGAGCTGTCAACAGGATCTTTGTGCTCACCATTCTTCTAATACAGTCTGCTTGCGTTCTTTCTCAAAGTTAGTGAAATCATAGTTGTGACACAACACTTGATTGCACACTTGATGATTGCATTTAGGATGTGCTTTTGCAAGCTGAAAGTAGGATAGGGCTGCCTGCATCATCATATCACCAGTATGCTCTCTGTCATTGCATGACTGTGGTATGGTTTGGTGAGGACATCATCTACCATGTAAATCAAGTAGTCCAACATGAACTTTGTTCGGCTGGAAGTGTAAAGACCTGTCAGCTGGAAAAAAGAATATAATAAAAACAAAAATATCTCTATATTATGTACTGCAGCCATATAAGGATATGAAAACTTTATCCATGTTTCTGTTTCTTTGAAACAGGCCATGGCTGGAAGCATTACTATGCTGAAGAGAAACTGTGGTAAGAATTTTAGGGCATTTTTCTGTCATTTTTGGGAGAAGGTCAGATTAAGGGGTTCTGAATTTTATTGCTGGGTATTTTTATATATATTAGGGTGTAATAATGCTGAAACCTAAAGAAACCTTGCAACTAAATACAGAGAGGAGAAGTGGAAGCACAGTGCTTTCCCAACCAATAGGTGGAATACCATCTCTCTCTGCAAATAATAATTTTCATTGCTGGATGATCAACAACTCTTATTTTTGTTGTGTTTGTTTACATTTGTTTACATTTGTTGAATTTTTATTTACAAAGACAGCTGGAAAGTCCTTAAGGACCTTGAACTCTTGAGCATACCTCCTTGCTTAACAGTGGTGCAAATTTAGGAAAGTGTTGATGAAGTGCTGAATTGGGGCTATAGAGAATTGCCAAAAGAGCTGTCTCACTTCCCTTCAGGCTTTTCTCTTTATTGTTGCTGCTTGGAGTTAACATTTGTGTCATCTGAAACAATGTTGTAATGCTACTTAAGATATAAATCTGTAGCTTTCTGTTACACCATTTGCAAGGAACCATACCACTTTTAAGTCAGCAAACCGTAATTAAAAATGCTGATATAGTTGAAGAATTAGTTTCATGTTTTAATCTTTTTCCCAATTCTTGAAACCCCCTGAATAGGATAGAAAAAAGGGTGCACAAAGAATTTCACAACTTCTGCCCTCAGGCAAAGCTGAACCCACTCCGTTGTGTCTAGCAGTCTCCCTAACAGCATCATTAGTCAAAACCCAGGAATCTCTGCATGCTACACTCCAGGTTTTTTAGAATCATAATAAAAGCAGCTCATGCCTAGGCTGATTATACTCTTAAAACTTTTTCTTCTGTCCCATATCTAAACCGAACCTTGAAAAATTCATCTGTGGGGTCCCATAGCCCGTCTACCTTTGCAGGCTGATCTTGGCCTTCTAGGTGTTACTGCCCTTGTGAGGAATTTTTGGTTAGCTCTGTTCTTGAGTTAGTAGAAACTGTCACTTTCACAACTGTCCTACAGTCAGACTGCCACATTCGCGATTCTCTCTTAGATTTTTTTTCTCTGAAGTAGTAGGTATTTGGGTTTCTTCTCTGCTTTCTAGCTTAGCTTCAGTGGGTATCTTGCCCTGCCTAAACTGCCTAGAAACAGTACAGGTTTTCAGAAAATTTGGCAAAGAGTCGAGTCTGAAGTTGGTTCTCTGAGAGAATTTATGGTAGTGTCAAGATCAAAAGTACTTGCTCATTTTCACCTAGTGCCACCAGAAGAACGAACTTTCAGTTTATATATATTCAGTCCTAATGGTTTAGAACATACTGGTGAGAGGTCTAAAATAATTCAGTAATAGCATTTATGAATAGACAGAGTTGTCTAGTCTGTAAGGTTCTTAGAGAAAAAGAAATAAATGGGGAAAACTTTCCAGATATTATGCAGTATGTAAATTGAGGAAACCAGCAACATAAAAGCTGGTCGAGAAGACAAAGAAAAAAAATATATGAAAAGATAGCATCTGTAGCTCAGTCGTTTAGGGTAAAGTTGAACCATAGATTCACATAGGTTCACATTCAGAGTCCAATGAAAAGTTGAAATTTTACACCAAATGTCAAAAATAGTAAGGTTTAACTTCATTTGTGCACTTGCTTGTTTTACATAAAGGCTTTCCCATTTCCCCCCCCCCCCCCAAAAAAAAAAAGTACATGATGCCAAGCTATGACAACAGTTTTTTGGTAGGTCTGTTGTGATGTGGTTTATGTGTATTTGTGTTTTGTTTTTAATAAAAAAGGATTTCCAGTGAAGTCTTAAAACAGCCCCAAAAACCTAAACATTGAAATCCAAGTTGTAGTCAACTCCACTAGAGACTGCAGATATTCTCAGCCAGACATAAAATTTCAGGCTTGCCTACATAGCAAGACATGTGACTGTTACAGGGTACTGAGAAAGAAAGGCCAATCTAGTTCCTTATGGGGACACTTTTATACTTCATACAAGTTTTCTTTTGGAAAGTTTCTGAAATTTTGTGCCTATTTGTTCTGGAATGGCCTTTTACGCAGAATCATGTCCAAACTGCAGAGAGAAGTGAAGAATGATTTATTCTGCCTTGTTTGTCTCCTTTTATGTTTAGATCATGCAGACCAGTTCAGTTTTTGCTGCTGCAGAGATTTCGTATAGTATATTAACCTAGTACCTAAAATTAAGATATCTGTACATTGTTCTTTGCTTTTCTCCCTACAGACACACTTCTATCTCACAATTTAATATAATGATCTGACTATTTCTGACCTGATGAAGTTAGTAATATTTTATCTTTTCAGATAGGATCCTTTCTTGTGAAAGGAAAGTTCTCAATCCAAATCATATTGCAGAAGAACTGAAGTTCTGGGTGAGGCTTACACCAAGACTACTTTTGTGAGCACCATATATAAAATGCCTTTATGCTAATTAGGGCAAAAGAAAGGAAGAAAGAAGCACACTTTTGTAATAAGTGAGAATTATATTGAGTGAAGTCCTTAACATACTTTGAGAAGAGTATCCACAAACAGGAACATTATAGTTGCAATACTACACAATATCAAAACTGATGGGCCCTTAAATAACATTCATAGTTGATGACTGGTTGCATATATCAGCCGGATATGTACCTCCTAAAGCCTCTGTTGAAGGATTTAAGTAATTTTTTGTGTGTCCTTTTGTGTTAGTCTGTTTCTGACATGGCGTTCAATGTTACAGTTCATGTTACACCTAGCATGAAGGCACATAAGTTCACAGATTGTAGGAATGGTTTTATTGTATTAGTCTGTTACTCCCTGGTTTTGGGTGGACATATATATTTTTTGATACCTATTTAAATTTCGGTTAGAAATTTAGTTTGACAAATCTTCTGGCATATGATATGTTGCATTAATGCCAAAAAATATTTCTTTCAATTAGAAATTCTAATTCTTAACTGTCATAATGGTCTTTTTGTGCATAACATGAAAACATCTTTTTTTTTTTTAATTGTTTTTTGTCAATAGGTAAATACTTCAAGTGATAGATTACATTGCAAAATCAGGAAGAAAGCAAATTGATTCTTTGTAATGTGTAGCTTTTTGAAAGTGCTTTTTTGATTTGGGGAATCTTAGAACAGTCATTCTTCTCAATATCAGAGTCGACATAATTTTGCTAACACATAGTTTGCACGTGATAGTGTTTTTGCTTTATTTTTCTAAGGCCCGTTATTCATAGACCTACATTTAGGGTACAATGTAGATTGGTTTCATCAGTTCCTATGTCAGTTGAAGGAACTGACAAGGATTTGCTTCATCTGAACATAAATGAAGATTTAGAGCTATGCATAGTGTCAGATAGCTAGATCCTGCGTTTGAGAATTTATTCTATGAAGTAGAATATTTTTACATTCCTTGATATACTAGAGATGCTGATTTAATTCCAAGATTGTTTACTCCTTTTGTTCTGTACTCACAGTACAGAGCTGTAATTCTAGTTCATGGGTAGGTAGAATTTAAGTTTAAGTTAATGGTAGTATACAAAGTGTAGGGGTTGATTTATGGTTTTTGTTGATATGTTATCAGTTCTTAATATTTTAAACATTTTTGTGGGCAGCAGTAGTGCTTTATCAAAATGTGGCTCAGATCATGTAAGAAATACAAAATATTGAATGTGAGGATTGGAGCAGTTGGCATGTAATGGAGCTGCTATGGAAAAAATCTGTTTAGTGCAGGAATAGATAATGTAGTGTTGGTGCCAGAGGTCTGGTTGTGTCTGTATAGACCTTTTCTGTGCTGCTATTCAAAACAAATGGAAAGATCTTTACCTTCAGAGAATGTCCTGTTTCCATACCTACATAGATAATGAGAAATACATATTGTTTATAACATAAATTAGTTACCCTGTTGCAAATGCTGCAGATATTGAACAAAGTTAAGAGCTGTATTCATTAGTTTAGTACTATAATTTATTTTAAAAATTCATCCATTAAATGACTGCTTGTGTTGCTTTCCTTAAGTTGATTAGCATGGTTTCAAAGTTGTAAAAAAGAACTGATACGTTTGTGTTTTGGGGGTTTTTTTTTGTCTGTCTTTTTATCTTTGTTTCCCTTCCAAAATACTCAGGATATAGACCAGGGAGATGAGGAAAAGCAGTTTATGCAAGGAGTATGGTTTGAAGGAGGTGAAAGAGAAGGGTTTTGAGTGAAGGTGGAGGGAAATTGAAATGTAGGTCAGGAGCAGAGAACTGAGAGGGAGAGGACAAAGGGTTGCCTTATATTGAATCATCCTTATGATTAGTATGATTTTAATGTAATCAGCTTACTTTGAGACTTACTTCCTCTGTGGCTCTTTGTTTGAAGAGAAACACTGGTTGGGGAGTTTTGGTGATGGAAGGACCGTGCTGGCTTTTCTCAAGTGATGCTCAGCTAGAGAAGTGTTGGGAGCTGCTGGCTGAAATAGCTAACCGTGTTCGTAACTCCACACGAACATTAATCATCATCCGCATGGTACGCTTGAGCAGTCTTGAGGAATCGATAATGCTGCCCTTGTGCACAAAATTTGCTGTACTTTTGAAATTGCTTATTCCATGGTCCGTTCATCTATCCAATATTCAGGTTTGTTTTGGAGAGCTGGTGGGGTTTTTTGTCTGTTCCCATAGTTCACTCTGCAAATATGATTCTGTAATGCAGCGAGACAACTTTTTTCCTTTTCCTTTTTACTCAACGCTTAAATAGTGATAACATAATGAAAGCTATAAAATAAAATGTACCTTATAGGCATATGTTTTATAAATGTATATTGCATGTATCTTTATGGGAGTTAAATGGAAATAAACAAATGTGTAATCTTGGATGAAGTGGTATTTTCCCACAGTTTCCACTGTTCCCAGAACCAAGTTAAGCACACTTGACAAATGGGAGATACAGGGGAGGAGTGGCACATGCTGGTACTGTAATTTAAACACAGTCTGTGAAGCATTACAGTGCTGCAGTGTTTTTACATCTGTATTATCTTCACCTGCTTTCATTGCTTTGAAGAATTGACTAGCAGGAAAAGGGGGAAAAAAACATTTTACAGTATGAAGGTGTATGTATAATCCAGTGCGTAGAGGACTATAGGTCAGTCTTCATTATATCGTGCCCTGTTACATTAATAAATAGGCTAAAAAGGAAATAAAGAAGTCTTGCTGCACTTGATACATGCTTCTCAATGGAGCTGCATGTTGGAAAACATATACAATCAAAGATGCAAGTGTACTTAGTATTGCCTGTATTAAATGAGCTCTATCGTGGAAGCTAACGTGGCAGTGATACCGTTTTAATTGGTGCTGCAGTGATAAGGGGGTTTCTATGCACTGGGGAAAACTGCCAGTAGTTGCCACATGGAGGCAAAGTAGGGCTTTGTTGACTCTTATATTTTAATACAAATGACATTCTCACCTACTTTGTAAACCTTTTAGAGTATGTCTGTAACTTTTTGGCCTGAAATTGTTTGTATGTGTGTATAGAGAGGTTAAAATACATGGAGGGAGAAAGTTACATATGTTGAAATAAAACTTCATCTTTGAAGCCACTCATGATACTTTCCAGCTTATAACAGAAAGACCCTTTAATGATTTGAATGCAATAAATAATTCTACGTGAGCAGTTTGAGTAATGTCCCATTTTATGATCTTCTGAAATTGTGTTTGTTCATTTTCATGTCTTTGAAATAATGAACTATGTCCAGAAGTTCTTATTTTTGAAAAGTCAATTTTCTGAACATGAAGGAAGAAATTAGAAAGCACTTAGTAATGCAGTGGAGCATATTTTGATCAATCAGAGTCAAGGATTTCCTTAGTAAATTTCTAGGCATAGAGGCAGGGAGGAAACAATATTCTGGTTTGTTTGTCCGGTTCGACCTAGGATGAGGTCTTAATTTATGACCAGAGCTCCTGGGTGCAGTGGTCATGCATATACATAAACAAAGTCTGGGAATCATCTGTTCTAATGTCAGTGTATTTGACCTAGTTACCTTAGGTTCCCTTTAGAGTCAATGGAGAAAATAGGCACTCCTGGAGCCTGCTTCACCTCAGGCTTGAATACGTTCCTAAAACTGGCTGGATGAATTATGTCCTAGCAGTGCTTATTTAAGCTCTTTTCTAGTCAGTGGAGAGCAGGGTGACGAGGTCAGATGTTGATGTCCCCAGAGTATCTGTGCTGAATGTGACCAAATTTAAATTATCTACCCCTTTTGAATGTCTGAAGTAACATGTTTCAAAGGAACAGTTGCTGCACAATTATTGAATCCTAACACAAAGATGGAAAATTTACAGGCAGATTGCTATTTCAATATGAATTCACGTTGATCCACCAGGATACACACACAACAGAACATAAAACACAGGTAGAAGGCAGAGGTGTGAATTGGAGTACCTATTTTTGAACTCAGATCACCAGCATAATTTATATTCCAGCATTAAATACAAGTTTTGCTGAAAGAAATGGAAATGGGCATTCCATGTAATGCAGAAAAATGTAACTAAGAATGATTAGTATAAGGAAAGAATGGTACCAAGTTAATGTTGTGTTGTATTTTGAATAATAACAATTCTATTTGAATATCAGCTCTAATTTATACCAATTCTAATTGAATTGATAACAAGCCTTACTGTCAAAGCTTAGTGTGTATTAGTAGTTTTATTTTTGTCTATATGCGCTTTTCAGAACAATCTTGACTTATGGTATCAAGATATCATGATACTTGTTGAGGAATAACCTGCATTTGTTACTTGTTCGCAAAGCACGATAAGTACATACTCATAAAGCAAAGTAATCTTTCGTTACATTTTATTTTTTGGTTGACTTGAGTAATTTTGTGAATGACAATATTGAGTATATTTACCAGTTTCTCAAAGTAGATCAAATGTAAACTCCAAAAGTTTTGTCATTAGATTCTGCAGAGGGCTAGTTGAGATACTTAGCAATCCAACTGTCCTCATCTTTTCATGTTAAACTGAAAGGCATCTGAACATCACTTTTTTTTTGTTATTGCTCTAGTGTGGCTGGTGACTTAAATTACCACAGAAATGCTGCTCAGTTGTCAGTGGCGAGGGGAGTAGGCCCTCAAGTGATCCATCCCGAGAATGTGGTGTATGCGCAGAAAGTTGGGGAAGATTGCTGATTACTTGCTAATCAGCTCCTCACAGCTGCCGAGGTGCTGGTCATGAGCTCCTCGTGCCAAGTTACTTGACTCTGCTTGAGATTCCAGACATAACTGGCTTGGTCTGAAAGATTCGGAAGTCATGTTTAAAAATGACAAGTAACCAATCAAAGAGAAAAAGGAAGAGATTATCTACTTCATAGATATAAGTTATGGCACAAGGACCTAGATTCTGATATTCATGTCAACCCTTATCTCACCATTGCTCCAACTCTAATCAGTGCAGCTGTTTGTGGTGAAAGTGGTGGCAACTGGAGTAAGAGTTTGAGCATCTGACCTACAGTAATGCTTGGAAAAAATCCAGAAAGATCTTGCACTTGGATTTGAATGTGGCTGCTGTTTGCTGGCTTAACCTTTTGTTGTTAAACTTTCTGTGCTAGCAGGTTGCTGTTGTGAATACATGACTGTCCTAACTCTTGCTTTGTTTTGTCTTAGTCACATTGATCAGACAACAACATGGCAAGATCCTAGGAAGGCCATGCTTTCCCAGATGAATGTTACAGCTCCCACCAGTCCTCCAGTACAGCAGAACATCATGAACTCAGCATCAGGTAAGCAAAATCAATATTTATGAAAAAGATCATACAAATGAAATATCTCTGTAAATTCTGAAAGGGGGGCTGTCCGAATCTCATAATTGTCCTTCCAGTTATCCTGATTTTAAACTTTAAATTTGAAAAGCCTGTTGCAGCAAGCAAGAGGCTCATGCTTGAGGTATGAGAATCTGTATAGCAATTATAATCCTCTATCGCTTAATTCTGTGGGGTCTTTTCTGTTTTTTGTTGTTGTTGTTGTTTTTTTCTCCAAATGGATGATTCAAACATTTAAAGAAACTGAAGTTCTACCTTAATTTCTTCTGGCTTGAAAATGCTGTTAAATTTATTAAAAACAGGATTTATGTTAAATTATTGTTATTTCACATTAAAGCTATCATGCTTTTGCGATGTTCTTCTGCCTCCCCTTGCTTGCTTACCACATTTGGTGTTCTTGCATTCTTTTACATCTCCCACATTTGTTACAAACAACTCATTCTTCTGTCTTCCCTGAGTGAATGTAGCAAACACCCGGAAAAGTCTTGTTTAGCAGCAGAGATGTTTTGTCTTTCTCCTCTTCCTCTCCTGTCATTTCCAATATCCTGTATCATGGTAATTATTCCTCCAGCTGAGGAAGTCAGATGTCTTTTCCTGGAGTATAGAACTGTTTTTTCAGATAGTCTGTAGGGGCCATCACTAGACAGCAGTATAGTATGCTTGTTCTTACTACAAAAACTGCTATATATTTTCAGAGCTCCCTTGTCCTGATGGTGCAGAGAACAAGTAGATAAAGTTGGTCCTATGCTAGTTTGACTGCTGCACTCTTCCCTATGCATTGTTACCTTTTGTCTGCCACTGAAGTTCGTTTTTTATTTATTTTCTCACATTATTTTGTGCATGTCTGCTGTTCCTGTATTTTGCTAAGGTTATTCTCTTGTGCTGCTTTTTGTTGTGCATTTAGAAAGTTTTGTTTCGTGCTGCAGTTGACATGCCGCCAGGCAATGCCACAAGATCAGCAGGCGTGAGCAAACTGTGCTGTTCATGACTATTAGAGGGGAGACTGATCAAACTGTATCTCAACTTTTTGTTGGCTAGGCCAAGAGGCTGGATTATCCTGAAACAAATGAAGGAGTCCTGTTCAAGTTTAAGAAGTCGTGATTCAAAGCAATTAAGCTTTCACTATGTAATGTAAAAATGTAATTTTTTTTTTTCCTGTAAATATATCCTTGGAAACCTACAGCACTAGAGATGATACATTTTTGCAGGAACACTTCTGAAGAACAGGGAATGGGAGAAAGGGACAATGCCCTTGGTCTGCCTTGCCTTTGGTTTATCTCCATATTAAGATTAAAACTAGATGCTCATTGCTTGAATATCAACATAGGTTCTGTGTTTTAAGGTGGCTCCTCAAACTTTCCATTATACTAAGGATTAATAGGGAAAAAATGTTGATAGTGAAGTAAAATACACTGTGTGTACCTGGAAAAAAAAATCTATCATCACAAGTATTATCCCAAAGGAGAATCTTTAGCAAGAAAAAAATAAGTACACCAGTTTTAAGAGGCTAAAAAGCTGAAAAAAGAATCTAAGAATTACTGCTCAAGAATTTTTTTTTTAAATCAAGGGTTTAAATGAAGTTGACTGATGCAAGTGTGATCAAGTGCTCTTACACTGATCTTGCTGCTCATGCAATAGAGTTGAAATAGATCTATGTGGGTTGTCTTGTGACTGAGAACAGACTTATTTGGTTACAAGTTCATTGAGTGTTTATGTTTAATTGCACAAATAATTTTGTATTGAAGATGAATTGAAAGTCTTGTAAAGTTTTTTCCCAGTGCTTTGACTTTGATAAAGTGCATGAAGAAATCAAAACTTCTCTGTGCATTGATAGTTAAGTGTTTCTGTGACTTTTTTTTTTTTTTTTTTTTTTTTTTTTTAGCTTAAATCAGTTGAGGTAATATGGTTTAGAACTGGCTCTTTGGATGCACCTGCTATCTCTTAACTTACCTTTGTTTAACAAATGTCTGTTTTGAAGTAAATAATATTGAACCTGCTTTTATTATATATGATCTTATATGTATATGATTCTATTCCTGATATCTGTTTTGTACTAAATTCAAATTAGGACTGCGTATTTGTTTTTAGTAAAGCTTCTTATGTCTGATTCTGTTACTTTTTACTGCTGAGTTTACAGTAACTTTTGCTTCCTTGGTGGCTTTCCTAAACAGTGAGAGAAATGGAAAAATCAAATAAATAATTATCCTCTGGGCACAGTGGAATTCAAATCTGAGTGCTAGCATCGTATAAAACTATTCTAGTAGTTCTAATTTGGATAGTTGTCCCCAAGAACTGAGAAATAAAGTTGAAAATTTTAAGTCACAAGTTTCCTGGTGTCAGCAACGAAACATGCCCTAATGCTTGGAGAGCCTTTCGTGAAAGATATTGGAAAAAAACAAAAAGTATTGTGACAGCTGGAGGTCACTGACTTGCAAAGAAGCATCCAAAATACCACAAGAGAGAGAATGTATTTCTTTCTGCACAGTTCATTCTTATACAGTGCTCATTAATTGTAGCTCTTAATCAGGAATTACTATCCAAATTTTAGTACAAGTCAAGTGTATATAATTACAGACTGCCTTTAGGGGCTTTTGAGTAAAGTTGCACTGTGATAAAATAAACAAAGAACAGATTTTTAGGAGCAGTCTTAAAAGCCGTAGGAGGTTTCCATTAGCTAGAACTAAGAATGGGAAAACAAACTGAAGAAGGAGGCATAGAACAGATCTGGGAAAGTTGCTATCTGCATATGGAAGGCAATATCCCCTTCTGGATAAACATGACAAATGGAGTTCAGGGGAAGCAGGAAGAGAGCAAAAGCAAAATATGTGGTAAGGGTGATGGCAAGTCAAAAGAAAGGGTTTAAAACTAAGTTCAAAACTGGCATGGGGGAATATTGTTTAGGCTGATGTTGAGATTTTTAGGTTGCTTTTCTTAAGAAATCCCACCCCTTGAAGCAACTAAAACTAGATAGAAACACTGAACATCTTTTTGCAAGTTGCATTTCTTTAAGGAAATTAATAGGTGTCCAAACAGCTTCATCTTTTTCCAGCATGATTTTGTGAGTGAGCGATTTAGCATACATCCTTGATAGGATTGCATTGGTGTGTGGAAAGTGACTTTTTTGTTTTATTTTTGGGGTATATTTTTGTTTCAGTCTTGCTGAACTTGCTCCATGTAATCAACTGAAATGTTTTGGGCCATATGTATGAGGAGAAACACAACACTCTTTTGGATAACATTTGCTGTTTAATCATCTTCTGTGAAATAGGATCAAATGAAATCATTGGAAATATGCGTATCTTACTGTCAATAATGGAAAGAAAGCAAGCTTGTTATTGCTAAGTATGCAACAAGTACATATAGTTTAATTTCAGCTGCTCTGATTATTTTTAATGTGTTTTGTATCATTTTTCCCTAATGGCGTTACAGGAAAAAAAAGTTGTTCTGTCTTCTTTTTAAGAAAGTATGTAGTAATAAGAAAATATGTAGTAATAAAGTTGGTCATTATACTGAGGAACCTGTCCCATGCAATTCCTACTGAGGTGAAGTTATCAATTTGAAAATAAACAATATCTGTTTCTTATATAATTAGAGTGATAATAAAAGTGTGTTAATACGCTGCCCATCTCCAGATAGTTTTAACTTCTGAGTCATGCTTGACTGCACTGCTCCTTTTAGCCTCTTCTGCTTGCACATAGACATGAGCTGATGAGCTTAGGTGCAGATTCCCCATCTTTGTGCACTTTCCTCTTGCCTTAGATTGCAATTTTGAATTGGGCTTCTTGGTGAAAATTCATAGCTTTTGTGTCATTTTGGGCACCTCTTAAGGTAGGTTATAGTGTCACGTTAAAGGTAGGTAGGAAAATGAACACTCTGTAGTTCATAACTCTAAAGTTTTTTTTTCCTCGGGGGGAGGGAGGAATATGCCAAGAGCTAAAATGTGTTCTAGCTCTTCACTTTAGATTCTTGCTTACTTCAGATGCAGCTTTCTCTCCTCTGTGTAACCTGTCATACTGCAAATTCTGTCTTGGGTGCAGTCAACACCACATATGCTCTGTTGTGAAACTCAAGTTTCTAAGTATCTCCGTGGCAGTAATGTTCATTTCTTACTACAAAAGCAAATATTCCCCACTCCCCTGCCTTGTGTGTGTGTGTGTGTGTGTGTGTGTGTGTCTTGTTGTAAGGTTTACCAATTCACCACCATTTGATTTTTTCCTAGGTTGTTCATACGTGTTCTCTTACTAGCTAAATACAATAGCTAAATACAATATCCTCTAATATGCATTAACCTAGCGATAAAGTAAGTTTTGTTCATCTTCTGTATGGCAAACTTCTGCTTTTTCTCAGCTTTATTTACATTTATTTTACATTTATGTATCAGAAATTACAAGGATTTCTAAGATTTACCTTGTTATCCCAGCATAGCTTGAATTTGTTACATTTTTGCTTTAATGTTACTCTTTCTGTTGCTTTCTACCTGCCAGCAATGAGCTCTGCTTTGCATTCAAGATTGTGCATTTCATGGCAAAAATGGTATCTTTGAAAGGTGAAAAAATGCCAAAAGGGGAGACACCTGCCAAATGGAGACACGTGTGCACACCTTTAAAATTACATGTATTTATGTTGGGTTACAGCATTATATAAATGTTTAGTTACAAAGATATGTCTTATCAGTACTTCTCTAAAGATAGCTTACATTTGGAAATTGGAATCTAATTTTTGGATAACCATGTCTTAAAAAATACCATAGTAAATGACAAGGTGAACTGGAAGACTCTTCTCTCCCTGTACAAGTAGCTTCACAGAATTGCAAGTTTATAGCTGTGATTGTATCTGGTTGAACTAGGAGACATCCAACAGAGCTAGTAGGAGACCTTGTCACAAGGATATTGTGGATGCTACATGTTTACAAATGTTCAAGGGGAGACTGGAGGAGTGCTTGAAAGAGAGATCCTTTGTGGCTTGCTAAATGGACAGAATCTGGCTCAGGAAATCACCTGAGGTATCTGGAGGCTAGGAGAGTACTTAGAGCCACGTTGTGTGTTTTGGGGGTTTTTTTGTTTGTTTTTTAAATCTGTTTGGGCATTCAGTGCTTTATCTAAAAGTTTATACAGTCTGACAGTTACTAAATAGGCTGCTTTCAATCAACTCTCAGCAATAAATCTGTGCATCCAAAACAAATAAGTCTCCCTGTCTGTTTCAGTTGTTAAAAGACTTCACTCAAGTCCATCACAGTTCTCTGCTCCTGATGCTGTTGCTCGTGCTGGGCAGTAGGTGCTTGGGAAACCAGTGTGTATTCAGCAGCAGTCCTTGCAGCTTCTTGTTCTTAGGTATCATTTTTGACCTTTTGTAGCTGCTGGCTTAAGAACCCCTAGTGCAGAATGTGGTTAACACTTAGCAACTGTAGCCTCCTTGCGATAAGTCTAATCAGCAGCTCAGGGTTTCTCTGGTAGTGAGGTCAACTTGGCTCAAAGTGCATTATTGCATGTTTTGTTGGCATTGGACATATTTCTCTGAGAGGCACTCTTTCTGCAAATGCTATCCAGTCCTCATCTGCCATTTTTATGATACTCAGTGATCATTGTGACCTTGATGCCTGGGCTAGATGGACTCTTGGTTGGACCCAGCATGGTTGTTCTTATATAACATGGGTTAAAGTAATTATAGACATTTTTAGTGTGCAGATCTGAAAAGAAACAATACAGAGCTTATATAACTTAAGCTACTTAGGAACAGCATTAGCTTAAGTTTTTACTGAGCCCTTTTGGGGAAAGAGGACATACAATTGCACAGAAATTTTCCTGGATGCTCTTGAGTGAATGTTTCTGCTACCCTTCACTGTGGTCTTTTATGATTCCTCTGTTACTTGCTTCTAACACAGAGTTTGTCAGAGAACCAGTTACAAAATCAGACTGGTAGTCATTGGTTTCACCACCTCTCAGAAAACTAATACTAATCAATTTTGGAACTACCATTTCAAAGTGTAGGGACAACAGCAGAAACATGAGAATGGTTTAGTGGCTAGGGAAGAAAGCAACATAGTGTTTAATGCTAAAAATTTTTAAAGATGAAAGTCTGTTTCTGCAGCTGTTGATGGCACTTAGCGAGAAAGACTCGTTACTGTGGCAGCCAGGTGAGCAGAGACACCTTTACTGTCCTGTCCACAGCTGTTGTATTTTATTTAGAAATGGAACCCTGCCCAGGTTTGGATCTAGTAAGCTAATACTCTTTAGATCATTGAATCTAATAAGCAGTATTCTTCTGAAAGGTAGGTGGACTGAACAACTCCTGGCATTCTGCTTCAAAGGCATTTTGTTCTTATTTACTACAAAGGAACATGCTAGACCAGTATACACTTCACTCGATGTTCAGCAGGACTGGCACCCCAAGGCTAGTTTTGTTTTTCCTAGAGCCAGCTGTTCTTTCAGCTTTGGAGTTCAGAAGAGATTTTTCTCACTGAGCTTCATTTCCTAGGGATATGCGGATTTGAAGGACTCTGGGGGGGATGGTAGTGAGAAGGTCTGTCTATGTGGCAAGGATTTTGGCTTAACACCTGAAGGACCTGTTTGGTTCTTTGTTGGGTTCTACACTGGGATGATTTGGGGGAAGTGCCTCAGTTTTATAAAATAGCATCTGGATGATTAGCTGGCTGGTCTTTTGGGTATGACCACAACATACAAGGTTCTTTGAACTTGAACTTTAAATTCTGCGTAGGTGTCCTATTATGCTATGGATATTTTAAGATTTATGGATGTTTTCCAGTGTTTTCATCCTTTCTTGCCCATCCTGTTTACTAGCCCCTGATAAAAGCCAAGGTACTTTTGTTAGTTGTATGCAAAAGCTTGTGAGTACTGAGTGTAGGAAGGAGGTGTCCAGTTGTTAGATCACTGTTTGTCCTCGCTTGAAAACTTGTATCAACTTGTACGATGGAATGGTGACTTTGATTGAGAAAGGCATAGCTTTCTGGGCCAGAATGAAAAAGTATAGGTTAGAAATACAGTTTGCAGAGCATCTTCTTGGGCCAAATACTAGAGTAAGAAATTCAGATTGTGCTTTAGGATATTACTGGAATGCAATCTAATGGTTATTTTACTCTTTTTGACATTCCCCTGAGAACATAGTTTGAGATTAAGCAAACAAATCTATTTTTTCCCCCTAATGGCTTTTAAACAATGGAGATCTTCAACAGTAGCATGACTTCAGAACAAACTGAGAGGGAAAGAATTAGTGTGCTTTAACACTGATATAGTAGATACTTCAGGCATTTATTTGAATTTTTGTGTGTATATCTGAATCTCAGGTGTGAAATTTTAATGACTGTGCATACTTAACATAATGCACCTTGCATTATACAGAATGGTCTGTTAGTCAAAGTCTGATAGCCAGATGGCTGTTACTAGTGTTTTATTGTATTACACCAAGGAAGAACAGTAAGAAAGGTTAACCTGCTTTCTGGAGCAGATCCTGTTCTAATTTCTTTTACATTCTTAACATTTGTAGTGGATCTTTTGATATATCATCTTAAGATTGTATTTAAGTCTAAAGAAATAAGGATAAGATTTTCCTGTATCCAATTTAGATAATTTTTTAAGTCCTTATCTACATGATAGATCTAAGAATCTAAAACATACATTTATAAAGCACCTGCCAGATAAAAGGAAATGAACCCAACTTGGAGAATAGCTTTCAGACTAAGCAAAATACAGGTGAATGTACATGATCTTAAATACATGAGAATGAGTGGTTCGCAGACTGTATCAAAGTGAAGGCTGTTTTCTCGGAAGCTGCAGTTTGGAACATAAGAGAAACCCCTCAATACTCTGTATTCAGGTGTTAACTGGACTGCAAAACACCAGCACCTGTCTCCCTTTACCATTTCCTAAATGTAGGTTTCCATGAATGTGCCTTCCTGCTCATAGAGGTGTAGCACTGCTGTTCCTCGTGCTTTGTCTTTCTGTCTATTCCTGCTGTTTTTTGACCTTTTCTTTTCCATTTGCTTTTTTGTCTCCAGCTCTTCAGGTTTGTGTTTTTGTGTTTGCTGCAGCCTTTAATGCTTTCACAACAAGTTACAGTATGAGGAAAGGGGAAAATAAGTTATGACTTTTTTTAATTGCTTATGGAAGAGCAAAGTATAATTTTAGAATCTTGTCATGTTATCTTGCTGCTGCTGCTGTTGGCCTTTACTCACTAGATGAACTTTTCCATGAAAGGTAGACTATTCTTATTCTTTTTTCTGGTGCTCATGCTGGCTTCATTCTGGCAGGCTTGATTTATTGCTGGTTTTGTACTATACGGCTATAGCAAAAGGAAGTGTCAGAAGTATATAAAAGGATGCGAACAGCTTCTTCAAAATTGAACTCCAAATCCTAAATAAAAATGATAGAAGTGCTTTCTATTCTTTGATTTCCCACCTGCCACTTCTTTGCCCTTATCCCAGAAATGTTAGACATGAGCTTGAAACTCTCTTGTTTCATGTACTGTTATATATGTAAAATGTTGGAATTTTTTTTAGATCAATTTTCAGCTGGAGCAAACAAGAGCGCGCCATGAATTCCTTCCTTCTATATTGCAGGCCCACTCCCCGATGGATGGGAACAAGCTATGACCCAGGATGGAGAAATTTACTACATAAACCATAAGAACAAGACCACATCTTGGCTAGACCCAAGGCTTGACCCACGCTTTGGTAAAAGTTCATCTCGCTTCAGAATTTTTGATCCGCTTCAGTTCACTTAGCAGCTTTCATTTTGCAGACATATTTTGGAAACTTTTTGTAATAAGATTAAATAAGATTAAAATATATTTTAGTTTGAATCATAGCAATCTTATTTAAATCTTCTTTTTCTTTTTTTTTCCTGAAGGATTAGCATATATCCTGTAGGAATATATGTCGCCAAAGGTTCTAATGCTAGGGGTTGGGATTTTGCCATATGATCCATACGGTTCCCAAACTTGGTGTAATTCAGGAACAACTTGTCTGAGACAATTTTGTCCAAGCTCCCTTAAACTTGCAAAATTTTACGCCAGAAAAGCCTTTTAATTCCCAAATAAATAATTACTTTCCTTTGTGCTATTCTAAAGAGGTCATTGTCCAATAACAATTTATGTTTTTTATGCTTTTTAAATACACTTAAAACATATACCAGCTTATAATTCCAGCTTGTCACAGTGATGATCATGAAAAAAATTTCCGTTTTAAACAATATGGAGAGAAACATTTAGTTCTGTTGTTTCTACCTTAATCTTCTCTTGAGGGGTAAAGATTATTAATTAGACTATGTAACATTAAAAATAGAAATAGTCACTTAAATTAGGGATCATAAGATCTAGATATAAATATTTAATGCAATAGAACTGATACTTCAGGTTTCTGGCAATGTTTTTCTACACTAATGTTCTGGCAATGTTTCTCTACGCTAAAAGCAGAGTTGCAAACTTTGCAATAAAATACTGCCACTATTGATACAAATAGCAATAGAATATAATATTGTTAAGAGACATTTAAATGAGCTCCTTAGATCGTCCAAGTGATTGTTCTTATGTATTTAAGGTGGAATTGCTACTCTATTTTTGTAAGAAGTCATGAGCTGTGTGTGTAAACTTTATTAGATGTATTAATTTGTTCTTGATCTGTTTTCCCAATAACTTACTATTTTCAACTCGTTTGGATTTTAGTTATTTTTCCATAGTTATGGAAAAAACAGGGGTAAAAAAAAATCATTGTGGTTTTCAAGCTTTAGTTTTGGACTTGGTGCAACTAAATGAAAACAGTGTGCAGATCACTGAGTAGGTCAGGCTGAGGGGATACAAAGCCTTTGAAGCTTTACAGGGGTTGACCTAACAACAACTGTGGGCCCCTTTTGGGAGAGGCATTAACTCCAAGAATGCCATATAAACACAGAGCTGCAGAACTCAACAGTCACTGTTCTGGTTTGTTTTTCTGAAATGGCTGTTAGAATTTTCAGTGTTTTTGTTTTGTAGGCTTAAGTGCTTACATTAAACATCCGTTTGCTCTTATGGAAAACACTAGATTGTCACGCTGTTTATAAACTGCTCACTAGTTTGTAGACAGGTTGAACCACTGTGCAACTTGAGCCCAAAGGTGGGGCATATATATGTATTGATGATTGTCAGCTTTGGCAGATGTCCATGTTGGCTTTGACACCCACCTGCAGGTTGCAGACCTGTTTGTGTATTGCGGGAGGAGTGTGGGGGTAATTTGCAGCTTCACAATTGCTGAATATGTGAATAAGGCTTAAAAGGAAGCAGTCATTTTGAAAATCAGTGTTGCCTTTTGCAGTGAAAAGAGGCAGGCCAATTATATTTGCTTAAGTAATCTTGCAGTAAATGTATATTGCTTTTCTTTGTATTACTTTAGAGTTTAGAATGACAAGAGCTGGATAGGCCAGCTGCAACTAAAAAGGAGTGTGGAAAAGGCTTTAATTGACAAAGGTCATGAGTGAGATGAATCTTATTTCTTAGAGCTGTTTTGTACTCCTGTAAATAGTACGTCTAACTATAAGAGTAAAAGCTACTTGTCTTGTGTATACTGAAGGTCCATGAAATGTTAAGGCTGTGCAGTTAAACTGAAAGAAGTTAGAAATGTCCAAAAGACTGCATAAGGGTTTCTTGCTGCATAGCTTCCCTTTTTGGGCCCACTGTGTATGTGTATCCCAGACAGGCTTGAGTACATGCCAAGGCTCTTTATTTTGTGGTCGGACTTTTAATCTGTTCCAGACCTTTTCAGTCAAAGAGCTCAAGTGTAACTGAAAGGGGCAGGAAAGAAAAAAAAAGCATGTGGGCTCTTCTGATCTAGAGTGACGGCAAATAGAGACAAGCTGCTAGCTGCTGTTGAGCTTGAAGGAGTTTTCCTTGAAATCTGAAGTTGTATGCGTTGTACTGTGGTTTATGTTTTTATCATTTGAGCCAAGAAAATACAAAATCTTATTTCTGTTGCTTTCTCACTTGTGACCCTCTTAAGCCACTCCAGTAAAGAAGAAAAAAATCTTTTTGACAGAGCTAACTTACTGTGCCTGACATTTATTTATCATGTACAGATCCTCAAGAAACATGTGCTGTGACCCTAAATAAAATGTGAATGACTCAGAAGTTTACCTTTCAGTGCTTAGTATGGGTTGAAAACCCTGTTTATTTCTGAGGATTGCCATACCCTTTTGTGTCCTGGTGCTTTAATATAAGGGCTTGGTTTTCATTATATTTTGACTATTAAAACTTTCAAAAGCAATAGGTGAATGCATCTTTGTAATGCTAAGTTCCTGATCAATACAATGGTATTAATGTTAATTGAAAATGAAGGAGAAATTCACTTCCTTGATGCTGCCTCTTTCACCAATCCGAAGAACCACTGCAAACAGTAAAGCTGTTGAATAGTATGTGCAAACATACTCTTCTGTTGCAGTATTCGGAAACAGAAGGTATGAAGAGTGTTTCCCCTTACTGTTTCTGAATTCTCCACTTCCAGGGAGTCAGCCCTTATTTCTCTGAATGTTTCTCATCAGATGGAAGCTTCATGTTCATCTTTATTTTCTCTGGTAGATGTGCATAGAAGTTTCTTACCCCCCCCCCCCCCCCAAGTGGTGCTGGGAACTATTCATTAATGTGGCTAGAAAAGAGGGAGGAAGGAGAATTAGTTTAAAGGCAAACACACCTACTGACTTATTTGGTAAAGG
This sequence comes from Apteryx mantelli, assembly GCF_036417845.1. Classification (NCBI taxonomy): domain Eukaryota; kingdom Metazoa; phylum Chordata; class Aves; order Apterygiformes; family Apterygidae; genus Apteryx; species Apteryx mantelli. Next base: position 16,679,751 of record NC_089978.1, read on the forward strand.
TCATTTGAGTATTGCATTCCTGCCTTTAAACAGAAAGTAAAAGGATGTGGTTGGTATGGATTCTTTCTTGGAGCAGGCTTTAAAGACCAATGCATCAGATAAGAGTTCCTGTCAGAATACCCTGCTGTGGAGTAGGCCAGGTCTAAAATCTGCATGCTCCAAGATGAAGATAAGAACTTCGATCCAAGACTCAGTTCTAACATATTTGAAGTGGGCCTGAAGTCTTCAGCTACATCACTTAAAACTGCAGCAAAGCCTTACTCTGGTTCTGATACTGATCCTCCTAGTCTATATATGTGGCTTTAGAACAGTTTTGAGTTAGGGGAATTGACGCTTCTTTAAATCTAGGAAAGGACTAAATGTGAAAGGAAGATCTTCCCATGCCAAGCACCAACCATCATAAAAGTTCACATGGGATCAAAGGAATGGGGCTGGGGGAAGCTTCCTCAGGCCTCTGTCGGCAGGATTCCTTGTGCTAGCAGAGCATCTGGTACAAATGTGCTGTCCAACCTTTCTCAGTGCCTTTGCAGGTTTATATCTTGGAGATCATTTCCTTAAGAGAATTAGTCAGGTTGAGCTAGCTTTTTGGAGTGTTTTGTCTTTTACTAGCTTCTTCCCTCCTCTGCCATTGTCCATTGGTCCTTCTTCACAGATCCCAGTATTTCTTTATGGTCAAAGGATGTTTCAGTAGGAAGTAGATCAGCCATGCATGCTGAGTAGTTGGAGTTGATGAAGTAGGAGAACATCTGCTTTTTCTATAAAATTTAATTTCCTAGAATCAGTTAAAAAAAGTTTGGAATCATCCAACTTTATTGCTGCAAGTTTCCAAGGTTTGGCTTTTGCCTCAAATAGCATTAAGGGCTTTTAACTGTTACTTTAGTTTGCAGATGGTAGGACTGGTTCTTGAAACTCAAGTAAAAATAATTTGCCCTTTGAGGATACTTAATTTGTTAATTTCAAAGATGGATGGTGAACTTGGAAAAAGTGGGAAAACATCAGAAACTGATTAATTTCGGTGTCTCTATTGAGTTAACCTGAGTCTTAAAGTTTTCACACAAATACTCCATTAGAGTATTGGACAAATCTGTCTGCAGGATTTGGAGTAAAACAAGATACTGTTTCACGTTTTTGTTAGATTATTCCAAACTTCAGTTTTATAGTTTGTTACTAGCGGTCATACTAGCCTTACGCATGTCCAGTCTTTTTCCTTCTGTTCATTTCAGCGTTGGAGCTGCCAAATGGGGTATGAAGCAAGAGATGTAATCTGAAATCATTGCCACAACTTCATTTTTATCACTCCCAGTTAGGGGTCATGTTAATATTCATTAAGTTGTGTCTGAATTTTGGATGAGGGGAAAGGCAAGGCAAGACAGTGTTTAACATCATTATGGAAAGGTGCACAGAGCCTCTGTGGCAAGTAGTTGCTTAAGCTATCCATAAGAAAAGGAATAAAAGTGATGATAACAGCAGGAGCATAGAGAATGCACATCAGGTTTTTCTGCTTCCCTGTTTCATAATGCAAGAACAGTATACCCTTAAACTTGCAAAGGCCTTGTTCAGAACTACTGAAAGAAAATACGGACTGTAGATTCATTAAAGTAAGCTGTCAGAAGCAAAAAATGCATGAGATTGGTTATTTATGAAGAACGAGAATATCCTAAAGCATGTATTGAAACATGTATTTATCATTTTCTTTAAAAACTTGAAATGCACTTAAAACACCTTAAGTTTTAAAAACTTAAGTTGTGGAGCATCTACTAATTTTTAAGTGTTGGGAATTAAAAGTATTCCATAGTGTTGTGTTATCCCTTACCTGTCTAATGTGTTGTTTAACACCCATCTTTAAATCTGCCTCACTAAAGGCGGATTTGTGGGCATCATAGAATTGGAACACTAGTCCAGAAAACTTTTGATAGGCTTTTGAGCTTTATCTGGTCACAGTGGCCTCTCAGATATTTATTATTATTATTATTATTATTATTATTATTATTATTGGGTTTTTTATTTTTATTTTTATTTTTTTTTTAAGTTCTAGATCTGTCTTCTATCTCTGCCCAAAAGCAGAACATGAGACCATGAGCCACGGTTGTTTTGGATCTGCAGATTCAGTGGCATATCCTCTTTACATGATGTATCATTAAAACTAAATGGTTTTGACTCATCTGAAAGTTCTCTTGGTATTTGCATTTTCGCTTTGTTGTTCCAGTTTTTCCAGATGAACAGTTTCAGGAGATCGCTTAGGATGGAGAAAAGACTTAGTTATTTTGCTATGTATTTCAAAGAACGTGTGCATACTGAGCAACATCAGTTTTCAGTGAAATGCTGTCGAAATGAGATCATGGTGAATCTGCGGAGGCAGGTGAAATGTCAGTGGTGAGCATCCCTTTTTGTAGGGGATGCTGCCCTATGAAACAACAGTGACAATCAATGCTTATTAGTTATTCATCAGTGTATATCAGAAAATGAAAGGTTGTTTTGTATGAAAGCAGTATATGTTTATTTCTGTTTACTGAACAGAGTTCACTGAAGAAATCATTAAATCTGCCCACAAGTAATTTACAAACTACCTTATATAGAATACTGGTACACTAATAAAATAAAAATCTTTTTTATTAAAGATTTTTGAGGGCAGTAGGTTTATATGGGCTTATAGCTGCTTTTGTTTCAGAATAGTTTAATCCTTTAATGAGAAAGAGGAATTGCTGCTAATGATACCTTTATGCCAGTATAAATACCTGCATCTCCATTGTTGTGCTAGCACTCCTATGACAGTAAAAAACAGCAACAACAACAACAACTGCACTCCTAGTTGGACCAATTTACCCCCCATAGTCTTCTAACACTGCAGTTTGCATGTCTCTCTAAATGCACCTTGGAAATTGAAGGTGCATCATTTGAACACATCATTCATTATTATCTGCAGTCTATAAGTGTTTATGTAAAAAATAGATTAAAATATATATTTATATAAATATTTATGTACTCTATAGGTAATCATATAATCTAAAATTCAAAGATGTGTCAGTTGTCCTTTTTTTTTCTTGAGTTCAGTCATTTTGAAACATAATTTCAGTTTGTTTTTTAATTAAAGAGTTTTGCACTGTTTCTTGACAGTATACTGCTGATTTAAAAAAATACATTTTTTTAATTGGATTTTTTAATTCTCATTTAATCATTTCTAATTGGCATATCGTGGAAATAGAAAATAAATGCACATGTGCACATGCATATACACAGGGTATGAATCAGAATAAATCAGAAATTAAAGGTGAATAAATCAGAAATTAAAGGAAACCTGCATTTTAAAAAAAATTGTAATGGCTTTCATATTATTTTATAAAAAAAATTATAAAGAAGTTTGTTTTTTGGCCTGGTTAATGCAGGAAGTAATATGTGATGATTGAAGAATGAAACTGTTGGAAGGTGATACCCTTATGGATACTCTTTGCTGATTTAACTGTGGTCTAAAATGGAGACTAACTTAGATTATGTATATTTTGCCGGATCTTCCGTTGTCAAGTATTGGGTTTTGGTCAGCTTGAGAGTCTTGCACTTTCTGTTGTTTTAACAGTGTTTCATACATAGTATTTAAACATAAATGGCATTAGTTGAGGTGTCTTCTCATAATCTGTCCTTTACAGTCATCAACTAAGTAGTTCTCCTGTAGGATAACCCCATTGGGAAGAAGCATGTCAGTTCTATTCAGCAGGTAGATTTTAAAATATTTAAGTATTTTAAAATTGTTTAGATTTCCAAAGTTAAAATTGATTTTAAAGAACAGAAAATGTTTTGGTTCATATGCGTGCACTGGACAGAAGTTTCTTGTAGCTATTTACATTATTGATAAAGCTTGTTTATATTTGCTCCTCTGACTGGCCAAAGTATTTTAGTTCTTCTGAAACTGATGAAAATTCTGTGAAAGCGCTTCATAAAAATTGCTATTTGCTGCTATGGGAAAAAAGTTAGATCTGTGAACAACTGCAACAGCATTTTACTCCAGTTTAGTTTCAAATGTCAAATGTTAGTTTCAAGGGACAATTTGGTGATGTTATAGAATCATAGCAATGGTCTCAAACTGTTAGACCTCTGCATTTTAGTATACAAAAAAAAATTTTTTTTAGGACAATGGCAGCTTTATCAAAAGCAAACGAAGAACTGCTTGTGTTAACTTCCACTTTTTAATCACGGAGTGCCTTCAGTGATAGAAGAGCAAAACAAAAAATACTGATTTCACTTTAATACAGATAATTGATAAATACAAAGTAATCAAACCATAGTTTGGACGTGCTTCTGTAACAATTAGTGTTTTCATCTAATATACCTTGTTTTTAGCAAGAGTCTAGCTTGGGAATGTAAGAATTTTTGTTTTTACCTGATTATGACACTAAGGTGCATTTACTACAGCAAAGATGAGCCTGGAGAACAGTCTGTGTTTCAGGTTTGCCTCTCACTCTAAACTCCAGGATTCTCAGATTAATCTTTAAACAAAATGAAAAACCATGGAAATACTTTATCATGCTGATTTTTAGGTTGATGTTTCATAATGCTGCTATTGTAAAACAACTTGGATTTCCTTAAAATAATGTAGCAGGATATTTTAAAGAATGCAATCCAAAAACATACCTTGCATCCTGATTAAACAACAAACTGCTGTATCAAGTCCCTGTAAAAAAGCCATTTGGAACAAGTTTTAATTACTTCCGAGTCTCATTCTTTTAAATCCTGCTGGTAATTTTTTCTTCACAGCTCTTTTCAATTTAATCAAAGGATTTTTTTTGCCTCTGCAGTGCTACAGACCAACATCAATCAGAAACCTGGATATAGCCAAAAATGATGCACAAAGAGCTGTCTAATGCCCAACTGAAGCTGAAAGGGAAAAGTGCTCTTTTTCAGTTCCCTCTTTGCTGTAAACCTAATCCTTGCTTCTAAGAACTGTCAGTTATAGGTTGCTCAGACTGCAGCGAGATTGGGGACTTTTTTTGTTGTTGTTTAAATAAAGGATAACGTCCTTCCACTTGGAGATTAAAATTAGTTTTAGTTTTGAAGAATGAACGGATAAATATGAGAAGACATCCCACATTCAGCTTTGTCTGTTAATGATGAAGGGTGCTCTACCGCGATCTTTGCGTATAACTCTACGTGTGGGGAGCGGTACTGCGGTACTGTAAGCCGTGACGCCCCGGGACGTGCGATTTAAACTGGCGCGGGATCTGGGGAGAGAATGAGCCTTTTCTGTGTGACTTGTAACGATCTGCTGAGCTTTTCCCTCGCACACCAATGACCGGTAATTGTTTACCTCTTTTGTCTTCATTAAAGATGTAGACGATGGTCTAATTTTTTTCCTGTGACTGTAAAGTATTCATTACCTGCTACAGCACAAAACAGGCATTTTGTTGGTGAGTTTGGATAGTAGAACATTTGATGTGTAACATTTGAACACCCCAAACTCTCAGACAGTTTTCAAAAGCATATTGCAACTATTATGATTGACTGTATTCTGCAGATTGTGAGGCTTAGCCATGTTATAGGACTGCAAAATCTTTTTTTATTGTCTTTTTAAGTTGCCTGTGTTTTTTAACTTGTCTGCCCCTCCTCCTCCTCCTCCCCCTCCTCCTCCCTCAAATCCCCCTCTTCTAGAAACAAAGACCTGTTTGTTCCTTGCCTCCTGTGAGGTCTTTGCAGCTTGCTCTGGGTGGGTGCAGAGCCCCGTCTTTAAATACTTTCCATACCCAAGGAAGGTAAGGAGCAGGATGCATCAGAAAACTGATAAGTCCCAGCTCTAACAGATAAATGAAGCTCTTTGCCTTTGAATTCAAGGCATTTAAAAAGAGCTGTGGGTTTAAGGAGCATCACAAAACCATGAGGTGTGACAATACAAAATGTGCTCGTATGACATCACACTGATAAGCATATTCTTCAGAGGGCAGATTTCTGCAATCAGGTCCTCAGTCAGTAATGGAGAATTGAATGTTTTTTTTAAAAAAAAAACCAAAAAACTTAACCTCTGGTTTGTTCTCTTTATTAAATATTGTGTTGGAAATGATAGAAAGTTCCATTCTTCTTTCTGCTTCTCTTGAAGATAACATACTTGCGTAATCAGCCAGGATGGCTAAAAATCATTCAGTGTTACTAATGCCTTCCCCCCCACACACACTGGTTCTTCACTTGGGTATGTTAAGTCAATAAAACTGAGTTAGCAAAGTCCTCTTTTAATTTCCAAACTTTTAGTATAATTTCAGAGTTAAAAGTATTCCCCTCTTATGAAAAACATCTTGATGATCTGTTCTGAGACCAGTTTAAAGTCATGTCAATGGGAAGTCTCTGGGACTTGCATTCTTAAAACAGTAAAGTGCTTTTAAAAAATCTTTTTAAAAGATATATGAATAAGAATGTAGAAACTAGGTCTTAGATTCAGCTTCTGAAGAGTTCCCAAAGAAATTCATGTATAATCATTTAATTAAACTGCCTTTACATATTTATTGGTAAATACTAAGTATACACCAAAGTCTCAATATCTTGTGATACTCATATTTTAGATACACTTTCAGTTAGAAGCATTAGTTTCAAAATGCACATTAGAAGGCATTTCAGAGATCTAGGATGGTGGAGTAAAATGAAAAGTGTCAGACAAACATGATTTGTTTCTTACATTTTAAGTTGCAAAGTCGGTAGATAGGAAGAGTGGAGTAAATTTTGTGATCAGCAGAGAGGACAGGAATAATACAAGCAGTTGTCAGAAAGATACATGTATGTAAAATATGAAAAACTTGGCATGAGAGGAAAATTATTCCCAAAGCTGTGTATTAGTGGAAGAGACACCTAGCGAGGTGATACTTGCATGTTGCATGCAGCAAAACATGTTGAAAGCATGTTAATGATATTGCACATATGTCTTTATCTGAAGTTAGGAACTGTTGAATTTATGTGAGGTTATCTGTAATGTGGCATGGCTGTCAACTGCATGAGGCAGTGACTCTGGAAACTGTGGCTATATAATTGGAGACTAGACCGTAAAGATGGCCTTTTTAACCAAATGAAAACTGACATTCTTCAGCTTTGGGTACTTTATTTTTACAAGCTTGATAGTTTGCTGAGGTAGTTTGCTTTCAACTTAAATGAGCTTTTTTTTCTTTTTTCAGGTGATTTCATAGGTGATTGTAATTTTCTAACCTTTGTCCCCTTTTACTTTGATCTGTAATTGACCTTCCATCGTGTTTCATAACAGGGTTTGAATCCTGGAACTTCTGAAATGTAGCACAGACTATGAGAGCTAACAGCAGGAGAAGACTGCTGTTTTCTATTGTCCCCTACTAACTCTCTCATTTTCTGCCTTCGAGATGAAGGAGAATAGGATGCAAAAAGCAAAAGATGTGGTCCTGGTTCCAGACTTGGTAGGATTCTGGGCAGAAAGGAAGAAGGGAGCAGATACATCCCCCACCCCAGCAGTGTCATGTCTAGCTCATAAGAGAGCTGCTAGGTGGGCTGCCTTTCTTTTGCACTGATATCTCCACCTTCAGCTTTGTCCTAAGTTGGTAAATGTAGACAGTCTGACTGCCATCAGTCTTCCAGCAGAGGTTGCCCAATAGAGTTCCTTGTTTCACTGTTCCTTGTTCCTGTTCACTGCTCATGTCCTTGCAGGGCAACTGTTGGTACTGTTGAAACTTCTGCTTAGCAGTTTCTGATAACTTGGGCCTTACGAGCCTTCTATGTCCTGTTCAGCAGAGGAACAAGCTGTCCTGCCTTTTGCTGTTGCTGGCCTAGGGGTCATAGTTCATGTTGCAAAGTTGGTTGGTCGATTGATCCTGGTCACCTTCTTCCTGAAGTTCAGTTTTGATGATGAAGTGCTGGATGTCTTGTAAGAACAACTGCTTGATTTTAAGCTTTATCCACAGCTCCTTCAGCTTCCCACAATCAAAAAAAAATTTTTTTTTTTGCTCTGTCAGGATAGGACTTCCTGGTTGGAGTCGATTCTCATGCCCTTGTGTGTTCAGTCTGTTGCTCCTACTTGGCACTGGGATCCTTTTTCTACTGTTTTCCACTTCATCTGTTCACCTGCCTTTACAGGAAGTTTTATCCTATTTGTGATAATATGTATGAAGTTTTCACAAATAACTACATAAAGAATAAAAGATTATTTCAAATTACTTTAGGTATATGACACTTCATTTTATTTTGACTCTAGACTCGTGAAAATAGGACTATGTTTAGTTTAGATTGTTGACTCTGTGCTTGATCTATGGAATGGTTAAAAGGGTAGACTGGAGAGTTAAGTCTGTCACTGTTCTTGGTCGGGACTTTTTTTTTTTTTTTCCTTTCCATTCTCACTGCAGCAAGTAATACAGTATTTCTTCTTCATATGTTACCCCTCAATGAAAGGATGAACTGGTGAACAGTTGTGGCAAGGGAAAGGAAGCAAGACTGTGAGGCAACAGCCCTTTTTACTACTTTTATGAGATGGTTAAATCTATGTAGAATTTCTTGGAGCAAAAGAAAGGCACTTCTGTGCTTTACAGGCTTTTAGTTGAGCACACAAAACACAGTTGAGTTGAAGAGAAAAGGGTGATACAGCTTCTTTATAAGATAATGCTTCTTGCTTACATTAATTAAAAGTGTTAGTGTTCTAGGAATCCTGTTATATGATGAATTCATTCAAACTAAGACAACAGATGGGTTTTCTTTATACCAAAACAGCCCGTTGTCCTAAAAGAAGCTCATTGCCTTTCCTCTTAGTTCCCATAAACCATAATCCTCATTCCCAGGGAAAAAAAAAAAAGAAAAAGAAATCCCTACCACTCTCCCTTTGCTGCGCCAGCAAATGTGTTTTGCAACATATTCTAAGTGTTAGCAGATTCAGGCTGTTCCAGAGAACAGGATGGAAAGCTAATTCTAAAACTGAAAGCCCCTGAAAATAGTGTCCTTCCATATTCAGCTTTTCCCAGCCCTCTGTTCCACTACAGGAACTCCAGTGCCTCTGCTGACTTTAACCATACTGGTCTCTTGTGAGGGAAAAATCTGGTCTGTCAGTTAACTAGGTCCCAGTCATACATTATTTTATAAACAAAATTTACCTTAGATCTTGCTTTCATGGGAGAAGGAGAGATGGGTTCTCATTATGTGTTAGTTATATAGGAAGACACTTTTTCTTTCCACCCCAGAAAAGGTACATTGCATACCTTGAGGGGAAGAAGAGGGGAAAAAAGCATCAGCAAAATGTGTATCTTATGTTGATGGCAATATTTCTAGCTCTATAATTCATCTGCCCTTTCTGTACCAGCCCTAATTTTTCATCTCAAGATGCTCCAAATGGAGTTTGTTGTCACATTCAAAACTTGACGTGAAAACGTTGTGAATGATTGTTGCATGACCTGCATCACAGATGGAGGAATGGTAGCCTGTAACCAAATGTAGCTGGATATAAACAAGACAATCTGTTTTGTTATTCAGTGTGTTTAATGGTACTAAGAATTCACCTGAATAAGAAAAGTGAATTTGTATTTTTTGTTTCTAAGTCAAGAATAGTATATTAAAAACAAGAGAAGAAGAGAGAATTAATCATTCTAATTAAGCTTAAAATATTTTACCACTATTTGGGATTTCTGTTTTTACCATCTTACAAGTTTGGCTCTTTTCAGAAGTACAAGCATATACTTTTAAAAATGAGAATGTTGCATTGATTATGAGCATAACATTTCACATTCTGTGAACATCAGTGCATAGCTGCATGTTTTGTACTGTCATGGCTTGTAGTGTGTTATAAAATTTTTAATATGCACTGTCTAAGGATAATACTTTCCTTGAAAGTATTTGTCTGAATTTAATTTTAAAATGTTTATTGTTTTGGTTCCTTAGCCATGAATCAGCGAATCAGCCAAAGCGCTCCAGTGAAACAGCCACCCCCTCTGGCTCCTCAGAGTCCCCAAGGTGGTGTGATGGGTGGGAGCAGCTCCAATCAGCAGCAACAGATGAGACTTCAGCAGCTGCAGATGGAGAAAGAAAGGCTGAGACTGAAGCATCAAGAACTGCTTCGGCAGGTGAGGCCACAGGTTAGACACCTACTTCCACTATTTTTTTTTGGTGTTTTCTGTTTTGGCTAAGTTGTTGTTTCAGTAAGCATTAAAAACTAGTGACTATACAAAAAGCTTTGAGATCTGAAAAAGTCTAAATTTATTCTGTTACCGGTATCAGTCTGGTAGTGAAAGTGTCCGACTTGTGAGACAGAAGCGTTTTGCTTTCCTCCCTCATTCCTCTCTAACAAAACTCTCAAAGAGCAGGCTTCCTTACTATTAGATGACATCATGGACTGTTGATCTGATTGGAGATTCCTCTTGAGAATTTATCTCACATTCATTGAGTTCTGAGTCATGCAAAAAGGCAGAAAGTTTGGTTCCCACAGCTGCTTTAGTTCTGCCTTTTAAGTGGAGGGAAGTCTTTCACTTTTAGAATGTGTCACAGTCTGCAGGATTCCAAAGTACTTTTCAAGTTTATATATGATGCATTGAGGAGACACCTTGTTTCTAAAGTCTCATCCGTTTAACAGTGGAGTGGAGTATGGAACAACTGAATCACTTATGCTGGATTTTGAACCTGTGGTTTTCTTATGGCGAGGAATTTCAAACTTCATAATTAGGCTGTAAGCTATTCCTTTTAGAATTTTTCTAGTACATGAATATAGCCATAGTGAATGTCAGAGTGTAGGGCTGGACATTGGGATTTCTGGATTTTCAGTTCCAGCTCTGAGTTCCTTTTGACTTTATTTAAATCTTCTGCTTCAATTTTTCCATCTGAATGTTTTAGAAGAGGTTATTACCATCTGTGCCAGACACTTAGGGTATTCTTTGTTTTTGACACTGCCAGAGAAAGCACTAATCTTTTCTTTGAGGAAAACCTTTTAAAATCTTACCCTGTTCCCTTTTCACTTTGGGTGATGGGTCTTGTATCAGGAGAGGAAACATCTTCAAAGACAGCTTTTCTTTCTTCATCACCTGCAGTGTTCTGTCCTGGAATCTGGCTCCCGTTATCCCTTTTGTACTCAAGGTCTGTGTTGTAGGAATCTTTAGCATCTCTTGATATAAGATGGGTCATCTTTAAAGCCCAATACTTTCTGTAGTACTCTAGATAAAAATACATTGCAAAAATGGCATCAGGACTTTCTTTCTCTGCTTAAGCACCTGGGCTTCTGCTATTCCTGCTTTGCTATTAATCCACCAACAAATGCTAGCATGTTTCTAGGTAGGCCTTCTAATTTTCTTCTTGCCTTAGTTGTCATGAGAAACCTGACTAACTTTGGACAAGGTGACAGCCAGTTCCTTTCATGTTGTTCTCCCTGGCCGTTAAGCTTTTCTGTCAATACACATCCTTAGTAAACCTGTGAGTTTTGTTTCACTGTTTCGTGATTTTCGTAGTCTCTCAACTCCCTTATCCTGTCTCATCTGGCCTGTCTTGGGGACTTGATACTACAAGATGGTGTGTATAAGACAGCCTGCACAGCCAAACTATGCAGCTAAAGTAATTTTTATCCATCTTATTTTTTACTCTTAGGCATTGCGGAATATCAATCCCAGCACAGCAAATTCTCCAAAACATCAGGTAGGCTCTTAACTGATGTTTCAGCATAATTAGAAAAATTAAAGCATTAAATTAGGCTAGCAGAGGAACTTTGCTACATAAAAACATTCTAAAAACAAGCTCTGCCATACACGTTTTTGAACCACTTCTCTGGTCATGACCCTAACATTTGTTTTTAAGAGTGCAGCATTACCACAACTTTATATCAATATTTAAAAGCAAATGAGGAATTCATTGCACGTTTTTCTGCATTGAAAACAACATTCTTATTTAGCATTCTTGAGGATACTGCTGTTCCAGCCCTGATGTCATCAAGATGCGTATTTAAAGCAAACCTTCCATTATATCTAAGGTAGTAGTTTGTGACTTTTAAATACTGTTCATATGAATGTTCTTATCATCAGTTTGTTTAAACAGGTATGATCTTAAAGGATATTTGTAAATCAGTTAATAAAAAGTCACTTAAAGTATTTATGATTTTTCTTTAAGCATGTGAAATGTAACAAATATTTAAGAGGTTAGATTAACAAAATACTTGCTAAGGGGATATAGCTTGTAGTCATTCTGTTTTGAAATTTAACGGGTTCCTGCACAGATGCATTTTCAGTGTAGGAAACAATTTTTAGAAGCCTTACCAGCTCAGAGCAAAAGAGAATTGGTCAGAATGTAAAGCACAATAAAAAGTTGAATACACACCTCTTTTAGGCTATTAAGGAATTGAATATTGACTGTATCCCTGAAAGAGTGGATTTATGGATATATTCAGAGATTTTCTTGCTTCCTATTGCTACCAATATTCTTAATCTACTGGTTCTTAAGACAATATTTATTTTGGCTTGTATTATACTTTGTTTTTCAAAGAAATACTCTATCTTCACTATGCAAAAAAAAAAAAGGGGGGAGGGAATAAAATAAAGTATCCTGTATTTTGTTGCCATGAGTATTGGTGTATCAAATTCTTCTGTGAAGTAGTGCAGAAGTTGTACATTACTAGTTCTCTTGAGAAGATGGTCTTCAGAAATAGGAATCTCAAACTTTAGAAATAGTACTTGCACCCTGAAAGAGTAGTTTCCAATTTGGCAATATCAGGGCAGCTCTAAAACTTAAACACTTTAACTAAGATGCAATCAGTAACCAGCTATTTGAGTCATTTACGGAGCATTAGCCAGGTAATGCTCTCATCAGTCAGTATTAGATCCTGTTACGAAGGAGGAGGAAAAACTGTTAAGAATAGCTGGTGTACAAGGAAATAAACAGAGAAGTACACTCCTCCACACCTGTTCAAATCACCTTGTCTTCTGTCACAACTAGGTTATTCAGAAGGGCGCTTTTCCTATTGAATGCCAAAACCCAAATTGTATTCTGTTTTCTCATGTGTCTGAAGCTCTATCATACTTCTGTTCCTTTTTTCACAGTAACTTCTACTTCCTGTTGACAACTCAGAAATATGCATCAAATAATAGAAATCTTTGCTAACAATTACATATTTAACTCGGAAAGATCGCAGTTTTGGAATTACTTGAAATTTTGTCTTAAAGCACTGAAAAGCTGCAAAATCTCAAGGGATCCTGTTGTAGAGTGCAATTATAGTGTCTCAGCAATAATTCATTACACATGTATGTAGTAGTCTCCCTTGCTTTATTGTTTGGGATGGGAACTGGTAAAAGGACATATGCAAAACTGAAGATTCCAGTTATATTTAAACTGGTTTCATATCAGGCTTGCCTCTATACTCACCTGACTGGGGGATCAGTTTTATTAGTCTGCAGTCAGTAATGAGCCAAGTTGTGTTTGAGTGATCTGACGGATAGAAAAGTGTGCAACCATGTCAACTTCAAAGTTTTATAATACTAGATTATTCGTGTAGTATCATCTAAATATGTTTTACTTCTGTACTTTCATGTGTCACTTTATTGAAGTGGTGACCAGCCACATACAGAAGAAGGTGCTTAGAGAACTGCTTTTGGAAATTGTTCTCTGAATGCTTCTTGAGGCCTTATGCCATAGTTTCATAGAGTCAAATGTTGTCTTCTCTAATGGTACTGTTTTTAAAGTCCCAATATGTACATCAGACTCAGGTCATAGTCAACCTAGTGAATCTGGAAAAATCTGTAGATAGAAATAAGGCTTCTTTGGTCAATTTTTTTCTTCTTGTCAGATCCTTTCTTTCCTTTGTGAATAAAATTCATGAAGTTGAGAGAAATTATCTGCTTTTATGATAATAAATTTGTGTTTGGGGGATGAATAATGGCTTCTCTTGCCAACTTGTAGAGGCCTTCTTAAGAAATGATAAAAATAAAATCTTTAAGAAATGTTCAATGTTCTTAGTTCTAGGAAGATTAAGTCTATTTTGGGGGATATTGTCTAGGTCTTCCTTTTGTAAAGTAAGGAAATCATCTAATATCAGAGTTCTTGAAGGTCACCTCTCATGAAGCATCTCTTTTATGTGGATAAATACTGAAAAATGTTCCTTAACTTTTCGACTGGATCTCTGAAGTTTTCTTAATTATAGAATCTAGTAGGTTGGAAGAGACCAGTGGAGGTCATCTAGTCCAACATCCTGCATCTAGTCCAATTTCCTCTTCCTTCTTGACATGTTTGTCCACATAACTTGGATTCAGTGCCAACACTGTATTGATATTTTTGGTCATGTTTCTTGGTGCTGGGCAAACGTTGTGTCCTTGCCAGTTTTTAATCTTTCTTTTGTGATATCGTAGTATCTCTTCGGTATTATTAACACTCAAAGTGTTGTGAGTGCAGGCCTTTCCTCCTTGAAAGATTAATCAGTTGCTCAGCTTCATCTTTTGCAGTAAGTCCTGTAGAAGACTCTTGTTTTAATGAGGATATATTTTCTCATAATTCTTAAAATGTCTAAATCAAAGGTATTTGAAGCAAAAATTGCAAATTCCATATTTAGTGTGTGTAAATGAAAGAGCTTTTGGCTATTGATGCATCTAGGGAATTTGAAAAAAAGAAGCATCTGTCTGGTTCCTTATGCTCATCATCATCTTGAATTATTTATGGACAACTTAAAGTTGCATACTGATCCCAGTTAAGAGACTAAGTGGCTTGACTTTCTTCCTACCTCTTTCTCCCCTTCCCCCCATCTCTCCTTCCTTTTACCTGCATTCACCAGCCAGTTAAAAAAAAAAAAAAAAAAAAAAGTTACATATAAATTCGATTTAAGCCAGCTGTTACATAAATTTCATACTTGGCTAAATGTTGGGTAACAGATTCTTTGCAGTATCTGGTAGAAAGAGAGAGAGGCAAATAATGTTGAAGTACTTAGAGCATTATTCTCAGATGTTGTGCAGACTACTTCCTTGTCCTAAAGCTGGAAGTGTGGTTTTTTTTCTTGTTTTGTTTTTTGTCTTTTAATTTGTCAGCAGCTGATAATAGTATGTTTGCTAGTAAGATCAGCTTATTACACAGCAGTTTACAGCTCCTCTGTATAGGTTTGCCCTTTCAGTATCTGCTGCTTTCCTCTAGCACTGAAATAAGGTCCTTGTCTTATAGAGCCAGGTGCAGTCCTACTTCTTCCTTGCCCCTCTGCCCGGTTCTGCTTTCTGGCTTACCTTTCTGTTATCCCTGTGCCACTTTCTTTGTAGTTCTGCATACCTGGAATGTGTGGATTTCTTGGGTGTGCTTTCTTTTTTTTTTCTTTCTTTTTTTCTTCTTTTTTTATAATGAAATATTTCTCTGATTCTCTGTCTTCGTCCCCCAGGTTTGTTTCTTATCAACTTCTGAGTGGTGTTATGAACAGGGAAGAGTTTCCAGATAAGATATGCAAAGACATATGACCAGTTGCTCCCTGTTTGCTGAATCATTTGTTTTTGTTGCATCTTTCCTCTTATCTGCATAAATTATAAGCATTTTCAGTGCTAAATAATTAATGTTTTTGAAAGATTATTTCAGTTTCCTGTGATATTTTTAAGTTCATTTTAGCTGATGTTTGACATATTTCATCAACTTAATCAAGCAGATTTTTTCAATGTTAAGAGAAATCTTGAGATAGAGGGGAAGATATTAATTTCACAGGATATTATTATTAATTTTGGTCGCTTTGTGAGTACTCAGTGTAAAGCTGTTTTGCTGTCAGATTTGTAACATTCTTCTCACTAGAAAGCAAGGAAGGCCACATTAAAAACAAGTACCTCAAATTCTGCAGGAAACTTCTGTGGTGTTAGTGAAGTTGGTAGTATTACTGAGTTTTTTTCCCCCCTGTTATATGTCATTAGAAAAAATGAGAGGAACTAGTGGCATAAATGTATGCATGATATTCAGCATTATTGTGCAGACTTGCAGCTTTTTTGTTAGGGAATGAACTGAAGTGCAGTACTACTTTGGTCTAGGAAGGTATTTCATGGTTTAAAGAAAGATCCAGACTGTATACAGGAATGTTGGTGCATTTCAGATTGACTGTTGTGCCTTTCATATACTTTTTTTTTTCATAACCAGATATACTTGTGTTCACATCTCAGTTCAAATGGTACGCAATGATCACTTTTACTGTTAATGAATCCCTAACAGTGTTGTCCCTTGACTCTCCTCTTCCTTCCCCTCCATATGTTATCTGAAGCTGACCTAGATTAATGAGATAAAAATGACTTGCAACTTGTTTTCACAAGTAGTGATTTGCATGTGTCTGTTTTGGGGGGGTTTTTTTGTTGTTGTTTTTTAAACAGAGATAAGGTACTGAAGCCAGCTGTTTGGGCTTTGAACATAGCTTTTTTGACCAGCGAACATATGGCCTCTGATATCCACAGGCATTTCTGAATAATTACATTACAAGGTGCAAGAGGAAAATAAAATAAGTCTCACACAGCAAATTCCATAGCTGCATTGTGTCCTGTGGTTTTCTTTTGCTTGATTGTTTGGCATTTGCTAGGGACAATGCTCTGCGATATGTCTTATCCTAAGAAGAGATCCATTATGTAAAAAGTTTTGAGAGGAGCTAGAGGTGATGCAGTGAAGAGTCCTTCCAGCAAAGGTTTTACATTTAAAAACTTTGCTTTTGATTGAAGTTTTGTTTTACTAATATCACAAGTAATAACTAAACCCTCTGATTTTAGTAAAGGAATTATTGTATCCTTCCTTCTGTTTTGTTTTGTTCACTTGATAGCTCTTTTTATTAAGAGCAAGTCTTGCTTTGCCCTCATGGGTTGAGTGTTCTGTGTTGGTGTTGCTTTTGCACAATGAACAGAAATTGTAACCAATTTCTTACTCTCCAAAATCAATAACGAAATATTGCTGAAGAACAGTAACACAGACAAGGGGATTGAGCAGCCCGTACAATCTCGTAAGCGTAACTTGAAGATTCCAAGTAGGCAGAAATCAATTTTATGTGTAGTTATCTCAAGTTTCATTGAATTTTTCATATTTTACTGTTAGCAGGAATATTTTATTCCACTAGGTAACAAGCTGTATTCACTGGACTACCTTCTAAAAGTCTTTGCAGTTAATGAAGTAACTTTTTTGATCTGTGGCACTAAATCAGCTTGTAATAATAAATCTTAGCATATTGTCTCTATTCTTATAGACATCTGCTTCTAGAAAAGCCCTTGTATTTTATATAGCTAGAGGTTAGTTCAGATACTCTGTCAAATATCTGTCTTTTGCTGTGCATTGGTTGCACAGAGCCCGGTTAGAGAGTCCCACAAGGCTTATATGTATGGCAGTGTGCCTGTTCAATGCAGAATGCAGTGCCATGGCTCTGGAAACTAATTCAATACAATACTTAATGACCCACGTAGAGCCAGCCTAAACTGGAGCTGAAGGCTGTGACTAGGGAGTTGTGTGGTGGTTTTTAGCAAAATGTTTGTTGCTTAATAAAATGATTGAGAGCTCTGGTAGACAGGCTCTGGCAAATTGGACTGCAGCAGGTTAAGGCCTTAGTGCTCTCAGCTGTCTGCCAGAGGTTGCCTTAAATAATAAGGCAGCAGAAGGGGATGTGTCCAGTCATTGTTCTTCATAATCTAGTAGCCAAAGCACTTGTGTGGCTATACTGCTAGACAGATCAGAGAAGTAGCTATCAGAAAAATGATCTTTCTGTTTAGTCAGTTTTCTGATTTGCCTCAGCATACTAGCCATGCTAGTCCCAGCTCCGGGGAGGAGTAGGAATATGCAGAGGCCATCTGTAATTGTCAGTATAAAGTGACCGTGGAGTTGTCCCCTTGGAGATGGCACTGTAACCCACAATGGCTAAGAAGTCAAGGCAGGCACCCTGCTCTGCCCTGACTCTGTCTGCTGCCTTTACGTTCTATTAAATATAGCCATAAGTTTTGTCAAAGCTTTGGAAATTACAGTGCAGAATTGGATGTTCTTAAGAAATGCTGAAGTGGTTCCTTGACCTAATTATTGCTTAAAACTTTCTTATTTCTTATGAGCGGTACTCTAAGGTATTATTTAAAGAGTGCTCAGAAAATGCAAACACAACTGGACATAAATAGTCATGCATTAGTGAAAGGGAGTCCTGTGTGGCTAGATTTGGGGGGAGGGGGCTATGCTGGCTGGCGTAAAAATATATAAAATACAAAATTCAGTTATTTTTACTGTAAAAGCAACATTACAGTTCTTCAGTCTTCTTGGGAACATGGTACTTTAAATGTTCTTTGATTTCTGAAACAGAATATAGCCTTATTCTTTACTGAAAGTAATAGATTTGAGTTAAACTTTATTAGTTTGTGTGGCAAAAGCTCTAGTATTTATATTACACTTTCATACTCTGATTTAAGTGGAAAATGTTGAGCATCAGTAGCTGGAAGTTACACAGTAGAAAAAACACTTGGGTTACGTGACTGATTTGGAGATTCAAAAGCTCTGATTCCACTAGCAGCACCTAATTTTCACAGATTGGCAAAACAATTTTATCACTTGCTTGGAAATGTAGATCTTTATAGACAAATATCAAATCTCCTGCATTCATTGCCTTTGCTTTCAATGTCCCCAGTTGCTTTAGGACATCTTTTGTGTCTAAATAGGAGTTGTAGCTCGCTTCAGGAAGTTTCAAGATTCACTGGTGCTGCTTTCAGTTGCAAAACTTTGTCACTAAAAACTTGCATGGCATAGCCTTTTCCCCTGGGCTAGTGCAGCCTGCTTCCCTCCTTCCAGGAGTTGTGGATCGGCCTCAGCCTGCCCGAGCAGAAGGGGCACTCTGTGGTCTGACCTTAAGTCCTACTCCCTTGTTTGGCCTCACCGCTGCCCCCAGGAACACCACGGATCCCTCCCTGTGCAGCCTCTGCACTTCTTTGCAGGGAGCCCGGGATTCACAGTGTGCAGCTTGGTTGGGACAAGCCCAGGGCTCAGAAATACAGGGGTGCACAGTGGAGGGCAGAGACCTTGTTGTGTCAGTTCAGTCTAATTGTAATCTTTCACATCATCCTTTCCCTGCATTTAGTACACAAATCTGTCACAGTTAAGAGACAAAAAAGAGTTGTAAGGAAAGTTTGTTTTAAAGGTGGGTTTGGGTTTTTTTTTTTTTTTTTTTAAGGCCAGAAATACTGCTGAAGCAATTGGTCAGCAGAAGAGATGAATCACGTTTATCTGAGTATGGGATGGCCTTGAATAACAACTTTGCTGGAAGCAAACAGAAACTGGTAGAAGCAGCCTGCCCCTGCCTGCATGGCCTTCATGATGGCTGACTCCTACTCATACATGCCTGTCTCACAGGCGCTCTTGGGACACGCAGGCTGGGCAGGCACGCAGTGGCACGCAGTGCTTTGAGGCAGAGGCAGACAGATAGCAAGCGGAGTATGGAGCAGTGGCACAGCAGAGGACTGCAAAGCCAGAGAAGAGGCCGCGGTCCGTCTACAAATTTCTATTCCAGTTTATGCTGCCCTATCTGCTCTTGCAAAGGGGACTGTAGGTGGTTGCTGAGAATCTTTTGTTCACAGATATGCAAAAGACAGTAGAAATGAGTTCTGTG
The DNA here is from genome assembly GCF_036417845.1 of Apteryx mantelli. Taxonomy (NCBI): domain Eukaryota; kingdom Metazoa; phylum Chordata; class Aves; order Apterygiformes; family Apterygidae; genus Apteryx; species Apteryx mantelli. The sequence goes on from NC_089978.1 coordinate 16,699,240, forward strand.
CCAAGTGTATATGATACAGTTAACTATCACTCCATCATTATCTCCTCTTACATTAATTTTGCTGGTTTTCATGATTGCAACACTGAATAATTGGTGTTTTCCCCTACTCTTCATTAATTGCGTAACTTCATTTCTGAATTTGTTTGTCCTCATCTGTCTGTCCATGTGTTTTCCCTGTTTCTTTTCTATATATGCTATAACTTTGTGTTTCTCAAACAAGAACATAAATATTTAAAGTGAAGAAATAATTTGCGCAGATAGTCTGCCCAGAGGTGTAGTGGTCCTCTCTTTCCCTTGCCACCTCTCCCCCATCCCAGTGAAGCCTGTGGAAAGTTTGATAGTTGAGCAGTGTTTAGGGACAGAAAAGTAATAATTGGACTTTTAAAGTAAATTTACCAAAGGGCAATTATAAGGATATATCAATTCAAGTTAACCAGCCTGTCATTTGTTTAATATAGTAAGAGTATGGCACACGAGCAGCCCAAGGGAGTCTTTACCTTTCCTCAAAAATATGATAAAGGTAAAAGCAGAAGTGCTCTGAAAAGAGTAGTTTTGTAAACTTAATTTGGACATGGTGTGAATGACCTGGAACTTTGTGTAAAACTTAATCTGTGAGCAACTCTGAAAAAAATTGGAAAAGGCCAACCAGATAAATTACACAATAATGGCCTTATTTTTAAAGTTACTTTCCCCAAGGTGATGACAGATCATTTTGGTCTTGCATGTAATATCCAAAATTCAGATTTTGTGCTAACAATGGGAGTGCTAAGTTTTTGTTTTCCCGATGGTACTTAAAAAAAAGTTTGACATACTTACAAAAGTAGGATGAGATCAAGTCATAGAAGTTTAAGCCAGGATTTTGTCATGGTTGTATTTTTGCCTCCGGACTTTGCATACTTCTAATAAAGGATATGTTTTTAAAGAATGAATTAAAAATTTAGAGTTCGCATTGCTCAGTTTGGAGATGGGGAGGCTTGTACCCTCCATTTTTAAACTATGGGTAACACATAACCTGAGTTGTTTATTGCAAATCAATTTTATAAGGAAAAAGAAATAAAAAGACCATTCTTCAAGCTACACAATTTTAGCTTTCCTTCTATACACCTTTAAAAAACAATAGACAGTATATTCTTGAGGGCTTGTAGAAAATTTCAGTCATCTTGTGGAGTTATTAAAAATCACTGCATTTGTTTCCCAACAGCTTGTCTATCTTGGTAATTCCTTTTTCAGACTCGTAAGATTGACATAAATTTGTTGCTTGAGTGAGTCAGGGGGTAACATTCTTCCTGATGGAAAGTCCTGTAGTTCTTCCTGCTCTGAATAAGTAGCATTAATGCAAATAGTTATAATTTTGCATTTTTGGCAATGCTTGTTGTTGAAACAAGGATACAATTAGTACTGATATTAGAAAGACTTATTTCATTTGTAGGTGGGCATACACACCTAAGAATAGACAAAATAGCTCTCTCTCCTGGTTTACGTGTATCTTTTTAATGGGCCTTTCATGAAATGTAATTATGTTTTGTAGTTACTCACTATCTGAGCTACATTTATTTTTACCATGCTATTTAAGGTCATATATTGACAAAACTTCATTCAATAACTCCTGCCCTTCAAGTATTTGGAAAATACAAAGGTAACTTTCTCTTTTTCCATATCACTAATTCCTTTGTATTGATTTCTTTTTCTTCACTTTTAAGTTTAAGATACAGAGGAGAAATTTGTTTCTTTCTTTCCTGCCACTGTGGTGCAAGAATCATCACCAGCCCTTGAAAAGGGGACCTGTGTGTGATTTATTTTGTTTGCTTGTTTATTTTTGTTTTTTTTAACTATGGGATCACTAGGCAGTGCTGGCTGTGCGGTAGACCAGGTCCTTCCAATGAGAGAGAATGTCACTTCAGTGCTTTGTGGACAGAAAGGACTCCAGGCTGGTTTTGCATTGGCATAGCTCTTCGGGGTGACAGTCTCTGATTAAAGTTCTTCTGCAGCCTAGTGGTGCTTGTGGCCTCTTCTCCCTGTTTCCCAGTCAGGGACTGCAGCGTAAGGAAACAAAAATGTAATGTGCAGACCAAAGGAAGAGCAAAGGGGAAAGGCCAGAGAATTCTTGCCCCATCTAGGCAATTGTAGGACTATAGGAATGGCGGGGGGGGGAATGGAGGGGGTGTTAATTGACTGCTCTAATGTCACAGTAAAGAGCGGAACTATGCCATACTCCAGGAAGAATGTTGCCAAGTGTGAACCCAAGGTTGAAAAGAATCTAAAAGTAGTGATGCAAAATCAAGTGATTTTTTTTTTCTCTTTTTTTCATGGGAAAATAGTAAACTGTAGTTAGTTGAAAGTAGCTATATCATATAAAGGAAGTTTCTCAGAGAAGGGAAGGCTCAGGTAATGTTTGGAGGAATTCTTCTGTCCTTCCAGAGGAAGGGTGTAAAGTATGTGATGAAAGTGAGCAGTTCTTGAGTCCTCTCTTGGTTGAGTGTTTTAAGACATTCCTCAGATCACCACTGAGGAAGCATTCCTGGAAAGCTGCTTTTTTTTTTTTTTTTTTTTTAATAATGTTGTGATTCCACTTGTATATCAGGTAGATATCAGGCCCTTCTTGGATCAAGGCTGATGTGACTGATAAAGCTTGTAAACTAAGATGTAAACTAATCTTTATATATTCTCTGCATTCAGTTTTATTACATAAGAAAATGAAAATCATATGAATAAGCCTATAGAAATGGATAAAAGGTGCCTACCTTCCTATGATCTGAAAATGAGGGGAAGGAATATTATTACTATTTATTAGAACATAACATGTTTGCCTCTGCATAATCTGAATGAAAGAACTGTATTTACTTGGGGTAGACAATTGGATGTGACTCCCACAAGGGTCAGAGCACCTGGAGTGAGAAAACCCTTCTAGTGCAAGACATGAAACTTGGTATTAAAGGAATATGTGGAATAATAATCCACAGGAATGTGAGCAAAGCACATGCAGTTTAGAAAAAAAGAAAAACAGGTGGTAGAGAAGCATTGTATGTTTGGTACAATCTGCTAGAAAAGAAAATTGCCTTAGACTTTTTAAAATGAAATCACTTTGGAGAAGAATTAAAAAAAAAGGGGGGGGGGTTATATATTTTAAAATTCTGCAGTGGTCCTCAGGTTCTTATTGAGAATGGATGAAGACCTCTAATTTTACAAATAAAGAGAGTACTCAAGAGAAATCTTGAGTATTGTCTTTATAAAAGACTAGCTTCCTAAGCAGAGGTAGGAAATAATATACTACTAATAGTGGTCACAAGATAGTCAATAGATTTCTTTACCAATCTCTATATTAACAAAACACAGACTTGGTGAGCCATTGATGATGTTCTAAGAGAGTTGCTTCAAGAAAATTAGTGTATTTTTCATGTGTGTTACTCATGGATTACCTGTTTTAGAAAGGTAGAGAAGGGGGCAGGGGAAGTAATATGAAAGGCTGCTTATCTCTGAGCTCCATCCACTTTTAATTTTGTGTATTTTATGTTAAAAAGTGATGATAAAAGTTTTATATGGATGGATCAAATGCTTATACATTGATTCTATTTGGTGCGCAGTAAGATGAATAAAAATATATATGTAATCTGAGGTTCTTAACTTCAAAAGGGCAGACTCTCCTAGTTTTCCTAAGAAATTGCCATGGATTTGAAGAATTTTAAGATTTACAGATGGGGGAAGTCACTGACTTAATCAATCAGAAGCGTCAAAATATGTGCCTCAAATAGGAGGAGTGAACAGGAACTTGTAAGGAAGGACTCTCAAACATTGCTGGATGAATAAGAAAGAAATTAGAACTAATTAGAGCCTATAAGGAATGGGGGAAGAGATAGTCAGCAGACAGCTATATCTTAGGGGTCAGAAAGTGTTGACAGCTCTCTTTTTGACCTTAAGAAAAGACTTAGCAAAAGGATGCTGAAGTAAACTGGAAAATATGTATGTAAACATAAAAATATTTATATACATAAGTATATTTACAGTGAAGACCCTGTAATACTGGGCATAACTGGAATAACTTTTTTTCCCTGAATCCAGTAAAAATTCTTGCTTTGTCTTCAGAAACTTATTTCCATTTAAATCTGGTAACTGAAAATATTAAAGCATCAATTACCCTATAATGTCATATTTTTGTGTATTTTAAAAGTGCATTCAAGTGCCTAACATGCTCTTTTCTTTCTCCTCCTCCCCCCTTTTTAGGAATTGGCTCTCCGTAGCCAGCTTCCAACAATGGAACAAGACGGTGGTTCTCAAAATCCCGTGTCATCTCCTGGAATGTCTCAGGAACTGAGAACAATGACTACAAATAGTTCTGATCCCTTTCTTAACAGGTTTGTAGGAGTAGCTACTGGAGGGGAAAAAAATTGATTTAAGATTCTGTTCAGTACATGTAATAGTTTATTTTGAACATCTGTCTGTGCCAAAAGCCACAGCTGTAAATGAATCTTTCCTTAAATGGCAAGTCTAGTAAAAGTTGAGGATTAAAAGCTGTCTCCTGTGGGAGGAAGTAGTCTGTTCAGGCTTGTAGGAAGGTTTTTTTATTCAAAGTCATAACATGTTTGCCTCTGCATAATCTGTTGACTAACAGTCATTTCAAATTACTGACTCAGAAGAATTTGTGAATAGCTTGCTATGAGATCAAATGAACTGTGAGGCACATTCAGAACTACACCTTGAGGTTCATTTTAAGGTTTCTCCCTTCACCCCTCCACTTCAGGTATTTAGCCTAGCAGTATTTTTACTATGTTAATGTTAGGTTTGCAAATAGTAGCATGTTTTCTTTTAAATGCTGTATTATTTGAAGTATTTCTCTTAATTCAAGAGTTACAATTTTTACAATATAGACTCGTGTTATTCATATAACTTTTTCTCTAAACCCTCTGAGTTGAGGAGTGTTTGTTTTGTTGGAAATACTGTTCTAATTACAGCTTGCAAATGCTTCACAGTAACTATTACAATTTTGGACAGGCTGCTGCAGCTTGAGGTAGGTTGCGTTCATATTTTTTGTGTAGCAACTGGAAAAAAAAAACAAGATCAAATTGATAAAAGAATCAAATCTCTGAGCCATCTATTTTTTTTTTTTTAATTAAGGGAATTAAAATCTACTCCATAGTATCAAGCAGTTGAACTTCAGTCAATTTAAGGGACTCTTTTGGTGGTTTTTGTTGTTGTTGTGGTTGTTGAAGTAGTTAATTTTGTAGTAGTTAATCAGACTGTATTGTCAGCACTCTAAACTGATAACAGCTCAATATCACCTAACATAAGACAGAGAAATTATGTATTCTCTCAGAGTTCTGCATTACTTTTCTGCATTACCTTGAAATGTTAGCCTGGCTTTAGGATGCTTATTGTTAGGGCCCAGGAATTATAACAATATGCTCATCCTTCTCTTAAATGGTACATTATTATATTCATGAAAAAGCCATTAAGATTCTTCATTGTTCTTTCAATGTAAGTCATAACTTTCATTTTTTTTTGCTATCAATATAGTTTCAAACCTACTTGTAAGGTAAGAGGTCCACATTATGTTAGAGTTCGTATGATTTTGCGATTGGGCAAGTTTAGATACCTGCCATGATTCTAGATAGTCAGACTGTTATTATCTTTGTAAACCTTTTGTGCAATTATAAAACCACTTCCTGTATTCTTTTAAATGTGATAAATAGCAATACATAAGTTATTTAGGTTTTTCATCCTTAAGGACGTACTTTCAGTGTATGTAACTCTTTCTGTTGTTGATATTCTGTCAGCTTAGCTTACCTTTGTTTTATTTCCTGCCTTTTCCAGGAGACTTCTCCATCTCTCTTTATGCTCTATCCTCATTCTAATTCTCAAAACAAGTAAAATTCAGTCAAGGTGGAAGGTATGCTCTTGCACCATCATCTGCAGCCTAGTCATTCTGGTAGTTTAGGTGATATACATAACATCTGTCACAAATAGGCTCTTTCTCTCCCCACACAGACAAAACTATTGCCTGTGCTAATGTTTTGGCAGAGTGGGAGAAGAGGTTCCTTCTCAAGGTACACAGTGCTTTGTATATGTCAGAGAAAACCAAATCAAAAGAGTAGGCCTTACCTGTTGAGAAGAAAGTAATGGTGCATGTGATTAAACTCCCAAAGGAAGTAATTGCTGTTTCCAAGTTTTGGGTTTGCCCTTCAGGAAGATTATCTGCTACACAGACAAATCTCATTTGAAGACTTCATTTTTATTAGAGGAGAGGGATTGTTCTCCATGAAATCCACTCTGGAGTCCTGTGTGATCCTTACCTATGCTGGCCCTGTGCCAAAGAATAAAAGGGACAAGAGATCTTAAAACTGACCTGCTCACCTGAAAGAAACCTCTGTAGAGAGAAGAGGACAGCCTTGATGTGTTGAGTAATGTACTAGCTTGAATTTCTGGATGGCTGTTGGCACCCCCCAGTGTGCCCAGTTATATTTTGTGATCTGCTCTTAAATGATGTGGTATCCTCACATCTTCAAAACCTGTTTTTTGACCAGAAAGAAATGCAGCTTTCGGTTTCAGATGGCCACTGTACTCTTCTACGTGCCAAGTATTCTGGCAATGGACTAATGTAGTTTCTCCATTGTGTGTCTATACATGTTAGATGTAAAATGATGTATCTTTAGCTACTGGCTAGATGAGCAGGCAGTGAGGTGGACTGAAAACTGGCTGAATGGCAGAGCTCAGAGGGTTATGACTGGTGGTGCAAAGTCTAGTTAGATGCCTAACATCAGCTAGCGGTGTGCCATAGGGGTCAATACTGGGTCCAGTCCTGTTCAACTTAGTCATCAGTGACCTGGATGAAGGGACAGAGTGCACCCCCAGCAAGTTTGCTTGATGATACCTGAGCGGAGTGGCTGACACACCAGAGGGCTGGGCTGCCCTTCAGAGGGACCTTAACAGTCTGGAAAGGTGGACAGGGAGGAACCTCAGGAAGTTCAGTGAAGGCAAGCACAGGGTCCTGCACCTGGGGAGGAATAACCCCATGCACCAGGACAGGCTGGGGGTTGACCTGCTGGAAAGCAGCTCCGCAGAGAAGGATCTGGAGGTCCTGGAGGACAAGTCAACCATGAGCCAGCAATGTGCTCTTCTGGCCCATAAGGCCAGTGGTGTTCTGGGCTGCATTAGGAAGAACATTGCCAACAGGTTGAGGGAGGTAATCCTTCGCCTCTACTCAACCCTGGTGAAGCCACATCTGGACTGCTGTGTCCAGTTCTGGGCTCCCCAATACAAGAGAGACATGGAGCTACTGGAGAGAGTCCAGCGAAGGGCTACTAAGTTCATGAAGGGACTGGAGCATCTCTCTTATGAGGAAAGGCTGAGAGAGCTGGAAGTGTTCAGTCTGGAGAAGAGAAAACTGAGGGGTGATCTTATAGAAAGCTCTATCTGAAAAACTTCTTTACTGTGACAGTGACTGAGCCCTGGAACAGGTTGCTCAGAGAGGTTGTGGAGTCTCCATCCTTGGAGATATTCAAAACCCAGCTTGACACAGTCCTGGGCAGCATGCTGTAGGTGACCCTGCTTGAGCGGGGGGGTTGGAGTGGTTGATCTCTAAAGATTCCTTCCAGCCTCAACTGTTGTGTGATTCTGTGAGTTAGAAATGAAAAGAAAGTCAGAGGGACAAATTCAAGTTTTTACTTTTTTGGAAGGTTGATAATTACCAAGGACTATTTACTATAAAGCACAGTTACAGTTTGCCCAGTTGCAAATAGCTAACCATGGCTTTTTTTTTTTTTTTTTTTTGGTAAATCTTACCCCAAACAAAATCCTGAAAATCTGTATCTGACTTCAGTTCAAAATATTTTAATTTGCATTTTGCTTTGAGCATTGTCCTCTTCTAGATAATATTCTGTACATCACTGCATTTTATTGCATATTGCTAATGGAAAGGGGACTTGTAAAAGGACATTTGTTGGTATGAGTAACTGTCTCTGTACGAGATACAGCAGTCCAATAATTTTGCCCCAGAGATCTCCTTAATGTCCCTTACACTAAATTTCAGACCTCCAGTGATGCTTCTCTCTTTATAAGCTACATAAACTTCCTGATGAGACTGTCTTCCTTATTTTGGGTGCCAAAGTTGGATACCCAGAGTTTAAGTAGTTTGAATATTTTCCAGTGCCTACATAAAAAGAACACCCAAAGAGTATCAGAAAACCATGCTGTTTGGGAACAGCTTGAGAAGATGTGCAGAGGTGTCTTAATTTATCCAGTAAATCTTTTGCTTGTGTCTTTAGTATTTATGGTCTTTGTGGTATATTTTATTTTTAAAATGGGACATTCAGCAGTGCGATCCTTATTAGGCAGTTTCACCTTTTGATTTACCACTCTGTTTATATATTTTTGTCTATTAGATGTTTATTGGTAGTGGTGATAATACTCTGTTTAACTCCTAAATTGTGCTTTCTTCTTTTTTATATGTGTATTTTTAACAAGTATTTCTTGAAGAAGCATTTACTCTAACTTGGATAATGCTGTTAAGTTACATGCAATAATTTTGGGTGGTGTGACTGTTAAATGAAGGGATCCATGTTGAAGGGCAGAGAAAATGTGTATTGAGGAGTGATGTGAAGGAAGAGAAGTGCTGGCCATTTGAAGTGTGATAGCGTGTGATAGCAGCAGCCAAAAAACCTTCTCGACTAGAGTGACTTTGTTCAGTATAGTCTCAGTCTGTTTTTAGCATTTCACCTCACAAAGTGAAACAGCATTTTTTCAAAGATGTTTTAAATAGCTTGCTTATTTTGTTGAATATGACTTCTGCAGGATTAAAAAAAGGGTATAATATACTAAGTGGTTATCAAATGTGCGGTGATACTATTCTTAAAAATATATATTTGTGCTATAACTATATAGAAATATTAGGTCTCTTTCTTATAATGCAAAAATGACTTCGTGAAATCTAATATATGGATTCATGGTTGATGGCATTTTACTTGCATCCGGTGTTGAACAGCTGTTCCTTCTGTTTGATTACTCCATACTTAACAACAAGGCGTATGTTTATACATGTCATGAGCACATTACAGGAAGGATCAATATGTCTTCAGATGCTAATATGAGCTGTACATGAAGCTGAACTTCATTTTGTATTCAAGTTGGAAAATCAGTAAGGATACTCGGTGAATGCTGCCACAACTAAATAAATAAAGATTTGAAAATACATTGTGAAGGTTGCTGATAGTAGACATGGGGGGAGATAAGGTTGTATTTCTGCAGCTGCTTATGCTCACGACCGTTTTGTGCAGTGTGACTGTTCACATCTTTTGGGTTTCAGAGCATAAGACTTGCAGACTTGTGCCTATCTGTCCTGTTTGTATAACAAGTAGTGTGAAAAAAAATAAAATAAAAAAAAAATTGAAAATAATTATTCTAGTCAAGATAATGACTTGCAGTCTTGCATATATTTTTTGTTGTTGCTCTACTTGTAGAGAAATAGTTTATCTAATTTATAAGGAAGTCAACTAGAAATGGGATTCTCCCCCCACACTAGTTGCTGTTGGTCATTTGACTGGTTTACTTGGGGGGGGGAGGGGGTCCTTCTAAATTTCCCACCACAGTGTTCTTGGTTTTGCTTGTTGCAGTAGTAGAGATGGCAATAAGAAAGCTAATGTATATAAAGCCTTTTGCCACCCCTGTTTTGTTAACTGTTCTGTCAACAAGATCATTTGGAACAGGGTTTGTTTACAGGATGGCTTCTGTACCAGTATTTGATTTAAATTAGAGCTCTCTTGCCATGACATGTATTACTGAACTAGTAGTAATGCAACAGTGGGAAGCAATTGAAGAATTGCTAAAGTAGTTCCAACTCTAACTCCTATTTATAACAGCAGAGAACTAAAAATACATTTTAGTGGGTGATTAAACAACAGGACATTAGCATTTATAATTTTTTTATCCTTATAAAAGTGTGAAATGCTACACCATTATTAAGTTATGTAATCATTAGAGACTATCTGTGATATATTTGTAATGTTCTTTAGCTGTGGGTGTACATGAAACTGATTTTAAAACAATGCAAAGCTTTGGTAGGCACTTTTTAAAAGCTGCTTAAGTATGTTCTCATCAAGTTAAATTGAATCTAAATAATAAGGTCTTAATTGATAAAAGCCTGCATAAAATAAAAAACAGATGTCTCACACAGACAAAGGCTCAGCTTTTAATTAGAATACAGCATTTCTTGTGATAGCAATGCCATCAAAGCCCTTGAATTTCTTTTAAAACATACATCTAATCATTTTAATTTATTTTTCCTCAGTACTCTACCCTCATTTTTTGCTGCTTTTCTTTTGTTATAGTGGAACATATCACTCCAGAGATGAAAGCACAGACAGTGGACTTAGCATGAGCAGTTATAGTGTACCCAGAACCCCCGATGACTTTCTGAACAGTGTTGATGAGATGGATACAGGTTTGTTTTTGTTTGCATTTTTAATGCATGTTTCCCAAAAATGCTTGTGTCCATTGAATGCTCAGCCCCTTTGCAATGAAAGCAGGCAATTCTGAGAAACCGTGGTACTCCTCCCAGTGTTCTACCTCTTCTATTTTTATAACAGAAATATTTTAATTGGATTTGTGACAAATATACCTGTAATAAATTTTATCTTGGGGGGGGGGGCTCATAAATAGTATCACTTCTGTAGTTATATGGAATTTGAGTGCCCATTTGCTTTTTTGAGTAATATTGCTTGTTCTGAGCTAAGAACATTACCTTATCCAGTACTGCCATGTAATATTGCTCCAAAACAACACTTGACTCATCAGTGTTGTCTTTTTTTTTTATGCATAAAAATAACAAAAAAATATGATAAATAACATCAAAGATTAGTAGAGATTAGAGTCAGTAAGTGGAAACAGTTGAATCAAAGGCATGTTCTTTGTACCTCTGCAGTCAAGTCATCTTTGGTATTTGGGATAGATTTCTGTGAATCAGATTGCTTGTATGATGTAAGAGAGCTGGGGTTAATTTTTAACTAGTTGTCCTGATAAATTGCGGGTTTGGTACTTTCAATGTGTTTAATATCCATCTTGCTTTGTATTATAACTAGGTGACAGTATCAGCCAAAGTAACATACCGTCCCATCAGAACCGTTTCCCAGACTACCTTGAAGCCATTCCAGGGACGAATGTGGACCTTGGGACACTGGAAGGGGATGGGATGAATATAGAAGGAGAGGAACTGATGCCAAGTCTGCAAGAGGCTTTGAGCTCTGACATCCTTAATGACATGGAATCTGTCTTGGCAGCCACCAAGCTAGATAAAGAGAGTTTTCTTACTTGGTTATAGAGGCCTCAGGGAGACTGAATTCTAAATCTGTGAAGGATCTAAGGAGAATAGGACATCTGTATCTGAAGTTCAGAACAAGCCAGTGCGGCAAACTTTGGGTTGTGTTCAGAAAAAGTAAATGAACAAATATTCAACAAGATTCTTTCGTTTTGCTCTTCCTTGTCCATCGCTGCTGTTATATATTGCTGACTTTTTTCCACAGTTGACTCTGAAGAACAGACATCTTCTTGATCTTTCTCTATTGCTGTTGCAACTACTGTTCAAGGGGGGTGGGGAGGGATGATGAGCCTATTTGGATGACGAATGCCATTCCTTTTGTCCTAGTGTGCGCTTGCATATCATTTTATCTAAGTACTCAGATTTGCGAGTTAATTTCTGCATGTCACTGCTTGTAGTTTGCTCAGCTAGTTGTCTCCTGCTGCCTGTGGCAAGTGGTAAAACATGACATACTGGGGTGACAAGCCAAAAATGATGTATCTGGTCAAAAGAAGTCAATACTGATTTGGAGATATGACTTAAAGGAGGGCTGAAGACTGTTTGACATTAAGTGTTTCTATTAATAGCTCTTTCATTAGTCACAAAGTGCTCTTGTTCATATTTTATGTTATAGTAAATCATGAGTCATTTTACATAGAAACATATATGAACTTTGATTGTTGCCACATATTCTAGCCTAACTTTTGTTTGTCAGAAATAGTTTGATTATTTTTGTTAGTTTTAACTGTAGCTGTAGGACGGGAAGTAATTATAGGTGTTCTTTTTTAAATAGTGAAATCTAAGGGTTTTTTTCTGATTTCACACAGTCTTATTTAAATCTGAATTGTCTGCTTTTTTTATACCTAAAACATGCCTATTGTAGCCTAATAAGCTAGTGAGTACATAAACCAGTATGTTTTGCCTGTAACATTTTTTTTTATTATTTTTTAAAGGCTAGCTTTGAATGTAATCATTAGAATTCATGACCAGTGGCTTATTTTTCATGTGTATTTGCAAGAATTTTGAATTAGAATCTGATTGCAGCAGTGTAACAGTTAGGATTCTAAGTATGGTGTGTACAATTTTTAAATGCGTTTTGAAGTAGCAGAAATGTTTTTAAAATAACAGATGCATCTAATCTCTCTTCTGGTTTTCAGTTTTGATATCTAAGTGAATTTAGATTTTAAAATCTGTAATGGAAGAAAACTTTATGGAAAGCATCTCTTAAGTTAGCATGGAAAAGTAGTTTAAACTATTAATTTCACTCTACGTTGCAATGAAAAGGCTGGAACACCAAAAAAAAAAAAAAAAAAAAAAAGTCCTCATTAAAACTCTTAAGTAAAATAGTTATCAAATTCTGTTTGGTGAAAAATAAGCCCTGGGCACTATATGTAGAAGATTGTAAAGATATGTGTTAGATGGTGACATGAGCAGGTAATGACGTGTATATTAGTAGTAGAGCTTAGCATGGGGTAGAGGTGAATATGAGTTATCTTCATTTTAACAGGAAAAGATGTATCACTAAGTTGTCTGCAGGAGCTGACACCGTTTCCAAAGAGTATTTTTAAATGAACAAAATGAGCATGAATCAAACTTTCAGTATAAGCTATGAAGTTTTGTGAGTTTGGATTTTTTTTTTTTTCTGATGAAAAATGGTGTCACCAGTTAGCACCGCTATAATTAAGGGCCTGTCACCATTCCCAACATGAGCCCTTATTTTCAAGGGTGTGTAACAAGGCTGTAAAGATACTGTGTGAAAGTGTGAAACTTCGTTTTGGAAAATCTCAGCTAGCAGGGACTTCTTTTTCTGGGGGGAGGGATTTTTTTAAGAAATTGTTTATTTTTCAAATTAGGAATAAATCAGTAAAACAAATAATAACCCATATTATAACTTGGATTTTTTTTATGCTTCAGAGACAGATATGTTTTAGAATAATTTAAGGCGTGAAAATTCTGAAATAAGTCTCTTATTAAAAACTGAAGCAGCAGAGGCAGAGATTTGAAATTTGCCACTCTAAATGTACATTTACAACTTTACATAAGTATTTTGGTATTTGAAATAAGCAAAGTTGCTTGTGGCTTGTAATGGAATACAGGCAGGCTTTTAAACACCAATTTTCAAAACACATCCACAATGACAAATATGTTCTGCTACACCAGTAATTCAGTGATTAATAGGCCACTTATATTGTGCAATGACACAGTAGCTCTTAAAGCAGTATATTGTGTCCAAGATAGGGTTTTTAGTAGCATTTTTACAGTTTCATTATGAATTCTCTCTTCTTCCCTTCAGGAAAAAAATGACACTAAGCTGTTAAATATAACTTGAATGGTCTGACATAAAACCACAACAGCAAGGAAATTCAGAATTGTTTCCATTTCAGTCGTCTTCCCCAGTTGTATCCAGGTATAACAGCACATAATGCACTGAGTGCAAACTCCTGACATGCTGTACCAAGGTACAGTACGGATGAATATAGAACAAATTTTATTTCCTTGCTTTTGTGTGTTTGTCACAGCTTTAATATTTGAATGTTTTCTTCTCATTGTAGAAACACTAAATGGCTTATACTGTATTTGGGTAGCACTGCTTAGGGTAGATACTGACAAACTGGGAATCCTTGAACTGCTCTAACATTAATTCAGTTTTGTAATACTTATTTTAATTGATTTTAATACATTTCCGTTCTTTTGTTTGTTAGGAAAAATACCATAGAGATGCTGTATTGTTGGCAATCGACATTAATTTGGATTTTTTTTTTATTCTGCAAATGCATTGTTTGATGAAGTGGTTACAATTGTTTGAAATGCGAAAGTGTTTTGGGTAGTATTTTATACTGATGTATATATTGAAACAAATCATTGTAATAATTGTAATAGCTTTTAGTTATAAATACACTACATGCAGAAGACAGATGGAGCTGTACAGTACTGTGCTGTTCAACACCTGGGCAGGGCTACTGCTTGGAAACAGGTTGCAGTGTCAGTAAACCATATGGATCAAATATTGTACCATTCAGTGTTGGCGCTCACCAATGCAAAAGGAGAAGAGACAATTTCAACATGATTAACACGACATAGCTTTCACACATCTGCTAAATTAGTACTAAAGTGACCTTTTCACTTACAAGCATGTTTTTTATACAAATTAGCAGGCATGCCTGTGTAAAGTAATTTGTTTTCTGTATCTTGGAAAAAATACTCTCCACGTTTAGAATGTTATATGTTAGAGAACTCTTAAATGCACCCTTGTCAAAAATTATATATATTAGTTACCAATGTTACTTTTTTAGATATGCGCATGACTGTAAGTTAGATACTTAAGTACATTCTGTTACATTATTTTCTTTATGTAATACTTTTTCAGTTGTTTTATTTGGTATAAATATATACTTTGTGCTTAAACATCTTTGTTTGTTTTTAACATTCAATAGTATGTAAAGATGCTGATTTTCTTCAGTAAGATGGATGCGTTGAGTTGTTGGAATTCCTATCTTAGTTTGTCTGTTCTCACCCCCTTGTAGCAGTTTTTGTAATCATAAACTCCAGTCCTGCAAACATTGTGTACAAGCTTAACTATAAGACAGAGGAGTCCCACTGAAGTCAGTGGAGGCTTAACATTAAAGGTATACATCTTAAGTGTGTTTGTGATGTTGAAGAGAAAGTGACTCTATTGAGCCTCATGTAGTTTGTGTAAAACAGTACTGTTAATACAGCAAAGCAACTTTTATTGCATATGGCAGTATATAGAGAACTGATAACAGAAAATCTGTTACCTATATAAGAAAGCATCCACTTTATTGCAGATATGTTTGCAATGTTCAGGATCTTCCCACATAGCAGATACTTTTGGCTAACTCTAAGCTTATACAATGATTTGTGGCAGACTATCAATAAAGAGATGCTATTTTCATTTCCAAGTTTTTGACTTATGAATTGTGAAATATGTAATGACATACCTTGAAAGTGTTCTGAAGCTTTTAGTTAAAAAGTTTTGGTGAGATTCATTAATTTTGACTTTCTCTGGAAGAGAAATTCTGAAAGGTTTTTTTTTTTTTTTTTTTTTTTTTTAATGCAGTGCAATTCTTGATGGCTGAAGTCTTACCATATTTGCATTTTAGTGGTTCCAGAGGTGCTAGTGTTTAGCACTGAAATGCCTCAACCCTGTAAAATTGAGTGCAGTTGTGTGTTTCCTTAGTTAAAGGTTCAGAGCCCTATGCTTCCATCAGTTTCTGCCTTTTACTCATAAGTTCATGGCTGTGTTTAGTCATTCAGATTTTGTAAATTTAAACCCAACCCATCATACCTTGCACCTGGGATTGGAAAGCCAGTGCCAAGGCATGATAAGGCACCAATTTTTATATGCTGATACTGCTATCTCCCATTTATAAGGTGGTGACATATTGCAGTAGTTGAAGTATGAGTGACCTGAGGCAGCCCTAAGTAGGCTGTATTACAGCAAAGCGGGATATCAGGTCCGGGTGTTCCAGATTCGCTTGGGAATTCTTTCTGAAATATTTTCAGCGCTTGGTTATAAAGTATTGGTTTTACTAAGCCAGAAAGAGTATGCGTCCAAGGAGGCTTTGAGTCTTCCCTATGCTAATGTACAGGATATTGTCAAAAAAAAAAAAGTATTTTTCACCTTGGATCATTAACAAAATAATTATTTGAGATCAAGCTGCAATCTGTCTAGCTCCTCTTGCTCTGGAGGTTCATTCTGAGGTACAGCAGGCACATCAGTTTTAGTTACCGCATCAGCTCCTCCAGCTCCTCCATAGGCTATACTTTTCTGTAGAAGACTTACGATGTGCTGCTTGTCCCATTTCATCACCATTTGTTAACAGTAAAGTTATCTGTATGTCAGTTATCTGGATGTCATCAAAATAGGAAGACATCTGTACAGCATGAGAAGCTTTTGCTGACGTGGGTGAAATGGTAAAGTCAACAGTAAAGGAAGAATCAGCTTGTCTTTATATAGGGACAAACTTTGTACCAGCATACCATATCCAGTACTCAATGTCTTTTTAAACAAAAAAGCCAGTTTATTTTTCTCTCTGAAGAAGAAACTATTTGAGGAAGCATGTTGAATAAGAAGCATATAAGGCAACTGTCTTGTATTAGAATATGAGGAGCAAGGTCATTGTATTGTGTTTTCCTGTCCTTTTTTTAACAACAACAACAACAACAATAACAACAACCAACAAAGACTTGAATGGGCAAGAGTAGCCAAAGAGGCTGTCTCTCGCTTCTCAGTCATGTAATAACGAAACAGAGTTTCATCAAAATGGGAGGCTATATCCCACCTGAAGTGCCTTTTCTTGCCCTAGCTACTCCCTTTAGTGTTTCTAAATTATTTATTTTATCTACCATCTACTAGTTTTGTTACAACACCTGAAGGCCTTATTCAAGACCGGGACCTGTAGTGCTAGGTGCAGTTCATCCATAAAGGAAGAAAGAGTTCCCTTTGGAATTCACTTGTCATGCAGTTTGAGGTCTGTAATATAAAGCAGAAATTACAGTCTGAATCCAAACATGCTGTACAACTACTCTTACAGGATAGATTTTTGGCAAGCAAGTTTCTTTGAGTGATGGTGGATGCTTATTCCGGTTTGACTTCCCAGAGCCTGGAAAAGGTCAGCTTGCTTTCTTCATTACTGTGAGCCCAGGGGCAGACTCAGAGCAAGCAGACAGAGTCCTCTCCAGTCCAGTGCCGCTGTGCTGGCTAGGGGATGCCCAAGCAGCACTCCTTCAGACTCATGTTAATGGTGATTTTTAAAGCTGACAGTTTTATTCCATCTTTCACTCATAATTTCATAATGTTAGACACTGAAACACAATTGTCTTAGTTCTCTTGACAGACAGACTTTTTCCAGCCTTCATTAGGCAGCATAATACTCTCATGCCCATCATCCGCTGATGAAGAGTGTGACTCTGGAGGCCTTTGAGAAGTCCAGCTGCAACTCTGGACTTTCAAAGCCCATAGTTTGGACTGAAAAGAGATACTGGTCGTATGTGTGACAAAACCCCAAGCCCACACTTTTAAGAAGTTGTATGATTCGAATGGTGATACCTCATAGCAAACGGTAAGAACTATGAGATACCTCTGGTTAGATCAGTGACTTTCAACCTGTGGTCTACAAGGTGCTAGGATGTCTGTTTAGTCCAAAAAGTTGTTAACAAAAGCAGAGCCTGTTTGACAGGCTTACACTTGCTGTACAGGGACTTGCACGACTGCTGAGAAAAGGCTTAGTGTCAACAAAAGAAGTCGACAACGGTGGACTCGTTAAAACCTCCCATGCAGCAGCATGTATTTTTTTTGTCTCCTTTGCCACCACTTTCTTCCCTCCCCCCAGCTGATTAACAACTGCTTTAAAGCCTTGTCTTTTAGATTCATATGCTAGTACTTTTAAAACTGTTTGTGATTTTTTTTTTTCTTCATTTCATTAAATGTGTGACTTTCTTTAAAAGTTCTTTGCTCTTGTTACAACCTTTCAGGATCTTTCAGTTCTCAAACACAAGATCAAAATAACCTTTTGAGTGCACAGTAATGTTCAGAGAAAGCAGAGCTTACAGTGATAAATAGCCCAGGGCTCTTCTCCAAAAACATTTATTAAGATAGGCACTGAAACATGTACCTGGTTTCAGTTTAAAACAGCGAGAGAAAAGGAGATATTAATCTTGGCATTCTCTAGATTCTCATCCAAGTAGAAAGGAGCTTGACCGACGGGCATTTAACTCACAGCCTTTTTGGGCACTGAATGAATTACGTGTGGTAATCCTTGTGAAGATATAGATTTCTCAATAAGAATTTTCTGTATGGGATAGGCACCAATAGATCACTGAGAAACTGAAATTTCTCTTTGCAGCTTTGTGGTGAAAATGCTAGCAAACCTGATAGCCAAGCAGTGATATTAACATCTGAACTCCTCTCATCTCTGTACTGGCCCTGGCTTGGAAAACAAACTGTTTTTACGTGAAAATCCATTATTGCAGTAAAGGTCATGTTCATTATAACTATAAACTCCTTGTAGGTCAAGTTTGCTGTTGTGACGTGGATTTTGCTCTATAGGCATGCTGGAAATAAAATAGTGAAGTCTGATGAAGGCCATGAAAATAGGAAGGAAGCAGATCTATATTGCTGTGTTAGGGCAGAGTTTCTTAGTTGCTCTTAGAAGTGTCTCACTTCTAATGAAGTGAAGACATCTGGTGGACTTGCCTCTTTATTTGAACTGGCTTCACATTTGTTTGCATTTGATTTTTAATGTCACTAACATTTAACAGATGGCCACGTTACTGAAGCGACAATTGGTGACAAATAAAGGACAAAAATGCTTTTTAAAATGCAATGTTAGGTATGCTCTAGTTGAATACATATTGCCTTGGATGAAGGGGACTCCCACGTTGTAATGGCACATCTGACTTTCTGCTTAGCCTTAGGCAAGGTGTTTTACCATTTCACAGGAAAGCAAGGTGGCATGGTTTTACTTGTTTCCTGGGAGCACTGAAATGTTAATTAATGTTTGCAAAGTGCTTTGAGGGTAAAGCGTTATTTAAGTGCTTCCTATTCATACATTCTCAAATCCTTGCTATTGCTGGCGTCTTTAACTGGGTGTTATCACCGAGACATAGGGGTATAACTTTTGCCATGTAGTATGAGATGCACATCCTATTCTGCCTAATAGCTTAAACCCACAAACACATTACAGAAGGGTAAGTGTATATCAAAGGATAGTTCTCTCTGGCCTGTGTGCACTGACAGTGGGAAAGATGAACTGATTCAAGACAAAATTATCTTGAATTACCTTGTATTTGCTGAAAAAAGTCTACAGTTACCACCAATAGACTAATATGTACCAGCTCATCATTCTCTGGAAACTTTTGTGCACAAGTCCTCAGGTTTTAGCTATTTAGCTATTTTTCAGATTCAGCTTGCATACTGAGTTTTATCCAGCCTTCTTTCTGGAAAGCCAAAGTAATCTTTTAGGTGTAAAAGTATTTTCGATTAGTTCTGAGTTTGAAGGATGAAAAAAATCTTGAATCGTATGCATATACACACAGGCAGAGTAATGCTACATGCATTTGTGTACACACGCATGCATGCACATATTTTATATAACACTAACTTCCTGCCTAAAGACAATTCATGTTTTCATGAGCATTATGATGTTTGGTCTCGTTCATAAGGAAAAAAGCAATTAAAGTGACATCCCAATTATGAAGTCTGTATGACTTGCTCATATTCAAATCTTCAGGATTTTAGTTGTGATTCGGGAACATTTCAACCATAATTAAAAAAGAAATAAATAATGAGAAGGAGCATGAATACACACGCTATTCAGCTATGGTACCTCTCAAGAAACCAATCTAAAATAGTCATAGTGCCCCATACGTAAGTTAGTTTAGTTATTTGGGACTTAAAGGCACCTACAAAAAGGAGAAGATGGGTTGCTAGCCATTTCCCTCTGATATGAAAGAGGATCATAAATCCCCATTGTTTTTATGCTGTGACAGTGTGATAAAGGGAAGTTGGCCTCAGATAAGATTTCTCCATCACTGTAGCTTACCTTCAAGTCTAATGCATGATCCAAGCTACGCATCTAAGTATACGCACATTCTGTACTTGCACAGCCATATACATACACACACAAACACACACGCACCTATGCAGATACCTATGTGTGTGCCTAAGGGGACAGAGAATTAGTATGTTATGGAGTAAGATGTTCACTCGTAACAGGGATTAAACCTCTAATAGGTGCCTAATACAGCTGAGTTTTGTGTTCCAATGGCACACAGCACATACTCTACTACTTGTTTGAGTTATTCCTTTTAAATAGACATTAAGATATTTTTGGATTACTTCCCTATCCCCAAGATCCCATGACAGTTGCTGGGGTTTCTTTTGTTTTTGAAGATTTAAACTGCCTTCATGGGTGGGCCTAGACTATTTTAAAATGTATTAACGTGTGGATTTATTCCACACTTGAGTATAACTATTTCTGTGCCACAACTCTTGTTGCTAAATATTTCTTTGGTAGAACAGTAGCATTGGGATATAACATGACAAGCTGATGTCTAGGGATTTGAAGCTGATCCAATGTGTGTTTTGAGTCAGAAGCTTTGACCTTATGTTTTGTATCTGCCCTTTGGGCTGGGTGCTGTGCTTGCATAGGATCTAGTCTGCTACTGGAACAAAGAAGAGGTTTTTGTATCCCATAATAGGCAAGCTGAGTACTTTAGCTGATTCTGCCACTGACTTTCATGGCCACTCTTTCGGCTCTTCTTTTTTCCCCTTTGAGTCATCTGTTAAAAATGTATGATATACTTACCATGTTATTCATATGCTCTGATATCTCAATAGGAAATTTTGTGTTTTATGCATATATATGCATTAATACTTTTGCATAATTTCTGAACCGTATTTAGAAATAACGCACAAAAACTGGAGGTGCTCTGAGCATACTAAAAGACAAGACTGTGAAGTGATTGGACAAAAGGGAGGTAAACCAATAAAGACAGATACGTGAGTATGCACTCAGAGATACTCAGCTAGAGGAACAGAAGATGGGGAACTGGTGGCTCAGTAAGTAAAATTGCTTTTGTGATTCAAGAGAACGTCACAAAATTGATCAATTTCTCAATTTTTTGTTGTCATAAAAATGCATATGCTCTCATGAGATACACAAATGTGAATATAACCAAAAACAGACAAAATAATTCTGCCATAGCTAGTATCAGTGAGCAGCTGGACTGCTGGTCCACTTTTTGGGCACAACATTTCAAGAAATTTGTGGACCTAATGAAGATGGTCCAGAGAAGAGTAATGATGATGATTTATGTAGAGAAAAGCTCACTTTCAAGATAAACTAAGGTTAGGAAACCCTTTTAAGGTTAGAGGTGCAATCAGTTGGAGTGCTTGTGGGGATTTTAGTATCTCCATCGTGAGAGGTTTCAAAGAACGAACTAGACAAACAGCTCTCAGAAATAAGATAGGGCTGGACCTGCCTTGGGGCAGGCAGGTTGTCCAAATGACCCCTGAGGTTCCCTTCCAGTCATATTTTCAAAGAATTGTGGGCAGTTGTTGGGGTTTAAGCACTGAGTTGGAAAAACTGGGTTCACAGAGTTGAAGATTAGTGGACCCATTCCATCTTCACATTTCAACCAATAACCCCTGTTGCTTCTGTAATTTGTCTCTAGCTAAGGTAAACACTTCAGAAACAGGCAGTTTTGACTCACATGTCAAGAACTGGGATCTACCAAGATCTACCACTTCCTTTGGTAACTTGTTCCAATGGTTATTCACCCTGACTGTTTAAAAATGGAAAAAACCTTACTTGCTGTTTACATTTGTCCAGTTTTGGTTTCCATCCATTGGTCCTTTCTCTGCTTAAGAAGTCTTTTAGTACCTGCTCTTTTCTTCTGTTGGAAATACTTACATGCTTTAATTAAGCATGACCACCTTAATAAACTGGACAAAATGTTTCCAGTATGTTTCCAGTGTGGTAAAGGGCACTTTAGTGCTATCTGTCTTCTAAATGTACTGCGTGTATTCAACTTGTCTGTGAATTAACTGAGCTAGAAGAGTTTGAGTGTGGCCAAGATACCATAGATTGAGCACACTTTGCACTTAGTAGGAGAAAAACCTCCTGCAGAGAAGTAAAATCATCCTGAAAATCATCCAGCCTTTGTGGAAAAAGATGTATTTTTGGCTGAAACTCTAAGGGAAATACTGATGAGCTTGAAGCTTAGCCCAGATACCAGTCTTGGCAAAAACAAAAGCATCAAACTGGGTAAGAGGGAAAAAAATCCAGCATAAGAAGTGTGTGGTCTTTTCTAATGGAACAGTCTTTCACACGTTCTCCAGTGCAGTGCAGTGTGGTAAAAATGATGGCCTGCAGACTTACAGCATCACTTGTTTACTGGTATATATTTCTCTTAAGGGAGTGGCGTATTTCTTTTTTCCTCTCCACCTCAAAACTTTCTCTTTATTATATCTTTTTTTTTCTCTGTTGAGGAAGGAGGTCTTCCTTGTAGCTGACTTTTTGCTGTTTGCAATACTGTCTTTAAATAAATAAATTACAGGAGACTTGAAAGAGAATTTTGGGGATGTAAACCTGTTTGGGACTCTGGAGTAATTTCACCAAGATGAAATGCTCTGAATTTGGTTCAGGGTCATTAAATAATTCATTGTACTTACTGCCAAGCAAGGACTATTTCATACGCTCTTTTCCTGGCTAAATTTCAACCTGGCTAATTCCTATGCCTACCTAAATTCCTCCTGCATTTTTGAATAGAGGAGATCGTCCTCACTTGCCTCTTGAAAATGTTTGTGCACCATCTGGCTTGTACAGCATGCAGTCCACAGGTGCCTCTTTCATGGGTGGGTAGGCGATAACTCATATTAAGTAAAATACTTCAGGCTCTCTCAGGATGAAAGGTGCCAAATGCATGCAAGTCATTTATTATTTTGCTCAGGGTCTGCCAGTTCTGGCTGAGTTGGAGACATGCACGACCTGTTCTGACTTTTCCAAAACAGGTTTTAATGTGCACTAAACCCATTTGCTAGTGCTGCTGCGCTGCCTTTTGTTTCTAAATTTACCCTGTTGCACAGCTGATTAGGGAGACAGGAAGCAATATATCTTGAAGCTTTCAGGAGACAGCCCCTCCCTGAAGATGTGCTTCAGTGAACTAAATGCACAGCGAGCAACATGCAAGCAGGGGAATTTCAAGCACAGGCATGCCAAGTTAGTTAAGACCATCAAAGTGTTTGTCACTTCCTTTATAAGTTCACTAGCATTTTTTCCTCAAATAATTTTATTTTAAAATCTGGACAAGGTAAAATTGCTGCTTCTCCCTGGCTCTGGGTGGGATGGATGGGGCACTCGGGAGTTTGGGATCAGCGGTATTGGCACTTCATCAGGTGCAGCAGTGTTTCGGTGAGCTCAGACCAGGGGTTTGGAGCTGGGAGCGGTTTCTGTTGGTCTCCCTTATCATTTTGGCAAATGCTTGAAGAAGTATTGTCTCTCCCTCTTCTATTTTTGGATGGAGAGATGGGAACAGTTTGTTCCCTTCCAGCAGCATTTGAGTCAAGTCAGCAGAGAACCGATTAACACGTGCTTAAATCTTGCACAAAAGGCAATATACCATCTTCCTGAGGTTATTACTGATATTATACCTGGCCCGTGCATGATGCCAGCATTCGTGAAGCCTCAGAACAATCCATAAAATGCACTGGTTTGGTTGCTTCTTTGATATGGAGAATAAGAGTTTAAAAATAAACTCTGTCATGCCTTTACCCTTCTCATGTAGGCCAGGCACCTCTCATTTTGTACCAAAGGGTGGCTTGAGTTTGTATTGCTTTAGGTACTATGCGCTTTTTTCTATGAAAAGCAAAAGCAACATGTTACCATGTCAGATCACAGATGTAGAAATGAATTATCAAATACAGTACAATCACTGAAAAAAATCTCCCCAGGATGTCCATTAGCTGCTTCCATTGTTCTCTCTATCCCATTAAAATTTTGCTGTCTAGTGAAAAGAGGGAAGCAGAAGGTGGTAGTCAGTCTTACATCTTTGCAACAGTTGTTTCAGCAGTAATTAACCATCCAGTCAAGCGCAATACGATTACGTCAGTGAAAGCACAGCCATTAATCTGTTATTCCCCATGAATTTTACTCATCTTGAAAAGCTACCATAAGAAGTTTCTGCTGAAAGATAAGTTGCTTGGTCCATCCATTCAGTAAGTGTGTGCAGTCTCTACATCATTTGCAGATAAATCACTGAATTATCCTTACAGTGATTTTTTAGTGGAGGGCATGATGGCCAGGTGTCAAAGATGCATACAAACCCCATGCCTAGGGAACAGATTGATTCTTAGAGCATGACCATATTTAAAACTTAAGAAAAACTGAACTTAAGTGCATTGTTCCGGAAAATGGATGAATAAAAGCAAATGTAGAGCCAATTAAACAAGTATGAGATTCAAAAAATACCTTTTCAATAGCTGTTGGTATGAAATAACTTGTAAATAGATAAGGTAATTATTGTTTTAGTTCTGATTTTATTTTTCTGTCTTAAACACTTGCCATCTTTTTTTTTTAAATATATTTTACCTTAAAGCAGAGCTGAGGGGGCAGTGGAAGGTAAATCTTCCAAAAGTGATTTCCCCATTTAGCTGTTTTTTTTTTTCCTGATCAACAATAGTATTTTCCTATCATGCTGATTTTTTTTTCCTGTATAGGTACATTTTATACTCCTTTTATAGAAGTGAGGCTTTTGAACTGATGAAGAAAGAAAGATGAACTGATGAAAGTTGTCCCCCACCTTGATACTGTACAGTATAATAGCTATCTAATCATGAAGGCAAATGATCCTTTACAATGCAATCAATTTAATGCCTTTAAACTGCTCCTTGTTCTTGGCTCTAAATAATGTAATTGCGTGGTTGGGGTTGACACTGGCAGAAATTGGTAGAAGTTGCCTTTGGAACTGCCCGCCTGCCTTTACCGAGATGGACCAGAAGAGGAGAAATGCAGGCCACAGGTTTTTTGCACAGCTAAGTAAATCACACTGGTCCTAAACAGGCAAATGATACTAGTCTGCTACAATTTTAAATAAGCTTGGCGCTCCGCAAAACATGATTAAGAGCTGTGGCAGCGAACTCCAAACATTGTTTCCAGCCTAAAGTAAATCACAGAACTGTGCGTGGGACCTTCAACAAACCAAATTCAGTTTTGCTTGATAAACATTTTCCTGTCTTTAACCTTCCTGTTGCACTGTAACATCCACCTCTGGGTTAAGAGATCTAGGAGGAATTCAAAACCAACCCAAATGCTTACAGTGCCAGTCTATTTTGAACAAGCTGAATCTCTGCTGGGACGCTGGTTTTTCCAGCAGCCCCTGGCGTGCTGCACGCCTCCCGGCAGGGAGCAGGAAAAGGGGACTCTGCCCCAAAAGCCGCCGGGGGTCTCCTGTGCCAGCAGTGCCCTTGCTGGGGAGAGCGTGCCGGCGACCGGAGCCTCCGAAACGCCCCGGTGCGGGCCCAGAGACGCTGAGGGCAGCGGGGTTAATCCAGAGACAGTGACGGGCATCCGCCCCGGCAGCTGGGCTTCCGTGGCTGCGCTGGGTCGGCGGAAGTGAAGGGTTTTTCCAGAAATCTGGGCAGATCTTAGGAAGATCAGAAAAAGACTATGTGCCGAGTGTCTTGATTTGGCTCATCTGTTGAACCCAGTAATGGCCTTTTCCTGGTCAGATGGTCTTGTGACACTGGTGCTGTTCACACGAGAAGCAATGGCAGAAATTTGCTATTTGTCACAAAAGAGCGGCTGCTTTTGCGCCGAAGCTGGCTCAGTTGTTTTGTGCAGTTTGCGTGGACAGCAGCTCACAAGTCCACGGATATTTGGGGGAGAAGCAGGAAGAGTTCATAAACATTAGACTTAGAGCTGCGGGATTTTACTGTGTAACCAGCTGGAATAGACTCAAGAAAAAGGGAAACACAGCTGAACTCAATCCTGTTCTAAATGACCTCCACCTCCAAACCCTCCCACACCCTTCATGGCAAATGATGGGATCAATAAAAGCCATCTCCCAGGAAGGAAGAAAATACTTGATGGAGATGGAGTTCACACCAGCTGCTCACATACAAAAGAAAAAGGAAAAGTATCATATACAGTTGTGTTACCTAATGTATCCACTGAATCAGGGACCCAAATGTGAATAAGATCACCCCAACAGCCATTCAGAAACTTGGTTTAATCAAAGGTCTGTGCACTTCAAGGCTGCTTTTAGCAATGGGAAGTAGATGGCAGCAGAAATTTCCTAGTTCAAAAATTGAGCACTGCTCTGCACGAGAGAGTTTCAGCTGAATAATGAAATTTTTATACCAAAACTGATTATGTCTTAGATTGAAGAATTTCTGTTGTCCTCAATCCTTTGCCTCCCAGAAAAAAAATTCTAGCCATAAAAATTGGGAATGTCCATTTTTAAATGCCTCATTTTTTTCATACATGCCCAAGCTTAAACACTTCTAAAGGCCAGATTCTTAAAGAGAGGAAAATACATAAATAAGACATCCAAAAAATCCCAGATCAGTACAAGTCTTACCAGTATCTGTTTATGATCCTGAAATAACTTTTTAAAGAGTCAGAGTAAAGAATTTTTTTAGCTTAAGATTTTCTGGATCTTAATTTATTTCATTTCTGTTAAATTTAACTTTAGCTTTATTATTTTTAGTTTGTGCTTGGTTTGGAAAGACTCTAGCCTCCTAAGCTATTTTTATTTTGTTTATGGAGCATACTACAAATTTAACGTGGAAACTTATTAAAACTTCCATGCATCAGTCTTTAAAAAAAAAAAAAAAAAGTGCCATTTGTACTGATATAAAGAAAAGCATCGGGTCCATTGAGTTTTTTATGATAGATTAACCAATTCTTTGATAATTGTATTTTGCTCTGCAGTAGTCAAAAATTAAGAAATCTTCCTGGCAGCTTAAACTGGATCTTCAATTGCTGCATGTCTCCAAAACTGTCCTCCTTCCCTCCTGCTATTCCCTCAAATTTGAAGAAGACAGAGGGGGAATGAACTGCTGGGGCTTGTTAGGAGGTCTGTCTTCATCTCACCTCCCAGTTAAGCCACCATCTGCCCATACAAAAAGGGGAGAAAGGTCCTCCGACAGCACGGAAGCATTTTGTTTGCCTTCCCCCTTGGAAAGTGGACGATGTGCGTTAAGGAGTAATTTCCTTTCGTTATAATGAGTCAGTGCCGAGACCACAGAGGCCGTGTTTGCTTTACGCTCCTGCTCCCGCACGGTTCCCTTCAGGCTCTCGGCTACGTGACGTGGTAGTCGCAGTTTTTGTTCTGGGCAGTGTCGCCTAGTAAATCACTAGAGTAAAAGAGAAAAGTTCAAGAGAGAACAACGTCTTTTGTGGGCCTACAGGGAGTTTGGCCCTGGATGTGGCAGTGGCTCAGTGCTTCTGGACAGCATTGTCTAGCTGTGGAAATTTTGATGAGACCTTGAAAAGTTTTAATAGTTTTTGATGTCTCTGTGAAAGCCATTGCCCCAGTTATCGCAACAGAGAGATGTGACACTTCCATTTTAAACTAAACAAAGAAGATTTTCAGTATGAAAAATCATATTGACTGAAACGTTGACACTCTGACTATGCTTGGGACTTGAAGGGAATTGAAAAATAAATACATTCAGTAACATGTACACGGTGAAAGTCTTACCTCAGGATTATTTGATTTGTAACTCGTGCTATACAGAGAACTATGTTAAGATTGCCAAGTCCAGCAGTCAGGGAAATGACAGATTGAAGGTTGCCAGGCAATCCTACGCTGCCTTCTCATATACATTCTTTATACTTATCCATTATAATATAGTCCTCAAATAAATATGGCTACAAATCATTTTCCCTATGGAAGTACATTCTGACAATATTCCTTGAATGAGCAGCCATCCTCTATTACGTAAAGGTAGCTTTGAGCCAAGATTAATTTTTGAAGGATACTGTTATTTTAGATTTTTGTTTTTCATAGCACAATGAAATTCATTTTAGAGTTTTCTGCTATTCAAAAACTTCGAAAATAACTGTTCAGGGTCAACTGAAATTCTCATTGAGATCGAGTCGAAACACTTTGTTTTAATGTCCACTTTGGTTTCTGAGTTTTGTTTCTTATATAAACATAAAATGTTTCCAAATAAACCCTCAAATGTCCCCACAAACAGCTACACTTCTCAGACCAAAGTTTAACGTATCCCGTCCCCTGTGGTGGCCAACAACAGACTGTAAGCGAGGCTGTAAGCACAAGAAGACACATGATGTTAGAAGTACAGAGTAAGGAAGTATTGCTATGGACTATGCTATAAAAGTATAGTGTAGAGGCCCTGGATGCTTTCCTGACACCTGGTAAACTTTTTAATATTCACTACATCATGTCACAGAGTTACACAGTTCTTTGCCTAATTATATGTTCTGCAAATAGCTTATTTGTTTTGAACCTAGACCCTGCTAATTTCATATGGTGTCACCTAGTTTTTGTACGAGACGAGACAGGGAGGAGTTGTTTCCTGCTCTCTTTTGTTTCACCACTTTTTATTTTATATATCTTTATCATTTTCTCCTTAGTCCTCTCTCTTTTCAAGCTGAAAAGTTCTAGTCTGTTCAAGTATTCTCTGTATGAAATTGGTTGCAAACTTTGGTGTCCTTGTTGCCCTTTTTTGGACCTTACCATTTCTACAGTTCATTTTTGTGACAGAAAACTGCACAGAGAATCCAAGATACAAGCACACAATGGATTTATCCAGTGCATAATGTTGTTCTCTCTTCTGGTCTCTATGACTTTCATCTCACTCTGGTGAAGATGATCGCACTGGAATGTATTGACCTTAACAAAAGATGTTACTTAAATTTGTTCTAAACAACGCTTAGTCAAGATCAATGTTTTCTAGGAACAAGAGTGGAAATGGTCATTTTTTGATAGAAAAATAATTTCCGGACCTTTCCCTTATTCCTGCCTTTCAATAATGCTTACCTGTGTGGCATCTTTGTACCTGACTGTGTTATGAATTTATTTTTACACCGTAATTTGAGATCCAATCTCTTACCACTAGGTGGTATTATATTGTTGTGTGCTGATAGCAATGATCGAACCGAATCTCAAGAACGCTGCTGCTGAGCCACCCTCACCTGAGCAAGCTGATGATGCAGTGCGCTTCCCCTGTAAACTTGTAGCACTATTTTGAAGGAAAATAAAGACTACCACTGAGCATGAATGAAGAAATAAGAATAAACAAATGATGTTGTTTGGGGTGGAATCATCTCAGCAAACTTTAGATGTCAACAAGGGACATGTCTAAACTGAGCTAATAATCCTTCGCTCCTTTTACAGTGTTTAGAGAGAAATGGATGCTTCTGGGGCACCTAACATAAACGTCTGAGCTGAGTTAGACGAAAGGTGCCCTAAAAGTGTCTGTTTCTTTCCACTGACTGTGAAGGAAGCTGAAGACCACCTGCTTGGATGTAGCTGTCTAAGGTTAGGTGGGAGAAATCCCACCCCTTGGGACTGAGTTGACTATATTTAGAAAAGATGAAAAAGCACTGTGTTTCTTCGCTAGCGAGGTATCTGCATCCAGTTTCATCACATTGCTATTGAGAGGAGAAGGAAGCTGAAGAGGGGTTTAGGATGATACTGGGAACTAGTCACTGGAGACTTGGGTGGCACCAGAGATGAGGGAACTGCTGTAGGAATAGTTGATTGGGATGATACGGATATCCCCTAAGGTGATCAGACTGCTTGATGATGTGGGGAGGACTGGGGCACGAAGGTGAACTGTGTGCAGGCTGCAGAATAACAGGATTAACGCAAGGGCTAGAAGGGCTCCAGAGTGCTGACACTTACTGGGAGGATGTGGCGATATTGAGGTGATCCTGGGGGTCAGAGGGCTGTGGGATACTGGTCACTGGGGGCAACGGCATTGGGAGGATGCTGGGGTGCAGCATGTGGGCATGCTGGCATGGCTGGGGTGAAGGTTTGGAGTTATGGATGCTGAAAACATTGGGGTCAGGAGCTGGCGGGGGTGCGAGGGAAAACTCACTGGCTGGGGGAAGACAGGTCACTAGGGCATATGAGTAATGATACTATTAATGGCCATTGCTTCTTTTTGGCCTCTCTCCAAGTTCTTCCTTTGTGTCATGCTTCAGGGTCTGTAGCAACATGTGGCATTAGGGCCTTTATCATCTCCCTGTAGCCCAGCCTGGCAACAGCTGCTCTTTCTTCCCCACCAGGCAGCAAGGATGGGAAAACAGAGCCAGCCAGTCTGGCTGTGCACTGTGCCTCACTTCTCATCTATGTCACAGCCTTAGGGGACAGTGTGTGTGACAGATGGCTGAGAAGTCTGCCCTGATCCTGAGCTGCAGTTCTCCACCAGTGAGATGAACTAGCACATCTCCCCGATGGAGAACCAAAGCTTTAGACCTAACCAAGTAACAGAAGTAATAGCTTTTCATCCTGTGCAGGAAGCCTCTGACAGCAGTAAGAACCATGTCTGATAGTGGACTTCCCTATTTCTGCTAATAATAGAGGAACAGGGTGACCTTGGCTCTGGAAAGGACTGCATGCTTGCTGCCACCAGGATTTTTTCTTCCTTCTGTTCTCCTTCCTACTCCTCCTGACCACCTTGCTCCTTCCGTCCCACCAGTCACCCTGCCTCTGGTCCTGGGCTCTTTACTAGGCTGAGTCTCTAGTATTCACCTTTCCAGTTCCTTATTTCATCATGGTTTTATTCTCCCTGGTTTCTAATCCAGTCTTTGCGCCACTAATTCAGCATCCCCCCCTCCTGCCCCACTACGAGCCTCCCCAGCCTCTGCTGCAGCCCCGGCAGGTGGCCTCCCCTGCGCTGTGCTGGAGCCGGGGCGGACGTGTTGCCCTCCCGCTCAGTGGCCTGGGGTGGTCAGGAGCACCAGCACCACCGCGCCAGCACTACCGCCCCGCGGGGACAGCTGCGCCGGGGCCCTGGAGCTGGCGGGGCCGGAGCATGCCCTGTGCTAACACAGCCCTCTGCAAATGCATCTGCCAAGCTGACAAGCCTCTGCTAAAATACGTGAGCTGAGACATTTTAAAAACACATAACTTGGCTGTGTCTTCTGGCATCAGGGTGACCTCCCACCTTTTGCCAAATTTCAAGCTCTTGCTCAAATGAACGGTTGCCTAATCTTGCCCTGAAAACCACAGAACCATTTTTACTGAAACTGCCCTCCCCTTTTCCTCCTCCCGAAAGAAAATGGAGGGGGAAAGAATCAGCCTGAGGCGGATACTTGGCAGAGGACATTTCAGCCTGGATGAGTAACATTTAACAAACTTATGAGCAACCGAAAGCAGGATCGTATAATGAGAACTGTCAGGTGGTGGTAATTACAAGCAGTGCTACCAACTCTATCTGTTATGTGCATCACCCGGAAAAAGAGGGAAATGCATAAATGGTAAAGATAATTTTACATAACCTGAAGAATTGGATGCATGCCTTGGAGAGTCTGTTTCTCATCCTACTTCATCTATCATTAGCTTCCTTTCATTGCTTCGTATAATCATGCTCTTCTTCCTCTGCAGTTCCTGCCATCTGGAACAGCGTTCTTGTATTCTTCTAGTCTATCAACTCTCCAATTTTAGCTTTTTGTTAAATACATCTCTGGGTTCCCTTGTCTTTTGCTCTTACTTTTGTCCTCATTCTGCTAATGTTTATCTCTGAAATAGTTTATTCAACTTAATTTAGAATATTTGGGTTTTGTTTTAAAAAGTATTATAAAAAGCTGACAAATCTACAAATACATGTAAACCTGAATACATTAGCGCTTATGATACATCCCACTGACTTTTTCTGGACACTTGACAAAAAGGCTATGTCCTGATCACAAACATGGGCACGTAAACTGATGACTTATTGCCATTTTCGTATTTCAGTCTCTAATACTTTCAACAGGGCCTGTATGAACCATTATTTAAATTAGAGAAAGGCAAAAAATCAACTGGCAAAAGCAGTGGACGTCTTAGACTAGAATAGTTCCATCTTAAAAAGAGACCTTTACTAAAATTGAGTCAGTTCCCAAAATCAGAAGTATTAATAGATGCTTGCTGCCTATTTTTAATAATTGTTTATTTTTAACTGCTAATGTTGCAGAAAATATCCATGTGAGAAACAAGGGAGAAATATTAACTTACAGTTTAGCATAGGAAATGAGCTTCAAATAAAGCCAAATAAAAAAAAGATAACTATATATAAGTATAACCTACATCTGTGGAAGCTGTTTGAATTTCATTTATACTAATATGTTATCCTAGATATAAGCTTAAAAATAAGCTTTTAGCTATGAATTGCATATTTACAAGAGTATGTTGCTCACCAAGCAGTATAAAGAATTCACAGGTCGGCTTGCTCAGCCAGCTCTTGCTTAGATTTGCAGCAGATCAGAATTGTGCCCAGTCAGTAGGAAAGATTCAGCTGTTTCTCAGTTGTAAATCCAGGACACAGCTTTGTTAATCTAATCTGGTTCTTGCACAGTGCATGCTGTGGGGCTTCCCTGAACTGATGGTTACTTAATTTAGAGCATAATCTTCTTCATAAAACAATATCCAGGGACAATTTTATGGTAACTTGAGGCACTTCACACACTGGACCTTATGAGCCCCCAGTTTTTGCATCTATAGTGTTTCAGATGAGGTTAATTAAAGATATGTCACCTACACAGTTGGCGCCCTCTTAATGGTCATGAATTTCTTTGATGTCTAGTTATCCAACTACTAGCTATTAAACAGCAGTTGAATAATAATGATAGTAATGAACGCTTCTGTTACCTAAAGAAAATCTCATTTTCCTCACCAGGATGTGAACTGTTCTACATAACACATATGTTAAAAAGGAACATTTGTTTAGAAAATGGTCTATTACATTTGGATGGTAGGCTTATTTACATAATTTGTTGTTAAACTAACTTACAGTCTACTAATCAATTGAATTTTCTCAGTTTTGTATTAGCAAAAATCCTCCCTTATCCCAACAGCCTTGATAAAATGAAGCGTATTGCACTAAAGAGATATATTGCTTCCACACAGCTACTGAATTCAGCTCCGGAGATAGTTTGCAGAAATGCATGTAAAAGTAACTGCGATTGAGCTATCAGAGAATTGTAGGAATTTCAAAGTTTTATTTCTATATAGTTTGTATGAATCAAAACTGGTTTTCAATGATTTACCTTTCTGGTTTCTTCATTCCCTGTGTTCTGGAGAAGGCATATGTACTCGGGTGGTCTGGTAGGTAGTACACCATATTAGAGGGATGTGATGTGGGATGAATATGTGATACATATGGAGTGTGGGAAGCTGTCTGCTGTGTCTCATCTTGTTCCCTTTCCATATCTGGTTTTTGTTACCCAGATATCGGATGGTGCTTGCGAGAAACAGCCTTATAGGCTGTAGTAGCCATTGGCTCTGGAGGAGGATGATGAATTGCTCTGGCGGTGCCTCCTGGGGAGGCCAAGAGCCCAGAGCAGGTCAGGATGGGACAGGGTGACAAGCAAGGTGGCAGAGGGAGGGCAGGCACAGGGAGATGGCTGGGGCTGCTGAGTCAGCCAGGTCAAGCCACCTAGGCTGTATTTCCATTGCAATTCAGTTGGGAAATAAAACACATCATTGCTACATCTCTGAAAAGTACTCCGGTTTATAAGTCAGACTGAGTACTTGAGACAGCCAGGGATAAGAGAGACCTGAGCAATATACAGTACCTGGGCTTTTTAAAGTCTTCATGCTCCTACTATGAAGATCATCAAAAAACCTCTTTGGTTTCCTTAATGTCATTGCTGCAGCTGGGAGAGCTTGAACAATATCTTTATTGTATTCAAATGAATATATGGTGCTGGTTTTCTGTATTCATTTTCCCATCGCTGTGAAATACTGAGACAGCTGTGGGGTAGTACCAGCTCTCCTTTAATCACCCTTGTTCCAGGGGAGGCCTGGGAATTGCAAGGTCACAGACACTGGGCTGCGAAACTGCTGAGTGGAGCAGGCAGGAGCAGGTTTGTTTACACAGAGAGCTGGTACACAAACAGCTGTGCAATGGAGAACGGTGAGAGACGAAATGCAGACACTGAGCTCCAACCACAACTTAGATCAAATATACTTTCTAAACAAGCTCTATAATAGATGTCCCAGATGTTGAGAACCAGACGTAAAAGATGATTTATGTGCCTACAAATTGACATTGCAAAGCCAGACTTTAAGGATCTTCCCATGCGGCATGCAAGCTGTACACTGTGTTTGGCACCCACCCTCCCAGTATGCAACATTTAGGAGGACCCAGATGATCTCAGAGAGATCCAAAACTGCCAGCATGTAGAGCAAGACCCACCTGATATTAAGCTGTTTGGTGGGAAGCAATTCATTCCTTACATGAAAGAAAGGACTGATCTTCTTTTAGAATAAACAGAGAAGGTGGTAGGGGTTGTCAGATAGGGTACGTTGACAAGTCAGATAGGGTCTGACAAACTTACTCCATAACGCTATTGATTTTGAGTAATTTGTGCATCCCTGAGTGTCCAGGTGTCCAGTCCCATGAACTGCTGCAGCACTCATGTGGAGCACTCACGCTGTGCCTGGTGCTGAGCTGAGCTGAGCCCAGCTCACGCACCCAGGACACGGGAGACTTGGTGTGAACTTCTGCCTTACTCTGAAGGCTTAAAGCCAAGATTTGCCATTCTTCCTATTGACACTTGGGCTGCAGAGCACCAAGGACTCAAGAGTCCTGGGGCTGAAGACGTGACTGCTGTATCCAACAGGAGAGAGTGGCAGGCAGACAGCAGGTGGATTCTCCCAGAACTGCTTAATATCAAACACACAAAGAGCCATCAGGTAAAATATAAAAATGGTCTTGGGAGCAGGGAATGGAATCCAGGCCTCCAGGGTAAATGCCCTATATATTAGACTAATAAACAAAGGAGTAGTCAGGCTTTTTCTTGCTCTCTTTAGAACAAGACAACTCTTGCTGCCTTTGGCTGCACTGTTTTGGACTTAGGCACTCAAATTCTGCCATGTCTTAAACACAGGAGAGAAATCTACTGTCCGACCTGGTACTTACCTTCTCTAGATCTTCAGAAGTGTGTGGGTGGGGTGAAAGGGGTAAGTGTGCAACAAAGGGTAGTAGTAACTAGCATTTTTAGCCTTTGAATCTCTGAAGGGGATTTTTTTCTCCTTCATTCAAAGGTGAGAGGACTCAGGACCTCTGTGGTCTCTCAAATGCTTCTAATTTTATGTAGGCTCTATTTGATAAGCAAACAGCAAAAAAATATGAAATATGGAATTTGCAGAGAACACGTCAAGTTAGCACTTGAGCTACTTCCAGGACAGCTCTGTGTCTACAAAGCTGTAGTCAAAGTATCCCAAAGGATACTTAAATTGAAGTTTTAACTTTTTATAGGATATTTTTCAAAGCAGACCTCTCTCTCCTTTTTCCTGTCTCTTATACAAACACACAGATACACTTTTCAAAAGGAGTCAGCTTTTACTGCTTTTCATCAATTCTGTAATAGAGGACACAAAGACCATAACTTGGATCTTCCTTTACATACTTACAGGCCATTGCAGCAGTCCTGCTGAGCTGCTGTGTGGTTTGAAAGCAGCCCAAGCTTTCATTTTCTCGTTGCCTTATCTAGGCAGGCTGTAAACTCTTCAGTACAGAGACATCCTGTGCATTTTTTGGAGCAGCACAAAGGACTCTAGTGTAATCCAAATAATAGATCCATAACAGATAAGTCACAAGGGACAGAGCTGGCAAAAGCTTTAGGCAGAAGTATTACAGGAAAGTACAGAGAATATAGGTGTGTGTGTGGGGGGTGAACGTAGTTTTTATCTAGTTTAATAAACTATCTTATTTGGTGCCAGAGGAAATCAATCAACTCTTATATAGTTACAGCTGCTACGTGTCTTCATATATCTTTCTTGAACAGCATGAAAAAGACAGAAGGAAGCTGATCAAGTCCAGACACCTGTAAGAGTGACTGTCCAACAAAATATAGAACAGTTCAGGTATTTTTTACATTACATTATGGATTTTTTTTTCCTGTGGTTTAGGGAGCAACTCACTCATTTATGTAATAGGGCATTGATTTCAATGAAGGTAGCTGATTCATAAGTAGTTTTAAGAGAGTGGGACAAATGTGTGACCTCTTCCTCTAAGACGTCAGAACATTCCTGCACAAACAGGAATGCACTAGTCCAAGACTTTCATCCAAAAGTGAGCAAAGAAAGCAGTGGTGATACAGATGCTCAAGTGCAAGCTTTGTGTGATGGATCTAAACATACACTGCTAAGGATTTTAGATACTTGCAGAAAATTGTAAAAGTGTCTGAACTATTTCTGAGGCAAATGAAATTCTGTATTACAAATGACAGATTTTATGTTTGTTTTTATCTTGTTACACTTGTTTATTACAGACATTATGTTTATATTTACAGATGTAATATTTTCTTGAGTGACCTTTCAGACTCCAGGACCATGTCCAAGCATAACCAAAAAGGCTGGTTTAGTGATGAGGTGCATGAAAGTTTCCTAAGATATTCATGGACACAGATGACAAGAGGAACTTGGGTGAGGCTGTAACAATTAATCCATTAATAAGAACTACAGGACTGCTGAGGCACTTGAGACTCTCTTGCAGAGAATAAATAAATGAGCAGGATATTTTCATAACTAGACTGTTACCACTAGGTTGCTCCTGAAAAGATGCCATGTCAGGACGGATTTGGGGAGCAGGGGAGGTTCACAGAGCAGGGCAGCGTGTGCCCCCTGTGTGTTGCAGGTGCTGGTGGCTGCAGAGCTGGCATGGGGGCTTGGCTGTGCCTCTCTGCTTGCCCAGGGCCGCAGGGGTCACATGCGCAGAGTATCAAAAATGAACTTTTTTTCCCTTATTTGTCCACTCGGTGGCGCTAAAACAACACCAGCCCTTTTGGCACTTTCTCTCACTTCTGAGTGTCTGGTCTCTTAGGGGGATGTTCGCAACCCTGCTTTAAAGAACTACCCCTGCGAATTCAATAGCCAGCAAACCTAATTAGTTCCTCTTGCTCTGTAGCTGTGTATTTTGGCTCTTCAGCCATTCTTGTTTCGAATGCAATAGAGATAAGCGACACAAAAGACTCGTCATGCCTAATTACACAGGAAGAGATTAGCAAGTTTACAATCTTTCTCTCAAAGGTTGATTATAATTTAATTAATTTGGGATTCTGTGTTGTTTTTTGAAAAGTGAGTAGGGTAATGTAGATATCAAAATTACTTTTGTTTTCAAAAAGGGCCAGCCAAAAAGGATTGTTGCTACTAGGCAAAGTTTGTGGGAAAAATCATTTTTTCTGTTGATCGACTGATATGAAAAACATGGGTGAAAAAAAGCAATTCAATTTGGGACATGCAACTCCTTCTTCAGGTTAAGTTATTTTTCAACTAGTTTGTGCCACTAAAAGAATTGTCCTTACTTTTAAATTAGTTTGTGAGATGTCCTGCTACAAAGGGCTGTGTGTTCTGGGTGCTACTAAAATACTTCTAAAGCCAGATGAACCGACAGTTAGAAAGTTTCCCACCTTTCTTGCCTTCTCCATGCAGACTAAATGTGGCAGAGCAGCTCAGAGTGTATAGCCAAGATAAGGGTCAGATGGTGATGTCTGGCTCAAGAAAAGGACCTTGAAACTATAGGTTGAGCTTTTCATTCAGTCTAAATACAGGCATCTTATTGAGGCTTCTCAGTTAGGAACTAGGCTCCCTCGATGATTAGGGAAGCTGTTCCAGAGGGGAATTTAGCCTGCCCGAAATCTGCATTGCCTAGGGAGTTGCTTCTTACAGCCAGGGAAGATGAGCCTGACCCTTAGCATCCAGTGCAGAGCCCATCCCCTGAGAGAAGAGAGAAGGATCAGGATCTGAGCAACCAGAAAAGTATTCTAACTCTCAGAGTTAACATGCATAAAACGGCAGGTAGCTCAGGGAAATTTCAGTATATCTGAAGTAGAGGATTCTCTGAACAGCAATGGAGTTAAAAAATGGTGAGAGAAAACTATATATCATGTGATGTGATTACATTTATGGTAGTAATTTTGCAATACAGCTCTGTGCAGACAATTGTAATAGTATCTCTAAACTCTGATTTTGTGAAAAAAACTCTGTGGATTCCCAACACTCACCAGCACACGGACAGTTAATTCTTTGCAGACAACACAGTACTTTGGTTTTTTTTCATATCAGTTTTTAGCTTATTAACTTCCTTCCATCAGGAGCAGTATTGGGGTTTAACTGCATAATCAACAGCTTAGGTATGCAGTGACCTCTTAACTGTTTAAATTCAGGCTATGTGAAAAGGCTGAGAACCAGCCCATGCTCCAGGAGTGTGACCACATGCCAGGCACGTGAGCAGCTTGTCTGCATGTTGGGTAATAGGAGTGATGCCTGTGGGTGCAATGAGTCATGCAACGTCTGCGGTCTGCAGTAGCAGGCTGCTGCTGGGAACAAGTTAGCCAGGACTCCTTCCGGTTCATGGGCTGCCTAGGAAATACATCTTCAGCTGAGGCACGGCTCTGCTTGTGCTGCAGGGTCCTGGTGCAGACACAGCTGTGCAGTGCCCTGCAAACACAGAGACCTCGCCAGCCTGAAGCATGGACTGGTTGAATGGGTCTCATGTGGGACAGATAGGATGGGGTAGGCCTGTTTTCTTGGGGATGACAAGTTGAACTTCTCTCTTTCTGTCCGCAGGTCCCTTAGCAGGCTGAGAAGGGAGGGCAGGAGGCCTCACGGACACCACAGCCACTGGGACAAGGGTTTGCGGGGCAAGAGTGTTGTCGAGGCAAAGGTAAAGGGGTGAGCACCTGGCTACATCACTGCTTTCTCCTCACAGCGTATTTCCATGGAGGAGTGTGGTCTGTAGATTTTGGGATGACTATAGCTACCACTGAGGAGCCCCAAGGATGGCCACTCCCAGTTGACTGCACTTCTGCTGGAAAAGTAGATGTTCACAGGAGAACCACCCCCGGCTCTGAAACAGCGGCTTGCCTCTGTCCTCCGAGTCCTTGGCTCCACAGACTGGGGAGGTCCATCTTCACTTCATGAATGCTCAGATCCCTTTAGCCTCAGAAGCTGATTCCCACAAACTTTGAGAGGAATCTTGCCAAATTTCCTGCCTCCCTGGAAAGCTTGTTCCCCAGAAAGCACTCGGAAACCTCACTTAAATTTCTGCTGAAGCCTATTTGGCAGTAAAACTCTACTGTCATGCTGCATGATAGATCATGCTCTGGAAAATGTACTCCTTGGTGGGAATAGCCAGATCATTTTGATTAGCTCAACTACTTGTCTTGTGAAATTTGGCACCATGCTGCACTTCGTAAGTGTGTCAAAAGCTAAAAGTTTCTGTGTGACTGAAACAGCCAGGAGACTGCTCAGCTTTCCAACATCCTGATGTGCGAAACAGTACTGTGCTCTTCAGCAGGGCTGCCCTCCTGATGAGCCGTTTATCACTCTGTCTTCTCGCCCAGGCTGGAAGCCCGAACAGCAGGCACCAGTTGCAGTTTGTTTGTCAGGCGCGCAGAATGAGGACGAGACTGCAGAGCTGTTGCTGATGCACAGGATACAATGGCCACAGCAGGTGGGTGACAGGGTTTCACACTCAAAGCGTGACAGTTGATGAGTAGGGTTCATTTTCACCTCCAGTGCAGGAAAGCTGGGGGTGAACAGCGAGCTCCCACTTTGGAGCTGGTCACCATGGTTCCCTTAAGATCTAGTGGAGAGAAATAGGCTCTTTTACCGTGTAGTTCATCTGACCTGTTTAAAATATGTGCTATAGGATGAGGTGCTTTCTTGACTATAATGAAGGAAAGAAGGAATTAATACGCACATAAAATTTTGAGAGCACTTCCAGCGTTGGTGTTTTACTTTTCTCTTTTTTTCTTTAGATTCCTTCAGTTTCTCCTTAGAGAATAAAAATGAAATGTATCAGGAGAAGAGAAAGCTAATGTTGCAGATTCAGATATTGCTCAGCTCTAAGACAGATCAGGAAAGTCATGTATCTGCTTATCACAAAGGGGAGGGAGAGGGACAAGGGACATATTGTACTTCCTCTTTCTGATTATTGCAGATCAGAGCTGACGGAGCCAAACCGGAAAAGCAGTGGGGACAGCAATGCCTGCAAGCACAGGGAGGAGCAGCCAAGAGAAGCTGTCCCAGTGCAGAAGCTCTCTTGGGC
Source organism: Apteryx mantelli (assembly GCF_036417845.1). NCBI lineage: Eukaryota > Metazoa > Chordata > Aves > Apterygiformes > Apterygidae > Apteryx > Apteryx mantelli. The sequence goes on from NC_089978.1 coordinate 16,739,274, forward strand.
TGGTGCATGTGGCTACCCAGGCTTCTGGGATGGTATTTTATGAGCCCATGCCTCCTGAATGGACATCAATTCATGTCATAAACTATCATGTCAAAAACTATCTCTACAGATAGTTTTTGGTGTCCTACTAGAAATATGTTATTGTCATAGTTCATTCTGTGCAATCATTCCAGGAAAGCATGAACCCTTCCCAGATTATCTTCCAAAACAAACCCCCAAACACAAAACAGGGCAGTTAAAAAAATGTAGCTTATTGGTTCTGATCCCCTCCCACAGAGGTGGAAAATCAAGTTTCATTTCTTTGCAGTTTGAGCTAATCATGTCCTCAATGAAACGAAAGTGAAAATGGACAAAGATCATGTAAAATAAACATATTCCAAGATCTGTTGATCCTGTTTGCTTATAATTTCCTGCTGTAGAACTTCTTGTACCTTTTTCTGAGGTGCCCAGTCCTGGAAACTGCAGCAGAATACACTAAACAGACCACATGTCTGGTTCAACATAACAATTTGTTGGGTCCTGCCTTCAATACATATAACCACACACTGAAAAGCATGTAGATCTATCCTAGCCCTATCCTTTTTCCCTAATGCACTGGTTTTAGTTATGTTAGCCTCCTATGATGTTAGAGAAACATAAGATTAAAAACAGATTTTTTTTTCCCACTAACTGTCCTAATAGTCTCAGAATAGGTTCACTAACAAGTTTATGCTGTTACATCCTTCACAATGAACGGGGAGAAAAAGGCACTTCAGGATGGTTCATGTAACCCATTTTAAGTGTCTGTTTCAGGATTCAGTGAAAAACACAACCTAAAAGGACTCTTTTCTTTCCATTTGACTATGAAGACTGATCAGCGCAGATGTATATGTCTATCCTATAGCTCTTCCACCTTTTATCACATGAATCCCTCTCTTGCTAATTGCATCACTGTTACCTTTTTCTTCTCTTGCATGAAATTCAAATTCTGCACCTTTGATTTTGGTGTTTCCTAAGAATTTTGCTAGTCAGCAGCTCTTTTTGTTTTCAGAGTTGCTGCAGCATGTCTGTCTCTTATAGCTTTCTGCAGTGCCTGTCATCCAAGTGTTATATTACGGAAGACAAACACGCACTGCTTTGAAGAGGCTTGTCTTTTGGTGCACTGTTTACTGAACAAAGTAAATTGGTTTACAATGAATTTTGTAGCTTATCTTTGTCTCTGACAAAAAACACAGTCTTTCTTGCTGGGACTGGGCAAACTTGCTGTCATGTGGGAGGCCTGACAACTTGCAAATGATGCAGCTGACAATTTGTCAGCCGAAGAGTACTTGTGTGTAAACGAAAGAGATAAAACATTGTTTGAAAAAAGGATATGACATAAATGTGCTGGTTTGGATTTTCTGCATGCAAAAGATTATTGTTGGCTAGAAAGCAAATGATTGGAAGGGGAAAGGGAGATCTGAAAAGACGAAAACAGAAGAATAGTATTCACAGCCTGTAAGTATTTCAAACTACAAAGCCTTGGCCAGTATGTCTACATGTCTTGATTTCAAGAGTGAGCAGCTTCATATGTATATGTGATGTTTCACTTCAAAATACATTATTTTTTTAATTGGATTACTTCATAGAAACCAATAGAAGGGGAATCACTGTCATAATAGCTAATGTCTGAAATGCTCCGCATCTTTTATAGTGACTGCCTGCATATTGAGAAATGCAAATTCGGAACCGATAACCATATGAACTGGCTAGGAATGAATACTGCAATTGTTTCCAAATGAGAAACCAAAAAACATATCCATAGAAAACAGAGAAACTCCAACAGTCCTGAGTAAATTCCAAACTATTATATATTCTTTCAGAGGAAGATAACCTGCTTATTTTTAGATACAGTCTCATAGTAGCCTCTGTTATGCTAAAATTGAGTGTCCAAGTGAAGGAGACAGCACTCTGGAGACCTACAGAATGTGTTTGATAAAGCTCAGATACAAACCATATTCATAGTTAAATATCCATTCAAACTGTATTAGGAAGAGCTTTGAGATAACTTGAAAGTTAACCTTCTCTAAAATAAAACAAGGAAGCAATAAGAAAGTGGCAAGAAGGCCAGTATTAAAACCCAAGGTACTCTATTTGAGCCCTTGCGTTTGCATTTCTCAAAGTGCAGGTGTTGCTATAAATGATGCTGTGCATTTCAGGCTTCAAAACACTTGATATTAAGACATGCTGACTTCCTCTGTGCCAGTCTCTAGACAGTAATATAATCCCCACTACTGCCAAGTCTGAATATAGCATCTTGAATGTTAGCAGTGGTGGTCTTGTCTTTTCTTAATATGTTCCTTATTTTCAGAGCAGAATAAAATATATCTTATGTCTATTTATGATATTAATATTTTGTAAAATAATGACATCTTAAAGCCTGAGAGGCTGGGGCCTAATTTTCCAGATGCTGTACAAGAATAACTTACTAGATTTTCCTTTTGGGGGCAAATATGCTCTTACTGCTTTTGTGTGTTAGTAACAGGGTGTTTTGTTCTGCTTCTTTAACTTCATACAATGTAGGGATAGGGGAATCTTATTTTTTCCTTCCTTTTCATGTTCTTTCATTCCAGTGATCTTTAGGACAGTGCTTCCTGAGCTGAAAAGGGTCTCAGTCAGTCTCTCTCTCTCTCCTGAAAAGTACACAAAATAGTAGTAGAGGACCCTTTGCTCCTGCAAGGCTGCTGTACCCCATCTCTGCAGCACTTGGGATAATGAACTCAGCAGGCCTATAGCTGTCTGAGCTAGAGGCTCTCACTGGCACCCTGAATTTCTCCACCAAGAATGTTTCTATTTGAATACAAAATTTTCTTCAAAGCTTTGTTACTAAAAATGGAATTGAGCGACCTTTTGGATTATCACAATTAGTACCAGTGTTGAACTGCAGATGGTAGGCTCCGATTATTATATTAGAGGCCCAGATGAAATTCACTGTGTAAACAGAATATCCACAGCCTGGTAGTACGGGCTGGTACTGGGATAGATGGATTTTAGGTCAGCACAGCCACTATTTGATTCTAAATTAAGCACTGTCAATATGGTCTTTGTTTTCTGAGTCTGAGGTGGTCTTTTCAGAAAAAGCAAGCCAGTTAAAGGAGCAATTCTCCTTCCTACTCCAAGGAAAAAAAAAGTGAATATTCAGCATGTTTCTATTATGTGGAGTTTAGCCTGATTTCCTACAGATATCTGCTTTATGCAGTCATTTTTTGTATGAGAATATATGTCTGCCCACTCTACACCAATAAATTTTCAATCCTTTGACCTATTTAACCCCAAATTTGTCAGAATTTGACAGCAAGGTCAAGCCACTGGAAATCCAGACTTCTAAACCTTTCATTTAATAGTTATTTATATCTACCCAATTAGCAATTCTTGTATCTCTTCTTTTTCCCCCCTCAACTATACCCTATTGGTATCGGTATGCGGGTTAATATTCAATTTATTATCATCATTCAAAACTACCAGCTTAACTCCTTATCAAAGGCTTGTCATCCCTCTTCCTACTTTCACTACAATTTTCCTTCCAATATTCTCTAAAATATTACAAATTTAATGTAAAGTTTAGTGACTTTTTTTTTCAGTTAGCATGCACTGCTTTTCTGATTATTTTTCATCTATTTACTCCCATGATTACACAGTCAGCAACCTTCCACTCTAGTTAATAAAGTAAGACAAAAGATTTTCAGTGGAACCATGATTCTTCTATTTCTCAGAATATTAAGAAAAATATTACACAGCAGAATGCTACAAGGAAAAGCCTACTTTCTCTCAAGCTGTAGTTTTACCACCATGTAACAGCAGTATTGAATTAAACGGACCCTGCTCACACTATTTGATCCCATGTCTTCCACGAGTGTCTGTGCCATCATTGTTCAATTAGATTGCAGAACTGATTTATGGTTTGTTCAATTTGTGCAGAGGATTTTTTTGGGTATTTTTGTTTTAAACCACAGATCAGTTCCCCATTTGCTGCATTGGGGACTCAGGAACATAGCTCAGTTCTGTGAATTTTGCTTTTGGAACTAGGACCTTATCTTGCATGTGGCAATATGAGGCTTTAATTCCCCTTTGTATGTAGCTTTTTGGAACTTAGTGAGTTCCCATGTGTTTATGTGACACTTGCGATGTGGAAACTTCACTTTATATGTTAGCTCTGCAGAGATGATTGTCCTTTTAAATGCAACACTCATCACAGCTATGATCCAGACCCATAATAAAGTATAATATAATCCTATGTAGTATGATTCATAAAACATGTTACTAAACCAAACAGCCTTAATACTTAAACCTCTACTTTAATCCTCAGGAAGTCAAATGGGGTCACATCAGACACCCTTTCAATGGAAGGAGTATTAGCACAACAGATTCTTTAACATTTCTTAAGAATGTGCATAGCAATAATTAGTTCAAATGAAGTGAACTAGATACCTTAGGAAGGATCTAATATTTGCAGAGAGATGATGGGGAATAAGTGAGGGAAATAAGTGGTAGGTTTTAAAGAAATTTTCTATGACAGTGGGAAATAACTTTGAGTCAAAGTAGGCAACTTTTTGAAAGGTAGCTCCTTTGGAAGAACCAAGGATTTGGAGTTCTGAATTTAAACGAGTTGATGCAGCTGAATAGCAGCCTTTTGATTTCCTTGATATGTATATGATCTTCTTCCCACCCAGATGTGGCTTATTTTAGTCCAGTCATCTCCATTTTGGCATTTTTCATGTTCCTCTCTCCTTATTATACCATCAGCAGAACAAAATTGTCTTCCTAGAAGCAGAGAAGAAAACTTGGAAAAGCAAGCAGACTGTCAAATCTAAAAAGGGAACTGAACTCAACCTTTGCCAAGATTTTCCTTCAATTCATTCCAGGTCTTTTTAAATCTCCAAATAAATACCAATGCAAGAAAGTTCCTGACTGATTTGAAAGCCTCAGCTTACTCAGTATAGCTTTGATATATTCTTGACGCTAATTATGGCTTATGGGAGAATTTCTCTGACCATTAAATGTGAGAGAAGAAAGCCCACAACAGATTTAGGTAAACTTTAACATTTTTACTTGTGATCCTTTGCGTAGGAGGATGTGTAAAACAAAACTCTGTCTGGGTGCGAAGCTAATGGAAACTTTCCAGATTGTGAATGTACTGACCTTCAGTAAGGGAACTGCAAGATGCAGGGTTTTTTTTCTTGAACATTTATGTTCATTATGGCAATGAGTCATGGATGCCCTTAATGTCTTGATATGACGATATCTGTTCTTTGTAAGCAGTTAAATGATATTTACCCATTTTTTGCTATATTCCCAAATGCAATTACAGAAGTCTCATTAAAAAATGAAAATCATAGATATAGCTAGTCTATACGTAGATGCTCTGATGCTGTGTGTAGTCAGAACAAAGTCTGAAGTAGTTTGCAGCCACACAAATTATCAAAAGTTTATCTAATTTCATGTCAGCAAGATGTCTGAATTACTCTGCTCTTGGAGCTGGCTTCATTTTTAAATTAAATGGGTACTGCAGCTTCATTTACAGTTAAAATTTTGTCTCGAGTTGGCTTTTCCTAAGTTTTTCTTAACTTTTTTTTTTCCTGTTTCTTTGTTCATTATCCTCCTCTTATGTCCTGAAAGAGTTGATGAGTCATCTTCCAAATAAAATCTGTTCACCAGTTTTGTGTGGGATGCTAATTACCATCTTAGATTAACAGAAGAAACCTACCTCTTTACTGCTAGAAAGGGGGTTGATGCTACCAATGAACTGTCAATACCTGTTATTGCTCCAAAGTTCAAAATAAGTATCAGCACAGCTTCTAGATTATGCTCCATGGCTCCTTTAGATACCTTTTGCTACCTGAAAAATATGGGAACTAGCCAGAGACAACTCTTTTTAATTTTAAATATGGGTACAGAGTTTTATAGGTGGGTTTAGATTTGCGGGAGTGCAGGTACAGGAGTCTCCTTCCATTTCTCTGTTCACTGAGTTGCATGGCTCCCTGATGAAGCATACTGAGACCTTGTGGAAATGACATAGTTTCTCACTCCTAGAAGCAGCTTGGATTTTAGATAGTTTCTACCAAGCAGGCTACAGACACAGCAGAGGTAATATGCTTAATCTTCCACAGAGTATTTTGTCTTCACCTGACTAAATGTTTCTATAGAAAAGAAGTGAGCAGGGACTGAATTGTTAGCTAGAATTAAAGATCAAAGCAGCATTACTGAAATCGCAGATTATGTTGTATCTCATCCTTTGTAGTATAGACATGATGAACTTGCTACTTTGAGCTGGTTAGACCTCCAGAAAACATCTGAGATAAAAATCATTGTTAATATTTGCGCATGTCATTAGTGGGTATTGATAAGGTTGAAATTCTAGTGAGATATTTTGATACCGTAATTTATGGCAGTCATAGTGATCCTAACTGGAAGACTCTTGTACATCAAGGAGTTAGTGAGCCTCATAATAGTTGATCCAAGTAGGCACAGCAAGCCTGTGCTCCACATATTCCTTGGCTGCAGATTTAACTTAGCCACCTAATCATAACGGAGGAGCCTGTAGGCAGCTCACACTTGGCACCGGCAACTATACCACTTGCATGTCCTTGTCTTTATCTAAAAGTGAAGTGGTGTGTTCTCATGTGAACATTTTGCTCAACATTAGGAATGATGAATAGAAATGTTTTCTTCTAAGAAAATCCTGCAAGAGCTTTAAAGACAAAAAGGCTTCACTACAGATGGGATCTGCACAGTGTGTTGTGTGCCTTAATTGAGAGGTCTGCCCGATGCTGTATCATCTCAGGGGTCCCAGCATCAGAAGGAACATAAGATTTAACTGCTAATCTTCTATTCCACTTCAATCTTTGAACAGTCTGATTAAACATCGTATTATACTTAAAGATTCTAGTGGCCATTCTTTCTTACCAAGATCTGGAAAGAATGGGAACCTACTTGGTGCACGATGGAAAAAGGCAGTAGCACTGGCAAGGCAAATAGCAGTGTCCTTTGCCCTTCTTTCTCCTCCTTCAGAGACATTTAGGGGTGTGTTACAGAGGTGCCATTAGAGCCAGATGTTTTATTATTGTGGAAGATGGTAAACTGGAGAGGGCATCAGAGAAGGATTACAGCATGGGGGGACTGAACTTCATCAGGCCTCTTGGAGAAGACTTCTGCACATACAGTTGTTTCAGATACTTTCAGATATCAGTGCTGACTATCCTATTTATTATTGGTACTCATGCTGCGGGGTAACTATGTTCCACCTAAACCTCCAGAAATTTGCTCTATCACCTTTGCTGTTTCAGGCAATAATGTCATTAAGTTTATCTTGATAAACACTGGTAATCACACTTGTAACAGCATGGTGACCTCTGTGATTACATGGGACTCTAAGAAGGCAAAGTTTCCTTTGATTGAGGAGAACTTGATCTGAATATAACCTCCCTTCCCCCTTTCCAGAGCAAAGAATCAGCAAAGTGCAGTGTCTTGTCTTAGTTTATAAATCCTACTGTTTTTTAGGTTAACCTCTTGATCTTTGAAACTTGATGTAACAGCTGAATGGGCTGGAATAAGGATCACTCCCACAGTGCAGTCTGAGCACCAGTCTAAGAACCAAAGCCAAAGCATATGCCTTCTGCTTTCAACTTGGGCATGACCAAAACATGACTACTCTCCTCTCTCCCTTCCTCTGAAGAATTATTTTGGTTCCATGTTGAAGCCAGACTCAGGATGCTGAAGGAAGTGCATGGTCCTTGGGAATTTCAGTCCTGTCCAGGAAGAAAACTTTAGTTACCTTCTTACTTTATGGCCTTCTGAGAAAGGACCATCCATCACTGCTGCTATGTAAGGCCCTCATATCTCTTTCTCATGAAAGGCAAAGTCACTATTGGGAATGGAGAACTGGGGAAGCTGCTACTATTCTCACAGACATGAAGCAATCAGAAAGACCCTGGCAGCTCAGGGCAGCTACGCCCCTTTTCCTGCTATTATAAGTATTTTAGCCTGCTTTTTGTTCCTTTCCTTCCCTTCCCTTCCTCCTCATTGCAACATGAAGTGGCCTGAAGCTGCTTGCCTTGAGGCCTAGGAGGGGAGGAAAGAGCAGCTTGTATTGCCAAACTGGGAAGAGGCCAAAATGTATGCAGGGGCAAAAGGCAGATATGTGGCTAGGGGTGGAGTGGCAGAAGGGAGGAAACAATAGAGTTAAGGAGGAATACTGAATTAATTAAGTTCGGGAGAATGTATGGTAAAAAGTAAGAAGCTTCATAATCTATAACATAGGGACAATTTTACTTTCTTTGGAGATTCCTGCTTGAAGTCCTGAAGCTGGGAACATTATCACCTTGCTCTATGAAAGCAAGTGTTTGACTGCAACTAAAGCCAGGTGCACACATACATAGAGCTCACTTCCTTATGCAATATTAAATAAAGCTAAGTCCAGTGAACTTCAAATCCCACACTTCATCACTCTTCAGATATGGGTTTTGGGGATCTGACTCAATATTTGAAATTTTAGTGTTGCCTTCTCAGTATCAGAAGCTTCTTTAAAATGACTCACCAGTGATCTGGTAACAATTTCAAACTTTCAGAAGTGTGTATGTGTGTGTAACTGCCAAGACAACTAATTTTTCTACATTAACAATTAGGCAAAGAGAAGTTAAACGGTGTTATAGTGCTATCTTATTGCAGTTAGATGCTTGAAATTTAACAGATGACCAATGATATCATGTATGACAGGAAATCTGAAAGAGTTTTAGAGTACATATGAATGAGTCTTTTGTAAATTCATTTTACTGGAACAGTCTGTAACAAAAAATTACCCGTTAGTGTCATAATGTGCTGTTCAGTTATGTTTCCTTTATTTTTACTCTTCAGTTTTCAGTTGTGTAAACACTCTACTATCATTCTGTCCTCATAGATGCATAAAGTGGGGCTTTTTCATCTTGTATTTGCTCTTTTTCTTTATAGGAAAAGTGAGACTGTGATTGTGTTGGGAGATTTTGAAGCCCAGACAGTATTCTGTTACCCTCTACAGAAGTTTTTCAGATTTCTGTATGCATAGATAATGTCTTAAATCATTCCAGTGGAAATTTACATTCTCTTCTGTCTTTCTCCTGTTCTTCCCCTGTGATTTCAGTGACTGGAATCTTTAATTGGTCATGACGCTTCTCTTCTCATACGCTACAGTGCAACCTGTAACAGGAAACATAGTTAAGCAACTTGTGTCTTATGCCAGCATCAAGGAGAAAAGGTAAAATTGCAGGGTGGGTGCAAGTCCTGCTTGCTTCCCACCCTCTACCCAACACGGGGAGGTAGCAAAATACTACCGATGAGCTACATCTGTAACAGGCTTCTGCTGGGACAGCTCTGCTAGCAAAGGGCAAACCGTGAAGCAAGGCCCCCATTTTGCTAGGACAGGCTGTCCCGAAAGTAACTGTGCTTTCTTCCCACTGGTAATTAATCAGACCAGTCCTTTTAGGGAAGGACAGACGCTCAGGACACAGATAAAGAAGTCACCGCCGAGAACACAGAGCTCTTTGACCCGTCCCCGGCAGCGGAGCGCGCGGGGCGGCGCCGGCCCGGGCCCAGGCGGAGGCCGAGGCGCCGGCGGCAGGAAGCGGCGCCCGGAATTCCCCTCGCGCCGGGCCGCGCGGGGAAGCCCGAGCCCCGCGGGTTTCCCCGGCGCGCAGGAAAGTACCTAATGTTCCTGCTAACCGCGGCGGCGGCAGGGCTAGACCCTTACTCATTGCAGCTACTCGAATGAGCAAGAGGGCAGCGAGGCTAAGCGCAAAAACCCCCACCCCGAGTCAAGTCTCGCTCGCCGGAGACCCCAAAGCGGGCTTCAAAGGGAACAGGAAGAGCCCGCGGGCAGGCGCCCGCCCTCGGGAGTCTCCCCAGAAGGATGCTCATCCCCGTCGGGAGGGCCCGTCCCCGCCGGGCCCGGCCGCGGCAGCGCTCTCGGCCCGCAGGGCAGCGCGGCGCGCGACGACGCCGACTGCTAACGGCCGCCGCGCGGCTGCGGGCAGGGGCAGCGCGCGGTGACACCGACCGTTAACGGCCGCCGGGCGGCCGCAGGCAGGGCGGGCCGGGGCGGTGGAGGCCGGCCCCGCCTCCAACCGTACCCTGCGCCCGGCCGCGCATGCGCCGCAGGGAGGCCGGGGCTTTCCCGCACGACGCCCCCGTCGGAGTTTCCGCGGGCCGGGGGGCGGTGCCCGCCGGGGGCGCCGCGTCCCCCCCCGCCCCCTCGCCGGTGCCGTATATAGGCTGGGCCGCGCCGCGAGGTCGGCTGTTGCGGGGGCCTGCGCGGAGAGCGTGAGTCAGCGGGGAGCGGGCGGCGGGGGAGGGGGCGGCGCGGCCTGGCGGGGCGCTGCGCTGCGCCGCGCCGCCGGGAGCGAGTTGCCGGGGCGGGGGGGGAGGCTCCGTCCCGCGCGGCGGTCGCTACTCCGCGGCGGGCCGCGTCGTGCCGGGCAGCGCCGGCGGCTCCCTGAGGCGCAGCGTGTGCCGCGGCGGCGGTTCGCTGCCCCTTGGGGACGCGGTGGAAGTGCCTGGCGGCCGGGCCCCTTTGGCCGGCCCGGGGGCGGGTTTGGGCCGCGGCCCGCAGGTGCTCCGGCGGCGGCCGAGGGCCCGGTGCCTCGTGGGAGGCGGCCGGGGCTGTGCGCGGCAGCGGCGGCTGCCCGGCTTCGCTGGGCGCTGCGGAGCGGTAAACAACAGGTGGGGGGTGCCCGGAGGGGAAACGCGGTCCGCCTGATCTATAACGCGAAGGTAGAGGAATATCAGATGGATATTTTGAAATCTTGAAACTGCAGTTTTCTGTGTTTTTTTTTTTTTTTTTTTGATAAATACTAGCTCTCTGGGGTTAAAGAACTGCTCGGTGTCACTGTGTAGTAATAGGGGGAAAAATCCAGCGAGATTCAGAGATACTGGATGTTTGTGCGGATATCAATGATACTCAGGGTTGTAGTAGAGGTTAATACTAGGAGTATTTGGCAGGTAAGACTCTCAGGATGTCAGATTTAAACCATCTTATTCTTACTGGATTTATCAGGGTCTCTGTTGTTATGTTACTAGCATTTTTCTTTGAAGTGTCTGATTTTTGACCAGCATGGAGACTGGCTTAATGTTTTGGACTAGTTTGTTCACATAAGATAATACCCCAGTCCTAAAATCTGTGTTAAAGGACTGGTTTTGTGTAATATATTTTAATTCATTTTCTCGATGGTTAAAAAACTAGTAGTAGTATGACCATATTAAGCATAGATTTACTAAGTGCTATTGAAATGAGTAGGAAATGCTGTGTTGTTCTCCTGTAGGTGATTTTCTAGGGTTATATCATTATGAGAAGTCTATCCATTTTGAGTCCTTCCTGGAAAAGCTTTTTAGAAGCTGATTGTGCAAAATATACTGCTTTAAAAAAAGCCCCTTAAATTTAGGAACTTTGAACAAATTCAGAGTTCCACTGATGTCCTACACTTAGGTATCACTGGATTAGACTAAATAGAAATTCCAGTAGCCTTAATTTAAATCAATTTAAATTGCTTTAAGCTTGCAGGCTGTTGTACAGCAAAGATCCAATCTAAAGGGATGTAACTTTGTCAGTACAAGAGCTTACCTTTAATTACCCTGATACACCTTATGAACAAGCAACCTGATTTATCCATCAAATGCTTCAGCTTGTGGGGTAGAGTCTTCCATATGTGTTAATAGTAACTGAATTAGGTGTGTGAATTCCACTGCACAAGAAAGTATGTAAAGCTCACTCCACAAAACTTTCTAGCTGATCTTTCAAAAAAACCCATAAAACTTTACAAGCTTAGTGTTTCAATTTCTGTATCTTCTGTTATAGTGATATCTTATATGCTCCTGCTGTGTATTTTGAAATGCTCTTTTCTTTCTTCTTTACAGGTTGTGTTCTACCCAAAGGAATTAAATGATTGAAACTATAGATACTTAAAATTTCTTCTTGTGAACAGTCAGCATCAATATGGAGGCGTAGGCCCCTTAGAAGGGACTTCAGTCTGAACTCTGGGAGGTAGTTTTGTGCACAAATAAAGGAACTAAAACATTAAAAGTTGTTTTATCTGAGGAGTCTGTTCACTTTATAAACATGGCATGCAGAAAAAATCTAATTAATCAATATAGAACATTAGAATGTCCCAATATAAATCAGTTTATTTCTGTTAAATATGGTAACTCTATACTTGTAACTAAGACACCAGGGTAAAACTAAAATGGTCAGCTCAATCTGTGCTGAGAATGCTATAGACAAAAAAGCCTGGGGCTATTCCAGGCCTGTTACTTAAGACAGTTCATCCTTGTCAGTGATAGTGTACAGGATTTATTTATCTGGTAGCTGAATCCTTGATATATGCAAGGTTGAGTATAAGCGGACTTCTTTGGTTTTAACAATTCTGACTGTAATAATATGCAGAAGTCAAGGTTTCTTGGTAGTCTATTATTAGCAACTATATTAGATGATGTTCAGGGGCTTTTTTCTTAATGCCTCTTGAGCTTGACAACAATTATTTTCAACCTCCTAATGAGATTTACAAACTAAAGTCTTTACAGGTATGAGCTACGTATTTATCAGATCTCTAGGATGACGTAGTTCGTAAATTAGTATGTTCTAGTCAAAATTGTCTATTTGGTTGCCCCCTGTTTTAGTTTCTTTATTGATGAAGGATTTTGACTAAACCCATTTGAGGTTTTTCACTTCTGGACCCCACCTCTACCAGCCTGGCTAATTGATATTGTTCTCAGATGTACAGTGCAAGGAAAGTATATGATGGATAATTCAAAGAAAAGTCCTTTTTGACATGCTTTCTGTACTTCTTGACAAATTGGAAATAGCTTTTGCACTGAAAGCAAAGGAGAGCTTGGCAAGTGTTTAAAAGCTGTTAATTATGCAACTAATTCTGTTTACATGTGTGTTCAAAGTTGCACATCAAAATACTTCACTTTCAGGTTGTTACTTTTATATAGGCAGGGGTTACTCAAATACCTTTAATGCACACAACTACCTCCCAGAGGAAGACTTGTCCCATTCTTCCAAAAATAGTCCATTATGAACATAATGGAAAATAGCCATTTCTTGGCTAACATGATGAAGCACAGTGCTCTGTGTGATGAACTGAAGTATGACTTATCCTGTGAACTCTACCGAATGTCCACGTTTTCTACTTTCCCTGTTAATGTGCCAGTGTCAGAACGGAGTCTTGCCCGGGCTGGCTTTTATTACACTGGTGTGAAAGACACAGTTAAATGCTTCTGTTGTGGCTTAATGTTGGACAACTGGCAACCAGGAGATAATGCTATGGAGAAACATAAACTCTGCTATCCTAGCTGCAGTTTTATTCAGAATGTGCTTTCAGTTAACAACCTTGGAGGATTGTCCTCTCGTTCTGCCTTTTCGCCTCTGGTTGCGAGCAGTTTTGCACCATCTCTACATTCCATAAACTTTACTCCAAGCTTAGAGCAAGTTGGCTATTTCAGTGGCTCTTTTTCCAGTTTTCCTCAAGACCCCATAACTACTAGGGCTGTTGAAGACCTCTCATGTTTGAGACTGAAGCTTCACGATTCTTCCATGAGCACAGAAGATGCTAGACTACGCACTTTTCACTCATGGCCCCTGACATTTCTCTCACCCACTGATCTGGCAAAGGCTGGATTTTATTACCTGGGGACAGCAGACAAAGTTGCTTGTTTTACCTGTGGTGGCCAATTGAGTAACTGGGAACCGAAAGATAATGCCATGTCAGAGCATCGTAGACACTTTCCTAACTGCCCTTTTGTGGAAAATCTTACTCGAGACCAACCAAACTTCAATGTTTCTAATGTGAGCATGCAAACCCATGAAGCACGTGTTAAAACATTCATAAACTGGCCAACTAGAATTCCAGTTCAGCCTAAACAGCTTGCAGATGCTGGTTTTTACTATGTAGGTAAGAAAAGCTGACCTCTGATATAATTCATATTGTTATGTCAACATTTGTTTTTAAAATTGCTGTGAACGTTTGCTAGATATTTCCCTTTCCTTTCCCCTAAAGGACGCAATGATGATGTCAAGTGTTTTTGCTGTGATGGTGGGTTAAGGTGCTGGGAATCTGGAGATAATCCATGGATTGAGCATGCAAAGTGGTTTCCAAGGTAACTTGCAAGATCCTTATCATACTTCTTACAGTCTTGCTGCTTAAATAAAACTTTTAACTTTGGCTGATGTATACTGCATAGCACTTGTTCTGTTTCTGTTTTTAAGTTCATATTATGCACCCAAATGAAGAGTGAATTTGTACATTTCATGCATATCTGTCTAAAAGCACTGAAGTGTTAAGGTGGCCTCAGTTAAAATGTTTCTTTATTAAGCATGATATTTAATGCTCTTTACTTTATAATTAAAAGCTGTGTGCATCCCCAAGTCTTTGCTAGCAAGTGATGTTGCATTGTTGATGAGCATACTTAGATAAGAGAAGCAATCAAAAAGGGGGTAAGGGGATCAAAAGCTGCTGAGAAGTGAAGCAGGACAAACTTTTAACTTCACTGGTCTAGTTCTGTACCCATGTTGAATGCTCCTGAAATTGTCATTTGGCTGATAGTTTAGTCTTCTGGGTGTGGAAGGGCTTGTGAAGGAGAAGCTCCTGTTTATCATATCTCTGCTGGAAAAATGTCAAACATAACTTCTGTATACACTTCCCTATAATTAAATGACAGTTGTGTACGTAATTGCTATCTATTTATGGAAATCTCCACCTACATTAATGACAAATAGCTGCATTTAACTTCAAGAAAGCTAACAGGAATTCTTCAAACCATAGATCTTTCAACAGTCTTTAATTTATCAGCTTCTATTGAGTTACATGATGTATGTAGACCTAAATAACACTTTGTTTCCTTCTGTGTTGCACCTGTCAGTAAACATACTTAAGAGAACTCTGCATTAATGAAGCAGATACACGACACCACCATCAAAACTGTACTCTTTTGAATGACTTGTATAGGAGATAAAAATGGTGAGATGATGCGAGTGAGAAACAGTCAATTTATCACTACAGTCTGTAGTGAAGCTGACACGGTTGCTTCTCTTGTAAGGCCATTTCAAGTAGAAGTGGTAGTAGAATGGTAACTGCTGCCTTATATACCTAAAGCTATTGACTGCTGAACATCACAATGAGAGCTCTATTGGAACATTGTCCAGCACTAGGCTGCTTCGAGCTTCCAATGCAGACAACTCTTCTGCTTCAGTAAAGAAAGATAAACATGTATTTAAATTATGTTGTGTTGTTGCAAAGTGTTTCATTCTTGATTATTCTTGAAAGTAGAAAATATAATTTAGTACACTTGTTAATGTTTCAGGTGTGAATATCTGCTTCATGTAAAAGGAAGAGAGTTTGTAAGTCAAATTCAGGCCAGGTTCCCCCATCTTCTTGAACAGGTAAACTTTACTTTTTGAACTGGAAAAATCAAACAGTTACATAAGTGATGTGTTGTTTTGGGGAGTTGGGTGCACCCTTCTACCTAATTTCTGCGTATTTTGGTAGTAGGTTTCTGGGTAAATGTACTTTTTAGAAAAATGAAATTAATGCTGAGCTAAGCCTAATGAGTTGAAGCATTAGAACTTACCCTGTACAGGATTAGTCATGGAAAGTGTTTTGTGAGAACTGATAGCTTAAAGTGGGTGGTATAGTATTATAGTAATACAAAGGTTACAGCACTCAGTCATTTACAGACAAACCTTGTCCTACTCCTTATGAGGCAATGAGAGCCTTCCAGTCTCCTTGTCAGGAGAGGGAAGTTCTGATTTATGTAAGTTCCAGTGAGTAATTAAGACCAGTAATTGCTATTTCAGAAGTCAGCCTCAGACAACTCTTAATTCCCTATGCTGCCCCCTCCTCCCCCACTATTTTTAACCATAGCTCTTCTGGTAAGAGGAAGCTGAGTGAATAAATGTGGCTCAGAAAAGCTTCTCTTCATAGAAGTCAGCACTGACTATATTGGTTATGTATTAAACAAATGTTAGGCTTGTGTAACTACATGCAAAATACTTAACAGATACTATTCAAATAAAGTTTAGCATTCTTGATGAGAGAAGAAATGTGCTAGAAAGGTATGTAGAGGGGAAGGGATACTTGATACTAATGCAGTTCCATTATGTTCAACAGCTGTTATCGACCTCTGATACACCTGTAGATGAAAACATTGATCCTCCAAGTATGTATATTAATATAACTTGAAAGGCACATTTTCAGACTTCTTCAGTACTCTGCAAACTTAACACTTGGCTATCCAAAATTAACTCTAACAACTTTAAGTTTCTTGGAAACAGCAATATTGCACTTTAACACTTATGTAGCTTTAGCATTATATGGACAAATTTCCAGGAAGCTTGTAAGAGATCTCATGTCTTGTTTTTCTTATTTTTATAATATCTCATTAAGATTTTTGGTTTTGAAGGCCTGCCATCTGCTGTGTTTGTTTTGTTAGGCTCATGGTTGGGTTAAGCAAAACAAGTCCAATTGGCATTTGCTAAAGTGACCTAAGGTATTGAACTTTGTGGAACACTTGCTCCACAAAGGTGAAGGGTGTCATAATTATGCATGTCATGTAACTCCATTTTAGGTGCATAGCTAAGTAAATACTCTGAGCTGCAGTGGTCAGGGAAAGGGTAGGACAAGCTGGTTAAGTGAAGTCTTTCTCTGTGTTCCCTTTTGAGAGTGGAAGCCTAGTTGTGGTGGCAGTAAACTACTAAAGAGTGAGTAGGTTACAGTGGTCATTGACTCACTGCTCCAGATCAGCATGTACTATCTCATGTGCCTGGTGCTTAATAAATTGAATGGAAAATACTGATCAAGAGCTGAAATAGAATGGTTCTGTTTGTATAACAAACTCTTAATTTAGAGGTGCCAGCTGTCAAAAGAGAATTTTTTTCAAGGATGAAGTTAGAAATTTTCTGACTATCTGGGGAGGGAAAGCTAAGACACAATTGAACGCTGTCCTTTTTCTGGCTTATCTTTGATTTTTAGTGAAGGCTTAGCACTGATCAAGGCTTATTGTGAGTTCAACTCAATTGAATCCGAGTAGCTGGTTTCCATTTAAAACCAGCTACTAAAAAAGCCTGTTTAACCATTGAACTTTCACAATATGTAGCATTAGAAAATGAGTGTATACGTGTGTGTAGATAATGTTGAATGTGTCTGACCTGCAGTGTGTGGGGTTTTTTTAAACTTAGTATTGCTTTTCTTTGATTAGTTATTCATTTTGAACCTGGAGAAAGTCATTCAGAAGATGCAATCATGATGAACACGCCTGTGGTTAAAGCTGCCTTGGAGATGGGATTTAGTAGAAGGCTAATAAAGCAAACGGTGCAAAGTAAAATCTTGGCCACTGGAGAAAACTACAAGACTGTTAATGATCTTGTGTCTGATCTCCTCACTGCTGAAGATGAAAAGAGGGAAGAGGAGAAAGAGAGGCAGTCTGAAGAAGTGGCATCAGGTACACATGGGCATGAATAAAACAAGAAGTGTCTTGTATACTTCTGCTTTTGACCTTTTATAATTTGTATTCACTAAGTGATTTAATGTACTTGCTACTAGGATGAGCTTCTGTAAAAGCATTATCTGGGTATCTGCATGGAACTAGATCAGTCTGGCAGTTTGTTTTGAGGAGGATGATTCAAATGGGCACCAAGTGTTCGGACTTGCCTGATTTCACAGGAACAAAGCCTTTTTTTGTCTGTGTGCCTTTGTATTACCATTAATCAAAAATAAATGGAACAAAGACTTAGCACATCACTTACTTCTTTTACAAACTTGTTCCCTTATGGTGCTTGAATTGATGAGCCAACATAACCACCTCCTGGAAGAGGCAATGAACTTTCACAAATGTCTTCTGTAAGGTGACAGGAGGTCAACTTCTCTCTATTGAACTCATAACCATGTAGATTAGCTATTCAACACTCTACTTGATGCATCTTTAACATTCCCTATTGTTTTAAGACTGTGTAAGTGGTCTTGTTTTGATGCTTAATCCAAATTTTTGAGTCTGAAGCAGTAATGAAACTTCTCATTTACAAATTGAATTAAATGGCTTCTTTCCTACATTTGTATTCTGTCACAAAAGTGGAGGTGGGTTTGACTATTAAACCTTCATGAGAATGATTTTTCTTGTTTGACTCTGGGGGGGGAAAAACTCCTGAGTTTTGTAGTTGTGCTATACCTCTTTTGCACATAATTCTCTTGGAACACTTTTTAAAGTAAGCTTGATCTGTCTATCTCAGGAATGCTTTTGGCTGCCACTGACTGAAGTTAGTCTATTAGTTTTTGACAAGTTAGCTGTGGTGTTATGCAGAGGCTTCTTGTGTTTTCTTTCCAATTCTGCAAAGGATACAGCTCTTGCTGGATGTGAAGTTAGACAAGATCCTCTCAAGCTTTCATCTAGAGAGGGGAACACAGGCTTTCACTGGTGAAAGGGCTTCGGCCTCTAAACTGCTGTGTGGTTTTCTTAAGTTCATTCTTGCATGTAAATACCAGTGAAACTGAGGTTTTTATTAATGATATGTAGTAAATGAAAAGTTTGAGAACTTAAGTGTGTGTCAGTTATTGTTAGTAGAAATGCAGCTTGGAGTACTATATTCCTAATAAACATCTAATCTGCTTTGTATTTCAGATGATTTGTCCTTAATTCGGAAAAATCGAATGGCTTTATTCCAGCGTTTGACCTGTGTACTTCCAATCCTTGGGAGTTTATTATCGGCTAAAGTGATAACTGAACTTGAGCATGATGTTATTAAGCAAAAGACTCAGACACCGTTGCAAGCAAGGGAGTTGATAGATACAGTCTTAGTGAAAGGAAATGCAGCAGCCAGCATATTCAGAAACTGTCTACGAGACTGTGACCCTTTACTGTACAGAGATTTATTTGGTAGGTCTCTTAAAAGTATGTCAGTTTATCAAAGTCTAATAATCTGCATTGTCAGAGCAGTCTAAAGATGAAAAAACTGAGTTCTTTAGGAATATAGACTAGCCAGATGACTAAACGTTCTTTTTCTCTTATTTTAGTGGAGAAGAGCGTGAAGTATGTTCCCACAGAAGATGTTTCGGGTATCTTAAATTCCACTTTCTTGCTTAAAAGGGAATTGTGGGTCAATAGCTGCCATTCTTAAAAACAAACAAAAAACCTTTGAGTTAAGAAATGAGTTTTATTACCCCATCCCTAACTTGCTTTGGTAAGCTGGGTTTAATCTGTATAAGTTTAGTGCATGGGCAGACCTGCGAGCATGTGTATCTGCTGTAAGGTATATTCTGTGCCATATGCAAGTGCTTGTGCACTAAGGAAGAAGAGTTTACTGAAGCTTGAATTCAAGTACTCTGACTTTGATCCTGGGTGCAAGCTCTCATTCAGGCATTCTGTAGAGATCTTCACTTTTCCAAAGTAGACTGTGGGTATCCTAAAATCTAGCTGGGCCAACAGCTGGATGGGCAAAACTTGTCAGCCATGGGTTTGTTTGTTCCAGTCTTTTCTCACTCTTGTAGTATAAATGTATTTGAAGCTTAATATGCTAATAGACTGCAGTAAAGTGTACAAGCCTGCTTATAGCTGACTTCCACTAATCAGACTGTACTTTGTGCTTCTAATATCCGAAGAAGAAAAGTACAGCATATGTTGAAATATTAAACCTTAGCCTCAAGAACTATAGCTGGCCTCCAGTCCCTGAGGTGCTTCTTCATTTTCTTACAGAAGTGGAAAGTAAGGACTAGGTAGTTCCTTGTGTGCCACTCTCCTTGCTCTGGAAAATGTGCTTATTCTTGCTGCAGTCTATTATTGAATACAGCTAGGAAGTAAGGTGTGGCATTAGAATGGAATTGACCACTTTCTAATCCAAATGTGCATGTATTCAAGCTTCTAAAATGTTAAATCACTTTTTTCCAGGTTTACCTATGGAAGAACAATTAAGGAGATTACAAGAGGAAAGAACATGTAAAGTTTGCATGGATAAAGAAGTTTCCATTGTTTTTATTCCATGTGGTCACTTAGTGGTGTGCAAAGAATGTGCACCTTCCCTTAGGAAATGCCCTATTTGCAGGGGGACAATCAAGGGTACAGTACGTACATTTCTGTCATAAGGAAGGGAAACTTGCACTTGCAGAATAATACCTTTGTTTCTACAATTGTCCAAGTGCTGAAGTTTAAGCCACCAGTGTCTTAATAGAAAATTGTGATACTGAAGGTGATTAATCAACTACTTAACACAGTTGTATACTAGTAAACTATGTTGTCATTATGAATATACTAGATCTTCCTTGCCAAAGATGATTTTTCTATGTAGAACTGACTAAATAGTAAGGTGAAGTTTTCAGTAGCTTTCCTCCCTGAATAGGGAAAGCAGTTCCATAAATATGCCCTTATGACAGTTTGAATAAAATACTTTCTGTTCAAGTTCCTAAAATGGAACTCGGCATACCTATTCGTGTGAGTTCCCCTCCACAAAGATGTGAGGAAATATAGTTGAGATTGTTTGTTAATAGTAAACTTCAGCTACTGTTCTGGTTCTGTGTTGGCTTTCTTGTGGGGTTGGGGGAGGAAAGATAAGTTAACCATTGCAGGAGCAGCAAGGTTTTTTTAATTCTGTTCATGTTTAGACCTTTAATATGTATTAATAGTTTATGAAGACTGAATTAAAATACTTCTACTTCCCAAATGAGTGCTTGTTTATTTTCATTTGTTCCCATTGTTGGCTTTTCTCTGTAGGCTGCAGCAGCTAGAAAATGCTGTTTTCCTGACATAAGGTTTTTAACTTTTATAGGAAAAACATAAAATTTTAATTCTGCTTAGGTGTTCTATTAATTTTGAATAGGGAAGTGGACTTCTTGGAGCTTGGTGATTCCCTTTGGGCAAAGCAGGGGCCTCGGACTCTTATTATAAAAAGGAGTAAGAGTAACAACATTGGGTACTTTCCTTCTGCGTTGATTTTTAGAGAATAGAAATCCTGGCTGGGCAATGGTTTTCATGACCTTAGGGACAAGGCAGAGGGCAGCTATGCAGCAATAAAACCTTCATGCTAAGGATTAAAATGTAGAAGCTTCTTTTCTGCATTTGAAACTTTACAGTGAATGTACATGTTAAATAGTAAGATCTTCCAGCCTACTTTGAAGGCTTGGTTTGTTTTGCAAGCTGGTAATCCAGCAACTTTTTTTAGTGGCTGACTTCTGCTTTACCCTTGCTTTCATATCCCTGGGTCTGCATAATGGATACCTATTGAGAGAAAGTGTTCATGGATACTTCTGTAGGATGTCCATGTTGGTGTAAAATAAATACTGGCAGGATAACTGCATCAAATCTTGTTTTCAACTTGCCTATCTTTGAAGTCAGTCTTCCTCAGTCATATGCTTAAGTCAAGTGTAGACCACTCAGTCTTCAGACTGGCCATGGATAAAATGTTTTTAATGGGTATTTTGGTGTCTTAATATAGTCTCTAGTTTGATGTGAAAATGCTATTTGTAAGGCTTCAGGCTGCTGACATCCACAAATTGTGTGTATGTAACTGACTCTCATCACTTCATATGTAGTTCTGACCTGTATGGGTCTTAACTCTTTTAGAAAAGATAGCACCCTATATGTATGAAGGTTAAGTGCATACTTTGGAGAGACTTGTGCAGGCTGTGTAACTTGACTGGATATAGGGATTTGTCCTTGTGTAATGGTTGTGGAGTGTTTAGAGCCCATATTAAGTGAAGTTAATGTGTTGTCACTATCAAACAAATTTCTGTCCATAGTTGTAGATGTTGTCTGGCATGTGTATACATCTTTCCTGGTGTATATCTGAAATATAATTTAACAAGAGTCCTCTCTCTAATTCTGTAAAAAACCCTCTGGATCTCCTAATCTAATGCCCTGCCATCTTGGGAAATCTGTCCACTGGGTTTGGAATTTAGACTGTGTTTAGAATTAACAGTATGTTTTATTTCTAGTATAATTTCAGCCACAGAATTGAATCAAACTAAGGCTAGGCAAGTGGGTCAAAACATTTACTTTTGAGTTAATCATGTGGTTGACACTGATTTGCTAGCAGTTCTTGGATGCTTCCATCAGTAGTAACCTAAATGGCTAAATTCAGTGAGGGCAATTGTGCCAAGGAGAAAAAACACATACATTCAGATTACCTATGTTTTTGCCCTGTGTTTCTGTGTGGTATCTCCTGGGCTAGAATACCTTTCAAAATAATACTGGAGATGATAGTTTTGAAATAGTCTTGCTTTGTTGTCTTGGGGGAAGGGAATGAATCTGGACTTGTGTACTTTCAAATATTTTTCATGAGAATTCAACAATACTGGTTCTTGGCTTCATCCATTCTTCCATAATTTCTGTAATTCTGTGTTTAATGCTGTGTATTAGCTGACAGCGTGGTTATTTTAATGCTTAAATTATATATCTTATAGTACATAGGATTCTTGACTTTAACTGTAGATTAACTTACTGTAATTCTTAAATGGCAGACTTTTTTCTCTGCAACTTCATGTACATATTGTCCCTTTATTTTTTCTATTAAAAATGTAAATGCTTCAAACCCAGCAAGCTGTTTTAAACAGCTTTGATTCATATGTCTTTATTCTTCCTGTTTAAAAAATGTTTCTAAAGGCTCTCTTGTCCTGTGTAACAACTTTAATTGTTCAAGGATTATGAAAGCTTGATAGGGAGTAAGGTACATGACTTGAAATTTGATGTTCAAAAACACAAAATAGTAATATAAGAACCAAGTATACTTTCTGTAGATTAAGATGAGACTCTGCAGGGGGAGCTGGAGAGGTCAAGCTCACCTCAAGAGTCCTGAAATGTTTCTTAGCGTGTTAAGTCTTTGAATATGGGACTGAGGAATAGCCCCTGTTTAAGGATAACAAAAATATAGCAGGAGACAGATGTTCCAAGCTATGCATGTTCATTTAGACCAAGTGTGGCCACTTTTTTTTTTTTCTTCAAACATCACAGTAACTACATATAGATCAGATGGCAGGATATACATAGCTTTAGTGACTAAGTGATTCAGGTACCTAAACATAGGTGTCCAGTGTTATTTGTGGTGCCTGAGGGTATCTCACAGGACCTGTGACATACCTGTCAGGCCTGGGTGATAAATGTTTTGAATGTACTGGAGAATTGAAAATGGCTGCCTGTGTCAAGCACCTGAACAACTCTGAGAAGTGGAAGAACTTTACCTAGAAACTACTAGGTAAAAACTTCTTGACAACATTTTAGCAGGAAGGCTAATCTAGGTTACTGCTTCCACCCTCTGCCCCTTCAGTCAGTTGTGATTGCACTGATCTGTAATGCTGTGCACTTGAGTAGTTATGGTCTTCAGTGCTATTACAAAAAAAATACATTAAATCAGTTGTCTGAATGGCATTGCAGATGGAACCTTGACATAATGTTAGACCATGGAGAAGACTATCTGCATAGTGTTAACTAATGCTTGAGGAATATCTAATGACTGTTACTTCTGTGAACTAGCTGATCATGTTGTTCACATTTCATTCCATGTCCATCTCCTTTAAAAGTTGAGTCAAAGCTTTGAAAAATGCTTAAGAGCAGTGTCCTTTGGCAGTGCTGATACAGCAACAAGGGAACAGTTTATTCTCAATTAAACTTTCAGTCACCTGTTATACAAGTTTTCCAGTAGACAATAATAAACAGCCCCCCCAGCTTCCTGTGTAGCTCTTCTGATTAACTTGAGTTCTCAAATGTCAGGCTTCCAAGCCTGCTGCTTGTATTGAGCTGGCAGATAGTGTTTGCATGGCTTACAAGAAAGAATCTTTATCACTTTAATTCAATAGTCAGATTTGCTGTAGGATGATAGGCAATAGTTGCTGCTTATAGCAATTGGCAAATGCTTTGAGTGGTGCTGCCCATATCTGCAAAGACTCTAGCTCAGAAGCTGCAGTTTCTGATACTGGTCTGAGATGCTGCAAGATGCAACAGCTTCACAAGCAGCAGCTGTATGTTTTTGTGATGCAATTGCTGAGAAGCTTTATGATAATGATTTTTGCCTTTTCCTGTTTTTTTAACTGAATGCATGTATCTCTTCTCTCAGTTTGCTTTTGAGCATTGATCAAGAGGCCTGACTCTTCCAACTGAAGGCAGCGTGCAATCCTAGCATCCATGAGTGATTAGACTGACAATCATAATGACAGCACTGCTTTTGTTTGCAGAAATGAATGGCCATGTATGAAATATCTAGGAACCCCATTAGTGCAATAAAAAAAGCCAAAAAACCACCCACCTTTGTGGTGTTTGTTTGTAGTGACTGAAAATGTTACTGGTTGTTTAGTAACTCCATAGTGCCATGCTCAGTTTGATTCTTTAGCTTTCATTTGCCTCTCCTTTTTTGATGCCTTGAAAGGGTAGGCTGAAACTGTAGTGTATTCATCTGCCTTAAGCTATGTCTTGTGGCAACTGTAGCACAGTGTTTCTGGGGTATGCAGTATTGTTTCATGTTACAGATGGACTGAACCTGCAAATTTAGCTTTCTTATTTTTAGCTTTCTTATTTTTATTTTTCTTATTTAGTCATAAAATGACCCACTTCAGGTATGTGAATGTACTCTGAAAAAGAAAAGGTATTCTCTGTTCTTGTTCTGCTGAACCAGTTGTAACAGGATTATTGGTCACACTTGCTCAAGAAGTTATTTGTGAAGGGAGTAAACTTCCTGGAAAAAATGCTAAATCTTCAGTCCTTGGGCTGTGTGGCTTTTTTTTCTTCTGTTGAGTAAGTGATCATAAGTATTACTGGAGTTCCAGTGCAGCTTCCTCACTGACTACTGCTGGCTTGGGGCCCTTCAAAGTGGGGTATTCTATACATCTTGTATAAGGAAGAGGAAAACTCCACAAGAGTGGACTCTGCTGTACTATTTTCAGAAATGAAAAGGCAAATTATCCTTTTGAAGAGCTGTTTTGACCTCTAAGTACATACCATGAACTTGTTTGCACAGTAAGGAACATCCTAGCAGTGGCCTTCACATCTATTTTTGGCCTAGTGAGTTTCTTTAGAAGAAATGCTGGAGAAGAGAATTGCCAGAGGCTTCTAGCTCATGTCCTTTAAGTTAGAAATAATAGACTGACTTAGGACAAAAGTCTCCTCCTTTCAGATCCACACAGTTTAACTTACTGATGCCCTACTCCTTTGACAGATAGAGAAGTCAAATACTGAGTGCTCATGGGATGCTGGGTTGTGATTTGCACAGTAAAAGACAAATTGAATTAAATGAAGAATAAAATCTTTGTGCAATGAAGAGTTCAGTACCTTTTTTAATTGCACATTCTGAAAGTTTTATACATAACTGTTATGTATAATTTGATCACTTCTGAACTCAAGCACTTCACTCTTGATATCTGTCCAAGGCTGCTTAAAATCTGCTTTAAAGTAAAGGTGTTTGAGTAGAAATAGCCCCTTGTATGTTTCAGTGATCTCCCCATCTAGTCCAGCTTTCTGCTTCCTGCCATCTCAAAGAACAGCTACTGTTTGACAGGAGGTTTGCTTTGTATGTCAGACAGATCAAAGCACAAGTTGAGAATGAAAGCAACTTCAAGTAGTTAAACTGAGTGATGTAGTTTAACATTTTAGAAGCACGTTTCATCTTAGTGCTGTACAGCTGCAACACCACTCTAAGCTGCTTCAAACTCTCTGGGGAAGGGGATGACTAATAATAGACAAGCCCCTGGAAAATCAGAGGTAGTGCATGTGTTCTAAAAAAAAAAAAAGAGGAGCTCCTAAAAAAAGAGGATGCTTCAAGAGCATCCAGAACTTTGTGTCCCTTTTATTCTTTCAATTTTCAGAGTTATTGAATTTGACATCTTGAACAGGAATTACCTGATACCAAAGAGGTGAAATTAGTCTTCAGTAAGACTGCCATCTTGGTCAAAAGCCAGTGAGAAGTCCTTTAGAGGTTCAGCCTAAAGAGC
This sequence comes from Apteryx mantelli, assembly GCF_036417845.1. NCBI lineage: Eukaryota > Metazoa > Chordata > Aves > Apterygiformes > Apterygidae > Apteryx > Apteryx mantelli. Next base: position 16,765,205 of record NC_089978.1, read on the forward strand.
TGGGTGTTGTCTAGAGAACACTTGCATCCTGCACAGGCCCACTTGGGTTCTTCTGCTTCCATATCACAGCTCAATTCTTACCGAAATTATCTATGCAAGTTTTTGGTCTCTGACCTTGTTCTACTTTGCTTTTGGCAATACTTGATCTATAGCAAATTGTCATTTTGTTGTTTATACATTTTTTTCAATAAAGCATACGAGGAATGTTATGCCTGCAGGAAAAAATTTTTACAAGTGGCATGAATCTGCAAGGGTTTTAACAATCTCTGAGCAAAAAGGAAGTTATGAAAGTAGGCTTAAAGAGAGTTGGGGCAAGTTATTAGAGGTTATCAGAACAATATGATCTTGCTTTGTTAAAACTTTTCTGAATTAATATAGCACTACAGTATTTCTGGATTGCTTTGGAGCCTCTGATACATGATCTCATGGAAAATTAAGCTGGAAGAGCTATGAATCTGTACTGGTGAAGGAGAGATGCAGGCATGCACACAAAAAAACATTTGGGAGGGAGGCAGAATACAGATGTCCTGAAACTAGGCAAGATCAGCCTCAAACCCAAATTTTCATCGCTACCCCAGGTAAGTAACCTAAGGTTGTCTCATGAATCTGTTATGATATTTTGTAGCTATTGGATGACTTCCCAATAAAAATAATGAAATGAGATCAAATTTAATATGAAGCACAAGGGCCTGAATTTTAAGGATTATAAATACATATATGGACTTTCTGAAATGTGAAAGAGCTGTAATTGTCAACTGAATGCTGACAGGCTTAAACCATGACATTACAAATGCAGTTCCATAATGTGGCACCAGAGGGACTTCTAATGAAGCCAGCAGCAGAACTGCATTGCACAGGCATCATTATTAGTAAGACTGGAAAAAAAATGTGTGATTCCCTCTATAGAACTACAAAGAGACAATGTTTTAGTCAATGTAGTAACTTAGCATTCAAAAATCCTCATGATTCCAGTTATTTAATACAGTCAATTCCTGTGCTTGTGTGGAGCACAGCCAAATTCAGTCTACCTCTGTAGAGCAACTTTCAGGTCTGAGGCCTAAATACACACATAGTTTTTCACTGTAGTATACTACTGCAGTCTTACTCATCCTATTCAAGCAGTTGCACAGATCAGGCTGGATTTTCATTTACTTTTGGAATGCAAATGCAAGGTTAGGAGTAAGATGTATCAATTAGTGCTTACTCTGTGCTCTACCCAAACACCCTGAAGGAGGTTGTGCTTTACCTTTGTACTGATGCCTCTGACATCTTAACAGTTTCACTTTAATGTAGTGATGAAATTACAAAATGTTACCAGACTTAGGCAAAAAATGCCATGGTTATGGCTTAAAAGGGTATACAGTAAACATCTTATTGGGCATTTACAGTTGGGGAAGTGTTTGAGGGAATTATAAGAAAACATTTAAAAAATAAAAATCCAACCAAAACTGATATAGTAACTGCAAAAACTTCATTTATTTATCTGTACAATAGAGGTGAGACAGTCCCAGTAACTCTACTCAGTTACACTTAATACTCTAATTTCTACAAAGAAAGTAAGGAACAGTAGTTCTATGGAACAATTAATTACTTCCAAACTGTTCAAATGAAAAACAGTAGTTTTCCCCCAAACAGCAAAACTAAGGAAAAAAACCCCATACACACTATTTGCTTCAAATCACCCCCTACCCCATACCTCAATCTTAAAAAAAAGAGAAGTAGTCATGTAATGTCAGTTTTGCCTTGGATAAACCAGGAGCTCAGATAAACCAGGGTTTCCTGGAATTTGTTCTGCCTCTGACAGAAAGGTTTTATTACTCTATACAAAAAGGCAAAAAAGAAAAAAAACAAACAGCAATTTTAAAGGTTCATGAAAGTGCAAGTCTTGAAAAGAATAAACTGTTGCTTGACAAAAGAGTAATCAGTGCCAGAGCTGTATTTATTTCCCCTGATGCATTGCATCCCTGACTGCTGCCAGCCCTGCATGCAGTTCCCTTCCTGACCCTCCCCAGCTGTCACCACCTCCCTCTTCTGCACTGGATGATGGACTCATGCCAGCAGTAACCAGGAGGGCAAAGTCCCAGCACACCAGCACTCTTCACCTGAGAGATGTCTACAAAGGGAAACGGAGTAGGACTAAACAGTTACTCACTGATTTAAAGGAGATTCAGATCTGTAATTTTTTCAGCCTCATTCTAATATTCTTTACACCAGTGTAAATCAGGAGACCATCTACTGAAGTCAGCAGGTTTACCCCAGTGTAAATGAAAGGGTAGCGAGGCGGCAGCAGCAGCAGCTGTCTTGCATATAGCTGCACAGCAGCAGTACAGTTGTCTCCCAGTGTACTTAGGACTTACTCCAAAAGCCCTTGGGAGCCACTGCTGCCTTCAGTGGGCTTTTGACCAGGCCTCTCTACATGTGTGCAGCAGTACCAGGTTCTGAAAATAGTTGTAAAAATGCAGGCAACTATATTCTTTTAAAATGATATCCTACAGATTTTGTTTCCCTGTGTAACTTTCATTGCTTAAACAAATGCAAAAACACTGAATACAGCTTCCTCGTAATAATAACAGTGAAGTGATGGCTACATTCAACAGAACTCTCCATATTTATGATGGATGCAATTATTACTTTTTTCCCTTTTGACTTTATCTTGAACACAACAATAGGACATGCTATATAAAAGAAGCTAAGGATTGCATATAGTCTTTTCCTATCAAGACCATTCAGAAAAAAATATTCTTTTGTGGATGGATATCCCCAATCTGTCCAAGGTTCCTGCAGCTAGTTTCATTGTGTACAGTGTTAAGGAAAGTCTCTGCAGATCAGTGAGCTAATGACTGAAGTTTTAAATACAGGTGTTCATTATCATCTTCTATACAGTTAGCAAACCATGTCCCTCTACTACCTTAAAAATGAACTTAATTGTTTGAGATCCAGAATTTCTTAAAGTTAACATCAAACTTAAAATAAATACAATTTAATACAAAAGAGTAGGAAGAAAACCTCGTGTTTTACTTGAAACACCTATGCTTAGTCTTAAACAGGACTCTAAATTATTTAGCGTACCATACCAACTAATTATCGCTCACATATTCCCATAAATCCAGTGTGTTCTGTAATTAATTGAGCTTATTTAGAATTTTAATTATGTTATCCATTCTGCTAGTGATTTGGTATCTCACACAAGTCTGTGTATCTTTAAATGACACAGTGTGTGTATTTCTTTAAATTTGATTACAAACACTGGAAAAAAAAAATACTATTTCTACAAAGTGCTGAGTTCCTCCTGCTCTTATCAAAGCCAGTGCAAAAAATCAGGAATGCTTATGAGATTCTCAGCATTTTGCAAGATCAGACCGCCAGACAGCTTTACAGACTGTGATCATCTTTGTAAAAGGAACTCTTTGCGTAAGTTACAACAGCTGTGATGATAGGCTGAGTTACCACCAGTCTTCCCTGAAGTCTCTTTAAATGATGGCATCATGTTCATCACTGTAATAGAAACACAGTAATTAACGTTCTGCAGTAAAAGCAACAGTCAACATGAGAAGACAGCCATCCAGCTGCTGCTAAGAAGGTTATTTCATGAATAAAGACTACACACAGCTCTGAGAGTTGCAGCCCTCTCTGAGCCAAGCCTGAAGAACAAGGTAACATCATCAACGCTCCTTAAGGCTTACTAGCCTTATTAACATTTTGACTTTCATATTGTGTTCAAGTAGATACATTTAGAACAGCTGTTTCTGAGGCATTTTTATCCCATCTTTTCTTGCCTATATCCAATAGTATCAGCTAATCAAAGCCAGCTGACAAGCTCAGCTACCAGTTCTTTTGTTTAAAAGATACTGTTGATCTGACCTCTATAATATCCATTCAAGCACTACTGTTAGGAAAGTTATGTGGCAGGGACTTGCTGAATCCCATGACCAGCAAACAGGAGTTCAAAGATGGAGAAAAAACAGAAGGCCTGAACACTATCGAGTCCCAGCAAGTCCAATGACATCACCTCAGTTAAAACAAACTTCTTCAATGGGATGGATGGTACTCGGAAAGGAGAAGGAGAAAGAAAAACAACCTAGTTTTAAGAATTCCCGGTGCTTAAACTAAACTTTGGACAAGGAGGCAAGCCTGGAAGAAAGCAGAGTAGAGCTGAGTATGAATGGCAAAAGAGATAATTTTGCAGCGAAATAGTAAGATAATAAGCTAAACAGCAATTAGTATTTCCTTAATCACTTGAAGTTGTAGCTTGCATTACAAAGGAAGTGATATACAGTAAGAAGCTAAAATGTCTGACTGGTGCTGTGCTATCAGAAGTTAATGCTGCAGGAGAGAAAGAGAGAGACCAGTAATATTAGTAAGCAGCTCCAAAAGGAAGAACCATACCCAAGACAGAACACCCCCTACCAATAATCTCATATCATAACTGAGAGGTCAGTTGTCTGGAAGAAGTTGGTGGACGTACCCTTAGTTTCAGTCCACTTGGGAAAACACTTAGGGAATGCATTTAATCCAGGAGTTTTCAACTTGTAGTCTACAGACTGTCTGAAGCTCACAGAACTTCTAAGGGGTTTTGAAAAGATAACTAAGAAAAGTAAACCTACTCTCAGTAGGCTTTTGGGGACCTACACTCCACAGGAAAAATATTAGCAGTCTGCAGCTCAAAGAAGGTTGAAAGTCACTGGTTTAGTCTGAATAAAAAAAGTGACCTAAAGTGAGATCCAGCTCATACCTTTAGACACCCACTCCATAGACTTTTGTATCTAAGACTTTTAGCTGCCTTCCCAGTCAATGAAGACAAACATGCATGGGTAGACTGATTCATCTGGCATATTTTAGGCATCTATTTTGGGGTGATGTAAATGATATGAAATGACTAGTTTAGATGCAGGTATCTATATTCAATTAAATGAATTCCACCTCTACTTTCATGGACTTGTAAAAAGTACTGAAAGCAGACTGAGTACATACAATTTCATGGCCAGGTTTCTGGAGTTGAGAGCAAGATAACAGGAAAAATTAAATATTAGAAATCAACCAATTGGTCTGCCTACATTGCAAAGTGGGACAAAAGTTTTAGTTTATATATTGACCATAATCAAATACTGTGCTTTAAAAATGTCAATTTCAGTGTTTTCTGTGATAATAAATAAATGAATCAGTTGAACAATAGCAGCTTAAGAAAGTGGAATATTAAATGTCTGGCTTCAAAACTGGCTGTTCAAACTAGGCTTTGAGGTATGTAAAAGGTGGAAAGAGAGATAGGAAAGGAGTTCCAGTACGATGTCATTTAGGTAATAGAAAACAGAGCTATTACAGAAAATTAATGGCAAGGGGGAAATGTCAGAGAGTAAATAGCTAAGCGGAGTCTAGGAAGGAGTCCTTCTGGCATCAGGCTTCATGGAAGCAAATACCCAGCCATGAAGAAAATAAGTGTATATCACATAACAGCTCAGGATGTAAGAGAGACCCCAGCTGTGGAACAGCAATTCTTTTGTAAAGTATGCTGTAGAGAAGAAGGCATCCACATCTATGAGACTTCAGACTAAAGCTTAACCTCACAATAAGCTGGCATGGGGGTAGTGGTGGGAAAGAGGGGAGTCTTGGAATATGGGGTGGAGAGGAGAACTGAACAAGCCAGGGAAGTAAACAAAGAAAACAAACAAAACTGAAGTATATTCATTTGGATTAGCTGAAGGACAAGGGTGTAAGAAAGGATTTTATATAATAGATCAGAGGAAAAGCTCACACAGAGTAGAGGCGCATGAATAATGAGGAATAGCTGAAGGGCTAAAAGACAAAATATCACAATAAAACCTCTCACCACATGAAAAAAAAATAGCAAATACATTTTTTTAGAGTTTGTTCTCCTTGTTTTGGTTGTCCTTGTTCCCCTCAAGAAAGTAATAAATTGACAAGAGAATATCTGTCTAAAACTTACATGGTTCTGTACTGAATGCCTCTTCTAGAGTGATATGTTTTGCATCCAATGTAGAGAATAACTAGGATTCCAAGTGTCAGCACAATGCCACCTACAAAACTGCCCACATCGAATCTGGAGGTTTTGACTATGACCTCAGATTTTGGTGCAGCTGAAAAGAAGAAAACGAAAAACAGTTTTTACGCAGCTTGCAAATTTTGTTTCAAGGGACTCCTTTATATCATGCCCTCCCCATTGACACATTATCTAAAGACTCAATTGGATAAATTTACATACACCAACTGCCAAAATACCAGCCAAGAGCACTGAAACCTAGAGCTAAGTTTCTGTGTGCCAGATTTTGGTGACTATTGCACGTATAATGAACAAAAACACGGGAACAAAGAATCCTTCCACACTTCTGTGGAGCAACTGCTAAAAATCCAATTGGCAGTCAACTCCTTTGATCTAACTGGTAATAAAACTGGCAAGGGACATAAAGAATAGCATAGTAAGAACTTGTACCATCCAGAAAGCTGGAGGAGACCTACTATAATGGAATGGTAAGACCATGTTTATCATAACTGAAGCCTTATTCCTAAGGTTGGATTCTTGTTCAGCATATTATTCTTATTCTTTAGGAGTTGGTTGACAACTATGCAATTCCTGTAGCCTACAAGCATCAATCCACAGGATGGTGGTTTTATGAGCAGCTGATCCAACTGCTCGCTGTCTCTGCAAGACTGAGATTGTCACTTTTCCTCTCTACCTCCCTCTTTCCCCTGCCACTTTTTCCCTTTACTTTCTACTCCTTCCATTCATGCAGCTCCTGCCCTTCTTAGGGCAGTTCTAGTGTTTTTCAGACCTTCCACGAGCCAATTTAAGTCAACAGCCTGGCCTGAAATTAACCAAGCAAAAAAAAGTTCTTTTGGTCAGATTAGCACACTGAATCAGCTCACAGAAGGGTCCAAAAACCACCTAGTCAGTCACTATAGTGCAAATGGTGGGAGTAAAACATTTTCGGTGCTGATGAGCCTTGTCTTATGGAACTGTACCCTCACTCTCCAGGTAAGAGCAGCTAGACGGAGATCAGCTTTTCAGCCCAACACAAAGTTGGATTTGCCCTGAAGATCAGATGTTGCCATATGTGTCATGACTCTAGATAAGCCTCCACCTGTAGCCCAGGTGAATTCCATCTTAAAACTGTTTTTATCTGCTATAAATTCCCATCAAAAGACACAGTTTGTGCCTGTCTCCATTTGTACTTGCCACAAGGAGAGCTTTGTGACCAACTAAATGTTCTGCTGATGAGAGCTCGACCCATCTAGTAAGACTTCATTTAAATGTGAGCAACCTGATCTATTTAGGTGTGGAAGTATGAAGTGGTCTGAACAAGAAGCTACCAGCAAGGAGATATTGATGTTTACAGTTATAACTGTATTTGACAACTTTTACATGAAGCATGACCCATTCATAGTCATATTCTATCCTCCACTAGGAAGGATTCATTATAATCATAATATTGCTACAAATTTGGCTAACAGAGTCTCTCTACTAAGCCAGAAGTAGTACTTGTATTTTGAGTCACAGGTCTTATATTCAGTCTCTGCTGTGCAAAAGGAAGTATTAAAGATGAGTTCAAGTGAACTGTGGAAGGGAGAAGTGAAGAAATAACAGAAGTTGTATTTATTGTCACAAAGTCTCAACAGCCTTTCTCTTAACATCACTAATCTCCTTGCTGGTAGCTGCTGGTTCAGATCACTTCACATTTTTATTTCTAAATATACCAGGTCACTTGGTTTAAGTGAAGCCCTATTAAGTACATGGAGCATTGAGAGGAACATTTATTTGGCTACATCAGTAAATAAAAAACTTACTCTCATGTTTAAGCATGCAAATACCCTCTTTCTTTGCTACACTACCGTAAAACAAACAGTTCTAAAATTGTGCAACACACATGTCAACATGTGTTTAAGTCTTTATGAGCTTCCTGAAATGTGAACACACCTGTTACAGAAGCAGAAGAAAATTTGGAAGTGGTCACTGTAATGTTGAGTTGTGAAGATGTGACTGATGAAACCGTGGTTGATACTATTGTCTTGCTGGTTTTGCTGGACTGAGTAGTAGAGGGGGCAGATGTAGTGCTGTTGGTGGGCTGAGTGGCATTGGTGAGCTGAGTGGTTGTTGGGAGGGTACCTGTAAAATTTGTATGGCAAAGTGACACCACACAGAAAAATACAATACATAATTATACAAAAAATACAAAAAATACAAAAATGCACAAGACATAAGGTGTAATTTGTTTGAATTGACTCATAGAATATAACAGTTTTTCATAACATGGCAATTTCTTAGTAATGCAGATCAAAAGATTCTTGTAAATTAGCCTAGGTGTTTTTTTCCCTTACAGAAATAAAATTTCCAAGTATTCTCCTAGAATGGCACATTACATTTATACCCAAACAGAAAGAGAGAGCAGCAATGAATTTATCAATACATGGATATCCAGGCTTGACTACAAATTCTTCCCCTCTGCATTTCCTTTCGAAAGACCTAACTTCTGATTTCTAGGGCTCAAGGTCAGGAACGGTTCTAAGAAAAGATTGTAAAGAAAAACTGCATAATATCTGATACCTTTTTTTTAATCAGTTATCACTAAACAAAAGTTTATCACTTTTTACAAGTGTTAGGTTTTTTGGATAACTTTATTGAGTTCCACAGAATTACCCCTAACTTAAAATATGTTAAAATGACAAACACTCTGTATCAAGAATAATTGACCATGAAGCATGCAGCTTTTCAGATAACTAATCTGTTCTGATAAGAACAGATTTTGCAGGTAAACTTCCTCTCCCTCCAACAAAATTCTAGTCATGATTTCATCTTGAATTTACTTTTGAACAAAACACTGACTTTACCAAGGCTGCACAGATATTAAACAACTTAGGCAGAATTTTGTGATCAAACTCTGTCCCATTGGAACAGAACAGGGGTTCAAACTGAGCATACTATTTCATATATATATATATATATATATATATATATTTTTATTATTAAAAAAAGGTCTGTGAAGCACAAATTCTGATCTGAGCTTAGGAGAGAGCTTTAGCACATGAAGAAGTTAAGTAGATACTTAACATATTCCTGAAGAGAACAAAGAGCTTTATGTGAGTTTCTGGAAGACTGGTATTTGTTGAGATTCATATTTACAGAATAGTTAATTTATTTTCTGTCTTTCTGTATGCATTTATGAAGACACAGAAGAACATCACCCTCAATAAACGGATGTTAAACTTAAGGTTCAAAAGGCCTTCCACACACGGTGGAAGCTCAACTGAAGCAAAGCTGCTAACTTGTATCATTTGTTTAGTAGTAGACTATCTTGCCAAGATTAAAACAAAGAATGTAATCCTGTTTCAAAAGTCTGGTTGACACCAAATGTTTCTAACTTTTATTCTGCTTTTACCTAACATTTCTCCTTCCCTCCTCACTTAAAGAAATAATGAACTGTTCAGCATAAGAATATCGTAAGATAAAATCCAAGAGTACCAATATACAAGATTGATATTTTTAACAAAATCCAAAAAACCTTAATAAAAGGCAACCAGCTAGAATGACCTTAAGAATAATTAACTGTTTCTAACTGTTTTTCCAAGAATGAATTAACAAGACTCATAAGCATGTTATGTAACTAAAATTTCTCTAAGCAGACAATATGAGTCAAATAGCTTTTACATATGGAGAAATTTTAGGGGAAAAAGCTCCCTTTGCAGCTGTGTACTTCTGCATTATTTCTATAACCTCACAGAATATGGATTAATTTTTAGACACCACAAAGGCTTTTCATTTGTGGATTAGATTTTTACTTCACATCATTCAAATGTCCAATTATAGCCATGTTTTCTTGAAATTGTGTAAACTAGAACAAATAAAGAAAAACTAGCTTCATCAGTAAACCTGATATACAATTTCTGCTTTTTTTGTACAGTATCTAAAACGCTTCTATAGAATGATCTTCCTAAAAGCATGGTTTAAAATGTGAGAAGCCATACACAGAATGATGTCTTTGCTAAGATTTAAGAATCACTGTTTCCAGTACAGATATGAACATCAAAAAACATAAATAACAATAAGACAATGTAAGCCATCAGAAAGGAACTGGTAGAAACCACAGTTTTCTGAGACATTTAACATTAGAACTACTGAAAAAAAGCCATTAGAGTCCCCTTAGTAAGCATTATTTATCTCCCCGTTCGTTAATGCTATCATTGTATTTTGACATAACCCTAGGAAACGCTCTGAAAGAAACATTCATTGAGATGGAACAGTTGGAGTACTACAGTCATGTGCTTACCTTGTTACAATTAGGAAATTCAGTTCCTCTATGAAGCATGTGTAAAACACATCACATAAAATTCAGGGCACATTTTAATACTGACAGGCAAACTCCTCAAAGGCACAATTATTTATAAATATCAAATGACTCCTCATTGTAGGAAACAGGTAAGATATGGATGTCAATATGCAAACCATCTACAATTATATGAGACGAAATCACACATCAGTGGTAACGACATTTTTTATATTAAAGATACCAACAGGAAAAAAAAGATAGATTTGAATTCAAGTGACAATTAACCATAGGCTTTTTAGAAGCCATAATTTCTAAGTGTCAGACTGGCTCATGTTTCTAAGCAATATAACAGCTAATGGTTCCAGGTGTAATGTTAATGAGTGATATTACACAAAGTGGTACTTACGCCATGAGCATTAAACCACTATAGAGAAAACTGAGTCAAAGCAAAAAATATCCAAGCTGCTAGCATAAAGAGTTTCAGCACAATTGCATGTTACTTTTTCCCTGTCTTTCCTACTACTGGCCCTTTTTTCTTATGTTATCAAGATTTACAGCACTTGGTGATGTAACATTTATTAAAAGTAAAGGCCGGTTACTCTTCTACAGGCTTATCTTCTGCAATGTACTTAGCACCAAACATTTCAAAACATCAGTGGGAGGCATTAAGAGGCATCTGGGGAATTAGGGAAGCTGACATGAGTCAGGCACCAATCTGTTCTTCTGTGTCTTTGAAAAATCTTACCCATAGTATTCTACCAGACTCGAGATGAAAGAACATTTGCTATCAACATCTGTCCTTTTGTCTTTTACTTCCCTAATTATTTTTCCCCAAGGCGGCCAGCTGGGCTTCATCGAACATCATGCTAAACAAACCCAGACTGCCAGAGTTAATTTTTATTATTTAAAAAGGATACATGCCAGTAACAGTTCAGATTTATGATGTTTCATTAAAAAAAGAAAAAAAAAGACAGTTATTCTACTTTCCATTCTACCTGTGTTTAAAGATTAAATAGTTATGCTATATCCTATCAATCAAACTATATATATAGCATAAAGTTAATAGGAATTATTAGAGCCATGCAATATTCCATTATGTTCTAACTCATCAAGGAAGAGCACAACTAACAACTCAAACCGCATACACAATTATAAGCACCATGCTAACATACAAAATAATTATTATTGGATGTTCTTCCTAAAATAAATAAATCTTCTCCTTTTGATGGAAAAGCATTTTCCTACAAAATAGCAGACACAGTTTTACTTCTGCCATGAAAAGCTTTCTCCTTCCCCCAAAAAGAAAAGACTTTAAGCAGAATTAAGTACATAAATCCAGTAGTCTTTATTCTGAAGAGGGTCAAGATATGATCAAAATGGTTGTCTTAAAATCTATAAGGTTTCTAATTAAAAAAAAAAAAAGAAAGGATGTGAATCGAACTGTGTGAGGTAAGGCATATCATTTTCTGTTAGGCTGGTACAGTGCCTAATAGTAAAGGGCTCAGGCATATTTTTACTATTTTTACTCTTATTATCTAGAAAGAGTGAAGCTCAGACCTCTGCAATAAACTTAAGACTCACAAACTATTTGAAGGGTAGATACAACACTTGTGTTTAACAATGGCTTTAAACATGGGGAAGGCCCTAAGGCAACAAGAGGATTACAAAAATCTCACCTCTGCACTCTACCAGTTAGACATGCCTAAACTGGTGTAGTGCACACAATAGAACAAAAAACTGCACAATTCCTTGCTTTCCAGAGGTCTTTGGTGAGATTTTTTCTTTTTTTAAATAACCAATATTTTACTCTTAAATGAATCACAAGCAAACCAGGATAGCTCAGAGGCTATCAGGAGGTTACAGAGACACACAGTGAGAGGTGCTGGAAATGTAATGACATAGGTGGGACCTTATGATCAGTATAAAACTCCACAAATATGCAGAGTATCTTTGGATAGGCACAATATTCTTGCTCTCTTTTTATATGGCTCCTAGTACAAAGGGAACCCAATTCATGCATGGAACCAGCTTTCCTTCTCTTCCTCTCTCAGATACAACCATTTATCTGTGCATCACACTGGACAACTGCATGACATTAATCCTTATCCAGTCTTTACTAATGTGGTAAAATATGCTTTTGCAAGCTCTTTCACAAAACCAGTTTCTCAGTTTCCTTTTTTAATAATCTCACACTGACACAGCCAAAGGCTGGAACACTGCAAATTCAAGTGGAAGAACTGTTTGTGTGTCAGATTAAAAATCTGCTTTCAAACTCTATTATTTGATCTAATAAAGCTACTGCTTCTTTCTACAAAAATGTGTTTTGTAAACATGTTATTTATGCTGGAGCATCAGAACTGCAACAGTGCTGCCTTAGGAAATCATTTATACTCAAAATTCTTTTGTCAAGGTGTGAAAGAAAAACGGTAGTGTCAGAACAATGCAAAAAAAATTGACAGACTGACCTAGCTCTGCTGTTAATGTCTTGCTTGAATTCCAACATTTTGTGCTAGGAGCTATATAAAGACAGCTATATTCTATGGTATAAGGTGCTGTGAATAGCAGGAAACAGATATGCCCTATTTGCACAACTACCTATTCAATTTTACTCCATGAAAATGCAAAAGGTTTGCTTAAAGACCAAGAATGAACATTAAAAAAGACCCACTTCCTTCAATTCTTCCTTGAAGTTTTATTTTCCAATTCCTGTCTTTTTATGCACTGCAAATGGCATGGCTTCTACCTAAACTTGAAAAATAGTACAATTTCATTTTTAAGTTATTTTACATGTTGCCTTCCAGTCTCCTAAAATGGTAATGCTTCTCTCAAATACCCATTTTTGATCCATATTTCCTTAGAATTTGCTATGATTTGGGATAGTTTTGGAACCAGCTTCTACGTTCATAGTAGTGGAAAGATGAACAGACACGTACCTGCTATTGATGTTGCTGTAGATTGTGTGGTTGAGGCAACAGTGAGACTGGATGAACAATTAGTCCCTTGAAGGACAAAAAGAAAACATGGAAAGAATTACTCATTATCATTTTTAACATACTATAATTGAAGCACAATATTCTCCTCAGGATATCCATGTGTGCAAGCCACAAGTGAGAATGGTGCAGAGAGCACACCGGCCCAAAGCAGATGGTTTTATCCCTCTGCAAAATGTTTCCAGATTTCAGTGCAGCAGGAACATGGTTACACTGTATGCACAGTGCTATCCAAATGGTCTGCATCTGAATTTTTCACATCTCCTTCTCTTTGCTCTCTTCAGCTTTCAGTTGCTGCACCAGCCAGATTCTCATCGACATTCTTGACCTGCTTATGCACTGTGGATTTTTTCTAGTTTTTCTCTATTTCAGTTTCGTTTCCTGCTCCTCGTTTTTTCCCATTTGCCACACCTTTGTTACAGACTGGGCTCATACTAGGAACATATCACAGTCATGTGAAGTAGGGATGGGCTGATACCCTGTGTAGCCCCTTCCTGTGGGCTTATGCTGTCTCTACACAAAAAGGCTCTATGAATGTACCTATTTCAAAAGACATTTTTAATATAAACTGGGTTTCAGTCAACTGTTTTGTCCTTCCCTCCTTTCTTTCACTTCTGCTTTTCCAGTTCTGTTTTTCCCTCCCTTCTCATGTTACTCCTAGGTTCTCAGGCCACTTCCCACCCTCACTTCTGCCCTCCTCACTGTATCCCTCTCTGGCATTTCTTACACCTTAATGGTCTGTTCCTCCCTGCACAGATCTGCTGGCCTGTTCCATAACTCCTATTCTTGACAGTGCCACTGCTCACATTCCCGTCTCCAGTTCTGGCCTGCTGCCTATGCCCATACTGCAATTACTCTTTTCTCTGAAGTCACTTGTCTCTCATGGCATCCTCCCCCATTGCCAGTGCTACGTACCTAGCAGTAGCAGCTCTACAGCTTTTCATCGTGGCTGGAAAGCAAAGTGCATAACCTCTGAGACGAGAGGAATACCACCACAATCACAAAGCAGGCATGTCTCCTTTGAACAGATCTACTGTTCTTAACACTAAAAAAAAGTCTGTTTTAACAAAGTTTTGTCAACCCTCTTTGAAATTACATGCATGCTATCAGCAAGCTCATGTTTAACAACAAATGCAACAAACTCGCAGTTTTGTACCACCTACCAAAGTGGGGGGAGTGGGGGGGAGAAGAATGCGGAGAATGACTTCATTGCTTTTTCTTACGCAGAGCCAACTAGCCCCACCATTGAGTATTGTACACAACCCTTATACTGAGATACCTGGGATATTAAGTTGCAGATTAAAATGACTTTCAGAAACAGTCTATAATTGCACAATAAAGGCCAAATTCTTTTCTTAGCTATACTGACTTTTACACCAACATAAGGCATGGATGTGCCTGGGGCTGAACCTTTCCCACACTGGCCCAATACTGTAACCAGAACACAGCTCTGGGTTTTCCCCAAGTTCCAAATACTTATTTCTGTGACCTTGAGAACGCATCTGGATGCAGACTGCATGCTCATGCAGGAGTAGTGAAGCCACGTGGACTGCTAGGAACTTAGGTGCGAGTCAGTGATGCAATCAGCACAGGTACAGAGTGAGTCAATGAGCAGAGTATTGGATATACATCCCACTTGTTCATCAACAGCAAACGAGAGGAGCGAAGAAGTATGGAGGAAAAAAAATGACTCAAAAACGTGCTCTTCGCATGGATGGCTTAAATACCACACATTGTTAAGGCTTTGAAGCTTAAGGTAGTCAAAATTTTCTCTCATGCTATGAAATAACCTGTACTGTATCAATGAACGCAGATATTGTGGACCTGGAATCCATTTTCACATTAAAAATCAATTGAACAAGTGCCTTGGGTTCTTCTCAACAACACTGAAGCCAACAGTCTAGCAGACTTCTTGAGCTGGTGTTTTTCTTTGTAATTTAAATTGATGTTTGCAGATATTTCTGGTTCTACATATACCCTTTCCCCATTTTATTTTTTTTCTCATTCTGGCAAAGCAGTAATATCCTGTTGCTCAGGGTACCTAAGGGTAGTGAGGATCAAGTTGCTTTCCACTGTTCATCAGTTCCTCTTCAATATGTTTAATTGGCTTGGAATAGGCATGATAATCAGAGTACCTCCCTCCTGGGCAACCAGTGTTCACAAATGAATAGGGCAAACTATTACAAGGACAGTTTAAGGCATACAAAAATAGATGTCACTTTTCTGGATGCTACTGAGTAATAGCAAGAGAAGTGTCAAGAGTATTACCTTGAACATTATTGTTTGGCTCCTCATGACAGAGGTCAGTACTTCTGGAGTTGTCTGCATTTTCAGAATCCTGTCCAACTGGAAAAACATGAAGAATTAGATGTTTTAAGGTATTTTATTACTATGATGGAAAAAAATATTAGTATACCATCTGTCAGTTCCCCTGGGCTTCTAAATGACTAAACTACTGTGGACAAGAGCTAGATGTAATGACAATATAACAGCATGGTACTGTAACAGTCTGTTCTTAGCACATTAAAAACGACAGTAACTGTTGCACTACCCAATCATTAAACAAACAGGAACTCCCTCCCATCCTCAGCTTTATCTTCCTCATAATCAGTATCCCAAGTTTTCCCCCTTCTAGAGCTGATAGGAGACCTGGTCAACAAAGAAGCCAGAAGTACAAAGTCAAGCACCTTCCTTAAGTAATAACAGGATCAGCATCACCTACAGCAGAGGGAAAAGAACTTCTCATATAAATCTTTTCCCCTAAACCATATCTGTACAGCCTTTGTAGGCAGATGAGAGCTTGTTCTGCCGCTACATGGACAGCATGGTAAGATAATAAACTCCACTAAGAAGTTGTATCCCTTAGTTTGGGACTGACAGCGTGTTAACATGTCCACTGAGTGTCTGCCAGGTTAAATGAAGTGGGATAGAGAAGGATCACATCTGCCAGTGAAATACCATCAAATCCTTAAGACTATTTCTGGCAAGGCCTGATTAGTCTCTTCTCAAGCCTGGTCTACATACAAGTGGTAAGATTTAAAGATAAACCACACAGAATGCAAACTCCGGCATTCACACACATGCAAGGGGATCAGTTGTGGATTCTGCCTTTGCCAAGCACAGTCCAGTTTTGGCACTTAGGACAATATCCCATCACAGGCAAGCAAATAACATGAAATAAGTATTGCAGAAATAAGGCATTTTCTTAGTAGTTATGAAACCTCACTTAAGAAAGATGTCAGAATAGCAAGGTTTACAAATATAAACAATAAAGCATTTGTGTCTTATCCCTGTAGTATCAAGGTTGAGTGCAGTGTTGCAAGATGTATTACACTACTTAATTAGGGAATTTAGAAAAATAGACAAAAACTTCTAAATTGGTTGTATAAAAAATAGGATGGAGCACAGCTAAACTAAATTTCCCCAGGAAGGGCCAAGTCCTGCAGAAACAGATCTTCATCAGAGCCCCCTTGTCCTCTCCCCCTTGCCAGATGTTCCTACCTTTCCTTTGCACTTGGATTGGAGTTGGTCCACTTAGTGATTTGATTCAGGATGAAAAGAGAACAGAGAACTAATGTTATCAAAAAAATCCCCAAATATATAATATTTTTTACTAGCTCAGCCAGCTGGGAACAGGCTCCCTGCAGGATTGGATGAAGGCAAGAGAGGGCGAAACAACCAGAGGTGGAAGGGAAGGCAGGACTGCATTAGTCCCTGTTCAGATCAGCAAGGACTGCTAACGAACCATACCTTGAAAGAGATCATGGACCTGATCTAGCTTAAAAGATACAACACGCAAATATATCTTAATAAGGGGTACTGCATAAGCATATGCCACAGTGGAACATGTGGCACTGAAACTGACAGCTGAGAAAAATCTTAAGATGACACTATCTCCAAACTATTCTGTAGCCTCAAAAAGTGGTTTTGGAATCCAAGATGTGTATATCACTCCAGGAATAGCAGGAGACTTTAGCCAGGGAGACAGGAAGGACATTCTGGGTTAAGTCAAAGGGAAAAGAACCACGCCCTTCTCTGCGCCAATGGCTCTAAACAGCTGAAGCTCTGGCTGAAGACAACAGATTGCATGGTACAACTGGTCCACAGCAAAGCTGTGAGGGCTTTTGGCCTTTACCAGAGAAAGGAAGTGCAAGGATTAGAAGGCTTGACTGACCCAAGTCAGTCCCATGCGTATGCTAGAGCATGTGAAGGAAGTGAGGAAGAAAGCTGGCAGATGACTGCAACATGGAGGGCTCTGAGCACGAGCAGAGACAAAGCTCTTCGGGGCCCAGGAGTAGCCACAAAGCTGGGCCTTGAAATCTTGAGTAGAGAAACTCTGTGGTGTTGCTTGCTCCCACCATGATCCAGAAGAAAAAAAAATAAGTCTCTGCATTCACTTTTCATGGTGAAACAGAACTGAACAAAGGAAATCTCCAGGTTAAAACAATGCACCAAATCCCCAAACACTTAAAAAGGACAGGGAGGGGATAAACAACATTTGTCAGACAGCTTGATGTTTTACTTTGTTAATGCCAGGTGCAGATGCAGCTAAAAACAGAACTGCTTGTGGTCAGCTGGGGCGTATCTGAAGGTGAGTGTGCTTCCTGCAGAACGGTTCAGCGCTGTTGTCATGATGAACACCCACATGGCCCATCCGTGGGTTTGCTGTACTAGTGCATAAACGGTCATGAGCTTGAGACAACCTAATTTGAATCCATCACTGCTAATTTGGATAAACAAACTTTCAGAAGGGCAAAATCAGTCCAGTTCTTCCAGCTTTATATGTAAAGAGCCCAGAAATCATTCCCAGAAATCATTTCACAAGTGGCATTCAGATGTAGGAAGTGAAGATTTATGCTTGTGTTAAACAGATGCAAGGCAAATGAGATACAGATAGCTCTGATACTTGTTGAAAATGAACAGGACAAAATCTTAAATGGACTTAATTTTACCAGATCCTGCAAGAATCAACACACTGGATAACACCCATGAACCTTCAAAGTTAGAAATACGTGCTCTCCAGCTCACGCATGTACCAAATTGCTGTCCTCCAGATCAGGACAGGGAGAAGAGCCACACGCTAATGAGTTACTTGCACTATTCATTCAATTCCTAGCATGCAACAAAAGTCAATCTGCCCACTCCTGCATTCACCATTAAGATAAACACATTTGTAAGGATTTGCAGCAGGCTTTATGTCTAGTCTAACTAAACATAGTGCTACAGAGAGGTGTTGGTATATAAATTCACATTTTTCCAAAGCACAATTTTATACATTCATTTTGCTGACATTTCAAAATTCACATATTAAATTCTGATAACCTTCTCAAGTTTGATGCAGAGTAGGTAAGTAGATGAGTTTCATCCCAAAGTCATTCTGTTTCTGTTGGTTCAAAAAAAAAAAAAGTACAAAAAGTACAGAGACCCTGAGCACACAGCGCATCAGAGATCTCTCTGACTTGCACAGTAACCTCTATGCAATGCAAATGAGTAAAGGATGGGGCTGGAATGGTTAAACCAGAGAATTTAAAAGTGGATGAAACCCAAATTCTGGAGATTAAAACAAAAGCAACCCCCTGACCCCAAATCTGTTATAATATTAGCTAGATGATTTTTGCAAACTGTAAATTCAAGATCCTGCCATCTAGAAACCCTGTATTTCTTTGCCTTTTGACTTAACAAAGATTTTTGTTATCTATTTTTAAAGTGGCATTCTTGACTTGCCAAGAAGGTTATTGCTTTAGCCTATTACAGAGGTCAGGCAAAATCATCTTAGCAGCTCTTCACACAGGTCTCCATGGCTTAACATTGTGAAACCTACCTCACAGTCTTACAGAGGAAAACATGTACATAATTACACAGAAGTTGACAGAAACAACATGGACCAAAGTAATCGATTCTCAACCCTGGTCAGTTTGAGACTCAGAACAACTATGCCTTTTGCTGTCACACAAGAATCTAAGAGAAGCAAGGATATACACTGAAATCAAAATGCCATGTCTGTTTCTAGGTCTGGGCGAGTGGTCTGGAGGCTGATACTGCTGCTCATTTTTACTATTGCAAGTCACTTTGGTATATGCAAGTAACTTTGTATACAGGCAAGCTCTTGGAAGATGTTGCCAGACATCTTTGCTGAGCAGAGTAGGATGGGGGGCAGTGATTCTCCTTCCTCTCTCAGATGTCATGAAGACAGCTGGATTTTACACAGTGGCAGGAAGGATTTTTTGTAAACCATAATATTTTGGTAATGTTTCTTCCACTGACTGATTTGACACATATAAATAAACCTAGTAGCAGAGGAAAAGAACAGGATTATATTGAAATAACCAGTCTGCCTCAAAATTTTAATCAGAGTGAGGACAAATCTACTGCCACTCTCACTTTTTGCAATTCATAGTATTTGATGCATTTCACACTTTCTCCTGTAGTGTTAATTAGTGAATCACTAACTCATGCCGAAACTAATATAAACCTCAGCAGTGGTTTCTGGAAGTTTCCGAATAAGTGGGCAGACACAAAGATGCAAACAATTATATAAAAAAAAAAGTTAGAATACAAAAAGCAAAAATCAGAACATACAATATAAATGCTACTCGATGACTAATTGAAAATTCAAGCTTAAGTGAATGATGCACTTTTACTGCAGTCTGAAGTCTGTATTTCAACATACTGTATTAAGGAGCCCGATCTAAAACAAGCACATGAGAGCCTAACCCAAATGTTAAGATTCCACAGCAGCCTTTATTTAATCAAGTGCACCCATCTATAGTGAAAAATAGCTACTTCTAGGGGGCAACCTGTCTCATCCTAAAGTAGGCAGTTAAATAGATACACTGACCTCAGCCTTAAAAGGTCACAATTCAACACATTATAAAGGGAGTCTCGACAACAAGTTCACATACAGATGACTACACCGGATTGCCTAAAGTTAGATGCAATTAATCCTGTCCCAGGAGTCTTTCCATTGCCTTTGGATCAGGCTCTCTGATTATTTTCCTACACTGTAAGTCAGTGCAGCTTACTATAGCACTTACTGCACCCTGAGCAAAACCAGAACACGTTATCAGGAAGCAGCATTATAAAGACAAATCAGGCCAATTTTGCATCAAAAGAAATGGCAGTATTTTGTTGTAAAATGGAGGTTATAATATACTAACAGAGCAGGCTACGGATAAGTTCCTACCCCCAAAAAGTTTTTTTTTTTTTTTTAATACAGGTAAATTGTAAAGCTGTTTACATTCCTCACTTTCCTTTTTTATATCAATTTATATTGTAGCTTCACCAAACTAAACAACGACAGCATATTAACATTGCTGGCTTGCCTGATATTTCTCTGCATTTTTTATGTCAAGTTAATTTTGGTATCTATCTTTGGGCTTCTTTACGAAGGAAAATTGTGAAACAGCGCGTGGGGCATTTCACTCTTCAGAACAGGCAGTTCTGGCAGCTCAGGCTTTTACGCCTCTCCTTTTGCACAAGAGCATTTTGATGATTATCAGCAGGATCTGGCCTTCCACTGCTTGAGTTAAAGCGCAAGAAAACCGTGCGTCTGCTCGCATCAGTCATTGGAAAGGAGGCGTCGGGGTAAGTACCTGACAGACGCACGACCAAACACGAGATCCGTCCTAACAGCAAAGCCACAACCTCAAAGCGTCTGAGAACTGCCTGCCCCAGTTATGGCCCGCCACGGAGAAGAGGGTCAAGCAAGGGTTTCCTTCCAGCCTGGCTCTGCGCAGCAGGGCAGGCCCTCTCCTGCCAGGTGTCGCGCGCCCGCCGCCAAGGATCCTCGCTCCCGCTTGGTGCGCTGGGGGCACGAAGCGACACAACCGGCGGGGGGTTTGCGCCTCCTTACCTTACATGCCAACTTTCATCCCCACCAGAAAAATGCTCCTTGGTAATTTTTTTGGATTGACTGCTTTTATTTTAAAAACGCCCTGAACGTTAAGCCTCACACCTCCTGTTTTTGTTAGGGGTCTGCTCTAGAGAAACTGGCCATGTCAGCTCTGCAGTCTTGCACCTCGTTTGAAAGGGTGGGAAGAAAAAACCAACAACGCAGAACAACCAACCCACCCACCAAACTTTCTCCCAGCCGCTCCGGACACCCGAGCCCCGGGGACGTTAACGAAGCTGCACGGACGCAGCCCCGGCTCCCGCCGCGGGGGACGTAACGCGCGAAGCCCCCGACCGCGTCTGCAGCCCGGCCAGGCTGCGGCGGCCGGGGGGCTGCGGCGGCGGCCGGGGGGCTGCGGCGGCGGCCGGGGGCAGCGGCGCCGCCCGCCCCCGCGGCTCCTTCCCCCCGCGGCCGGTACTCACAGAAGACGATGGCGTCGAGCAGCACCACGGCGCCGAACAGCACCGCTGCCGCCCGCACCGCGTCGGCGAAGAGACTCATGGCGGCAGCGCGGGCAGCGGGGCCGGCGGGGCGCTCGGGCCGGGCGCGCGGCCGCGGGGGGCGGGGCCGCCGCGGCACGCGAGGCGCTGCCTGCGTGGGCGGGGCGGGGCGGGGCTGCCGGCCAGCACCGCCCCTGGCGCGAGGCCGGGGCGGCCCCGCCCGGCCCGTGGGAGCCCCCTAGCAGCCTGCGCGGCGGCCGCGCGCCCCGCCGCCCCCTCCCACTCAGGCGCCTGCCCCAACCGCCGTCAGCCGCGCGGGCCCAGCCCGCCGCCCAGGTGGGGAGGCAGCGAAATGCGGTAGTTAAAAAAAAAAAAAAAAAAAAAAAAAAGGCCGTGCGGGCGAAGGGAGGCTTGACACTGCTCCGCGCAGAGGCTGTGTAGCCTCACGGCGATTCCCGAGTGGTCCAGGTAGAGTCTCTCAGGGATCATAAGGCAACTCGGTTTTTTTGGCATAGAAGTGTCCTGTAGCAGTGGGTTACACTGAGTTGTGCTTCAGAAAAGCCATGGGTACAGGGAAGATACGGCAGGTGTATGAAAGGATGGTTTCAGCATAGTTATCTGTGAGGCTTCTGCTCCTGATACCTGTTTGTGTGATGTTTTTGTCTGTCCCAACCATAGCTGTTGAGCCTGTTGGCCAGTTTCGGCTAAACTGTGGGAGTAGCAGAGGTCTCCAATGAGATATTTGAGTTACAGGTTTTGGGGAAAACAGATGGCTGAGTAAAGACACACAAATTTGTAGGAAACCAGGCCTGTTAATACCATTGTTCACTGAAAACCTTGCTTTTTCTCATGCTCCTAAGAGGGGCAAAGGGATTTTACATCTGCTGATGTGAGAGTCCTGGATCTTGCAAATAAGCCGCTCGCAGGAGCCAGGGCTCACCCTGCCAAAGCTTGCTGTAGGACTGGGGCCTCAGTTACCTGCTATGCGGGGGGTCTGTCTCTGTGTATTAGTTTTACAATAGCCTGCGTGGTAAAAAGGTGACAGGACAGCAAAGTATTATAGTGTCTACACAGAGAGAATATAAGCCTGAAGAGATAGTAAGTGGAAGGAATTATTTGCTTTCACAATATGTACAAAGAGATGATGCTGGAATAGCAATTACGTGTGGATGCATGCATCACTGGAAACAGGTTAAGTGCTAGGAGTATTGAATACTAACAAAGAAGACAAAACCGCATGCAAACATCTCATACTTTTTAACATAAACCAATTTTCTAAATACCATTTTAAAATCTTCTAGAGCCTCAACAGTGAGGAGTACATTTATTCTCCTTGTTAATAACATTGATCTGAATAATCTGTTTATCAATATTCTCTTTTTGACAAGGGCTTACTGTGTCCCTCATAAGATTATGACTGAGGTTGTAACTGTCATACTGTTCACTCTCCATTTAAAATGATACTGATAATTATGTAATCTCTGGTTGTGCTTGCTGTGTGCGTGGTATGCTGTTAAGTAACCAGAATTAAAGACAGAAGTATTTTGAAATTTCCCTGTGCATTTGGGAAAGTTTTATATATCATTAACAGTGAAATCAGCTACAAAGCTTGTAGGGAAATGTGTAAGTCATGAGGTAACAATGTCCTCCTTCAGCTCTGGCACAGTTCCAGCAAATGTCAGGCTTATAACAGACTGGAAGCAGTTTGTTTTGGGAATAACCTAATTATCTCTACTTGTCTGTCTGTGGGAAAAGAGTGGTTAAAATATGTGGGGCAAAGAAAAGTCCTAGACTTGTGAAACAGAGTTAGAGTAGAGGTAGGTAGGTAGGTAACTCCAGGAGAAGAGTGATGAGTTAGCAGAAACTGAGGTGTGTGGAAAAATAGTATGGGCCTTTTACTAAGGTGTTGGAAAGTTTTGCATTTATTGCTTTTGCATTATCATGTTCCATTTGGTATTTGTTGCTCTGTGGAAGTGTATTTTTGACAGTATTTCTGGGGTGGCTGGGAGTTGTTCATATGCTGATGAAAAGGTGACATTCTGGGAATATTTAGTGAAAGTTATGCTCTCCTTTTGGTACATGGTATAATTAATGATTTCCCATATAGATTTCTGCGTAAAAATAGGATTGGTGAGGATATTTTTATGTTTTCCTAAATTTATATGTGGTAATCAGTGTCAGGAAGCAGCAAGAGCAGGATTACCCCACAGGGAGGACAAGCCAGAGCTGAGGATGACTGTAGCTCAGGCAGGAGCAGCATCCTCACTGACCAGGGTGCAGTCCCACAGGACCTGAACAGAGTCAGAGTGGTGACAGTGACAGGGTCCACCAGCAGTCTCAGACAAAGCAAGGTGATGAGTCTGATCCAGTGTCCATCCAGGACACTGTCCAGTTGGGAACAGCAGGAGATGGGTTGGAAACAAGACTATGACAAGATTGATCCAACAGGCAGGACTGGAGACAAGGCTACCCACGTTATAGTTCTGGAGTCCATCCACGAAAACCAGTGACTAAGCCAGGGCAGGGGGAGACAGGGCTGGGCACAGGCACACCTACGATGTGGCTCTGGCAAGGACTGAAGGTCCAGGCCTGGGCTGAAATGGAGCTCCTGGATCAGTGAGTGGATGGAGATGCCAGGTGAGGCTGGTCAGGACAATTAAGGCCTGTTAGTGCACTCACAGTACTGACATTTAGGCAGCTCATTCAAAGATATAGACTGACCTCTTAGAGGAATGTCCTTGACTGGTGAAGATTGTCTCTATGTTGGTGAGATAGATGTATGTCTGCTAGCACATCTGTATAAGCATTACAAATAAAAATCCCCAAACTGAATCATCAAAATCCATGGATCTTACACGTGTGCATCTCAGATCCACATTGTCCATGAAACATGAAAATGACTTTGTGGAGATGGTGTAGGTGAAGCCAAACAGCAACTACAGAGCAGAGCTAACTCACAAAGACAATCGATAGAGGACAGAAACACCCAGCTGGAACAAGGAGAATGACCTACAGCATAGCTTCAAAGACAAACCTGGGAAGTAGTTCACTGAATGTCAACTCCACTGAATATTTACTCAGTAAAAGTTTTATGACCATTACAGTTTTCCCTACATCCTGTCAACTATTAAACCATTGCTGTTCCACAGGCATTCACTTCTCTAGGCCTGTCGTTTCTCCCAGTTGACATACTTTGTTAACCAACTTCCTCTCTTAAGACGTCTGAGTAATTTTAATTTAGGTTATACTCAGAACAGTCATTCCCAGCCTATGCTTAGCTTGATGTCTGCTGTGTCTAGATCAGACTTGTGAAAGGTTTTGTATTCCTCTCCCCCACAATATCTTATTCCAAATATAATAGATGACGCCTAGCTTTACAAATCTTGCTGCTTCTATATCCTTAGATATCAGAGTTACAGCAACCCTACTAGCTAAGCAAAGTGTTTCTGTTCAGGAACATGCAACCTGTTCTGCTGAAATACTGCCTAAAATAAGTTTAGTTCATGCTTCCTGGCACTGCAAGATTAACACTTAAGCTCTATAGAAATCTGCCCTTAAGTTAGATAGGAACCAAGGTGGACCAAAATGGCAACCCATTTAGTCAGTGTTAGCATATCTGCATTCATTTGGGTTTCTTCGTTTATATTTTTTAAAGCAAGAATAAGGAAGCAATTTCTTAATTGCATTGGCACTAACAGGCTTAGCCAGATTTTGCTGAGCAGTTGTTCCCACATGAAGCACAATGGCATCTTCTTGAGCTTTGTATTGGCCCCAGATGAACAAGCTGTGATGAAAAGCAGCCATAATTTAAGTATTTCAGTCAGAAAGATCAGTGGACATCATTGTTTGAAAAGCCTTATTTCTATGAACTTTCTATTTCTGGGTAGCCTTGGGTTTTCCAATCTATACACCACATTTTCAATTGCTGTAAAATGCCCTTTGTAGGTGTGAGCCCCTCGGTGACTTTATATTTTGCAAACTTTGTGATGCTAGGTCATATATGAAATTCTGTACTAAAACCACATATTGTTATATCTCACTGGATGTGCCTGGGGCTTAATTTTGCATGCAGGTTAGACATGGAATACTGTATGAATACTGTAATTGTCCAGAGTTTTGAAGGAAGTCCCAGTGAGAAATGCCAGAATCACATTCCTGGTGCATAGACCCTTTCCACCAGGGACTGGAACAGCATGGAACCTTCTACGGAGGGTGCTCAGGAGTCCTGATTACATATCGACAGGTAATTCAGGCACCATACCTGTTTTAGTCCTGAGCCACTTTTACCTGTTGTTTTGCACTCTGATGGGAAAGAAATTGACTGCAACAGCTGGCTTCTTTCATATAATGTGCTGATTATCAGAAGGAAAAAAACGTCCAGTCGTCATTGGCCTGATTTGAACAGGTTATTTAATGGTAAAAATACAATGCTTTCCTCTGTTATAGCTGTTTTCCCACAAGGATCAAAGCTCTTTATGAAAATCAAGTGTAATGTCTGTTCTACTGTTGACTAAGGCTGACCCCAGCTGGCTTCTGAGATCTTATTCAGACTTGGATATAGGTATGTGTCCATATAGATAGAATGAGAAGATGCTCCTGGCAAGAGATATTAACACAGCTCTCAGTACTGGAGAAAAATCTGGCAATTACAGAATGTGCTCTGAGATGAGTGTGGAAATATAGTTTCTTAAAAGATGAAAATCCATATTTTCATGCATTCATGCCAATATCTTTGCACTGGAGGAATGAATTTCACACTTATTCAAATACATCAGCAGGGTACTTGGCACTAGTGGTTGAGATAATTTACTGTAGTTCATGGCATTCTTTAATAGAAGAAACTAGAAGTTTTGTGTTTATGAACTTTCCTGTTAGTCAAAACAGAAATTGGTAATAATTGACTCATTTGTAAAAAATAAATAAACATAGTTCTAGAAAATAAGCACCTTTTTTGCCTATTTAGCCAGAAGCCACACAGTTAGTAAAAAACAAAACAAAACAAAAAGAACTATGTATGTGTTGTAAGAAGAGCAGGCTTTTAAAATTGAATGTCTAAAATTCAGTCTGAGTCTTGGAGCCTTATTTTAGGGTGCTTTCTATTAAAAAGTGTGAGGAAAAATATGAAGCATCTTATCCAGAAATACTAAATGCCTTAAGCGTCCTTAACTCTCTTTAAGCTGAAGCAGAAGACTAAATGAACAATCTCAAAATCAGTCAAAGTTTCTTTTTGGTGACTGGAATAGGTTTCACAATTTCAAAAGTTTTAGTGAGTCATTGTTTCCTGCTCATGTGAGAATAGATCTATGTGGTAGTTTTCCTTTTTCTCTGAAATAGAGCTGTTTATAGTACGTTAGTCTTTTGGAAAAGTGAGAATGATAGGGAATATGATGTATTTGATTGTAGTGAGTATGTCTGAATACATCAAAAAAATTCCATGCAAATACTTTAAAATACAGAATAAAAAGTTCAGGAAGTATTGCTTTTATTATCAGTAGGATGGGCTAAATCTTACTCTAT
This sequence comes from Apteryx mantelli, assembly GCF_036417845.1. Lineage (NCBI taxonomy): Eukaryota > Metazoa > Chordata > Aves > Apterygiformes > Apterygidae > Apteryx > Apteryx mantelli. The sequence goes on from NC_089978.1 coordinate 16,792,317, forward strand.
GTCATCTGGATTAAATCCAGGATGACTTTAAAGATGTCACTGGAGGTTTTCTGGAGTTACATAGATGTGAGTCAGGGATTAATTTGTCTTTCTCTGTTTTGTTCAGGCAATTTCTGTTTGGTATCACCACAAAATATAACTTTTCTTTTCTCAGTGTAGACTGATCTCTTGGTACATTTATCATTTGAATATACTTATGCTTCTAGATAAACTTTAAAACCGAGTATTTCCAATCATATCTTCTGAGGAATTGGCTTTATTCCCTCACAGGGAATAAGGAATTCCCTGTTATATGATATTTGACAAGGGACTAATATATGCAGATATTTTTCCTTCTAATCCTGTAATTGGAATTTTAGGCCAGAAATCTTTCTGTATTAAAAAATACTAAGGAGTTCATCATGCCTTTGGAAAGCATGTATAGAAAATTTGCATGGAAATAGAGGGCTCCCACAAATCAACTGCTTTAAATCACATTGACTTGATGCAATTTAAACAGATGCTAAGAGGCATATTTTATTAAAAGACGGACTGTACCAGGGAAGCATACAGTCAAGTGGAGTGATACTGGTAATGGTGTGTGTCCATTGCTGGAAGTGACGTGATTTCCTTGAAAACCTGTCGGTTTGTCTGTGTGTTGTTAGAGCATCATGAGACAGAGGGGCCTGTGCCCTGGTGCTGGCCGGGAAGTTTGCAGGCAGTGTTCACCCATTTGTACTTGTACTGCGGCAGGGGTCTAGCACTCGAGGACTGCATGCTTGTGCTCAAGTACTTGTTTCTCAGTCTGTTCAGGAAGTAGGAGGATCCCTTTAATCTCTTTGTTTTCCTTATGCATTCATACAGGCCAGTTATGAACAGGTTATTGTGTTGATTTTTATGAAACAGATGTTCCAGAAAGTTATGACCTGGATGAAGGGACTAAGGGCATCCTCAGCAAGTTTGCTGATGATACAAAACTGGGAGGAGTGGCCAATACACCAGAGGGCTGTGCTGCCATTCAGAGGGACCTGGACAGGCTGGAGAGGTGGGCGGAGAGGAACCTCATGAAGTTCAACAAAGGCAAGTGCAGGATCCTGCTCCTGGGGAGGAATAACTCCATGCACCAGTACAGGTTGGGGGTTGACCTGCTGGAAAGCAGCTCTGCAAAGAAGGACCTGGGGGTTCTGGAGGACAACAAGTTGACCATGAGGCAGCAATGTGCCCTTGTGGCCAAGAAGGCCAATGGTATCCTGGGGTGCATCAGGAAGAGTGTTGCCAGCAGGTTGAGGGAGGTGATCCTCTCCCTCTGCTCACCCCTGGTGAAGCCACACCTGGAGTCCTGTGTCCAGTTCTGGGCTCCCCAATACAAGAGAGACATGGAGCTACTGAAGTGAGTCCAGCAAAGGGCTACTAAGTTGATGAAGGGACTGGAGCATCTCTCATATGAGGAAAGGCTGAAAGGGCTGGGAGCGTTCAGCCTGGAGAAGACTGAGGGAGGATCTTATCAATGTGAAGTGTCTGAAGAGAGGGTGTAAAGAGGATGGAGCCAGACTCTTCTCAGTGGTGCCCAGTGATAGGACAAGAGGCAATGGGCACAAACTGAAACACAGGAAGTTCCATCTGAACATGAGGAAAAATTTTCTTACTGTGAGGGTGACAGAGCACTGGAACAGGTTGCCCAGAGAGGTTGTGAAGTCTCCTTCTTTGGAGATATTCAAAAGCCATCTGGACAGGGTGCTGGGCAACATGCTCTAGGTGACCCTGCTTGAGCAGGGGGGTTGTACTAGATGATCTCCAGAGGTCCCTTCCAGCCTCAACCATTCTTTGATTCTGTGATTCTGTGAAAGTTAAATATGATCACCATACAAAACAAAACATGAAGAGGTCTTCCTTCCAGAGACATTGACCCAACCCCATAGCAAACATGCTAAAAAATGAATGCCATCAAGGGTTTTCACTGAGTAGAAATCATGAGATTAAAAATGAAACAGGAAGTATTTTAAAATAGAAACAGAAGTGTACAGAGCACACTTTATTAAAGCATGTTGCTTTTTGTATGTTACAGAATGTATATTTTGTAAAACAATACTTGCCCTTCTGTTCCTCTGCTGAATAGTATGTTGATCGTCATGATGATTACTACTTTTTCTTTTTTTTACAATCAGGTATGGAGAAGTTGAGGAGATAGTAAATATAGTAACATTACAATGAACAATAATAAAGTAATAATAAATCATTATTACTTTGCTCAATAAAGAGAAGTGAGGCAAGCAGCTTTTGCTGGTGTTGTCAGAGTCCAAGAAGCCAGGTAGCTGCGAGTGGGTGCTCTGGGATGGCAGGCTGGCCCTGGCAGCTGGTTGCTCTCTGTTTAATACGGTGAAGTCTCCCTGCTTGCTAATCAGTCTTGGCCTGGTGAGAGCTGACTGCACAGCCCCCAGCTGCAGCAGAGGGGGAGGCAGGCAATGGATGCAGAAGGACCTGCAACGTGCCCAGCCACAGACCTGCTGGCCATGGTCCTGCCGCCTCGTGCTGCTGGCTGGGACAGCACCTGTCCTCGAGCTCAGTGGTGAAGAGCCTGAAGCTCTCCATGGCTTTCCCAAGGCATCCTAGGCATTTTTCCTAACATGCTTTTTAGATCCCAAAGTGGACCGGAGTGATGGCATAACCGAGCCGTTTATATTTTGTTCACACATCAAGCCCAGATTTCCAGCTTAACAGTTTTGGTCCTTTGCTTGTTGGTCTCATTTTTCTTGTTTACCTGACATGGCATTACTGAAGCCTGTGGATTGCTGGCCTCTTTTGCATTATCCCAGTCTCCTTGTCTCCTTTTGGTCTTCTCTCATCAGTGTTTACTGTCTGGAAAATTAAAAAATAATAATAATCTACTCTTGGGCATTTGAGTTCATAGGTGGATTATGTTTATCAGTGTCCATTTCTGAAGGTGATTCCTCCCCTTGTTAGGATACCTCCTACCATGGAGGCAGCTGACCCACTGTTTTTTATGACTGTGAGGCAACAGTTGATGTAAGCAGTTTTGGCAGAGTCAGGCTGTGAATGAGGTGTTGAAGGACAGAAACCATTCCTCGGCTCTGATGTTTCAGCGACAGTCAGAGTCCCTCCACTGCCACAGCCCTCCCTTGCTCCTGGGGACACGGGAGCATGCTGCTCTGCATCTCCCCCATGCAGCCTGCCAGGCTACCTGCCACCAGAGCCTGCACTGTAACCACACACTTTCTGGCAAAAGCCTGAATTTGGGAAACGCAATGAAATGTAAATAAGGATGGACTCCCAGTTCAAGCTGATCTGTAAGTCAGCTATTCTTGTCTCTTAATGCATCAGAACCTTCAGTAGTGGGAAACTCATTTAGTTTCATGGATATAGAAATATGTCTTTTTCCATAGAAAGGTTTATGAATATTTTTCCTCATCTTTGCTGGCTTTGCTTGATACGTGGGCACACACACTCGGGGAGTGGGTTGTCAAAGAGGGAGAACCAATTCTCCTCCCTGTTTATCCTGCTGTGCTGCTGCAACTTCTGTATTCTGAAATGTCATCGGGGCAGATGTTTTGTTTTATCTCCTTGAAACACTGTCTGTGGGAAATAGTAACTACTTAGAAGCCATTTCTCTGGAAGATATCCATGTACCTTACATCTTTACTGATATTGGAAAACATTTTATTTGGTTTATAGGAGCAGATATGCTGTACCAATAATCTAGCCAGTGCTATAGTTGGTGCTTTCTCCCAAGGCCAGCTGCCACAGGAGCTCTAGTTCTCTCTGTACTCTCTCTTTTCTGTGTTCAAGGGAGGTTGCAAGGTAAGACTGGCCATTGGGGTCAGAACCATCTAACTCAGGGTTATGTCTGCCATGGTAAATAGTGGAGCCACAGAAAAGCAGGATTAGGAACTCTAGCCCTGTAAGCACAACACAGTCACTGCTAGTAGCTGACCATCAGCTTCATACTAATTCTGCAGGGCCTTAGGACTTGTCAGGTATTGTCTGAACTTGTTTTTGCCTGCCTGGACCTTTGTTTTATTTTGCTGAGCATTAACAGGATGTTTTTCTAATGGCCAGGTGGCTATTGCCTAATTTGTTTTACCTTTGCTTATCTTTGTAAAAATGTGTGGTTTACTTTATTTTATATCGTTAGCAGTAACAAGTAGTTATTCGGTGTAGCACGAAGTATTTATAACCCTACCACAATGGTGTAGTATAGAGCAATACAGATAGGGTATGATAGCAGAAGCCCAAAAGGGGGGAACACAGAATGCAGCACAGAGGAATGCAAGCATGATAAGAAAAGGGGCAAAGGATAACACCAGACACCCCAGGCTATATGCTGCTCACCAATTGTCTGTTAAGGGAATGTACACATGGGAACTGGGCAAAACCAGTATTACAGGGTAACAAAAGAAATAAGATCAAATGTCTAACATAAATGCAATCACGATACAGAGTACTTTTTGATGTAATGTATAGTTACAGACCAATGAAGAAACATCAAGATGTGAAAGTGTGTTTGCAAAAATATAAAAATAGCCCCAGGTGGTGCCTAGGGTGAAGAGAAAGAAACCATCAGCATCAACACCGTGAGCATCCTGGCAAAGGTCTTTGACACTGCTGACTTGTAACACTACCCTCAAACTGATGCCAGCAACCTGAGGGTCCAAAGGTGCCAGGCAAGGGGGAGCACAACAGCAGGGAAAGGGGTGTGTAGTAGGAAGTGTGTGCCTAAACATCTTGACTGTGTTATTATTGAAACTACTTTTGTATTAGTCTTTTTTTCTTTCTTTTTCTTTTTCTATAATAATTTAATCTGGAATAATAGTAATTCTTTGATTAGACTGTGAAGATTTCAGTTACATTAACAATTCTTGGCTTTGCAGACAAAGTGTGTTTCCTTTTGCCTGTAGCAAGATTTGCAGTGTAACAAAACTGGATAAGTTTACACTGATCCTTTCTTTTCTGGTCAGTAAGATAGGTACTCAGTGAGCTGCCATTTACCACTAGACCTTCATGTTTAATACCCCTTATCCTACGTAAATATGTCTAAACTCTTCTAGATCCATCTATAATTTGGACTTCCACAGTGCCCTATGTAAGTAAATTCCACAACTGGGATATTTGCTGTGCAAAAAAGTACCTCCTTCCTCATTTAAAGTCTCCCTGAACATTTAACTGGGAGCACTCTACTTTTTGTGTTATAAGAAATAATGAATACTTCACAAGACTCAGTGTATGCCCTCTATCATATCTCTTCATGTGTCCAAGCTGAACATCTGTAGTGTTTTCAGTTTATCTGGTATGGAAGAGCTTCCATATTTTCCTGTATCCCTGATCAGTTGTTGCTTTTATCTGTGCTTCTTGTTTTTTGTCCATGAACTTTGTTTTTAGAGCTGACAGAAAACATTAACAATTCTCCGCCCTCCAGTAGTTTTCCTCAACCTTTTCCAACAAGCAGTGATTATCTGGAGTTCTCTGGCTTCTGATGGTTCCTGCTGTAACAGTAATCAAAACAGGTAATATTTTCTCTAGTCCTTTGCTAACATTTTTCAAATATATCCAAAATAATTCCATTGACGTCAGTGGTGTTACTTCAGATTGACATTGCTGAAACTGAAAGCATTATACCGCTAAGAACATCCTGTTTGAGGCCAGTTTTGCTGAAGCGTCTAAGACATAATTTTATAAAAACAGAAAAAAGCATGTTCAGATTGGGTGAAATTTCCAGTTAACACTATTAAGGAAGAGCCAAGAGGATGGTACTGTGACAGGGCACAGTTCATTCTTTTGTGGCTCATCAGCTCTTTCCCGTCATGTATCTGTCAGCTTTTTACCTGCAGCAGCTTAAATTTATATACCTAAGGCTGGAATTTCTGATGCTGATGTCATTAAATTTATTCTCTGGAGATCTCATTCCCCTGTTACTAGTGGGTATCCCTGGCCCTCATCTAGTGTATGTGGTAATTAAGCCCCACTGCAAAATAAAAGCGGAAACAATAGGAGCCGTTGTGCAAAGCCTAGTTCCCACGCAGAGCTGGAGTGGGAGCTCAGCTGTCTGATGGCAGGTTTTCTCCTGGATCTGAATGCATCGTGGGTGACAGGGTACTGGGGTAGTAGCCTCGTCTTTCTTAGGAATAGCACCCAATAGAGGCAAACATATTTTTATTGTTCAGCTGAGGAGGAAAAAGAGCCCTGGTTACCCTATGTATGAATGAGAAAGAAAAAGGAGAAGTGTTGAGAAAGTGGTGAGATAAGTCAGAGTTATTAAATAGCCGGATGAAGGTAAGGAGAACTAGGTTGATAAAATCACCTTGTAAAAGAATTGTAAGAGGGAGCATTTAGTTAGCGTACTGATTGCAAAGAAGCTTGGAAAAGCAAGTTGGATTTAAGGATATATCCTGTAAAAAGGGAAAAATGAGGCAAATATAAGAACAACTGTACTAGGTCCAAAAAAAGATTTGTGCAGCTCAGTGTTTGATCTCTCACAGGGACCACCTAGACAAAGGTATAAAAATAGGACAAGCATAGAGTAGTAATTCCCCAGAATAATGTCTTTGCCTTAAGTAATTTTTGGGTCAGGAAGTCCATGAGGTAGGGACTTTTTACTTACTAATTTAATGATTTTTTTCTCAGTATTTGAACTGTGTAAACTTTCAATATTCAGTTTATAAGATGAAAGGAATACCTAGATTTTTTATCAGCTTCTCCCTTCCCCCCCAAGACTCCATAGTGTTAGTATAAGACCATGAGTATTGCTTAATTGTTTGGGACAAAAAGAGTAACAATATTGTGAATTTTTGTTATACGTAATTTAAAATGAAACATAGACCTGCTTTAACAAAGAACTGCAAATGTTAAACCTCATTTTCTTAACTCAGAAGTAGATTGCATGAAGAAAATAAATATATTGAATTCTGCTTTTACCAATCATTTAAATTGGTTTCTGATTAGGGTTTTAAAATATGCAATTTGTCAACCAGTGAAGGAAATTTGGCTAGTAAAATCATCATATATTTTTCAGTTATAGTTTTACTTATCACATATGAACAACTAACATCTATACACGTAATCAGATTTCTTGATGCAGTCGAACCTCAAGATATAACAGCATGGCATACATTATTTTTTTGTGCAAATGCAGTTTAGCGTCAGCTATGGCAATAATTTTTTAAAATATTTAAAAGCACAAATTTCAGAATGAATTCAGTAATGAAAATGTACTGATTACAGATACTTTCTAGAACAGGAGTTTGTACTGACCGGCTCTTCTGCTTAGTGCCCACTCCCTTTTAAAAATGAGCTCTAATATCAATTCCCTACTACCTAGCTTAAAATAATTTGATACCAGAAAATCTCCTCAAGAATTAGATGAGACAAGTTCTATTGAATATCACTGTTAATACTGTGTGCAGAAATATCTCATTGCAAAATGAAACAAAGTTCTGGAAACATATGCTGTGCATAACATGATCTCAAGCATGGAGATACAGAAAATGAAAAGAGTTGAAAGCTGCTACGTAAACTTTAGAACTGGACTTATTGACACTTCATGTGTTGGAGCACCATCATCCTATAGCTGAGAACACAAACCAAATGTGTATTTCTTAGTGTGACAGCTGTCTCACTTCATTCATGATACTCTGTCTTTATGTTTTTTTCACTACTACTTTTCTTTTTCGTAGAGTGTTCCTTGGGAAAATTATTAAATTAAATCAAAAGATAAATGAAGGTGCCTTTATGCCCAGTTTAACTTCCCATACATCCCTGAAATGTTTCAATTTCCAGGTTTTCAAAGGAAACTAATTCCAGGGACACAGTGCCACCCATTTCACAGGGAAGCTCTGGATTAAAGATGATTCTCCTTCATTGAGTATCCTGGTAGAATAAAAGAAGGGACTGAAGTCTCATTTGAATGTGCATTACTCCAGCATAGCCAAGAATTGTTAGAGTCACTACTGAGAAGAGGAGGTAATGCTGGAAGCAGTAATTAAAAAAATATCTGGAAGAAAGGAGAGAAGTTATTTAAAGAGGTTAAAGTGAAAAAAGGGTGAAAGTCATGACTTAAAACTCTAGGGGATTAGTAAGAATCTCCCCCTCCCAATGGTTAAGTCATGAATGTATTTAACCTGTGGAAATTACTAGTGCTTTAAGTAAAATGGTGTTTCTGCTGTATTTGGCAAAGGCAGACATGAAGAGATAAGGTTTCTCTCCGCAGTACTTCTGATGACTCAGGAAACTATAAGCTTCACCACTTCTTTTGATGCCTTCAGTTTTCAACAGCTTCAAACACTTTTAAAATAATAAATATTTAAAATCTGTTTAATGAAAGAGATGGAGCTTAGCTCTGTCCTCTTTTCAAAAGAATAAAATAACTAACTCGTGATTTTGTTTCAATTTGTACTAATCAATCAGATCTATTCTGTACATATTTTTTTGTGTAAATAAATTTATACAGGACAAATTTACTGAAAAACGCTTCTAAGGACAAAAAAAATTAATAAATGATACAATTAAAGTTCTCCAAACATATGCATTTTGACTTAGTCTTTGATTACACAGCAGGTACTAGTTCTACTTAGATAGAATTACTAAGGTAGTGTGAATTAAAACTAATTTTTAACTAATTACAACTAATTTTCGCCTACAGATCCTATGCACCTCTTGTATAGAATTCTGATCACAAGTACATCAACTTCATGGTCTCAGAGTTTCACTCCATGTTTGATGGAGTAGGCTCAAGATACCCAAATAACTGGCTAAAGTCATTCCAATAAAAGCTTCTCTAGGGTAGGAACCATGACTTTCTTACAATAGGAGTAAAGCTTATTCTTTCTTTGTGGATGGTCAAAGGACCATCATGAATGTTACCGCTTTTCTTTCCCAAGCCAGAGTTCGTTTGCTGCTCATTGTACTATCTGGAATAGCAAACCTGTGTTTAACCGCCTTTTTATTTAACAGGGCAGTAATGCAGCCAAGCAAAAATTCAAAGCCCTATCCAAACAAAATACTATTTGATTACCCATTTCTCCTTCTGTAGCAAAGAAGGAGGAGGCATAATACCTTCTAAATAGCAGATGCTATTTAAATAACTTAATGCACTTAGAGGTCCTCAGGTATGTACTAAGATATCGTATAAAAATCTACACTGAATGCAGTACAACAAAGTGAAGAAAGAAGAGGCAGCACCCTTTGCTGCCATTGTCCTTGTCCCTAATTTCCCCTAATGGTGATAGGTATTCTTGGAACTGCCATGGGCTTGTGAACAGATAAAATATGCATTACAAAAGGGTGTGGAGCCAATACAGAGTTTGCAGAGCCGTACCACTAGATGGAAGCAGATATTGCATAGTTCAGTTACAAATACTTGAAATGAGAAGTAATGTTCTTGGGATGCTCCCTCTGATGAGCTGTCAGGTCTGACTGCAGGGAGCAGCACCTCCCCTTCTAGAGTGCACAGCAATGTTGGGCTGGTGAGCCAGAGCAGGCCCCAGCCTTGTGCTGAGTGTTTCCAAGTGCCTTGGGACCCCCAAATACTGCACCCACCTTCTCACAGGACAGCAAAGAGAGTCCTAGGAAACAGAAACAGGAAAGTCTGTGTGGACCCTCTTCTCCTTTTCTTATCCAGCCCATAGGTTGTCCCAGCCAGATGTTTCCTATTCTTTTGATGTGTCTGAGTTTCATTGTCCCAAAAGATTGAGTTCCATCTCTTTTCCCTGGCTGTCTCTCCCATCATCTAGGACGCAGGATAAGGAGTGTGTTGGACATGAAGTGTGCCAGTAGCAGCTGTTTTCCCAAAGGAGAGGTTCTGTATGCAGACGGAGCACAGCAGGAACTCTGCAAGAGATGCAAGACAGCTCATCAGTGGTACCTTTGCCCTCTGTGCCCTACTGTATTTCACATGCTTTGGAGATGGGAGCCAGGCACTGCTGCCTGTCAAAGATGCCTCCTTCAAGACACAAGGTTGCCCCGCTCCCACCTTGTGCTGGTCCTGTTGCAGGCTGGTCAGCTCATGTCCTCGCTGGAAGCTGTCTCTCCCATGTGTCTCACTGTTGAGACAGTCTTCCTAGGAATACACTTTTGGAGTTTTAGCCCATTCTTCTCAGTTCCTATGGAAATTAATTGTATGATAGAAAATGAATCTGCTCCTTCCAGTCAAGTATTTGTTTTCATGCCTTTGTCGCTTTTCAGTATGGCACCTCCTGCAGGCATCCCTTGTGTCCTTAGGAATGACTCTTCCTAGTGTCTTGTACAGTCTTTCCTATGATAAAGTCTGTCTCCTAAGTCTGTTTTCTGTTTGAGAAGTACCAGTGAATGACACAATGCAGGCTTGAGCTCAGCAAAGATCATGGTGTGTCTCTGTTTTGTGCTGTGTTCCCTGTGGAGTCCTTGGCTAAAAGAGCAGGATACTTTCTGTCAGCATTGCATCTTTCCAGGACTCCTCCAGCTCATTACCCACTGTGATGGTCATTTGTTTTTTTCAGGCCTCCCACTTTTCTCTAACTGGGAAGCCTGGATCTGTGACAAAATATACCCTTTCCTCTGTTAGGCAATCTGCTATGCTGTAAAATTAGTGTTCATCTATCTTTCTATGTGATGGTGGTGTGTGAGAAGTGCTTTGGGCTGCTAAGAGAGTATGGAAATCCTGTGGACTGATAGACAATGTGCCTGGGCTCCAGCTTCCCATCCCTTCCATGAGCCAATGAGCCCCTATGGGTCCCAGGGAAGTGCTGCTTCTGAAGGGAGGAGAAAGGTGTATGGAAATCCTGAAGTGACTCCTCCTCATCCTTGGGCCAGTTATGCTGCCCTGTAAGCACTGTGATTGAGTATAACCCCACTAAAGAAGATAGTTCCTGGCATTTCTTGTGGTGTTGTGAAAACAAAACTGGGTCCACTGAGTGTCTGGTATTTCTGAGACACAGCTTAACCAAGCTGGCTAATCATCCAAACAGGCAGTGGATCTCACTAGTCTCATTCTGCACAGCCTTTACTGCAGTCTGGGATCTGACCCTCTACTAGATCTGGGACTGTTTTTCTCCTACCTCAGGAGACCTGTGCTCTCTATGGAAGAAATGTGGCTAGGACTTGATGGGATTATTTTTAAACTTCTCTCTCACAGGATGTGAAAAACCTTTCTGAGGGGAAGGAAGGAACTGCACTTCATACCCTGTGCTTAATGTTCTTGATGCGCTGGATGTGTCAGTCAGCAGGATGACTAAAGTAGGTCACCCCACCACCTGGTGCTGTTTCTTCCATTGAGAATATTTTTTTCTAATTATTTCTCTCTCCCCCAAACCTTTCCACTAAAGCTCTTTAGCATATCACACTGATGGAAGTACTGAATGTCAGATTCTTCTTATAGGGAAAGTGAACTCTTGAGTTCCACCCAAGCAACCAAAGAGAGGGCATCCAGTGAGTATTATTAGGACAGATGGACTAGAATAAGAGGATTTTTCTTCTGGAATAAGCTGCTATTCACCTGGCAGACCTGGAGCTCTAATTCTCTCTCCTTTCCTATGCCAGCTGGTTGGTTCCTCTCCTTACAAAGGAAGTGGCTATGGAGTTGCTGCTTTGCAATTGCTAAAGGCACTTCCAGAGTAATTCAAAGAGCAGTGGGGGTCACATGGATCCCTTATCATAGTGAAGATGTCTTCTGCAGTACCTTGAAGGTAAAGTGCTAGGTGGGAGGGGAGTGATTTGAAGAGACCAGAAGAAAAGGCAGGAAAACATAGTTTCCTTGACGTGACAGAGGGGAGTTGACCCCGAAGGCCTTAGAGCTTTTTTTGCATGACTTCCAGTTCTAGGGAGCTAGAACTGAAAGCCAAGAGGAGTAATCCCCTGAGATCAATTGATCCCCAGGTAGGATACAGCTTCCCATGTTTTCTCTGAGTGGTAGGCTTTTGTAGCATCTGCACATCCTTGGTTGGGTAGTGTTTGGGAGGAATCAAATTCCTGTTTCTGAAGGTTTTGTGACACTGCCCTCTCTTTGGGTGTTCAGAGTCCCCAGTCAAGTCTGGTTTTGCGGCAGAAATTCTATACAATAAACCCTTACTTCTTTTGAAAGGCCCTTTTGCTTTGTGTCTGCTCTAGCACTACGTAGATATGATAGCCTGGGCTATCATGTAGCCTATGGATGTAATTTTGCAGACAAAGCTGGGTCACATTGAGGAGAATGTGTGTTCCTAGTAAATGCAATCATCTGTTCTAAATTGTTGTGAGAGATGCTTTGAAGCAGTGAAGATGACAAACCATCAGTATATCCCAACCTTAATTTGCTGACCCTGAAAAAAATGTGACAAGGATATGTCCTCTGTCTTTGGGCTCGCAAAGAGTTTGGAGTAGTTATCTTTTAGTCATGACCGTTTAGGCGCATTATAATCTCATAACCTGGGAATGTTAGAGTGTTTGCTTGCAAAGGATACAGTGGGTCAGTTCTTTTGTGCTAACTAAAATCAGATGACCTGCTTTTGTTTTTTCTTGCATTCCTGAAAAAAAAAGTGAGAGCTGCTTGGACTCTGCAGAATAGGAGTGTCTTCTGCTGAAAGTATAAAGCTATTCTAAGATGTCTTAAGGGAGAAAGAAGATGAAGATTAACAAAGTGTGGGGAGAAAAGGAAAAAAGGAGATGAGGAAAACCACAAGCTAAAATATGGCAATTTTGGTTTGAAGAAAACCAAAATCCTTTCTTGTTTTTCATTCAGTATAGAAATGACTTGAACTGAGTAAGAAATGAAGACTGCCTTTTGAAAACAGTTCTGAAAACAAAGAGGGCCGTAATGTGTTTGAGGTCTCTGTAGGAGAAGCATTACGGAATTAGTGCCCAAGGTAAGGCTGGGCCCCTGGCACATAGCTCAGCTCTGCTTAGTGCTAGTTGCTAGAAACTAAAAAGTAGGAGCGACCTAGCTGGTTTGATGTGTGTAACAATCCCTCCCTCCCCAAAACACTTTTCAGTCTCAGAAACTAGTCAAAAACTAGACTGGGAATTAATCCTACCAGGGGAAGTGCATTGATGTTTGTTTATTTGCTTTATGGGAGTAGAAGTTATCCTATGAAGTGCATATGTCCGGTGGCTCAGAGAGCAGGACATGAGTCTTCTGAGTACAGGTTGGTTGAAATTGCCCTCCTCCTTTCCACTGGGTTCTTGACTAGGGAAAATGTCAACACCTTCTCCTGTCCCGCAGGGCCATGAGATGACCTTCTCTTAGGTGTCCTGCACTAGGCTGGTCCTGGGCATGACTTTATCCCAGGTGTATATGGACTCATAGCCCTTGCATTATCAGACAGAAGCTCCTGATGCTTTTGCATATGGCTTGGAGATGGCTTGGGTACTTGGAAGTGGCTTTTGGATAAAGTCTGGGAAATGCTGTCAAGCTCTTGAGAAGCTAGATCTTTGTGCACTTTTGGTAAAGTTGCTGAGGTAGAAGAAGCCTTCTCTGTCCATAAGGGAGCAAGAAAACTCCTAATGAAGGGAGTTTTCTGTGGTCCCATGATAGTTTTTCTCGCTGGATATGCAAAGAAGCCCCAGTGTTTGTAGACTAGTACTTGTGTGCAAAGTGAGCCATTTTCATCACCCGCTCCCATCCTCTCCCGTGGAGGCTTTCCAGTTTCTCAGATGATGTTTTGCTCAGGAGCCAGGGAAGGCATGACTGTCCTGTCCTAGGATTTGATAGACATTGATGCATTTTCCTGTGGCATTTCACCTCTTCAGTTATGGAAGGTAGACAGGCCATCCCACTTAGCAACAGGCAGTAGCTCAGGTCCTCAGGGACAACTGGCCAGATCTAGCAACCATTCAGAGCAACTAGTAGGTCATCCTAGTGGTTCCAGGTTTATGTCTGTCTGTGGTTGTTTCTGTTTTGTGGCAAGGTGGGATTAGCTTTCCAAAGTCTGCAATATCAGCCTCAGGCCATTTCTGGCTCTTTTTTTGTCTTGCCCAATCCTGAGTGGGGGCTTGTCTGAGATAAAACTGAAGAACTGAGGAGGGAAGGAGAGTTCCTGTTATTTTTATTACAAAGTACCTGAAAGGTGTTTGAATATCATAATGAACAATGGGAATCCTAGTCCGCTCTTTCTTAAACCTGCTTTTCTGGTGAGCCACGGAGAGAATAAAGTTGAGAAGCTGTTTCCTGTGGGGAAACTGCCCAGCCTGTGCTGAAGGAAAGACTGTGAAGACCACCTCTTCTATGTGTGAGCTATATGGAAAGCACAATATGATTCTGAGGAGGCATCAGCAGGAACTGGAAAGGGACAGGACACACATGGGAACCAGAAGGAAGCCAGGAGCACAGTTTGTGATTGTAGCAGTAGATGTACACAGGCCCTTAGGCACCCAAGCCTCTATTCAGAAGGGTATTTGTCTGTCTGTATTGCATGTGCAGGAGTCATTTAATCCGCCACCCCTAAGAAAATACATCAGACAACAGAATATCCAAGTTTTTTTTTTTAATTATCAAATCAAATTGTATAAAGTGTAAATAAATCTATGTAAAAATTCAGGGACATAATGTGCAGTTCAAGAGCTTCTCCTTTGATTATGCAGAAGAGTAAAATATTTTTGGAACACCCACAAGTACTAGATGAGAATTCTTTGTTTTTGAAACACTCTCTTCAAGAATTTGCAGACTTGCGCCCTGTTGGAAAGAATCACAAAACATATATATTATACTGGAAAGGAACACTTCAGAAAACTATGTTTTATTCTCATTGTTTTCCTCTTGTGTGGCCTGAGGAAGGTAATGCTTAAAGAAAAGTACCCCTGGCAAAATTTACACAATGGGGTCAGTTCCAGTTCTGCCCCATTGCTAATGCTGAGTAGTTTCTACATCCACTGAGCTGTTCCATTGACTTGGTGAGTGGGACAGTATCTCTCATTTTCCTAGGGAGCAATACATTACTCAGCCAGTAGTCCCACTCATTTAAATGGCTCATTTACTGAGCAAGGTCCACAGGATTTGTTCTGCAGTGTACATTTGTGGAGGAAGTCAGTGTGCCAGGCTGTCTGCCCTGCTGCTCCGTGAGCTGCAATATGGAAATGGTGGTGGATGGAGTGTATCAGAATGTTTTTTTCCCCCAAATTTTCTCCCCTTACTTGATTTGTGTTATATGAGGAGGCCCTTGCAATCAAGGAGAGTAGTGAAATCTGTACCCCAGTAGGTTATATCTTGAAAATCAAATCACGTTATGAATTTACCGTATAACTTCTGAATTCCTCGCTTATCATCCTCTGAAAGCCGGAAGGTTTTGGGGTTCACATATGAATACGTAGGGTACATCAGAGCACCACGGACATTTGAATGGGCGAGTCCCAAAGAATGGCCAAATTCGTGAGCAGCAACAAGGAACAAATTAACTCCTACAGCACAGAAGCATAGAAAATGATGTTAAAGACATGGCATTTCTTTTTAGCATGCAGAGAGTCTGAATAAGCAGGTGAATTTGCATCTTTCATTCCCTTGGAATGAAACTATGGAGTTTTGATAGTTTTTTATGGGACTTTCCTATTTAACTATAATATTTTAATAAAAACATTGCTGATACCATGAATAGGTATGCAGAGACCCTAAGTCTCTTTTCAACTGTCCTCTTAGCCACCTTATTCCCACAAGCTGGTCATTTGTACCTTTTCATACTTTGTGTCGAAAAAAAAAGGGTCATAGTCCTTGTTTAGCCTTTGAAAAGTGCTTTAAAATCCCAACAGAACAGACATTATGTAGCTGCTAAAGAAGCACAAGCACTTCAGAAATGTAGTTGAAAAGAAAGAAAGAAATGTTGGTACTGAAATACATGAAGTGTTGTGGAAAGCATTTCCTATGGCTGCATTCTTGTGATATGTGTATTTGCTCTCTCCCTTTTCATACACATATATGGGTTTTACCTTGATTGTACTCTGACCACTTTTCATCTTCATCAAAATGAGCATCTCCACCTAGCCCAGCTCCAGGTGCAAAAGCATGAGCTAATGTGTTACCTCTTCCATCAAAAGGACTTCCATCACCATGCTCTGCATTTGAAAAGAAAGAAATGTTGTCACATGGCATCAGTTGTAATGTTTAAATTCAGCAACTTGATGCATGTCACTTGTTTGCACAAGTTGTGCATTATCCTTCCTTAGAAAAGTTTCCTACAATAGCAGAAAGTTAAGGTTTTAAAATCAAGGAGCAAGGACTAGGAAACACTCCCCAAATTCATGACTGAAATTCAAAACTTACATATGATAATGCAGGCTTACTTGCAGAACTGTCTACTATTTTTTCCTTTGGAAATCTGCCTCATTTTGTGTATAATTCAGAAACTGCTGAACAATTTTTCTGAACCTTTTCCGGAAATGTGTTTTTGAGACAGCATTCAGGGATTATTTCAACAATACTTAAGGCTTGACAATGGTATAAGGACCTGCAAGTTTTCACTGTTGGAAGGTGCTGGGCAACTTTAGTTGTAGATAGCCACACTTACACTGATTTTAGTGGAAGCCAAAGATTTTGGATAGATAGCCGTGTTCCTGAAGAGCTGAGTTCATTTAGTCCCCAGCCTTGGAGTACACTCTATTCTGTACTCATGTGACAGTGCATGTGGGATGTTATCATTTCCTACCTTGAGTGCAAAAGCTGACAGGATAAAGTATTTGTACCTGCTCTGGAAAATTCCCTTTCCCCTTTAGGAGACTGTCCTGGCTGATTCAATTCAGGTATATTTGAGGGCTTGAATGCCATTTTGTGTCTTTACCCCAGACCACATGGATGGACCAGTGGGCATGACAACCCCTTGGGACAGGTTAACACAGGCAGAAGAGATCTTGTCCCAGTGCATGACAAGAAGGATTAAAGCCCATTCCAGCTTGCAGGATCCTTTTTCACTTTGACTGGCACACTAGTAGACTTTTCATGGCAACATAATATGCTTCCAATGAGTGAAGCAGGGACTCAGAATATTTTGGTGTTTTCTTGCAGTTGTCTGCATGTGAGCAAGGTGTCTGATTTTCCCTTATAATCAATGGAGATCTAGTAAATATAGTTAATGGAACTAGAGAATAAGTCAGCTGAGCTGACTTTTTGAGTCCATAGGCTTTTAGCTTGGCCAAATTCAGTTAGCTTAGATGCCAGGCACAAGTGAAAGGTATGTCTACATTTGTGTATTACTTTGGATCACAAGTGAGCTTTTGAAGTGACTCTGGTGATCATCTGCATTTACCATGCTTTCTCTTGCACCTTGGTGCAATCTTGGAATGCACCGGTGCGATTCCTTCTAGAAGAAATTCAGTCAGAAGATGCTCTCCAATTCCAAACGTAATGCACCCCAGCTGCCAAAGATTGTTCAGTCCAGGGAACCAGACAGAACCAGAGCTAGATGGAAGGAAACCTGACTGAAATATGCATCCTGTGGATGCTGGGTCTTCAGCACCAGCTATTTTGTTCTACAGATCAGTTCCCATTAGTTTGCACTAATTGTCAAGGCAGACATAGCCCTGAATATCTAGATTTAGGTGTCTCATTCCAGAGCTGAATTCCATTTCACAGATATAACTCCCAAGGGATTGTCTAATGGTTTCATGGGGGTAAAACTACTTCATAATATATAATAAATTAAATTTGATGATAAATTGATTAATAAATAACTAAATAAAATAATAAATAAATAAATAAAATTGACTGATAAATTTGACGGCATGATAAAGAGAAGATAAACTCTATGGAAACTTCAGAATAATTCTAAAATCTTTGATATTTCTTAAAAGTTCTGGTTATAAAAATGCATGCTGTAAGTCAAATATGGACCATTGTATTTTAAAAATGACAGAAGTAGTCTCACCACGACGTGCAAATCCAATCATAATGTCTGCATGTCCCCAAAAAACTCTTTTGAACTGCAGTGGAGTCACATCACTCCATACCATGAAAGCTTTTCTTATTGCTTCATCCACCTTTGCTTTGCGTAAATCAGGTGTATAATTAACAATCCTGGCAGCAAAAAGAAACAGATTAATGCCATTTAGGCATTTAGGCATGAAGGAACCCCTCATAGTTAGGTCCTAAACAACACCTTTCCCTATAAAACCTGAAACATCACTGACCTGTAAGTCAAGTACTTGCTTCTCCATCTTGGACTTCCAGGGAAAGTTTTGTAATCTGCTATGTCAGGGACTCCACATCTGGGCTGGTTCATTATTTCCTTTGTTTCTGCATTTAATGTTCCAGTTACAGTCAGGTGGAAAAACTTCTGCATTGTTTTAATCCTTTCTTCTAAGTTTAGGCTATCTGTTCTTCCAAGAAGTGGAAAGAACTTATCAAGATATATCTGAAAGAAGAAAAGGAAAACAAAAATTAGTATGTATGTCTGTGATCTTTTAGTAATTGCATTTTATATTTGATTGTATTGTTTCATTGTCCTGCAATCATTGCTAATTTTAGCTGTATTTTTTCTTCCCATTTCAATTTACCAAATGCTGTCTCTCTGTATTATAGAGTAGCATGTATACAAGGAACTGCAATAACATCAAGGTATTTAAAGAAAGCAATCCTTTTAAATAAATACAATTTACTGAGCATTCATATCCACAGCCTTCCAAGGTAGTACATATAATGTTTTTGAGATGTTTTAAAAATGACATACCTCTCTTAATTTACTAGTTTGGAACTTGACCTCTTTTGCAAATTAGATTTAGGGAATCTAAGCCAGTCAGCAACTTTAAATTATTTTCTGTCACTTCTGCAAAGTTTGTGAATGTATCTGTAAGTGTTGTGTTAGTGTAAGATAAGATAATATAAACAAACATGAAAGGAATGTAATAGTTAGGTCAAACACCTAAAAAAAACCAGATTATTCACAATACAGCTACATTGTCCCACTGGTAACATACCTTTACATTCTCCAAGTCTGTCGAGCTCCATGGTTGTGGTTTAAGTTGTGTCGGAAAAGCAAGACCCTGAGGTAGGAAGAGGGCAGCAAAAAGTAAGAGGTATTGCATAGTGCTCAGCCTTGCAAAGGAGCCTTGCTGAAGCCAAAAGTGTTCAATCTGCTGTCTCCCAAGACCACAGCTGTAATGCTTATATAGATCCTGAGAGCTGCATGTGGCAATCATGTACATGACTCATTTTTTGGTGGTGATACTGTAATGGCATCATTATTCTAAGAGGTAAATAAAGGCATGTTAAACAAATCTTTCTGTTGACTTCCCTGTTGATGTCATGTCACAGCTAGCAGCCAGCTTTGGCTCACTCTTTTCTTATTATTCCAGCAGTGAAACCACAGGTGTACAGGAAAGTTCACTTTCTGTAACTTCATCAATACAGTTACCGTATAGTCTATTCTTATTGCACTTCCTCCAAAGTTCCTTATACACAAAGACATTTTAAAACATCTGTTTGACCAGACAGTCTGCCTGTATTGGTTTATGCAGAGGCCGAGATGAGACAGATGGGGGTGTTATGTCATTGAAACAACTGGCATTTCTTAGGGAGCCTGCGTAAGACTGTCTACCTAAATTTTTGACTCAAGTTCTGTTGTTTTGACTCAAGTTCAGGTGCACCCCACCAAACACCACTGAAAGTGATAGTTTTTGAGGATTGGAAACATCAGTCCAAAGCTTGGCTTGTGATTTCTTTCAGGATGTGCAGTTTTGTGACAATATTACCCTGAAAGGAAAGAGTATATAACTGAGAATAGACTGTCATTGTTTCTCACATTAGGATAGCTCATATGGGTATAGTTGAGCATGTGTAGAAGAGTTTTGGGATTACTGGCTTAAGTCCAGTCTACTCCTATTTGATGTGAAGGGAAAGACTTTTGATTTCAAACATGATTTATACCATAATGCTGCTAATCATGCAGAACAGAAGTATGCCACACAGTAATATATTATACAGTTGTTAAAGGTATGGGGCTTTGTCTTCATATCAAAAGCAGCCCAGATACCCCTAATGTGATCATTTTTATATTTTTTTGATAGGCCTACAGGAAATCTATCGTTTTCCAAATTTTAAAACTTGATAAAAGAAGCTTTTCTATTCTTAGATGCGGGTTACTCCTCAACAATGAACTTGATATCTGGCTGTGATAGTAAAGTAGTATTTGGACCAGAGGCTGGGCAGCAGGTGAGATGAGGATTCATTTAAATCACTTTGAATTCTGTGACTCTAGAGTAAGTGTAGTACTGATTGTTTCTTCACATGTATCAGAGGAATTTGAAAGCCACCAGAGCTCCATTCCAGCTGATGAATATTGGGCAATTTAGTTTCTTTAACTGGGCTGTGAGCAAAGCTGGAAAGGAGAACTCCATGTAAGCACTAAAGCTTGCTGAGAAAGAAAGGACATCATGTTCCATTTTATTTTTTGCTGGGAATTTGTCAGCTCCCCTCCTTTTTTGCAGAAAAGAGATCGTTTCAATGAACATTAAGAAGATATTAAACCAAAATCTTTCCTTGAAAAGAAATTTCATTTCTTTGGGTTCAAAATCAATGGAAATCAATAATTCTAATAAGATCAATATCAAAATGAAATGGATATTAATTTTCAGATTTCTTATGTGTGTGAATTTTCCAGGCTTTATTTTTTTTGTCTTGACCTGGAATGACAAATGCTGTTGTAGCTCAGGAAAATAATTTATAGCCCTAACATCATAGTTGCATCATTCATCTTCAGCAGAGAACCTGTCCCTATGCGAAACAATATGGTCTGTGTAGAAAAAGTGTAGAGAAAGCTCAAGAAAGGTCAGAAAAAAAGCTGTTACAGATATTTAATAATAGGGGTTGCCATAGCCACACAGTGAAAATAAAAGTGCTCCATGCTGTAAAAGTCTGTGAAGAAGATTCACAATATTGCCACTGAAATGTTTACAACTTGACATTTTCTGTGGTGAGTAATCCTGCTGTGAATAAGGATGCTTAATCAAACTGTCCTGTGAGGATCTCAAAGCCTTTATGGTCCAGCGAAAGCTACACATGGGCATAGAAACTAAAACCTGAGCCTCTTTTGGACATGAGCAATTTTGTGCTCTGCGACAGAATGAAAAAGTGAAGTAGAACTGAATGATTCAGTGGTGAATGATCATTGTTTGCTGGTCATTTGACTCGGACAGGAGGCTTAGCTGGTTTCTGGCCAATCTGAATGAAGCCAACAGGAGAGTTAGCCTTTTAATTGAGGTCAAGAGTTGCTCAAATGTCTTTGTGAATAACAAGCAAAAGGAATGGCCAGAATTCCTGGGAAGTGTTTTGTTTGGGTCATCTGTGAATTATGCAATATTGTATTTAAGCACCTACTAAACCAGGTGGTTCTGTCTTCTTATTGTCTCTAGGACATCCAATCTCTTTTGTTTTATTATCCGGATATTTAACTTGATTGAAAAAAATTTTGAACACGGAAAATATTTCTGCAGATTGAAATCTTTTACATGGCAATTGCTTGAGGCTAGACCCAGTGAGGCACAACCTGCTTTAGAACCTGAAGTTTCTGGTATTTTTGCAGAGAATGAGCCTTCATTCTTCTTGTCTCAGCTCCATGCAGTGTGCTCCTCTTGCATGCAAAGCCACCTCTGAGCAACACATATCTGGAGTCCTCTGATGGTTATTACTGGCCATTTTTCTTGGCTGGTACCTAGGCAGTAGATGGAGGCACATCTCCACTGTTTGTGTGTGCCATTTCCCTAGATTACACCCCTCTGGGAGTTCTCTTCAAAGGAGGCAGGGGCTCCAAATCCCTATTGAATTCTGGGCTATGTATCCCTTTCATAGACTGCCTGAGGGAGGAAAACTCCAATTTTTCAGCCTGGGGCATCTGCTGTGGCTCTGAGGCCAGATGCGGGCCAGCCATCAGCCCATCCCTGCAGAGCAGCAGTCCAGCTCCTCCCTCCTGTGTGGCTGCATCCAGGTGTGCTGAGCCATTTCCCAGCAGGGTGCACCTCATGCCCCAGAGCTTTATTGCATCTTTTTTTTTTATCTTTATTGCATTTTATGGGAGAAAAAGCCTGAGGAAGGGATTAGACGTTTAGGCTCAGCGCAAACAGTGTGATAAGAACTAACACACTTCAGTTGCTAATAATTAAGCAGTCAGGCTTAACATAACTCAACCTGTGGGTTTAACCATCTTCTTATGGTGTCTACAGTTACATTTCATTAACAAATTTGTATCTAGAATAGTTTAATTGGGAAATTGCTTGGGAAAACAACATAAATATAGAGATAAGTTTTTACAATAATCATCTTGAGCAGTAAGCCACTAGGGAAATTGCATTCCTGTAAATGTTGCTTACCTGTGCTAGGTCTAACATCCTCTGTGTTTGAATTTGTCTAGTTTCTTGATCAATGGCATGGATCAGGATTCTCTCTTTCCTCCAGGTGACAGACACATATGGATGTCTCAGAATTTTCTGTATAAGTAATTTTCTTTATTCGATTTAAATTGAAGTCATAAGATACAACCTTTGGGTGTATGCACTCCTTCCTTCCTCCAGAAGCCAAGACACAGGTTGGAGGGAAGGGAGAAGGGTAGAAGGTTGGTCAGCCATTTCACTGCAGTATAGAGCCAAATCTAGCCAGGGACAGGAGCAGTGCCATAACCTCATATAGTTAGCTTTCATGTGTGAACAACCTTTCTGTAGCTGGTTGTCCACATTCATTCAAATCTGGCTCAACACTTCCTTTGAAGGATGGGGTCGAGATGCAATCCAAAGCTCTGTGGATGTCTTGTCCTGTAAAAACCATATCCCTTCATGTAGAAAACCTTTTGCTTAGTACCTGGACTAAGGCAACCTCAGAGGGCTTTCAAGTCTCACAGCAAATCTCTGTGGTAAGCAGAGTCCCATGCAAAACAGACTGAGACTGGACATCTAATGGTGTTTCAAGGGGAGACAGAGTATATTGTGGTAGTATGGAGAGGCATACTACACTCAGCCTGTCCACAGTAAACGTAAAGATTTACTGGAACCCAAACTAAGGAGCAGTCAATGTCTGATGTTTTTCCTGAGGATCTGCACACATCCATATCTGACTGGGACAGCACAGTGAGCTTGGGCTTGGGTGATGACTGAGGCCAAACTTTGAAAGACAGGGTAGAGACAGCAAGACTTTATGTTCTTGTGTCTTTACCTATGCTAAGCCTTATTGACTTGCATAGGTCTTTAGTAAAAGTGTTAGGAACATAAATAAAATTAACTCAAAATTGTTCATTTAGAATGATTTGCAAAATCCTGTTTCTAGCAAAAAAGTAAGCAGCTCCCCCAAACACCAAAGAGATGATAGACTTCATTCTGATCTGACTCATACTAAAGTAATTCTGGAGGAATTACAGACATACCATTTCAGTTTATTCTGTAGTATGAAAGTTGTGAGATTGAATTTGAACACAGTCAGCATAAGAATGGTGCAGAAACTTGATTTGCTCCATGTTTATTAAAGAAAGCTGAAACTCTGCTAAGAGGATACAGAAAAAAAATAAAATCAGGCTTTATGTGAATGGATAGGTCAATTTTTTTTCACACAATCTTTTCCCCTAGAAGTTGACAGGTATGATTGTCTCTGTTTGTATGATTCCTTCTATCTAGAATTATGGCTGGCCAAAAAAAAAAAAAAAAGGAGCTGTGCTTTTTGAAAAAATCACTACAGAACAAATCTAAGGTGCTTCAGCTCTTTTCATAGATAGGCACTGATTCATAGATGGAAAGTTGATAGCCTGTTGGTCAGGCAGCTCCTCTAGGTGTGGGATGGCTCCTTCTTGTATGTGAGGGAGGGAGCTGATCCTGGGTCTCTAAGTGAGGCTCTAAGTGCCTGCACTAAAGGATCCGTCACCTTAGCTCCTCATTCCTCTGCTAAAATAACTCTGCTTTGTGCAAAAATCAATGAACTAAATGAGGTTCCCCCATATCTCAAAGAAGCATGCTATTCTGGACTGGCTCTGTGTAGTTTTGGCCAGTAATTCTATCTATCTATCTATCTATCTCAACCAAATTCTTTTTCTGAAAAAAGATCAAATGTTCTCTGTTCCCAGGCAGGACTTAATAGTTCTACTTCTACTTTCTTTTTTTTCTTTTTTTTTCTTTTTTTCTTCTTTTTTCCAGTAATCAAGTATGCAGACAGTAACACCTGCTTGTTGGTAAACTTAGTTATACCACTAAAATATTCTTTTACCAAGAATTTCCTTCCTAGACCAGAAGCTGCAACCTCATTTCACAAAAAGCAAATTATGCTGAGTTTTGCAGAGTGGTGCATTTTGATTTTGGCACCATTGAAAGACTGCACAACCAAAAAAGGACTGCTTGCTGTCAAGTGGTAAAGAGTGAGTCAAACAGTCTCGCTAAACTTCAGTGGAACAGTTGTTCATGTAACTGCTCACCAGCCTGAGTGGTTGCTCAACCGGACTCCAAGTGACTAAGCAAATCACAAACACATGGAAAGGGCAGAGAGGAAATTTTAGAAAATCAGGGAAGTCCATTCAATCACATACTAATAAAAAGTGCTGAGATGGCTTAGCATTATAAGAAAAATACTATTCTGATTCTCTTCAAGAATAGTCTTATTTCGTGGGAGGGCATATCCTTCTGCTGTGTTTTGCACAAACTGTCTGTTATGCAGCAGCATCAAAGGCCCATACCTGTGAGGGGAGAGTAACCCTGAGGTTTGAGTTCAATTTGAAGTTTGTTTATGTCTGAATCCATTGAGTCAGATTGGACTTATCCATGGGACTCCACTCTGATGTGTGAAAGTTCAAGCAGGCTTGGAAGAAGGCCAGCATGGTTGAGTGGGAAACTCCTGAGTGATCTCAAATGTAAAAAAGAAAGCCCTCAGAGGATAGACATGGGGCTGGGCTATTTAAACATTTTGTATAAGCACACTGGGGTGGATTTAGGAAAGCCAAAACTCAGCTGGAGTTGAAACTAGTGAAGGGCAATAAGTACATTGGCAGCAAAAGGAAGACTAAGGAAACTGTGGTTGCACCACTCAGTGGGACAGAAAGTCTGGTGACTAAGGACATGAAAAGTTTCTCTCTTTTTACTGGTAAGACATGCTCTCATGTTTCCCAGGTCCTGGAGGCCAGAGGCCGTGTGGCAAAATATCTTTTGAAGTTGCCAAAATAATCAATTTTGACATTACCAAATAAAAAGATTACTTTTTCCAGTTTAAAACAACTACTTGCTTCAGAATTTGCTCGCTCATGACAAGAAGAAATATAGAGCATTATAAAAGCTGAAGCAAACTATTTCAGTTAACCTAATTTAAAAATCTTTTTCAGATTATTGTTTCAAAACAATTTGAGATTTTGACTTTGACATTGAAAAATTTCAGGGGACATGAAAACCATTTCCCAGTAAGTTTTATTACTTTTGCCCTATTTGTTAGAAAAATGTTCTCTCTGTTTCTTTGAAACTGAGGTATAACACTTCTAACTAAATTCCTAAAATAGGCTGGGTTAGTTGTGACATGTACCAGCCTATTAATCTCTATCTGCTATAAAGAACATTTAGCTGATTAGTTAGCTGATTGTCATCATTCTTAGTTGTAAAAAAAATTCTTGTCATTTCAGCAGGTTTTAATAAAGTGCTCCTGACTCCATCTGTGATGCATTTATCCTAGATTTTTCCTCAAAATTCAGAGAAGAAATATAAACTGATATAGCCACAAGACCTGTTAACATTTCTCTTCAGTCTGTTATGATGGTTATATAATTTAAAAGCAGTTCTGATCTTTAATTTGCTGTTAAAAAAGAATTTTCTTTATGAAAACAAAGCATATAACGGTTCTTGCACTGTTGTATCAAGGTTATTTGTAGAGCACTGGAATATCCTTTCACCTTTCTATTGGAATTTTCTTTGTGATTTCTTTTCTGTTGTCTAGTTTAGGTCTTCCATCCTTCCAACTTCCTACTTCTCTACATTTCAGTTTATTTTTTTCCTCCAAAGGTCTCCTCTCAAAATTATTTAACAATTTACCAATGCTTCAGAGCTACTTCTGCCTCCAAAATATTTAAGAAATGAGTATGTTACAATACTATATGAAATGTATATAATAATTAGGGACCTTCTGCTGTTGCGATTGACTTTAGCAGGAATTTGACAGTGTCTAATTTGTTAAAAGCTAAATAAGTACATTAATCTACACACTTGGCAGGTACTGTGGTTTTCATCTAAAAATTAATGTTTAAATGGCATTTCTTGATTTCTTGTAAATACAACCTCCAGCCTTTTATAAGGCAATAACTCCATTTCAGACAAGGCATTACTCAAATGAAGCACTGACCTTGTTCCTCTCTCTTTCTTTTCATTTTTCTCTGTTCTAAGAAACAATTTTTTTCTTTGTTTTAGCCCTCCCTGAGAACGCTACTGGCCAGAACTAGGAAGCATGTAAGGCATCTGAAACAGGATGTAGGTGGGTTTTAGAGATCTTTCAGGCCAAAAAAAGGGAAGGGGGAATTTTGTGTCACAATTTTGGGTTGCCAGAAGTCTACCTAAGTGATGCAATGGGAGTGGATCTGGAGGATGAACCAGTGTGTGCTGAGGCCCGGACATCCATCCAGTACGCTTTTCAGGGTTACTCCGGACAGCTCAATGTCTGGTCCAGTGGGCTGAACGTCCATCAGTGGGTAGGTGCACTTTCTGGCTTAGTACCGGACCAGACTTAGTTCTGGCTTTGCTCACACTCAGACTGCTCCCCAGTGTGAACCAAAGTAGGACAAGTGGGAATGGTCGGGAGACTAGTTTCAAAAGCGCGCTCCTGATCTGAAGTGGAACGCTAACAGAGGCACACCCAATGTCCCGGCCCTTCAAAATCAACTTGATGTCATTGCATTTTCTCTGAAAACAGTTATAATAGTTGACTAATTGATGGCTGACCACAGGTCAGGAACAATACGCTTTTGTGCACTTTAATCCTTTATGAGTCTTTATATTAATGTGCAACAAAAGAGGATTACACATTAAAGGAAGACTCTTTCTAGTCCTGTCTCGGTGTTCCAAAACTTTACAGTAGCCTCATAGTTTGCATTTTTACCTAAGGCAAGTTTACATTTTTGTATAACCTAAGTGGAGGAGGAAACTAATCTAATTAACCTGACTGATGAATACAAAACTATGCAATATTTTGCTACAAATATACTACCTTTTCCAGTTAAAATTAATCTGTTTTCTCCCTGTCTGAACATGATCCCCCTCACCCTGATGTTATTCTGGCTTGCCCTGCATGTAGTTGTCATTTATTGCTGTGTAAAGGGTAGAAGGAATTTGACTCTGTAGCAGTGGTAACAGATCTCTTTTGCAGTTGTCAGTGACCATACCACAACAAAGAGAAAAAAGATCAGCCCCCATATGTTTTGTACAATGCTAATGCAGTAGTTTTTCTGTAATTTACAATTAGTTTAAATTCATTGCCGGTGTACCGTGAAACCAGAGGTGAAGTACGAGGAATGATTTTGGGCTTTCTATCTAGTTCACAGCAGAAGGGTGTTAGACTGTATTGGCTGTCACAGGTGTTGCACTGTGGGTTATGATGGCTTCCCAACTACTGAGAAAAAAAAAGTCACTTAAATAACGTAAATGTTCTTTGCAAGCAAGAAAGGCTCTTCTTGTGGTTAATATAGACAATATTGCCATGACAATTTGTCATTAAAAGGACAAATGCATCATATTCTTCATGACCCCAGTATTTGTAGAATTATTAAAATCTTCATTAAATAGTATCATTCCTTGCCTTAGTCATTAACATAGTTTCCTGAGAAGAAATAAAATCTTCATATTATTCCACTTTCATTTGGTATGTCTGACCTAAACCACTGAGGTCAGTTAAATTAATTACAAGAATACATGGGCAGGAGTTAGCTTCTGGGAAACTCTGCCCTGATTTGTCGTACCAATCCAAAGGTCTAAAAAAACCCAAAACAGGCCATATATACCAGGATGAAAACAGCAGCAGATCATAGAACAGGTCTATATTTGCCCACTAAGCCAAATTTGTAGGTGCTGTTGTATGAAAGCAAAGTTCACATGCTCATTCTAGAGGTCTTTACGATGCAATAATTTGGATCAGTGTTTGATCAGCTGTTTCTATTATGGTTGACAATTTTCTCTCTTGGACCCAATGGATAGGTGGCCCATCATATACAGCTTAGTGTCTTTTATACCTCTACAGAATTCAGACTCCATTACAGTAAGACATTTCCCAGAATTCTTTTACTGTAACCTTCATGAACTCCTGTGGGGCCTTATTTCTTTGCATCTTTGTCTTGTAATGGCAATTTAAAGTGAAGAGAAAACAAATGTAAAATCAGAAGAGATTTTACTCATTTCCTTTTTTTTTTTTTCCCAGAATACATACATGCTAGCAGGGTAGCTCTTGTAATGTTTACAGTAGTATAACATTAGCTTGCAAAGTAAGTATAATGGAAACACATAAAGGTGTTCTACCATTAGGGACTCTGTAAAATGTATGTGTATGGGTAAGTAAAATGGATAAAGAATAACACTATGAGTGGAACAGAAAGTGTGTCATGAATATACCTCCAGATGGCAATGCATGTGGCGAACAAAAAGTAAACAAATACACTAGGCAGCTGAAAGAACATTAAGCTACAAGGATAGTGAGACTTTAATGGTTGAAAAGACATAAGAACATATTGTTGAGGCAATGACTTAAACATGCCTACAGTTAATGGCAAAATATCATGATTAATTATGTAAAGAAAAACTTCTGCCCTGATGAATCTGCTTTGAAACATACCAGTTTCCGTTTTCAGGGTGCAGCTTCATGAAACCTTACTGACTTGCGTGTAGTGACTCCACAAACTGAACTGCATAAAGGCCCCACTCGGTTTAGCTATCATGTGATTTAAGCGTCCTTGCAGAGATCAGGAAATTATCCCCGCTTCCTCAATGAACTAACAAGCCAACCCACTTGAATATGAATGTTTCCTTTTCAGCAGTTGTCTAGCCAATATCCAAGCATGAGACTACAGCATATCTTCTTAGGGGGAGGAGAAGTTTGCTTATTTTATATATGCTAACCAAAGCTACATTGCTGCCACTAACTCTTTTGAATATTACCAGACAAAATATAATTAAACTTTCATTTCACCATTACAGTTGCAGTATGGGAGAGGTTTCGGACTAAGGTAAGAATCTAGCAGATGAATTTCTCAGATAGCTTAATCTGCTCTTGCAGTGACTGAGATAGCTGAATATTGAGAAAAAGCCTCCGACTTACTTAAGAAGCAGGATATGAGAGACCTGCTGCTCAAAACTGCATATCCACTCTAATTTGACAAGGAGTAAAATCACTGTCTTGAGGTAAGGCAGAACCAAAGCTGGTACATTCTGCCAAAATTCTGAATTTTCATGGAAAAATGCAACATGCTTAAAATATACAGCCAGTTTATTCTCACACTATAGCTACTTTGTAGGCAGAGTACAGTTATAGCATCACAGTGTGCTCGAGAGTGAATGAAGACGGACAAGCAATCCACACAGTTCAGCAGGGCTAGATTTGCTAAATCTGCACACTGTGATGTACTTACAGATTGTGTGTTGCAAGACTAGAACTTTAATGACTAGTTTACAACTTCCAGCCCCTTTTCTTTATAGCTGTATTTCTTTCATGTGACACAATAACCCATTTAAATTACATCAGCTTCTAATGATTATGGAGTACATCCCTGTGGAACAGAGAAAAGAGAATCCTGTAATAGCAGATAGCTGTTATAAAACCACTGTGACACAGAAACAGCATCTCAAACTATTACTGTTATGGCAGAAGTGGCACACCAAAATTTTATAACAAGTGGAAGGGAGAGTGCAGCAGAAAGCAGGAAAGAAAGAGAGCAGGGACTGAGAAAAGCATATGTACATGTATAACCCAAACTCTAACTTTGCCTAAGATATTCTCACTCTTAGCCCTTCCCTGTATCCCCAGGCTTTTTCCAGAACAAGGGATATTGGCTTCTGGTACTTCTCCTGATCGTCTCTGAGTCCAAGAACACTAAGTGTGGAAGACTGATCAGTTTTAATCTTCCATATTGGAAGATTGGTGGTACTATTACACCCACCCTCTCCCATAACCCACCTAACCCAACTCAGGATTGCAACAGATCTAGACAGCACACTGAAATCTGGGTTAGGACTTCAGCCTTGCCTTCTCCCAACAGCACAGCAGATCAATAATCCCGTTCCTAACAAAGTTCTTCTACAGGATTTTATTTGTTCTCACCCTACTAATCACTTGACTGAAAGTCCTGTTACAGCAACCTGATTCTTCAATCTTTTTTTTTTTTAATCTTATCTTTTAGCTTCTGCACTGTCTGGCCTACTTGCTGGGTTTTGTAGTTTCCTGATTAGGTGATTACTGCTGAGCGGTCTCAGTTGGGAGGTAGCTAAACTTACACAGATGAAGGTGGACTCAATCCATCTAAAAGGGCATCCACAGAAGTAGAAGGCGTAATATATATTCACCTAGTCCAGTGCTTCTGAGATGCATGATAAGATCAAATACTATTAAAACTGAAATTATAGCAATAAATGAGTCTATGATCATTGCAGTCAGTGAGAGTAAAATAACAGACATATGCTATAGCAAATTTGTCCTTAGCAAGAGTTGCTGGAGTCGTATGAGGTGTATGGAAGTTTGGTAAAAGTACAACTGTGTCAACTCTGTATATTGAAGGAAGAGATCACAAAACAGCCATATTTGTTTCTTATATGTTGAGAGCACCAATTTTAGCAAATGGAGTAATCTAGTTAATATGCAATGTGGCAATATGACCTTGAGACAGAGGTTGGCGGAACCTAAAAATGCCTAATAAAAACTTGCATCATTCACATCCTTTGTGGGGATCACATCATCTTTTACAAGCTCAACCCTGTTAGGTTCTCAGAGCTGGATTTGACTCCACAGCAAGCTGGTGAAGAGACCATGGACAGATTGCCCACAGGCAGCTTGTGCTCAGCTATGTAGTAGCACTCAGTGCTGCACTTGCAAATTTACTCTTTCCCCAGACCTGAGTCTGGTCTTGCAGAGAGCTTCTCAAAAGTCTGATTTAGTAGTAGCTGCTCCTGCAGCTACTAATTGCTACATGTGTGCTGTTAGCTCCTCCTGGGCTTTAAAGGAGATGAATACATCTCCATAAATGCATTCTACATTGCCTTCGGCTGACCAGAGCGAAGAGAATCCCTAGAAACTTTCAAGCCTGAAAAGAAAATAAGCTGAGTTCATTGCAGGTTTTGCTAAGGCTTGTTAAGTCCAGCTCCAGAAGGGGTAAATTTTGGCCCAGTGCAATAATTCTGTTTAGGATCCAGCAAAAGATACCACCTACAGGTGCCCTGTATGAAAGAATTTGCATGAATAGGCATTGTCTTTCACCAGCAAATGTACATTACTTTTTCTCTAGAGACCATTAACTAAACTGAGTTATTGTTAAGAAATTAGTGTAGAGTCTTTCCCTCCCTCAGTGCTTTGGCTTAGATTGGAGCTGTAAATGTAACTGCTTCTTTTATCTGATAACAGGTCTTGTTGTGAGAGTTATAAAGAAAATGAGCAGGTGTGATATTAGACCTATCTAGGCTATCAAATTTTAACAAAACAGACCTAGCCAAGTCCATCCTGGCCATGTTATAAAAATTGGGATGATTTATATTAGTATCTCATTGAAAGTGATTTGTTTTATTTTCTTAGAAACAAACTTGAGTTCCATAGCTTATTCTCCCATACTGGGCTGAGAACAGGGTTTTCATGTTGATATTCTGCATAGACATGCCAGAAACCCAAGGGAGCCTGAAAAACACTGAGGGCAGTAACTGTCTGGTTGAGGCTTTGCCTAGTAAGTTATTGTTTATATGTCCATATTTGGAATAAACAAAAGGAACATCAGCTTCTAGTGGGCTATGTAAATGATTAATACTAGAAAAAAGGATTTACAGGCATAACCATTCAAAATGATGATTTTAAATAGTGGAGTTAGGAAACAAAATCAATTAGACCCATTATTTCTGAATCAAACATTTAATTTAAGCACATTATGAATAGAAGTGGTGAAGCCTTTGGAATTTGCAGGTACAGGTTAAAGTAGACTGTGATACACATTTAGGTTGGAAACATGTAATTTGACCTCCAAGACCCAGCAAAACAGGGTGCAGTTTGAAAAGGAGTGAAAATCATGTGCTGTGCTTGTGGTTAAATATTGCACATTAACATACAGGATGAGGAACTGCTAATAGTTGATCACAAGCTGAACGGGAGTTGAAAGATGTTATGCTCTTACGAAAAAGGCAGACATCATCCTGGAAGTCAAACAAATGAAATCATCTTTCTGCTCCAAAAGGCGCTGAGAACGCCTTTTGCATCTAGAAGGGGAGAGACCAACTGAAGAGAGCACAGAGGTGAGCAATGAGAATGTTATTAAAGACAGGAACTACGTGGAAAGTTTCAAGACAGTGGGGCTGCTAAGTCTAGAGAGGAGAGGGCGAAGAAAGACGTGATGTTACCCCACATCTACATAAGCAGTAGCAGCAAAGAGGAAGGAAGGAAGGAAGGAAGGAAGGAAGGAAGGAAGGAAGGAAGGAAGGAAGAGTTTTCAGTGTCTGCTGCAGATAGGAGAAGAAAAATGGGCTTTTATTGTAACAAGGAAGATTTAGCTTTGGCAGTTAGGAAAAATGTTCTGACGTGAGGATGACTGAGCATTGCAATAGTGGGAGTTCAGAACCTCCATTACAGAAAACTTTTAAAAATAACAGGTTAAAAAACCCCAGTCATTTATGTAATACTCTCCTTGGAGTAGAATTGGAGCTGCATTTCCGAGTGCCATGTTGAGGTTTAAGAAGTCAAGAGCAGGATTGCCAGAATTTCAAGTGTCTGAGTTTTAGATCTAAGATATGATGGCAAGAGAGGGATTTTCCCAGTGCTATTTTGTTTGAAAGATATACCTCACATATATCAGTTTTTGCAGTGCTGTAAGTACTAGTACACAGAAAGACCCTACAAAAAAAAAAAAATATATATATATATATATATGCTCAAAGTTCCATGCATGTGCTCAGTATTCAGTTCAACATCTGCAGGCGGACCGTATCCTTTTGATACTTCTGATGATAGACTGAACATTAACATCCAAACCATGCATTAGCCTATATGGAAAACAGGACTTTTTCACTTTATAGTTCCTTGCATATTCTTGAGAACCAGCAAAAAGGTAAATGAAATCTAAAAAAAAAATATTAATTTAGTTTTACTTGCTCATAATTCCTATGAACTATGTATTAGACTCCAAAGTTTGCTGAGCTTAGGAGAATGTTGGGTACGCTGGACCATGGCCAGGATTGATTTTCTGGACCACAAACCAATATGATGACAAAGCAAAAGGCTGAAGAACATCTTTTTTTCTTCTCTGTGCTCTGTAGTAAGGTTTACTGCATGCCAGTAGTCTCAGCAGGCTCTGCTTGCCATTTTATGACCCTACAACCATTGTAAAATAACCATGATTTAGTTTCAAGTATAATGAAAGTAATTTACAGGCAGGATTGATACATGTAGCCTAACTGATGGAATCAATTAGTATCTACTGCAAAGTGAAGTGCACATGTAAGCAAATGCTACATTTAAACTTTTTGCTTTGGCCTAACTTTACATTTGCCACCCACCTCCCAATTCAGTGCTTCATTTACATCACTTTTAATCCCTGGCCAAACTTCTTGGATTTCTTAATGGCACCCTGGTTCCATCACTTTGTGAATTTCATCAAAACTGAATGAAATGTGTATTTTTAATTAATCTAGCAAGAGCTAGATCAGAATCATATGAAAACAACTGATTCTACTAAGCAGTCTGTAGCTATTCCCATACTATTATTTATTAGCAAATAAACAAAGGTAACAACATTATTTTCTTCATGTTTGTCTTAAAACTATGTCTAAAATTGCAAAGAGCAAAATACACTCTTTAGTCTGGAATCTTGATTCATACATTGCAGGGAACATTCCTGCAGTGGTAAAGAAAGTCTGTCTCACTGTATGCGGAAGTGCTGAGGGCTTGAAGGAAAGATCTGTGCACAGGTGACCTGCAGAGTTTGGCCTCAAAGGCATGAAAAACTTTGAAACAGGGATGAAAACCCACTCACAAAAACACCAATCTGTCTTTAGAAAGGAACAGACCAGAGCTTACACCTTTTTGCAAGCATGGGTCACTGTTTGAGAACTTGGACCAAACTCTGAATATTGATTTTTCTTTTATATCCTGTTAAATTTCAGGACTTTTAACCTGTAAAGATGACATGGTGCCTATCATCCATTTTTCCAAAGTATCCCTTCCCAACAGTAAATAATAAACAATCTTACCTAAAAGGAAGGTAGGAGGAAGGCAAATATGAACCCAGATGAAAGGATATCAGTAAGGTCACTGTGCAAGTAGTCAGGATAATAATAGTCAATATAGTCAATAAGTCAATAGTCAATAACAGGAAAATATATTTTCTGGCAGGAGCAGAAATTGCTATATATAAATCCACATTCTTCTGTGTTCTGGATTGTTGTGCAATATGTAACATATATCTAAAGAGTACTAACTCCTTCACAGAAAAAAAATGTTGTATGCTGATACTAAATTTGATCCAGGTATGAACTGCTGTGTAATCACTACAGGAAAGCATGGAGATTTGGCCAAGTTACTATTTTTTTTGTTATGAACTGTGTGATGGTATGGCTGACATAGTTTCTGGTGAAATGGAAAACCTTATTCATCCAGCCACCAAGGCTCTCTCTAAATACCTCTATCTTTATAACCTAGTATGTGCCTCCTCCTGGCTTGGCAACCTGATGCCACAGCACTGCCTCCACACTTTGCAGTTATGTTGCCAATTATACTGAAAAGTATTTAAGAGCAGAGTACAGTACCTCCAGTATTTACGTCTCACAAAGAGCAAGGTCTTTTCGATCCCCTTCCTGCATGCTGCAGGATAAACATGAGCCACAGTGGTGGGAAATCCATGCTCATATATGGACTATGCTGACATTTCCATGGTCAAAGTATTAACTATCCAATATTTAGTACATGGAAACCATATAATGAGAAAAAATGTTACAGCAGAGGTGGTCTTACTACTTTTTGTAATACAATTCGAATGGCAGTTTTTGGGGTGTCTTATCTTAGGTAGGATTTTCAAAAGTGCTCAAAGGTGACCACTTGTCCCTGTGTGAGCAAGGAGTATTTTAGCATCGACTTTAGCAGAAACAGGCCAGTGCTAGTTGCTTTGAAAAACCCCAGGTCCTCTATCCATGTGGCATGTAACTAAATGCAGAAAACCTGACAGGCTAAGAAATATAGCAAAGGGAACAGGAATAAACAAGTTAGTTGATTTAAATGTGATTTTTGTTCACGTAATTCAAACTAACCTTTAAACTACAGTGATTAGAAGCAAAGTAATGTCTCTTGCTGCTGCAAAAATTCAGATAGGAGTAAACTCAAAACTTCTGAAAATAAGAAGGTGGGGTTGAAAAAACTATTGAAAAACCAGCAGCGGGAAAGTATCTATACATCTGTGGGAATAAGAGATCTGTTTTTCATTCCCTTTGGATGTTTATGGTGATGTAGATATCATCAATACAGGTAAGTGTGATTTTTACCTGCAAAAGATATACTTTCTTTCTTTTGGTAGTTGCATAAGCTGCATCAACTTTGGCTTGAATCTGTGTAAGGTAATTTTGAAGGAAACTCTCCATACTGTTATTTGGTACTTTCTGAATCATATATAACTA
This sequence comes from Apteryx mantelli, assembly GCF_036417845.1. Taxonomy (NCBI): domain Eukaryota; kingdom Metazoa; phylum Chordata; class Aves; order Apterygiformes; family Apterygidae; genus Apteryx; species Apteryx mantelli. Next base: position 16,827,999 of record NC_089978.1, read on the forward strand.
AAGAAAAAAACATGTGTAAAATTTCCCTGAACAACCATCTAGCTCATTTTAAACTGTTCTTCCTGCTGTAATTCACCCACCACTATTAAGAATAATACTCAGAAGTTACACTGGAATATTTACCATTATATTTATGTTGCTATATTATTTTCAGGAAGAAACAAGCTTATTTTGCCTGAAAGATATAGATCATTTAGAAACAGGATCTGATTGCCAATCCTTAGTTAAGAAGCTCTGCCAGAAGGTAGGATCTCTTTGCTTGAGATTTGTGCTGTACTAATTGACCTGTGCATTTTCTACTCATTTGTTGAATATAGGAACACATTTAAGTTTCACTGAAGTTAATGCTATTTAAGTGCTTTGTTGAATGATGGCAGGGTTGCTTCTATTCCTAAATTTGATTTCTGAATGGTTTGCTAAATTCAGGCCTAATTTGTTTGTATAAGGTTTAAAAAAGTACTGAGCATTAAAAGAATCTAGTCACCCATGACTCAATTAATGTGTTCACCACTGAAAGGTACTCAAGAATGCTGACAGCCACAGACTTGCTGCAGCTTGACAATGGTCTAGGAACTTAAAGTGGTTGTTTACTTGGGTCTGCAGTTTAATAATTGGCTAATGAATAAGTAAGTTAGCAAAGAACATGCTCTTGAAACATTTAAGTGACAATCTGAGACATGCAATAAGGTGTTAGTTAACGAACTGTTGTGTACATGATAGTGAACTTTTATGCATGTTGATGAAAAACAGATCATTTCCAAAACTTGTCACTGCATCAAAAGTTAGGCAGTAGTCACATTTCTCTGCTTTTTTCTTTCGAGCACCTCTCAACAAAAACACAGATACATACTTTTTTAAAACAAAGAATTTGAAATAAACTATAATTTTCAAATAAATAAATTTTATGTCACTCAGGAGTGACAGGTTTAGGGCTTTTTTCATCAGCCTTTTTACCTGGAGACAGTTTTTGGACTATATTTTCTCACCTTCTAGAGCTGTATTCCCTAAGGACTACCTTTGCCTCTAAGGACTACCTTTGCCTGCAGAGCCCACATAAAGAAAAACTACACTGCATTGAATAAATCTGTCTCTCTCCTTCTCCTTTTGATCTCTCAAAAGTTTCCAAGAGTAGTAAATCTGTATGTAGTATCATTCAATGGACCCTCACAGTTCTGGAAATTACTAATCTGAATGATGCAGCTAGATGAATATTAAACCACTCTTGCCTCTCTTGCTCCTGCCACCATTACCATTGCAAACAAAACTATTTTGTGTTTAATACACACAGTTTAAATTTATTGTTTCTTTTGTTTTCTCTGAGACCAGATATTCACTTCCAATGACAAAACCCCACAAATGAACACTTGAACATCTGCATATATTTACAATCACTGCATTGCAGGGCAAGTCACTATTCTAAATTCTGAAATGGTCCCCAAATGTTTGGATTTGTTCCAGAATCTTATGCAATGAAAGGTGGTCTTCTTGAGCTAATTTTCCAGAGAACATGTGTGTTTTGTCTGACTATTTAAACTTACTTCTATGCTCTTTTTGAAAATGAGAACTAATACACCTAAAGGACACTCATATATTCTAATTACCTATAATTATACCATTCTCTCCAGCCCTCAGTTAATTGTTCATCAAATTTTAGACTAGAATGAATGTTATTATGCTATGACATATTCCAGGGGAGGACTGAAGCCTTACCATTCACCTGGGAACCATTTCAGTGCAACTTGCCATACAAGGACTGTACTCCTCTCAGATCATCATGGGGAAGGTAGAATTCCCCTGAGCTGAACAATTTATTTATTGGGAACATGAGAGAATTTGGATCTTTGGAGTGCCCCCGCCCAAGAGAATGGCCAAATTCATCAGCTACCCCACTGAACAAGTCATATCCTAACAACAACAACAAAAAATCCAATAGATTCAGCATCAGATTTGAAAGTATAGTTCAGGTTTCATGAGAAACTTATAGTTTATTGTTTGGCAGATGATTAATTTGTGTCTTTGATGATATATTGTAATAAGCCAAACATACAGAGAGCTCAGATTTTAAGACCAGAATGTACAGTTGTGATCAACTAATTTGATTTTCTTCATAGCAAAAGAGTTTTTACTAGGTTTTACAGAGTTAATTTAGAAGTTCCACCATTCTGATTTGAAATGTTCACATGACAGAGAATCCTCCTGCATAACTAATGGTGGATCATCAAAAAAACCCCGAAAGACAATATCAGCATTGAAATAAATCAGTCTTTAACTTCTGTCATTGAATTCTGTTACGTTTTTGTCTGCATTTTTCTGGGGTACCAGCCTTGAAGTTATTTCCTTGGTAAAAGCCAAATTTGGCCTGAAATAATGAACACATCTGGAAAAGGAATTGAGAGGAGGGATATGTGTCTGCAGCGAATACTTAAAAGAAATATATGTATCTTGGTCAGATGCAGCAGCAATGTGGATGGTGATCTGAGAGGGGCTGATGAATGGCTGCTATGGCTGATGAATAACTGCTACTGAGAATATGTGTAATAACCTGAAACCTTCCATCTAGATAAACCTGTTCCTGGCCTTAGCTAGGAAATGAAAGGAAGCAATAAAAAATCCTTTCTAAAAGAATTCTTATAAGCTGATTATTCTTCAGTCCTTTGGCATGTATCACAATACAAAATCTTTGGTTAAAAAAAAAAACAGTTCTGACTGAAGGTCAACCTGAATATGCCTGCTGAATGACATGATTGTTAGCATGCAGGTATTTTTGGATTTTCACATTTCCTTGTTTGCCACATCATCATCCTGGGCAGGATCCAAAGCTCACGGAAATCAGTGGAAGGATTTCACTGGTAGGAGGCAGATGACTGAATCAAACCCACTCTAAGATCCAGTGACTATATTGATTAGGGGATTGATTCAGTTGCCTGCAGACAGATAGATATCTAATGCCACCGGGGATGTCCTGCAGTCTGAGGCACCCGTGCAGGGCTGGTGGATACGACTCCAGAGCATTGGAAAACCTGGCTGTACTGGAGCCCTGATTGCAGGCCAGACCAGGCTGGAGGCAAGGGAGTTTCAAATAGTACTAAACATCTAAATCTATGTCCATTTAGGGGCAACTGAAACAAATCCTAGATTTCTGTTGACTATAATGGGAACTTAAATACCTACCTCACATGCAGATACGTTCTGGTGGATTAATCTTGAACTGAACCCTACCTCAAGTGTCTTCAGAGTTCTTTGGATCAGTCCTTCCCTCAGTGGATAACTCTGAAAACGAGATATCTTCCATTCCTTTCACATGCTGTAAGGTTCAGTCAGATCAAAGATTCATTGTGTATTGACTGGTAGTTGGAGTGTCCTACCTTTTCTACAGGAAAATTGCTTCATGTTCACAGTGGGTTGTGTGCCAAATATATGTTAATTTTAATAGGTATCTCAGCCCTTCTACAAATTGGTCCGTTTATTTAAAGACCTCAATGTGGACTGAAGAGCCTAACTTGAGTCTACTTTTTCTGTCAAATTGGGCTTGTATTTGTGTGGTATTTATTCTTTTGGTGAAAGTAAAAATAGGGTCATCAAAGTAAATTACATTTCTGTAGTAATCTGTAGCTATGTCTTGTTGTTCTACAGCACCTTGAGAAAACAAACCAAACTGTTCCATCAACTGCACTGCTTAGCTTGTGGGACATATCCCATTGCCCCAAATTCCTCTTCATCTAGGTGAATGCCACCTCCTATTTCTCCTCCTTCTTTACATCTGTGTGTGTGACCCTTTACAACACGAGGCCCATCAAATGTGAAAAAGTTTCCATGTTGTGGCAAAGTGCACACAGCATGGATTTAGCTGGCAGTTCTTGGAATCAGGCAATCAGCTCAACCAGAAACTACTGTAATTTGAACACAGAGGATAATAACATTTGCATTTTCTTTCCGTGTTAAATTGGCTTTATTTCAAATCTCTGGTATGTGTTAAGCTCCTATATTCCCAGCTGTGCTATGAGCAACATTTATAAAAGAATACAGGCTGAGTAAAGACTGTTTTTCTCCAGAATAGAGAGTTGCCAGGTGTTAATTTCTGAGGGCAGTGATAAACTGATTCTCCTAAGGTGTCTGTCTCCTAGCCAATACTACAAGAAACTGTCATGATTTCACCTGCTCATACTCTCTCCTTCCCTCATTCCAACTTGCCCCATTATGCCCTGTTGTATTTACAAAGTTGATATCCTCTGATTTTTTTCTTAATGCACATTTTGATTGCCTTGTGCCATTTGAAATAACACAATTGATTCAATAGAAGGAACATCTCAGAAAAGAAGAGCCAGAATCATCTAATTTCAGTATTTTGGTCATCTGACTTTAGCCATCTGAAAATTAGTTGTCTAAATCTCAGTCATCAGATTCTCTGTACTGTTTCTGTATAGACCAGTCGGTCTCACCTTGATCACTGGGAAAGTGATGGAGCAACTAATACTGGAACCCATTTCCAGGCACATGAAAGTCAAGAAGATGATTGGATCAGCATAGATTTATGAAGGGGAAATCATGCTTAACCAGCCTAATAGCCTTCTATGAGGAGAGGAATGGCTTGATGGACCAGGGGAGAGAAGTGAATGTTGTTTACCTTGACTTTAATAAGGCTTTGACACTGCCTCCAGTACCATTCTCATAGACAAGCTGACAAAGCACAGGCTAGATAAGTGGACAGTGAGGTGGACTGAGAACTGGCTGAACTGCCAGACTCAGGGGGTTGTGATCAGTGGCATGAAGTCCAGAAAGAGACGAATCACTAGTGGTGTCCTCTGGAGGTTGATACTGGGGACAACACTGTTTAACATCTTTATTAATGACCTGGACGGCAGGATGGAGTGCATTCTCAGCACATTTGCAGTGATACAAAACTGGAAGGGGTAATTGATACACCAGATGGTTGTGCTGCTGTTCAAAGGGACCTCAATAGGCTGGAGAAATGAGCAGGGAGGAACCTCATGAAGTTCAACAAAGGGAAATGCCAAGTCCTGCACCTGGGCAGGAGTAACCCCATGCAGCAGGACAGGTGGGGGATCCACAAGCTGGAAAACAGCTTTGCAGAGAAGAGTGTGAGATCCTGGTGGAAAACAAGCTGAACATGAGCCAGCAATGTGCTCTTGTGGCAAAGGCAGCCAATGGTGTCCTAGACTGCATTAGGCAGAGCATTGCCAGCAGATTGAGGGAGGTGATCTTTCCCCTCTCCTCAGCCCTGGTGAGGCCACATCTGGAGTACTGTGTCCAGTTCTGGGCTCTCCAGTACAAGAGAGACATGGACCCACTGGAGTGAGTTGAGTGAAGGGCTACTAAAACGATGAAGGGACTGGAGCATCAGAGGAAAGGCTGAGAGCTGGAAGTGGTCAGCCTGGACAAGAGAAGGCTCAGGGAGGATTTTATCACTGCGTCTAAGTATCTGAAGTGGGGCTGTAAAGAGGACAGAGCCAGACTGTTTTCAGTGGTGCCCTGTGACAGGACGCGAGGCAACGGGCACAAACTGAAAGACAGGAAATTCCATCTGATCATAAGAAAATACTTCTTCACTGTGAGGGTGACAGAGTACTGGAGCAGGTTGCCTGGAGAGGTTGTGAAGTCTCCATCCTTGGAGATATTCAAAACCCAACTGGACACAGTTCTGGGCAATGTACTCTAGGTGACCCTGGTTGAGTAGGGGGGTTGGACTAGATGATCTCCAGAGGTCCCTTCCAACCCCAATTATTCTGTGATTCTGTGATTCTGTGAAATAGAAATAGTCAATCACTTCCAAAAGGCAAATTATCCCATTCCACAATAAGTACCAAAATAGGTGGGAGGAAGGACCCACTTAATCTCTCTCTTTCTCTCACTACTGGCCATTTAGGGAGTCTAGACTGGACACCAAACTTTTACATGACTAAACCTGAGTGAGATGACTATATTTATCACATGACTGAGATTGGGTAATAGTTTCACCCTTTAAAAAGTTTTCTTTCACATATATTGCACATATGTATTTCTAAATACTGAAAACAATTTGTGTGAGTTCCAAGATTTAGATAACAAATTCAATTGACTTCCCATTAAACTATTTCTTTTTATGAGGATTCCTTTCTCTCATGGTAGACGCCTACTGAGATCAATTCAGAAAGCTTTTAAACTCATGGTATCATTTAAAGACCAAGCCGTTCTTTGGCTCCAGCCACACTCTTCCCCCTGTATTTGGTGGAAGCTAACCTGTGTACCTGAAGTATTTGAGGGCAGAGCATCCCCTCCCTGGTTCTGCAGAACTGTGTGCTCTGCAGAATGCAACAGGAAGGAGAATAGCAGATAGAGGGAGAACAAAGGTAGGATTCAGGCTGGCATGCTATGGGCACTGCTTTGGGAGTGGGAACTATCTGATTTAAAGGCTGTGCATCAAAGACTCACAGGATAAAATTCATGCTGAATGTTAGGCGCCTTTTGGTACCTGAGTGACTGTAACAGACAGTTTATGATTAAGAACTTTCATGCACAGCTTTTTCTTAGATCACTTATATTTGGGTTTCAGTATTTGCCTCAGGTAGCACTGAAGTTCTTTTGGGGATCATGCCCTGAATGAGTGAAACAACTCTTCCTTATTTAACAGTGCTTGCATAAGAAGGTGACATAGCATGAAGATTACTATTACTTTTCTTAGAAGGAAACCTGTCACTTCAGAATGTCTTTTGGACATGTGATTTGCAAAAACACACAGGAAAAGCAAACACCTTTAGAAGCAAAGGTTATCTTGATTTCAGCATCTCTTTTCTGCAGTTGAACAAAATTCAGAGGTATGACATCACCTGAGTTTCATAGAGATGTTTTGCCTACTTGGTTCACCTCTTCCTGGTCTAATTCTGTATCCTGCAAGTAAGGAAAGTTCAGGAAATATTATTATTATTAATACACAAATATTCAAATTTGTAACACTTCAAGGCTTTATTCTCTGATCAAACAAGTTCTTTCTTGTTTATAACTTCATACAGGTAGTATTAAGTACATCCAAACCAGCTAGAGACCGACACTGGAAATTCCCTTTCTTTTGGGGAAGTCTCTGCAGACATAATGTGGGTGTAGGACTTGCAAGTATTATCTCTTCTTCAGCAGATCCTGAAGAGTCATTGTAATCTGCTTTTAGATATTGTTTAAATAGAATGACACTAAATGTCTTCTCTTTTACTTTAACATGAATTAATTGAAGACTCAAGATAATGATACATTTCACCCTAAAATCAAAGTGACAAAGGCAGAGACCACTGCTCCAAGTCTATCCACATCAAAGAGAAAAGTTTATACTCTGCTTAATAGACAGAGGTGAAAAATAGCATTTTTGGCCACATGCTTTGAAACCTCTTCTGTTCTGGAGCAATCACGAAATGAACTATTTTAAAATAGCATTGCCTAATGGTCAAATTACTCTGGTCAACTGAGGTTGACCCAGGAAGCATATTAACTCACTGTGTGGCTTCAGGAAATATTTTTTAAGTTGGAGTTGTCAGAAATTGCCTGCTTTTTTTTTTTTCTTTTCTAAAAATGCTGAGCATGTGTATCTCTTACTATTATATCTCTAAAAGCAAAATACTCAATCAAATACATTTCATACACTTTCTTTGGATGAGAATAATAGCAATGTGCCAACTAACAGAGTCAAAGGTTGTTGCTTTTGAGTTACATTCAGTGCTATTTTATTCTTCAGTCCATTCTGCAAAAAACTCCAGCTGTAACTTCTTTCACTTTATGGATCTTTTGAATGGTGTTATCATATTGTGTTTCTACAGTGACAAAGTACACAGATACATTGCTAGAGCATCATACTTTCTCTTCTGACTAGTACTTCTGAAAGTCAGAACATATATTCAAATATTATGCATTAAACGGAAAATGTGTCTTCACAATGCAGTACCAGGAAGCAATGATAGTTCAAGCAGAAGCAAATGCACTGGTGAATGACAGAGGCCCAAACAGAGGGCTATACTGAGGTGGCTATATAGCTTCAAATTATAGTCATGCTAGAACAGATACAGACTACACAGAGCTTGTCTGCACACTGTAGATATTCTTTTTTTCCCCTTTGATTTATTAATGTACAAGCATATTTTGAACATAATGTTTTTATAAAGTTTTGAAAGTGTGAGGTTATGCAAATATGATTATAACAGTCACAGAAACTGTAGAGAAGTTTGAAGCCTTCCATATTCAATTTACTGAATAGATTTTCTATTTTTTAAATTAATTTTCTTTTGGAATGAAATATTTTAGATACTATCTGAAAAGAGGATACCTTTCTGCTACCATTCTACATCTCTAAACCAAAGGACTCAGTATTAGTTCTGCAGCAAGCGTGTTAGGATGACAAACAGCAAGCCCTCATTGTCATATGAAACCCAAAAGAGAGAGCTCCCTGTTACAGAGCATGCACTGATAAATTATTGTTTTCTTCTTCCATTTAGGTGTGTTTTCATAGAACTGCTATTTCTTCACATCAGGGATTTCATATCGAGGTCATTCATCATTGTCACTGTTTGAACATCCAACTTCCCAGGGATGTGAAGTCCAAAGAAAATTTGCATTTCCTTAATCCTCTTACTGACATATTAAATATACCTGTTTGTTCTCCCTGAAGAACTGTGGTCCATGTTATAAAACTGCAGCAGATATATCTGTATGAAAGTGACGGGTTCAGAGATTGTTCACATGAGGATCAATATAGTCAAAACAAGAGTTAATGTATCTATCATCTAAAAGAAAACCTAAGAATATTAATACTTTAGACAAAAAAAAAAAAAAAGAAATTAAATGCTTTATAAGTGCTAATAAAGAAATCCTCTCACTTCAGATGCAAATATATATACTTTGTTATTTCTATTTTACAGTGGCACTGACTGAGGTAAAGCAAGTAAGGAATGTACCACGCAGGAAATCCCTGTTAACACAGGTTAGAGAAGAGAGGAAACCCTTGCACTCAGCCTCATACTTGATGGCATTCACCGCTTCAATCTAACATCTCAGGCAATCTTGTTGAAACACACAACACCATTTCTTGATGTGAGTCATGACTCAATATGAACACTGTAGGGAAGCAGGGAGAGCACAAGCACAGGAGCAAACGGGCAGGGCACAGTCTGGCCCGAGGGAGGCATGTCTTTATCTCAGAATAGTCAGAAGCAAGTCCAGTAGAGGTTAAATGGAAATCCTGCCTCTAAACTGTGTTAGTAAGGCCCTGCTGTTTATATACTACTACAATATCTAAGATTCATCCTGAAAATCAAAAACATTTAAGTGATGTTTATCAATGTTTATTCCAAAATCAAACCATGACATTTAAAAGAATAACCAGAAATGTTCATCTTACTGACTTGGTGGTTCAGTCTGAACCTGATGCACTTATTACTTGTTCCACTTTTCATTTCTGTAATCTCACCACAGGCTTTGGCTTATACAGGCTTCATCTGCCTTCGTAGTCGACCAAAATAACACACCAGAGTCAAATTAAATGCTGGGAGCTAGTGCAGGCCCTTCCATCTCCTTCAAGCAAATTCTCTTTCCATCTGATTTGTCTGAGTAAGGACTACTGGCTTTGCTTCACAGTTATTATCAACTCTTTTGATGACAAACAGCTTCTTACTCCACTGTTTCTCCTTAACTCGACTAGGGCTATTTGCAGAGTCCTGCAGCGTAGTCAGGGTAATGAGACCAGAATTTGGCCCACAAGGTCTGCAGCCATCTTCAGAGGCTGCACAGCAACATCACACTTGTAGTGATCAGGGGTCCTGCCTCGTAAACCTGAGTGCCTCTCAGGCTGTTAAGTGATTTGTACCTACCTTGGCCAGGGGGAAATCATGATGAATTATTCCTTCAGGTTCATACTGCATGGCTAAGCAAAAGCACAATCCAGTGTTTAACAAAATGAAGAAAACTGACCAACTGAACTTCATATAACAGAACTTCCTTCTCACAACTGGTTTCCGCCAACTGCCTCTCTTGGACTTCATGGAGGTAATTTGATCTTTCTGAAGTGACATATACCTACTTATATTTTATATAAACTGGAATCTACTCCTGAGCCCAAGATTATTATGGAGATGCTAGCTGGCAATAGATGGATCAAATATTTTAGGATGAATGTTGTTGTGAATATGCTTTAAGGCTGATGAACAAAGCACTTACACATAATGGGCAATGATTGACTCCAAACAATGATTTTATCCATTCAGATTTCCTTCTTTTACCTGTTACCACTAAAACCTGATGACATATAAATACACCTTGTGAAAAGGTGCACAGAAAGAAACAAAGAAAGGTGCATTTTGCTAATACCTTTTAAATAGCTACAGTTCTTAGTCAGAGGTAGAGTTGAATGAACATCTTCCAGGGAAATGATTTATCTGGCAAAATAATGCTGTTTCACATTGGCCAAAACAATTTGTGAACTCAGATTGAATTCACTAAATAATTTCAATTCTTCCCCAAAGTGTGTTTTCTGACAACTTTTAGATAAAACAGTTTTATCCTTTATTACAAAATGATGGTTCACAGCTTCATTTACCTAAAGTTATTTTTAAAGGTAAAAGAAAAAAAAAAGTAAATGAAACATTTCAGGTCAGACAAAATTGTTTGTTTGATTGAAACAACAGGACTGTTTCCAAATTTTTTGCCTGATTCAGGTGTTGAAGCAAACCAGTTTATTCATAACCTGATGTCCAAATATAAATTTGTGTAACAGAAAGACTTCAGGTGAGGTATATTGCTCCAAACATGTAGTGCTTATCAGCCTATGCAGTAATCTTACCACTAATGCAACTCTCCTGATACTAAGTATTTGTAGGATTTGATTCTTAGATATTTGGCCTTTTTTCCTGGAAGCAAGTTGCACCTTCAAATATGTTCTTTATGCTTTGAAAAAAGAAAATAACTCAGTTTTCTAAAGTGATATGACTGGGAAAAAGGTCTTGGTCCTTTGGATGTTTTGTTTGGGAAACCTGAGATTTGTATAACCAGTTCCTTAGCTTTGAAATGAGGTAAGATGTACGTCAAAACTTTAAGAGGCTATGCCAACATATGTCTTACTGAATGTTTAACTCCTTGTGGCCTTACAGGCTGATACCTCATTAAGGTACTTCCAGCACTGACTTAAACCAGTGCAGCAAGGATAGCACACACCAAACTAAAACCACACAAAGGGACAGACTGAAGTTGTATCTGGACACTAGGCCCTAATTTCTAGTCTCTACAGTTCAGCACAGCTGAAGTACTGACCCACTTTTTCTTGGGTAGCAATTTCTGCTAAAATATTTGCATTTACCAGTTGTGTTGGCTGAAATTACTGCAGCTGAATGCTTTTCACAGTAAACTAAGTGCTTTTCTTTGAATACACCCTGTACTCAGTAGACCCAGAATAATATTATTCTCTAGATTCTGGATTGTTTCCAAAAAAAAGTAATCTAAAGAAATTAGGACACATCAGCTTTGTGGATTTTAACAGAAAAATTAGACGACAGAATGATAACAATTCTCTCTTCTTCTACCCTCCCTAAACACCCAGCAAGGAGGAAACAAAAGAAAAATTCTATGAAAATGAACTGTTCATTAAAGTCCAGAAAATTCAATGGATGTAAAGCTGTGCTATATCAACCAGTAAAGCAAACACTTCCTCGAATTATGGCCTAGTCATGCAAAACACCAATTTCCTCTTGAGAACTCTCGAGCATTCTTAATTTAACCAATATTTAGGAAGGACTGTAGCCTTCTGCAGTTTAAATAGTAGGTTTCTTTGCTGAATTTCCCACTGCATATCTTAGTCACATTCTCAATTCAAATTTTCCAGCCCAGTTCCTCAACTGCAAATTTGCCAAGAGTTGCACAAATACTCCCAGACTAAAGAGTTCTAAATGACCTTGATATGGAAATAATTTGCTTACAGACTTGCAGTGGACCTAAATGGGACCATTAGATTGCTAATGAATGCATTCATTCTTCACAGACCTATTGAAGACACAGTTCCAAACTAGGGTTTGTTTCCAAACTCTTTACTAATTTCAGTTTGTCAAGTGTGACTTGCCACATTGCTCACAGTACAGGAGCTATGCTTCCTGACTTAGTTATTGCAACTTTTGAATGAGAAAGTGATCAAATTATGTTCTGTTTTGTGTTAAAAGATGCACAAGAATTATGTACAGTGTATGATGAAAACTTTACCGAACTGCTACCTTAAAGCAGTTATTCTTTTGCATTCTCTCCTTCACAGAACATTTCATAATAAATCACATTTTATTAGTTTGTTCTTCAGATCTGCAAGCTTTTTTGCATGTGAATTCAGGTAATCTTTCTCACAACAAACATCAATTATATAGTCATTGGGTACTCAGTGATTTGCATATGAATAGCTCCTATGGATGAATCAAGCAGCCATTTAGGAATACTAATTATAATTAAAAATCTATAGCTTTTGACATATATATAGCAATGGACTGGAAATGACCATTCCTGCCTTCAGCATGTAGTTGCTCATTTATGACAATCAGTGTAGAGTTCTGCTGGGTATTTTCCAAAGGACAGCTCTGTTCCAGTCAGTAGCAACATCTGGCTTAGACCTCAGATTATACTCATCAGCAAAAATGGGCAATGTATTTAAATTAATGTGCCTGCAGCACAAATCTGCAGGGTCACAAATCTTCAAACTCTTTGTGTTCTTGTTGAGCCTGCTGACAAAGAAATGTGGAAGTGTCTCTCTTTCCATGCTTTCATATTATACAGTGAAATGAGCAGCTCAGAAAAATCCCTTGATGTTGCATAGTTTACTCGTAGCACCTCACCTTCACTATCTTCTCACAGACCTTATTTTGGCTGTTTATGGACAGTCAGAGACCCCTGACAAGATATAGACTGAGATATTGCTAGTTATATTTAAATTTTCCCAGTGGTTCCAACACTTCTGTTGGCTCTTGTAGTGTTCCTCTGTTTTTATTCTTCAAAATATATTCCTTACACTCTGAACCCAGCCATTCAACACTATGCCAATTAAGTTTATGTGTCTTCATGGATCTTTTTCCCTTTGTAGACCCACCAGAGGAGGGGTGGGCAGATGAGCAGGAGTCAGTTAGATGGGGAACTTCGCTGCTGCCTGATTGCTATACCAGTACCTACAAGTTTATGAGTAAAGGACTCCTCTAGTGTAAGCCATGTCATGTGTGCTCTCTCCGTTGTCAAGGATGAGAAACAAACACCACTAGGAAATGATTTACCCCATCCTAAAACAGGCAATAGAAGATGCTTCAGTCACCTGACAGCCAGTAGAAAACTGGCTGTAGAAAAGTCATGGGTCATGCCTTTCTCCAGAATGGTGATTATTTCCTGGATTTCTGATCCATACCTCAGAATGTTTTCCAAGAGTGAGACACCTTTCATTTCCTACTATTAAAACTACACTTTGAGAGGGGAAGGAGGACAAGCTGGGCACAAATGTGCAGCCTAGACATTACTTCACATGGTAGGTGGGAAGAGACCTAGAAGAGCTAGCCAGAGAAATGCTTAATTGGGAGACCTTCTGGAGCTAGAGCATGGGAGAGGCACCTAACTGTTGGACACAGACAACACTGAGATGCTTATGGATATATTCAAAAGCCAGACTTTACTTGGGGTGTATGTTTTACTTAACTTTAGACATGTACACCGTAGATGCCCAACTTAAAATAACTATTGAGTGTCCTATGTGAATGGAAGAGAAAAGCACCTCCTATCTGCCTGCCCAGCTCAGAGTGAGGAAAAGTTATTTGTTTTCATTCTTACATCTTCATCAGATACAGAAAGCTCTAAAAATGAGGGAAAAACAATCTTCATATGTCTCCTGAAGAGGCAGCTTTTTAGATGCTGCTATCATGCTGCAGATAGTTACCTGCAGCCAGCATTTCCACAACAGCGTGGGATCTGTAGTCATACTTGTTAGATTTTGGAGCCAATAATGAAGGGCAGAAAACTTGTTTTGAAAGAGAAGTCAGCTTACATTGTTTGTAAACCTACAGCAACTTGAAGTTTTTTTCTTGAAAGTTAAGTCTGTTGAAAAACTTTTGATCTTGCTTGTTTTTGCAGTTTGTCAAAAACCTGCTGTGTTGGTGTCAGTTAATTGCACATTACTTACAGTTGCAAAGGCTTCATGTAGCCTTCCCTGTCTGTAGCATTCTGGGTTCATGGGAAAATTCAAGAGAGGAGGAGGAAATCACTTCTCCCATAAAGCATGTTCAGGCAGGAGCAACTTTTGGCGAGCAGGCAGAGAGTGATAGGGACAGAGGCAAAAGGAAGCCTGAGAGGAACAAAGCCAGATGGACAGCCAGGCTCCCACGTGACTGAGAGAATGAAGCATTTTCTACGAGTCTAGAGAGCTGTGCAGTTTGTTGCAGCCCAGGGAAGCTGTCGGACAAAGAACAAAGGAAAGGACTTGTCCAACTGGAATACAGTGTATGGGGTGAAGATTTGATTTCACACCCTTTAGAGTTTGTCTTTTGCAAAAGTTTGTGTTTTAATATCACATTAAATTAGAAATTGAAAGCCTTTGGGGTTTTTGTGTGTGTCCATTTTAAAGAAAAAGTAGAAGTAGCTCCATCTCCCAGCTTATCCAGTAAGCTTTTAATAAGACAGCTGATCTACTATTTGTCTTGATATTTCTGTACCTTTCTGAGGAAGACAGAGAATGCAGTAAGTAAATGTCTGCTGAATAGGGATGAACAATGGAGTTTTATTATTAACACATTTGTCATTGCCCTATATTTCTGCAGCTGTAATAACAAACAAAATTTGGTTTGGTTTGATTGTTGCTGTGTAGCTGTAAAACAAAACCAGGATGAGTGGCTGACACACCAGATGGTTGCGGTTCAAAGGGACCTCGACAGACTGGAGAGATGGACAGAGAGGAACCTCTTGAAGTTTAATAAAGGGAAGTGAAGGGCCCTGCACCTGGACAGGAATAACCCCATGCACCAGGACAGACTGGAGGCTGACTTGCTGGAAAGCAGCTCTGCAGAAAAGGACCTGGAAGCCCTGGTGGAAAACAAGCTGAACATGAACCAGCAACGTGCCCTTCTGCCAAAGACGATCAACAGCCTCCTGGGCTGCATTAGACAAAGCGTTGCCAGCAGGTCGAGGGAGGTGATCCTCCCCCTCTCTTCAGCCCTGGTGAGGCCACATCTGGAGTACTGTGTCCAGTTCTGGGCTCCCCAGTACAAGAGAGATGTGGAGCTACTGGAGTGAGTCCAGTGAAGGGCCACAAAGATGGCTAAGGGATTGGAGCATCTCTAATACGAGGAGAGGCTGAGAGCTGGGAACGGTCAGCCTGGAGAAGAGAAGGCTCAGGGAGGATCTTATCACTGTGTCTAAGTATCTGAGGGGGGGCTGTAAAGAGGACAGAACCAGACTGTTTTCAGTGGTGCCCTGTGACAGGACGAGAGGCAACGGGCACAAACTGAAACACAGGAAGTTCTGTCTGGACATGAGGAAAAATTTCCTTACTGTGAGGGTGACAGAGCACTGAAACAGGTTGCCCGGAGAGGTTGTGAGTCTCCTTCCCTGTTCTAAAGCTGTCTGGACACAGCCCTTGGCAATGTGCTCCAGGTGACTTTGTCTGAGCAGGGGGTTTGGACTTTTATCTCCAGAGGTCCCTTCCAACTTCAACCTTTCTGTGATTCTGTAGAATTCAATAGATTTTTAGTTTTGACAAGTTACAGTTTTTATGGATGAAACATAGCAAGATGAAGGAGAATATTATTCAATGTAATTTATAGTTGCCAAAATTCTATCTATTTTTGAAATGATAGGTTTCATATACTATGTTTCAAATAATGCATCCGCTTTGCCTCTTACCCCTGAGAATGCACATGCAAAATTTTTGGGAGAATCCTTGTGCATACTGTGAGTTGTCATTCACCACAACTGAAGAGCAAACACAAACCACAACAAGGGTTCTCAGTGGAAACAAACAACAATAAATACATCAGGTATCACTCAACTGACGATTTCAGTGAGCGGGTGGGTGATCAGCTCAGCCGAGCTGGTGACTAGTGTTGTGATTCCACTAGAGATGAAGGTAGCTTTCAGACCTTTCCAGTGAATGTGTATTTCAAGATCTGTAAGGTTATATCTTGCCATAAACATTTTGGTTCGTGCATTTCCAGGCTTTTTGTGGCATGGTAAGACTCCTTGACAGGAAAGAACAGACATATATGGCTTCTATGCCCTTTTATGACACATTGAAAGATCCTGATGATTTATAGATTAGGGGACTGGCTGGACTGAAACTAGACCCATTCTTCCAGAGGGAAAAAAAGTGCATAGTAATTAAATACAGAACAGTGTACTCGTCTTTTTCCTTTGAATTCAGAGGGTGACTAGATAATGAGTTTGGTTTGATTTCCTAATATTCACACAGGTAAAATAAGTATGGAGTTTGCCTCACCTAAGTGTGATTTGCTTTCTTATAATATTTGGTGGGAACGTAATCAGTCCTTAGCAGGGTTTAGCAGAATTTCTGCAGAAGTCAGCGTGCTCATTTAATGCTCTTGCTTACAATGATACAGAGTAGAGCAGTCAGTAAAGCAGGGCCTGTTATTCTGGAAGGGACCCGGATTTACGTCTGTAGTGACTGTCAGTGAAGCAGAGAAGCTGATCACAGCTGCTTTATTCCAATAGTTCCACTGCAGTCTATATTAGCTATTTTTACTCACCATTAACACAGGAAGAAATCAGGATGACAGCTAATGCCATAGAATGAACATTTCCTTGCCCCAATCCTTTTTGTTTGTTTGCAGAAGAGAGGTGAATATCTGACCTTTAGAAATTACTTGTGGAGCACATTTCTTTTTCTTGGTGCCAGTGGTTTTCTGCAAAGAGAAGGGCTCTCTCTGCTTCTTTAAGGTGTAATGCAGCCTTGGTAGGTGAAATGCTGTTTAGAAATCCTACTGTGTGAATAGTAGAGGGAGTTTAGATTTCTTATGGCTCGGGATCTGGATCCTAAAAAAATCAGAACATGTTCTAGATGAGGGAAGCAGAAGACACGCTACTTCGGTTATTCATGCTAGTAGAGATTGCACCTGATCTCTGAACAAACTGAATTCCTCACAGTCAATGGGGCAGCTTCAGTACCAAGAGGCTGTCACCAGTTACAGAGTATTGCTCCATCCTGGGAAAAGTCCTGGATGCCATAGTCTGGAGGATCTTCCAGTCCCAGTGAAAGGCACTTGCATGGATATGTCCCTGGTCCAAAGCAAGTGTCGTGGGACATCTGACTACCTTACAGTCCCGGACCGTGTGGGTTTCGTGTGGCGCAAGGGAGAGGAGGAGGGGGAGAAGGAGGTTTACTGCATGACTCCACAACTTGTTTCAAAGACCAAAATTTACTACAGAAGCTGCAATGGTACGAAGCAACAATTCTTGTTAACAGAAACTCAGCTCAACTAGAATAGTTATTTCTAATTACACTAAAAGTTATGCTAACGGTAACTACTTAGTAAACAGAAAAAGATAGCTAATTTATACTAACTGTAACTACCCAAACGAATGAACTAGGCAAACCAATTCTGATCGATCTTACCCACACGTTGCCTCAGCGGCCAACGTACACTCAGTCCCAGGGAAGTAACTGTGGGAGGGCATCCCTGTCCCGAGGGGCTCCGCAAGTTGGCAGACCCGCTGTCACCCGCGAAGAGCTAAAGACGGCCTCCGGGGCCAACCTGTTTATACCCTTCGGGGGAAGGTGGAGGTGGAGTCGCGAGGCCAGTTACAGTTCTCTTGAGGCAGGCGCAGTCCCTGGCTCTTGGCTGCTGCAGGGTTCGACTCTCCTCTGTCGTTATGACCATCGCACCCACAGTCATGGGTTGGGGGTGGGGGGTGGCTGAACACCCCTAATGCCAGGCTAGCTGCCTCGTGCACCCTTCAGCACTGAAGAGAGGAGTCTGAGTGACTGCCAATGACTGCTTTACTCTTGCAGTGGGGGTCCCAAGGAGGGATCCCATAGCTGGGGTAAGAAGGAGTTAATTCCAGTCCGCAAGGGGGCCCCAGCAGTGAAAGCAGGTGTTATCTCTCAGGGTCCTGATGAGGAGGAGACAGTCAGATAATCATTGTAGTGAGTACACTACACATGCTGTTTTATTTAGGAGAGCTATGTTTTAGTTGGGGGTATTCCAGCTCCTTCTGCAAGTGCAAGGTCTTTCCGCAACCCACTGAGCTTGCAAAGTTTCCATTACTGTATATATGCTGTTGTCCAGTTGGTGTGTAACCTGTTGCAAAGGCACAGTGAATAGTTCCAGTGCCATTCTGTATTTCTGCTTCTAACACAGGGCCTTTAGAGAATATAACACTTCAGAATATTTTGTCCCACTTTGTAATTTATGAGCAGGACTGCATTTGCATATTGAAGCCACTTATTTACACTGATTAAAAGGAAACTGTAAGCTTCCTTCCACCCTCGCCATAAAATACATTCTTTGGAAGCTTTTGTTTCTCAAGGTCCTGGGGCCCAAGCAGGCCTTATCTCAAAGTCTTGACATCCTCCCTTTTGGAGTGTAAAACACAGGAAATCAGGCTACTTGTAACTGGCACCAAATGTGTGTGTGTGTGGGGGGGAAGCTGGGAGCATCCCCCCACAGCAAGGCTGGAGAACTGTTGCACCACGAAGTCTTCAGTCAGAGTTGTGCTTAGTTAAGCTATACATTGACAACTAAACAGCAGAATTTTCTGGACTCTTTACTTTTAAAAATAGGTATTCAGCTAGAAGAAAATATCGAGTAATATTGCTTCAGTCATTGTAATAACACCTACAATACCAGGTGATTAAATATCTTTTAGATATGTGTGATTATATACACCATTTTGGAATGCTAAAGGATTGAATAAAAGTAAGGAATAAGTTTATCCTGTAAAATATGCAATGTTGTATGTGAGAAGACTATAAAGGACAGTAATATTTGATTTAATCTGTAGCAAGAAGCTTCTGATAAGACCTTCTTGTGCAAGTGATATATCTGCCTCATTCCCATATTTCTTGAGAGATGAAAGAAATATTTTAAATGTTGAAGAGTACTGTTAATATTACATGCATTAAATGGCTTTTCTAACAACAGGAGTCATATTTTTCCCTAAATATGTGTGAACTACATCTGTTTTTATATTTTCCATTCTTCTTCTGTTGTTTTGGCCATAGTCTGCCTTTTCTTGCTATTTTAACTCTAACATTCAAGGATAATGATTTGTTCTGGAAGAAAAATCTTTTCTAGACATTGATGATACTTCTTCACTGCTGGTAACTGCCAGTCAGAAAGCCTATTTCTGCTTGAATTACAAATTGTGTTCTCCCTGTTTCTCAGAATAAATATAATACCATATTTACTGTACCCATTTCTGAAGAACATAATATTTCTCCCAAACTACTAACAACATCAAATGTTAGGTTAGTTGCATCTGAGGATTTGGACTGGTCATTTATCCAATACAAAATGAATGAAATCATGCCCTATTTGGCCAAACACTGAAGGGATTTTGCTGAGGCAAGGCCTACTATTTACATGCTCTCCTTTGCACTTTTTTTTCCAGGCATCTGCCACTGGCTCTTGTGGAGACCTTGGATATCATCCAGCAAAGCATTCTCATGTTTTTATTAAAGTCAGTAGCAGCTTTGCCATTGAAATCAGTAGGGCCAGGACTTCAACACAAGATGGACTTGGTTCCTCATGAAATCTTTCAAGTAAGGAGGAAAAGATTTCATTATTAAACATTTCCTGTTGGTTTTGCACAGCAGCCAGTAAGGGTACAGGGCATCTCTCATCTTACTAATGCTAAGTAGAAGGTGTTATGTTTGGAGCCTGACTTGCAGCGCAGAGGCACAGAATTTCTCGTTTTCATTTATGAAGATCTATGGGCGTGAGGAACTTGAGAAGCAACTGTAGGGGCCAAATTTGCATTTGTGTCTATTAGAGGTTATTTTCTTTCCTGTGGTGGATTTTATTCTGCTCATTTCCACCTGTTTTATTTCAGCTTCAATGGCACTGCATGAGATTTACAGCACCATAAGCAAAAGAAGAATCAAGACAGATTTTTAAAAGAATATCCATGTTCTTCACTTTCCTATATCCTTGCTTAGCTTCAAGCACTTATGTATTTTCAGTGATAAGAGCAAGACTGCTCTGAGGAAACACTTTTCCCTGTGTATGAGTGTTTCCAGAATTGGGATCTAACAAAGGACACTCTTACTTGCAGATGCAGATGTAAAGAGATCCATATCAAGAAGGATTTGCTGAGTTTGGCACCCTTATGGTTTTCTCAAACTTCACGTGATGTTTGCTTTCAGAATGAAATCTGTGGGTTCACAAACATTGCTTTGGATTAGTGTCCCTTCCACATCTTAACTCATCTTTGTATTTTAGTATTAAACCAGGAAATGCTGTTGGCAACAAGCCCTGTTGGGTAACATAAAGCATGCTCTTATGCATTGAGTCCAGAACTGTAAAACATAGTTCATAGCATTCAGCGTTTGCAACATATGCACATCCGCAAGGAAAAGCAGTTATCCAGGAGTGCTGTGTTTTAGATATGTGGGTACATCAGAGATGTTTGGTTTTTTTGAGTGGGGGAGTCACAGTAAGTGGTTAAACTCATGAGCAGCAACAAAGTGCAAGTTAACACCTGTGAAAGAAAATGCAATTAATATAGAGCAGAAAGAGCAGCTTCAAAAGCTGAAGTAACAATATGTCACAAGGAACTGGACCATAGCTACAGTCAGGAAGAAACATGAAGTAACGGCAGGGGAATTTTTGTTTTGAGATAGGACACCTCTTTCGGCAAAATGTGATCATGGTTTGTTCTAACCAGCCTTGAGCACAGAAGTGCAGTTCTTCCCCTGTTTTATTGTTTTCACACTACACACCAGAAGAACTCAGTTTTTCATCCCCATCATAGAGTACATCTACTCCAGGTCCAGGTTCAACAGCATGAGCCAGGTACCTCCCTGAACATCAGAAAAAATAGGACTCTCCATGAGCTAAAAAGATATTTAGAAAAGCACTCTTTCATTTATACCAAGTGCTGACTATGCCTTTGAATCAGCAGAGTACTCTGTCACTGAGTTATGTGTAGTATGTGCTTAGGACCTACCAAATGTAAAATTAAGTTTGCAGAGCTGGGACAAAAGTATGAACTTCCCTTAAATACCTTTGAATTTCCTTTCCTTCCAAAACTTATCACTGTAGCAGCCTTCCCAGCACTGGGTAGGAGAAATATCAGTGGGATAATATCACTCAAGACTTTTAAAGCAGAGGAAATGAGGTGATATACAGTATATACATTGATATTCTGTAAAAAATAAAGGACATTCTGATAAGAAAAAGAAGTCTAGAAGCTTAGAAGATAAAAGGAAGAAGTGAGAAAAAAGTTGTGTTGGCTGGAAAACAACATGGTGCTGATAATAGTAGTAGCTAAGATGCACATTCCTATAATTTAAAAGAAATGTAGCCTTCAGGTGTTTTTGTAGCTCCAAGTTTGTTGGCAATTAAGGATGATTCATCTAAAATGTGTTGCAAACTAATTTATAACTGTGTGTTTTTAACATACCTATGGTCTAATTCCACAAATGCTCCTTACAAACTAAGCTTCTATGAGTTCCACTGGACTTCTGTTTAGTGTAATCCTTACTGGTGTCATCTGGGCTAGATCTTCTGAATTTTAATAGAACAGGCTTTTTGCTTTCTTCTCTGAAGCAATTCTGTACATCTGTGTAATGGAAGAGTACAGTATTGGAGATCCGACGCTAGCCTCACAATCTCACAACAACAATGATTTGCATTGTTGCAACGAAGATGAGACATGACTACTCTCTTAAAATACATCTTGGAGATTAAAACTAACGTAGGATGAAGACAATTGAAGTTAAAGGATATAGAAAATCATATGGAAAATTTAGAAAAGAAATAGGTATCTAATGATCAGATTAGTTGTGAAATGGCTTTCTAGTGAGAAGAGGAAGAATTGAACTGGCTTCAAAGTAGAGCTTGGTGAGTTTATGAAAGGGACTATGCAATGTGTTTGCCTGAGATGACAGCTCTGGACTCAGTGAACCAGAGTGTGTTTCACAGCCTGGTTCTATATGTTTAACTGATCACCATTTTAGAGCCACTTTGCATTTGGTTTGCACCAAAGCAGTGGATTTAAGCCACTATAAGGCCAGTTTCAGGGTGGAAGGGACCAGCTGTGTCATTAAAACAGGACGTTATAAAGAAGTAGTATCAGTGGTAAGGACAGGCAAAGCAGAGGTGAAACTGTGAATATTCCTGTAGTTCATCTTTAAGCTATAAAATATGAATACAAATAAAAATATGAGGTACACTAAAGCAGGGTTTCATCTAAAAGACAGTCCTCTAGGCTCCAAGCCCCTTTCTGGATAGAAGTAGGCCTCCTGAGAGGCTGACCCAAGTTAGGTACCTAAGAATTCAATAATTTCTGTTCCTTTTGCCCCAGGGATCCACAGCTGTTCCCAACAACACCCTCTTTCCACTCAGGCTGTTCAGGCAGAGACCCAGAAGGTTAGCAAGGTCCAGAGTCCACATGAAGTGACAGGAGGACTCTAACCTCGATAAACACACAGATTTGGGACAGGTCTTTCCATGAGAAAGCTGCTCTCCCTAACAGACACTCCGTAAGAATACTTTGAAGGACCTCTGTGAAGGAATTTTTCCTGATAAAAACTCCTTCTCCAGGTCTTACTTGCATGGGAGAGCCTCATCCTTTGTCTCAAATGAACTGTTTTTCCCTGCTGGGTATGCTCTGATTACACTAGAAATTGTTTGCTTTCAGTATTTGTCCTCAGATATTAACATTGCACATCTCCAAAAACTGGAGATGAGAATAGTAATGGATATGTCTATATCAAACTCCTCAGTTTTGCAATGCCTGATACGTGGCAATATGAACTCTGTGACCAGATGTGTCTTAGCTTTCTAAATAGGAGCTTGCTGTGCTGCAATAACAAGCAGCTGGCACTCTAGAAAGAGATCAAGCATTTAAGGTAGCACTAATACCAAGTATATGACCATTTGGGCACAGTGCAGTGCAGTTCTGAGATACCTAAGCTGAGCTAAATTGCTCAGTGCTTTCTTAATTTTCTCTGAGTTATATTTCTTTGTACCACACACATACAACATAAGAGCCATTATTATAAACCACATCATATGAGAATTTTTTAAGTGAGAAAGATATGTACATACTGGATTTATTATGAAGTCTTTTGGTTACACAAGTGATATATTTTGTGGTATATCACATTTCAAATTATTATGAATTATACTGTGGAGCTAGGCTGTGGGATTCTGGCTTTCAAAAATCTGGGCGTCTCATGCTATCTTAAGCCTCACGATGAAATCTTTGATCCCTTGAAATCAGTGACAAAACTCACTGATTTCAATAAGGCCAGCATTTCCCCTCAGATCTGTTCATCATCAGTATAACCTGTCTGTGCATCAGGCTTCAGTAAGAAAAAATGATAGTGAAGTAGACTGTCATGGTTTCTTTTCTAACTTTACAGAAATGAGGATAAGCTGAAAAGCAGACCACAGTATGTCTTTTTAAAGAGAAAATTAAGAACAACTCAAATATTTGTTTTAATAAGCAAAATTACATCTTACTTTGCCAAAAATACTTCGTGGTGGTGGAAGGGATCTTTTTTCAAATTAAAACTGAAGCAGATTCATTTTTATAGCCAGCTTTGCTGAAATTTCAAAAGATTTTCACTGACATAATTTAAGCTTGTTGTTAATTTCATTAAGTCACAGAATTTTAAAGAAAACACCCTCGGCATGTAGTCACAAAGCTCGACATTGGGAAAAGACCTACTCCCACATCCCACTGTACAAGTTTGAATCGGAATTCTGCCTTTGGCAATATTTTCTTTGAATCAAAAGTTTTGAAAGACATGAAAATAACTGGTCTAGTAATGGGTATTGAATCTGGACAGTTCAGATGTACTAGAGCATGCTAAAATTTTCAGAAAAATTACACTGAAAAGCTCCATAAGAAAAATTGCTTAGCAAAGAACAAATAGCTTTTAATATCTTATTTCATTTTTAATTAGAAAATTACCAGTGTTGTAAGTGATGAAACATCTTTCTACAGTGTCTTGCTGGATTTAGTCAAAATGTAGGAATATCCAGTTAACTCACAACTTTATTGATGTGTATACAGGAATTATAGATATGAACTACCCTATAGATATGAACTAACCATAAGTATGGTTACTTATAATTCAGCAAATAAAGATGTTTTCCACTGTAATAGCAGTGTTATTTGAAAACCATCTTCTCGGCACTTATATATTACCTATATCCTATATTACCTGATATTTTTTATATCAATGTTTTAAAATGCTTTTATTCAATAACCTATGTACAGAATAGGACTCCAGAATAGAGGCTGATAGAGAAAATTTGTGATTGGCATACAAAGGCACAAAGAAAGGAAGGAATGTGAAAGGTACATATGTTTAAATACAGGTTTTCTTTGGTTTAATGCAAACGACTGTGACAACAGATAGTACCAGACTCTGTACGTATCCATACTTTTTACTGTGTTTCTCCAG
The DNA here is from genome assembly GCF_036417845.1 of Apteryx mantelli. NCBI lineage: Eukaryota > Metazoa > Chordata > Aves > Apterygiformes > Apterygidae > Apteryx > Apteryx mantelli. The sequence continues at coordinate 16,852,621 of NC_089978.1, forward strand.
TGTTTCAATGAATGTGATATGAAAAATCTCCTATTGTTTTCAACTGAATAATTGTGTAGTCACTGTGTCAAGCCTCACTCATAAGATGTCACACAGTAAGTTATTTTCAAACTAAAATGGAGAAGTGGAGACTAGCTTCCTCTCTGTTATTGTCTTTTCTTTGAAGAAAACGGGTTGTGCTGATGATATATCAGACTGAAGAGGCTGCAGACTGAGTTCTTATAATTAGACACTGGATCGGCATGAATACTGCTCACCTGTCTTGGACAGAACTGCTTAAACCACAAGGCTGGTTCTTCCTCCATAGCTTTTCTTTCTGGAAGATTTTTGCTGGTAGCATCAGGAAAGGATCTGGTTAGTCACAGCTTCTGCAATGGTTTCCCAATATGTCATCCTGTTTACTGGAAATGCAGGTCTTTAAGAAGTGGTCAGAAAGAATTTCTCGTAGAATTTCTTTAGGTTTCTTTAGGTAGGAGAAAAGTAACAAAAATCTGGGCTAGGAGTTTCTAAGGTGAGACCGAATCTCTTTGAAATGCCTACAATGATATATTTATCGGAATAGTTTTACATTGCTGGGCTGAGTTGTAGCATTCCTCCTGCTCTGTATTAACATAAAAGGAAAAGATCAGAAAAGGATTAACCTTGTCTCTGGTCCTCATGGTCCAGTTTTCAGTTTCTTATACTTGCGTTTGATGATCTACTGAAGACTGTTTTAGCAACCAGTCCAGGAACTGAGTTTCACAATATTAACCACATTTTCCTCTTTCTGTCATATTTATAGGTTTTAGGGCAGAAAAGAAGTAAATAAATCCCTAAAAAGGAGAAAAGGAAATGCTGATTATAGAAACTAGCTCACTGTAAGGGCTCTGTTGCAATAGTTTGCAGCTACATATGCATATTACACACTGGTCAAAAAATCTGAGTGGCTCAGCACAAGTCTATATTCCCAGGCTTGCTTTCTAACAGCTTTTTACATTATGGAGCTGTAAGATCCTCATGGAGTTTTAAAAAACAGTGAATTAGAGTATTATGCTAAATGGCTAGTGATATTTTTTAGGTCTGGGGATGCTAAGTTTGGGGACTCAAGTTCAGGCAGAAGTTCATACCCATGCAATTTTTTTGTTTTGCTATATCAGGGTCTAATAGAGGGTTCTTGAATTTGGGGCTGCAGGTACAGGAAATGAGGTCTTGATTTCTAGATGTAAGCTTCTATCTGCCCAGCAAAAACTTTCATGACTGGGGAAGTTTGGTTCAGGAGCTCAGGCGGAATTGAGGACTGTGGCATCAGATGCTAGGTAAAGAGAAGGACACCCACATTTGATCAGCTCTCTAGGCTCTCATTGATTAGATCTCCCTGTGGACACCTATATTAGGTTTAGACATCAAATCAAGTATTTGAAGCTGGAGCTCCAAACCAGCTTAGGGATGAGGTTCAGTTGTCCACACATAGGTACGTAAGGACATCTGAGGTGCAGTATCTCAATTGACTTCTGGGAGCTTCGCCATAAGGACATGGGCCTCCTGTATATTTTGTCATGTTTCCCTGTTCTGCATGGATGTTTTGGGTGCCAGCAGACCTGGGTACTTTGGCATTAAGTACATGGCACTGCGCACCCAGGTGTAGGCAACTAAATCCTGCCCCAGGTGTTTGACTTCTAAATAGAGAATGTTTGATTCAGTTGCCCAAACACAAGCATCAAGTGCTACTTGAAAGGCCCTGGGGGAAATTGCCTGGCCTTCAGGTGCCTGTCTAGAAGGCATGGGCTTACCATATGTCCTGTCTCATATCTGCCAGCCCCATATGGGTTTTTTGGATATCCTCAGACCTTGAATTCCTAAAGTTAGACAGGCTGAACGTAATACTCATAATCAAACCAGGGTCTGACCTGGTTTAATGTAGCTCTGTAGTCTACTCTGGTTGCAGTGTAGCTCAAAGACAGCCAAGTCGGCTTTAAACTGAATTGCCAGGGTACCATTAAACATGTAAAACAGTAGTTTGGAGCTCAGTGTAGCTAAAGATTTACCCTGTTCCTCTAGCATGCCTTGCAGGTTGTGCTGAGTTCAGTGCTGCTGCAAATCTAGGCTGTTCCTGAGGTGCTTCATCTAAACGTAGTTTGAATGCCAATGATATGTTTGGGGAAGGACAGACAATTTCTCTCTCATGCATCTTTAAATTGCTGTCATGAAGAAGAATCTTAGCGAAGAATTTCTGGGATCAAATCCCATTCTTGCCACATCCCATCCTTACTCACACAATGCTCCCACTGCTATCTGCAGGCTAAAACATCTGTTGGCAAAACCACATGTATGTATTTGTTGTTGAGTTATTGAGAAGGGTTTCACAATCACCGCTAGACAGAGCTCCCAGAAGCAGTTCCTGCTGTGGCCCATTGGAGAGTTTGAGGTGTGAACCTTGGTGAGCACCAACTGATGTTGACTGATTGATACCTGTAAACATCTGAAGAGTATTTTATGTGTTGGATGCACATGAACAACTATTGCTACCTGCCACAGGAAAAACTATGTTCCCTTGGCTCTGACTGATAGTCTCCAGTCTTTTATCTCTTCAGCATTTTCATGCTCTGTACAACCACAAAGTCATTAATATATAGATTTAAAAAAATTATCTGCTCTTAGCTAAACTCTTTCTTTTGGCTAAGGGTTGTTCATTTTATAGACTTTCAATCTGGGAGATCCTTGACTACTCCTTCACTGCAGTGGTGGCCATCACCTAACTACCTTGCCTCAGAGACTGAAGTTAGACAGCTAGCCATCATTCAAATCTGTGATGCCCAACCACAGTTTTATTAATAGCTGGGCTGTTGACAGGTAGCGGTCACAGGTAGCACAGGCTTGGTTTCCCAGGCTGCACTACCAGTAGCACAGATACATTCATTGTCAATCAACCCTTTTGATTATAAAATGCTGGTAACACTCAAAATGAACAACTTCTTATTAACATCTGTGGGGGTTCAGTGTTGACCAGCCACTTCTTTGTTTGTTATAGTAACTCTTACACCAAGAAAAATGTAAAGTCTGATATTTGCGATTAGAAGCTTCCCTGCTGGAGCTATATGTGCATGAGATTTTCAAGTCATTTTCAAGGTTCTCTTGTTCAAAAAAGGCAAAATTTCCAATCATACAATAAAAATGTATACTACTTTTTCCTAATTGGAACCTGATAGTTTTTGCACGCTGTACCCTTTCAGCAGAAAACTGAAGAGAGAGAATATTAAGTTTTCCTCAGCAGTTTACAACTAAAATGGAGACAAATGTAAAATTAAATGCAGTGAAATCATATGATAACTTAATAGCACAGATCTGAAACTGATATATTCCAGAGTCTCTGTTAAAACAGCTATATGGGAAGTCTACTTCAACTTCTTCACAAAAATCAAGCAATAAAGATGTTATTTTTAGAAACAGACATTGTGTTTATATTACATTCCTTGCTTTCACAAGGGATTAACTGGCAGGGTCAGGCCTGTTTGCTGTGTAGTTAAATATTCACCATTCACCTCTACTGCAGCATCTATTTTGCTGCTGATTCCTACAAATTCTTCACCAATATGCTTTGGACAGTCTTTTCCCATCTTTCTTGTGTCATTATAGCTTTGGAAGAAGAGACAACTGTTAAATGAGATCTAAACAGTGCTTTTGATACAGAGCTTTGGATATGGGATATCAGCAAGTGGGCATGAGCAGCTCTTTTCTGTCTTTTGCTGGTGAATGAGGAGGAATAGGGCTGCTAAATAACCTCCTCCGGCCTCTGCTTGCTGACTTGCCCCCAGGATAGCATGCAACCCTCACACTTATGCACTCCCTGTAGGCCTAATATGGTTGCCTGACTAACATATGGGAGCCTTTACTCCTCATCCATGCAACTGGATTAAGAGAGTCTTACTTGGATTGGGTTGTATGTATCCATATAGTCTGTATGAATGCAGTGAGACATTCTAGTACCTTACACAAACGGACTGCATAGGCCAGAAGAGGAAATATTTGAAGATTTAGGTTACACGGTGAGTAGAAAATCTACAGGAAGTCATAAGAAACTGCTTGATCAAAAGAGTTGTAGAAATCTTAAGTAAGAAACATCATTAGCTTTAGGACAATGGAAATTTCAAGGACAGGTAGAAAAGACTCATCAAAATCAACTCAGTGTCCATTTCTCCAAGATCGGTGGACTAGTATCCACTAATCTTAAGGAAATGGACACTGAGTTGACGTCAAGTCAATAAAACAGATGTCAAGTCAATAAAATAGAAAATCAGGTTAAAAGCTTTAGTGTTACTTTTAATATTAGTCTTCATGGAAAGTCAAATGCACTTCACAGAATGAATAAGTTTAGTAAGTACTAGCTGCAGTAGCATAGACATTTGATTTGGTTCCATCCTTATTTATTTTATTACCCATGTCTGTGCCAGAAAATACATATGCTCTTTATTTGTCAAGTCAAATGACTTTAATACCTCCTATGAGGATTTTACAGCTTTTCCATATGTGGTTTCTTTAGAATGAATCAATGTGTTTGCTTAGTGGTTTGAGCAGCTGTAACAATATTGCATTCACTCTGTCTCCTTATTTTATATGCTTACTAAGTGTGAACTGATTTTAAGATAGATGGGTCAGAATTCTCCAGGAAACTTGTCTTGGAAATGTTGTGGATTTTTTATTGACTTTTTTTGAGTATCTACCTCTTTATTCAGTTTTCAGTTACCATTTCCCCACCATTATATTAGGAAACAGGAAGAGAAAACAAATTAAATTATTTAGACAGATGAGAAAGATCTCGATTCATTAGATAAAAGAAATAAATAATAAAAATTGTTTAGAAAGGCAATGACATCTGAAAATATTTCATTGTCTTCCTACTGGGATTCTCTTATCATTTTACCAGTTTTAAGACATTTTTATTATTCATTTCCTTAACTATGAGCATTTCAAATTCATTTCTACTAAAACAAGGCCAGACAATTTTAAGGATGATTGATACTATGTTAAGCTCAGGTTTGATCAGACTGGCTTCTAGGCTGTTCACATTACTCCCCAGCATCTTCCTAGAGAGAGAACAAGCAGTATGAGGGAGGAAGAGAAGCTCATGTTAAGGAATCTACTGTATGAATCTAACAAATTCTTAGCTGTTTAGGACCTAGGACTTAGGAGATCCTTATGAAGTCTCTTGCCATCTTCCTCTGTTGCAGTTTGATTTTTATGAAAGATCTTAACCTGAATAGTTTATTACAGCACTGTTTGGTGCCTTGAACTACTTGGAGGTGTGTGGAATAAGTATTTTGTGGATTCTTCTTAACATCAACCCTTAGTTGCCTGAAACTGGAGGAACCAAGATCTGATGAATCAGGTAGCTCCCATCTGTCCTTTGCTTTGTGTTTAGCTGTGACATCTGAGTGTATCTCACTCTGCTTCTGAAATTGGTAGCCCTGGGGAAGCCTGGCAGATGGCAGAACAATCTCTATTTGGCTTTAGCTCTGCTCAGTGGAGGCACACTTCACATCATTATTATTCTGAAGTCAGAGGAAGTCACAGATCAAGACTGATTATAATGGGAGCCTTGCATGAACAATTCAGATGTGGACATATACATTGCAGACATCTACATTTTGTCAGATGTATCCTACTCTTCTAGCGTTTTTTATTTTGTCTGTGTTTCTGTAGTGGAGAATAAGATATTTGTTTTCCCATAGAACCCAGAGTCCAAAAGTGTCAGACAGTAGTGAATGCACCTGTAATATTCATCTCCCACAAAGAAGAGTGTCTCTTTTTCATCCTTTAGGTAGACTATTGCATCAATGAACTGCATTTTTCTTGAAAACCCGAAGTCAGACATGGTGCAAGGTGGGCCCTGCATTTGAGTCACTCACTAATGAAGACCTGAAAAAAGGGAAAGGCATTATACAAAAATTGTCACTTTCCCAGAAATGGAGTTACATATACAATTATTGAATCTGAACTTGAAGAAAAATGGCATGACTGCTACGGTTCAGCAGAAGTGAAAATAAAACTGCTATATGATCCAACTGGTGGAATGATATCTTGTGTGACCAGTGCAGTCTGCACTGGTGCTCTTATATAGCCCTAGGATCTGACTGATAATATCTAAAGCCCCAAATGGCCTTGGATTTGATTAAAGAAGTTTTACTTTTCTATGAAAATTAATAGAGAATAGTTCAAATACTAAAGCATCTAATATAAAGAATTAGGAAATTCTCTGTCACTTGATGTCTTTAGATAAAGATTGGACCCCTTGGATCCATTGGACCCATTGAACCCATATATAAAACATATACTCAGTGGTAAAGCTTCTTGGGTTGAAAATAGAAACTACTGGAGGAATTCTATATAGGAATTTTGTGGAGGAATTCCCCAGGCTAAATGAAATGACAGAATAGTCCCTTTTATATGTAAATACTCTCACAAATGATTTCTTCCTTAAAAAGCCATTCTTCAGTAATCCTCTCATCTGCAGTAAGTTCTCCTCTGCAGGAATAATGTTGCTAGAGAGAGACAAAGCTTCTGTGCAAGACACAAAGTTCTAGCTCAAATATAACTCTTCCAGTAACAGTTTAGGAAACTTTAGTATATTGCTATAAATTAGCTAAGCGTGGACAAAAGTTCTTAGCTAATATGGATAAACAGTAACCTAAAATAAGGAAGGATTTGCTTTAATTTCCTGTTGTGATTGCTAAATATAACCTTTACTGTCAGATCTTTCTCCATCTCTAGCTGATACACACAAGAAGACATTGAATTGACAGTTTAGCTCTAGAGATTCCTACTTTCAGTGCTGGATCTGTTCTTCAGGTATTCTAGCAATCCAAACGCATGATCTAAGCTATGGACAATTGTGCTCATCTTTCAAGAGGCTGGTAGGCTTGAAAGCTTTTTTGCTCCTATACAATTTTACTCAGTTTTTTCAGAAACGACTGATCTTTGAAAAAATAAGCCACACTCCTCTCAACAACTTCATAAGCAGCATCAACCTTTACATGAGCTTAGTCCCTTGTATTTCTTAAGTTTATTTTAGCCAAGGGAGGTTTGGGAAGGTTGGTAGCTTGTATCTAGGTTGCTCTGTAGTTCTGCCTGCTAGAGGCTTGTTTGTAATGGCCTTGTTCAAGAAGCCTGTCAGAGTTGCACCACTGGACTAGCAATAAGGCAGACACTAATGTAGATTATCTTTTTGTCATACTGTCATAAGGAAGTTTTGACATCAAGGATGGCTTCATCTGTCCTAATTTTAACTATCTGCTTTAGAAAGAAATGACTGACTCCCCAAAAGTGCTGGCATTAAGGTGTAGATGATTAACTTTCATGTAATCGCGTATATAATACATATCTAATGGTTAGGTGAAATGGATGTCACCTTCTAATGTCCTCTCTGTTCTACACCATCTGCTGCTAGAACAGTCTAGGCCAAGGCTCTTAATCATAGATAACCTGGGGCAGCACAAGGTTCAGGTCCAGAAAGCATCCTCTTCCATGCTTGAATCTGAACATGTGATGCAAGTAGATTCATGGAGTCATATGTGAAGGACTGATTTTGTAAGGCCTTCCTGATGACAGAAAACAGGATTTACCCTATAGAGAATCCATAGAGAGGATTCCACAGAGAATCCTCAGTATATTTGTCACTACCAAGACTGTAGCCTTGGTCATAGCAAACCCATGCACACCAAGATGAAGTCTGGGTGGAGTGGGAGGAGAAGGAACAGAAGAGGGCTACCGCGACACACCACTAGAGGGGCGTCCGGGAGCCTTTCGGATTCTGGGGTTAGTTGCACTGAACTCAAGAGATCATCATTTGTCAAACATAAGAATTTATTAGAACTAAGCCGTTCTACACATATGATGGACACTGGACAACACTAAACAATTAACACCAGACAATCTACCAGTATAACAAAGCTAAAAGGGATAGTAAAGAACTAGAAATCTAACAGAACTAAAAATAGAATACACATATCAGAGCTCTATGGTTAAGCCACGGATGCACGGTACAACGACCACTCTTGACCTCTCCTTGTCCTTATTGGCCATGCCTCCGGTGTAGTTTTCCCCGGATTATTTTCATCACACTTGAGCTGCATCAAGATGATTCTTGTTCTCCCTGGCTGTTGGCATCAGGGGCCTCCCCGCTGATGGGTGGGTTGTCGGGTCTGCAGGCCAGCTGACGGTGAGTCCAACTGCACACAGAGGTATGTGGCTTACTTTCTTTTATCCTTCCCGGGCTTAGTTCATTATCCAGTCGATCAGTGTCAGACCACAGTTACACTATAGAACAGATGGCCTCAGTTGATAACGGTATGGATCCCAACAGGATGCTCACCAGGATGCTCAACGGTATGGTTACCAGATAACAGTATGCATAGTCAACAGATAACAGTATGGATGTTCAACAGATAACCCCCTGTAAAATTCCACAGTGCAGAGGTGGTTACGGTGTGAGTCTGCGGTGTCACTTCTCCTTTGCTGACTAGGTTCGCTCAGCAATCGCGGGGTCATTGGAAGGCTACAGTAACCCCACGGTGGGGTGACTCTGGCCGTGGTGTACCCGGGGTTCCTTAACTCTTGGGGAGCACCCCAGAGCAAACCCCTCTTCCATGGGCTGCACCATCCTGAGTCCCATGCTTGCCTGTGTGGCACCTATCACTTCACCCCTTGACATGGTCAGACACACACATTTTTATTTTCAGAGCCAGTGACTTGCGCTTGATGTGCAGCAGAAGGCTTTCTTGTAAGCACAGTGTACTGGGGACCGCGCACTGTTGTCAATGGACGTTGAAAGCAAAGCATCCTTATTTGTAGTAACATGTAAACAACTGTTAAAATTAATAATCCTAATCCTAATAGCAACAAGATTCATTTAGTCCTTTGAAATTCGGTGTCAAGGATGTCAGCCAGTTCCATGCATCATGAAATCCTGAGGCAATGTCAGGGAAGGTAAGAGGATGTTCCTCCCCCATGGTATGCAAAACTTTAGTGAGGTTGGCTATACGGTATATATCAGTAGTGGTTTGTTGGGAATGATCCACATAAAAACAGCAACTTTCATGACTTAAGGCACACACTCCTCCTTGAAAGGCTAGCAAATAATTGAGTGCGAAACGATTTTGTACAGCAATTTGACCAATATTATGTACATCTCGATTTAAAAGTGTTAAGGCAGCGATGGTTCTGTGTTCTGTTGCTTCTGTGGTTACAGAGAGATTCACAATTGCTTTTTCTAGTTCAGCTACTCTCTGCCAGGGAATGAAGGCTCGCGTAAATGTGTGAAAGGTAGTAGGTCGTTCCACGAGTGGCTTCGAAGAACGTTTATGTCGGAGCAGATAGTGATTATGCATAAGGGTTGCAATCAGTGGATTGTCCCTGCCCATCCTGGATTAGACAGTGACAGCAGGTATTATGGCCCCCAGGGTGCAGGTGCCCCACCATCCCTCAGGGAGTGCCTTATATGCAGTGGTATTACACAACCAGAACCAACCTTGGCCCTGAGGAACGGGCCATGGGGAACTACAATATGGTCCTGGAGACCCCATTCATGGTGGTATTGCATTTGGTATAATTTCCAACAAAGACTGTGTAATTCTTACTGGGATTGCTGCCTTTCCTGCTTTGGGATACACGCTTGGTGTACTCTCCTCCTTTAGGTGTCACGATGGGGCAAGGCAAGGGGTTAGAGGAAGTATGGAAAGTCAAATTAAAGATGGTATTTGTCCACAGGCCTACCCAAGAGGTGTTATGAGGCAGGGGAATCCCCAACCAAGGAAGTCCTTGTGAGAGATAGTTAGGGCCTTGGACACAGATCCAGCAATCAGAATGACTGAACTGTTTGGCAGCTGCTTGCATGGTTTGTATAGCAGCATTATGGGACCACAACCCATATGCTATTTTCAATTGGAGTACAAAGATTATACTAACATAGAGATAACAGGGAACACAGCATCCCAAAAATGAATTTTGGAACACTATTGATCTTGTTAGGTGTCACCTCCTAGTGACCTTAAAACCTTGGTTTGCAAACAATCATAAAAAGAAAGAACAATGAAACCACAGTGATAAGAAATAATCACTCCTTGTGTCTACTCCAGTTCGGTGTAGTCCTGAGGCTCAGTCCACATGCGATTCATGAGTCTAGAAGGGGGAAAAAAAAGAAAGAACACAGGTCTTGGACAGGTGTTCAAGCCAAAAAGGTTAGTGGCATATCAGTTTAATGACCATGAGAGGATCCACCTCCCTGATAATCCAAACTTTGTTTCTGGGTTTATATAACCCTTGCAGTTGAGTTTTAGGGTTATTCAGCCCTTGTAGTTAGGCTTAGATTTTAGAGAGGGGGAGGGGAGAGAGGTTATGTGAGTTTGTCAGTAATTTCTCTCTCTTAACATTGTTCAGCTTCTTTTGTAAAATACATAGTGATACTTATAAGTACACAGATATGCATGGACATAACATACATATATCAGTTATCTATAAGATTAGAATGTGATACTCAGTTTCCTGTGTTACTTATTGAAGATAAGAGATAAAAGATTGTTATTAATAGTTATCTTTCTTCTCCAGGCTGAAATATTTCCCTTCATAGAAACTTCAAATATGGTTGGTATAGTTGGTCACCTTTTTTTTTTTCAATTCTTCCATATCTCCCTGTCTTCTCTATAATAAACAGTCAACTTTAACTGTAATCAGCAATTGTTACACATATGCATAGATTTTACCATCTTCTTTTTCTTTCTTTTCCTTTTATTGAGGGAAGGTGTTAGCACCTTACTTAGGATCATGAATTTTTGTAAACACTAGAATATAGTCGTTAAGTTTGGTTATCAGCCTTGTATGAGTATCCTCTCATACTTACATATGCCATCTTCCTTTGATATTATTTCTGTTCTGGTTCCTAGATTCATTGTGTTACTTACACAGGTAAGAACCCCCCCCCCTCCCCCCCCCCCCCATTACTCAGCCCAACAATTCTATCACTACTTCTGGCTGTTTCTTTTCAAGTTGTTGTTCCTCAGAGGATCACTCTGTAAAACCCAAACAAACAAACAAACAAAAGGCCTACCAAGGCCATAAAATTGTTATAGTTTGGCTTCAACTGTGACTGTTGAAACCATTTATCTTAAGATTACTCAGTTACATCCATCTATTAACAGTTTCTTTGCATTGACTTTTCTTTGTGATCAGAAACTTTTGCTACATCTTGGGGCATTTTCCAGCCTCTTCTGGTTTCTTGTGTAATTAAAAATGCTGGCTTTCACATTATAGGTCTTTTTTTGTTTCGTAACTGTGCTCCTAGGGCTTTTATCTGTTTCTCACATCCTTGTGATTAGCCTCTGCAGCAGCACGGCATGCAACAGCTGTCACCTCTCCAGGAGCTTTGACTCTACCCTCAAACATTTAACTCTTCCATCTCTGCTCTCCATTCCAGTAAGCAACTCTTTATCATTGCATTTTTTTTCTGCACTCATGCTACCTTCTTTCATAGGGTTATAGAATTAAGCTTTGTACCTTTTTCCTCCCAAAGGCATGGTTTTCAACACAACTGGGAGTTTTGATTTCCTCAATTAGAAGGAAAAGTTAACCTATATGGGACAAGGCATTCCTTCTGCAATTTTTATTTCTTATGTAACTGTTTATCCAATTTCTAGTGAGCAGAGTACAGGGGGTTTGGCCTTAGCCTATTTTTTTGGGCCTTTGCTTGCTCTGTGGCCAATACAGTTGGCTGGTTCAATAGTTGGGGTGTTCCCGAATATATTCCTTAAGTGAGTTATACAGTTTGCTCATCTGTTGTAACATTTTAGGTACATTTGCAAAAGCATGACTCCCTCATGCTCTCACACTGAGCTCTGTCCCCGCAGTCTCAGGGACGCTCTCAGCTGCGCTGTCAGGGAGCGGCAAGTGGGACAGACTGCAGGACCCAGGGAATCCCCTTCCCCTTGCAGCCCACTGCTGCCCTTTCATTTAAACACCTTGGTTAGGTTCAAGCTGGTTTACAGGTTGGCTAGGGGTCGGACCCAGTTGTAATGTGAGGTTCAAGCGTAATGGTTACGTTCATGCACACACAAGAATTCTGGTGAGGCTCTGATGGACCCCGACTAGTTGGTAGACTCGTGTGCTTGCTGCCCAAAGGTGTAATGGTTATCAGTGTTACAATGCAGCGCCTGACACACACACTCACACACTCTCCTGCTGGGGGGACTACTTAATAGGATTAGGGCTTTTGCCCTATTTGATTTTTTTCACACACTCACTTTCCCACATTAGCCATTGCCCTAGTTTTTGCCAGTAAGCTTCAGCAATGGTTTGCAGTTCTCCTTGGGTGCAATCTCACACAGACATCCTGCGCTGAGGCTGCCCAGGGGACCCCTTTGCTTTGTTCATGACTGATGGTCCCATGGTCCAGGATCCCAGGCTTTGCCTTGTACTTGCTGCCCATGAGCCACACACTGCCTACCCTGCCCCCAGATGGCATGGCCAACAGCGGGGTCCTTTGACAGCGTTTCCTGGTGCTGGGACACCCGCACTAGTTCTTTTCAGGTTTTATTAGTCTTTTTTAATGTCTCATATTTGTTTTCCGCCTGTGTGATGATTAAAGGCTGTAATTTCTTTTCTAAATGCTTAATGTGGTGGCCCTGCTTGGCCAACTTTTTTTCCCAAAACATTTTCTCCATTTTGGCTTCCCTCCTGCCACTGTGGGCTTCTTCTAGGATGTTTTTAGCCTCCTCTAATTTTTCCAAGGCTGCTCTAAGGCAGCTACCTAGTAGCCAGTATATGGCATATTTGCCTCTTCCTTTCTTTAATTTATTTATATTTCTCCACTTATCGTACTCATTCCAAATTGCATCTGGATCCCTGCAATGGTTCTCTACCCACTGCGAGTCCCACTTCTGTTTTTTCCACCCCTCTCTCTGGGAGCGCTCAGCAAGCTGTTCCCAGGCTTCTTGTGCATTATGAACTTGGGAGGACAGCATGACTAACGTCTCGGAATCCCACTTCCGACGCCAAATATGTGATGCGCCACTAGAGGGGCGTCCGGGAGCCTTTCGTATTCTGGGGTTAGTTGCACTGAACTCAAGAGATCATCATTTGTCAAACATAAGAATTTATTAGAACTAAGCCGTTCTACACATATGATGGACACTGGACAACACTAAACAATTAACACCAGACAATCTACCAGTATAACAAAGCTAAAAGGGATAGTAAAGAACTAGAAATCTAACAGAACTAAAAATAGAATACACATATCAGAGCTCTATGGTTAAGCCACGGATGCACGGTACAACGACCACTCTTGACCTCTCCTTGTCCTTATTGGCCATGCCTCCGGTGTAGTTTTCCCCGGATTATTTTCATCACACTTGAGCTGCATCAAGATGATTCTTGTTCTCCCTGGCTGTTGGCATCAGGGGCCTCCCCGCTGATGGGTGGGTTGTCGGGTCTGCAGGCCAGCTGACGGTGAGTCCAACTGCACACAGAGGTATGTGGCTTACTTTCTTTTATCCTTCCCGGGCTTAGTTCATTATCCAGTCGATCAGTGTCAGACCACAGTTACACTATAGAACAGATGGCCTCAGTTGATAACGGTATGGATCCCAACAGGATGCTCACCAGGATGCTCAACGGTATGGTTACCAGATAACAGTATGCATAGTCAACAGATAACAGTATGGATGTTCAACAGATAACCCCCTGTAAAATTCCACAGTGCAGAGGTGGTTACGGTGTGAGTCTGCGGTGTCACTTCTCCTTTGCTGACTAGGTTCGCTCAGCAATCGCGGGGTCATTGGAAGGCTACAGTAACCCCACGGTGGGGTGACTCTGGCCGTGGTGTACCCGGGGTTCCTTAACTCTTGGGGAGCACCCCAGAGCAAACCCCTCTTCCATGGGCTGCACCATCCTGAGTCCCATGCTTGCCTGTGTGGCACCTATCAATCAGCTACAGATTTGCCTAGTATGTAGCTTGCCAGTGTGCAGCTACCACACACAGAGCACCTCGGCAATACAGCTGGGTCACCCTTAAACATATTGTTGTGGTTCTAGTAACACATTGTGTCCAGCACTTGTTTGCAGGCATATATATATATATATATATATATACACACACACACACCCCTATTTGCATTTATATGTAAAAGCATATATACATAAAAATATGCATATATATAAAAATGTATGTGTGTGTGTGTGTGTGTGTATATGTACACATACATACATGCATATGTTCATGTGTGTGTATAAAAGATCCTGTGCAATCTTTCTGGGCCAGATCTTCAGAGTAATCTTGTGTCTATTCATCCTACCACTAGATGTATGTGTTTCACTTCTGTTTGAGTAAGCAGTAGCATTCTCCAAAAGATATCCCCCTTTATAAGTTCTTCCCTTTTTTTGTGGTCTTGTGGCTTCATGTGAGCAACTGTTATTTTGCCTCTTGTGAAATGGTTGCAGCAGCTGCCGCTCTGATTCAGATTCTTGTTGAAGTCATCTAAATTCTCTTGTGTGACTTCCATGCATAAAATTAAATAAGAACATGCTAAAAGAAAGAAGGCTAGGTGAGAAGAAAGAAAACAGGAGAAGGTACTTTGCCTTGTGAGCCTCAGTGGAAGCTACTAAACTGGCAACTGTGGTTTTGGTGTTCAAAGGAGTTTGAGAGAGACAGATGGATGCTCAAGCTATATCTAGTATTAGTAAATGTTGTGATGCCAAGAACAGAACTCAATCCTGGGTACTGTTAGATTGAAGGTTTTGTTTTGGGCCAACCCTCCAAATAATTCCCAGGCCCTATTCAGTACTTGTCATGGATCAGGGATCATTCCCAATAACCAGGTGGCTGTAGCAACCCTGTTTTGGAGGATAAGACAGGTTAGCAGTGTAAGCACGAACTGCTACGTGCATGTTGGCCTCAGTGTCAGAAAATGGTCTCCAGAATATTTTATTTGCTGCTGTAGATGTTACCTTAGGTTTCAGGCTCCATTTGAAATGCTATCTTATGTACCACAAACCAGCAACCTCAATATATCAGTCCTATTATTTTTGTTTGATCTGGTCGTATCAGTTATACCTATATCAGGAGATTATTCCCAGCAGTGATTAATGCATTAGTCTAGCAACAGTCATGTTACTTCTGGTTTGTCAGGCACTTTTCACAGGAAGTAACTCCTCTATTAGCCCCGGTATGAGAAACTGGGTGATAGCAACAACCAGAATTATTTTTTCAAAGTCTTCCTGCCACAGTTCTAGGAGATGACTCACAGGCCACAAACGATACAGAAAACATTTTATGAAATCTGGGACATTTTTCAGTTCCTTTATAAAAAGATGAAATGAAAAGTAATATTAAATCACATTTTATTTTATGAAGTTTCCTTGTTTTCCAAAATAGGATTTCATGGCAACATGACAATTCCTCAAAACAAGAACATTGTGCTGACAACCATTACTTTTGGCAAGCTGCTGTTAAGGCACAAGTCCAATGAAATCCTGCCTAACTCCCTGCCGACTCACGATAGGCTGTGGTGAATTGTGCCTTGCACAGTTCATGGCTCTGTGTCACGCTGTCTAAATTGCTCAGAACCTGAAGTATCTAGGATTTCAGTGGGCTGTTGCTCTAAAATGGTACTAATATACTGACTGCTTTAAGTATGGAAAGCCCAAGGGGCACAGTGATAACCACACTTTGAGCAGACTTCTGTTCTACTGTTATCTGAAGGAACTTGAGAATTTTTCGCAGAACAGATTCCTGGTTCCATTCAGTCCCTGGTTTTGCACTAGCCAAAGTGTCAGGGCAGCAGAGAGGGAAAAGTCACAGCTCAGAAGAGGAACTGGGGTTTGACCAACTCCACTGTAAACTTGGGCTGAAATAGATCCAAGCAATAATTTGCAGCACCTTTCTTCTAAGTGATAACTTACTTCAGGCAGAAAGGGAGTGCATTGGTCCTCATCCTCCGTAGCCTGTGAAGTGTCTGCTGTGCAGATAACTAGACCAAGTGAAACTGTGGGCTTGCTTTCAAAGGACTCCTTATAATGAGGAATGCTCACCTGTCTCATGGTTCATATGCCATAGGCTCAGATAGATACAATTTTTAGTCAAGACATAGTAACCGTGTGCAAGCAAAGTCTCTTCCCTGATCTAAAGGAATTTATGACTGACTTTAGCAAAGTCATGATTTATACCTGTTTTGGTGAAAAAAGTGTTCATCTCCTCTATCACAGCTGGATAACAAGGTCTTAAGAAAACACACAGCTTTTGTCTCTACAAAAAGCTTGTTGACAACAAAGAAACTCAGAGTTCAACTATCCCAAGGTGAAACTCTCTTTTAGAAACTTTTCTTGAGTCAGGACTGTCACAGATATTAACACTGGATGGCAGAGTGTAAACCTTACCTGTCTCTGAAGAAGATAATTTCTTTTCCCAGCACAGTAACAGCACTGAAAGAGGTGCTAGGATCACAGCAGCCTGGGTTTGATGGCTTGGTAGGGTGCTGCAGCAATTGGGGTTTCCCCAGTCCTGATTTCCTACGACCTGGAACACCACATTTTTTTTATTGCAAGGCTGAAAACTACTATATATGAGCAAGACCAGGTTCATCTCACCTAATTTCAGCTACCTAACAGTCAAACATCTATCTGAGCTATTTGTCAGGGTTTGTTCTACAGACTCTGGAGGGAGACAGGCAGAGGGCAAGTAGGTATATAAAGTGTGTGGAATGAAATGCCCTGAAGAGGTATCTGTTTCTCCATTGAAGCTTAGATTGGTAGACTAGACCTTGTGCCTTACACCTTACACTTTATGCCTTCTGCCTTTTGTTTAAATTTCTAAAGTTTTCAGCTTATTTACTCATTCTTGGTAGTTTCCCTCCCTTCCTCTCCACCCCAAACCAAATTAATAGAGTGTCAGGGTGCTACTGCAACTTCATAGCTGCAGTAGCTACCTAGTGCTATTGTACTTCTAGGACAAGTAATTTTGGCCTTTTTAAACAGAGTCATAGCTTCATCTGCTTCAGTGAGTTAAGGCATGATGAAGATGGCATCATTCTTCATTCTTGTCCAGCAAACAGTAAAATATATTTCCTTTTCTAAGGCGAAATGTTACAGTGTTTCTGTCTGTGCATGAATACTGACTGTCAAGTTCTCTCTGCTTCTGTGCCCCTAGCCATGTTTCCCTCAGTGCATGCTCTGGCCAAAATATGTTTGCCATTTTCTCTTCTGTTCCTCATTCACATCATCTTTCGCTGACTTTTCTTTATGCCCTGTCTGAACAGAGCATAGAGCGTTGTCTGTGTAAGGTGGTCAAAGAATGAAAAAGTTAAGCTATGAAAGAAGTAGAAGTGTGCATATGTGTTCCTAAGCACTAGGAAGACATTGTTCCTGGTGTGTACACCAGGGCAGTGAATACAAGAACAGATAGAAGCCATATATCAGTTTCTCAGCCACAGAAATGGTATTTAGAGAAATGGAAAGGTCTGCTACTGCTTACCATTTGGTTCTTAAATGAAATTAGCAGTGTTGGAATTGCATGTATTCACCTGACCCTCTTATCAGATAGTTCTTTTTTAGTGTCCTGGAAGAAAAGGAACCCTGGGATGCCATATCCAGAGAAGAAAATTTTTTCAACAGTTTTTAGTAGTAGGTTTTTCTATTAATATCTAAAAGGAGAAGGCTGATGTATTCATTACTATATTAGTAAAAAATGATGTACGTCAAACATGACATCTGTTAACTCCCTGTTAGGTTAACACCTGTTAGATTAATAACTGTTAATCTAACCAGGTCAGAAACTGCCTGCAATTCTTTTCATTTCATTCATAGCTTGTTCATTAAGAGATATATAGACAATACCATACAGTGCCTGGGTCCTTTTCACATTGCCCTTTGGTAGATGAAATCCAGATGGAGACCGGTATTTGTAAGCAGGATACATAAAAGCAGATGGATCGGTGGAGTGGCCAAGGCCCAGAACATGACCGAATTCATGGGTCAGGATTGTAAGTTAACATAGATTTTTGGAAAATTTTCCCCAGTGACAAACTATCTCAGAAAACCCAATTCAGTGAACATTTCCAGAAACGTAGAGGAGAGAGTGGCAACTTGTGCAAGTGGTGATGTTTGTGGTCTTGGGAGCGCTTTCACTTGAGTCAGTTATCTATGACTGCATTTGGATCTATCTGGTAAACTGAACGCCTGGAGAAATAAAGTGGGACTAGTCTCCTAAATGGAGCCTATAGATGGAACAATCTATATGGATGCTGGAATTAGACAGGTGAAAGCTGAGTCTCTGGGCTAGACTAGGAAAAAGATAGTCTAGGGCTTCAAAGAACATGAGACTTGTCAGACAGGTTTATAGACAGAGGCTTGTCAAATGTCTTGGACAGCTTTGATGGGTTGTTGTTTTGACTAAAGTCCAAGAGTTAGAAGTGACACAGTGATAGAAGACGTTAGTCTTAAATCTACCTTACAGAGAAGGGGTTTATAAAGAGGGGGTGGCTAGCAGCCACTGAACAGGGCCTCCCATGGCAATAGGTTTCAGTGACACTGTTCAGTTAATCCAGCCAAATGTGACTGAAATTAATGTGAGGGTATGCTTTCAAAAAAGCTAGGTATGAAGCAAGGGAATACCAGGAAAAAAGGCTTTTGTATTGGGGTCTGTAGGTTGGACCTCTGACTTCTAACTAAGGGTCACATTTGTTTTCCCTGCAAGTCCTAAGAAGAAGGGTTACTGAAAACTGGACATGCTACCACATGCCAACCTGAAGGGGAAAAGATTATGTAAGACCTATCAGGTGGGAACTAAAGCTGATGGTATAAACAAGAAAACAGGGCCAGGCATGTCACATTTACCCACAAGAGCGTGGCAAGACATCAAAGTGTGAAGAGCAAACACTGTCTCTGTACCAGTAAAGTAAATAGGCCTGGAACCATTCTCTGGCACTGAGGCCAAGTGGCCTGGGATAGCCAGCATCCAAGCTCTTACACTGTCTTATCTTTCCAAACAAGGCAGCCACATGCTGACTGCTCCTTGAGAATGGTCCCTGAACTGTGCTGACTCCTGAGTCATATCCAAATGCTAGTTTGTATGGGACAAAACTATGCCAGGGACCAAGTTAATAATTTAACGGTACAGATTATCAGTTCTCTGACACTGCTTAGTTTACTAGTACAGATAAAGAGCCAGTAAGTCCCACAGATATTTCAGGATTTTTCTCCTCAACACTACAAGCTGATAAGCATTCTAGCTGTGATCCAGCAAAGCTCTTAGCACAGGCTTAGCATGAAACCAGCCATCAGTCACATTATCATCATACAGCCTCATATCACACAACAGGGAAATTGTTATTGTATCCAGTGTCTCCTTAGCAAAGGCACAAAAATAAGCAATGCAAAGAGGTTGTACATATGTGGTGATCCTTAGTGGCCAGTAAAAAAACCTGTGCTATTTTATTAAGTTATTGTCATAGACAATACTATAGACCAAACTGTATACTTCCACCTCTCATTATACAAGGATAGGTCAGAAGTAGCACTTTCAGAAGCTGCTGAGTTAGTCCAATTTTGAAAGAGCAAAAGTAGATCCTTTGTTTTTCATATTTGTTTCAATGAGTTTGCTTGGGTTTATGGCTTATCAGTCTGTTTATGTAGTATGTACTTTCCAAATTAAACTCAAATTTACCCCCTAATGGAGGATTTCACATTTCACACTTCCATGTTTTAAACTGTTCTGATATCCCTCATTGTTATGCTGTTTCTCCCCATGCACCTCAGGAAAGGGCTGATTTCTGGATGTTGATTTCAAGGATTGTTTCACAGGCAATCCTTGAATCTTCAGAATTTATACGCTATTTCCATGTACCATGTGTTCCCATGGTCCACTTCTCTGCATTGTCAAAATGAGTGTCCCCTCCTAATCCTTCACCGGGGCAAAAGTGTGTGCCACAGTCCCACATGGGCTGTTAAAGGGATAAGAGTCACCATGATATAGCAAATAAAAGCAGAAGAAAGAAAAAAAAATTAGGTTTCAGAAACCATAGCCCATACAAATACCAAGGATATTCTTTCTGGGAAGGAAAGCAGGGATAGCATCAACCTCGGAAGCAGACTGGTGTGAGAAAGTTCCTTTTCAGAACTGTGGCTGTGAACAGGGACTGAAGGACCCCATGACAAAGGGCTTACTTAGATACTTTTCAGAAGGGGACTGAACACCACCTGATGTGGAACCAGGAGAGAATTCAGGGAGAAAGGTAAGGGGGCACAAAGGAGAAACAGTACCTGGCAGACAAAACATACCACCCTTTTGCAACATGAGTAACAAACTAGCTGGTGAAGGCCAGAAAGTTTTATCCGGTTGCATGGCAGAGGAGGGAGCAATATGAAGGTATCACGGTCCGCCCCTGATTGCATAGGGTTGCATACCAAAAAATTTGCTGATCACAGACTAAATGTTGACCTGTAGTGCCCCCAGCCTCATTATCCCTGATTATCATATTAAAAAACATGCCCTTCACTGCATAAGAATATGTAAATGGGGGGGGCGTACCCCACAACAACCACACAAATGGCAATCTAGCCATGAAGTATGACTGCCACACTTCCACATCCCACCTTCAGCAACTATAAAAGAGAGGACAGCCCACTAAAGTTTTTGGAAGGGAAGAAAACTGAACCCCCGAACTGTTCACTGGAGATTGCTGACGAGCAAGGCTCCTTCTTTCCTCCCCCAAACAAGGACACCTCTTTGGCAAGATTTGCACCTCCGGCAACGTCGGACGTTACCTGGGGAAATATATTATTATTGAAAGCACTTAATTGTTAGTTTGAGCTCACAGAAAGAAAATTTGTAGCAGCAAGTGCATTTATCAGTGGCAATTCCAAACCTGTTGTATCTGTTGCTTTAATAAAATCTTATTCTTTTTGCTTTGTGAAACTGACTCAGTGAAAGTCCTCAAACAGGGGGCTCTGGCAGGCAAACCTAAATTACCGAGATAAGGAAGGGTCTTCCTTCCCTCCCTTTCAGGCGACACCACCTTTAGAAAAACAGGTCATATCCCCAGTAGCACAAACACAATGATTCATGTTCACTTACAAGCTGAAGGTATAAGGCTGTGCAGTGTCATAAAATAACGTTGCAGTGTGGTTCTAATGCAATTTGAAGCCCCTTTGTCATTCTCAGTAATTGACTCATGATTTCAGTGTTTTATGCATTCTGTCCCAGGGCTTTCCTTCTAGAGCTAGGAAGGGATAAGTCTGATATCACCTGTGGTTTCTTATGGCTTAGATAGTTACCTCCAATCTCAAACAATATCATAATATCTGCTTCTCCCGTGCTTGTTCTGATGAAGTTCAACAGGGCCAGATTACTCCTATCTCTACTGCCATGCCCACCTCTTCATGACTCAGGTTGGAAGTGTGCTTTGCTATCCTATAATGATAAGAAATATGTTAGTGTGGCTTCTATGGTTTTGTGTAGTTCTTCAAGGCTAAGCATTCAAAAAATAGAGTAAAACAGTTTTATAAAAGTGATGGCCTTCTACTTGTAATTAGTATAAGGTTCTGTAACTGATTTGTTTTTCAAAAGCAATCGGAATCTGATGGTGTTTCTCAGCAATTTCAGTTACTTTTTCCATGATTGGCAACTTCTAGTCATTTCTGAGTGCTACGCGGCAATGTCAAGTGTTCCCATAAAATCAATGCAGTCCTCATTGATTTATTTCAACCTCCTGATATAATAGTGAAAGTCTTGGGGTTTAGGACTGATTTTTAAGACTCTTCCCAAATGTATTAGGCCCCAGAAAAAAAGGATTCTGCAGGGTTTCTTGTTCACTATGTCTGTCAATGAGAAATGTCCTGTTCTTTTTTTTTTTTTTGGGGGGGGGGGGATGTCATCTGGCAACTCAGGATGTAGAGCGGGAAGAAAGAATATTTTTTTCCAGTTGTTAAAGGAAATATAGCCTCAATTTTTTGACAATACTGGAACAAAATTCTCAGACACAGTCTGCACTGAATTTCAGTGTTTATGCAGCATACAGACTGGGGACAAAGATACAAGCAAAAGCAAAAGGAAAAAGAAGCCTTCTGAGCATGCTCATGAGATATCCACTAAGAATTTACCACTGCATAATGAATCCCTTTCGCTTTTGGGTATAATTGCACAGTCTCTATGTCTAGGATGCCAGTTATGTTGAAATGCTGTTGAGAGAGCTTGCATGGACATCCACATTTATATGTGCTGCTTGGATCCTCTTAAGCTGTAAGAGAAAAATCAGTGTGAAGGGAAGCGAAAAAGTTGCAAATAAAACATAGCCACTACATGCTATGAGGGAGCAGGGAAAATTGGGGGTAGGGGAACAGGAGCTGACCATGTATTTCAGTGTTTTTTTTGTAAATTTTGCTCCATTCACTATGTTCTTCATATTAAAAGACTTAACAGTACTTTAGTTTCATTTACTGGTCAAAATTCATTTGCACCATTTCAGTTTACACAAAGTAATAGAGGAGAATGAAACTCTTTGAAGCACACATTTTTAATTTAAATATTATTATATTTAACAAATAGATAGAACAACCAGATTTGATTGGCTAAATCACAGAATACAGAGCTTGTCCCTGTATCCTGATGAAAGTGGGACATTTTTTGTTTTGTACTTCTATTCAGAATATTGTCTTTTCCCCATCTCTCCCCCTCTCTAGCTCTGGCCCTGGAAAGTCGTTAACCCCATGACAGAGGAGCAGGATTCAGGATCCAAGGCTTGGTTCTTCTGCTGGGTCCCAGGATCCAACCCAGGAGCTTGATCTTTGCACCAGACCCCTTAAGCTGCTGTGCAGAGTATTCACCAACTCCTTGAGGTGGCATAGAGGGTATACCCAGTCCTCTTTCCTTTATAGTATCCAGTTTGCCATCTTGCTCGGATGTAATCGTAACATGATATTTCATCACCAGACCCTGTTGTTACTATAATTTAACTGTGAGCACAGGGCTGAATGGCAAGGCCATTGAGCCAGTGGAATTGAAAATATTGGTAAGTCTATGACGATCGAAGGAACCAGATTTGATCCTTTATTTTTTCTGTATATGATTTTAATTTGCATTGGGTTTTTCAGCATTTCTATTTTCCATCTTTATTTAGTGGTATTTATAATTGTGGTAATGCCTAGGAGCTCCCATTATGAATCAGGATCCATTTTGAAAGATGCTTTAAAAACACTGTAAAAAAAAACAAAAGAAGGTGGTTTCATGATCTTTCCTGTATTCTTGGGTCACAACTGTAGATTCTTCATAAAAGACCCATCATTTCATACTGCCAAGATCTAAGGATCAATAATGTTACCTCTTTTCAGACATTTCACTTATAATACCCTGTGCAATACTTGCCTCATTCTTCATTTAACCAGTCAAGCATTTGTGGGAAATAATGGAGTCTTTTTATAATGTGACATCTAGTGGCAGTACTCTGTAATAGCAACTGGGTGAAAAAACCTGAAGTCAGAGGTCAGAAATGTTATATCATGGAAAAATTTTAGCCATTAGCATATCATCATTTTGTGATCCAACATACTTTTTTTAAAATGTAGTTTTCTTAACGTAATGCAGTGTACTTAATAGTATAATAACAGAATGTACTTAATAGTGTAGTAACAAGTCTTTGCTTCTCACTGAAAACAGATGAAGAATTCTTTATTTAAACTTGTGACACGTCCTTTTATAACACAGACTTCTCTTAATTCCAAGTATAGTACCTTCTGGAATAATCATACAGACTCACTATGAAGTCTTTGTGCTGAATTCATAATGGAGATAAGAGATTTAAATACAAACAGGAGAGAATATTGATAAAAAATTAAAAATGCTTAATGGTCCATTTAAGTTATCCAAGCAATCTCTATTGACTTCCAAAGCCAGAAATCCCAGAACTCATTACTTGCATGTTAAGGTATCCTTTTTCTATTTGGGCTCTCCTGGAAAGAGGTAGCATTTTGCTACGTCAAGAGCTCTGCATCATGGTCTCTGAATTACCTTCACCGTGCTGGAGTCTAGTTTCCTGGTAGCCTGGAGGTCTAAGGATGCCTGCATGTCTCTAAGCTTCCTTGTCACAGGTGAGCCATTGCCGTCTTCTCAGCCTGCTGCCTCTGTGGATAATATTTGTCAAGGTACTCGTAAAAACCCAGAAAAATCCAATCAAATATTGATGACATGTCAATATATTAATTAACATAAATGGCTTAATTTCACATTTTATATTGTATGAAATGCTGATAAAAAAATAACAGCTGAACATATGGTTAATAGAAAAGTCTGGCAATGAAAGCAGACCTATCGGCACAAAGAGAGTATAGGTTGTTATGCTAAAATTAAGCCCTGGATTAAAAGCATCAATACTCTCTTTAAAACCCCTTGCCATAGACCAAATTTCATCATACAGGATTTAGCTTGTATCACTAATCCTCCCCTTTCCCTTAAAATCTAGAAATACTTTCTTTGGGGAAAGACATATAAACACTTCCTTCCTTTCAGATATGCTACAAACTCCTTTAATCATCCTATCAAACTGATGGAAAATGAAGGGCAACATTTATGCTGCTGACCTATTTCAATTTCCATTGGAATACATTGTTTTCAGCTGAAGTGAAATTTGTGGTGTGTCAAATCATTCAGTCATTTTAATGTGTCCCTGCTTTCCTGTCTCTGTCTTACCTGGTACCTGTGTGATGGTGGCCGCCTTGCATGCTGCACCCTGGGAGATGTGCTTCAGCCAGGAGGCCTCATTCTTAGAGCAGAAAAGAGACATGTTATGTTGCATTCAGTCTCCATCTCCCAGCTGGCAAGAAGATTTAAAATTATTGCTTAACTTAGCCACACTCTGCAGAAATTTGGAAATATTTTTCTCCTAATGGAAATATCACAATGAAAAATGTAGACATGCCTAATAAGATGTGATTATATTTTATTTTCGTTATATGGCATTCATAATGTTTTCACTTTTTGGTTCAGTTCAGAACCAAGAAAAAAAAAGAAAAAAGAAATTGAAATTTTGGAGTTTCCTATGAAATCAAATTTTGAGGTTTTGACCAGCTTCTCATTTGATTTACAGGAGTTTTCTCTAAGGCAAGTAGAATTTGGGCGAGGGAGAAGGAGATCTAAGCAATAATTTCGTTCTAGTTTGTTGAGCGATTAGCAGCGTGTAGACAATTACTGCACTGCTTTCCTATTTCAAATAAACAAACCTGTTTGAAGGGATGGAAGTGGAGTTTATTTGTAGAATCATCTTGCAGGGAAACAGATGAGTTGAACTGATGAGGTTTATTTATCTCCCTTCCATAAGACTTTTAGTTAGGTTAGAGCATAGTGACTAGAGCTTAGGCTGGGAATAAAGAACAGCAGATTCTCTCTTTTCACTATTATTACTGTGGGAACTTGCAAAGCTCACTTCCCTGAAAGTCAGCAGAAGTCACTTCACTGCTCTTTGTCCATCTTTCTCATTTGGACTACAAACACTTTGGAGGGGAGATGTTCTTCTACCATTTTTCTGCATAGAAATTAGCACAACAGAGCCTTACTGTAAGATGGAACTGATAAAATAATAAAAATAATATAAATGGAATTTGTACTGAAATTAATATATATCTTATATTACTAAGGAACATTTTATATTTCTGGAATATTTTATGCATGTTATTAAAAAGAAGCAAGACTCATTGAAATCTTACATCAATATCTTTCCCCGTAAGTCACTGATTCGTCTGATGAAATGTAGCTATCTACAGTGAATACTTCTCTGTCAGAGCTAGTCACCACAGATTCACTTTATATTCAGTGAAGAGAAATAACTGCAGGGTGTATTCCATCTCATCCTGAAGTAGGTATTTGAAAAAATGCTTATTTCTTTTCACTGATTATGAAGGGAATCCTGCATAATTAGCTGAGATGTAGTCATCTGCACGGAAGATTTCTAAAGGCAGGTGGCATGAATCAAAGTCTGATTTTTTCCTACTACTGGAGTATCCTGGTTGTAAAACTTCTGCTGAGGTACCAAGCACTAAGGTATTCACTCTCATTTTGGATTAAATTGTTCTCTTGGTGACAGCTGTGCAGTACGGGAGAGGGAAAAGGGGAAAGAGGAATGGGAAATGAAGCAGCTGAAAGCAGAACCTCAAAGCCAAGCTGAAGCTTTCTAGGAAAGAACAGCAGAAAGAAAACTAAAAATGGTCAGCACAGAATTATACAGGTAAATAGAGTGTCTTAGAGTGGCACAATGCCATCTTTGATTTTTGTTTTTCTCCTCTGAAGAGAGGGCATGATAACTTTTTTCTCAGAGGAGGAAAAAGGAAGGAGGTTGATGGCAGAAGGGTCTTTTCTCTGAAGGACTCCTCTCCTCCCATTTTATTGAAGTAGCTTCAAAATGTGACAGGTTACAAACCTCACCTCTACTTCCAGGTTTCTAGTAGAAGGAAACAGTGGAAAGAGCATGTGTGTGGGATCTTATTGCTCAGGGAGAGGTAGGACTGAGCTGATATTCATTGTAGTAATTCAGTGGAGGTGTGATGAGAATGAAAGGTTGAACATTGCTAAAGACTAAAGACCCAGAAAGAAACCTACTGCTTGTGTGTATAAGTCTAAATCAGTAATTGCACAGCTGTATACAAGCATGATGTGAAATCCAGTGAAATTGTTTGGAGTGTGGCCAGCCATAATATTCACTGGTATAGCAAGTTTTGTAAATAGAAATTAGTTATGCTATAACCTACCCCGTGACTTGCACAGGCCCTTATGCAGCTGTAGCACAGGAAAGATACTGCTATTATTTCTGCCACATATTCTGTCAAAAGAGTGAGATTAACTTATTACTATACATGGTGATGAAATAAGACCTTAGCGTCTTTAGAAGATATCATACCACCCTGTGCAATTCCAGCTGCCAGTCAGGTGGTTGTACTGATAAATGGTTCCTTATTACTGCTGGATAATGATGAATGGACTTAGTCTGATGAGAGAAAAATTATGAACTGCAGTGTCCTGCACACTGATGACACATAGCTGTGCAATAGATTAACAGTACACCGTTTTCTTCAGACTCCAAAAAAAGTAACCCAGTATGTATTAAACCCAGAAGATTTCTCTTAAAAAATCAGCTCAGCTTTTCAGACTACCAGTAGGAGCAGAGCCAAGGTTTTAGGCTGTCAGTGCTTCCCTGAGCACAGTTCCTGGCTGGCTGTGCCCTTGGAGGGAAAGGCATCCGTAAGAGAGCAGTAGACAGCTCTGTTCTGCTGCTTTGGGTGGTGTTGCAGAAGCAGATTGAAATAACTGGCTTTTGTCCAGCAAATGATGAGTATATATTTCATTTAGGGAGTCAGATGAATTGTCTTTATTAATAGCCCGATGACTGTAATGAATAGATATTGTGTTCACAAAGCGCTAAGTTCTGTGCAAATGCAAACAAGAGAATGGCTTACTTGGAAAAGCTTTTTGTAATATATCATATGAAGGAAATGAATCCATTTCCACTGTGGAAGTGGAGTGAATATTCTGAAGAGAAGCTCTAGACTTTGCTTTGGTGAATTTTCCCTAAAGAACAAATCACTGTTTGTTAAGGACCTTGCCGACAGTGCCCTGTATGGAGTGTGTGGTCACAGTCAATACCATTTTTCTTATGTTTTAAGAGAATCTGCAATGACTTCTCTTTTTCTTTCCACTTTAGCCCCTTAACAGTAAGAGTCTTTCACATGTGGTAATTCTAAAGAGTGCTATGAAATTTTGGACAATTGTATATTTTATGTAATTTGTCTATATCTTTCTCCCAGGAATATTCTATGTTTCATACCCCATGGTTCGTTTCAGGCAATGAAATAATTGCCTTTATTACAAGCATATACATAGTTACAACGCTGAATAATGGAACTATGATTATGAAAATGATATTGGAATCCAATCAATCTGCATTTCTTCCTTAGCCATCTCCCTTCATTGTCTCATTTTGATTATATCTGCTACCTTAAGGTATTATCTGCCTTTTAAAAGCTAGTACAGTAAATATCCCATCATCTGAATTAACAGTTTACCTGTCTCCCTTGTTCAGATGCATTTAGCTGTACACAGCTTTGCTCCGCTGCTCACATGGAAGACAATTCTTTAGTGTGACTGATGAATTACAAGAGCAAACAATTTTATAGACACTTCTGAAGAGTAACACTATTTTAGGTACATATGGGATTTGGTTAGAGCTTTATGGTCCAACTGTGGCCTAAATATTGGATTTAGATGCTTGCAGACTGAGTTTCTGGGAAACTGCCTTGGGAGCACGCAGGAAAACAGCTCAGTCTCAAGGGCTGCCTTATTTCTAGAAGGACGTGTTAGCAGTTATTAGGCATGGTCAGTACTTGTCTCTAAAGCTATAGGGGAATTTCCCATGAGGGCAGTCTTGCATGTTGTGTACGTTCATTATCAGAGAACTGAGCCAGTTGGAGTCCATAGAGTAAAAGGCTTAAAGGCAGTCATAGAAACCAGCTCCATGAATTTGGCAGCTTGCTTTCTTACCAGAAATGAAGAGCAATTCAGCCCTTAGCTCAATAAATGGGACTGTCTTTCCAGTCACTTTTGCTGACAAGATTATGCAGGGTAGGGGAGAGATGTGACAGGCTACCACTGAGTCTGGTTTTCTGCTCAGTATAGGGAAAAAGCGCATGCAGTGAAGCCATTACATCAGATCAGAAGGGTCAGTATTTGTATACCAAAACACAAGCCAGAATACTTCTGTTAAAAACTAGTATCCAGCCATGAGGAAGTTTATGCAAGATCACAAAGAGACAGACAATTATGTGTAAGAGTTAGCAGGAAGTCTCCTAAAGGACTCTCAGACTGTGTCTACCCCACAGGGTGTCAGAGTTTCTTTCCAGCTTTCAGACTTAAATTCTCAGTGTGAGGGAATGAGGCATACTATGATCCCTCTCCAATGTACAGTCCACATAATGCCAAGATGCCCTTCCAGACTTAACAGTGTGGAACAGCTTTTGCACTTCATAGTAAAGACATAGTCTTATAATCAATAACATTATGGTAGTTTTCAGCTCCAGATGCAGACACTCAATGTAGGTGTCTATAGTGCAGGCATTTACATCTGAGGAAGGTCTCAGACGTCCTGTTATAGCCAGTAGAGGTCTAGGCAGTGCAGGCAGTAGGGGCTTTGAATCAGATGCCCACATGTAGGAACCTAGGAACATTTGAGATTCCCTAGTATATCTCACCTGGACTCCAACTGCCAGTCCAGAAGAGTATAAAACTCCCATAAGTCCTGTGTCCTTCCCACCTACCAGCATTTTGAAGAAGTCTTGGATGCCTTAATGTATGTCAGATAATGCTAGACACCTGTGTTTAGGTAATTGAATTGAGCCCAGACTGGAGAGAGTAGATCAGCTGACCAAACACAGACATTTTTTGAGATGAATCTCTCTCTAGATCTCCACTGACTACAACAGGACATTAGGTAACTAGGTAACTAACATATAGCCATTTATATGTAGAAACCAATACTTACACATCCTAAATTGAATTCTTCCCTTAAATTTAGGTGGCTGACCATGGAGGTAAATCTCATCCCTACATTCAATATTTTTTGTATTATACTTACTTTTTTCTTCTCAAAAGTCCCGGGAAGGCAGAATTCTGATTTTTGCAGTAGGACAGAGGTAAACTGAGGAACGCAAAAGAGGAATACACAAAAGAGGACGTTACTGCAGCATCTTCCAGCTGCAAAAGCTGTGTTCATGTAGTTGTGCCCTTACGTAAATCTCTCAGAACAAAAGGAAGAATTTAAATCCCGACCAAAGTCATGTCTATAACTGATGGAAGAATGATACAGCAGCGTGAGGGCTCACCGGCATATGTCCCATCTGTCTGTCTTCCAGCGTATTGAACTATATGACAGTCTTTTGTGTTTAATGGTGGCAGGGGAAGCTTAGGCAAATCTTCCATCTGTTTATTGTTCTGACATACTTATAGCTTCATTAATTACAGTAAAGGTAGGTTCACTGATTTAAACTTTGATGGGTGTTTGGGAGAGATCTTTCTTGCTAGGGTGAAATATTAGAAAAAAGACATTAAGACCACATTTTAGTCAAATAGGAGACTTCCACATTGTTTTAACTTAACAGTTTGGCAAATTAGAGGGTAATCTAAGCTAAGATCTCAATACGTTCTAGGAGTCAAAGTTAGAGTTTTCTACTGTATCATTAGCCTATGTTTTTAAAGTAAAAATTGGAAACAAGCTATTTAATTCCCCTATGAGTGCTGAATATAGTTACTTCTCAGTATTTGTGACATGTATGATAGATTCGCAGTTATAATAAATTATAATAAAATGTACAGTGTTAAAATCTGTTCAGTTCATTAGGAACCTGTTTTCATCAGGAACTCACACTTTAAAAATACAGGCTTCTGTCTTGTTTTTCTTGCATCATACTCACACAGCTTGAAGTGCATATTCTTCCTGCTGCTTTTATTTTAGCTGCCCTATTATGCATGTTTTTATGCCCTGGAAGTTTTGTTTTAAATGAGCCAGTATTTTAAGCTACCTTTGCAATAAAAAGGAAAATAAAATTTTGGATGAGTGCTAGCCTCTTCGCCATTGATTTAGAGAAAACCAGATATTTTTGCTTGGGTTG
Source organism: Apteryx mantelli (assembly GCF_036417845.1). NCBI lineage: Eukaryota > Metazoa > Chordata > Aves > Apterygiformes > Apterygidae > Apteryx > Apteryx mantelli. Next base: position 16,883,275 of record NC_089978.1, read on the forward strand.
AAGATGTTTTCAATAATTTCAGTGAGAAAAATACAGTTCTCAGGGAGAGGTTTCTAAATGCCATAATAGAACTATTTCCCATCAGAATAGGAGGTCTGCCTTTCCAGGGAAAAACAACTACTTAGGATATTGCTGTGGGAAGCAGAAGGCCCCACTTAACCTTATTGGAGGCATGGATTAATTGTGTGTTTTCCACAGTCCAGGTCAGGCTTTGAGCAAATAGGTTAGGAGTCAGCATCTATTAGAGCTACTTCAGCTTGTACATGTTCAGTATTCATGAGCCCAGAAAGAGAGACTATTGTTACTGAGAGCTGACATCCAGCTCTGTCCAATAATTTCCTAACTACAGGCCCTTCTGCAGAGTTTCACAAACCATTTCCAGAATAACTGTGTTAGATCAGTGCAGAAAAAACATGGAATTTTCACTGATTTTCATAAAATGTAAATTCTGTTTTCTGTACAGCTCTAGATCTGCAAGTAGTTAAGAACATTTGAACTTACTTCTGGAATAACAACTCTCTAAGCAGGACTGAAATGGAAGTGATCTAGAATTTGAGTGCTCTATCTCCAGAATACCATGTCCTGTGTGGTATGTAGTTCATAACTATTTTATCGATCCTTTGTACACAGCTAAGCCTTTTCTGCTTTCTTCTGTTAATCAATAAAAAAGACAAAAATAAATCACAGAATCACAGAATGGTTGAGGTTGGAAGGGACCTCTGGAGATCATCTAGTCCAACCCCCCTGCTCAAGCAGTGTCATCCAGAGCCGGTTGCCCAGGACCATGTCAAGCTGGGTTTTGAATATCTCCAAGGATGGAGACTCCACAACCTTTCTGAAAAACCTGTTCCAGTGCTCTGTCACCCTCACACTGAAGAAGTTTTTTTGTTATGTTCAGATGGAATTGTCTGTGTTTCAGTTTGTGCCCGTTGCCTTGCGTCCTATCGCTGGGCACCACTGAGAAGAGTCTGGCCCCATCCTCTTGACACCCTCCCTTCAGGTACTTATACACATTGATAAGATCTCCCTCTCAGCCTTTCCTCATAAGAGAGATGCTCCAGTCCCCTAATCATCTTTGTAGCCCTTTGCTGGACTTGCTCCAGTAGTGCCACATCCCTCTTGTACTGGGGAGCCCAGAACTGGATGCAGTACTCCAGATGGGGCCTCACCAGGGCTGAGGAGAGGGGGAGGATCACCTCCCTCAACCTGCTGGCAATGTTCTTCCCAATGCACCCCAGGATACCATTGGCCTTCTTGGCCACAAGAGCACATTGCTGGCTCATGGTCAACTTATTGTCCTCCAGGACCTCCAGGTCCTTCTCTGCAGAGCTGCTTTCCAGCAGGTCAACCCCCAACCTGTACTGGTGCATGGGGTTATTCCTCCCCAGGTGCAGGATCCTGCACTTGCCTTTGTTGAACTTCATGAGGTTCCTCTCCGCCCATCTTTCCAGCCTGTCCAGGTCTCTCTGAATGGCAGCACAGCCCTCTGGTGTATTGGCCACTCCTCCCAGTTTTGTATTATCAGCAAACTTGCTGAGGATGCCCTTAGTCCCTTCATCCAGGTCATAAATGTTCCCATATTTTAGCAATATTATTGTATATGTTATGGAGTTGCTATTTCATGTGATAGTTGTGTATATTTTATTCTCTAAAGTGCATCTTACACTTCTAATAATGAAACTTTATTACTCTGAAAGTGAGAAAGGGATATATATCTATAAATGCCTACATTCAGATGCCCTTGCCCCTTCCTCCTGCTGCATTCAGATCCTCATCCGCAGTAATCTTCAGTGCCTTCCTTAGTCACTGCCCTACTTTGCTGGTAACGTGGGCTGGGTTTGCGGTGGAAAACAGATAGAAAAGGTAAACCAGCTGGAAAGGGACTGATAATCTCCATGACACTCAAATTCTGAGAAAGGGAAGGGGTTGTCAATAAATTGGGGTGGATCTGAACTCTGGGAAGTGCTAAGGGACAAGGATATCAGCCATCCATTGATTATAACAAACACTGTTATGCTTTGTCTGACAGCCAAGGCAAAAACGCTGAAGTTTTATTTTTCAACCTTACACATTGATTTTTGGGGAGGGGAGCAGCTTTGATTCACAGTTTTCAAGGTCTGTGGATACCAAGCGCTAGCTGCAGTGTTTGAGGTCTTGTAATTAAACTCTGAAGAATGTTTTTGTTACTTATCTCAAGCCTAGTCATGATCCTGGGAACTCTACTGTTATTCCGAAACCCTGTGATTTATTTAGTCGGTGGTGTACTTTCTCTTGCTGTTTTTCTTGTGATTAAGCATGGTGAAGGGTGGGCTGCACAGGTAATTTTGAAAAGGAGCCTCCAAATCAGCACAGCCCTTTGTCAAAATCAGGACAGGACAGATCTGGGGTTTGGACAGCTTTCCCAATGAAGGATGCGAGCTTGGTAGGCAGGGGAAGAGGTGCTGGGTGCTCCGGGACGGGCAGCCCTGGCGCTGCACAGGCCAGCTCCCTCCTGGCCTGCGAAGACAGGGAGGGAGGGGCAGGGAGGGAAAGCACAGAGGGAGCAGCCGAGGAGAGCGAGGTGGTAAGTGGAAGTGGCCCATGAAAGAAGTAGACCCAATCTTTGACCCAATAAAAACTTTTAGAGAGAAGTCTGCTAAGCTGGATCAGGGGAGTGACCATAGGAATGGGGAAGGAACATGGGATTCCCAGGTCCGGGTTTCTTACACAGATTTCGGCAAGCCACTTCACTTTCCTTTGGCTCAGTTCCCTTCTGTGTAAAAATGAGTGCAATCCCTTAATTCTCCAGTAGGGTTATAAAAGTGGATTTAGCTAACCCTTGTACAGTGTTTGAATAATGACGCAGTACTCAGTGCTATTCTTATGACTTTAAATTTGGATCGGAAATAACCTTTTAAAGCACAGCACTGAAATGAAGCTGTGGGGCTCCAGATAGCCATAGGCAACCCATGTGGGGTTGTTACACTGCCTGACTGCAGGCAGACTTCAGTTTTCCACATTTCTCTTACCAGCTTAGCACAGGCTAAGCACCTGTGCCTTACACTGAATATTTACTCCTACCAGACACTTCAGAGTCATGTGGCTGCAAAGATGACTTTGATTTTGTAATTTCTAAGCAAATAGAAATAAACTTGGAGATTTATACACATGATATCAATTTAGGTGATTGTGGTTGTCATCAGCAAACAAAACCAAAATGTTTTGTCAGGAAAAGCTGCCCAGGCCACGTATTCATCTGTTAGCCTTGAATACCACAAACATATTTCAGCCTGATTCAAGTCATGCACAATTACATTTACGTAACTGCTGCTGATAGAAACATTATCAGAGGGCCAAATCTATTCTGTTTATGACTCCCTGCTGTTGGCTACACACAGGCAAAGCACTCAATTGGAGACCTGGGACTGACTTCCAGTGCTAAAATAGTTTCCTTTGTGTATGTCAACACTATGAAATAATTCAGTGCAAAAGAAGCAGATCAGTAGGTCTAAACAGTTGGTGCTGTGGCATGTGGCACACCTGCGGTAGAGCTTCAGGGCAGTTTTCTCTAAAAGGAATCTAATTTTTTTATCCCCAAACTGCTCTGCAAACTGAAACAATACATGGGAAAGTGGAGGCAACCAGGAGGCTGGCTTCAAAAGCACACTAAAGCTCTGAACCAAGATGCTAATGTGGATGCAGCCTCTCCAGGCACATTTATCCATTTACACGAGCCAGCAACGCACCCTCGTGGCAAAAGAGGCCAATGGTATCCTGGGCTGCAATAGGCAGAACATTGCCAGCAGGTCGAGGGAGGTGATCCTTCCCTCTACTCAGCCCTGGTGAGGTCACATCTTGAGTGCTGGGTCCACGCTCGGCTCCCCAATACAAGAGAGACACAGAGCTGCTAGAATGAGTCCTGCAAAGGGCTACTAAGATGATGAAGGGACTGGAGCATCTCTCGCATGAGGAAAGGCTGAAAGGGCTGGGACTCTTCAGCCTGGAGAAGAAAAGACCGAGGTGGGATCTTATCAATGTGTGTAAGTATCAGAAGGAAGAGTGTAAAGAGAATGGGGCCAGACTCTTCTTAGTGGTGCCCAGTGACAGGAGAAGAGGCAACGGGCACAAACTGAAACACAGGAAGCTCCATCTGAACATAAGAAAACACTTTTTCACTGTAAAGGTCCTCGAATACTGGAACAGGTTGCCCAGAGAGACTGTGGAGTCTCAATCCTTGGAGATATTCAAAACCCAATTTGACACGTTCCTGGGCAACGTGCTCTAGGTGACCCTGCTTGAGCAGGGGTTTGGACCAGATGATCTCCAGAAGTCCCTTTCAACCCCAGCTATTCTGTGATTCTGTCCCAGTTTATCAAAATTTACAATTCCATTGTGTCTTACCCCCAATAAACTCTCTAAGAGATAAAAATCTTTATTCCTGTCCATTGTCACTGTATTTCCAGTCAAAGTTCAGGATCTTTTTTCTGTGAGTGTTTTGTTTCACATTTGCTTAAAAGTTGTCAGGATGGGGTCTTGATGGTCAAAATCCCCCTGAATTGCTGAGACACATATTTTCCTGATGATTAAGCATCTTTGAAGGCTCAGATCCAGTCAACAGAAAACCCAGACACAAGGATGTAGGTGGAATTTGGCTAATCAGAACTTGGCTTGAATGGTCTGAACAAATTCTTAAAGCAATACAAGTGTGCAAAACTTTCACATAGCATAATCAAAAAAAAAAATTCTATATTGCACTGTCTATGATCTGCATTTTATTTAGCCTTCCGACTTTAAATAGCACAGGTTCTCGAAAATGTAACCTCAGATAACATGCAGCTGATGATATCCTGTTCAAAACCAGAAGCAGAGGCAGAAGGGTTAGTGGGGTGGGGGTCAAGCAATGGGGATGAGAGTCAATGGCGGAGAAGATGGGGGGTCCATTTCTTTTCATGCACCATCAAATAACCCTGTGCTGCTGAATTCAGTCTTATAAAGCCAGTAAGTAGTTCTCTAGCTACTACCATCCTCCTAGATTTTTTGTAGAAATTTAGCACTACATTTTATCTCCTTTTCTCAATATGAAGAATTCAAAGGATATTGAAGGAAATCAGAATTTGGTAACTTCATTCTGAACAGACTCTGTAACATATTTTGACATTTGCCTATGTTGATAAAATATCTTCCAAGCAAGTCATTAAAATGACAAAACTCTTCTCACTGTTGGTTGGCGTAAAGATAATTCAGAACATAACTGTTTGTGAACACTGATGGGAGTGTACATTTGTTCAGCCAAATACTTGGGGAATGGCAGTGCTTTGTACAAGCTTTGTTATGGCAGGACATTTCTGTGGTCGTAATGAGCACAGATGGCCTCATCAGGACTCTGACTGAGGAAAGGATTTCAAAAGCAGTATTACTAGAATAAAGGTTTGAATTTGCCATGCACTTGAAGGCTTTGCTGAATCAGGACCTTGACCTTATCCTCTATTTAAAACCCATCCTCTTGCTTATAATGATGTACACAGACTGCACGGGGATCCTGGAAATGGGGAAAGAGTTTGTCACTCTTGGAAATAAATTAAAAAAAATCTTTAATTATAACAATCTTCCCTCCATATTCTACGTATGTTAAAATACATGTCACAGTGATGCTTGTGTATATTTCTAGTATTGTTGATTTGCAAAATTTTGCTACAGAACATACATGTAGAAGTTTAATTCCCTCCTAAGGTCAGTGTAGTCTCTCCCTGCTTCCTTAAAGAGTATTTCTTTTGTACTAAGAGTGTAGTCTGCTAACAGTAATCTTTGCAAGACAATAGTATAAAGTGCTAAATACACTGTTCAGCTACTAAACAAAGTATAATAGCCTAAGCTAAATTATACCATGATTTAAAGAAAAGGGTTCTTATATTTATTGTATAAATCACTTCCTCTATACTCGAGTGAAAATCAAAAACAGTGCTTGTAAAAGTAACTAGGATAGTCTGAGATATAGCTAGAGGTAAAAAAAAAATTATTTATATATATAGTGTATATTTGTACTATATATACATATACACACATTACTGAAAAATATTTTCCAGTGCTGTTTGTAAACTATATATTTTTCATTTGTATTGCCAAGTTCTCCTCTTTAATAAATAACCATTTACCATATGTCCGTACATTTTTTTTCCAAAATACCTTCAGTTTTAAATATTGATTTTTCATCTTCATGAGTGCAACCTTAGCAATCTAAAGCAAAACAGCTTTTAGCACTACCCACGCTCCCTGCTGACCATTGGGAGGATTTAATCCTTCAGGGTATAATTTCTGATATCCCATTTACATTTTTGTGCATGTTTTCTCCGCGGCGGCTTTGAATCACCCCTTATATGGTAAACACCCTGTGTTTATTTTCTTTGAAACGGCAGTGCTAAGCAGCCTTAAGGAAGCGTTTTCGGTGTGAGAAGGTCTGTCGCCGGGCGCCCGTGAGGCGGCGCCGCAGCGCGCGGCGCTCAGCGCGACCCGGCCCGGCCCGGGCAGCGGCAGCGGCAGCGGCGCGTCTCCGCCGCGGACCCGTCGCCTCCCTGGCCGGCCCTGCTGAGCGCTGAAGGCTCGCTGCGGCCTTTTGCCATGGGATGTGTACGCCAAATTCTCTGTACGAGGTCTGTAGCTCTATCATATTGCAAGAATCAGTGTTTCCTGATGGCCAGTTTTGATGGCCAGTGTTAATCTTACATATAACCAGTAACTGCTCAGTAGGGCATTTGTCAGTACAGGGTCAAACAGCAGCCCCTATTCATGTAAGGTATTGAAAGCCTGAGTTACCCACTTCCCACCTCATCCTCACGCTTTCATGTTCATTTTCTGATTGTCATGCTGTTTTAAACCGTTAAAACCTTGTGTTGTTCACTTATAAGGGAGCTCTATTTCCTTAAGGCCCAAAAGCAGCAGTTGTTTGTAAAATATATAACAGCCCTTGCCATTAAGTTGGTGATCCCCCTAGTCCGGCCCGCCCACAGAGCCACACAGGGGTTGCACAGACCCACACACCTGTGGGCGAGGTGGTCCGGTAGGGATGTGCACACACACACACACGCACACGCACACACAGTCTCTTACATACTGAAAGGCAGCAGGGCACAGTATTTTCAGGTCATAAAAGCACATGATGCTTGAGGAAAAGCCCCACCAGACCCACCAGCAGAAGTTGATCAATTAATGAATGCAGACCGACCATGAATGACTGTTTCACAGCCAGAACCATGTCTCAAACCTTTAGGTCCTGTCTGCAAAGTAGGTGTTCAGGACACACTGGATAACATCACTGAGATGGTTATCATGCAAAGCGGCAGCTGGCAAGGGTCTCTGCCTCTGGTTGCAGCCCTTGGAGAGTGCTCTCCCCTGTTTTAGCAGGGCATGTTATGCAGTTCTCGTGCGAGGGCCTGAGTTTCTTGCCTGCACCTAGTCTCAGCGTCTGCAGTAGCTGTGCTGAATTACAGCCCTCCGCCTTGGCATGGTTCTGGCATTCTTGGAGGTTTGGCATTCAAATGGTTAATTGCATTAAGCTGTTCAAAGAGCTTGTTGGCTCTGATTGCTTAAATATAGGCCCAGCAGCTTCCTTTTCTGTTATAATTTGGACAATTCACAGCACCAGGCATGAAATCGTGACTGAGTGCAGGGACGAGTGGTTACATATGTCCAGGGAGTAAGCTCTAGTGATGACATTTTTCTGTTTGCATTGATGTGAGGGGGAGGCAAAACTGCATCAGATCAGAACATCATTACATCACATCACACCAGAAAATAATGTGCCCTGTGCAGCACTGGGGTGGCAAAGGTACAGTTCCTTGGGATACACATTATACTGGGACTGCTAGTGTCTACACTGCTCTTTATAGCGTTCCCATGAGCTTGCCCCCATGACAGTGATGCTGGATGAAGCCCTGCAGCTGTGTCCACTCAACAGACCCCAGGAGGTGTCAAGAGGCCCAGCTGCACTGCCTGCCTGCGTAACCCCCAAGGGACAGGATGAGTCTCCCTGCAGGCGTGACCTCAGTCAGCATCCCTGCCTTAGGCATCACCGCCTGGGTGTAAGATGCTCCTACACCGTTGGAGCAGCCACCCATGAGAAACCTGATGGTCTTTGCCTGTGCCATACCTGGCTGCCCGCTTTACACTCTCCTCCTTTCTTCATTGCTTAAATATAGACCATGCATCTTCCTTTTAAGTTATTAGAATTTGGACATTTAACAGGCCTGGGCATGAAACTGTGACTGAGTGCAGGGAAGAGTGGTTACATGCCTCCAGGGGTCAGCCAGTACTTTCTTCATAGGTAGGCTCCGATGCATGTCTTTGCTCTGCTTTTAAGGCACCAAATCCTTACAAAGATTCAGTATAAGTTTTCTCAAGTATTTGGAGTCTGAGTATCTTCCTTTTACCCCAGAGCTCAGAGGTTAGGTAATTCATCTGAAAGTGTAAAGGAAAAAGGTGAGTTTAAAGCCTTTCTCTAGTGAATATTTGACTTTATATAGTTCCTGCCCCAGTCTGGTAGCTAGAGCACTCCCAGCCAAGTGCTGTGAGTCCATGTTCCTGCAAGTAGAGGAGGGAGCAGGACTATTTATGACAACCTACCAGAGATGTGGTATTTTTTTTATATATGTCTCAGCAACACAGTAGGATGCAGAATGTCTTCATTTCCTAACCCAGTCTCAACATCACCGTCTTATGGTCTGTTTAAAAAATAGCTGTTAAAACAAACATTAAATATGATTTGGTAGAGAAACAAATGACCATTGTTTCTTTGTGACATGAAGGAATTGGAAAGACAAGTGTGGATTTGCTTTCTCCTTGTTTTATATACGTTTTCTGCCCTGTCTTCCCTTCCAGACTCCTCTGGTTAACAGTTTGGGGAATATAACAGTACAAAAGCCAATGGAAATGTGCAGTGGAGAGCAAGAGAGATGTTTAGTGAAAACACTGAGAAAACTGTTTTAGCCTGATCACCTGAAATCGTGTTTTCTCTAACACTCCAATAGTAACTTTTGAACATAACAACCAATTTCAGCCAAGACCAACCTAGACATTGAAGTTCCTACCAGCTTTGTGAAAATGAGCAGCTGTTAATGGACCTGCTGAAGAGAGAAGGGGAGGAACCCATCGCTGCCCAGGGACCGTCTGGCCAGGCAACCTGCAGCAGCCACAGCATTACCCAGCTGGCAATCTAAATGCAGCATGGGGATGTAGTAAGAAACTATATGCATTTTGAGGAGTTATAGGTGATATAAGGGAGTGCTGAGAATGTGATACTGGGAGTTCACTAGGGTTATGGGAGGGTATGAGGATACAGTGAGCTACAAGACCTAACCCATTGTAGCCACACTCTTGGCAAAGAGTTTGGGGAAAGGATCACCAGCAAACATTCGTCACTTATTCTTCTCCTGCTATGACACTCCTATTTCAGTTTCTATTTCTCTAGAGAAACACTGAAGAGGGAAAAAAAAGTGATCATGCTGATATGCATATGTAAAGATTAAGCTCTTTTGTGTCGCAAGTGACTTTTCAGGCTCTCTTTGAAGATAAAAGAAAAATAGTACTCATTGATTTATTTATCTTTGCAGATGACCTGTTAACATGCACCCTATTGATAGACTATCAAAGCCGCCAGTAGGAAAATGCTGTGAATAGCATTTTACTGTTAAAGATGAACTTTTCTGAAGACAAGGGATTTTTTCAAGTTAGAAAACAGTGTTTCACCTGAGAAAAGAAGGGAGTAGAGAATAATTATGATTTTTTTTATGCACTTGAAGATAGAGGAACTTGCCAATATACTACGAAACACTGATTAATTTCCCTCATGATTCAATGATTAAACTTGTCTTGTAGCTACAGTTACTATTGTATTACGCACCAAGCAGCATGTGTGTAAAAGAATAACCTTGCCTCTGAGGGTAAACATTTGGGTGTAACTGGCTTGGCAGCTTCTGTGAACTAACTGTTAAGCTGTGTGCTCTAGACGGTCATCGAATGAATTATGCTAGAGAAGAGTTTTAGCAGGCTGCAAATGCAGAAACAGAAAGGCACCCTTGCGGTGTTCTGCTCTTGTCTCATGAGATACCGCAGCCACTCCAGGGGCAGTGTCAATCCAAACAGGTGCCTTCAAACAGCTTTATCATTGGCTTGTGATGATATATAAAGCTTCTGGTATCTTGCCAAGAGGGAACATGAGAGAGAATAAAAAGCGGATGCCCTTCTATTCTGGATCACATGAAAACTAACAGGTAGCTAGCAAAGACACTGTAAATGTCACCAGATTTTAGCTGTCTGAAAGTAAGTTACTCTAGGCTAGCTGTTTAGACTTCTTCTGCAAAGAGACGTTTTCTCCAAGGGGTGGCTCATCCCGAGTAGCCCAGCCATAGTCTTTGAATGAGCTGAGTAACTTTGTGCAAGGACATCTGCCCTTTGGTTTGTCCACTCAGATAGAGCAGATATGTTACTGTCAGACAGATGGCTAAAGTGAGGTCAGATGAAGCTCACCCTAGTGTTGACCATTTTACCCCATTTTAAGTTTAAATTTTGTTAGGGGTCTGGAGTGTGAAGGTGTTCACCATGACTACTTTTGTAGACCAGTGAAATAAAATACATGAGCCTCTATTTTGATTTCCTGGTGGGACACAGGCCAATGGGCTTCTCATAGTGATGGCAATGACATAATGATACTCTCATTGTTTATATTAAATTAGGCTGGTAAGGTTCAGATTGGGATCACTGCATTGCTCTATCTGGTTGTGCAAAAAGAAACTCAAGCATGCAACAGGTGGATAAAACATCCAGATATATGAGAATTAGGGAGTAGGAGGACAAGCCAATATTAATTAGAGCATGTTCTCATATATGTCCAGCTGTGCACATAATATAACTATCCATTTTGCAGTGTGTTCTGGACCTCATTCCAGAATTAAATTTAATGGAAATATTTGAAGAGGATAGAGTTGTGACTTTATAGATTCTGTTTGTTTCTGTGAGGATTTTGTTCCATGTGCAATGGTAGCATGTAATAAATCTCAGATATATTTGCACTTGTGATACATGCTTTTGCTAGCAGAGCACAGATTGTGCTCCACAACATGACAAGACCACTGTCAAATGAATATATTTCTTGAATAGGACAGGGCTGATTTGTGAATGGATGTCATTCATAGATTCACAGTGATTTGTGAATTGATTCAAAATATCCACTGATGGAGCACTAGTTGATGCACTGGAAAGACAGATCAGGATCAGAGAATCTATTTGGAGCATTAGGGCAGGAAGATGATTTTCGTGGCAACATACTGACTTAATGTGAAGAGGGCAAGGTTGCAATTGTCAAAGATGAACAGGAGAAGATGACAGGAGAGATGACATGGAAAAATAAACGATTAATGAAAAGCCTAGCTCTTGAAGATGCTATGAAAGAAAAGAAGCAGAATGAGAGTATCATATGTTGGAAGCATATTTTAAAATTATAGTCAGCTTATTAATGTGAAGTCTTTCACACATCTTTGGAAATATGAAACATCTTCAACAGATGAAGCAGAAAATAGTTAACACCAAACTTAAAACTGTTTATTACCAAAACATTTGAAAGCCCAATTGGAGTATAAAACAATAAATTATGTTGGACATTCTGCATTTAGTCACTTTGCAATTTGTTCTGGACTTTGGAGGTAAAATAGAGCTGACATGCTCATTTACTGAAAACATAGACATACATGAAAACTAATCCTGTTGTCTCTCTCATACAGCAGCAAATGTATGAACAACCTTTGAGAAATCTAGTGTGATTTTTATTCCTACTGGCAGAAAGTTTAATGATACTAACATTTAAACCAACTGTTACTCTTTATCTCACGGATAACTTTTTTAGCATTAGGGTCAAACTCCTGCTGCTTTGATCCGTGGAAGAAGTAGAAGAACCCTGGAAATAAAAAAAGCGAAATTTTATCTTGTGCAAACAAGAAGCAGCTTCATTCTAACAAACAAAGCTGGGAACATCAGCTTCTACACATAAGGAGAGCATCTATTTGGTTCCATTTTTTGCAGAATACAGCAATAATGACATTAATAATAACTCTAAAATATATGCTGTTTACAAATAAACTGATTTTACTTAAAAGTTCATTTAATTTACCTTTATGTTGGAAAACAGCATCAACCTTCTGGCTAATTCCTGGGAAGTCATCTACTATCTGTCTAGGATAACCCTTCTCTATGGATTGGCTGTTTTCATCATACCTAAATCATATGAAAGGAGACATTTAATTTGACAGAGTTTAGACATCAATTCTGCAAAGAATTAAGCAGATGCTGAATTGTATCCACCATCTGTAGTTTGACTGACTTCAATGGGACTGCAGCGAGTAACGTTAGCTGCACACATAAATGTTTGCTGGACTCTGGCCTTAGTGATTGCTGTAAGGAGGTTAGTTCTTTGCTGATAGAGGCTGGCACAGCTCCAAAGAAGTGTCTGAAGTGAGGCCAACTGAAGTAAGACACACATTTTTAATAGCAGGGTTGAGATTTACCTCCCGTAACTTCAGTACTATGAATGTTAGGTTGCCCATGGAAACTGGTTGGGTAGATTCCCTGTATAATGAGCAAATGAATTTATTGCATGAATCTTAAACACCTCTTAGACTCTGATATAGTGTTACACATTGTCATCTCCTGGCTGATGGATTTAGAAGGAAGAAAGGAAACTGACTTATTTCTAGTCAAATCAAGTTCCTGACAGAGCCAGGAGATTTGTTACAGGATGGGGCTGAATTTGTGGGCTGAAAAGGGGACCTAAACCTTCTTGAAGATTTGAGGAACCCTCCCATGAAAAAAAAGGAAACAAACAAACCTTTGTTTTACTTCTTCAATACAAGAAATACTTTTCACAGGGACTCGAGATTGAGAAAATCACTGTTGTTACATAAAGAAATGCATGCTGTGGCTTTCTTGCATGCCTTTGTCTTGTGACCAAGGCAGTAAAATAGCAGGGCAAGATATTGTAAGTACTCTTTCCAAAACTATCAAAAACAAAGGACAGGAAACCACATACAGCTGAAAATCCAGCTGACAATGTATGCCTCACTGAGGAACCCCACAATTAATCACCATAAAGTATCTTTAACCCACACTGTGCTCCTGGTTGCCTGCAGAAGGTCTTCGCAGCAGTTGTCCTTGCACACAGAAGCAATCTATCAGCTTGCCAAAGCTGATTTTTTTTTGTTTCTGTTTGCCTGGTATTTGGGTACTAACAGTCACTCATACCAGAGGGTGAACAGGATTTAGAAGAAGCGTGTTGCAAATCCAATACTAACCAGCGAAAGAAAGGGAAATAAACTCATTTGCACCTTTCTGGGAGAGATAAGTTGTCTAGAACTTTTCAGAAATTCCAGAAAACCCACATAGGCTGTCCAAACCAGCCTTCTGCCAAAGAAGATTAGCTCTCAGTTCATTATTTTCTATAGATGCTTTTGTCTGTTTTATTTATAAAAATTATATATATGCTGGAACTTTTTCAGCTTCCAGGTATAATGTATTAAAATGAGTCTGTATTTTGAATGACTGTTTTAGCACACCATTAAACTCTCAAAAGTCACAGCTATATTCTCCTCCTAGTGCAGGAGTCAGGTAAACAAACACTTTCTTTGAAAAGTAGGATTAATATATTTGTGTAGTTACCTATAGTTACCTAAAGTCCTAATTTTTCCTTTATGACATGGATGATTTTAGTTGCATGCAGGCTACATTGGGGTCAATCATAAGAAAATGCTCATCATTTTTTCTTACCTCCAATACTTATCACCTGTGAAAAAGTATGTCTTCCCAGTATTTTTATTACAAACAGCTGCATCAATTTTCTTCACACCTTTAGGGAAGCCCAATGTGTTGATATTCTTTGGGTAACCAGGCAATACCTGATATCCACTGATAACCCAGAAATTATTGCCTATTCAAAAAAAAAAAAAAAGTTTGTGAAGTTTCACCAGTGATTTTGACAAGCTAAATGAAAAAGATGCACTTTCTCAGTGTAGACTGTAGAAACTAAGTGAAATGTCCTATAATTTTTTTATTTGAAAAGTTAATTTTATGCACATATAGCTACCCTTCTTCTCTCCCATTTCCCCTCAAATTTAAAGATAAGAAGAATTTAAAGAAAGCCTTATACATCACCTTTGAAAAATAGGATCTGGTCTTTAATATTCTCATATGCAGCTTGAATACCGGATGGAAGAGATGGCCAGAAGGCAGAAATTAATTCAAGTTCAACTTCTGAGGTATCAGGATACAGACGCCACAAGTGTCTGATTTAAATATGAAACAATTTTTGTAGTAAATAATAAACCACAGATATTTCTATATATTTATAAGAATGTGAACAACATTGTGACTTACAAGCTCTTTCTTGTCAGTGGAACTACCTGGATCAATGTGTCAGAAAGTGAAACGCTAGCCTCAGTGGGAAGAAAAATCATGTTCTGTCTTACAGTGAGCTGTACTGACTTTTTTCTGGAAACACCCTTTTCATTGGTATTGACTGATTAATGATAGCTAGAAGCTTCAGCTAGAAGCAGCAGAAAAATTCAGATTGTTCCTGTATCATATTATAAGAATAAAAGAGTTATAGGGTCCCAGATGAATTTGACTGTAAGCTATTCCCTGTATACCCAGCTGACTTCCAACTTGCATAGGTGACTGGAGGAGAGATTGGTCCAAATGCATTGTAGAGCATATTGATTTCTTAGGAAAAGGCTGCAGTATTTATTCATGTCACTACTCGGTGTGACCACCTATACATTCGGGAATAAAACTTTGTTGGGACTGGGATGTTTTCTGGAAAAAAAATGAAGCGTATTTTGCATGGAAAAACATTAATAAAACTCCTATTTGCTAACAGTTTTGTTTCCATGGAGAGTTGTTTTTGAAATTTATCCACCGGTCCCACTATAAATTCCATTGATCATGCTAACCACTGCAGTGTTCAATCTTTGTAGAAATCACGAACAGATAAACCTCACAAAGACAAATGTCATATCAAAAGGGATTATATTTACCTGCCTTTCAGAAACATGACTTCACGTCGGAGTGTAGTTACAGCATCGAAAGACATTTGGGAGCCGCAGGTTTTAGGTGATGTAGGGGTGGCTGGCCTCTTATCTGGGGCATTTGGTGGAGATCCTAAGGAAGACATTTTTAAAAAGAATATATAAAATTTATGGAAACATTATGTTTTTCACTTATACACTTATGATATTTTGAGAATATAATGATTTTAATGGTCTAACTTTGTGAAAGAGGTTGCTTCTCTCTTGTTCTGTTCTTTTTTTAAACAATAGATTCTACTCACCATAAATGGACTGAATGCCACTTATGTCATCTGGAGAGAGGGGAAATTCACTGGGGTTGACATAGGCATAGTTGGGGAACATCAAGGCCCTCTGGTCGCTGGAATGGGAGAGACCCAATGCATGGCCCACCTCATGAGCAGCAACAAGGAACAAGTTGAATCCTTAAAAAAAATGTATATAGAGAAAAAATCAGTCTAATTTTGGTCTGAAAATGGCTAGTATACTGTGAACACACCAGGGCCATTACGCAGTGGTGGTTTTCATACAATATACTGAAATTCATTAGGGTATGCATATACATATATTTTATATAGGACACCCACAGGAAGGGAGTGTCTCTTGGCCATCTTTCTTGCTGTTATCTCTGTTAACAACTGAAAGTATGTCTGTGGTGTGAGTAGATGGCTGGGGGTGAGCGTGGGTGCGGTGCTGAGGAATGTCCTGGCAGCATTTCCCAGCTGAGCTAGAATGGATTGGATGTGAGTCAGAACAGACTAATAGGAGAAGAGAACATGCTCCATGATGCTTGAGGTACCAAGCTGTCATTCTGTGTGTCACACTCCTCCATACAAACCAAAGAAAGATGAGACCACAAATAAACAAAGAAAAAATAATATCAGCAGGATGGTTTCCCTTTTTATTAATAGGACTTTTAAACTTATGGTTTCTTTAAAGCCTTGTCAAATAAAGTATCTTTTTAAATATTGTGCCTGTGCATGCTTATCTCCAGTAACATATGGTAGCACTGCAAATAGGTAAAAATGGGATTTCCTCCAACGCATATTTAATTGCTTGAGTTCATCAAGGTAGCACACCTTTCTGGATTGGGGAAGAATGATCATCTGTCCTACAGCAATAACAAGAGCCAGCGATATCAACAGACTTTGGCAAGATCTCAAGTCTGTTGCACAGCAGAGAACTGGATACCGATTTCCCAAGACGGGCCAACTGAAGCCAAGAACTCCATTTCTCAAAAACAAAACAAAGCATCAAGTTTTCCACATATATTTCCATTCCTTCCCTCTCATGAGTCCTCTGAGTTCTCCAAAGAATTCTGTAATACCTCGCTGATGGAGTCATGGTGCTGAAGAGCAACACTAAAATTGGGGGTTGACCCATTCAACCCCAGTGTGGGGGAAACATTACATTTTATCAGCATGACAAGTTCACCCCTGATCCCTTATTTTTTTCTGGCACACTAAACCCACATCTCTCTTCCTCATACAGCACTCTTACAACACCTTCCTGTTTTTTAACTCCCTGCCTTTCCTGCTTTGTGACCAAGACTCTCCTGCTGCAGTTCCCCTCTGTTGTTTCCCCTCCCAAAAACCACGGATAAGAAAAGGGTCTAAAGTACAACAGGGTGATTTTCTTGCATACTGACAGATCTGTTGGAGGAAGTATATGCTGTATGGCCCACCTGGGGGGCTGAGGAGACTGCATAGGTCCCAGCCAGATGGTTGAGCACTTGACATTTGTCTGTCTTCTGGCCTGAAGGCATGCATTTGTAGTCAGCTCTCCATGCTGCATCTCAGCCCATGGGTGGCCCAAACAGCACGTTCAGACTCCCAGCTGCTAGCAGGAAGCTCACATTGCTTTGAGAACACTTTCATATACAAGCTAATTCTAGCATGAACGTAGGGTAAAGCTACAGAAACCTCTATTTGGACCTATCTTGACATTATTAGTGAGGCCACTCTGTAATTGCTGGCAGCTCTAATGTTTTTTATCCACTGAGGATCTCTGCTGAAGGCTACTACACAGGCACAGTATACTTCCTTTGCTGTGTGTGGAAGTGCCATGCTTGGCGCTATGCACTCTTAGCAAACAAAGAAAATAAGAGTCAGAAAGATTTTACCAAAGATTGTGAATTTCTGGTGTGGATGGGCCCCACTGTCCCCAAGGTAAGAGCTGCCCCTGTCTGTAATGTTCATATTTGAAAAGGGTTTTCCCACTGATATATTTATGAGTGATAAATATCTTCCAGAGTGGATCAGGCCAGTTTTTATATCATCATCACTGTAAATATCCTAGCTTGAGGATGCCCTCTAAAATCCTTAAGCTATTCTTAGTGTTAATGTTGTGCTTCATCTCAGTGTATTCTTTCACCTAAATAAAATCAGAAAGAAATTTATGCATCTGCAAAATGCTCTAGAAACCTTTTGTTACCTACCAGCTGAGCCTGTTGTCCAGTCTTCATCCTCGTCAAAGTGCACATCACCACCAAAACCAGTGCCAGGTGGAAAGGCATGAGCAAGCACACCAAGGGGGCCATCAAAATAACGAGGACAATGTCCATGAACTAAATACAATGTTGAAATAACACTGAGTTTGTGTCATGATTATTGGAAAATATTTAAATTAATCTTACCATCAGTATGCAGTCAATATGTTACCTTTGGTCCCAAAAGCAATCATTATATCTGCTATCCCCTCATGAATGCGAGTGAAAATCAGTGGGGTGACAGTGCTCCATACTTTAAATGCCTTCTGGATTGCTTTATCCACATCCTCTTTTCTCATATCTGGTGTGTGGTTCACAATTCTACAGTTATAAAGGTTCAAGTAATAATAATACTTAGTGTTTGCATAAAGAATTTCTTGCATATTATCAAGATGATGAACTGAAGTATTTAAGAAGAAATTTAATCTGCAATCCAATAGTTCCCCCAAATCATCTTGGACTGTGTGAGCTTGAGAAATGTGATAACTGTCCAATATGTTTTTTTCATAATAATAATTATGGACACATTATCAATTTTTCTCTAAATGGCTCCTAGCCAGCAGGTGCTCTCTTGGGCACGATGAAAATCCTCTCCTCAGATTTCTGTGACTGCTAAGCTGTCAGTCTTGACACATTTTGACCATAACAGGGTTCATGCAAGGTGCAGTTGATGTTTCTATTTTGCCCGCAGAATATTCATTCGCAAGTCCAGCGAAGGGCTACAAAGATGATTAGGGGACTGGAGCATCTCTCTTATCAGGAAAGGCTGAGAGAGCTGGGCCTGTTTAGCCTAGAGAAGAGAAGGCTGAGAGGAGATCTTATCAACGTGTACAAGTATCTGAAGGGAGGGTGTCGAGAGGATGGGACCAGACTCTTTTCAGTGGTGCCCAGAGACAGGACGCGAGGCAACGGGCACAAACTGAAACACAGACACTTCCATCTGAACATGAGGAAAAACTTTTTCACTGTGAGGGTGACAGAGCACTGGAACAGGTTGCCCAGAGAGGTTGTGGAGTCTCCTTCTCTGGAGTTATTCAAAACCCGCCTGGACGTGATCCTGTGCAATGTGCTCTAGGTGACCCTGCTTGAGGGAGTTGGACTAGGGGGTTGGACTAGATGATCTCCAGAGGTCCCTTCCAACCTCAGCGATTCTGTGATTCTGTGATTCATTAGGAGTGATACACGAGAGACAAAATATTACAATTGACTCAAGAAAGGTAAAATACTCAGCTTGACTCTCAGAAATTTCTCTGGGGAATATGCATGACTAACAGTAGGGGAGAGAAAAACATTTTTGTTATCCCAATTGGAAACAATTGCTATATAAGTTATTTAAATACAACAAATGTAGATATCCACAAAACCACAATTTAAACACAGAAAAGTAATTATGGAAATACTACCTGTATGTCAGCTTGTTTTTTTTCCATCCTGGCAAAGTAACACCATAGAGACCCACATCAGGAACTCCACACCTGGGTTTCTTCATCATTTCCAATGTCTCAGTGTCTAGTTTTCCAGTCACTTTCAAACCAAAAAAATCTTGCATTTTCCGGAGTTTTTCAGTTGTTGATTCAGCATTTCTTTTCCATCCAAGTTGATTCGGATCTGGCTCAACTTCATAAAATTTATTTAAATAGTCCTAGTGAAAAATTTAAACAAATACATTTCACATTTTGTTCTGTTTCTTACATAAATACCTCAGGACTGATATTGTTCATGTACTGTGCTAGCATAATCATCTGCCTGTGATTACTTGGAGCCAAAACAGATGTTTTCCTCATGGTCTTAGCTAAACAGAAACAGACAACTTTGTCCCTGATTCTTATTTACTTGAGATTTCCAGTATGTACAGATTTAACATACTTTAGTAAAGTCTGGGCATCAGAGTTGTGTGTAATAGCATCACCTCAGACAGCAAACTTCTGTGTAGGTTAGAACATGCAGATTATATCTAAAAAGAAAGAGCTCAAAAGATCTCAGGAATGGACAATATAGTTACCTGTAGGAGCTTTATATCTTCTTCTTCGTTGTCTTTCTCTGGGTGCATAGGAAGAGCAATAGAAACAGCCACATAGATTAAGAGCAGAAGTGAGAGATTCTTCATTCTTACACTCTTTTCTGCCCTAGTACAAGAGCAGTCCTGCTTTCTGCTCCATATGCATGGTCTCACACATCCCAATTTGTACGATTATAGGGTGTTTCGTAAAGTCAGCTGTGGACTGACTCACAGTTTATCATGCTCTGATTACCTCCAGACATTCATAATGCTATGCTGGCTGACAAAATAAAACTTAACTAAACCCATCTGATTTACAAACATCTGAAGTCAGTTAGTATTTGAATGCTCCTAAGCTGCTTGGATACCATTTCAAAACTGGCACCCAGTTTTAGAGACTTCACACTGAATTTTAGGAACTTGAGCAATTTCACACCAGATGAAATGGTGGACAAAGCAGAACCTTTTAGACTGTCCCAACCCAGGTGTGTGAAACTGAGCCTCCAAATGTACAGACTCTTAAAGATGTGGTTGCTAACAGTCTCAGTCTGGAAAATGGAAGTCATGCACCAGATATGAATCCCATCCAAAAAAAATTAAAACTTTGGGAGAATTTATTGCCATGTGCAAGCAGAAAGTTTTCTATTTGAATTGATCCATAAAATCAGAATGGATGTTTTGAAAAATGAATAAGAAGCTCAAATCATCCTCACCTCTCTGCTTCAACTCTTTGGAAAGGCTGTATGTTTCCTTTTATCATAATGGTGAAATCCAAGGTCTGCATAAGTAAAAAAGATTTTATCCCATGCATATTAAAAGAAGTATGAAGGTGCTGCTTCACTGAAGTTTTAGCAAGGTTAAGCTTGTGCCCAACCTAAAGTATGTGAGTAATCTTATATCTCTATCTGCCTTTATTTATTTACCTATCTGTCTGTCTATCCATCTATCTATTTAATCTATCTGCCATTTCATCAACAAATCTTTCTTCAGTTTAACCACATTAACCACAGGGGATATGATTATTTCCTCTCTTAAGTAATTCATGAGAGAGGAAGTTTCAAGAGTCACACAAGCTGTGACAAATTATGGGATTTCATCCTGCTGCTGGCTGAGCACCTTCCTCTTCCATTGGTAGCAATGGGAAATGAAGGTGTTTGGCACCTCAGAGGAGCTCTGATGGGGTGTGCTCATCATTTGAAAAACTTGTAACAAACATCCTCATGTGGCTGTAGCTTTTTCAGGAAATCCTTGATTCCGTGTTATTTTTTTTGTCGTCACTTTGCGGCCAACTTTTCTCCAGCCAGAGGTATTAATGACGAATTTCATTGCCCAAATTTCACAACATAGCCTTGTTTATTAAACTTCATGCCATTTATCAGCTACAATAACAACAAAAAAAACCCTTTGTCATTATTATTATTGCATTGTGGTAACACTTGAGAGATCCATGAGACTTGGATCCCATTCAGTTTTGTTATTGATGTACAAACTGCGACAATGATTTTTCTCACATGGTGAGTGTGACTGAATTGATACTGGAAATGAGGTGCATTTATCCATAAGTAGGGGGAGTCTTTTTTGAACTCTGCCTTCCATTATTAAACTGAAAAATTTGTTTATCTCAAAGGTTTTAAAGTTAGATGGAATTACCAGGGTGCTATTGTCTGACTGTATACATGACATAGGTCACGAACACAACCCCCTGCTCAGTGGCTTTTATACCAAGCATAATTTCTGATGGCACTAGAACAAATTTTTGGAAAAGATATTTATGTCTGATTTGAATTTAATTTTGTAAAAATCAAGGCAGCACCATGAGCAGATTTGATATGAACCAGGAGAAGTGGTTATCTTTTTTCCACTGTGGCTGGTCATCCATTCCCCACAGCTGTCTGCTGTGTAGTACTGGAAGGACAGAGCCAATGAGAGCGGCTAGGTTAAGATTAGTTTCATATAACTTTAAATACTTACTGTTTAAGAATTCTTCTATAGATAACAGAAATAGGTATCTCTGGAGAGTCATTCAACCAGCTATCTTAGAAAAGGAAGAATTAACCTCCCTCTGTCTTTATTGAATGTAGAGAAGCTGACCTTCATATTTGTTCAGAAAACACTTGGGTGCTAGGTGGCAGAGGCTACATCATTCGAAGCCTGTGTTCTTACTTTAAGGTTCTGTGCTTGGCCATCTGCACAACACAGCAGCCAGTTCCAGCTGCTCCTGGGAGAGATGCCAAAGTGCACATTTTCTCACAAAGAAAAGTCTGGGAAAAGAAGAAGTTGTAAAGCAGCTGTTGGTTATGGTTCCCTAATTCTTCTCTTTAACATTGGTTAGAGTTGGTGGATTCTCATCTGCCTCATGACTTCTTCTTCTGGTCCTAGGATTGGTTTTATCCAGACTGTGGTAATGAGAGCCATTTCTTGGAAAGGTCACTGCCTGTCCTCACCACATCGGTAGTACCAAGTAACACTCCACAAAGAGGCACAGAAATCAGCAACACTGCTGCATCATGGTGATGATGTCAGGAGGGATTCAGCAGTCCATAGTGTGGATGTCTACATATGAGATAACTGTCTAGGCTTGCATAATAGCCAACTGAAATCTAATCAATATGGTCAAATGGCATCAAGAGGTTGTTTAATCTGACCACACGTAGGAGTTAAATTTAGGATGAGCTGCATAGCTCTCAGGAGTCCAAGTGTCTTGACCAGCTCCACTGACTATGACGACAACCTATGCCTGCGCTCACACAAAAACACTTAGGCTGCAATTTAGCTGCCTAAACACCTATGTGCCGTGTTTTTTGAGACAATCTAGTGAACCTGAGACATTGACGGAGGACTGGTGAATGTGACCCAGGATGTAGAGGCGACCTGTGCCTCTTAGACTGGCAGTTGGAGGCCAAGTGCAAGACCCTAAGACATCTTAATGGCATTAGATACCTGTTCAGGCAGCTAAATTGAGGAGATACTTAAAGCTGAATCCCACCACAGATTCAACAAAGCCAAATCATCACTCAGCTTGAATGAGAAAACGTGGGACAATGGCAAATGGTTCAGATGATAATTTATTTGATCCCTTTCAAACCTTTGGCAAAGACTGCAGTCTGTGAAGGCAGGATTCAGTCACCTAAAAATAGGTGTCTAGCAGCACTGTGGGCTCTGGAGCTCGGGGAGTGCTGATCTGCCAGAAGTCATGTTTCATACCTGCGTGGGTGTCTTGGATACCCTAAAGCATCTCAAATACACTAGATGCACATATTTAGGCATTTGGATCCCACCCTGGGTGAATCTGTTTCAATTAACAGTGATGTGGGCTAGGACTACACATGTAAACAGTTACCACACATCAGGATGTGGTACAGTAACTACAGTACAATAATTAGCAAATAGGACCATAAAGTTATTAAAAGGGTGTAAAACAATTGCAGGTGATTGCATGGACTGAGGCTGGTAACCTCAACCACATTAGATGACTCTGCAAGAACAAAATTCTTGGAAGCAGAGCTTTTGCTTCCAGGAATGCAATATAGAGGTCCAGGCACCAGACCTGCCCTTGTCATAAATGTGTAGGTGAAGCTGAGTAATCACTGCGCTCATAAAGATAACCTACAAAAGCACTCAGACAAGCATGGAGGAGTGTTTCTCACAAAGAAATCATTTTATTTTGAGCCCTCAGTCTTCATGCTTGAGGGAAATCCAGGATACTTTACAGGATACCAAAAATCACAGACTAAAAATGTTCCACTATAAACTTCCTCCTCTCTTTAACCTCTTCATGTTCCACAGGTTATAAATTACCCTTTTTTTCTCTCTTTACTCCAAATGATAGTCACTTCCTTACTATGTCCCATTCAACATTCCCTCTACTCCAAAAGTACCAGCTACTTTTTTCCTCTAGAGAGAGATTAGTAGTTCCACTTTAGCTCTGAGGAGCAGCTCTTGAGTCGCATTGGGGTCTGCTGCTTCTGTTCCTCATCTGAAGATGTCTGCCCCAAAGTTTGTTTATTTTTTAATTTATAATAGGTCTAATAAGAGATATTATCTTTCCCTATAAATATTGTGTTGCTATGTCTGTAGACCATCTCTGCTATAACAACATAACCAATTTAATTTATATACTTTTAAAATAATTTTTGGTTTAATTGTCATTGGTAGTTCAGTATCACTGGCTTACACAAGAAAATATGATTAATTAGCACTGTTACTAAGACTTCATATTAAGAAATTGGTACCTAAATCACTTCATGAGAACAGTATACACATAAATGAATTTCTTCATTAAAGGCTTTGATTTATTGTAATTTAATATTTTACTTTTTTAGGATTTTATAAAGAATATCATATATTCACCTTTATTTTCAATAATGCAATTTCTTATTTTTGAACTGAACTGTATTTTGACTAGATTTTTTTCCTGAAATTGATAAATGTAAGAATTACCAAGTCTGTTCTTTATTTCCATAACATGAAATTTGATAAGCTCCTAATATAGACAGCTAACTAATGAAAAGAATTCAATATTTCTATACTGTTACACGTTCTTTTCTCAAAATCCAATTACTTCTGTTACAGGATCCTGATACCTTTCTCTGAAGTATGTGGCATGCTAGAGATGATCTATTTGACAGGATACATTCTGTGATTGTCACATTACCAGCAGAGCTACAAAAAACTAAAGTGAAAGTGGGTAACTGTTCAAACATCATTTTAATTGAGGATATTTGAAAAAATGCAGGTAGTCTGGATATAAAGCTGACTTTTTCATGAGTTTTTTGAATGGGAAATATTCTCAGGGAAGAATTTTTTTAGCAAACTTCTCCATCCTTTATCCCCCTGAAATCAGGAGGAACTTAGAAACTGCTAAAGGAGTAAGGACCTGAAAGAGCTTTGAGCAGGGAGGTTTATCCACCCATTATATAATGTGACTACCTGTGATAGCAGGGGACTGGTTTCAGTGATCTCAGATGTCCTTTCCAATCTTTCTTACATTTTTTCAGTCTTAAACCCAGTTCAAATCCCCAGGCAGGAGAAAAGCATCTGTGTTGCTGTGATCTATGTCCTGGAGGAAAGGCTAAGAATGGAAGTGGGGCAAAGGAGGGCAGAAAGCAGAAGTATGATTTGTGGGCTGATGATAATAAGCCCCAACTGTCCTAATTACACATAGACTTTTCACCAGGGCTTATGTGGGGTAATGGAGCTCAGAGCCAGCTGGCTACTCCTTTCCCTGACTTGAGAAAAGGATTTGATATTTCATACCAGAATACATTTTTTAGTGTTTGGAAGCTAGACTTGACTCTTGAGTATTAGTGCAAATCAGAAAGCATAGACACAATAATATGGCAAATATAATTTATTAAGAAACTTTAATCTAGCAAATGAAAATATAATAAATTATATAACCGCATTTATATTAAAATTTTCTATTAAAAATGTTAAGATCATAATTCCACAAAGTCTGGTCAGAAAACCACTGTGACCTGATAGTCATGAAATGCTGAAAAATCTGTCACATAAAAATGTATAATGTGCATATGAAATGCCATTGCAATTAGCAATCAAACCAACTGTTGCTCTTCATTTTTCTGACAATCCTTTTGACACGAGGATCAAACTGGAACTGTGTTGTTCCATGGAAGAAGTAGACATATCCTACAAATAAAATTAAAACTAATTATATTTCATAAGTGGCTTCTTTTCAGTACTTTGAAAAAAAAAATCAACATAAACAGTCTGTGCATGCTTGCTGTTTTTTAATTTCCATCTCAATTAATAGAAGCTTTTTTTGAAAATAAATGCTTCTATCTACAGAAGCCCAAATATTCAAGTAAAACCAGATTAAAGATATGTTTTACTCACCATCTTTCTGGAAGGCAGCATCAACTCTGCCAATTTTTCCAAAGTCTGAAACTATTTTCCTGGGATAACCATGATCCATGGATCTTTTGTTTTCATCATATCTTAACACAAGAAACATCATTAAAATTTCTAGGGAATCAGGTAATATTTTAGAAGTCCAAAGCAAATTCAGACATATGAAACTCTACTCTTACTGAAAAGTCTATTAAAGGTAAGCTAAACTAGCTTTTTGATTTTTCCTATTATTTATTAATCTTCACCTGTTATAAATGTCATGACATTTGAAAATCCTGCCTTCAGTGGAGTTTGTAACAAAGCTCTCAAGAGTCTTGGGAGCTTAGATCAGAAATATATTCATACATTTCTGGCCTATCTAGAGCCTTGGCCATGAAATGCATGTAAAATGATTTTCTATTACTAGCTATGGAATATTCAGTTCAGTATAAAAGCAAAGCACAAGGCATGGGAATAGAAAGACTGTAGCACAACCCTGAAACATATATGTATTAGTGTCAACCATGTACTTATTAAACAAAATTACTGTCTGGAATTTATCATGAACTTTTCATAAATTATAAATACTACCAGCTGTACGATCACAGATTATATATAACTTAACTGTTCATAGGGAAATTCAATTACAACACTATTTATTAGCAGTTTATTTTATTTGAGGTGTGAGTGAAAAGTGTACACTATCATAACATTACACAGAAAAGCTGCATTGTTGTGGAGAACGAGCGAGTGGTTTAGTAGAAAACAGTTCTTTTACTAGACAGATGGTTCACCACTAGCAAGTAATTACATTCCCACTATATTAATCTAATGAATGTCAGAAAATCCCATAGAAAAGTTGGTATTTCCTAACAAATACTTCCTAACAAAATAATGTTTAAACTTCCACAGAATCTTTTTTAAAGTTCTGGGGTCTGCCTGATTTAAACATTATTGCATTTTCATTTTATAATAATACACCAGTCCTCTGGGAGAAAATACACTTTATGGTAGCTGAACATTAAATCTTACCTCCAGTATCTGTCAGCTATAAAGAAGTATGTTTTTCCTGTAGTTTCATCACTGTAAGCTGCATTAACTCTTTTAATAGTCTTTGGGAATCCCAAACGATAGATTGATCTAGGATAGCCAGGTGCAATGTCATAACCTCTGAGAACCCAATATTTATCCTCTGAAAAATATAACCATATTACATTTAATTGTTTTTGTTATTAATAAACAACATTTAATTGTATTTTAGATGGGTTGAAAGCAAAGTTTTTTAGATTTAAGTATTATTTCTTTCAGTTTATTACATTAGAGAATGGTTCTACCCCTTAGAAGTCAGTGGAAGTGCCCTTTGCTTTTATGAATAAAACATTAGACTCACAGGGTGTATGGATAGTATTTTCCCCAGATTTTATTCGAAAAAATAAATTGTATCCAGGTAACAACTTGGGGAGGACTGAGAGTTCAACTGTTAATGCACTGATGTTTTTGAATGGGATGCTGGGAGCATATTAAAGTCCTGTAATATGTTATTCATTTTTAGAGCCATATAATACTTTGAAAGCTGGATAGATGTGCATGAAATTGAACTATTAATGAGTGCATATGTCTAACCAAAATTCCTTGGTAATTATAGATGCGTTGATCCTCTTTGTATACTCTAATATATCATAGACTGTAATATACATGTAGAGAAGATATTTAAGACATGAAAAACATATTTGAGACCTTTAAAGAAAAGGACTGATTGTTTTTTCAGTGAACACACAACTTTCCTCCCACAGTACACTTTTCCACTAAGTGTTGTCAGCCCTATGTTCTTTTCTCATTTGTTGTGGAAAGCAGTCAGTATTCCTCATCTGTAGTCTACTTTTCAAAAATGTGACAAAATTCTATTAATAATGTTAGTTTTCCAAAGATCTCCAGTAGTCTGTCTTGGGCTTTTGAAAAGTAATTTCAAAAATTACTTTTTGAAATCTTTTTCCACAAAATACATTTTTTTTTGCTTAAGTCTATTAATAATTTCCTCTCATTCCTTTTTTAATCTAGACTGCATACATTTTTTAGTAAAAGTCTTATTATTCCATGCTGCAATATATGTTTAGATGTGTTATCGGAGTTATCAATGCTTTCCATGTTAATAGTAACAACAGCAATAGTAGTGTCCAGCCAGCTACATTTGCCAATTGAATTCAGTGTTAAGACTCAGCAAAACTCCTTCTGTTGTCAAATGTTGTTATTCAGAAAGAGCTAGATCTAAAGATGGGAAGCTATTCTCATGCCTTGTTTTTCCTTAACCAAGACAGAGGAGCAAATTTTCATGTCTATGACCTCTGGAGATCCCTTCTACCACTATGACTCTGTGATGCTCTGGTTTAATTATTTGCATGTCTTTTTAAGAACCTAGTCAGATAACTCCTTTTTTACACCAATCTTCTCAAAAGAACCGCTTTGACTTCTGTAATTGCACAGTTTGCAGGGCGAAATTAGAAAAAAGTAGAGATTTTCAGACCCTATTACCTTTAAAAAGTAAAACTTCATCCTTTTCGATGTTTTCATAAGCAGCTTGAATCCCTGATGGCAACTTTGGCCAAAACAGCGAGATAAAATTGAGCTCTGCCTCTGTCCTCTGAGGATGTTTGCGCAGGATATATCTGATTTAAATAAAATTTATATATTGAAATAGTTTCACCACTATCATAAATGTAAAACAATAATTATAGCTTCTGGAGTATGACAGGAGGGAGATGGGTATCTTTACATGGTGATTTATTCTGTCTAAACTCATAAACACCTTCTGGATATGAATTTCCCTCTCTGCCGAATGTCAAGGAAGTCAAGGGCAACTGCACTTTTAATTTTAGCACCTCAATTAGATGACAAAAATCAGGCAAGATAAATATGAGCCCTTCTATTTCTCTGTACGGTAGTAAGGCTGAGAGTTGGCTTCAGCTGCCACCTGACAGAAATCTTTCTACCTACTGATGTTTTCAGTTCTATTCCTGCTCTTTTATTGGGGTCTAGCAGAAACATTATGTTATGGGTCACATGAACACATTGTTAAGGAATATATGAACGCTGCTGCTTTGCTATTAATAGAATCTAGTTTGGTGATAAATCTGTTGTGGCCATGGCCAAAATAGCAGAATAGTCAGAAAATAACCTACAGTTCCTAATCTCCTTCACCAGTATGGTCAGTTAGGGCTCTTTGGAATAAAAGATTAGAGAAAGCCAAGGAACATTTTGTCTAAGAACTATTCCTTGTGTAAATACATGGTGGTTTTCTAGTGCTTTACTTTGTACTATGTTCCAAAGGGACACCTTTCACTCAGGCATTATATATATTTTTTTAACAACTGAATGCTTTTAAGAGATAGTATCTATCCTTATTGTTGTTACCTGCCCTTGAAGAACATCATTTCTCCACGCAGTGTAGTAATAGCATCAAATGTCAAATTAGGGTCACAGGCTTGTGGAGTTGTGGGTCCTGTTGGCTGTACAGGAGCATTAGACCGTCCTATAGGAAGATCAATGAAGAATATTTTACCTTTTAGTACAGAGAAATGTAGAATAAAGTCAGTGTTCAGAAGGTCTGTAAGGACACCAAGACCCTTCCTTACAGGGAATTATAGGCAACTTGGTTTTAAAATGAGGGTTTGTCATTTAAAGTCAGTCATTTAACATTGCTAAAATCAGTTGTGTAAAGCTATTCATCTCTTTCATCTCTTCCAGAATGAGATTTTTGCAGAACTGGATTTCAGCTGAAGTTAGCCTCATGGACTTTTCCTTCTTTTTTTATTGAACAATGATTCAACAACATTTACACTTTTCATTTTGGTAGAATAAACATATTTTAAATATAACTTTATTATTGTTTACCAGTCCCCAAAATAGAAATATTAACCAAAAATAATGAAACGTTTATTTTTTTTACCATAGATGGCTTGAATGCCATCAATGTCGTCCTGAGGAAGATGGAATTCTTTAGGGTCAGTGTAAGCATAAGTTGGATACATCAGTGCTCCAGGATCAGTGGAATGAGACAGCCCCAGTGAATGGCCCAGCTCATGGGCAATAACAATGAACAAGTTGTATCCTGTGGGATAAAAATCATATGAAACAGGTAAGTCTTCAGCACAGTTGACTAAATAGGAAACACTTTTATGCATCTTCCCAAAACAGTGTACAGGTAGAAGAGAGACAGTAAGTAATACTCTTAACATTAAAACTGAAAAAGATATTGTAAGAGAAAAGTTATATGAGTACTCAGGGAATGTCAGGCATTAATTACGGTCTCCGTGCCCTTTAACTAGCGTCCTTGCGTCTCAAACCCAAAGCCTATTTCTCCTCCTATTACTTAGGCTGCTTAGGATCAAGGATAGTTCCAGTGATGTGTGTGGCAGTTCAGTGATACAATAGAACAGTTTTTCATGACAAACGCTGAGAAGACAGCTTTGGTGATGTACAAACATCCTAGTTAGCACCAAACTTTGAACGGCTAGATTAAGAAGGATACAGATTTTGACCTGAGAACTTTTCAATCAGATCTCTCTGTACCCAAGTTTAGGCTTCATTTGAAGGAAAAAGTATTTTTAAGTACTGATTTCTTTGCCATTATAAACCACTATGATCTAAATATCCCTTTTATCACAATAGATTCCTACAAAGAAATCTCTGGAGAAAAGGGAATAAAGCAATTAAAAAGGACAATATCTGCTGCTTTTACCAATCTTTTGCCTGAAATCAGTCTCATGAACTAAGTATTACATGAGCAAACATTGTAGGAGGTAAAACTGTCTAAATAGATACAGTTACAAAGTCCCTACCTCTTCCATCTTTTGTCCAGTATTCCTCATTATCAAGGTGCACATCTCCACCAATAGCTTCACCAGGCTGAAAAGCATGAGCCAGCAGCCCATTGGGGCCATCAAAAGGAGAGTTGTCTTTGTGGTCTAAAATGAAAAAGGAAAAAATGGATTGGGATTCTAAACTATTTCTCTCATTGCAGGTGTCTATTTATTGTAGATAGTGATAACAGTATTACCTCTAACAACGAAAGAGATCATTATATCTGCTTCTTTGTCCTCAATCTTTTCGAAGGTGAGTGGTGTCACGTTGCTCCAGACACTGAGAGCCTTTTGAATTGCTTCATCTACGTCAGCTTGTCCCATAAGTGGGGTATAATTCAGAATCCTTCAAAGCAAAACCAATATGTTAAGTTTTTATATAGTTCTAAGAATACAGCAATTTAGTTGAAATCTGGGCAAAAGTCAGAAACCTTAAATATATCTTTCATGAGTAAAAATCAATGGCCTTGTTTTAGATCCTGCCTTCTAGAATGTCTGCCTCTTTCCAGAAATCAGGTAATCACTCTAGATGTCCAAATATGGCAGAAAGTACCTTATTTTAGGCCCATACAATTGGAAAATGAGGTTTGTATCTTTTTGCACCAAATTAGGGAATGTTACCTGTATGTGAGATTATTTCTCTTCCACTTTGGGTTCCCTTCTGTAAACACATATCTCCTTATATCAGGGACACCGCATCTGGGTTTTTTCATCATCTCCAAAGTGTCAAGATCAGGTTTTCCAGTCACTTTTAGTCCAAAGAATGCCTGCATTTCCTTGAGCTTTTCAGGAAGAGGGTTTACACTCTTTAGCCTTACGTGAGGCTGGTCATCTTTTTGAAGGTTGTAGAAATTCTGTAGATAAGTCTGAAGCAGAATTTAAAAAAAGAAGAGCATTGTAGTGCATCAGTATTGTGTTCAGTCACACTTAATTTTTTATAAACTGTCCAGAATTGTTCCTATATTGACATGCCCTGTGTTTGCCAGAAGCTAGAGCTAGAACTGTCTATATTCTCCAGAAATTTATACAGAGAGTCGGATATGACTTACAGTTTTCATTATACTTACCTGGATTTTTTGTTTTACTGATGGAGTACATGGAGAAAATGTCCTTAGAATCTAACATTTACTATTAGTAATTAATTCCACATTTATTTTTGGTGCCCTGTTATTTCACTGGCAAAACTTGCAAAGGGAATAAAGACTGGTAGTGAGACTCCAGAGAGCCAGGACTCCCAGTGAAGCCAGTGGATGCTACTAGAGGGTCAACATTTGGCAAATAAAACTATACATTTTAGCAGCTAAATATGATTTTATGAATCCAAATCTTCCTATTAATTTTCAACAGTTTTGATGCCAACAGATAAAGTGTTGCATCTATACAAGTGTGTTATTTCTCATAGATTTCTTTTTTCTTTCAGTGTTCCTTGAAAGGTCTGATTCAGCAAAATACTGAAATGTATGTCTAACTCAATCAAATGAGCTTCCTCCCCTATGTTACTGACACTAGTCATGTCACAAGTCTCAAAGCACATTCATAAATGTAAATTTGTTCCTACTTTTGACTATTTCTGTACAGTCAGAGGAGCCTTGTTAATAGAAATCATGCTTCTGCATTATTGTTATTGTTTTACTATATAATGTCTGGCAGAAATAATCACAAATCACAACATCGGAAGAGAATTTTTCAATGACTTTTAGGTGAATAATTGTCACAAGGCCAGATTAACAAGAAGAGCTTTCTCTTGAAACCTCTGCAAAATAATACATCCTTAATATCGAGTCACAGTCTATGAAAAGAATTGCAATTATAGTTATCTCTCAGACTACCTCCTGTTTCATTTAAAACTTAATTGAAAAATATTTACCTCCACAAGTGCTATGGTTTTTCCTTCATCTTCTGCTTCTGGAGCTACAGGAAAAGCAGAGGAGACTGCCACATATAGCAACAGGAGAAGCAAAAGGGACTTCATTCTAATCGTAGGTTCTCTGCCTCAGTTACACTGCGAAATCTTCAGCTGTTGAACATGTTTCTCAGCTCCGTTTATATAGGTAGCACAAATCAGTGACAGTCTGACTCATGTTTTATAATATCCTCTGATTAGTAAAAATGATGCATAACAATTTCATCATGAAGAGTGACGCAATGTATTTAACTACTGTTAGTGTCCTTATTTTGCCTGAGACTTCTGTTTGGGGCTGTTCTGTAATGTGTTTAGTAAATAAGGAAATGCTTTTCAGATAAGAGGTGGTGCTACATTTCATAATTTTTTTGAGTCATAAATTCAGAATATTTATGGTACATGGAGAACTGGAGGAAAAAATAGGAAATAATCTATAACTCAGTAAAGACAGTGCAAAGATCTCATCTTAGCTAAGAATAATCAACATCATAACTCCAGGAGAGCAGTTGCCTGTTAGCTAGCAGTTCTGTCCAAAATAGTCTTGTGATGTTAGCAAAACTGAGAGCTAAAATGATTCAATATTTTTCTACTGTTATTAAAAATATCAGTCATGAAACTGAGATGCATAAACTGGGTTTCCATATGTAAGACATGCTTACACTCTTGTCAGCACTGAGAATGCCTCAGCTACAATGCTGTGTTTGATATGATCAGCTAGAAAGAGTCCATGAAGCACATCAGGAATGTTTGCAAGTCTAGAAAAGACAGACTGAAAGAATTGTTCTGTGACTCTGTGATCAATGTCTCATCTAGGGAAGACTGAGGGGAGGCATGGTAAATGTTGTTAAATAAATGAAAGGTTGTTCCTAAAAGGGAAGCAGTAACGCTTCCAAGACTCTAATACAGTCTTAAACAAAGGTGATTAAGTTTAGACACTAGGTTTGGGCTTCAGATGCCTGAACATCTGTGCTATTTGAGATGCCCTAGGGAATCCCACCTGGCCTCCAGCTATCCTGGAAGGATGTAAAGTCTCCATAGGTTCTGTGTCATCACAGCCAGCCCCATGTGGATGTCTCAGACAGATATGGGCAAATGAAGAATGCCTTAGGTATCCACCTTTAAGTGTTTGTACATGTAGGTGTCTACATGTGACTTAGGTGTCTAAACTCCCATTTTGGACAATGGATTCGGACAATGGAGAGCTATTCAGCTGACATACAGTATCGATTTTAAGATGAGATGAATCACTCTCTAGACTCCATTGACTATGTCACACAGATCTATGTTGACAATGCCAGAATTTAAATACCCAGAACACATACAGGCCACTACAATGTAAACCCCTAAATTCAGGAAAACACTTTTAACTACAAGGATAGCTAAGCCCCAGAGTAGACATCTTGAGGTGGTTGCATATTTTCTAACTTTGGAAGCTGTCAAGTACAGGCTAGACATCTTTTGGAATGCTTTTGGTATTGCTGTTCTTGCCTTACGTAACCAGCCTCAGTGGAAAACCTTTAGAGGTCTTTCCCAATATAATTTTTTTGTGATTCAATGTCTTAAAGGAATACTGTTAATGTTACTGTTAGAAGAGGAAAGGCAAATATGAACCATTATCATTTATTTCTGGTATCTGAGCAGGTTTTGCTCTGAAGAGGCTCAGTGCAGGGTGAAAACTTTCTTAATTGGGCTGGGAAGTATTTCACTTATATTCCCCCAAATCATGGAAAAAATAACGTACTTAGTATATGACTCGACCCTCACTGCAGCATAGCACCCCATCCCTTCCAACTTTCATTGAGGTTCAGCAAAGTACACGCCACTCCTGGGAAAAGTGAATCTCTTTGTGCCTTCCAAAGTGCAGAGTGACAATGTTTTTTTGGAGTGATTGAATAAAGAGAATACAGGACATTTCAAAAACAGAAGAAACTATATAGTACTGGTATTTGAAATAGCTGGTAAGATAATTCTTCAAAGTATACAGCTTTCCTAGATGTAAAGAGATTCAGTCTCACGAGTCATTGTCCACGAGTTCTGTTTCTAAACTAGCATTTTCCCTGTAAATATTTCTCCCTCATTTGATTCTATAAGCTAATTTATATAGGTCCTGCTACAATGCCTCCATTTCTTTTTTAGC
Source organism: Apteryx mantelli (assembly GCF_036417845.1). Taxonomy (NCBI): domain Eukaryota; kingdom Metazoa; phylum Chordata; class Aves; order Apterygiformes; family Apterygidae; genus Apteryx; species Apteryx mantelli. The sequence goes on from NC_089978.1 coordinate 16,917,585, forward strand.
AGCTCATTTCTTATTTCTTTATCCTTTTCTTTTATTTTCTGAAGGTATAATAGGCACAGTTAAACACATGCAGACAAATATCAGAACCAGATTTATTAGAAGCATCCACTGGCTGACGCAGGATTGCTAACAGATCACGTGTCACAGATTGCACAGTGAGATTCTGCTGCTATACAGCTTCGTGCGTAGGGTCTTCTGCCAAATTTTAAATATGACCAGGAGGATATTGAGTAAGGCAAGGGTTGGGAAGGGACAGAGTGTTATTTTCCATGTAACTTTGACTACACTCTTTGAGTAGAGAGTCCTGGATTCTAGCACTAGCTGGCGGAGCTGTTTATGTATTGGAAAGGTCATTAAGTGACCTTTCCTGAGCATCAAGAAATGGAAGCAGAACCAATCGCTTCCTTCTTTCTTTGGAATTTCCACAGTTTTGGGTTGCAAAGCCGTGTTCCCCTTTCATGGGCTTCCTACTGCGTGCCTTTCTGCACATCTTCCTCTAATGGGGAGGGGGAGTTCTGCATGGCAGCTGGCACATTGCCACCCTCTCCTTTCCAAGCACTCACCTTCAGAAAAAGCCTTGGTGTTTAAAACTCAATAAAAGGAAACATGAATATGCCAGAATGCAACAGATGCTCCCTGCAATATGTGAGAATTTTTGCTGAGCGCCAGCTGGTGTCCACACAGTTCCTGACTTTGCTTGTGGGACCACTGGGGTAGGTTATGCAATTAAAGGCTACTCCCCAAACACGCAAAGGGGTGCAGAGGCACAGTGGCTGGAGGGGAACCCAGTAACCCTGTCCAAGCCATCCCTTCCCAGGGCTGTCCCAGGGGAGCTGCCAACCCCAGGGCCGGGGCAACGCTGGCAGAATGAGCTGGTGGAAGAGCCTCCCCTGGCACCAACTGACCGTGGGGCACGGCCGAGGAGTGGGATGCATGAGGGGTGCTGGGGAAGGGCACTGGGGGGTTGCACAAGATTTATTGTGTGGTATTTGGAAGAAGGACCAAAGGTGGCAAAAGGGAGGGATCAAGGTGGTTTGGAATAACAGCAGCTGGTTGTATGCAAGCAGGTTGCTGGTCAGTCGGCTCATCCGGCCCTGCCCTGCCCTGCTCAGTGCAGTCTGGCCTCTCTTCTCACCAATCTCCACTTCCCACCACTTTCCCAGATGAGCAGTGCTCTGCTCCATGGGCATGTGTGTGTGGAGGTCCAAGCGCAGCAGCGGGAGCAGGGCCATGGGTCAGAGAAGCTGAGTGAGGGTAGTGGCAGCAGCTGGAGAAACTAGAGTGCATGCATGTCATGTAGGTACGTATGGCAGCATGGGATCAGGAATATCAAGCTGGATTAGCCAGTGAGTAGGTTAAATGGCTGGGGATCCAGGTATCGAAGCAGTTGAAAGTCTGGGCCAGATACTGGAAAGACCAAAGGGTCTGCAAGTTGGCTACTGGAGGGGCCAGGGGGTCCAAGCCAGCTCCTGGGGAGACCATGGGGGTCTGGGTGTCAACAGAGAGATCCATTTGCATGTCTGGCTGTGCAGGAGGCAAGGCAACATTGGGGGTCCAGCATTAGCTGCTGGGTGGACTGCATGTCTAAGGCGAGCTGCTGGAGGGATCCACACTGCACATATTTCCCACTAACAGACCTTCATCCTGAGCTGCCAGAGGGGGGTACAGGATGAAGCCAGTTGCATCATCTGCATTTGCATGAGTGTTTCTATCTGTGTTAATCTGTGTGGCTGGCCATGTATATATGTATATATGTGTTGTGTGCGTGTGTTTGTGCCTACTGGGAATACAGGCTCAGACTCGCTCCTGCTTGGACCTGAGGGCAGAGAGCTGTGGCAGCCTTGCCTCTGTCAGGCTACCAGGTTTGGCAGCTTCTAACACTTTAACTCTGTCCAAAGTGCGCCCAGACTCTCTGTACGGTCAGTGGAGAGAGGTGAGCCCTGCACTTCCCTGCCTGGAATTGCTCTCCAGAGGCAGCTCTCGCCTGGACTCTGAGTGTGGGCACCTTGCTCAGGTTGCTCTGAATCACCCTGCCAGGTCCAGCTGTTAGGTACTGCTACACCTAAATTGGGAGCTTGAACAGGGATTTGCTGTTGTTGTTAATAAAGGCCGGAGTTTTTCGGGATTCATCCATTCTGCCCCCAGAGAGTATTCATGCGTGTCTCCCTGTATTAGCAATAATCCTACTTTATACACAAACATCTTACTCAACAAACCTGCATCCCAGCTGTTTGTGCTGAGGCAAGAGACCTGAAATATTCCTTTTCTAGGTACTCTACTCATCATTCCTCTTTCATTAAGTTTCCATAGGAACATAAGAACTGCCAAAGGTCCATCTGTGATATTTCCTGTTTCCAGCATTGACTGAAAAGGACATTTAGGCAAGGTATCAGAGGAGAGAGATAGAAATAGTTCCTCAGAATAGTTTTCCAGCCTGCAAGAATTATTTTTGACTTTGATTTACTCTGGGCCTCATTTACTTGGGGTTGTATTTGACTGTTCGGGCTCTCTCCCTCTTCCCCCAGTTATATTTGATAATATTTTAAAATGACTTCTCTCCCTAAGGTGAAACTTCCAGCACAGTCCTGACTAAATAATGAAAAAATAAATTTCCAGGGTGAGTCATAATGGGATTTCCTCAATAAAAGTCTCTCATTACAGAAGTACTGTAGAAAGGGGAACTTGAATTGGTAGTTCCATATTTTTAATATTACAAAAAATAAAAATGGCAATTCATAATTGTTTACTAACTGTTTACAGCTTGTCACATTGATGATTGCAGTTGAGCTTTCTCCATACGTGCAGGCGGCACTAGAAAGTACAGTCGTCATTCTAACAGGAAGTACTTTTATGACTGTTCTGTGCTATTAAGCATATCCTAATCCCTTCATGTATTTCCAACATATTTTGAAGCAACAAAATCCAAATCTTTCCGCAAAAAAAAATGTTACGCTGAAGCAAGCTCTTTTCCTTGGAGGAAGTCAGTTTTTACTGAGAAGACTGAAACATCAAAGATGTAAATCATATCATTGTGTAGCAATATTCAACTGGTTGCCAGATATTTCTGAAAGTTAGAAAACTTATTAGGAGTTCTCTCCTAATGAGCCATGCACATTTTGAAGCTGAGATGAAAAAGCTGAAGGTGCACCTCAAGTCAGGTGTTTCACAGTTCTCACAAGCTCCTGGTGTGCCAATAGCTAATGTTCAACATTTCCTTTAAAGAAACACTGTTGATTGGGCTCCAAGAGTCTGATCAGTCTCTCAGTTACGAATCAGGAGGCTGTGCTGGGCCGTGCCAGAAGGCCACTGCGATAGGGCTCGGTATGGCATCTGCTGAATCAGTTGTAATCATTCTATTGTAGAAAAACAATGCAACCTGACAGGTCATAGACTGGGGCAGTCCCTGAGTTACACCTAGTGACTTGCACCGTCTCAGACATGACATCATCACTAAAATCAGTAGAGCTCTAAGAAGAAGGGAAGGAGTGCCAATCTCCATGCCAAGTACCTGTTTCCTGAGTACACAAAGAAATCAAACTGGATTTGCTGTCCTTGCAGGAGCTGCTGCCAACACCAGGGACGTGGCCTGCTGCGCCCCAGCTGAATTTCCCTGTTGGGAGCCAGGCGTGGGGTGGCCTGGCAGAGCCGACCTCAGCCTGTTCAAGTCGCTAAGCCTGGCGGTTGGCATAGGAGTTGCATAGATGCAGAACTTGCCCCAAAACAACCAGCAAGACAAGGTCAATGCCCCTGCACTGATTCGCACAATAAGTCTGTGTATGCCCAGGGGCTTTGGCACATTTGAGATGTATTGAAATCACTATAGATTCACATATCTCCAGCTGGATATGTGCACAGTAACTCCAAAACAATCCAGAGAGAGCCACTGCTTGTGAAACACACTCAGTTGGCTTGCTGGCCGGCAGCGAACACAAGCAGGGTGGCTGGAGACCAGCCAGGTGGCAATTCAGAGGCCATCAGGGAACCATCTAGAAACAAAAGTGCACTTTGACACCTTTTTATCTGTTTTCTCTGGAATACCAAGGGCACCTCAGAGAAGGTCTCTGCCATCTTGGCAGTTCTGGGTGGCTGTGAGTCATTGTGAATCCACAAATCCACAGGTGCTGTCGCTGAGGGAAGGGTTGTTAGTTCCTCACCTCCTTAGGCCCATTTTGAAAATTTTTACTAGGAACTTTCAGAAAATAACAGTTAAATGGCCTCACTTAAGTTTTGTTCTTTTCTGCCAGCACTTCTCTGTTACTTAGGTGGTAAAGCCTCTGGGATCTTCTTGTTCTGGGAGTACAAATCATTACACAGTTTTCAGTTCACTGCCACAGCTCGTAGGTATTATGGTAATAAAAATATAGCCATACCAACAACAGTCATGAAAGAGCTATGACAAACCCACTTCACTCTCAGAAGGATAACCCCATTTGAAAGAGAATATTTCAAAAAATTTCTGAAACAGGAGATGATGCAAACCAGAAGAGATTATAATAAAAATAAATATAAATAAATACATAACAAATCTACTATAAATATATTTACATACTTAAATATGTAAATGTATATGTTATAAATAGATATAAATAAAATTATCTAATCCAGTTAACCACAATAGCAGTGTTATGGAGGGTACAGATACTGTAGAGGAAGTTCTACAGTAGGAATAACTAAAAAAAACACCAGAACCTCAGAGATAGTTAGAAAGCCCCTTTAAGAAATAAAGAACTATGAAGCATGAGCCAAACTAGTCATGCATCTTTTCATCTTTTACTGTTGTAGCTGAGACAGTGAACTGACTAAGACACTAAAACGTCTTGCTGTTATGTGACCACTTAGAAAGCTATCATCAGAACTGTGAAGGAAAAACAGAAACCAAGGAAACAAGAACAGAGTAAGGTGAGTAACAAGGAACAAAGTAACACTGAACTCTTTCCTACTAAATTCAATAGAATGATCAAGTTAGGAGACCTGAACCTGCTTCCCTAACCATATCAGACACCAATCAGAGCTACTTAGTCCTTTTTTTGGAGGTGTTGTAGCTAAGATCCACACAGCTGGAAGAAGCATTTTGGTTCCAGCTCTGCCTGGCCAGCAAAGCCCCGTTTGCCCCCTCCCTCCGTGTCAGGAAATGGCAGCAGTATTTGCACTGTTCCCTGCAGGAAGAAGAGAGTGGTAGTAAATACCAGTGTCTTGCAAGACTGAGAAAGCTATAAATTTCAGATAAAATTTGCCCATAGCCTAGATATCCACTGGAGTCTTCTATTTGAGTAGCCCTGCTACTAGGGGTTTTTAAAACTAGATCAGAAAAGAAGTTCCATAAAATACATTGAAATAACTTATTGTATTCTTGGAGCAGAGGAATTGAAGGGAAGCATCTTCTTTTCTCTAACTCAGGTGCTGTTTTTTTTTTAGGGAAGCTGTCTAACAAGGGAGAAAAGGGGTACTGTGTCAGTATGCAGATTTGAGAAGATTTTTCATATTCATAATACAAAAAACAATCTTTAAAACCTTAGATCCTGCTAGCTGTCTATCTATATGCTTAGGAGCCTAGATATCTTCATACGTCCCACCTGTGGTATGTTACCAGCAATGCCTGACTGCAGTGGCTGGGAGAACACTGCTGAACTGGCAGCCTGGTAGATGCGAGGCTGCTGCGACTCTGCCCCCCAAGGTCCAGATGTTGGCAAGGCTGAGCACATACTCCCAGTACGCATACGCAAGTGGACACACACACATGTGCGTGCAAACACACGCTATGCACACATGACCGGCCACAGAGATCAATGTAGTAAGGAAACGCGCAGCACTGACACCAATGGGAAAAGCACAGATGGCCTGATCCTGTTCCTCCCCTGCTCAGGACTGAAGTCCGCTTGTGCAATATAGACATGGAAACGGGGAGGGGATGGCTCGGGGCACCAGTGGCTCAGATGAGGTTACTGGGGTCCCCCACTGCCTCTGTGCCTCTGCGCCCCTTTCATGTGTGTGGGGAGGAACCTTTAATCGCATAACCTAACAAAAGCCAATAAATGTCTCAGGGTAGGATTCATCACATCTAACTTTAGTAGTAATCTAAAATCAGATATAAACTGCTCACATAGGCTGCCTCTACAATCAATAATGAGAAAGGAGCACTTCCATACCCAAGCACCTATCTTAGGTTGGGAGAAATTGCTTTCTGGAGTTTCTGTTTGTCTTTCCATAAATATGAAAAGAAGCTTTACTAGCCTGGTTGCTTAGCTTTTAATTTTATAAAATTGGCTGAAAGCAATCCTAGCCTTAGGAACAGAAATGCTATTCCTAGTCAGCTCCTGGCTGGTAGGGCTTAGGGTAGGGTGATGTATGACACAAAGAGTGAAAAGAAGACCATGGAAAAAATGAAACAAGAAGCAATTTTGTATCAGAAGTAAAAACTGTGTTGTTCTTTGTCAAGTTAGCAATTTGACAAGTATGTAATAATGCTGATGTTACTTATGTACATATATACAGAGCCGTATGTTAAATACTATTCTTCTGTTGTTACAGAAATGCAGATTGTGCAGGGACTGAGGTCTGATGACTGAAGTATTTAAATATTACATATATTTATAAAAGAAAAACCCTCTCTAGTACAATAACACTGCATTCTCTCCTACACCAGCACAGATTTCATTTTCTTAACAAGGAAACCAGAAGTTCGTCTTTAGGAGGCGTGTAACTCTCTTCTTACCAGGGTCAAACTCAAACTGCTTTCTTCCATGGAAGAAATAGAAGAAATCTAAGGAGAAAAAAGCCACATGAATTATGATATTGCAGGTATAAAGATTAATATGCTTTAACAAAAGCTGGTGAGGGTTCAAAAAGACTTTGGCTACGTTTACACTGCTAACAGCATCTACTCCCAGGTGTGACCTGTGCAACATGGTGCACAGTAGCTTGGGGACACACTGCTCTGGGCTAGTGCCTTAGCAAACCAGCCATGTACGTGCTGCATAATACAGTTAATGAATTCTGTGAGGTGACCCTCATGAATCTCATGAGGTGATTTAATCTGTGTTTTGCAGTTTAAAATGTTTGCTGTTATTAAAAGGCTGTGTTGAAACCCTCTGGAGGGCTGCTTTTCTTCCATACAGGTGAGAGCATGTGTTGCATGCCCCGGAGCGTGGCACAGAGTGCGGTGGGGTGGTTGTGGGCACAAGTACGCCGTGATGCTGCAGGACACAGGGCAGGGAAGGAGACACACAGCCCCGGCGTGCTCTCATCCACCCTGCCCTCTGAGAGTCATGGCTGCAATTGCGGATCCCCTCACTGTCTGTAAGACTTGTTTTGGAGAAAGTTGATAGATTCACTGGGAAGCAATTAATATTTAAGTTTTTTGATGATCAGGAGATGAGGACCCAGGAGTGAACTGGGAAGCTATGCCATTTGACAGTGTGAATGTACCCTGAGGCTGTCCCAGAATTTCCCTATCTAAATAACATCCTCCCTTGCACAGGAAAAATGAGTGCCAATTATTACTCTCCAAGCAGTACTGTTTTATACCATAGGGCCAGGCTGTGATAGCCTTACTCACAGCAAGTAGACCTTATGTTGTTGAGACCTTGCTGTCTTGAGCGGTGCTCTTCATGGTGTGGGATGCAGGTCAACATGAATATGGATATTGCAGCCTGTCCTGTAGAACTAATCTTTCTAACTGTGAATTCAACTTCAGCCTGTCACCAGAAATATCCCTGTTTTTCAAATGGGTAAGGTGAAGCATGGAAGCATTACATGACTACTTCAGGGCCTTGGGGTCACTCTCAGGGCTGTGAGTAGCATGCAGAAGTGCATCTTTATGTCCAAGCTCTCTCAGCCTTGTGACTCCAAGCATTTAGCACAGATTTATTTGAGAGCTCTCACTCACTTTTATGTTGAAAAACTGCGTCGATCTTCCCATTAATTCCTGGAAATGCATCTCTTATCTGTCTGGGCTTCCTGTCCATGGACTGACTTCTTTTATTATAACTGAGAAAAATGAGAAACAACCTGGCATCAATTAAAAATCTAAACAAATCATGTTTAATTCAGCCCAGCACATTACCCTGAACCAACTAATATGGAACTAAGCTCACTGAAGTCTTTCAGTAGCTTTTGGGTAGCCTTGACCCAGACTTTGCGGAGTCAGAAATCATTATAACACTATTAGCTGCACTGGAAGAATTGTTTCTGTATACGTCAACTCAAGACATGGTCAAAGGATACCTAATATTTGAACCAACATTATAAATCTCATCATTATTTTTCTGAGACTGTACATGAAGAAGAGATAGATAATCTTATCTCAAACAGAAGTTAGATTTGTAAAATTATAAGATATTTATAAGATCGCTGTCATGTTCCCTCTTTGTAGGAAATGTTTATCAGGAAAAATCTGAATTTTACTTAAGTTAAAAGTTATTTTTAGTTATTTTATTTAAGTTACTTATAGCAGTCTGTTACATTTTGAATGAAGTACAACTTATCTGTCAGTGCTGTAATAACAAGGCTATAACATCTTCATTCTAATACCTTTGCTCAGCAAGAGATTTAATGATTAAACAAATGACTCAGGTGAAGTTCTTCAAACTGTGGCAATTTGAACTGAAGATTGAAAATCTATTCTTCTGCTTAAATTGTAAATATGTGGCTGACTAGTTACTTCAGAATGATCACTGTATGTATGATTGATCGCTTGGGAATTCTCACAGAGACAGAAAAGATAGAAGTTGTAGCATTCAGCTCTAAAAGTTGCGTTTAATTGCCACTTCTCTTATAGCAGCACCTCCTTCAGTTTTCAGAAATGCAAGACCTGTGAAAAAAACCTGAGCAGTAGTGATTGAATGGAAAAGAGAAAATCATAACCATGCACATGGGATAATTCTTTGCAATACATGGCATTTGGCTGCAATTTCATGGAACTACCTGTTGGTAAGTGGAGATAGAATGGGATACTCCTTTTTACCCCACAGAAATGGTTTTGATAAAAATAGTGTGTCTTTATGGCTCTGACTGATTTCTTGTCATGTGTGGAGCTGTAAGATGGCTTTTTTCCAAGGCAGTCAAATAAAAAAAATTGAGAGGACTGTTAAATATAATTAAAGCAATTGAAAAGAAATCTAAAGCACTGTTTCAGCTCCCTTTCAAATATTTTCCCATAGACAGTTGTGATGGTGAAAGAGATGACCAAAATTGTGTAACTAACTAATTCATCCTAAATCATGACATAATCACACCATGTGATCATGTTTGCTTCAATTTAAGAAAGTAGCACATGAAATATTACCTCCAAAACTTGTCCGCTATGAAGTAATATATTTTCCCCTTGTTTCCATTATAGAAAGCAGCATCGATTTTGGTAACATCCTTTGAAAAGCCCAAGACATAGATTTTTTGAGGGTATCCAGGAAGTATGGTATCTCCTCTCACAACCCAGAATTCATTCCCTATCAAAAAATGTTGATGGAAATGTTATCAGAACCTTCTGCTGAGAATGATGCAATTCTTTCCATGAAAGTAGTAGTCCAAAATATGCAGGAATGGTACTGTGCACTGCATTATACAAAAACTAAAACTTCACTCTTTCATCCCAATTCACCTTAGTTTTCCACAAGCTAAGAACAAATGTGTGTTATCATTTTTAATTTTTATACATAACTCTCCAGAAAACAGAAAAATAATGACATTTATTTTGGCAGGGAATTCTTTTCCTTATTGACATTAAAAAAAATAAGACACATGCTTCTTATCTTGGACAAGATTTTTGTTAACTCTGTGATTGAAAAACACTGATTTGTTGGACTAAATTAAAGCTTGTGGAATCTCGCAGAAAGAGCTTAAGTGGTTTTCAAACCAGACACAATCCCTCAAGACTACATGGAAAGGCAACAGAGGAAAATAAAAAGACAACATTTTACCTTTAAAAAGGACAGTTTCATCTTTTTCAGGAACTTCATATGCAGCATCAACACCAGATGGCAGCCGTGGCCAGAATGAAGAAATTAAGTTAAAGTCAACTGCTCTGACTGAAGGATGCTTGCGCCAAAAATGCCTGATATAAATACAGTACAGGTTTTGTATGAAATCACATGTTTATACACACTAATGCATGAAATGACATCATGGCAGCAGGGGCAGGGGGGATTTTTCTGACTGAACGTAGCCATCTTCCCTGTGTTAGTCACTCTAACAGAAATGTCAATGGAAAAATGTCCTTTCCATGATGGGATTCATCTCATCTTGATGCAGACATCTGAAATAGGTCAGATGAACTGTGCTGTCAAAACAGCTATTATTTTTCCTTTGCACAGAAAAGGAGCCTAGAGAGAACTGGCTCACCTGTAAAGGCTGGTACAGGATGAAATTTTGAGAATGGTTCCCTGCCTCAGGGTTGCCAACACCAGCTTGGAGAAAGGCTGGCATGAATAATGCCATCTTCTGCAAAATAGCATCTTACTGGTTTTGTGGACTCTGGAATCCCTGAGGTTGAAATTCTGCCTTTAAAGATGAGTTTGGGGAGGGTCCGGAGCAGGGGAAGCACAGCCCTATCACACAAAAAGGAGGAGAAGTCAGCTCTTTTGCACCTTCTCCTCAAGCCCTTGGGCTGTCATGTCTGTGGAGGGGGACAGTTTATGCCTTGGGCAACACTGAGGAAATCATCGTTTCCTTTTATTACTGTTAAATTGACATTACAGAGGGTCTTCAAGTGGATATTGTGCCAGGACTGGTAAACCCTCAGCAAGGACAGCAACAAAGCTGACAAGTGTCCCCAGGCTGGTGGTGCCTTTTTCAGAAGCTGAATTCTCCCAGATGCTGGGACTTGCTCACAACCTAAAATAAAAACTGCCCGTGTTTTCAAATGAGCTATCTTTACCCCATCCTATTTATATCATGTCCTGTTTCAAATGTGATCTTACTTCTTATACTTATCTCTTCATTTCTCCATCGCCCTCTTCCTTTTGCCTCCCACTCCTTATCCTAATTTCCTGTCCTGCCTGCTTCCCTAGAAGTGATGATTTTTGGTGTGGGAAAGGTTTCTAATCCTTGGAGATAATTCTTTGGCTAGTTGTTTTAGTCAACGACTGCTAAGGAGACATGGTTGACCCCAGTCAAGAATCACCAATTTAAGCACTTCAGCATAAATTCCACCATTAGAGATTATCATAGTGAAAGAATCAGACTTTACCAGTAGCTGCTAAACTAATGTGTCAGGTTAACACAACATTAATAAGTCAGAATACTGCACTTGTTTCAATTGTGACAGCTGGGCTGCTGTTATATTGCCATCCGTTGTCTGTACTAGGGTAGTACCTGTGGCTTAAAAAGTGGAAAACAGCAGGCTAATTTTTCTACAGATAAAAAGTCTCTGTACCAAAGTCCTGATCTTAAGCCATAAATATCCTAAGAGATTTAGGCACCTTGCTGCCACTGAGATTAAAGAGAATAACTTGCAGTGATTAGCAGAGTGACACCTGGGCCTGGGGAGAGACCCAAGATAGGATTTGTCAGTATAGCATAGACCTGAGCCTACTGTCGAGTGTGGACTTCCCTGTTATTCCCTCTGTGTACAGACACATTTGGATGTGTTCAGGTTCAGATTTACCTGCAGTTAACACTAAAGAGAGAGAACTTGAACACCTTACCACAGCCCAGGGCCTTTGTCATGGGCATAGGGAGCATTGAGGTTACTGCAGGTGTCCTGATGGGCCAGCGCTTGAGCCCAGCTCTCCCAGTGCCGGCTGAGACCCTTCCCAAGGATGCACAGCACTTGGGTGGCAATGCTGGAGTGCACTGCCCAGCCAGCACCCTGGTACCACACTGTATTTCAAGGAGAAAGGCTAGCCTCCCTTAGGGGGATGTTCAGAGCACTGAAGCTAGGTCCCTGCTCTGAACTGCCATCTGGAGAAATATCTGTCTCCATCAGCGTGAGGGTGCTAGGGAATATTACCTAATTTAAGTCTAAAGTTGGATAATATCATCCAAGTTGCTAATGGGCTAACAACAAAAGTGGATAGAAACACAGAAATAATGAAATTTGGGTTCTCAAATCTGCCCTTTACCTCAAAGTGTAGCTATACCTCTCATCTGAACCCCTTTTTGACCACATAAGAAATCCTAGCTTGGCAATATTCTGGGCAAAGTTATTTTTCCAGATTTTTGAGCATAACTTAAAAATGAACCCCTGTTATTTTACTTCCAGAGAGATGACTTACTTGTCTTTAAAGAATATTATTTCTCCACGGAAAGTGGTAACAGCATCAAAAGTTAAATCAGGACTGCAGGTGTCTGGCAGTGCAGGTTCTTTGGGCTCAGCTGGTTCTTTTATCTCAGCAGATTCTCTTTGGTCATTGTAGGTGTTAGGAGAATGTCCTAAAGCAGTTAACAGAAGATATTAAAATGACATCCCATTCAGGTATATCCATTGCACAAAAATGTCACTGAAATGTATTTCAAAGTGTTTGAAATTATAAGCACTGATTGATTAATAACTGTGAATTACCATAGAGGTGCTGAATGCCGTTAATATCATCCTGATGCAGTGGGAACACTGAGGGGTCAAATTTCCTATATATTGGGTACATCAGAGCTTCAGGGTCTTTGGAATGGAAAAGTCCCAGTGAATGGCCAAACTCATGGAGAGCGACATAGAACAAATTGGTGCCTGAAAACAGCAAATAAAATGCATAAAACAAGAGCTGTGTGTTTTCATATCTCCTGAAAACATTAAGGCCATAAAGCAGATCAGAGGCTTTTAGAACCACTTTCCTAAGCAACTGAAGCTGTTTTTGGTAAACTCAGTTGGAGATGAAATTCTGGCCGAGAAGAAATATAATGAAAACACTGAAATCCATGGCAAGTTTCAAAAGCATAAGGCTCAGAGGTTTTTTGTAACTAGAGAAACCAATTGCCCAATATTCCTTCAAATCAGTCCCACTTTTCAGCACTTCATAAGGGAGATAGGAGACAAACTTTGAGTCCTTGATTTCCTGTATGTCCTGCCTTAGGTAGGGTTTGGAGAATTTAATTTCTTACCCTCTGTGCTTTTGGTCCAGGTTTCGTCCTCATCAAAGTGAGCATCTCCACCAAAGTCCTTGCCAGGTGCATAGGCATGAGCGATGGACCCTCCTGGGCCATCAAAGGGGAAGAAATCATTGTGACCTGAGGAGCGAGTACCACACAACTGACTGAGGGTGACTGAGGGTAACAGACCTCAGCCATGCACAGAACTTTCTGTTCTGCTGATTTTGTAAACTTTCAAGTTCCTCCTCCAAAAAGACTTGCCAAAAGCCCTATTTTTCACTAGGAAAACTTGGGAAAATTTGAACTGATGAAATCTTGGTTTCCCCAAGCAGTGGTTGGATGTTTACCCACTGCTGTTGTGAGGGAGGAGGAGCAGATATAGTTTTGCTAGAAGTATATTCCCTTTTTTGCTCCTAAAGTTAAATTTTCCTAAGCTCTGGGTCAACAGCCCTCAGGTGGTTACCTGAGCCTGACTGGTAAATTAAGAGCTGACGGCAGAAGCAAGACCCCCGTAAGACTGTAAGCTCTTCACTGGAGAGCCCTTGGATGTAATCTCCGAAAAGGATGCAAGAACACTGGTTACACGCCGTGCCTGCACAGGCTGCACAGCCTGGATGAGTGGAGATGTGTATCTGGGGAGGGAGCAGAGATGACCAGTAGCGTGCATGCCTGTGGGATGCTATTAATGAAAGAGGGGAGGCTGCTGGTAAATCCACCCTGAGGGCTAGGCCAAAAATATAAGCCTTGGGTCTGTCTAGAGCTTATTTAGCTCACATAAAGCACATGACTAATCCCAGGGGTGCAATTAGAGCTACCCGCTTTGTAATGCTCTAAGCCTGAGCATATTGCACAAGCCCTATGTCTATTGTGTTTCATGCATATATTGGACATTATATACTAGGCATAGTTCCAGTGAGCTACAGGCAGCGCATTACATCATTTTCTCTTTCCTTCTCTCCATCTCCCTCTATGTCCTCCTGCAAAGATCTTCCAGACCATAACCGTTTTGTTTTGAGGAAGAATTGTCGTCTTCTGTGTGATTGTTCAATCTGACACTGAACTTTGCACACGCTATAGAAAAGAATAAATTGTTACTGTTTCAGGTTGACTGCTTCATGGAGTTTTTACCTCTGGCTGCAAAGGAGATCATTATATCTGCATGATTTCTGTCTTCCTTGACGAACTTCAATGGAGTTACACTGCTCCAAACGTTAAATGCTTTCTTGATGGCTGCATCCACATCTGCTGGATGTAGGTCTGGAGTATAGTTTAATATCCTTTAAAATATAAGATAGAGAAAATGTTATGTTCTTGACAATTATACTGTGCAAAACACTGTCTTTATTTTAAGAATTCCACTATAATTACCTATATGTCAGAACTTGTTTTGCCCATTTTGGCTCTCCTGCAAAGGTGGAGAACCCAGCTATGTCAGGGAATCCACAGCGTGGTTTCTGTATCAGGTCCAGAGTGTTAGAATTCAATTTTCCAGTCACCTCTAGCCCCAAAAATTGCTGCATTTCTTTAATTTTTTTGGTTATTGGACTATTAGTTTTCCAAATGAAAGGAGCTTCCCCATCTTTCTTAAAGCTGTAGTAATTTTCCAGGTACTTCTAACAAAAATAAAAAGAAATCATTTTAGAACTGTTAAATGTGTTTACTTCTGGAGCTCTTAAAAATTATACTAATATCACTTCAAACCTGTACCTTTGCTAATTGTTCTTTCTGACCCTTGGGAACGTATGTAATAGAGCTCTGTTAAAGCCATGTATGAATATTTTTCTCTTAATGATGGTGTTTTTGTATTATGCTATATCTACTTTTGCAGTTTACTCAGAATATATTCAGAATTAGCATTTGTTCAATAAATTGCTTATTTTCTGGTAATGTATCTTCCACTTGCTATGTGCTCCAAGATTACACATAGTCCTTCAGAGCAGGCAGTGCATGACGTGTTTGAAATACATGAATGAATACAAAATTTCAGCAGTAGTACCTGATTTTACCACATTTTTGAGAGTAATGATTCAGACAAAACAAAATCCTGATCTTGTGAAGAGCTATGCCTGATAATATTATAAGTCACATAAATAACTACATTTCCACCCAAATTAATCAAACGTAGACTGATTCAGGTGTTTAACTATTTGTAGAATCAGCTCCTAAATGATTCAGTTTTAATTGTTCTCTACAAAAAAATTAGAGGTAAAACAAGAATTAAAGAAGCCTTTGCTGTTACAGTTCAGAATGGAGCCCCTTTGCTTGAGAAACATTGGATCACATTATTCATTCTACTGGAATTTGCAGAACTAGCTCCTCAGCTACTGTATGCTAGCATCATTCCAGAGACTGAAATGGATACTTAATAGTTGCTAAGACCTCATCCTTATGGATCTACCTTCCTCACCTGGATAAGCTGCATACCTTCTTCTTTCTTCTGTCTTGGATCTGCAGGAAAAGCACAAGAAAGTGCTGTGCACAGTAACAGGAGAAATGGGAGGCTCTCCATTTTCATTTTCCCTTGCCTTTAGAAACGTCTTTTTCATAGTCTGCAGCACACCTGCTTTGCCTTTATATAGTACTTGTTTGCTTTATAATGCTTTCCAAACCCTGACTCACTGATTCTCACAGCCTCTAGTTAGCAGCAGAATATATGCAAAACAATGATTTTACCACAAAAAGATTAATGCTATCTTTCATCCTGTTCCACCCTTGTGCCAGTTTTGCAACATAGGAATATGATTAATGAGAAGAAAATAGGTCTGTAGTTCTTTTTAATAAGCTCATTAACTTTTTAGTTATTAAAAAGTGGTCTTACTTTCCAAAAACCTAATGTATGTCTCTAATGTTTTGCATTCAAAGCTCCTGTTGATTTCAAATGCATTGTTGAAGCACCCAAAAGAAAGAAAAAAAATTCCCAAAAGGTTATAGAACTGTAGACTGTTTTATAATTTTTTCTTTTTTTCTAGCTTTTTGTAGTTGTCTGTACAGTAGGAGGCCTTTTCGGAAATTATTATAGTACCATCACCTCTCCCTTTGGTAGAGTCCTTCAAAAATAAGAGGTCAATGTTATAAATCCCTCTTTGCTGAAGTAGTGCTTTGTTTATACAGTTTATCTTTGATACAGTTCTCACCTGGATGAAACTAACTTTTGTCTGCAGGAAAATGTGGAAGTCCCACAAGGAAATGAAAATGCTTTTCTCAGTATAGTCAAGCTAAACTTAGTAAAAAAATGAGGCTAAGGTACTTGTATGGCACTTTTATTCAGTAGTTTCCACCATTCTCAGAAGATTGTCTGATTACTTTGTATTTCAGTTACCCTCCTGCATACTGAATATAAGATTTTAGAAAGCACTGAGGTATGCTGCCTCAGTCTCTGATGGTTTTCCCCTCTGTTCTCCATGCCTGCTGTTGGCGATAAGAACTGCTGAGACTTAACATCAGGTCTATCCTGGCACTGAGCCCACTTTTGCTCCATACTCCATAATACCCTCCACACACTGCTGCAAAAGCAGACAAAGTAAAGGTGACTGCTGTCAAATGTCCTGGGAGTCCTGAACACCGATGTCTACTGCTGTCAGAGACACTCTACTGTACCTAAGACTTCTGCATGGGACTGCTCGATAAGACACAGGATTTAGAGGACCCTCGCAGCAAGTGGGATGTTGCAAGTGCAGAGGAAATAAAAGCCCTTCCACAGAGCTGGAAGCAGAATAGAGTGATGAAATGAGAAGTTAGAAATATGCTATGTGCTTGAGACATTTGCTGAATTGTTTCCCTCCCAAGAACATTTTCTTGGTGCCAAAAGGATCTGGAGAGCACACCATCAGCAATGAGAAATGGGGGACTCCTGACATCTAGGCAGGTGAAGTGTGGTCAGAGCCGTGCAAGTAGAAGTGAGAGGGTGGCTGGTGGGGGCTTGGAGATGGAAAGCCTGGGCTGAATTCTTCATCTGAGAGTAGATACCTAATTGAGGCATTTATGTTAGGGAGAGAAGCCCCCTCTCTGGTTGTGGAAGGAGTTAGGTACCTGCAGAAAATGCCTCAGATCTGGGGTGGCTGAGCCACTGTAGGGAAGTGCTCTTCTCCTCGTTAGGGAGCTCATACAGGGAACTTTTTGTAACGACTCTCCTCACTCTGGACAGTTCTGTTAGGGGCCTCAAATAAGGTGAGATGAATCTAAAAATTGCGTGGAATGTTCTCCTGCGCAGCTTAACACCCTTTTGCTTTCTCCCAGCAATACTGCTCTGTAGAAATAGCTTCTTGCACTTGACACCCCACTATAGCTTTCCAGAACTTTGTTCTCTTCCCAGACAAAATTCAATTTCTCACCAAGTGTACAATGTCTTCATGTGTACAATGTCTCTATGGTTCTAGAGGAAAGAAGTAACTTTTCAACCTGTAGGACTTGGTAAATTTTCCTCACTCATCATTATCTCTAATGGAGTGGCCTTTAGAGGCCATTAAAACCACCCAGGAGGGTATTTATGAAACTCTTGCAGTTCTCTGTTAGCAGCTTTCTCAAATAAATTCTTTTGCTACTTTGTTGTCCTTTTTCTCAATGTTCTTGATACTATTTACCATCACCCTCAAGAATCTTTCAATAACCTAGAATATGAACTAGAAAATTCCCTAGCCAGAGAGATCTCCTTTGACATTGTCCTTTGAGGAGACTTTATCTCGAAGCAGTGCAACATTTAATGGCAATCGCTTATTGGCTTAGAGAAGCGAGTATGAAAATTGCTATGCTCATCATCCTACATGGGCATAAGTGTTAAAACATGCTTCTTTTTTGGCAAAGTTTATTCCTGGGGGACAATTCCTACACTTAAAAACTAATGCAAACTTCCTTAAAAAAAAAAAAACTTAAAAAAAGCAGTGAAGAAAAAAGGAAGGTGAAAGAATATGTCTTAGGGCCTGGACAGGATGTAATTAAGCTGCTTTATTCTGAAAAGGAAAAGGGCTTAGTTACGTGGAACTAGGAACCACCCTGCTGCACTGCCGTATCCCCCACTGGGTCCTGGCCAGGCTGGGTCCTGGCAGCAGTTGAGGACCCCCAACAAAGCTCATCCATGGAAACCTCTGCACTGCAAAACTGCAGCCTCAGCCACTGCTGCTGCTGCTGAGTGGTGCATAACTCAGAGCTTTTGGCACCTCCTGCCTGACTCTGCTGCAAACCCCGAGGCCAAACTGCATAAACCTAGCCTCGTATGTGTCATATTGCTGACGATGAGGAGTATGTGACCTACTTCTGGCTTTTATATAACAATCGTCCTTATCCAACACAGTGATGCTGGTTCACTGACAGGCCCCCTCTTGTCCTGGTCATATTGCCTGTGGGTCACCATTTCTCTCCAGTGCTGCATATTCAGGGCTTCCTGGCAGCTTAATTTCTCTTCATTTTCTCTGTGCTGTTAACAGTGCTGTGTCCCTGCAAGTAGAGGCTTGCTTTATATGTAAAAACTGTGCAGAAAGATCTTAAATACCAGGCAAAGAGGACATGTATTAGACGTGTATTACCAAATCTCCTTGGCTACCAGCCATCCTCTGAAAATCAGTCCAGGAAGACAAAATACACTTCTATGAAAATATCTTTGTCATGACGTCTCCAAAGACTTCCCTATAACACTGTTTCTCCTTCCCAAAAAGCAACATATGAGAGCCATTGCTAGCTGTTGGACTAAACCAGTCTTGCAGTTGTAGAGTGAATATCTGTGATTGAACTAAATGACATCCTGGTCTGGAGCCCATGGATTTGTTACAGCATTCAAAAGTGTCTGGTACATGTGACTGAAGTGACAGACTCTGCTCAGATGCTTTTATCATGTGACATTTTTGTATTAGTTTGTACTGCTGCAAGCTCTCACAGCTAATACACTGTCAGGGTAATACACTATCAATAAGCTGTCAGTGAAATCATTAAGAATTTTCTGTGTGAATTTCGATATGCAGGAGATTGGGTCTAGGAGAAGAGTTATGCAAGAATTTCAAATGTAACTGGTGATTTTGTGTGTCTCTATTTTTGCATGCCCAGTCTCAGACTGCTTGGAAATTTGATATTTTTAGAGGATGAGTGCTTGAAATTATATCCATGGGCAAATTTTCCCTGCTGGTATCCAATAGACCTTTCGTTACAGCAAACATTGATGAGTTATAAGAAAACCATAACGACAAGAAATCTTCTCTTGCCCACTAAGTGCAGAGAGGCAGCTCCAGCACTCCTGTTTCCAAGCCAGTCTGAATTATGCATTATTATTCTATTTGCCAGGAATTTCCTTGCTTTTCTCAAACCAGAAGTACTCTTCAGTTGCCAAAATCTAAGACATTAATAAAGCAGAAATACAGATGGAAAATCCATGGTAAACACATCCCATTAATCCCTCTGTCCAGGTAAAATCCATATTATCTTCCACTTAGGGTTCAGGTTAGACTCAAGCAACAGGAAACTTTCTGGATGTTCCTCCACAGCCTAATACATATCACTCATTTTTCAGATACTAGTGCTTTAAGCTAACTTACAGCTAACAATACTGGAGGCGGGGGGGCGGGGGGGGGGAGGCAATTGTGATTTTATTTAGCTGTTTCCTTGAGGTAGTAATTAAAAGTCACTGTCAGCCTTATGTAAGAGAAATATTGAGAGACTGGAAATGGTGAGTCATTGTAAGCATTGTCAATATTCTGTTTCACCATTGACAAAATGTTCTTTTTGGTTCCTCTTTCACCACTTTCAAGCTTCAGCCAATTACTTAGGGCCTAAAGGCCTGATTTCTGAAGGTAGAAGGCAGCCTTGAGAAGCAAGTAGGTATCTAATCAGGATCTCAAAGGTGTGTAGGCACTTCTAAAATCAAAAGGAATTAACCCCATTATTTAGGTACAAGTAGCACTCACAAATACCCTGCCCAGCCCTGCAGGCATCTACAGTCCTGGACTGAAATTTCTTCTGTACTTGTGAAAGACACTGGCAGATACTGAGCCAGCACGATTTGTAGCTTGCCTCTTTGCCCTGCCTGAACTCCAGCCAGGTGAGTTCACCCACTTTTTGGTTCATGACTTCAGCGTGGTGCTCAGCTGCCTCTGTGGGGATGCTGAGCTGCTCAGGGCCTCCCTAACATTTAAGCTTTGCTGAGATTCACAGCATAATTTCTCACCGTGGTTGGTTTTAGGCCCCCTCGTAGCAGTGCTCAGAGTGTATCTCACATCACACAAAGCATGCACAGGGGTTGGGTTTTCACCAGAGCAGAATGTGGCAGAGAAGGGAGCTTCATAAAACAGGTACAGAGGCACCTCGTCTGCCTGTGTCCAGTCTTGTCTCTTGTAACAGTGGGCCTGGAGGGTGCGGGTACTCTGGGAGACAGATGGCTTCTTCTGGCCCTGACGCACAGTGGAAGAGAAATCAGTATGTGCTTTGACCAGATGTCTGAGGGATCAGCTTACTTACACACCGTGCAGAAGACCAGAAGCAAATCTCAGCTCTGCCTAATGGGGTCTGTACTGCGGTACCTGAAAGACTGTCTTCATCATTCGTTCTCATCCTCTCTCGCTGTCTTTGCCAATTCTGCTAGAGAAAGAGGAACAATGAAGAGGAGTAGAGTTCCTCTTACAATCAGGTCATGAGGGCATTTTTCTAGTAGACAAGATCAAGTCCCTTCAAGAAGAGGAAGGACTTCAGCCAAGCTTTCCCACAGACCAAGGGGTGCTTTAATCACTGAGATGTCACTCTGTGAGGATCCACAGTACTTTGTGTATTCTGGGAAAATATAGCTCAAAGCTCCTGAGCTTCTATCATCAGGGCTATTCCTCGGGTACCATGCTAGTCCCCTGAATCTTGTCCTTAGATACCTAGATCTTCTCACCGCCTTATAAACAGCCTGGTGCGTAAGCTAGAGTACAACTGCTCAAACAAGTGCAGGCAGGTTGTGTTTCCTCCACCCATGCTCCCGGCTGACTCACAGTGCACCACCTCCAGCCCAGAAGCACAGAGCTGGGTTAATGCTTCCTTTTCCTTGACGGGGGGTTGCTTGGGGGGCAGAGCACACATGAGCCCAGCTGCGCGGCTTCCCAGCCTGCGCTGCCTCATGTCCAGCCGGTTGGTGTGCAGACAGTGGGAGCAAGCAAGGCTGCACACTCATTGGCATAAATGCAGCCTCAGGCACTGGGCATGAACCTTAGATCGGGTGAACTCAGGAGCAGGGAAATCCTTCACTTGAATGCTGCTCTGAGCATCTAGCTGCAATTTAGGATATCTTCAGAAACCTGGCACTGACTCTCAGATGATTTTGGGCTGCCCTAAACTTTTCAGCTCCTCCGAGAAGGTGAATTGAGAGACTTCCATGCCTCACAAGGCTGGTCTCTGGAATATATCTATTCCAGTGCAGAGTATTTCTAATTAGTGCCTTTTCTTAGAAAACAGGATTTTCACAGTCCTTCCTAAGGATGTGCAGGAATAAGGCCTTCCCTCTCTTCACTTTCACTGCAGTTTGAGGCAATCAGGAAGGAAGATCTGATCACTCTTCACCTCAGAGTCCCTCCAGAAGCCGAGGAGGCAGGAGAAGCCTAGAAAAGGGAAGACCACACAGCTCCCTGCTGTGTTTTGATTTCATTGGCTGACTGATTTAAAAGTCCAGCAACTCGCTAGTTTAGACTAGTGAAGGATTATGACTCTCTCTGCTGACTCTGAGGAAAAGTGAGTAAAGCTACAGTCTGGCTTTTTATTGTTTTGAATGTATATATACTGTGAAGGGAATACAATATGTGTTTATGAACATTAGTTGCATAGCATTTGTGAAGGGTATCCACAAGCTCAGACACACTAAGTAACCCCAGAGACTCTGATAACAGTTCTCATTGCAACATAAATGTGGATGGCAGAAGCGCATGTATTTGTCTTACCACTGCGGCCCACTCTTTCTCTGGAAGAGTCATCTTGAGGGATTACATGAAAATCCCTTTTTATTCTTTAGCTTTTGGCTTGTTTGCTATTGGAAGTTGTCCTTGTGAAGGAAATAACTGCATTACGAACTGGACCATCAGCTCTGACCTCATTCCTGCAGTCCACCAAAGCACACCACCCGGTAACAGCTCAGCTGCGGTAATCACTTGACTCCTGGGACCCTGTGCCCACACCTCCTCTGCTTCCCACCCTCCCTCTGCAAAGCCCCTTCCCAGCCGGGGCACCAACCACTTCTCCTTGGTTGCTCGTTCTCCTGCCAGGGCCCTGACTCTTCCCGCTGCACCTGCTCACCAAACCTGCCCCTGCAGCCCTTTGCTATACTGCCCTTGCCCATGCAGGGTCCACCCCAGGGCAGCCCGCACCTGCCCCATACCTGCCCTGTAGGAAGCATCGCAGGGTGTGATGACTTCACATGCCATCGCCTGGGAACGTCCTCCCTGAGACCTGTCTGCCTTCCTCCTCCTCCCTGCCCTATTCAAGGGAGCTCCTGCCCCTTCCTGACTCCCCGATCATTTCTTCTGGCCTCTTGAAACTGTCCAACTGCTTCTGCTTATCTTTAACTCCTCCCTTTCAGACACTGAGCCCTGTGAAAACCTGAGGTGGAGTCCTAACACCACTGAGACTTGAGTGCAGCCATATCAAATTCCTTGTCCCAACGAACTGACCCAGAAGACACAAACACTGTCATACTCAAGCAAAATACTTTTATTACTCAAACATAATTTGCTTAATAAATAGTTGGAAAATAAATTAAAACTGTACATTGTTTTACATGTTTATGATTTTAAATTAGATTTATCAAAGGCCACAACTCATTTCAGATTGAGACACACAGTCAAAGATGAATGATATTGTTTATAACCAAGGAACATGAAAAAACATTTCTAATATAAATTCAACCCTACACTGTCACTTAATATTTCTAGCAGTCAAACCAACTGTTGCTCTGCATTGTACGGATAAGCTTCTTGGTCTTGACATCAACCTCATACTGCTTTGATCCATGGAAAAAATAGAAATGTCCTAGAAACGGGAAAGATAAAAATAACATCAAATGAATATTTGCTTCTTTTGTAGAAATGTTGACATACACTTGCTATTTTATTTGGTAAGTAAAAAAAATCAGAATAAACATTTTTTACATATATAAGTATATATATATATTGAAATGTATGCTATTTGTTTTGCTTTTATTGGTGGTCCTTTGTTTTATTTGTAATTGCATTTTAATTTGTTTACCATTTTTCTGAAGGGCAGCATCTACTGTGTGGTCAATTCCATGGAAGTCAGCTGCTATTTTTCTTGGATATCCCCTTTCCATTGATTGAGTGTTTTCATTGAAACTAAATGAAGAAATTGAATGAAAACATGAAACAAACTGTGAAGTTCAATACAGAGACCAGGTGGAGTTTCTACTGAACAGGCCTACTTTTGGCTGAAAATCCACTAACCATGAGCATCTGTGAACTTGCTGAACTGTGTAAATCCTGACTGTGTGAATACTCACATCTTTATTGGGCTACACAAGGTTGTTTTCAGAACATCTGACTAAATAGTTGACTTCTATTCCCCAACACTGATAACAAGAATAGGTGTTGCTCATAGTGAGCAATAAAATTAAATAATTATTCAAACTGATTATTTTAATTTGACAGTATTCAATCTATGAAGTGATTCCATGAGTGGAATGTGAACTTCTAGTATAATAACACTGTTACAGAAAAATTATTACTGGTTAATTATTAGGATAATATTACTGTTTGGTTGAACTGTTTCTTAAAAAATAAATATTCCAATCTGCTTCCACAGTTTTCTTGATAGATTTGTCATTTATATATTTCAAAGAGCACTTCTGGCCTGTTAGTAGCCACTGAATGAATGAGTAACAAGAAAGCAATGCCTACTCATATTACATTATTTTACTGTACTAATTTTATGTAATACTGCTTTCTAGTGGATAAACAAGGCTTATTTGCTTGTATCTCTTAGTCACAGGTTTCTAACAGTAAATGGATGTTGTCTTTATCTCAAGTTTTACAAACTTTGTTCTGTGAAAAGATAGGAGTAATTGTCTCCAACTTTCAGCATCATATTGTCTAAGAAAGCTGTCAATAAGAGACCACAAGCATATTGCATAAATTCTAGCATTAATTAGCTTTTAAAAAGCTATCTTGATTTTCTGCCATACAAAAGAGGAATTAGTCTTACCTCCAGTATCTGTGGCCTACAAAGAAGTAGGTTTTCTTGGTAGTTTGATCATGAACAGCTGCATCAATTTTCCTGACACTTTTGGAGAAGCCCAGGTTCTGGATAGGCTTGGGAAAACCTGGCTGTATATTGTAGCCGTTGACAGCCCAGTACTGGTCGTCTATCAAGAAAAACAGAAAATCTTAGTAGGGATTTCCAAAGAGGCTGAGCTCCTCTCAAATAAAGCCTCAGAGTTTTCTATGTAGCAAATGTCACCAAATAGCACAGGTTTCCTGCTGAAAACATTTTCCTCTAGGACACATACAATTTTGAATATTTCAGAGCTGTTGGATTTTCCATTTTATAAACTCATTACCTATTTTCGAGGTGGGTTTGGCACCTTTAAGAACACTTTTAAATTATTTAATGTAGGCAGTCACTTTTGTCTCAGCTATGATCTTCCCTCTCAGTGACAAAACCAAGAGTAATACAGGGCTGTCGTATAGGGCTGTTTTGAAACAACGTTAGTTAAAGACATTAAAGCAGCATTTTGAAAATGAAAATGGATTTAAATATTAAGAATCCCTTATATTATTACCATTTTTATTATATTACATCTATTATCATTACATAACATACACAAGTGTATGTAAGTTATCAGTACTACTGTAAGTTTATCCATGCATAAAAAGGACTGATGGAAATGTAAGAGAAATACCTTTAAAAAAGATTACTTGATCCTTCTTGTCAATCTCATAAGCAGCATCAAAGCCAGCTGCCAGCGACGGCCAGAATGAGGAGATGGTGTCATGCTCGATGCCTGTGAAGTAAGGACTTTTGCGCCAGACATAGCTGATCGAAATGAAAACAGCAGTATTTCATTGTTGATATTTCACTGGGTCAGTGACGCAGAAATGTACTTTAACTCCTGCTGCCCAGGCACTGGAGCTAGTCCTCCCCCCAAGGCAGAGCTTTTGGGATGCAGTGCACCCTTTTGTCCTCCTCCCTCTTAGACGTTTGCCCTTTAGTGCTGGTTGTGCAGGGGTCGTCAGGTCTCCCTCCACCCGCACGGCTCTGTACAGGAGGCAGCACGAGCTGCCAAGGTGACACCTGATGCCTGCAGTGGTGCTGACAATTGAAGCCAGGTCTTCACCATGTCTCATGCAGGTAGGCACAGCTTCATTCTTAATTTCAGTTTGGTTACAAATGTGCATTAAACATTCGTGAGAATCATGTAAGGAGGAAGTGCTCCCTCCTCCCCTTTCCTAACAATACTGTGAACAGCAATAGTTTTCTGACGTGTTATAGAAGGGGAATTAGAATCACTTCTTCATGAAAGGAAGTTTGTTCAATCAGAACACGATTACTAACCCAAGAAGCCAAATACTGGGTCTGACATCTTAATCTATTTCTTCAGGGTGGAAATGCATAACTAACAACCTGTTAGAGAGTTCAATATCAGAACATGTCCAAGAAGCAGACATCCCTAATAGCAGGGGTTCTCCAAAGACAGTGCTGGGCCATAGGTCCAGAGCTGACTCCTGGGTAAGGATGACGCTGCCAGTAGTGGCACTTTCTGCAGCCCCCTGACCCTTGTGTAGACCCAGTCTGACCAGGATAGTGCTTCATGTGAAGCAGGTTGAAGAATGACTCTGTGATTATTCAGCCTTGCACAATTCTGACAGACCAGGGTGCTGATGGATGATGGCTTAAACATTTTACTCACCTGTTAGTAAACCACATTACTCACCCAGCCCCAACGGGCTAGTAAAATTTTGCAAAGTTGCCTTAACATTTTCAGAAAGAAATATCTTCAGTTGTATCAAAGGGAAAATAAATTCCTTTAACTGAACTTTATGCTTTGCCATTTTGAGTCTTACAAAGAGCTGTTACAAGACATGAAATTACTTACCTGTCTTTAAAGAACAGTATTTCCCCACGGAGAGTGGTGATAGCATCAAAAGTCAAATGAGGGTCACAGTCGTCTGCTCTTGTAGGGGGTTTGGAGGGTGTCATTTCTGTTGGTTCTTTGTGGGGTGACGTTTCTGTTGGTGCTTCTGTAGGTGTCATTTCAGTTGGTTCTTGTGAGGGAAATGCTTTGGCTGGAGATTTCCTAGGGGGTCCTTTGGGAAACAGATAAATGTGGAACTGGAAGGTGAATTAGAATTTCATGTTGCAGAGCTTGGAGATAAACCATACCAAGTCAAGTGTATAGGTTCTTCAAGGTTGCAACTCAACCAGTAAATTAAACAGGGAAAGTTCCTGGGCAATTTGACTCAATTGTCTGTGTTGTTAACTGTTAAAAAAGTCTCTGGCGTGGTTTTGCCTTTACAACTTATTGCTCTTTCAGTTTGTATGTGCTCAGAAGTTAATACAGACCAGACAACATTCCCAAAAGGCAGTTTTGCGTGGGACCATCCTTTTTTGGAAGGTAAGAGAGGTTAATACTATGGGCATGGGCTGTTCTTCCGGTAGGACTAGAGAGTGGTCCTTGGACCTTCCGATTTACTGGCATAGATACAGCCCCCAGATTCCACTTTGCAGGTGCAGATTCTTAGCCACAGAGGAAATGAAATTTGCCCAAAATAACATCAGGAAATTAAAGCAGATACCCTAGCTACAATAGAAAGGTTATCACTTTCTAGCTGTAGAGTAAAGCTGACTACAAAATGCTTATCCATTCCCCCAAACGATGCTTCTTGCTTACCATAGAGGGACTGAATGCCATCAATGTCATCTTGAGGAAGTCTGTAGTTTCTTGTATCCCTGGCCATATATACAGGATACATCAAGGCACCAAAGACATTAGAATGACCAAGACCCAATGAGTGGCCTAACTCATGAGCAGCAACAAGAAACAAGTTGTATCCTAAAAAAAAATCCAACACAGAGAACAAACAGTAAATAAATTTTCTTGCATAACAATAGGATGCAGATGCCATCCTCTTGGGCATGATACAACATTCAGGGTGTTAATAAAACAGCAGAATTTAACTATGTCCAAGGTAAGAGGTCATCTGCTTGCGTCCTGGAAAAGAAGTAAGTTTCTGGTTATAAATGTTTATCTCTCACAGGGAGACCAATCTGAAGACAGTGTTTTCTCATGCTCCAGAAGTTTTCCTGTCCACAAAGTATCAAACTTTCCTTAATGTTCATGAAGATGGAAGGTTGGATGGGAACATTTTAATCATCTGGTCAGATCCTGGGAAACGTAAATGACATGAATTTCATCTGTTAACTACTTTACAGAGCCCAGTAACATGTGGGCTCTGATATCAACCCCGGACATAGCTGGACACCAGAAAGACTCACTTTTATTACTTGCCAGCAAATTCAAGACTTTTCCCTTGGCAGAAGTTAAAGATTTTCACAACTGTAAATCATTTTATTAAAAAAAAGTGATCTCAATATCACAGCTTTTAAGGATATTACCTGGTGGCTAAAATTCCCTGCCTTAAAGTGCCCTGCTCACGCTATTACTGTTTTGTGCTCATCTCGTTTGCTTCACTGGACCTGCAATTTCAGTCTATGTATTAAGTTTGGGAACTGCCATGATTGCATCCCAGGTAAGAATAGGCAGAATCATTTTGCTAAATTACACTGACATTTTACATCTCAGTAAATCCTGGAATTACTGCCAGAGCATCTGAAACTTTCCAGTGTAGTTAAAGGTCTTCAAGACAAATGCCGTTTAACAAACGACATGCAATGCAATGCTTAAGGCTACCTACCATTATAGGTAGTAAATTTGGTCCAGTTTTCATCTTCGTCAAAGTGGGCATCTCCTCCTATGCCTTTGCCGGGGGCATAGGCATGAGCCAGAGTTCCTCCTGGACCATCAAAGGAATAGAAGTCACTGTGAACTAAGAAAAGAAAAGAAACGTGATGTTTTTCATCAATTCTGTAAAAGCGATAAATATTTATCATTCCTAGGCAAGGGGACCCCCTTACATCCAGATGCAAAGGAGATCATTATATCTGCTTCACCACTGTAGAGTCTGGTGAATCTCAAAGGGGTCACACTGCTCCAGAGTTGAAAGGCTTTTGCAATTGCTTCCTCAACATCATCTTGTAGCATGTCTGGAGTGTAGTTCAAAATCCTGTGAAATAAGGAGAAAGGAATTGAAAGCAACCAGATCACATGTGACTAAGGCACACAGTATTGAGGTCAAATATTTTGCTCACAGGTTATTATTGTTCATATGTCTTGAGTTGTTCAATTTCTAATTATCCGCTTACTGGGATATAACACAGGAAGTTTTCATAGTTTTCTTTCAAGCACCCTAACTTAGACAACCTCAATTGCATCCCTTCTCCCTACTGACTATGTAACTGAGTAGACTCTTAACTAAGCAATGTAGACTCCTATTTTGGTCCCTTTTATCATTATTTGGAAGCCTAAAGCAAAGGATTTGAATATTCCCCACCTTTATGGTCCTGTGACCCTGAATATGACTCTTACAAGGATATATACAGGAATAAATAATAAAGAACTTGTTGGCATTACTTCTGCCTGACAATCACAAAGCTTCCCAGCAGTGTACAGTGAAGCATATTTTAGAACATATTACCGATATGTCACATCTTCTTTCTTCCACTTAGGGTTCAGAGGGAAGGTGCTGTATGAACGGACGTCTGGTATTCCACATCTGGGCTGCTTCATCATGTCCAGTGTCTGAGAATTCAGTTCCCCAGTCACCTCCAGTCCAAAGAATGACTGCATTTCTCGGATTTTTTCAGACATGAGATTGAGGTTCTTGGATTTAAAGAGAGCGCTTTTCTCTTCTTTAAAATCATAGAAGTTTTCCAGGTATTTCTGATGGGGAAGAAAAAGAAACAGTTTAGTACATAAATGTTTCTTTTCAAATGTAGACTTACTAATAAAATATTCTATAGTTATTCCCAATGCATGACTATATTCATTTTATCAATAAATTAATTCATAAGTTCTGCTTACAGTCCTTACCTGGGCAAACTGTATATCTTCTTTTTCCTTCTCTGGAACCACTGGTAAAGCACAAGAACATGCTACGTAGAGTAACCCAAGGAAAGGAAGGGACTTGATTTTCATCTTTGCCTCTCTGTCCTGCCAGTCCTTACTAGAAGACCTCTCAATCTCTTCTCCCTCTGTCCAAGGCTCACCAGTGTTTCTCTATTTATACCAGTCCTGTGCTTGGCAAAATCAACAGTTGCATGACTCAGATTATAACATCCTCTGATTTCCCACAGAAGCATAGAAAACAGATTTTGTTTTAGAAGCAGAGTAACGTGACAGCTTACCTTTTCCGAAAACCCCCTGATTTTGCAACCATATTACTGGACAGTGTACCTTTTTTTTTTCTTCATTCCTAAACTGGACCAGTACTTTAAACTTACCCAAATCTGTATAGATCACCTGGATAAAAATCACCTGATTTTTGAGAGGTGCTAAAGGGGCCTGGTTCTCTGTGAGGTATATCAATCTGTAATTCCTTGTACCACATGATAAGAGACCTCAGGAAACCTTCCCTCATCTTTCTCAGTGAGGCACCTCAGCAGCACCTTAGCACATCTGGAACGAATCCTTTTCTTTAGCCCATCTTCCCCCTGTTAATTTTAGTGATATAGATGGTTATACAAATGACCCATTTGTTTCTCTTCTTGAAAAGTCCTAATATCCTGATACAATTCCATGGACATGTGCAAAGAGCTGGAGGGAGAGAAAACTTCTTCCAGTGCTATACAGTGCTATTTCAGTGCTGCTCCGCAGCACAGAGGGTTGGGGCCATTGAGGCTGTTACACATTAACACAGGGCCAGGTACCGAGGACTGAATGGGGCAGGTCTGGTGATGGCAACGCCTTGCACTGGCAATGTAGGGCCAAAGCGGGGCGGGCAAATCAGCTGTGGATCACTCCTCAAAGTGCCTGGCTTCGCGTCTGATGAAGGTCCCTCGGGCAGGGGGATGCCTGGGGTCAGGCTGTCCTGAAAAAGTGCGGTGCATAGCGTATGCGAGCGCTAGCTTGCCATATGACTAGAGGGACTGCTGTGCAGATAGATATGAAGGATTGGTCTCCAGTTACCATGTTAAACCCATGACTACACAACCATCATCTGTGCTGCTGGGTGGCCCAGGCAATCATGGATTCAAGGCTGCATCCTGTTGTCCTCCCGTACTCAACCCAGGCAACCCACACACCAAAATGTTAAGGTCTCAGTAGAGCACCCCAGATCATATGTCATGGTCAACCTAGCCTGTCAGCCAAGAATATTTCTGCAACTAAAGAAGAAAAGGCAGAAACTGTCTTAGAGAACAAGGGGCACCCTGAGGTGGGGGTGTTTCAGAAATTTTTATTCCCCTTGGCTAGAAATACACATCTCCAAACTTAGACAAAAGATGACAGGAGCTTTAGGTTTCAGATTCCAAGTTCCCAAACTTGCCACAAGTCCTACTTTCAGTTCCTAAGTCCTTTTCTGAACTTAGTGTATTGCACTGAATGCAGAGGTTGCAGAACCGCTGTCATTCAGTTCCCTTTTTCTTGTCCATAATTCCTGAGACTTCTGCCTTTTGAAGCAGAATCATCCTGTGTTGACTTAGTGCCCAAATGAAAATTTGAAAGGAGAAATATGAGCTAAAAATAATTCACTTGCTTTTGAACATGAGAAAAAAAGAAGAAAAAGAAACCACTTCTCCAGTGAGAGCAAATTTATTGGAGACTTTAAAAAACAACCTTAGCACCACAGTAGCTGAGCTCTGCAGTCTGAGAGGTGGCCTGGGGAAAAGGGCATGGCCTCCTTCCAGCGGAAACGGGAGCTGAGCTGCCAGACCGGAATGGGTCACACTGCATGCATGACCCAGGTCAAAGCCCAGGGCCCTGAACCGTGGTGTTATGTGGCACAGACATTTGGTGTTTAAGGCTGAGGTGGGATGAGTGACTTTGCCAACAATTCGCTGCTTTGAAGGGGTGCTCCTGCTCCTCCTGGTCCCTCTCTCCCATCCTGGCCAGCACTGGCATACACTGCTGTTTCCCTGTGCTGTTCCAATATCAAGTGCCCCCTCTGGCAACTTATTCAGATAGCTGAAGCTATAGGAAACTAGCACAGAAAAATAACCCAACCTCCCCCACCCCCAAATAGTTTTTTGCTAGGTTAGCAAGCTGCACTGGCTCCCCAAGGGTCAGAGGAACACTGAAGCCAGCACAAAGGAGTGGTGGGACAGTACAGAGGGTAAGAAGGATGCAGGGAGGCAGCCAAATGTGAGGCTGGGATCTCTCCTTTTGGCAGCAGCAAGGTAAAAGATTGTCCCAGCTGGTCATTGCATTCCAAATTGAACTCATTGCTTATAATGGTGTCTGCATTTACACAAAGAAATGCAGACATGAGGCAAAGACATTTAAAATACTATGGTTGTATAACTCTGCACACAATAGCAGCTGTTATCATATGGCAGCTATCCTCTTTGCTTTCAACTAAATATTTTGTCAACAGACTGCTTCCTGCATCCTGAGTATCTGGGGCTATGCAGTCAGAGGGGAGAAGTGTAGGTAAAACAAATGGCAAACTTTTGAATAAGCCCTTTTTAATATTTAGGAAATATTTCTCACTGCCTTTAGCACAGCTGCTGATAGGATGCCACAGCTCATTTGTAGCTGTTGGCTTCCCCTCCCAGAGGCTGTGTCACCTCTGTGCTCAAGCAGCAGATGACATTTATGGAGTGGTAGGTGAGTACTGGGGCGGGTGAGCGCTGGATGCTGTCTTGCCAATGTGTTTGGCAGCACAAGTGGGGAAAATTCACAGCTGAGGGAGCCTGCATGACTCTGAGATATGCGAGTCCTTGCTTTCTCATTGCATGTACATCCAAGAGAGGACTTGCCTCCTTGTGCTGACCCAGAGGACATTAGCAACTTTTAGGGCCCAAACTAATGGGTTCTCAGTCCTGGTCTTGGAGATTATAGGATGTGAACAGGAACTGGTTTATCACTTGAAAGTAAGGTTTAATGTGCTTGCAAACTGTGTCCTCCATGGACACAGTGGAGATTTGTCAGCAACAGACACAGCCCTGATTTAAACGGCTTGAGTTGAACAGAAGAAGTGATCTGACACAGCACTTCTGCATATACCTACACTGTGCTTTATCTATAAGTCTATGGGTTCATGAGTTCTGCTTCAGAGATGACCAGAGGCACTTCATTTGTGGTAAAGCTGAGCAAGTCGGTGCCTGTTTTGTGCCTCGGCCCCACAGGCAACCCCGACCTAGACACTGAGCTTCACATCTTCCCTGAGAGGCCGATCCCCTAGACAGTTCTCTGAAATGCCTGCTTCCCTCCCATTGGACTGAGTCCTCACAAACCGCAGTGGTGACTCTTACCAGCTTATACAGTAGCAAAGAGGCTAGAACAGATTTAGGAATACTGCTCACTTCTTTCAGCTTGTAGGCATTCAGACTCGTATGTCCCGTATCATGGGCGAGTGCCTTAATCACCGTACTGAGGGACAACAGGAGGTACTTTCCCAGGAAGACCCCTATGGTAGAACAGAGCATTTTTCTGAAACTCTCCTAACATCCAGGCTAATACTCCCTCACCACAGAACTGTTTGTCCTCTGGCAGTATAATTCATATTATGCTATGAGGTCCGGCCCAAGCTTCAAGCTTTTTAGCAGATTTGTCAAAATTCTAGCTGGGAATTTTGCCATTTCTTATTTTTATATGGTTGAAATTCCATCTGGAAATGTCAAGCCAGTTTTGTTTATCAGTTTTGACTTGTGGAAAGAAGAAAGAGAAGAATACTCAATATAGATATATAAACAACTGTAATTAACTGTACTAACAACTGCAAATTAAGTCAAAGGAAACTTGAACTGACTAAACACATACACACTCTGATTTCACCTCCATAATTTATAGAAGGATCTGTGA
Organism: Apteryx mantelli; assembly: GCF_036417845.1. NCBI lineage: Eukaryota > Metazoa > Chordata > Aves > Apterygiformes > Apterygidae > Apteryx > Apteryx mantelli. Next base: position 16,950,634 of record NC_089978.1, read on the forward strand.
ATGTCTTCTCTCCCACCTCCTCCACCCCCATAATGTTTCTAAATTCTCTACTGTCTGACTTGCCGTGCCAAAGAAGCCAGATGGAGCAGCAAGGTCTTGGACATACCAGACATGAAAGAAGCTGCTATGTTTTTCCATTTAAATGTGATGGTATGATAAGTTCAAGAGAGCAGGTTCCGGTGCGAGAGGAACAATAACTGCACAGCAAAAGACACAAGCCCTTTGTATCACTATACAGGCCAGAGTCTATGTTAGTTAACTGTGCATGCAAAGAGGTGGTCAGGCAAGCAGAAAATTCAGGAGAGCCTCACATGCTCATCTGAATATTCCCAAGTGATAATTGCTTGTGTTATGAATGAGATTCAGTGAACTAGCTTTACAGAAACTGAACATATTCTGAATAATATTGGAGCACTGCGCTGCACTTTCTGGATTTTCTAACTTATCTATTGGATATGTGTCCTTTTATTTTTTTAAATAGTTTTGGGAAAAATAGGTTTAGGAAAAAAACAGTATTTTTACCTCTCTTTATCCACAAGGAAAGAAAAGCAGGTCCATTAAATATATCTGCTATTCAGAGACTCAAGTAAACCAAAGAATATTTACTGAAAATGAAACACTTTCCATCCGTCACTGCAAGATGATAGTATTTTGAGAGTATTGAAATGGAGTCTCAGGTAGGTATTGACCTGAATTCCACATGCCTGTATATTTTGCCTGTATATCCATATAGTTTCATTAATCAATGGAATCTCATCATCCTAGTCCTGTAATATACAGATGCTGTTCTTACATGAGTAAATTTTCTACTTCATCTGGGCATTTAGTCCAGGTTCTGTTGTAAACTGGAAGATGGCACGTAAAGAAAGCATCAGGGGCTGATTTTAATTAAACAGGAATTCAAAATATTTTTTGATGTCCTCTCCTTGAGTATTATCAACAATAACAAAGCTGAAATCATTTCCGTACTCATATTTAGCTGATGCATATAAACAAGTTTCTTAAGCTGCATGTCATTTCCTGGCAACAGTGTCTGACTTCATAGGGGTTTTTTTGCAAAGGCATGGTCTCAAAGAGCTCTGCGGTTCATTGATGTTATATCATCCATCACTGAACAAAAGGTAGGTCAGAATCCAGTGCCCCAGAATTTCAAGGTCTGCAGGAATTAAACTCAAATACAGACTTTGAAATTTTTGCCCCTTGCAGAAGACTTCTTATTTCATCAGTAGCAATATTTTGGGGCTACACTGTGAAGTTAGTCATAGCCCTGGGCAATGGGTGAGGCAGGAAGCATTACGGTTGTGAGACACAATTAATTCACTGTTTCCTCTTTACCTTCCTGGCCCCTGCTAGCTTCAGTCTATGTCACTGTCCCAAAATATGAAAATGTGAAACATGGGCATAAGCCCACCTTTCTTACTGAAGGAGAAGGGTCAGTAAAATGCTGAGCTGCTCCCTGCTACATTTATGGGCAGAGACCTAAAACTGTGTGATTCCTATTCCATTACAAAAGGCATCAAGAAGTTTTCAGATCTCTGGTCTGATTGCTCAGGTGATAGTAGTTTAGTCTCAAGAACATGTACTGTAATTTCTTGGTTCTGTAGAACAGAAAATATGTCCACGGAAAATGCTTTTCCCTGTGCAACTGATCATCTCATCTCTTAATGGCTGCTTAAACATCAGGGTCGTTTAGCTAGACAGTTCTATAAACCATAGTATTATACAGTTAATGTTATATGAATTTGATTGCAATGCCATTGACAGAGTATTAAGAAGAGATGAGGAATTTAATAATTTAAAGGCGCTCCAAACTTTTCTGGAATTCCTTTTGGTGTGGAATAGGAAAAGCCTACCACTGATAATTTGCCAAAGAAGCCCTGACTTAGACGTTCAACCAGCCAAGATGGTATACACCCTACATGAAGATCCAGATGCCTCCTTTGGAATCCTGAGCTCTCCGATTCTTTTGGTCATGAGTAGGGAAAGCAGGGAAGTTCTCTAGAAAACTGTCTGTCATTCTACTATTATATATAACAGCAATCATTTGAAAATTTAGGCAAGCGGCTACTGGCCATCTTGGTCTTCAATTCATGTTGCATATTGTAATATTGGTATCCTGTACAATATCCACTATTTTTTAAGGTATGAATCATCCATATGGTCTCTGAATCAATGTTTCTTAAGCAGAAAGCCTTCCTGTATACAGATGACTTGTAATGGATACACCATATTTATTTACTTAGGTGCAGAGATTAGAACAGTCATTTCAGATATTGAATAATGAACTTGACAGTGATTAGCACAGTTCTATGTGGCTGTGGTGGTAGGGCTCCTTTTTTTTTTTTTGAGGAGAGTATTGCATATAGATAAAGTTAGAATTATTTGAAATCTTCATGTTTCCTCAACCCCCTTTTTGTCTGATTGCCATCACTACTTCATATAGTAATCTACAGTGACCCTTAAGTAGCTGTCAATAGATCATGGCCACTAAATATGAGTTTAACCTGCCTTTCTCATCTCCTTAGCTGGAGGCCAGCATCATTTGTGCAAACAATGATTTTTTTACTTTGAAGGATTTCTGTTATAGAATGTATAGTACTCTAACTCTCCCTCCGTAATAACATATGTAATAACATATGTGAGGCCACTAGATGCATTGAAGACATTTTAGGCTTGGGAATTATTGGTATGCGTGTGACAGCTGCTCCTGCCTACATCTTGTCTTTACCAAACCTGCCTCCTGTGTTGGCTCTGACTTCTGAGCCAGTCCCTGGCCAAAGAGGAAGTTGGAGGTGGTAGGAAAACAAACAAGACAGTGGAAGATACTATGATTTGTTTCAAAATTTCTGGTGTGTCCATCACTGACAAATATTTATTTTTTAAATGGCCCATACTTCTGAATCAAAAGGCTTCTTTTCTTTCATATAGTACTGGAATCACAAGCAGGTAATATCTTTGAAGACACTCACCTGGACAGAAATGCTAATGGCTGCCATAGAGTCCTGTCTGCTCCAAGCAAACCTGCACCCACAAAGAGCTCACACAGTAGAAGGACGTCTTTGCACAAAGTGATGAAGAGGGAAACCTCTAGATGCTACTACAGGAAGTGCATAAGCTCATTTCACTGCTCTGGAGCAGCCAAGGGTCTAGCTCATCAGCTTTATAGTAACATTGGCAATTAAGCTGTTCTAGGGATGTACTTAAACAGTAAGCCACAGCCCACAGGATATTTGCCACAGGTAAGCAAGATAGCCAGAATTTTTAAATATTCATTGTATGTCTAAAAGTAGTAAAATGTAATTTAGTTTAAATTCCCCTAAAAAAAAAAGATAAAGCTGTTCCATTTTCCAAAACCCCTTTTTTGTAGATGCTCACTACAGTGAAGGTTCTGTCTTTGTGCAACTGTGGCAATGCTAAGCTAAAAGAAAATGATCAACTTTTCACATTTTTATTAAACCTGGATACCAAGGAAAATGTTTATTTTGAATACCAGCTTAAATAATCAAGCATCAAGGTTAACACTTATTACACTGCTGTGAAACACAGTTCCAGGAATGCTTCCTGACTAAACCAAAGGCTGACTTTTAATAAATACTAAAGTTATTAAATTTGCAATCTCCATACTTTACATAAAAATTACTTTAAAAATATGATTCTTGTAGTTAATGTAGACCCCACCCCCAATTTTCTCAAGAATCATATTCAGGCCTAAGCAAAGAAATGTAAAAGTCTTGTTAATAGAGTGCTTTCTGACAGTAGCTTCTTCCAGCTCACCACTAGCTGTCTGCACAGAGGTTACTGCCTTCTCAGAGCTGACATATTCATATGAATTCACATTATTTCGGTCAAAATAAGTTGGGCTATTAAACCCCTATAATTTTAATTGTTTAATCAAATTCAGGTAATTTGACTGAAGCAGGTTGGGGAGGCATCAGCTCTGTTGTATGGCAGAGTGAGCAGTTTGGAGTAAGTTTCTTCAGATAGGACTACTGATAATTGAGCTTGAGACAACATTGTGGGTGCAATCATAAACAAGGGCAGGAATTAGTTTTCAGATGTTAAATGAAATTACATTTTCATGCTGACAGTGTTCTCAAGTAATCTGACACACATAACTTAGCTGGAAGGGCTCATCCACTGCTTCACTGACATACAGTGGTCTCCAGCTAATTAAAAATGTACAAGCAGGGCTCATCAGGATTTTGCTCCACTATAGTTTTGTAAGATCTGATCACAGTCTTTTCTCTCCAAAATCCATTAGGATGATGCCTCACTTCTTAAAGACCCAGTAAACTGTTCCCAGAGTTATGAGAAGTAGCTCAGGTGACAGCAGACAGGAGGAAGTGCTACGGATAGTCACGGAGCTCTAGAAATGAAGTTGTAGGTAGTTGTGTTAATGAAGTTTTAGGCAGCATAATGAACTCATAATGACTGATTTTTCCCTAGACTGTGCATTTACAAGACACACAAAGCTTGTTGACACGTCTCCACTCTCCCTACAGTAAACACCTCATAACAAAACTGTTATAATCTCCAGATCATACATGCACTTCTCGCACTGGAAGACACTTTGTCTAGTGCACCATGTGCTCTCTTGTAGGGCAAACTAAATAGCCGCTCCCCAGCTCTTTCTCTCAGAGTTTCAATCAATCACCGAGGAAGACTTACAAAACACGTTTAAAGATAAGATGGAAACTAAATCATATGTCAGTGCTGAATACCAAAAAACACAGTGTCAACAGAAGTATTGGCTTTATGGCATATAATCTCCCTCGCCATCACTAATTTCTCTGCTATCCATAGGTCTAAATTGTTTTTCCCTTTCCCCTAGACATAACTAGGGAAATTTTTATTTCCTTGGGGAAATTTTTGTTGGCCTTCCCTGTCTCTTAATAATAGCTTCTCAGCTCTGCAAATACAACCTATCTTTTCTTACAGAGATGTTTAATTGATACACTTGTAAATAAACTCTAATTAAAGGATCTCATCTTATATTTGATTCTGAAGACATTTGCCTCTATTTCATACCTGAATAAAACTTAGTAAGCCTAAAAGTTTTTTCTAATTTTAATTGATTTAATAGTGAACCTCACTTTTTATGGCATTTAACAAATGGATACTTAAAACAGTAAAAAATAGTAATCATCAGACTCAGTTTGATTTGTATTAAAGAATATATAAGTCCAAAGGGAACAGGTTGCAATCTGTTTTTTATGTATTTTGTATCATTTGTTCAGATCGTTGGTGTTTCTTGAACTAGTCATTGATCTTTGGATTTGCACTGCAAAGTACAGAAGTACAATTGCCTCAGGTGAGACTGGAACATCCTTTCAGACACTGATATTCTCAAATTAGTTACAGTATGGGGAATTTATATCTTTGTAGTATCCAGATTAGAGCCAGGATGCTGTGTCAAATGGATCATTGGTTCATTTCTCTAACATCTATGCCTTACATTCTCTTTTCATTTTACTTGAGAATACATATAATATCTGTGAAGCAATAAAAATACAACATAGAAGAGAGCAGTATTATTATATTCACACTGTATGGAAGAAGAATAAAATAAGGTAAATTATTTATTAGTTTTCCAAGTATTACTGTTAATCAGAGACATGCAGTAAAATAAGAACAAGATCATTAAAAAGCTTGATTTCTTTTTATTTTCCATCTGAAAAATCTCATTCATATCACATACCAAAATCCTGTAAGAAACAGATCTGTCTTCCTTTTTATACCAGAAAAAACAAATGTAGAGATGAGGAAAAAAAATCAGAGATACATTCTAAGACACATTCATCCCAAGACATCTGAGAACAATTTCTAATACAACATCTAGCAATTATTTTCATTGTTTGTTCAGAGTTTATTTCAAAACAGGTATTTTGTATTGTTAATTACTGAGTCTTGCAGTGAAAGGATTTCTCTTCTCATTTGATGAATATCTGAGAACATATTTACATGTTATTGTGGGGTAAAATTTAGAATAGTTTAATGGAAATCATAGACTGATCATTTAATACAAAATGAGCGAGAATCAGGTCTGAATTCCCTTTGACTTTTATAGGAATCTCACCAGTGGAAGAGGGAAAAAATTCCCTGAAGTTTTATTGATGCAATAAGGGCTCAACCATGATTCAATTTTAATAGCAATCACAGCTGGATAGATAATGAAGGAAGTTGCTAGCCATTTGAGAAATATCATGTAATATGTATTAGTCACTGAATATGTGTAAAGAGTAATCATACAACACTGCTAAACTGTTATTAGAGAATTTTTCATTCTTTGCCAAACTTTCTTTTTTTTTAATGCCTATTCAGAGCAAATGTATTATGCCAGGCATCTCCTTATTTTTCTTTCCTCCACAACAAAGTTTATTTTTCCTTTAGAAAAAATACTAGTCAAATATGTTCAGATTTCCCCACATTGTATTTTGGTCATTCCAGTCTTTTACACCATCTATTACTTCATGGATTTAGAAAACAATTTCCTGCCCAAAGCTGACAAAAAAGGGGGGGAAAAACATATTTATAGCAGATTTTGAGACCATTTGAAGATCAGAGGTTATTGAGAGCCAAGAGCATTGAAAACAGTTGAGGTTATTTTTTTCTCCTGAATTTGGCAAGTCTTGATATCTGGTTTTACATGCATTTTTTCTTTTTCTTTTCTAACAGTATTAGAAATAAGGCATTAAGTCCTTTTAAGTAAGTATGGCTTGTAAAACACATTTTAACTGGAAAAATCTTATTAACATTTTTTCTTAAAACACAGTACATAAAAGAATAGGTAACATTCAGCTAAGTGCACAGAAACGGACAGCCCCAGCCTTTAGAAGAAGAAAGTGGTGACACACATATATGGGTATACACACCCATCCATGATGTTTACCCACGAATGGACTTCATACACAGAGCTATGCAGTAAATGTAAACACAGGCGTACAGATTGTTAATTATTAAGAAAGCATAAAATACAAAGAGGAAATTAGCATCATGTCACTGAATAAATGTCATAATGTGCTCACATGCTGCCTGCAAATAAAGTTTCCTTTCCTCAAAACTGGCGCTAATTTCCATTGCTGGAGAAATTCTGGAACAAATAATCAAAAAATTCGTAAGCTTTTGGACGAAAACAGGGAAAAAGCATGCAAGTGTAACACAATGTATAATAAATAAACATAACTTAAAAAAATGTGCCACAAGTAGGGTAAAAAGGGTTAGACAGATCCACAGAGAAAAATTCCTTGTCTGCTATTAAACATGATGGCCCAGATGCAGCTTCTCTCCCACATTGTGCCTAAATCGGAACTTGCAGGCAGTGGGGGTGTGTAGTACCAGAAGATTCACATTACATATACACTACTTCTTATACTAATCTCTAGCAGAGTCAACTACTGCACACAGTCTGGAGATGGAGCATCGGGCTGACTAGTTCTTGCTCTTATTCAGTATGGCAGTTTTTGTATTCTTACCAAGAGGTTTTCTTCCTCTCTATTCATTAACTCTTGATGCTTTTGCCTTTTCACACTACTTTTCTTACCTTCAGGTCTTTATTTTGTGAGAAGGTTAAATATGCTTTTCTTTGCACTATTCGTCTGAAGTTCAGACTAATTCAAAGAAAGTCACTGGAGAATTATGTAATGCATTCTTTTACCGATGCAGCATCTGACTATCAAAATATTAGACCTGAAAATAAACACAGATGAATAATCACAAAAAATACATGACTAGAACACAACTAAACCAAAAATATGGAAGCTGCTTGCTTTAAAAAAGCTACCTTGTATGTTTTAGACTTTAATAATCACATCCATCAGAGTAGGGGGAGACAAAAGTTTAAGATGATACTAATGATTTAACCTATAAAGGTCTCACAGCTAATGGGGAAAACTTTAACACACTCTGTACGCACAAAGGCAGACTAGGAATAGGAAGATCTGAACAACTACAATAGCTGCTCATATATGTTGTCCTGGATCCTGTCTATCCCTAATTCTTTCTTTAAAAATATTAATAAGATTTCAAGTAGCTGGATGCACAGTTGACCTTGGAGAAGAGATAAAGCATAGGTGAAGGGATGAGAGGGGGAGATTCCTCCACTGCACAAGCAGACCTAAATGGGGAAGGGTATGAAGGGAGGTCTTTGTACCCACAGACAAACTGCTTTGAAGAACCAGATAAAGAAGCTGCAGCTATGCCCTTCGTTAGCACTAAAAAGCCAGCACATTAAGGATGGGATTCACTTAAACTACCTTTGCCTGTATAAAGTCAGGCATCCAGTCTGTTAATAGTGTAGACTCTGATCGCTGTCACAGGAGTGTAAGAGGCACCTTGGGAAGGCAGTTCATCCAAGCTGTCTTAGGTAACTCCCTTAGGTTGGGCTGAGCCAATGCTTGGAGAGTTTCCTCTGTTTCTCCATTGGCTATAGAGAGTGTTTTATATCAAATTTTAAAAGCTAAAGTGAAGTGAGATGAATCCTTCCACAAGAGACAACATTTTGGTGCAGCTGTACAAATAATTCTGTGTTTTCCTTTTAATAAAAGAGATAGTGCCAAGAACAGCTCTCTGACGGGTTAAGTACTTAATCATTAGCATGGAGAATGGCAAATATAGACAAGAATAGATTCTGCTCACAAGCAGTTTCTAGGGGACTCAATCTAATCAATTAAAGATAGAAGTGGTCTGCTATTGGTACAAGATGGACAGTGAGAAGAAAAGGCAAAAATATCATCTGTATTGTTAAACAAAGAAAAATGCAGAAAGTGCAGTAGGATTTTCATCATCCTATAGCATCTTGTCACTTTGGCAAAAAAAGAAACATCCTTGGTTAATTTCCCTAGAGAGGTCACCAGAAAAAAAAAAAAAAAATCTCCAGTGTAATAACTGCTACCAAATTACAACTGTGGAATTAACCAATGTGCGCCACTGTCTGAATTCTTCCCAGCAGGCATTTCAGGAAACAATTATTTAATCTAAAATGCACTGTTGGAAAATGAGTTTGATTCAGTAATCCATACCAGATTTCTTGAAGCTACTTCTTTCTTAAGAGCATTATAATGGCACATGACTAAGGTGTTTATGGTTATTTAGCACAGTGATTCAATTATTAGTATCTGCTTAAGGCTAAGTTCTTGAGCAAAGACTACTGGCAAGTATTTGCATTTCCCTGAAACTGTCACGTACCTACTTTCCGCACCAGATTGAACAAATGCCCAGAAGACACAGGTCTACGGGAATGAGGAAACACAATTAGAATGGTGGAATATACTAAAAATCACATGTGCTTTAATGAAGAGCTAAGCATTTATCCTTCTTGAGCAGTATCCAAGGCCAGCAGTTATTCCAAGGAATTTTCTTGAACAAATAGATCCAATTACAGCTCCCCAGAGTCTGACGTCTGATGAGGTTGGTACCGAAAACAATGCAGTTGTTGCAGCCCAGACCTTACTGGCAGAAATCTGTATTAACTGCCAGGTAAATAAATTCTATGCATCCATAATGAAAGAGTGGTTACAAGCTCCTGGTGACATCTATTCTAGTAAATAAGAGGACCCAGAACTGTTCTCTGGTCCTGAACTGCATGGTGGGCCTCATGTCCTGATGTGGCCAAGCTCTCTGTCCCTCCCTGCCCCACAACAGAGCCTTTTCATTCACGCTGCCAACTGGGGGCAACTTTTGGCTGGACCTGTGCCCTGCACCCTTCTGTCAGGGTCCTGAGAGCACCAACAGGCTTTGGTGGCCCTGATCAGCTTCGCCCCAGGCCTCCACCCACACCTGGCTGTGGACCAAGACCCCATTTCAGCTTAGGGTGGTGGGACAGGAAAAGCTACCATTTACCTATCCTTAAATCTGGAGTTATTGCCTGTACAAAACTGATCTGTCTGGGCTGTCTCATTGCATTGCAACAGCAATAGCAATAGCAAAAGCTATATGGGAAAGAGATAGAAAATTGAAAGAATTGGACTACAGTAATCCCTCTCTGGAGATCTGCCTTTCTTTCCTTCCTTCCCTGTTCTCAACGTCAAGCAAGGATTTGGATTCTCTCTGTCTTTTCCCACACTTTCATATTATTTGTCTGAGAGCATTATTGACCACAGAGGCTTCCTGAATCTTTCTGCATCATCAGTTTTTTATGACCAAATGTAATTTGAAAACATATGTTCATTGGATATTCACTTATTCAAAACAACTGCTTACAAGCAAATGTATTTACCTTCTTCCTTTTTGTTATTTTATGTCACTTATTTTATACTTTCTCACCAATCCTTATTCATTTTTTTTCTGTTGCAGCATATTTCTGAATTTTAAGAACTAAATTTTGTAATTCAGGCTTATCTTTAATTTTTGACTGTAAAAAAAGTTTTTAAATATATTAGATAGCATCTGAGAACAGGAGTCCAAAGGGAGGGACAGCAATAACATGACAGAACTGCAAGTATGACTGGAACATAAGTACTAAAGTGTGTGTTCTGTGGGCAGAAGGAAGAAAAGGAAGGTAAATTAGCCTTGAACATTATGATGTGACAGAATAAAAAGAAACAAGTCACTTCAAAGAAAAAGCAATCTATCTGGATCAAAATATGCTTAGTTAAGAAACTGATTGAGATCCCTAAGTAGATTATGAAGATATCATTTGTAATGATTTTAGAGAAATAAAAACTATACAAGTTGTCATTATAAGAGACTTTAGGAAAGAAATTAATCTCTCTTAATTTTGGATGAGCTCCTTTTGACACTCATGCATACCCAGAATATAATTCATCTTATCCTAAACTACACTTAAATAGATCAGGTGAATTGAGTTTTTAAATCAGAGAGTTTATTTCTTTGTTTTAACTGTAACAGAAGACTAAAGGTGATTAACAGAGGTTTAAACATCTGTACTTCATGACATGGATCTCATCCTAACTTCCTAACAATATTAACAACTGCAGGGTCCAGATGAACCTTGATATTATAGTCAACACTGTTTACCAATAGTCTTTGACCCAATATGAAGTACTGGTATTTTATCTCTGGTTTTGGTAAGTACCAAGGACATTAAAGAAGACCTGACTACAAAATACTTAATTGGACTGAGTGTCCAGAGTTAGGGGTGTAAATAATGGTCTTAACTTGCAATAGGCAAAATCAGGGAACAGATCAGTAAAATCAGCTGGAGTAAAAAGTTCAGCTACTAGAATGACAGGAGATTTAAACTTTCTGTGGATCAAGTGTGAAAACAAACTGGATGTCCAAACAAAAATAAAAATCTCTCAGAAAAGGACTTCAGTATATCAGAATATTAATAATTTGATTTAGGAAAAAGCAGAAGGGATACATATGAGGGATAGAAAGAGGCTAAATCTAAGATATATCTCATAAATGCAGACACTTCATAGATTTGTCTAGTTTAGGGGAACAGTCATCTTTATTGTAGTCAATGGAGAGATACAGATATCTTCAGGCAGAAGTTCAGATATTAGTGGGCTGAATCACCTTCCAGCAGTGCCTGTCACTCTTCACTGACTATATGGGAAGCACAGAATAACCGTACATCTCAGCTTTTCATTTAGATACCTAAAGTTAAGTGAAAAAAGGCAGGCATTCAAAGCAGGCTCTAATTTGGAGGTTAGGATATGTAGGGGTAAAGTGAAAGCTGTCAAACCAAATCAGATCTTGAAAAGAAAATTAAATAGCAAAAGACTTGTCAGTCAGGTTGAGAGAGGGGAAAAAAAAAGAGAGGAAGAATAAATGAATATGTTATGTGTAAAGAGTGGTAGAGATTTAAGATAGTCTAGGTATGGCCTGAAAGCAAAATTTGTCATCTCACTTTTCAGAAGAAACACTGGCATCGAATGTATGACCAAATACCAGATGAGTAAGAGGATGTGGGCATCGAGTGGAAAGCACCATCTTTAAGATGAAACATAATTCTGAGCGAAATGTATGAACTGAAAATTCTGAATAAATCAGGAAGAAATGTTTGGAAGAAGTTTACCAAACTGGAGTGGCATAGAATTACTAGAATATAGTATACAAAACATCCATATTTACATATGGTAGATCAATTGTCCAGGCAAAAAAAAGCCCATTAATCTAACCGTACTAGTATGTAAGGCTTTAAATGAATTTGAAGGTAAGAATAATTAGACAGGGAAGTTAACAAAGTATAAGATAAATATGTCATGAGCTTACCAAAATAATATGATAAGTGAACTTAATATCTTTCTTTAATTAATCAAATGTTTTAATAGACAATGAAAATGTTGTAGATCACATCTTCTTGGGCTTCAGTAAAGCATTTAAGGCAATACCTAAGGAAAGTTAGTTAAAATGGAGAAGATGATTAGAAGAAGAATTGTGTGATGAGCAAAGAGCTAACTATAGTGAAGATAGCTACGGGATATACTAAAGGAGGAACTGAAGAGCTTCAGGGAGCAGCTGGGTTTTGGGACTATTTTTCTTCATCAACTTAATTAAATACTTGGGCACAGAAAACTAGCACAAAGTTAGGAGGCACGCTCAATACGATGATGCAGGATGGCCTTGAGAACTTGTGTTAAAGAAATAGAGTGAAGCTACAAAATTCAAATTATGTATAAGACTGACAGGAAACTGATGTGATTGCTCAATCATAATCCTTCAAATATCCCTCAGACAGCTTGCCAAAGATGGTTTTTGGTTATCTGCCCGTGTCCAGATTCCCCAGCATAGTAAGCGCAGCACAACACAAAATACGAATACACATCTGAGCTCTAGAAGTCTTCTGCATGTTGTATTAGGCACAAGATACTGGCAAAGTATGTCTGCCTGTCTGCCTTTTCATTCTTGCAAGAACAGAGCTTCTGCTGGACAAGTCAGCTCCACTTAGAGAACACACTTGGTGTCCAGAGAGCTGGATACTTAATATGAAATTTAAGAATAAAGCAAAGACTACAAATTACAGAGTTATAAAAGATAAAATAGTAATCCATACCACTCCTTTCCAGCTGATATTTTGAGCCTGTTGCTCACAGTTCTTTCTGAATCCTCAGCTCATTATCTTTTGCCTGAAGCAGAACTGAAGAGAGAATTCAGTATCTTGACAGGCATCCTGCCAGGTGGTGCTTGTTAGAAGTGATCATTAGCATATTATATAGCCCCTGATGGGGGTCTGATTCCCACAACATCTCTCCACTACTAGGTGAAATATGAAAAAAAAGTGAACAGTGAGGTTTATTTTTTATAGATTAGAAAACTTTGGGAAATGCATGAGAAAATGAGTAGCTTAATCATCCTTCATTTTACTTCTTAGTTTCAGATAATTTTATTGTCTATTTACCTATGTTAGGATGGGCTGAATCACCTTCTAGAGGTACAAATTTCTCTCCCTCGACTATAGCGAAAGCCTAGATAATTTGACCTTCAGATGACTAAAGTCAGGTAAAAACTAGTCCCCAGCCTAAAGGTGTTAAAGGTAATCATTTTAATGTATGCTGTTTCTGGGGCTATTTCAAACAGTGACCACTGGCATAATTTCAGCTTCTCCTCTCCAGATTAGTCTGACTTCTCACTTGTTTATGCATATGCCCCTAAAAAATTCTAAAACAATTCTAATTTCACTATTTACTCCCTTTTTTCACTTTCTTTATAATTTTAGCTTCCTAGAAAACAAAAAAGGAAGAGGAAAATGCAAAAATTAATTGTAAAATCAAAGTTACAAATAACTCCCAGAACTTGAAAAGGTCGTCTAATATACATTTAACGCAGCCACAAGCATCAATATTGTATATTTTTAAACTATGGCATGTTACTAAGAAAACCCCAAGATGACTACTGTAAAATGGCAGATAGTATGTTGCTTTTAATAGAAATGCCTCATTAAATAGTTGTTCTCACCTGAAACATTAGTATACCGATCATTTGCTTTTTGATGAGAGCAAGCAATATGAAGGAGTAGATCTCATTGCTTTAAAAGGAAACACTAAAAATCAGGAAACTATTTCAAATCTATATTCAATATCATTTCTGATCTTATTACTCCACATCCCCAGAACAAATTAGTTTCCTTGTAATGTGACCTGACAACATTTGGCAATGCTGGAACAAAGAGGCTTTAAAGTGTGGATATTCTTGTATGTGGAGTGCGTTACCTACCTGGGTGCCAAATCTTGACAGAGACTAACGTACATATGTGCTCATATGTGTGACCTAGATATATTTAAACATCTGTGTGGGAAACTAGCTGTTTATACTGCCAGACTGACTTGCCTTTAACTGATGAGATTATATTCGTGAGAGAAAATACAAGGCAGAACATTAGATAGTCATTCCACCTAAATCAGTCTGGACTTGGGCTATGGAACTGTGCGGAGGGCTCGGCTCATAACTCCCAGTGAAACTTTCTTTGGGAAATTTCCTATAAGAAATTTGCAGTGATGCAGTGACTTAATGCTCGTGTTTGGGTAGGGTAGTAACTACGCCTGCGCTCACAGCAGCTCGGCAGGAAGGGGCGGACAGCCAGCGGAGGCAGAGCTCCTGATGCACCACCGTGCTGAAGTCCCAGCAGGGCTGGACCAGCAGTGCTGGGCAGGGACAGAACTGGCCGGCAACAGCAGGGCAGACTGAGGAGAAGGGCCCTGGGAGACATCTTGGAGCAGTCTGGGCTTAAGCACTGTTCAGTGGCTCTGCAAGCCCTTTCGCAGGTAGCAACATGAAGATGTAAGAAGTCATCTTGTTGCAGGTGGGATTGGAGCTTACGGTTAATGATCTTAGTAAGGAAATGAAAACCAAGCATCTATTATTTCCTTTACCTGTGATTTCCTCTAATAATCATTTTTCTTTTAACTGAGTCACTTTTACAACTTCATGATAAGCCATGAAAAAGCACTAATTTTTAATGTCACAAAACCATCCTTGATAGAGAATCTATTAGCATTGACAAAATAAGCTCATAAATGGACATCTTTTTACAGTGTTCCACAAAGAGAAGAGAGCAAGAACTGAAGTCCTGACTAAATTCAGTTACAGAAAGTAGCTCCACAAGCATCAATAAAATGAAAATCATAGTTCCTATTATTATGTAAAGTATGCCTTGCACTTTGGTGCAACGGTATTTTGTGTCTCTCGTGTAATTATTCTAAACAAGCTTCCTGAAAAAATAGCTTAATAGAGAGAATTATCTATGACTGAAATAAAACATGGTGCAGGATAGTGCTGACACAGGATGACACAGAGGTCCCAGACTCTAACTTTCTGTATAAGAAAAGAGGTAGATACTCAGAAAGTATTTTATTTTATTTTATTTTTATTTTTTAGTATAACAGTTTCAACTGTACAGTTGAAGTTTTTCATAGATGGACTATGAGTGGATATTACTGTGAGTGGACAAATAGTTTGGACTAATACACTGGCAAAGCATTAAATGAACTGACAATACATTCTTAGATCCATAGTCCATAGGTCTAGTTTAAACCCTCTCACTATTGCTAATAGAAAATATAGAAAATTTATTTGCCATGGAATGTGTTTACTAGCCACTACCGTTTTCACTATGCCAATCACTCAGTTTCTTTCCACAATTTCTTTTTGTTACAGATGACAGCATCCTGGCAGATAAACCATTCTCTGACAAAGGAGTTAAGGAGTTGTGGTACTGGTCTGATCTTCATGGAGGAAGATGGTATTGACCCTCTCTATTTCAGGGTTGAAAATCACACTAATGTCAACAGGACAAGACTGAACCATACATTGTCAAATACTGGAGGAAAAAATTGTTTAGTTTTTGAAACTGATGGTTGTAGGCATTCTCCTGCACTAAGATATTAAAAAGATATAAGGAAGATCTTTGTTCTTAATATCACATTCAGTTGACTGTGATGGCTTCAGCATTTTAAATCTGCTATGACTGGATCCTCAACTTGCTGAAAAGGAGACGCATGAAAAGTGAGCTGAGAGAAGAAAATCTGCTGACCAATGGAGTTGATTAGACAGAATATATAAATGCAGAGAAGCTCCTACATAAAGCAAAGAAGCAGTAAGACTGAAAACCAGCCAGAGTTCCTTGGGCAATATAAATCAAAGTTAGCATATGAAATGGGACAATTCTAAGGCTATACCCCATTTTGCATTATACAGAAGAAGTATCTTAATGTGTTAGCTTTTTTCAGAGCATTCATCCACCTTCAGTGACAGGTGAAGCTTTCCCCTTTCTTGATGCATTTGACCATAAAATTAACCTGTTTTTTTCTGGTGCTGGAGATGAAGAACGTTTAATTCACATAACACATAATGCCAATGTGATATAAAAGGATAGAAGCTTACTTCACCAGTTCCCATTTATTTAAAAACTTTTAATGGGTTAACATCGTAAAGACAGTCTTCATGCTGCATTGGTATTGTCTGTTCTCTTGCAACCGTATAAAGCCAGCCAATACCCACATAAATTTTGTATTGTCTGCTATGTCTAGCTTATTCACTAGAAATGTGATTGTGTGTCTGCTTTCAATCTGGACATAATTTGTAATATTGGGCAACCTGGTATTTCACAGATCTGGTATTAATGATCATAGAACCCTGACCTGTGAATCAAAGATATTTGATTGCCATTTTTCAAGTTAGCCACTGAACAGAAATAGCAGTTAATTAAGCAGCTCTAGTCAAACTGTTCTCATAAGGAAACTATATAGAACTCATAATGATATACCTGAGGAAAATGGAGAGTAAACCTACATTCTGGGGGTATATGCTTAACAATCTAGCCAACCTATACATATAGAAACTAAATGCTAAACCATTGGGTTTTGCCCCAGATCAAAAAATAATAATTATAAACCAATTCATTCTTTAACCAAAATAATTTCTACCTTTCCAAAAGAGTAATTTATTAATTAATATTTATTAATTAATCAGTTTTATTTTTGAGGTCCATCACTTTTTTCCTTAAGCTCACATTAAAATTAGGTGCATGATGTTTCATTTACTTGACTTCAAGTGAACCCTGGTTCAATGAGTACAAAGAAGAGAAACAATGTTCATTCAGAATTGATTACATGAACAGAACACGTACTCATTATTAATAAAGAAGTAATTACTCCAGTCTGCTGTCTTTGCCATGTCAGCTGAGTATGAAAAAGGAATTTTACAATTTGTTCTGTATTTCTGTGACACAAACTGATTTGCTTATTTCTATTATATATGTAGCTTATTTTCTCATTTTTCTGTAACACCCAAGAAGCATTTCATCAGGTCTATTGAAATATATCTCTATATACACACATGTTGTTCTCTGGGTTTGCAGTTTCTCCTCTAGCCCTGAAGGTTCTCCTGTACCTTGCTTCATTGCCTAACACCTGTTTAGCAATCTTAGGTTTGAAGAAACAAGTCCCTTCTGTTCCATTCTGCCATCATCTGCCATCACATATTATAACCTCTTCATTGCCAGATGGTTTGGGGCCAAGCCTCTAACTGAGAGATGTTTGATAAAGTCCCAGGACATTTGTAGAATATTTCCTTACCTGCAGGGTGCATTCCAGGGGATAATACTTGAATTCTAGGCCCTTTGAAAACGAATGACAGGAATGATTTTAAGGCACCAGGGCTGTGATGAAACTAGAGAAGAGTAAAATGGGATGTGCAATTCATGTTATTTATATGACAGCAGTGCTCAGGGGATCTAATCGCAGTTGGGGTCCTGCTTACTTGGATGGCATCCAAATGCAGACACTGCCACAAAAGTCTCACATAAACACATTTGCACACTGAGAAGTAGAGTTGCTCTTTCAACGCTGATCCATACTACCTTAATCCTCATGCAAGTTCTAGCAAGCAATGTTTCCTGTTACATAATATGCCCCTAGCCTTGCACATTTGTTCTTTTGCTGGGTGCAGAAAGGCCCTCAAGGTCTTAGCCATTTACTCCACTCAAGCAGGAAAATGTCTGCAGCTGAGATGGCTGGCCTATTTTCTCTTAAATCCTATTCCAGACCTTCCCTAAAGGGAAACTTAAAGGAGGTCATTAGAAAGAAAAGTAGCTGATTTACAATCTTTCTGAAGTGGTTATGGCTGACAGAAAATTACAAGATTTGTGGGCTAACATAGGGACTTGAGAGCTGAAAGAAAATTAAATCAGTGCAAGCTGCTTGATGGAAATATCTAATGATTCAAAGTGAGGAAGTAGACTAGTCAACAGGATCATTCTAGACAAGTATTACACCCACGCACTAAAACTGGGATATTCCTAAGAAAAAAAAGCAACAGCCATTTAGGATGATCTCCAATATCAGAAATAGCCAGAAAGACTGCCTGAGCACCATATAGCAAAGAGTCACTTTGTCAGACTTCCCCAGAAAAATTGTTTGTATTTAGATAAGTTCAGGGCAACTAAGAAAGGGGTCACAGTCCCCTGCTGTCAGGTGATTTCCCTAAAACTGGGCAACAGTATCACTGTCTTCTGCCAAACTTAATGAATATTTGGTTATTTAAGCAAGAGCAGCTTCAGTGGAAGGGCTCAAGTAAATCCCTGTATGAGAAGCTCAGTAATGTAGATTTTCAGGAATTAGATGACAGGAGTTCAGATCTCTTAGGAAAAGAGGATTCTGAATCTGGATCTCTTGTATTCTGCATAAGTGATCTAACAAAAATCAGGTGAGCTAAGTGGTTCTGCCCTCTCATCAGCCTTGAAGGTTTTTTATGGGGATTGACTTGCTTAGACCACAACTAATACACAAGGTGACGAAGACAATTAGAATAGGTTAAAGAATGTATAGTTTAGTTGCTGTGTTTTAATTTCATAACATGTAATAAACTCATTGTATGTCTAAGCTCTTACCTCATTCTGACTATGTTCAGCATCAGAAATATCAGGTGCTTATGGACTCATTGAGTTAGCTGAAAGTTTTGCAAATGCAGCTGACATTTAATTTTGTAACTGGAGCACTTAAAGAGTCATTCAGCTGTGTAATGCAGAATTTCTGTGTTATTAAAAGTTGTGGGAGTAACTGAAGCGATTCTGCCTGTGAACACACATCCTTAGCAGTAGCATACTTCCACTGGGTTACTTATTCTTTCCTTGGTCTCCATTGTAACAGGAAGGAGCAAAGACAATGTGGCAGCCCAAAGCTACTTCTTAATTAATCCTACAGAAGGGTTTCCTTGGCATTATTTGTGCTGAATAACAACAGAAATTTTGGGGGGAAAGATAGGTCATTGCAAACTTAACAAGACGTTCCAGTAAGTCACTTCTTTTGTTAAGATGGGGAATGCAGGATTTGGTAAACCAACTCATAGAAATGTTTACTATTTACATAAAATGACCCATCCTTCTTCCTCTGAATCTTTGCCCAGAAGGAGTTCAACTTTATTCAGAAATATTCTGAGAGAATAACAAGCAGACTTGGAAATCTTTTCTCTGCCTAGTGCTGGAGAAAAGCCTGCCATTTTCCTAACAAAAGATCCAGTAGAGACCAAACCCTACCAAAAAAGCTCTGTTAACAAGCACTTTAATATGAAAATTTGAAGATACAGTGTTGAATCATGCAATTTAATGTGACTGATAAGAAGTCAGGGCATTTAAGCATCTCCCCCATGTCTGACCAAAGGGATGTGGGAGCACTTCCCAACTCGCAGGCCTGAGTGTGCTCCCTGGATGTCTCTCCTCCCTCCTGAGGTGATATCAGGGCACATATTTTCTCCCACACAGTTTGGTTTCCATAGAATGGAAACTGGGGCTGCAAAGGATCTGCTCTAGCATTTCCCTGTTGCAGATGACAGGGTGATCAGGCTGCGTGACAGCATCTACCTGTCCTGCAGTCCAGATGTAGTCACAGAATCACAAAATAGTTGGGTTTGGAGGGGACCTCTGGAGATCACCTGGTCCAACCCTCCCGCTCAAGCAGAGTTACCTAGAACAGATTTTCCTGGGCCATGTCCAGATGGCTTTTGAATATCTCCAAGGCTAGAGACCCTACAGCCTCCCTGGGCAACCTGTTCCTCAGTCACTCTCACAGTCTTAGTCTTAGTCTAATCATTCATAGCCTTAGCTAATCATCCCACTTATCCTACTCATCACCCCTTTCTTGCTCTCTTCTAGCCCCTCTTTTTCATGGTCCTTCTCTCTCCCTCTCTCTCTCTCTCCCTCTCTCTCTGTTATTCTGTGTAGCTAATTCTCTAGCTGACAGAATGTCATCTAAAAGTGGGGAAAATAAATAAACCATGGAAGCATTCTGACTCCTGCAGGCTAGGGCTCTGCTCACACTGTACTGTGGGTTATACCTGCAAGCTCTCTGTGTATTACATCTATTTACTGTATAAACTCTTTGGTTGAAGAATTGAATCTTATCCCAGACTGGAGTTATGAATACTGCTCTTACCTGGTCCACAGGCACCCTTGCAATAAGCAGCATGTCTTGGCCAGAGCAGAAAGCATTTCACTTTGTGTTCTTTGGCCTCTAAAGCCTGCCTCTGTCCCTACCCTGGTATGTCAAAAAAAGCAGCAATCCCTTTTTGTCATCGTCAACACGAGTAATTAATGATACAGTAATTCTCATATCATATAGGCTTGTAGCTTGCATCTTGATTAGGCAGATATGGAGTTTGTTATTATTTAGTCACCAAACACAGAGGAAGTAAGGCTAATTATGTCACATATTTTTTTAAAATAGATATTTTATATGTGCACTATATTCAGTAACAAACTACATTATTGGAAATACTGTGGATAGTTTTCATTACATCATCTCACCAAAACCTAAGTGCTATTCAGAGCCTAAGCACATCTGTGCCTCTTAAAGAGCTGTGGTTGTTGTAAGGTAGAGGTGGTGGTGGCAGAATTACACCTCAGTAACCTTGTAACCCTACAGGGTGATGATAATTTATTTTACCTGCCTGTGGATTTCCTCATGGTATCAAATCTCTGGGTTTCACATATTTTTCAAGGTTGGCTTGGCATTTATTGCCCCTGAGAGTTTTGCTTTTATGTATCCTCCCATTTAAGGATAACAGCACCGGCACAGTTAATTGGTAATGATAACCTTCCCTTTTTTCCTGATGCCATGATTTGTTCCTATCCTACAACCCAAAGTTTTGCACTCCAGACATTTGTACTCTGTCATGAAATGGAGCTTATTTCCCCAAATCCTTATATTCTGAGAAACATATTTTCAGCAAATTCCTTCCTTTTTGCTGTGTTTTACACTCATTCTCTCAAAACCTGTCATCATATGATTGGCACGATAAACTGAGCTCTAAATACCTTGCCAGCAGTTTATTTGTAGTAGGATACATTCGGGGAAGTCCGGGTTTTGTACAAGTCCCTGACTTTGTCTAATGCTAATATCTATCTATTACCTTAATTCTGAGTGGTTCTGTTATAATAGGATGACTGCACTTTTTTTGTAACTCCTTACTGGCAGATAACATTGATCCATACTGATCGTTACTAATGGCCTATGTTGATCCATGCTGACTCCTGGGACGTGAATAGCTCAGTACCTGTCAGCTTCCAGTTGAAACTCCTGCAAAGCTTTGTGGAACCAAGAAGGAATATCCTCTGTTATAGCACAGTGGATAGGGCAATCATTTAGAAAAGAAAGTCCTTCGATCCTGGCCATGTTCTGCTAGATGGTCAGTGAATAAAAAACAAAAATTTTCCTTGAAATCGAAAGCAGTGCATTCTTTCCATGCACTGTATAAAGAACATAGATCCTAAACCTAGGAGTTTTCATTTCTCTCAGAGGCTTAAGTGCTGTTAGATATTACAATACTCCTTATTAGATGTTATATACTCAAAAGTATATAACATTTGATGGTTTTGTAGTTTTTCTCTCAGCAGGAATGAGATCTTGATAAAGATAGCTGATGATCCCTGAAGCATTTAAATTCAGAGGACTCACACAATCTGCAATCTGGACCCACCATTATTTGTGGATAAAAGCCATTTGCAAATTTTAGTTAAGATAAAATAAATCAAACTTGTCTTAAAAAAGGGCATTATAATGTTTAGATATATTCAGAGTTATTATTTAAGCAAATTCATCTTCTGGAACATTAGTCCTGGATGCTATTAGAGCTTTTTTGCATGAAAGAAACGGTGTTCCATCAATACTACCCAAAGCAGCTGTAAACAGAATTTCTGAGAACTAATTTTTCTGCTGGCAAATCATGATTTTATTCATCCTTTTACCATCTGCTTTAAAATTTGATGATTAACATGTTTAGTGTTTCAATTAAGCTTGTAATTTATTCCATTTAATTGTTATCTCTTCAAATGGATTACACAGATCTCTGACCTTAATAAGCACAAAGCCAATGGTAAATAGCAGACAAACAATCTTTGAAGTAATACAGATGATGTTCTTGGCTCTTACTTATTTTTTGTTTTGGATGAATTCATAAGTTTGTGTTTCCTTGACTTATTTTTCCTTATTAGATGGCATCTCTGATAACAGCAGTTAAAGTAAACCTCTTAAAATACAGCTGTCTATGATAAATAAGATATCAAGGTATAGAGAAAGAGACTGATGACAGTATTAGAAATGTAATGACCTGGTTCACTTCAATCTGAATAGTGTGTCTAACTGGTCACACAGTCTTAAAAAGCAGATAGCAAGAATAAAAGACTGTCAAAACTGTTACGAAAATCAGAAAATATTGTTCACATCAGGTGGTAGAAAATTGTCCCATCAGTTTTACTTTTAAAACAAATAACGTTAAACAAACTTACAGAAAGTAGGTGGTCTTTATTTGTTCTGTTTCTTAGTAGAAGAACAATGACACATTCAGTGAAATAGGACATTAATTTAAAAATAGATAATAGGGAGGTACTCTTTCAAAAAAAGCACAAAATATCTGTGGAGTTTACTACATCATTTTAAATCTGGGATTCAAGTGAGAATGTGGATATCAAGTACACTGGTATTTATACAAGACAAAAATAAAGAAAAAATAATGAAAAATCAACAAACAGAATCTGAGGAGACATTTTACTTCTGAGCATTCCATGGCGAGATTTTTTTTATATTTTACTTCTATTAATGATAGAGACAAACAGGACACTGTGAGATAGCCCCTGATTTGGACAGCTGGACTTCTGATGTTCTGGACTTCATGCTTTAAACACGCAGCAATATCATCATCAAGTCATTACTTGGATTGCCATGAAAAATCCAGTGCAGAGAGCTGTGAATGGAGCAAGAGGATGTTTTGGGACTATAAAAAATGAAATTTCCAGTGTTTATTTAAGGCTGCATGAGCAGTACCGTGTGTGTTCGAGCCTGAGCTTTCAACAAGTTTTTTTCCTCTGGAGTGGATGCTTGTGCAGCTTCACACGGGGATAGTAAGCCCACATCCGATATTTACTTTATGCATCAAGTGACTCATTATCGGAGTGTGTAACTCATACTCTAAGTCCCAGGAACATAACGACGAAAATTCCCAAATGCGAAGTTGTGAGCTGCGTGCTTCCTGCTTGGCACCCATAAGAAAGCCGCTAAAGTCCTTCTGCTTTCATCTGCTCGAACACCACATTAGCAGAGCCAGGTGCTCTTCCAGCAGCATGTGAATATGTTGACAGCATTTTCTCTCAAGTTGTTAGTAAACTTGACTGCCTGCATGTAAGGAAAAAGTCTCCCAAGTAGAGTCTGCAAAGCAGCTATTTTCTGGGCAATTACTTCCTGAATCAGTCAATTTCTGTTATTTTGATTGATTTGGGGCCAAACCCTGGAAGATTTCCTCACTGATTATTTCTTTCTCAGTTCTCACACTTTAGATGCTCGTAGAAGTGATTGATAGTAGTTAATTAATTGGAAATAAACTGGTGATTTTACTTCCTGCATATTTCCCACCACATCCTGATTACGATATCTCCCTGTTATATTACTAGCCCGTCATTCAGTGTTTTGTGTCATTGGAGATAGAGCCGAGTGTATTTTACTTCCAGAAAATCCTGAGATCCTGTTGCTTTCTCATGGCTGAAATGAATTTGCATTAGGATTTCCAATAAAAGAAGTCAGGACACTTCTGTGGTACAAATGACAGTCTCATTTAATTTTTGATCCTCTTAATTTGGAATTGGCCTCAGTTGGAAATCTATACTCTGGATTCTCATATGCAAGTTAATTTTTGAACTGCTGAATTTTTGGAGCTTCTTTCCTTTTGTTTTGGAGCATAACCTTCATGTTGGAACTATAAAAATGTTCCTGAAGCATTTTGTCAAAAACAGTTTCTGCAAGATTATTAGCGCAGCACATCAGAATTTTCCATGAGAAAGGTTCTACTGAAGATTCCTGGAAACTACCGCTAGACTCACTTGTTTTTGGAGTTAAAAAACTGAAAAGTATTGAGTTTAGTGAAGTGGAAAAAGCACAATGCCATGACAGGACACCAGCTTGCAGATAAACCCACATTCTTTTTCTTGCTTTGTCATATATATCATGGATGATTTGAGTTAAATCCCTGAGGACTAAAGCCATGAAGGGACCTAAATCAAGCATCAAACTGAGTTCCTTAAAGCTTCCAGTGTCCTGGTTAAAACTTAAGGTTATTGATGCCCAGCCCAGCCATCAGCTAAGTTTCTGCTACTAAAATCCTAAGTGTCTACAAACCAACCTGCCACCTTGTGTCTAGACCTGTCAGAATTTTAAAACTACAGATTTCCTTTACTGCTTTACCTGCAGGGTATAATCTAATAGACTGAAACTAATAGACCGAAGCATGTAGCTGGAAGGAGAGCATGCATTTTACCAAGGAATTAGTTCAATTATTCCAGTTGCCTGGCCACATCCTCACTGCGCTGGTGAGTCACCTTGTAGGGCTCTCCCTTGTTGAAGCTGCACTCCACAGCACTGCAGGTATCTTCTGATTGTCCTGGGGTACCCACAAAGCAGTCTGTCTTGGCAGCCCTCAAACACGGCACCTTACCCCATCGCTCCTTGCAGCTTCCCATGGCCAAATTCTTCTGTCATTTGTCTTGCCCTGATTTCCCTGCACCACTTTTGACCTCACCAGGCAGTTCTGCCCCATTTACTTGTCATTATCCACCCATGCGCTGTAACAAAAAGATACATTCGGTGACCAGGAGGGACTTGTGCCAGAACCTGGAGGCCCACCAAGGGTTAGACATCTGGCTTCAAATGCTCAGGCTTGACTCTCAGGTTTGGCCTCTGTGAGTGGTGACATCTTCTCTTCTCCAGTACTCTGTGGCAAGACTTCACAGCATGACTGAAGCATTCTGTCATGTTTCTGATACCTGTTGAAAGGCCTGTATATCTTCTTCTACTGAAGTACCCTACAGGCCCAGGCCAGAGTCAACTGACATCAAGAGTATGCAGAGCCATGGTCAGTGGTAAATGTGTGGGGAGAGATAATTCTCTTGACCGTGTGAATGGAGAAGGACTTTTGCAACTAAGGCTTTTCCCTGAATCCATAGTCATAAAACAAGAAGCATGCCAAATGACATGATTTCAGCCCTGACAACAACAAATCTGTACTGCTAATGTCCAGGTTAAAATACTACTGCTCTGTATGTGAGTAAGGAAAAAGCCCTCAGCCAGCCCCCTAAGGAACAGCACTTCCTGCACCTTCATGTCTTTGACAGCAGCAGGGACCATGGTTGGAGAGGACTCGACCTCCTGATCCAACTTTGCACACCCTGGAACTATGTGTTTAGCGTAGGTAGGATCCATCTAAATTAATTTGGTCCCTCCGCCAATGGCAGTGAATCCACCAACCAAAACTACAGTTGCCCAAGTCTTTGGGCTGTCTGCATGGACTCCTTGGGGGACACCAAAAAACAACACAAAAAAAAGCACCCCCTAAATGGACCCCTCCTCCCAGCTATATCACTCTCAAGTCCTCCTTAATGCTAGCTAGATTAGTTCAGGCTACTATTCTTGACTAGCAGGCTTTTACAATACTTGAACTCTTTACCTCTCTCAGGATGGGGCTTAATGATGGCCATGAATTTGGAGGCAGCCTAAGTTAAGTCTGCAAAAGATGTCTGTTATATAGATGTGTGGTAGGGACACTGTGAACATCAGACCCTTCAGATTCAGCTGGTTCCATACAGGCTCTCCCAGATTCCTCTTGGGATGATGGGCACTTAGGAGGGCTAGATCATTTTACATTCCTGTGAAAATTATATTCAGAAGATAAAAAACCGCAGATGTAAAAAGGAATGTTTCTTGCTGTCTTCCTGGTGTGGCAGCCCACACAGTGGTGAATTTACAGAACACCATAACAGCGTCATTTGGGCTGGACAAAGCAACACTGACCCTGGAGACGGCACATCTGCCTCTTTTAAGAAGAGCAGAACAAGACCACATGTGATCCAGGAGACACTATGCAATATGGACATGACCTTTCTTAGGACACTACTCCTAAGCAGAGTGGATGTGAGCCAGTCCTGACAAGTGATGATTGGACTCTGGTGTAGTCCATGAGAAAAGTAAAGATATAACTTGAGTGGCTTGCTCAGATACACACAGAAATGTAACATATTTTGTTGTTATGGCAATAGGAAATTTGTTATATAACAAATAAATAAGAAAGCAATCCATGGTTCTTTGCTGCCTGGAAAGATTTTTCTTAGAGCAAAATGTTCCCTCATCCATCTTCTATGTGGAAGACAGAAAGGGGTTGACAGTACACTTCATAAAGTACTGCATGTTCGCTGACTGCCGGTTCACTGAGACAGAGCATGGAGGTGATAATGTCATAAGATATTGTGAGGATAGCTGAAGTGAGTGCCAGAGATATTCCTAAACAGCACTGATTGGAAATGCACCATGTAGTTGAAAGGCTGTGACTAAAAAGGATGTGCCCACCACATGAAGGCTAGGCAGAAAAGGTGGAGATCCTTGACCAGAGTGAAATCTCTGTGGGCTTAGTAACTTCTGCATCATGTTGAGCAGAACTGATGGAGTCTCTTCTGAAAATGCCATTTTTCCATCAGAAAAAGCAGAATCATCAAACGCCCCAAATTGGTGTGGACCCACAGTGTATGTAGACATATCACTCTGTACAAAAAAATGAATCGTGACTGACACGAGGACTTGATCCTACATCCCAAATGGGCTTTCTGAATAGCGGGCAGCCAGTCTTTCCAGCGACTACAGTTTATTTGTATTTGTGTAAAGAAGAAATATCTTCAGCAGAATAGATGGAAAGAAATTCACCACAAAAAGTGAATAGTCAGTTCATTCATTCATCTAAAAGGTAAGATACTGACGTCTAGGCCCTCTTTGAAACCAAGCTAAGCAAAAAACTGAAATGGTATATTCTTTCCACCAAAATGCAATAAGTATCCTGACTGACAATATGGCTACAGACTATCCCAGAGGACAATTTTATGTTTCATTTTCTTACATTAAAAGTTTCTGAATTTCTTAACTTTTTTCTATTGCAAACAGAAAGCATGTTTGAAAGTCTCAAAAATATCTGCAGGATAGGAAAATCATTTTCTGTCTAGCCCCAGATCCTGAGTACTCTTACTGATCTTGGCAGTATTAGGGATTCAAAGATCAAGGCCATATTCTCCATCTGTTACATATTCACACAACTGGAAATACTAGCACAGAATAACAGAAAGCCGCTCTCTAAACTGTCCTTAGCACTTTGAAGCAGATGTGGTCACATACTTGATACTATAGATACTATGGACACTTCATTCATTCCAATGAATGAAGTTCAGCTAAGGGATCATATTATTCCTGGGACTATCCATGAAATACAGTGTTTCAAGTGCATGGCACTGATGCTGAAGACAAAAAAAGAAGCCAATAGACTGAAAAATTAGTGGCCTGGAAGCGAACATATGTAAGAGAAGTTCCCTAAACATTTTAGTATCCTAAGTTGTTTCCAGAGATCCACATTTCAACACAATATAAGTCATTAAATTCTACTTATTAGTGTTGTATGATATCTTCATCAAATATGAAACTTAATTTGCTATTTATTGTTTGCTAACTGCTGCAGCTTCCTTACCCACAGAATCATTTTTTTGGTCCTGCTGTCTCTGGCTGACGGTTCCTGTGCAGGTCCTCTAAGGAATAGAGCTGTCACTGCCATCTAGTGACCCCAGAGGAGGTTTCTGGTGCTTATGCAAAGAAATTGCCTGCATATTAAAAGTGACTTTTTTTTCTCCAGTTTCTCAGCTACTGGCACACCTGCTATAGCTCAAGTTATCTCTTACAGTACTTGTTGTCTTTTCAACATATTATTGAATTAAGAGGACTGCTGTCTAGTTCCTCCCTTTATTTAAATGAAAGTTTAAATGACGTTTGCTCATTTCTGTCTCTCTTCTTGAACACATATATGCACCTTCTCAGTTCTGTTTGGTCAGGCTGATGCAAGATGAGTTTCTGCGCAGCCCAGAAACTGCTCCTGAAGAAGCACCTTACCAATTCTGTTTCTGTGTTATCCCCTCTGCCCCTGCCAAATGAGCTTTCTTAGCAGAAATCAAAATAGATAGAAAAGGCATATTAATTCACAATAGTTCATGTACTATTAGGTGGAGATCCACATAAAAACTGGCAGCCTTCTGGGAATCTATTAATTCCACGTGTATGGCATTGTGGGACACTGCTGTCTCAGCCTCTCACGGTCATTTCCTGACTCACAACATCTCAGACAAAGCAGTCACCTCACCTCCTGTCTCAGGAAAGTCACTCTTATTTCTTTTCAGTACTTGATGGTCTTGGGTGAGACCTCATGTGACCACGGGAGATCATCTGCGGGCAATCACCGCTCTCATCACAGACTCGTATAATGTGACTCAGCGTGGTGGTAGCAGATCCCAAGGCACCAAACCCCATGGAGGGTTTTTCTTTCTATCTGACTGGCTGCACGACTCCAGAGTCCGTCTGGCTCTGACCTCAACCTTGCACAGCACAAGCATTTTTGTTTTCCATTTTTTTGCTGAGCAAAATTCCAGTAACTGACAACCTTGGTACTTTTCTCAACTTAAATAGTGCTAACAGCAGAACAGTTTGTGTCTTTCATTAAGGATGCAGAGGCACAGGCTGGAGCCTTGTTTGCACTGCAGCCAAAGGCTGCTTCTAGTCAGCCAAGCAGCAAGCAGAAATATGACTGTTTGGGCTGGGTAGCAGCTGGATATGTTCACTCTGAAGCCTCTTGAAGATCCAGCTTCCTGTGTAGTACCTTTCTCCCCTGCCAAATGTTCAGTGTTAACAGAAATTCAGATAAATATGAAGGATATTAACTAGTGTCTCCTTGCTAGCCTGTGCACCTTGGCATTCCCTGCTCCTGTTAGGTAAAGGACAGACCTTTGAAATTCAGAGCAGTCAGAATCAGCTGTCCTTTACACTAGACTCTCTATTATTCTGACACAATTTTCTGCCAAGCCTCTATACTGAGAATAATGAGGACTAACATTACATGTCCAGACCCTTATTTCATTGCAAAATGATTAAACTAAACTGCAGCCCAATGTCAAGTATTATTTTGTCGGGTATCATGCTTTCAGGAAATGCTTTCAATATATAAATGAACCATGTGCTGTTTATTATGAACATACAATAGTACAGACTTTTTTCTAACATGGTATTATCAATATTATTTCATAATATGACAGAACTTTGATTTTACCCTATTTTGTGTTCTTCCGTTTGTAAGGTTTTTCTTCAGCTCTTTTTTCCTTGCATTTCTTTTAAGCATTTAAAGGTCAGGTATTCATTAATTCATAGTTTTACAGTCAGAATGGGCCATTACTGCTATGTTACCACATCTGATCATCTGTGTCATGTAAGATATAGAATTAAACTCACCTAGTGCATTGTTGGCCAAGCCTGGCAATTTTTGAGGGGAAAGAGAACAGGGTAGTTAGTTTCAGTTAATTTTTTAATGTTTACTATTAAAAGTAATGTGGAACTGAATTTCATAGAAATTCTTAATCAATTCTGATATTTTCTATAATAATGACTAATTCTAACTTATTTCTTAGTTCTGCCTCCCTCTCTCCCATCTTTCCCTCCTTCTCTCCTTCCTTCCTTCTTTCCTTCCTTCTAAAAAAAAAGGATGAAATTTTTAATTATTAGAGGTAAAAATTCTAATGAATAAAATGGACAGGCTAGGGTTCCTGATTTCTTTTGTCACATATCTGTCTTGTTTTATGACATGCAGTGTAGGATAATTTAATGAAGTAATTTCATAATGTCATTTTATTCTTCCCGTTTATTTAATACTATTTTAAACTAAGGAATAATCACAGTCTTGCATCATTTGCGTTGATTGGAAAAACCAGCAACTTACATGGTTTGGAAACAACTGAAGTAGGTATCCAAAGGGTGACAAACATGAAAAAAAGTATTATTTCAATTATTTTGAATTGACTGTTCAAGTTCTCTGCTATAACCTCTACAAATGTCACTTAAACTATTTCATTTTACACCAGTTTAAAACTTGGGCTGTATTAATGGATCTAGATTCATACAAGATTGAGCTCTGCTTGATCCTTCTGGTGCTGCTACTTCTTTCTGGTCTCCCAAATCATTCAGGCTGATGATTTCTGCAGGGCTGCAGATTTCATTAAGGCTTCATTCAGATTTTCATTCAGGCTGGAGATTTCTGTACATTTTTCCTGCTTTATTGTCGGCTTTGAGACCTCTCACTGCTTCTATACCTTCTGCTTCTTCCAAAGATGACACAGGCATCGATTTCCAAGGAGACATCCCCATTCAAATGAGGATACATTCAAATACCTTTGCATTCTCTAACTTCAGTGGGGTAGTCGTCCTGACTCATTTTTTACACATCTGAATCCCCAGTGCTTTAATGGAAATTTTACAAAGAATTTAAGGATTAGTTTAAAAAGATAAAACTCCTGGGCTTATAAGCACTACTATTTGGGAGATGCTAACAGATCTAAAAAGATGTCAGAATGCACAGATTACTGGGAATTAATAGTGCTTATGATCATGTAGGATGCATCCAGCACTTCACAGAGGAATCCGGCTTTAATGCTAGATGAACTTTAAATGGTGTAATGCCCCTTGAAATGCTAATCATTTCTCTTTTCCTTTCCTATTAAGTTAATTCAGTTCCAGACTGACATACAGCTATATAGTTCCATATATACAGTATACATTTGGTGGTTGGTGGCCAGTGCTTGTTCACAGAACCTCGTTTTCCTTTAATAAACCTCTATTTCCATATTATTATTTCCATGTACTACAAGCTGCTCCACAGCCTATAACATGGCCCTCAAGAATAATTAGCACCAAAATATGGAATTAGTATGCAAGACACGGACAATTCTTTTGCTCCAGATGCTGTATTCAAACTGCAATGATCCATTGAAAAAGTAAAGATAACCTAAGGAAAAAGAAAATTAAAATGAATTATTTCTGAGAAATCTGTGTTGTTACATTAAAATTATCCTTCAAATAAAAATTGTCCTGTTTTGATTTTT
This sequence comes from Apteryx mantelli, assembly GCF_036417845.1. Classification (NCBI taxonomy): domain Eukaryota; kingdom Metazoa; phylum Chordata; class Aves; order Apterygiformes; family Apterygidae; genus Apteryx; species Apteryx mantelli. The sequence continues at coordinate 16,982,018 of NC_089978.1, forward strand.
GAATGACTTTGTTAAATGCAATATTTAAGTTTTTAAAATGCTGAGCTTAAGGTCCTTATTCCATTTGACAAACCTGGATCAGTGTTTTAAAACAACCAGTATTTTGATCCAGTGTCAACCTCTGCACTTTTATGTATTGTTTGCTTAGGAAAATCCAGACTGTGCCTGTTAATGTTTAATTCTCTGACTTGGAAATACTGGATAGGAAGAGTTGGACTCTGTTGAAGAGTTGAAAAGGAAGGGTCTGGATTTGAAAGAAAGGATACACTATAATATTTCTGTATTAACTCTACCACTTTAGGTGCCTAAGCAAGGAGGCAGATCTCCCTTGGCTTCTCATATAAATATATCTCCACAGTTTATAGAGAAAGACTTTGCCAGAAGGCACTTTGGATCAGAAGCCTGGTTCAGTCAAAAGCAGAAGTGTTGATGTCACACAAATCAAAATTACAAATGACAGAATGGCCCACAGAACATTAATCTCAAATTTCAGGCATAGTTAATGGTAATAAAGCATCATTGTCAGATTATATACCATTTCTTTGATAGACTGCATCCACTTTGTCACCAATTCCTGCGAATTCTTCCTCTATCAGTCTGGGGTAGCCTGTTTCCATAACCTCTTTCTCTTCATCATAACTATATTAGACATAAAAAAAGAAAATGTAAATTCAGAGGATTTAACAGCCTAGGGGTTTCAATCTGTGCCCTTCATATGCTCTGTTTGAAGTTGCTCATGTCTGGAGTAGGCAGCAGCCATTAGGTTTCTTATGTCTAGGGCAATAATGAATCTCAAGTCAATAAGCAGGGCACTCTTACACCAAAAATACAATCTCAGTAAAAACGAACCCAATAAAGGTATGTTTTCAAAATTGAGCTATGTCTCATATGGAAATGATTGTACCTGTACTTATTGGCACTACAAGCCTACCCTGAGGGTGTTTGGCACAGAGGTACTAGGAAGGGAGGGTAGCATCTTTCTTAATGATGTGTCACTGTCCTGGCTGTAGGTCCTACTCACAACCAGCAAAAAACAGCCAACATAGGGTAGTATGATTGTTTTGCTCTCACGGACCAGCACTGATAATCCATTTTGTGCCACACAACTAACTGAAGGAAGCAAGGAGGGAACTCTGTCTGGGATATATGTCCATGGTATAAACACTCCTGGAATGGATCAGTTTGTTCTCCTTTCCTTTCCATCACACTTATGTTTAAAAAAGGCTTGCTAAACGTGTCTTTATAATATATCCTACAGAGCTGTAGAGTCTATGAAACCCACAGACTGGCAAAGTGTGACCCACAACTAAGTGCCTAATTTGAAACAGCCTGCTGATCTTTTGGCACTTCTGGACAGATTATGACTATGGAAATTAAAAAGAAGCACCAGTCTGTCCCATCTTACCTCCAGTACTTATTTCCAGTAAAAAAGAGAGTCTTGCCAGTGTCTTTTACATGGACAGCTGCATCTATTCTTTTCATTTCTTTTGGGAAACCCATTTCATATATCTTTTTAGGAAAGCCTTCAATTATGTCATAACCATTCATAGCCCAGACTTTCTTTCCTGAAAATAAGAACAAAGTATGCATTAGTATTTTGTAAAAGCTCACGTTTGACGATAGGGTAAAATGAGAATGCCATAATCCTTATTTTCGTACAGCTAACAGGTTCTTAGGCTGTGTTCTCACCTGGTATTAAACAATTTATGCTAACTGTGATCCTAGACATCTGAACTTAATTGTATACCTTCTAATCCACTGAAAATTTTGTAGGTTTGCGTGGGGTGAATCCAAAGGAAGTTGTTTTTTGAGCAGGAAAGGAAGGATTTTATGTTCTTCTATTGAATGCCTTTTCTTTGCTAAGTGAGCTTGACTAAATACCTTATTTTTTCTGCCAACAACAAAATAAAAGACTTACCCTTAAACATGAACACAAGATCTTTGATGGGGTTTTCATAAGCTGCATCAATTTTGTTTGGAAGCTCTGGCCAAAATGATTTAAGTAACACTAGTTCTGCGTCAACCATCTGAGGGTGCAGTCGCCAGAAAAACCTAGTTTAGAAGAAGAAAATATATTGTATGTTCCTTATCATGCTACAGAATGGCAACATCTTTGATGTGTTATATTAACAATTAGTTAACAGTGAATGACCCTTTTTTTATAACAGACAATATTATCAGTACATAGAGCCACTAATAGGCTTGTCCTTTCCTCCTAGTCACAGAGCTGCAGACCATTTCTGTCACTCACACTGTGATCATCTTAAAAGACCTAAAAAGTTTGAATCTTTTGTGCATTAGGCTGAGAGACACTGCCACCTTTTGTAAGCTTCTGAATGAAGTCAACTTCATTCAAAGAAATGTTAGTAGAATTCTGTATATTGAAGAAAGCCCTGTGAAATGAAAAAGGTGTACAAATGGGGTCAGAGTATTCAGCCACATCAGCTTCACTTCATATTAAAGGCAGTCAAGTCTGTAATTGTATTATAAATCCTGTCTAAAAAGATATACTGTGTAGCATCTTAAAGGCATCCATATTGATTTGTGATCTATTTTGTTTATGGCTATTAAAATTGTGAGTAAAAAAGTGAAATGATGTTTTTTCTTGTTCAAATTTTATGCAGTATTTTCTGGAGAGTGACTTCTTTCATTTACCTGAGTCAGGTACTGTACACACCCAGCATATTCCACATACACACTTTCCATCATTTGTCAGTCTCTTTACCTGTCTTTGAAGATGAGCATTTCTCCACGAAGTTCTGATATTGCATCAAGAGATAATTCTGCATCACATTTCTCTGGCGTTTTTGGATGTTTGGGGTTTGGATCTCTGTCTCCAGCACCTGCAACCATATACTATGATTTAGGTTTAAAACCTTTAATTCCCTTTTTGTGGATCATAATATTGAATAGGATATGGAAGAGTTTCCAAGCAGCAGGATGAATACAAGCATAATGAGCAAATCATTTGTACTGGAGAAAGTCTATTCTCCCTTTCTACCTTTCCTTTAGCCCAGATGATACATTCTTGGACTTTGTGGTTCAGCTGTGCTGCAAAGATGTTAAATGGACTTGCTTCCTGTACCCTAAGTTTTGAAGGTCCCCAAAATTTTCTTCTTTCCAGGATGAAACATTACATTTCTGTTTCCCCCATTAGACTCTATTTTACCTTCTCTTTTGAAACAGCTCGAAAAGCATCAGACCTCTTCCCAACCCCACCCTTGTGAAGGAGACAGCACAGCTATCAACTGTGCTCTGTAATGTTGCTTCCTGTTTTTCTCTCTGAACTATAAAATCTAAGCATCTTCTGCTCCTAAAATCTGGTTGCCAAGAATCCAGTGATTTGGTCTTAATCAGTTGTGATTTTTGCTGTTGAACATCTGCAGCTCTTTGACAACTGTGTGGTGTATCTGCAGGAAGTTATAATGACACAAGAAGTATATATTGTATATTATACAGACTTACCATAGAGTTCTTGGATCCCTTGCACATCATCATCAGGAAGCACAAAACCAGTTCTTCCAGCATATGTGTAAATAGGAAACATCAGAGCTCCAGGGTCTCTGGAGTGTTCAAGCCCAAGTGAATGACCAAATTCATGGGCAGCAACAAGAAACAAGTTATACCCTATAAGAGATCATAGTAAAAGTGAATGTATACCTCCCTATGTCAATGAAGTGGACTAGGACTAATCAACATCTAACACTGTGCCTTCACATGTGGGGCAATAAAGGAAACAAATGAAGAAACAGAAAAATAATGTGTAATTACTTGTTTTATTTCAAGCTGATGTGAGTTTTGCTTTAATAAGGGCCTAATCGATTCAGTATCTCAGTGCTGGTGTTCAAAATAAGCCTTATTTGACAATGTCCTTCTTCAGCCAGCTGCAGAGTCCCTTAAATTTCTTAACAACATTGGAAAGCTCTAGAGTGAAGCCTTTGTCCCACTCAAATCAGGAGAAGTTTTTTGGGGAAGGTACCTCCAGTGGACAGCCCATATTGTTTTCAGCATTGCATCAGTTAGATGTAATGCCCGGAGGGTGAAATACCACCGTACTGAAAACATAGTGTTTTGTTCTGTTAAAGCTCTTTTTGGGATAGGCACAGTGAAGAAATTTCATATTAGATATAAGAAGCTGATTTTCAGCGGAGATAAATATATGCATTTCCTATTGGCTTCAGTAAATCTATTCCCACCAATATTATCAGAGCTAGCTGCCTTTGAGCTCAGTGAAGTGCCAAGCCCACAGAACTCCAACATCCCAAATTGCCTTGTTTGCCAAGTTTTTTTAATCACCTCTACTTAGGAAGTGTATATCTTAAAATTTATGCTAGGCAGGTGTTACACTGCTATTTATAGTTGGGGATTAAAAACAGCCTCCTAAAAATAGACAGTGAACATAATGATTTATGAGTAGTAAACAGACAAAATAACCTGTTCGTAAACATCAAGCAGGTGGAAATTGTCCGTCTAACACCATTTCAAACAAACTCTGGAACTTATGTTACCTCTAGAATCATCTGACCAAGTTTCATCATCATCAAAATGGGCATCTCCTCCATAGTCTGGACCAGGAGGGAAAGCATGAGCCAGCAAGCCAGAAGGTCCATCAAAGGGGTAAAAGTCACCATGTTCTATAAAATAGCAATCAAAACAATGAAATCAATTATACCTCATCTTATTAAACTAGTAACGATATAACGATGACATAAAAAGAAAAGTTTGTTACCTTTAGTCCCAAAGGAGATCATGATATCAGCTATTCCACTCCGTATTCTAGTAAAGTTAAGTGGTGTCACATCAGACCAAACTTTGAATGCTTTTTTGAAAGCTCTGTCTACTTCAGCACGGCTCAGATCTGGAGTGTAATTCATAATTCTATCAAACAGATTAATATCTCCAGTTAAATTGCGTAGATTGAAGTAACTTTGTAATACACTTTTATGAGACTCTGCACCTAATTAGCAAGTTGTTGCTTGTTTCCTCCTTACGTTCTTATCTAAAAACAAAGAGCTGGGCAGCTGAATATAATATTTATTACCAGCTACTGGACTGATATCTCAGAAAGAGTTTAGAGAGTTCATATTTGCAATTTACTAAAGAAACTCAGGTAGGAAATGGTCAAATCCCCTATCAATGATCTTAGGTATTTAGGGAGAAGGAGCTAGCATGTGATCTTTCAGTACCATAGCTTCCTAGTGCTAACTGCCTGAGGACACAGTGTGGAGTTTTGTGTGACCTAGATAAATGGGACCTACATGGGAAGTAGTCACCCAGACCCCTTTTAGTCAATGGAGAGAAATAGGTATGTTCAGGACGTGTTCACCCTAAAGAAATGTCAAAAATATCAGTCCAGTTGCTCCCTGGAAAAGCTTGTCTCTTTCCACCATCTGTCAAGGAAGTTAGGGTGACCAAGGTCAGATTTGAGGTGAGATAATTTCTGCCCTCTTGGTGAGTACTGCAAGGGCCTGAGTGGGCTGGAGCTCAGTGCAGTGCTGGTTGCCCTGAGGGCACCTCAGTGGCACTTCTACTGCAGCTGAAGAGCCTGAATCTGTACTGTGAAACGAAAGATGGACAACGGTCAGTCCCTGGTCTCACAGCCGTGTTGCACAGACTGGTTTGCATCTACACTGCTTTGGGATAACCCCCTCTATAGCAGATTTGTTGTGGACAGACCTCACCAAAACATGTCCAATACAAAACCATGAAGCCACCTAAGATTAAGCAGTGTGAGGATCAGTGGTGAGGTGCACGAGCTCCATCCCCACCCTTCTTTCATTTAGCACCATAGATGTACCCAGAGTGTTCACAGGTGGGCCAAACTGGGAGTAAGTAGCATGCTGTGCATCTATACCAGCTTTCCCACATTGACAAATTGCAATGGAAAAATATATATTTATTTCCTTAAGTTTTGGCTTAGGACCATAAAGATTTTAAACTCCAAAATGAATCTTTTCAAACTTGAATGTGCCCTTCTCCCATCAGCTTCATATACTGAGCTCTCTACTGTACAAGGTAACTGGATAGAAGGAACAGTAATAATACTCAAAATGCCATGCTTTTACCTGTATGTCAAATTAGTTTTTGACCATTTGAGTTTTCTAGGGAAAAAGTTATATTCCCCCACATCTGGGACACCACATCTTGGTTGCTGCATCAGCTCATATGTTTCTTCATCTAATTTTCCGGTGACCTTGAGGCCAAAAAAAGCTTGCATTTCTCGAAGTTTAGATGCCACTGTGTTGGCACTCTTTCTCATTACGCCAGCAGGATTTGGACGGAGATCATAATGAGTCCTGAGATAGCGCTAAGAAGGGAAAAAGAAGCAATAACCCTAGTTTCCAAAGAACAGTTGTAACTCTACAACTTACTATAAAACATGCAAATTAATTACTATAAACTGTACCTCTGCAAACTGAAGATCTTCCTCTGTGAATTCATGGCTATCTTCAAGGGGAATAGGGATTGTCAGACAAAATGACAAACCCAACAAGAAAAAGAAAACAACTGAGAATCTTGATTGCATCATGCTGGATTTCTGAAGTTCTGATGTTTTAGAGAGCAGTTACCTTTACTTTTATAGTCCTAAGTCAGTGAGTCATAACTTAGGGACAAGTTAGAACTTCCTTGTCACTGAACGTAAACATGCTTAGACAGCTACTTTGTTTCCCTCCACAATGTGGTTTAGGCATCCGTTGTCCCACTGAGGGCTGTGAAACTGTATCTTCATATAAACATGGTCTTGGAATATTTATATAGGTTGTGGGAAGAAATGGATAGAAACAAAGTGCTATTTTGATTATTTTGCAATAACTTACACTGGCTTATTTCTTTTCTCCTCTGCTAGAAAAATTGTTTTTCTATTATTTGACAGGCAACAAAAATATATAACAAGATTTATGGATTTTTTTTAAGTAAAATAATGCAACTTTTCAATACTAGTTCAACCACAACCTTTACCAACAATAATAGTTCAAAAATACTTCAGTCATTAATAAATATTGCCTGGCTGGTAAGAAATAACATTATGGAGTATATAATAGGATATTACATTTCCTTGTTTCTGTAAAGAAATAGAACTCTAAAGCTTTAACACAAATTTTACTTCAGGGATCCTTAAAGTGACTTCCTACCTATTCTTCAGAATAGATTAGAGCTTGAGATGCACCTAAAACAGAAACATTAAAAATCAGGAAATAGTTTTGAATATCATCCAATAAAAATGTCTTTGATTATTAGTCAACCAGGTCATGTAAAGTGACCAGTTGATAGAATTTGTCTTCCTTCAAAAATGGGAATTTAAGTTACTGTATGGTGGGAGCACAGCCACAGATGGATGAGACAGCTACCAGTGTGAGAGGTACACTCTAACAGCTATAGGTAGACAATGAATCTGTGTGTATTGAATGGCAGAAATATGTGATTTTGATTTACGAGGTGGAAAATAAATGCCACAAATCCAGTATTATGACAGACATGGGTGTTATTATGCTTTAAAGCTCAAAGTTGATCTGTCTCCCCAAGGTCACTCCAGTCTTGGCTGCTGTTAAGTTTTGTATCATATCACATACCTACAAGTGTGGATCCACACTTTGTGGAGACTGTTCCCGTATGGAAATACCTCACCTAGCTTTCTGATACGCACCGTGCCACGGTGAACGTCGCCTTGTTGACAAAACAGGAAGCAGACAAGAATCGGTGAAGCTGAATCAGTAAAAGCTCAATTTGTTACTCGAACAATATTAGCCTTCTATCTTATGATGACAAATAGCAAAAGCAAATAAAGCTGGGAGGAATTTGGCATTTAGGCTGTTTCTACCTCACTGCCCATCTTGGTCAGTGCTAAATATGGTTATACCAGTTAGGGGTAGACAACATCTGTTAAGACATCTGGAAATTCTCCTCTACATTGCCAACTCTGGTACTTTCTATATACATTCAGCAATGGTGTCATAAAGACTGTTGACTATCCTCTTTTCTTAAAAAGCGCTGTGCCCTGAAGTGTGTGGGAAGAACACTACATCAATATTGCTGATATTTCTGCTATACTGCACTACTTGCTAATGTAGACACAGCCATTCTTACCAGTGCAATGCCAATAATTATGCATACATCTTATTTCTTTCCTTCCAACATTTCTTTAATGATATTTGCAACATTGCTTTCATTAGTGTTAGGTATTAGGTCATGTGATAAGGAGAATGAAAAGCAATGAATCTTGCTTGCTTTGTGTGGAGCTAAGAACCAGTGGCTCTGCCTCATCATGGTTTTAGTGGTTGTAAGAAACACTTTCCTGAGACCTTGTCTCCTCCATAACTGTGAAGCTATGAGTTTCACTGCTCTGCAGAACAGCAGCAGATGTGTCTCAGAAATCTGTAACAATGAATAGTTTAAAGCTCCACAACAAAAATTCCTGTGAATTCCAAATTCTCTGAAATTAGCTTTCTTGTGCCTAAAGGAAAATAATTGTCTACCACCATTTGTATATCTTTTGCAGCTCTGATGTTGGTGTCTTTGCTTTTGAAATAAAAGAATTTAATTTTCTAACCAATTGTTCCTGCAAAAATGTGATCAGCCCATCAATGTTTACAACAGAATTATCCCAAATTATTCCTAAATGGTTGCAGGGCTGTTATTAGAGATATAGCTTAGTTACCTCATAATTAAATGTTAAGTCAAATAATCAGACACAATATTTGAATGATAAAAATGTAGAACAGAAAGTATTTATTTAGCTAGGCACAAGAGCAACATTATAGAGGGGTGTTAGACTGTAGAATAGTGCCCCAAGACAAGTTTGTAATGAAAATTATTTTGAAAACTTTGCCCTTCACAGAATTGTTTTAAGACATTTCCAAGGAATATTTGAATAATTGGACAATGTAATTATAGGGGAAAAATTACAAGGGGGACAGCTTTTCTCCAAACATTTAATTAGATTTTGGTAAGAAGAGGTGTGTGCAAAGATGGGTCTTTTTCTATTATAAGACAGCAAAACAAATAAACAAGTGAAAAGACAGTCAAGTGTTTTGAACAGATTCTGTATGTGAGTAGAAAAACATACAAAGAGAAGAAAGGAAAAGGGTCTGTAATTATTTTGTCAGAGGTAGTAAATAAAAATGCTAAAATAGAATTGATTTCTGAAAGACTATGTGTAATGAGCCATCCAAGAGCGGACTATGGCTGAATCCTGTGTTTTCTGCACATTCAATTGATTTCCTTGGGAGCCTTGGCCATGCAAATATACATGATCCAATATGTTTTCTTATACATTTTATTATTATTTCTATTTCTATTACATTAGTGGCTAGAAACCCATATTGAGGCACAGACTTTTTTCTGCTAAATATAAACTGAAGAGACACTGGTGAAGCACTGCATAAACAAGCAAGCACATAAAAGGGGGGTGAAAATCATCACTATCCCCCCTTTTCAGAAGAAACAGTCTCACAGAAGTAGTACATGAATTTTTTTGTAGGGAGACAAAAAGCCTTTGGCAGATCTCTGAAGTTGCTGTCTCTTGCCTTAATATTCTGAATCTTTAAAGTCTTTTCTAAAAAGTGAAGTTTTTTAAGTTGGCAATGATATGGGACAATTTCAAAGCCTGCCAGTGCTGGGCAATGTAAGATATGAAATCTATTGTACAGGCTCAAGTGATGCAACTATGTGAGTTTTAGACGGGGATTAAAAGTTGTGAAGACAGATGTAGATGATGCTAAAAGCAGTCAGCAGTGGTTCATAGACCTTATGCTGACCCCACTACAAACAAGTAAGCATGAAATGTTACATTTCATAAGCATGCAAACCCACAAAACTGCTGAATAGTAAAATTTCAACAAGCACTGCAAAATTTCTGTAATTCTGGCATCTTGTGGGTGTGGGTAAAGTTAGCTGTATTGATGGTAATTTTCACAGACACATCAGAGGCTGGAACAATCATGCCATTTTTTCCCCGAAGGAGAAACCAACGAAGAAAGACAGGAGAAGTGGTGAGAAGAAATGAAGTGCCCCAAGCCAGCATTTAAGTGCTAATTATTTGAAAATGAGAATCATGCCAACCATATGGTTTCAACATACATTTCACTACTGTAAATAATTGTAAGGTGTCATGTTTTGATTTACCCTCTGTGTTTGCTGCTCAAAATAGCACTGTATAGTGAATATAGTAAATGCTCTGTGACATCGAGACAGCAGACACTTCACTTAGGAAAAATAAACAAAAGCCAATAGGTCAATTTGTTAATCTTTTTTACAGCAAGTTTTATTTCAAATTGGAATGTGTCTGGTGCCTAGGGCTATGCCATCACATTTAGATCAGCTTCCTCTGGGAAAGGAAATTTTGCAGCTGGGTAAATGGAGTCCCAGAGTGGTTAAAAACACACTCTCTTTATGGTGCTGCATTGAGTCCCTTGCAGCTGGGCTCCATTGACTGTAATGACTAGGTGACCACTGACTGTGATGGGAGCTTAGCCAGCTCGTGCATATATAGGCACTTCAATTTAGGTGACTTGTTCTAGAGCTGAGGCCTGAACAAAGCAGGAGCCACCACATCACACAGAGGTAGTGCCCTGCTGTGCCAGGTGGCATCTCTGCAGCATGAAGGCAGTGGGGAACTATTCACCCTGTGGCAGGACAGTGCTCCAGCTCACCGGCTGCATCTGGCCTTGTAGGAAGAGTGTCTCCCAACTACTGCAGACAGCAAAACTCTGAGAGAGAAGTTGCCTCAAAGAGATGCAGAAAACCAAGTTTCCTCTGTCCAAACAGCTCCTATCCAGGCCAAAACTCAGGGGATGTGGGAAACCTGCCCCAGAAAAGTGAGCTCTCCCCAGTCTGCTGCTCCATGCAAGGCAGCGACTACTAACTCCCACGGGGTTCAAACCACCTTGAATGCCTGCCAGAAGCCCTGTGTTCCAGCTTTGGTCTAACCATAGTATGGGAGATACCCACAACTTTTTCTGCTTCAGGATAAATGTGGGATGCTGACCTATTAGTTATTAGTTGGCAGTTGTTTCCTTTTTAATGGTAGTTTTTGCATACGTGTGGTGGTATATCACTAAACATTAACCTTCTCAAGACCTGGCTCATTTATTATGCTCCTGACTACAAACAGGATAGTGCTACTGTACACAGTTTGCACTAACAGTTTGAGGAAGATGTCTATAGCATTTGCTGTCATTGAATTTTATTGATTCATGAAATAAAGGAACCTGCAAAAAGATAATTATTTGAAGAATGACTGCAGTCATTATGTTTTGAGATTGTAGAAGTATTTTATTTAATAATTCTGGTTACTTTAATACTTTGCAAGATGTGGTACCTAGCTGCCAGTCTAATACCCTCTGACCAGGTTCTTTTAGATATGCCACATATAGAGGGTTTAATGTTTAATACAAAGTATACTTATCTGAAGTTCGTTGAAGTTGCACAGGATTTTGACTTAGCACAGTGATGCAGCAGTGCACTTAAATTACAAACTACACTTAATGGAGTACAACAATTACAATATCCTTTTCTATTGTTAGCTAGAAAAACAATCAGCCAATCTAATTTTGCTCCTAAATGGGAAGGAGCTGGTTAACAATACAAAAAAAAAAAAAAAGAAAATGAAAACCAGGAATCCAGTTCAAAGATAAAAAGTTATTTTTTTATATTTGCTTTTTAGATATCCAACACCTTACATTTCTATTTTTTAAAAACCTAATATTTACATTTACTCTCACAAAAATCTATTTAAAGACTACCTCTGTAGCACTGTGGCTCTCTAAAATTCATAATTAGATCCTGGTATGTTTTGATGCATTTTATTTCTCATGTCAACCCAGAAACACATATAATATATCTTTAAAAGGTTGTAATTTTAGTTCTTCCATCATGGCAAAATATTTTCCCTGTCTGTGAATTTGCCCTTTAAGTAATAGGCTATACCAATTTTAATCTTAAATTTTAAGGAAAACCTCCACTATAAATGGAGAGCCATTGTTCATAGAAAGACATAATTCAGTGTAGGTGTAATAAAAATGAACATTAGGAAGAAACAAATACACTGGATGATTTTTTTTTAGAGCAATTCAACATTTAACTCAAAAAATTTGGACAGCTTTTGGGTTAAATAAATTGTCTGGACAAAACAGAAATTTTGCATGTTAAATGCCTAACTGGAGTTCGAACTCTAAATTCCATCTGAAACTTTCTGGTTCAGAGTATTTTTTGTTTGTGAAAATTAGAGCTAGCAGCCTGGCAGAAACACATAGACCCTTCTCCTTCATCCACAAGCCCTTTTCTCTGATGTATGTTATCACGTTTATTATTAGTAATTAGGATTCATCATAATTTCTGAGTCAGATTTCTCATTGATCACCATTTAAGAACACTATGCCTTCCATACCTCTTAAATAATAACAAATCAGAACAACTACTAGCACGACTGAGTCCAAATATTTCCAATCAGTGCTGCCTCTAGTACTTAACCCCATGAAAACTTTTCTCATCCTAGGTTCCGTAAGAACAACTGCAGCACATGAAGAGAGCAGATTATGTGGATTTTGAGGAGGTGAGAACAATCTTCTCTGAAGTACCATTGAAGAATGTGAGAGTTGTGACAGCTGCTCACAAAATAATGACCTACATCAGATGAGGTGTTACCAGATACTTTCCAGGTGTGAACAATTACAAGCACAGCCTGATTAAACCATATTCCTGATGCCTTTTCTTCTTCTAAGTTAATGTCCACAGGGATTTCCACCTGGGTGTCCACTCCAGATTTCTTTACAGATTCAAAGCCTCCCATATATGCACTAAGACACAAATAATTCTGGATAATGTCAAATGAATCCAAAAAATTGCATTAAAACTACCAAAAAGAGATGGCATGACAAACCCTAAGGGCAAGTGCTTGTCCTTCACAGAAATGCTTGAAGGAAAGACTTTCCTGAAGTGGAGCTTACTGTAAATTTTTGATTTGTAAGCACTTTAAGGGATAAAAACATACATTTTTATAACACTTAGGAAAGGAAGTATGATGTTTAAAGCCCTGGCTTTTGCTTGCCAACCACATTCATGCTGTTTATACAGCTGGGCTTTTTTTTTCTAAAAAAAAACCAAAACAGTTTCTCAACTCTCTTGCAAAAGCTTTTGGAAAGAAGGGGGGGAAACTAGATGTCTGATGCATACAGTTTTATAGGAAGTGCTACAAGCAAGTAGTAGCTTAAATTTAAGGTTTGAGTTACTGGTAAGAGATTACTAAAAGTGAATTTAAAAATTTCCTATTGCTACCTAGCAGAGTGCATGTTTTCAACTATAAAGGTGGGTGGCACAGAAATTAATATGCCATCTTTTTCTACTACAAAGAAATACAGTATAAAGGTTTCTGTACTTTTCATTCAAAAACTCAGTCCTTCACATGAAGCAAGTTTAGTAGAGGGCCACTGAGATGGTCTGAGCTGGAGCACTTGCCCTGTGAGGAGAGGCTGGAGGATCTGGGCTTGTCCAGCCTCGAGCAGAGGCAGCTTCAGGTGCACCTGACAGCAGTCCTCAGAGCCCAGGGGTAGGTGGTCAAGGAGATGGAGCCAGGCTCTTCACAGCAATGCATGGTGGGAGGATGAGAGACAACAGGCATAAATTGAAACAAGAGAGGTTCAGACTGGATAGAAGAAAAACTTTTTCCCCGTGAGGATAGTCAGGCAGTGGCACAGCTTGACCAGAGAGGTTGTGCAGACTCTGTCCTTGAAGGTTTTCAAGTCCTGGATGAACACTGCTCGAGTAACTTGGTCTGATCTCACAGCTGACCCAGCTTTGAGCAGGAGGTCTAGAGGACCAGAGACCTCCTGAGGTCCCTTCCAACCTGAGTTATTCTGTGATTTGATGATTCTATACCTTAATGTCAATAATCAAGTATCAAAATTAGGTATTTTGAAAACAGTTTGGTGAGTATGCTTATGTGTGACACTGAAGAAATATTCAAGTTCCATATATTGTAGATTTTGTGTATGAATGGTGGTTTGCTGCATCTGAAGTGCAGAAAGACTAGATTTGGACAAAACCCAGTTTTTCTAATGTTGGCTGTCACTTGGAATCTGTCTTTAGTGGATTCTCATGTGTTTACCGTGGGTTTTCTGACTCATGTCCAAATTTATTGGTGAATATCCTCATGTTATTAGCAGATCTTCAGTTACTATGAAATACTGATCAGAAAATGCAACATAAAAATTAATTGACAAAAAAATTATGGTTTGCAAATGCAAATAAAATTTTATGTAATTCAGACTTATTAAGTTCTCTAAATAGGTTGTTTCAATGTTTTGAACATATCTTATTAGTTTATCTAAGCCATAACATATCATGCACACTAACAGAACAGTACTCTATATGAATAACATTAACATTAACAGAGAATTTTCAGTAATAACTGTGGATTTCCTTATTTCCTTTTCTGCTGTCCTTTGTCATTCTGGCCCTTTACAATCAACCCAACCTCTCCTCTGTACAGCCTTCTGTATTTCCATCTTCTTTTTCACAAGACTTACAGATGCAGTAATACAAGCATGTGATGTCCATCATTCAACTGAAATAAATGGGATGGGCAAAAGATGAGGAAACTTTCTCCCACAGAGTCCCCTGTAAAGTGTACTCAGTCTTTCCTACCATGTAGCTTTACACACTAATGAAAACAATAGTTGTGGGATAAAGTGAAAATGAAGGAAAGGAATTTCTGCAGCATTTTTTACAAGTCATTAAAAATTAATTTCTCATCATGTGTCTCTGTTACAACATCTGCTGAAAAGCTTGGATCATATTTTTCCTGGCCTTGGCATTCATGGTTTACTTTTCTCTACCAGCAAATACCAAGTAGTGGCATTTTTGACTGACTTGTTCCTCTTTCCTCAGCAGGCAGTGTGCTCTGATTCATTGAAGTGATAAAGACCATCTGCCAGTAATTCAAATTGGTTAGTGGGGTTAAATTATTATAGAAATATAAGATTAGAAATACTATTGGTTAACAGGAGAAGAGTAGCTAAGCTTGTGACCACTGTCAGATATGCTGGTTCATCTTCATGCTGAAATACTGAGCTTCAATACCATCTTCAGAGAGATTAGTGTTCCTCATGTCAGTGTTATAGTATATCTGGGCTCCACACAACCAAATTCATAAAAACAATCAAATGGGAGCTACAAAACGGTAAAGGCAATTGAATTAGGGAAAGTAGCTCAGCTTATGTTCTTGACTGGGCAAGAATGCAGCTTTTAGCATCCTAACCTGGTACTTTTCTCTTCTGACACTCCCACCTCCCCTTCCTTAAGATCCCTCCTGTTTCACTACTGCTCCAGGTTTATGGTCCTTTATTCTGGCCAGCAGCAGCAGCAACAGTAGTCATTGAAATGCTTGGGGTGGGTATTTCCGCACCCTTCTATGACTTTGGGTCCAAGCCTCCTCTCAAAACACATCTACACTCATGCTGAAAGGCACCTATCCTTTATAATGGTTCTCTCAGTGGCCATAGAGACTGTTCTGCTCCTGGAAGGGGTATCACCAGCTTTCCCTCTTGGGGAGGGGGCTGTAGACATCTGACCAGTGTTATATATACTGGAGTATTTATGGTGCACCTCTTTTATATCATCCTCAGTCTGTTTCTGTAATCTCAGAACACTGAGATTGCCTAACAATGCCCTGAAGTAACAGACCTAACAAAAGAGAAGACTACAAGAGCAGGAAGCCGAGGCCATTGAGGTGTTTAGGGCAATTGGAGTCAGAAACATACTTCTCAGTCCAACCACTAGTGTATGGTTTTATGAAAGGTCGTATACTTAATTGCTGTGATCCTTACTTTAGCATGGCTGTAGAAAGACAGAATACATGTCTTTTGTATACGCGTCACTTTTCTATGGGATGAGTTCAGCACTTCTCAGCTATACACACAATTTTGCACTGATTTTTTGTCTAGGTCAGATACACCATCTGTACAAAGCACTGTGGTGGAGGACATGTGATGTTACATTGCTTTGCAAAATTTTCCTCCAAATTCTCTGGGATCAGAAGAGATGCAGACTGAAACCTAGGATTTGGACGTTTTCCTGTCAAGCTCTCGTGCCTGAATGGAGATCACGTGCGGGATGGAAAACAATCCTTAGGCATAAAGACTTCTCAACCGATCTGCCATAGGGCAGGCCATAAGATAGAGAGGTGAGTGTGGGATTCCTCCCACCCTATCACTAATGTCCTTATGGAGTTCGCTATTTCAGGGTGTTCAAATATTTCCTAAGTGATATTAATGGATCCCCTCTCTCTCTGTCTCTCATTCTAGTTTTTAGAACTCCTGCCAAATGTCTGAATAAAAGTGGTTCCTTTTTATTGTTAATACATGCTGAAAAACAACATATTAATACAGAGTTAGTTCTCACCTAGATGCATGTTGAAATCTGCACTTTTCCAAGAGGCAGACTAATCATTAGGTATTGTGGACTACCATAGACCCAACAAAACAAACAAGCACTTCTCTTGCTAAAGGGCATAAGAGGAAAAAATCAGTTATTGGTCAATATCTGAGTAAGGAATCATCCAGGAATTTATACATGTAAAACGCATGTAAGGAAAATACAGATGAGAAGTCACTGCTTCAGCTAGAGTATTTAAAACATCACAAGAAAAAAAAAATTCCTTGTTGCAGACATCTGATTCATGCTCAGTCATCTTCTGTAACCCATTGCTGTTGATACCTGTACAAACTTTGACCGTCTGAAGACTGCATACAGCGGCTTACTGAGTTTATTTCATTGCCCTAACAAATACTGCCTGAAGGCAGTCCTACATGTTCACTAACATCCCTGCTAGATCAAGTGATGGAAGTTTTGGAAGATACAGTGTCTAAAATCCAATGCAGATAGCTACCTTCTGCCCATCTCTGCAGTTAACTGTTTTCAGGTCTTTCATAAACACTAGGCACATTAAACAGCTGCTGCAAATCAGCGCTGTTCTGCTAACTGTATATGAATCTTGTAAGGGGCTTGGCATTCTGTAACTGATGCCAGTGATTAATGTCCCATTAAAAACCCAGGGTTGTTTAATCACCCTAAATTTCCTACTGTTTATCCTGGCAATTGAGGGTGCACTGCAAGCCAGTGGGAGTCATCAGCACATACTTTCTTCTAGGTGGGGAAACATGATTCAGTTTATTGGAAGAACTAGAAAAAGAAGGATGTAACCTTTGTAACAGAAGAAAACACACAAAATATCTATGTATGTCATAAATGGGACTTGCCGTGTGATAGTTCATACTTTGTTTTGATTTATAATCTTTAAAAACCTCACCAGAATTACATAAGGTGTAAGTCAAAATAGACTTTATATTCGAGTATTTTAAAACGGTAAAAGCATCTTCTTTTAGTCAGTTTGTGTGCCAAAAGTGATCGTGATGTCAGCAAGACCACGGGACAGTCAGACAAAGGGAAGATTTCAAGTCACACCATCCTAAAGCTTCAGTGCTCTCCGGATTGTTTAGTCCACTTTTTCATTGCTTGGATCTGAAGGGTAATTTATCATATGAGCAGCTTAGAAAATATCTGTCCATACTTGTGACAGAATATTTCAAATTAGTAAAACACCTGGCATCACAAGTCCTCTGGTTCCCTTGGCATATAAAACGGAAATTCCTGAATGAAAGTAACCTATGACAAATATTTACTGGAAATTTCACAGAGCTCATGAATTAAGCTTAGCTATTCATTTACTCCTTTCCACTGTAAAATAACTTATAAAACATGTTCTAAGCTGACATGGAAAGCTCTGACTATGCAAAATACTCCATTACGATCAAATACCAAGACTATTAAAATTTCAAGCTTAAATAAATGATTAGGAAAAAAAAAGGTTTGCAGATTTTTGTTTTCCTTTAGTCCTGGAGGAGGAAAGAGGAACAGTGAAGCAATATCTTTTAGCTTTGTGTAAAAAACTTTACAAAATATTATGTAACATCATTTTCTGTGAAGGTTTCTTTTCTATAAAGAATTATTTTGAATTATTATTGAAAGTAACCAAGTAATTCTGAATTAAACATTTTTGACCAGGTCTTGACAGGTAACATTACATGTATCGATCTCCGACTTGCATTTGGATAAGAGTTGTTTCTGTGTAATATTAATCCACTTGTTTTCCAGAAACTGAAACACTTCAGACTGAAGAGGACTTCACAGCATGACTTCTGGTTATTAGAGCATTTGGCTAGGAGACACAACTTCAAATCCACACAGCCAGCAAAGTAAGGAGTTGAATCTAGGTTCACTGACACACCAGATGAATGCCCTTGTCACTCTACTAAAGAGTGGAATCAGTTCCTCCTGCTTTTGTTTGTGTGAGAAATGATTAATATAGTTTTAAATCCTAACTCCTGGAGTACCTAACTCCAGGAGCACAAAGCCCCAACCGAACTATTAAGTACAGGTTTTTCCATTTTTATTCAGTTTCGCTTAATTGCTTCCATTTCTCCATATAACATATGAACACCTACATGACCCATCTAGCTCAGTGTTCTATCTCTTAGCAATGGTGGTAAAAGACGGTATTTGGGGAGATCGCATCAGTCTGTTGAGTTTTTGACTGGTAGTGTCTGCTTTCAGAGTCTTTTGTAGCAGGAAGTTCCAGATGTTCACTTCTCATTCTGTAAGAGAAGTTTACATTTAATCTGTTTTAAACCAATCTCCTACTAGTTTCATTGAATGCTCTAGTTCTACCATTGTCGGATTTGCAAAATAACACCTTACATTCAGCTTATCCACAGCCTTCATGATTTTGCAAACCTTAGCTATATCAATTTTTCAATCTTCTCTTCTCCAAACTGCTCATTTGGTAGCTTTTCCATTGCCTTAATCATTTTAATTTCCTTTGTGTGTACTTTCTTTAACGCCACTACATCCTTTCTCAGATTTGGAGAACCAAACTGCATAAGGAACTCAAGAAGTGGACACAGGAAGGTCTTATATAGTGGCAAAACAATGCCCTCCACCTTGTTCTCAATACTCATCCTGATGATGCCCAGCACTTTGTTGGCTTTTTTGGCTGCCACAGCATATTTAGCCTATGATTTCAAAGAATTTCATTTTAAATTTTTGTATCTACATCTCTTCTTCATGAAAAATTCACCCAGGCTATATGCAAGTAGTTTAAATCTCCCACTACTACTTGCCCTTTAAATCTGGGTAAATACAGACAAGGATGGGATAGTGAGTGTGAAGTACTTTCACTTTTAGTGCTATTAAAAATCTCCAGGGCGCATTGCAGGTGTGTCATGCACACTTATTCAGGGTTAACCTGAATATCCGACATGGGAACACAGTGGATTACATATTGGACCAGCAGGCCAGACTGGCAGACACCACAGGGCTGTGTCATTCTCTGTCATGTGAAGCATCAGCAGCTCAATGTAATCACCTGGCAGTTTTACCTAACGAGTCCTCTGATATTACAGGACAGAGACAGGCAGAGTCTTCCAGTGCTACTTTTCTAACTGCACTGCAGTGACAGCATTGGCTGTGGTGCAGTGTAAAGAAACACAAGCCAGATTTCAGCAGGCTAGGTCAGGTAATGATAGCGGTCTGGCCCTGGCAACACAGAGTTCACTGCAGTCTAATTTACACCATCAGGAAATTGCTTTTGTGATGGTGGTGAAGGTTTATTCTTATAGATTATATTCTTGCTCTTATGCAATAGGATATTTACCTTTCAAATCAAAAAGGCAGAAAGTTAACTGACTCAAACAAACAGACCTTACATGATCATACATTTTTGCTATTGCTGTCCCAGTGGTAGCTAAAAAACAATTTTGGAAGTGCATACTGTCCTCTAACATTATCAAAACACAAGGATTGTTTTCCCTTATTGTGCAATTTTAGCAGCACTCCCTCATTATCATTTACAGGAAAAGAATAAATAACAGGAAGAAAAGATCGATTTCCCATTCAAAGCTGACATGGCAAAAAAAAAGTGGCAAAATAAACTGTAAGTAACTTAAATTATAGGATATATGATTTGCTGTGGCCAGATAAGTGTGTGTTTTTTACAAAAGCTGTGTGAATAACTGATTTTTTGGTTAAGCAGGAACAAGAAAATTTGAAAAAAATAATGATTTGATCTGAACTAAAGTCTTTGGGGTTTGTCTTTCTTATCAAAGGAATAAAATGGAAAAATGTTTTTCATTTTATGTACTTTTAAACAGAGCAATGGTTTAAACAAAATCAGTTTAGAACCCTTGGACTGTAAGAGTGTAGCCAGCAGGACCAGGGAAATGATCTTTCCCCTCTGTTTGGCACTTATGAGACCACATCTGGAGTGCTGTGTCCAGTGTTGGGCTCCCCAGTACACAAAAGACATGGATGTACTGGAGTGAGTCCAATAGAGGCCACCACAATGATTGAGGGGCTGGAGGACAAGACATAGAGGAGAGACTGAGAGAGCTGGACTTTTTCAGCCTGGAGAAGAGAAGGCAGACAGAATACCTTATTGCTGTCTACAACTACCTGTTTGGAGAATGTAGAGAAGACAGAGTCAGAATTTTCTCGGAGGTGCGCAGTGACAGGATGAGAGGCAATGGACACAAGCTGGAACATGGAAAATTCAGATTAGACATTGGGAAGCTTCTTTACCATGACGGTGGTCAAACACTGGACCAGGGTGCCCAGAGAGGTTTTGGGATCTCCGTCCTTGGAGGTGTTCAAGACTCCACTGGACAGGTCCCAATGCAACATGGTCTAATTAGACTTGCTTTGAGCAGGGGGTTGCCTGTGTGACCCCTGTAGGTCCCTTCCGATCTAAATTAATCTATGATTCTGTGATTCTTTGAAAAACAGCTGTTTTTCATCCAGTAGGTCACTGGAAGGTCTTTCAGAAAGAACCTGAATAGCCTAAGGTCTGGGCTGTTGAAAAAGAACATACAGTGCACTGCTCTCATTTTGCTGATTTTTGTGGATCTTGTCTGAATTATGTTCTTTCAGTCCAGTTCAGATTTGTTAATACGTTCAGGTGCACGGAAACTGCATTTTTTCAGTGAACAAAATATTTGTCAAAAATTTTATCGAGCTCTGAGTTTTCTCAGAATTCACAGTAATGAATCAGTAATTAAAATTCTCAAAATTAGCCTTCCAGCTTCTAAATGTTTCACAAGCATTAGTTAATTTATCTTTACATATATATGTTACCTAACTAAGCAGTTTTTCTTACAGAGTATATAGTAAAACTCAGAAAGACTAGTTCCAAATGTAAAAGTTGTCTGTCATTTTGGATGCATTAATTTCTGGCAGTTTGTTAAGTACCTCAAATCAGTTCTCACATCTGTGATACTGAAAATTTATTGGTCTCTTTTAAAGGAGGAACTTAAAAATATCAGTGAAATCATCACTAAAGATTAATTTACACACCAATAATATCAGCAAACTCATTAAAAATAATCGCAGATTTGAAAGTGCAAATATCTTTCAACATTTCTAGTGCCTATGCTCAAGTGAAGTTTGAAGATTAATTCTTCAGCCAATAAATCTGACAAAAGAGTATCCACTGCAAATGGCCTCCCAGTCCAATCACTATGTAATCACAGTGTTGGTATCCCAGCTCCAACAAAACATCACCAATATGACAACCCAAAATCCATATATCATGCGTAAGTTTCTCCCTTTAAATTCTATGCCACTAATCACTGTCTTCATTCATAGTTTTAGCACATTCATTCAAAAAGGAAAAACAAATCAACAAATTGACTGGCTAAAAATGTCTTCAAAATATTACCTACAACAGGGCTTTGTTGGAGGATCAAGTGTTCCTAATGGACTATCCCTTGTTTTTTCATTATGGAATTTAGAGGTGTGAGTGAGCATCATGCCAATGAGACTCACAAAATGCCTGGGAACCCAAAATGAGTAGTCAGGTTGCCAAAACTGATGTGCAGTTGTACAGGATTAATTATTATTGTGCCCACTTTAACCTAAGAGAATTGAAACTAATCTCCTGTCATTTGATAAATTTGGTTGATGGTTATTTGAGTCATATAAAACTATGAGTCAAGTCTGAGTCTGAAGCTTAGACGGTATTTTTAGATTATTAAAATATGGAGAGCCAATTGAGGCAGGGAACTTCCATGTCCTGTTTACCTAAGGAATAAAGAGTAAGGTGTTTCACAGACATTTGAAAGCAGAGCTTTTTTCAGTGAGTCACCAGTGGATTTTCCACAACTACTAATAAATAATAACTAGAAGTGCAATAGCAAACTGCAGAACTCTTAAATGAGCTGCATGCTGAAAAAGGTTAAAAATACTAAGTCTTTCTGTTTGAAGCAATACAGGGCCAAACTTTGCCCAGGCACAATAAAGCATTGACATTTTTTCATCTCAAATCCTTTAGCCACATGATCCATTTGACATGATGTTGCTTTATGTTAGAGTTGTCTTTTTTGAATCTCTAGCTGTAGATAGCCATTACCCCAAACAACTTCAAAATCTCTTTGTAAAGACTCTATAAACTATGTTAAAAATATCTGAAAGATGTAATTAATTTATTCACATTAGTATCTTCAATAATCTATATCGGAAATATATGTTAAAATGCAACCAGCTTACTCACTATTTATCATAATTTCTGTAGGGTACCAGGACTCCGCTAAGCAGAAGATTTTTCTGATTAAAAAAAGATATGTTTTTTCAATATAGTCCTATGTGAAGAGCAACTCGAATGTGATTAGACATTCATTCATTCATTAACTGTCTTGTTAAGAACTTGAATACCTCTACATGTCATTGGAATAAACTATGTAGACTTTGAAAATGTGTCATGGGGAAAATCCTGCTCAGTTAGTCCAAAATACCCTTTTTTTTCTTGAAACATTTTCGTTTCAATAAACATTTTCTGTTTCTACAACAGGTTCTTAGCAGAACTTGGTGATTGAGCCCTGAGATTACTGATCACAGAAGCTGCAGAGTATTCTAATCTGGACCATCTAATCAGCAGGTCAGACCAAAGGAATTAACATTTTTTGCTGATAGCAATGAAACTGTCAGAGATGTTGATTTCTCTGAGTAGCTGTTAGGTATCAGGAGCTCTTTAAATGTTACGAAAATCTGAGTATTGTCTGACTCAGACTGAAACCAAACCAAACCAAACCAAAACAAACAAAGTCTTCATAAGTGGTAACCCTACTTGTCAGCCAGCTTTATAGAGTAGGTGGTTAAATTCCAATCTAATGACCCACATCTTGATTACCACAGGGATGGACTTCCACTGGTAAAATGTTGAACCTCTACAGCTCCAGGCTAAATCCCAAACTTGAGATGCCAGAACAGATCCACCTACTTTTAGACTGGGCATGGTACAGAGGAGGATAATATACCCTGATATTTTTTACTTTACTCAACCTGAGTTCATCAGTTTTCAACAGCAATATCAGGGACAGAGGTCAGTCTTGTTTTCTTCTTAACAAAAACGACAGTATCCCAACAGATGCATGATGGAAATGGTCATGAGGATTACATTAAAACTGGATGATAAACTTGGACTGCAAAATTAAATAAATTTATTATGTTCTGTGATCATTGTATACATGGTCTTTATCCTTCCTGTAAATCACCTGATCTTCAGGACTTCTAATAAAAACGATGTATTTTTACTGTCAAAACACTTTGTAATTTCCCCCTCCATATTTATTATCTCAAGTCAGCACCTAACTCAATTCAGCCCCTACCTCAAATCAGCCTATTATGCTGTCATTGCTCAACTTACCAGCATGAAAGCAAAAGCTTTCATGCCTTCTCTGTACCAACACTCACGATTACAAAAATCTTCCTATATGTATCACAGCTGCCTCAGTGTTAACCTTCACGCTCCCCTTTGCTATGGTACTGACATAAAGAAAGACAACAATTAGGTCATTAATCAGTCTGTTGGAAGTAGTGTTCACCAGAATTGTCATTTTCATACTTGAACTCTTATGTCTGCTTGTCCATTGCTGTCTTTGCTCTTATATGCAAATAGTAAGGCCTTTGGGGAGAGATTCACTGCTTTTTATTACATGGTTCCACTGCCTATATATCATTGTGTTGGAAATTTTATGGATACAATTGAACAAGAGCTTTTGAGCCTGGTTACTTCATTCCTGCTGGGATTTTACTCCAGTGTAACTCCATAAAGTGAGTGGTATTATATTTTTTTAATCATACTGTAAATGTAATTAGAATGTGCTCCATTTTCTTGCCTTCTTGGAAACAACTGCCATGATTTTAAAGTCTAAAAAGAAATATGAAGAAGAAAGTGTCCTGACTTTTAATAACCATGGCTAGAGTTTTCATTAAGTGCATTCCTGGGTTCTTGTACCATGCATTAGCCACCCAAAGTACATTGCCAACATTGCCATTTTTCTGGAAACAAGGCACTTGTGTGGTGTGTGTATGCCTGGAAATTTTTTTCATTGTGGTCTCTCTGACAAACTGTCTTCATCACCCAAGAGGTACTCCTTCTCTAGAATATGGAAAACCATAAAAATGAAACATAAACTACATATTAGGTCATCCAGATATGACAGTTTAGTATGGAAGAGTTCCCAATAGTCTGACTGCAGGTTCTTTATTCTTAGAAGCTTCAGTACATTCAGGTAATGAACCACCACCATTTCCCTGATAGACCAAACCCAGCCAAAGAGTCACTGTTACGAAATCTTCATCTGGTGTTAAACTAAACTGACCCTGCATTCTTCTCATTCTTATGTTGAACACCGAAACCAAGAACTAAAAGATTAAAATCAGAAGGCAAATTAAAGTAGTTCATTCTTAAATCTCAGCATTATAAAGTAAATCTTATGATTCTGTGGTATCTGACTCCTGACTGTGGTATGCTTGTGTCAGCAATACTACCAAGCTCTCTAAAAAGGCACTGCACTTTCGGAGTCTCTGGATCTCAGAGAATTCTGATCTATGCCATTGCCATTGAGATCTGAATGACTGACAGGTGTCCAAGGATCAATTTTTTTATCAACTTACTATGGGCAGAACAGCAAAGCAGACTTTTTTCCAATCAATCATTATGTGCATTGCTATCAGAATCACAACAGAAGCAAATCCCTGCATCCTAAGTTTATTTCTATTGCTGCCAATACCAGAGGATCACTGCAAAGATTCATATCTGTTATAATATATAGATTGTCTGTTCTTCCTCTCATATCATGAGAAGAGAGCAGAGCTGGCACTAGCATGGATCAAACAGCTGGATTAATTATTTATACTAGTTCCTCACATCTAGTAAAAGAAATACCCTTTCAATAGTCCTAGGCTGTGTGATGAGGCCTTAGGTGGATGATCAGGACCCAGATTTTATCTTCATCTCTGGGTGTGCTTGTTCTGGCCAGTTTGTTCCTACTTTTGAATGGATTTTCTCTGCATAGATCCTTTCTCTGAAGGAAGTAGCCTCGGATGAAGGAAAGGAAGGGCTCATGCTGATCTTGCTGATAATGTATATGTAAGGGAGTTGCCCTAAGAGAGACTTCAATGATGAGAGCATTCTTTGCCTAAAAGTAGACTGAGACCAACCTAATACTTCCATTTTTTGTCCTCATGCTTTTAATTCAAGTCATTTTCAGATTTTCCACAGAAAACAACTACTGAGGAAGTTGCGGTACAGTGTGGAGGAGGTGGGTGTAGAGAAACAGGGCAGAAAGAAACTACTTTTCTTATCTGGAAAAACACAGAACAACACCATGAGATAGTGAAACATGGTTAAAGTCAACATTTGAATAGGTAGTCATTAAAACAAAGGGACCGAACCACTAACTAGAAGCAAGGCTACTCGCATAATAAAATTATTCAGAATGCAAGTGTTTATAGAACAAAGTCCTTAGATTGTAAGGTCTGATTAAACAATTAGTTGTGGGGACAAGGAACTTTTCTAATATATATTTATCTACATTCCACACCATGTTTATAAATATACGAAATCCTCCCAAGTGGAACAAAATTTTCAAGATTACAGAATCACAGAATCACAGAATGGTTGAGGTTGGAAGGGACCTCTGGAGATCATCTAGTCCAACACCCCTGCTCAAGTAGGGTCACCTAGAGCACGTTGCACAGGATCGCATCCAGGCGCGTTTTGAATATCTCCAGAGAAGGAGACTCCACCACCTCTCGGGGCAACCTGTTCCAGTGCTCTGTCACCCTCACAGTGAAAAAGTTTTTCCTCATATTCAGATGGAAGCGTCTGTGTTTCAGTTTGTGCCCGTTGCCTCTTGTCCTGTCGCTGGGCACCACTGAAAAGAGTCTGGTCCCATCCTCTTGACACCCTCCCTTCACATACTTGTACACGTTAATAAGATCCCCTCTCAGCCTTCTCTTCTCCAGGCTAAACAGGCCCAGCTCTCTCAGCCTTTCCTCATAAGAGAGATGCTCCAGTCCCCTAATCATCTTTGTAGCCCTTCGCTGGACTTGCTCCAGTAGTGCCACATCCCTCTTGTACTGGGGAGCCCAGAACTGGACGCAGTACTCCAGATGGGGCCTCACCAGGGCTGAGTAGAGGAGGAGGATCACCTCCCTGGACCTGCTGGCAACACTCTTCCTGATGCACCCCAGGATACCATTGGCCTTCTTGGCCACAAGGGCACATTGCTGCCTCATGCTTAACTTGGTGACCATCAGCACTCCCAGGTCCTTCTCATCAGAGCTGCTTTCCAGCAGGTCAACCCCCAACCTGTACTGTACCACATCTTATATGAGCTGGGGTACTGGACAGACCTGGGTTCTGAAAAATGTACAAAGATACAACTGGAGAGAGCTTGTTTATGAACTACACAATATCCTAGGATCTGGGCATTAAGCGCATAGGGCATCCAGAAGAAGCCGTGAATAAAAGATAGGATAATAGTGTATTTCATAGTGTATTCCATTCATAAAGGGGAAGAGATTAATTCATCTGGGAGGATGACTGTCATAAGACCAAGGTGGAAAGATTGAACGAAATTACTTCTTTATCCTCCCCACATTAATTTGTCCCAGGAATATTCCCAGACTTAAGGAGAATTAATCAAGCAGCAATGTTGCTAGTGTATGCATTCATTTTTCTGGCAACAAGGAGACTCTGAAGGTAAGTTGATTTATGGCTTTTCTCACACATATTCATGCTTTTCCCTCTCTGTTTCTCTTGAAGGAGGTCCTATTTATATCAAATTAAGTATGGTCCTATTTATATCAAGTTAAGTATGTCTAGTTGTAATTCACATTGGAGGATCATGTTAAAAGTGAAACTTTCTTTGAGAAGGATAGGGCTCAAGAAATATTCCTTGGTTTGATGTATTGGGCTAGCTTTATAATTAACTAATTCTTGGCAAAAATAATTCAGAAAATATGGGCAAATAAAATAATCATAACAAAATATAGTGTAATTGTGTTTTAAATTTGAAGCCTGTATTAAGAACAATTAATAGGCACAGATTAATAGTGTGAAGCAGTTAAAATCAAAGCAGAAGCAAAGTGAAGGGTGGAAGGAAACTACAGTCTAAAGTTTGGAAGAGTGAAATATGTGTAATCCTAGGTGTCCAGGAGCTGTCTGTATTGTCATATCCCAAAATGAAATAAAAAGTCTGGTAAACACAACACATGATTCATATCCTGGCATTGAACCCAAAACAGAACTCTAGAAATACATAGCATAAACAAAAATATTTAATGAAACACCAGACCCTGCTTTCTGAGGTACCTTGAACTTGGTTTGCTTTGTCCTCCACTGGAATGAGTTTTCACATGCCAAGAAGGAAGTATTTTCTGCCTATTAGAAAACCAAAATATTAAAAATTTGAATATGAAAAAAACATATCTCACACACAGAACTAGTCATCCCAAATTAATGATAAACAAAGGAAGTATAACAGCCAATTTTAGAGCAGCATGTCAGCTGTTAAACACTACACAGCAATTTATCCATTTACCAGCTAGATATGTACTTACCTGACCATGTTATGAATGATTGTAAGTCAAAGAAGTGCTCTTCAGGTTTCCAGCTTATGAAGACTTTTGAAAACCAGCAGAACTGTGGCTTCTAGTTTAGTATATAGAGCCCATAGTTAAAATCCAAGTGTGCAAGATTAAATGGCAGTTGAAAACAACTTACCTATAAATATAGGGATTTGAGCAGCATAAACACTGACAACAAAGGTGAGCTTTTGTGGCCAGAAGGAATATAAAAACTACTGACTCAGCCTATGGCAGCTGAGCCACAAATACAGGTTAATCATCCCGCAGTAGCTTTGGCTAACAGAAGTGGACATTTTAGCCAAGTCGAAAATTCTTGCCTGAGGTTACAAATGATCCAGGATCAATCCTCCTGGCCATTTACCCACTCAAAAATAAGGTACTTCAAATATCTGTTCTGTAATACAGAAGCTGAAATTTAATGGAGATGAAAAACTGCATTACACACTAATAACTATCACAATGCTTTAAAATGAATGATACTAGCAATAATAGAGATTTCAAAGATTTTTTCTATTTGATTATCAGATGATTATTTGAAATATTTATCTTTAAAATAAAAATTATTCTTATACTTTGAGCATCTAGGTAATAATCGGTGATGGTTATAAAGGACATTTAATTAGTCCAGATATCAAAGCTGATATTTCTTCTCAGCAAAATATAATACCTGCACATACTATTACCAATATTTGTGCTATTTTAAATCAGCCATGAATGGAAGAAGCCCATATAGAGTTTAAAACATTCAGTGTTAATGCTGATTGCCCCTACATATCTGAGTTACAGAGCAAGGTTGTGGATGATTTCAACAGATGTCATGAAAACTTGAAAGAGATAGGAGTCTGTAAGAGGAGAGGGATTTTTCAGTGGAATGAAATTCTATGCAGAAGTAGGGTCAACAGCTGCACAAGATGATCATTACTGTGTATTAAATACTGCCTCTTCAGATCATTATTTTGCCAGTTGATCTTCATAGATATTTATTTTATACATAAATAATACTATATTTATGTCACACCACAGTTCACTACTATAAGGAATCCACACAGAGTTGTCAGAGACATATAATCTTCTTTGACAGATATGGTTCGTCAGCCTTTTTCTCTTTAATTTCCTGTTTGCAAATATAATATTTGAAATGGGATTGAGAACTACATTTTCACAACTGTATCTTGGAAAAGACAGTAAAAGTAATAGAGGATTTACAAACCCATTTTTGTAAACTGTTAAAATAGAATAATTCCTTGAATCTGTAATTACAGTAATTTATTTGTAAGAACTACTCTGGAATCATATCAGAATAATATCTTCCCCATTCCATACTGAGGACTTATTCTTCTAGAACAAAAGGAAAGACCATGATCATAAGTCCTGAACAAAGAGATCATAAGATTTTTAGGGCACATAAAATCCTACTGTAATCCCACTGGTTGCTCCTGGTTGCACTACTGTGGATTTCACCCTGTCTATTGATGTTCTCGCTACATGTAATTATGGAGTGTGGTAAGAATGAGAAGCAGTTTTCCGGCTTTCCCAATACTTCAGTCTTCTTTTTGGGAAGTAAGGAATCAGAAAACTTCATTTATAATGTTTCTCAGCAGGGCCAGGGGAGGGGGTGTCATTAGAAGTAAATGCTTCCTTCATTCCCGCTCAACTTCCTTCCACTAAATTGATACAGGGTTTGGGGAAAAACTATCCAGGATTAACTGAAATGACTAAGAAAGACATCTTCATTGAATGTCCTAGACTCCCCCCCCACACCATGTTTTCCTTGGAACATAGAAACTATTGAAGTTTTACTCAGTAAGTTGTAAATAAAATATTTGCTTTGAAACAATTCAGCCACTTACTTAAACAGAAATTATTTGTCTTCTGACAAGAAGGAGGCAATTCAGCAGCTATGTAATTCTGGCACAAAATCAGGGTGAAGTTATGGCTAGTTGAAGGGGAACTCAGGCTTGTGTATACATAAGGATGTCATTTGGATAACACTTTTTTCAGTCCCATCAACTACATTTTAAAAAAATTAACAGTGAAGAGAGATAATAGTCTGGGACCAGGATGAAGCATTATTAATGGGAGGAGATTCTGCAGACATCAAAGATTTTCAACTGCTCAGTGAAGGGCAAATAAAGAAGAATATTGGCAGTTTTGTGAGAGTCAGCAAAAGACAGGGCCTGTGCTTAAATACTGAGTGTTACAGAGATGCCTCAGGTTCTCCAAGATGTATTTATGTCCTGCAAAGAAAAGGTTGGCCAAACACGAAATGGAGACAACCCTGCCATTAAAAAGAGGGAACCAGCATCCAGTGCAGTGTGGCAGGAGTGCCACAGCCATCGCTGCTTCCTCCAGAGGGGAGGCCTGGGGGCCCATGCCCCCAGGCAAGGAGAGACCTGGGCGGCTTGGGCTTCCCTGGCGAGGGGAGGCCAGGGTGGCTCTGACTCCCCCGGCGAGGGGAGTCCAGGGCAGCTCGGACTCCCATCGCGAGGGGAGGCCAGGGCAGCTTGGGCTTCCCTGGCGAGGGGAGGCCAGGGCAGCTCGGACTCCCATCGCGAGGGGAGGCCAGGGCAGCTTGGGCTTCCCTGGCGAGGGGAGGCCAGGGCAGCTCGGACTCCCATTGCGAGGGGAGGCCAGGGCAGCTTGGGCTTCCCTGGCGAGGGGAGACCAGGGCAGCTCGGACTCCCCCAGCAAGGGAAGGCCAGGGCAGCTTGGGCTTCCCTGGCGAGGGGAGACCAGGGCAGCTCGGACTCCCCCAGCAAGGGAAGGCCAGGGCAGCTCGGACTCCCATCACGAGGGCAGGCCAGGGCGGCTCGAGCTCTCCTGGCAGGGGGAGGCCAGGGAGGTTCAGGCCTCGCCACAGGGCCGGGCCGGGAGTCGCAGAAGCTTCCAGAAGGCGCTGCCAGCCGGCCAGGGAGCGCCGCCGGGCTGCTGCGGAGCCCAAGCCAAACCACAGCTATTCGCTCTGCTTCCTGACAGCTCTGCGTGGAGCCTGTGACCTACTTTTCACAGCACCACAGCACATAAATGCACCTCCCTACCTGACTTATTCCTAAGAAGCATTTCTTAGCACTTTTATCCTGATTTCTCCTTTTTTTTCCTCTCCGTTACTGATCAGCCTGAGAGCCAGTCTATGGTGGCTCCCCTTCACAGC
Source organism: Apteryx mantelli (assembly GCF_036417845.1). NCBI lineage: Eukaryota > Metazoa > Chordata > Aves > Apterygiformes > Apterygidae > Apteryx > Apteryx mantelli. The sequence continues at coordinate 17,013,147 of NC_089978.1, forward strand.
CCCTGTTCATCACTAGCCACTGGATCTCCAGCTCAAACACAGTGCATGTAGAAAGTCGGTTTTCTCATAATTAGTGGGGAGAGGAATACTTTCCTCTCCTAGCTGCAAATATCAGTCACCCAAAATGCACTTTGATATTTGTATTTCGTACACTTCTCTCAGCAGCACTTTTACCCAGAGAGTAAAACCGTTTATGAATTACCCAGCTCTCTGCAGCAGGATCCGACAGGGTTTCTTTACAAAATGTGGTTTTCTCCTTGCACCCAGGGGAGCGAGAGAGAGCCCTTTTCCTGGGCAGCCTGCAAAAGAGAGGAAAACTCTCGGGTCAGTGCCAGGGCCTGCAGCAAACCCATGTGTCCAAACCGGCATCTCCATCACTGCCACTGAACAGGGTGTTCCCAAGCATGACCTGCGTACAGGGAACAGGAGGGGAACTCACCTCTTTTTTTATTAGATTGCTGTCTTAGAACAAAATTAGCAAATGCAGATTCCTGTAATGGTAGCTAGTTGTTTTATTTTTAGTAATAGAACCATTGAACTAGTTATAGCTAAATCTTGAAATGAGCTATAATCAGCTACATGGAGTATATTGTCTGCATATCTGAGCACACAATGTAGTAAAATACGAACCACCCTACCTGAGTGTTGTGATAGCCATGCAAAATAAGAACATAAAACTGTGAGCATCATTTTTTATTGCAAAGAGCCATGGGTCAAAGGAAGTAGATTTCTCATGCAGCCTTTTTATGCTCCTTTTTATTTTCTCTCTAACTCTCTTTAATTATCTTCTAATGTGAAACAATAGGCTACTTTCTCCAATCTCCTCTGAGAGTATCATATTTTTTCTGAGGCCTCCACTATGTGGCTTCAAAGCATAATTTTTTTTGATAGCAAAAAAAAAGTTTGGTTAGAAACAGGTGGAGTTTGATCACCAGTGTCTTTTGGGAGCAGTTTCCTTGTAAATAAGGCTGCACAGTACATGTGTAAGGTAGGTGTGGTCTGGAATCGTGTTTCCTGGAAAGACATCATAAAAGAATGGGCCAGGTAGAAAGAACAGTCTTGACTTCCAGATTCCAGAAGGCTGGCTTGGAGGAGAGGGCACGGGACTGAAGGAAATGCAGGGTCAGCATACTCTGGCCTGATACTGGTATTTCATGACCCACTCATGACCCACTCAGCTGTGCATCCTGGTTTAACTCATCTGCCTGCCTTGAGGCAGGGTCCTACCTCTATAGGAAATATACTTTTAGGATACCATCGCATGCTCTTCCCTGCTTTATTTCTGACTGACATCTCAAAATGCTGTTCACACTCTGCTGTAAGTGCTACAAGTTTGCTGCAAGATCAATTCCTAGTATGCATAGGGTAGCTCAATACACATTTTGTATGCTGAGCTGGCAAAGAGGGAGATGGAGCAAAGACATTAGACCCTGTAAAACATATTCTCATTCTTAAGAACTGTAGATTTTTTAAGTGATAGCATTTCCTTATTGGTTTCAAATCAATACAACATGGGTGTTGTAAAACAAACAGACCTCTGACTGGCTCTTGCTGTTCTTTCCTGTTTGAGGAGGTTGTTCCTTGAAACACCATTTTTGCCAAGAACAATAACCACAAAAATTGCTGTTTGCATCACAAATTCAGATGGGACAGACAGCAAGTCTCTTTCTTGTCAGGGCAGAGAAGAAAATAAGCTAGTGGCCCCAGGCTACATTAGTGAGGAGGTGACAGACCATCTGAGCTAGCGTGGGAAGTGTCCACCACAAGGAACATGACACTATCAGTGGTTTTGCTGCTGCCAGTAAGGATTGCAGTGTGCCACAAAACACAATATTTGTTGGCTTTCTTTTGTTGTTACACACTAAGGTTTAACTGAAAAATAAACCCTCAGATGCAAACTTTGCCCAGTTTGGCCATCAGAGTGAGGAACAATAGCCAAACAAGTCAGTAACTACACTGGATAATCCTAACCAGTAACAAAGAAACTGACCTTGTGGGAAACAGGAAAGCACACCAGCACCCAGAACATTAAAAGGTAGGAGGATTCAGCACATGTTTCAAAACATTACTTCAATTTTGTGTTATTTTCTGTCCTGTTTAAGATACAGTACACAATACTGCTAGGGAGAGAACAGCTTTGTACAAATACTTCATTGTGGGTACAATGCTGCCATGGTGCTGAGCAGCGGAGCTTGTAGGGTGCCAGTGGACTTCCTGCGTACACTAGCAAGGGGATCCACAGTATTCATCACTGTGCAGAACTGAGCCCTGTATTTGGAATAACCATCTGATCATGCTAGAGAGACTGATTTCGAGTCAACTGTAATTGTTTTTTCATCCATTGCGTCAAACCTGGACGAGCCAGTATAATTATACCCTGAAGTCAGCAAAGCACATTTTAGCTGTTCAGCCTTCCAAGACATACAAGTTGCACCCCATGCAGTTTCTTTCTTCTTTTATTTTTCTTGTAGTTAAGATTTTAAGAACTGAAATTGCCTCTGATCCTTAAAAATTCTATGACAGCCTTCAGAAGAATATGAGCTACTTTTGGTGTTCTTGCCCAAAATATTTCCTTCCTTCCTTATATGCAGCGTATATTGCTTATATACTTCATCTGATTGCTATATTCCAAGAAGTTCTTTGTGTATAGACTTCATCCCTTTGATACTTTTAATCTGCTATTCAGCATTCTATAGAAGCATTAGCATTCTATAGAAGTAATTCAATTATTTAATATAATTCACTAATTGTTTTACAAATAAGATAGAGCATCACTCTGTTGCTTTTCTTACAGATTTAAGTGAATAAATATTTAGCTACATCTCAGATGTATTAATTTCATAGAACTCTAATGGTTTCACCCTTACTAAATTTTACAGGGTTTTTCTGCATAGCTTTAAATGTTTTAGAGATCCTTTGGAAATAAAAATAAAGCACCACAATTATTACTGTCAAGATAAATTAATGATAATATACTGTTTCATCCACTCATGCGTAACTAAAAATGATATTGAAACAAAAGTTTCAGATTAAAAGAAAGCTAGAAAATTACTCACAGCTTCTATTACCCATCTAGGTCATTACCTAGCAACTGTAGCTACTCTGTACTGTTTGACACAGCTTTCTGTTCTCTTTGCTGTGTAAATAATAAGTTTGCTTTTGGAAAGAAAGAAGGGATGACAGCAGTTGGAGTAAGAATAATTGCTTTCAGGAAAGCAGACCTCAAAAAACTCAAGGAAGTGGTAGTTGCAGTCTTTTGAGAAAATAATCTAGGACTAAAAGTGTAGGAGAGAGCAACCTCTAAGAGAAGCAAGTAAATTGCATAAACCGGGTAAAGGCAACTTCCGAAGCAAGAGAAAGGTCAAAAAATGAGAAGATACCATCATACATCAAGATACCTGAAAATAAGAAGGAATTGAATAAAAAGTGGAAACAATATTAAGGATGAATACAAAATAATAGCAGTAGCATGTGGGCATGAAATGAGACAGATTAAGATGTGAAGTCAGTTTTAATTTTGAAGGACACATAAAGCAACAAGTGTAGACCATATAGTTAAATTAGAAGTTAAAGTAACAAAGGAACAGGTGAACAGGTGAAGGAGCCAGGGTGAGAGAAGTGCATCAATGTATAAACATCATCAGGTGAAACTATGAATTCAAATGGTAGCCTACCTCCTGGATCTGATTTTATTCTATATTTTCGTCAAAAGCTGGACGGTGGAATGGGCAGTACTACAGAATGTGTTACTACACATGCTCATACATGTCCTGGATAGCTTATGCTCCAGGTTTTGAATCAAGGAATTTGACCATCTTATTCTGTTTTGTTGATTGTTTTCTTAGATGTGTTTCTTTGCTTTTAAATGTGCAAAAGCCAATGTACAGAAACACCTTAAGTGCTGCAGGATTTTGCAGACTGGTGAGCACGCTTATGTCTAAGCTTCTATGTCTGGTAGCAAATGATAACCAAGAAAAGATTAGTAGGCTATGACATAATGTTGTTGCAGCTACTCCTGGAAAATGCTATTTTTCTGTTTTTCTAGGATAAAACCTAAAACATATTTGATACAATTATAATTAATATGAGTGTAAAGATAAATAAGGCACTGTATGATCTCTGGGCAATAAATGTTTGATGATGGATTTTATCATTAGGTACACGATGTCAAGTTTTTGTTTTACCAGTAAATGTGTGCTTCAAATACCAGTTACTCCCAGTCAGGCCATAAAATATGTACATTCAGATGAGACAGAATGAGCTAGTTACGTAGGACAGAGCTGTTGAACTGAAAGCATATCTGTACTAGGTCACTCAAATTAGGGACAATACTGGAATATTGGAAGGTGACCATGGGCAGGAGTGTGTGCTCTGGTCACTGCTCCTACCTCAGATCTGAAGGCAAAGGTGGAGTCACAGGCAAAGGACAGATCTGCTGTGCATCTTCTTGCCAGGAAGGTTTTTGTAACTAATGACCAGCTGCTACTTTCCTTCCTTCAGTATATAATAGATGATGAAAATTCCCTTATTTTGCAATTTGTGAATATTCTGAAAGGCATTTTGAGGGGGGTCTTATGAAATAATCTGCAGATGGACTTTGGTTTGTCAGATTTCTTAAGCCTTTACCAGCCCAGGCTGATGTACACCTTCTCTAAAATCATAATCACTTACTTCACTCAGGAATATGCAGTTAGCTGTTGTGCCAGAATAAACTAATGACTACATGGAATGATTGCTCTCAGAAACTCCCACTTACAGTGAAATGAAAACATTTTTGGGTCCAGGACTGTAGTGTTTGTAAAAACAGCCTTTGGCTTCTGTTCTCTAGCATGCTTAGTAGTACTTGCAGGCCAGCTCTATTAAATGATGATCCCAGCATTCTCTCTTTGTGCTGTGGAAGTCACCAGTGCTCGCTTTTCATTTTTAGTTACATAGCTTCTACATTATAGCTAACATCATACAAGCAAGAAACAACAAAATACTTCATTTAAGGATAAATTTCTTTGCCCAGATTGCACAAAAGATGTGACTATTTATATGAATCAAACTCATATACTGTGATCTAATCAATGGCTTTGGGTTAGTAAAATATCAGTAACAAAAATACTGTTTTTAGTCTTCCAAGGATTTCAGATCATTCCCCCCTTAAAATTCATAGTCACTGATTCAAAACTACTTGTAGGAAGGTTTGCTAAGGCACACAGTTTTATGCAATAGCTTTGCCTATTATCCTTACGGTATGTTTTATGATAACTACTGCATGTGGGTTGTAATGTGCGTTCAATGATCAATCCTTAATGCATTTTCTTAAATGCATTGTGATTCAAAATAATTAATACAAAGGGCAGATGTACAATAGGGAATGTTTTTCTCCCAAATTTTAACCTATACCACTGTTCAATAAGGGAGAGTCATACTAAGAACTCCATTTTTTAGCAGTGGGTATTCAAACAGATTTTACCTTAGCTCGAGCCAGTTTAAGCTGAAAGCTCCATTGTTCTGCTCCTTCTCTGGAATCTTTTCCCATCCCGTATCCCGAGACATATTTTTGAAGTGAGTTCAGGGGTAGTGTTAAAAAATAAACACTCAATTCAGATCTAAGAATAACAGTAAAAAATATTAAAATGTGTGTTTATAGGTGTACTTAGAGCTGTCTAGTGGTGCTGCTATTAAATAACTCTGCTCTGCCTTGGGAAACCATTGATGGGAGCCCAGAAGGATCCAACGTGTTGTTCTATTTGCAGAATCCACCTTTTTGGCTGTAATGTTTCTAGATGGAAACAAAGAATACAATTCTGGTCTCAGCTGTTCCCAGAATTAGTTTATTTTGGGTCAGACTGGTAGTGCTGGACACAATGCCAACATCTGACAAATAATAAATATTATTAATGTGTTTCCAGGAGTGATTTCAATTTCATCATGGCTATACAGTCACGCAAGAAGGTGTGATCCTTCCCTCTGAGTCTCACAAATTCAAAGTTTGATTCTATCATTCCAAGTACTTGGTGCACTCACATTGATATCATTTGCAGGTCCAGGTCCATCAGGACAAAACAGGCAAAAGATGAAGAGACAGAATATAAAGTAATGAAGGTGGTAATAGAGGTAGTTTATATTATATATTCAATTCAGGTATTACTAATAGCAATGAAACATCCTGCAAAAAAAGGAGAAAAATGAACACAAATCTTGCATTCTGACAGGTTATCCCTAAACAGAATGCTGCCACTTTGCTACTTCTTTGAATTCAAAAGAATTTTTCCAACTAGAAATATGGAGACAAACCAGTTATTAAGCACTGCTATAATGTCCTGAAATGGGCTGCCAAGCACCAGCTGCCACTGGAACTGGGGGTTATCATGTGGCTTCATGCTAACTTGTACAATACAATGTAGGAATTGTTTTAACTTGGATCATTTATTAGTGACCATTACTTAGTAAAGAAATGTGAACAGAATAATCTGATGCTAGTCCTTTTAGGCCTAATTTTGTCTATCTATTGCTCTGATCTGTTCTCCAGATCACTACTAGTCCTAAAATCAGAAAGCAAACATGAGCTGCAGTGATTGCAATTTAGGAAAGCTCTCAGCCAGGTGACTGTGAATAGTAAACATTAGGCTAGACAGAGACTGCCTGGCTGCAACTCAGAACCCAGCCCTGGTGCCTGCCAAGAAGAGGTGAGTGGTTTTACTTCACTTTGCTTTTGCCAATCCATTCTGTTTGTAAAGAATACCTAGAGACACATAAACTTGGATACAATATTCAGCACTTGAGTCAATTCTTTTCTCTGCCAACAAAGAAATAGCCCTCTGCTAGAATCGTGATGAAAATCATAAAACTAAGAGATGGAGAGGCCTACTGACATGAGTCATCTGATCATCCTCACTGCCAACACAGAATTATTACCTACTGTGCCCAAATTAGAGTTTTGTGCCACATAGTTTTTAAGAGCCCTGAGCTTTGGGTTTGAAGGCTTTTTTCTGGAAAATATGCCAAATTTATTTTCCTTTTAAACTTAAATTTTCAATTTTGTAATGACACTGTTCATTACTCCTAGCACATTACTCATAAAATGTCCAAATATCATCATTCTTCTCACCAAGCTTTTAAAGAGCTGATGATGCAGCTCTGACCAAAGCTTGTGCCCTTGGCTTGGATGCTCCAGGTTCCAAAGTACGGAGATGAGAAAGGTAAGGGTAAGCACTGGTATTTCTCCTAAGAAACTGTTCTTTGGGAAGTACGGAACTTCATGGGCACAGTCCAATTTCATTTGTTTCTTTTCAGAAAGAGGAGGATGAGCCACCTTGTCAAAAGTATCTAGCAATTCAGAGCTGCATCTAACCATATTTTCAAAGATATGGAAGCAGCAATGGGTGCTGGGTATTCAGGTTCTCTTCAAAATATACTTGACACCAATCTGCAAGGTAAGCACTGGTTTATTTTTAAGACCAGTTATGGTCAACAATCCAAGTACCAAATTAAGCCAAATACTGAATGGGAACTTCCAAGAAAGAGCAGATAATCCTTGCTGGAATGTCTATATGGAATAACAATAGCTTTGAAAGTCTGTATTAATATCTCTTCTCACATCTGGAAGATTGTCGTAACTGCTAGTGACTTCAGTAGGAACAGGCTAAACACTATGCCTTTCCTGCTACCTAAAAATACTTTCTATCCAGTTAGTCTAAGAGTCCCTCAGCATACTAACTTGTAACTTTCCGTGGTCTTCATATTTAACTGACTTAGTTCTCTAAACTTGTTTTGTAAGAACAAATCTCCCAGAGTTATGACAATAACAGATGAAATATGATGGATATATTTGGTTTTAATAAAATAAATATTATAGGGTTATGACAGCAAATTAGTAAATAGGCATGATAGTTGAATCACTGAGTGGCTATATCTATCTGTCTATAAAGAAATGTAACAAGAATAGTAATCACAGAATTAATTTTCTGGTCCATTTTTTTGTCAGGTCATTGTGATTTTTTACTGTAAATTTTTCATTATATGTTCTTCAGTCTGTTTTTGTTTCAAATTTGCTTCTACCAGTCCCCCAGGAGACTATTTCTCAGTCAATCAAATCTCATATTTGGAATATTTTTGCTAATATGCTTTAAAATAATACAGTTCTAATATGTGATTCTTTAGAATAATTAATAATGCTTAATTCCAGCTGTATTTGTACTTCAAGCTTTTTAATGAAACCACTTGTAAATTAGTGTTCTCTCTTTTCTTAGGCCTTGAGTGCAAACAACTGATTCCAGTGAGACTATACATACATAAAACTATGCACATGCTAAACTGTTTCCTGGACCGAGTCTAGAATTATCAGGAGAAAATACTATTATTATTATATTTGCTTCATTATATCTATAGTATGTAAATGCTTTATAAATACATATACATACATATAAAGTGTTTATATCTAGGGAAAGGGAAGAAGTGATTAAGTGGGCTGATTGTTATTATCTACATGTGATTTATCATACAAGTACCACTGGAGAGCAGCTCTGCGGAGAAGGACCTGGGAGTGCTGGTGGACACCAAGTTAAGCATGAGGCAGCAATGTGCCCTTGTGGCCAAGAAGGCCAATGGTATCCTGGGGTGCATCAGGAAGAGTGTTGCCAGCAGGTCAAGGGAGGTTATTCTCCCCCTCTACTCAGCCCTGGTGAGGCCCCATCTGGAGTACTGCGTCCAGTTCTGGGCTCCCCAGTACAAGAGGGATGTGGCACTACTGGAGCAAGTCCAGCGAGGGGCCACAAAGATGATTAGGGGACTGGAGCATCTCTCTTATGAGGAAAGGCTGAGAGAGCTGGGCCTGTTTAGCCTGGAGAAGAGAAGGCTGAGAGGGGATCTTATCAACGTGTACAAGTATCTGAAGGGAGGGTGTCGAGAGGATGGGACCAGACTCTTTTCAGTGGTGCCGAGCGACAGGACGCGAGGCAATGGGCACAAACTGAAACACAGACACTTTCATCTGAACATGAGGAAAAACTTTTTCACTGTGAGGGTGACAGAGCACTGGAACAGGTTGCCCCGAGAGGTGGTGGAGTCTCCTTCTCTGGAGATATTCAAAACGCGCCTGGATGCAATCCTGTGCAACGTGCTCTAGGTGACCCTGCTTGAGCAGGGGGGTTGGACTAGATGATCTCCAGAGGTCCCTTCCAACCTCAGCGATTCTGTGATTCTCTGATTGTTTCTAGCCAAATTACTCCCATTAGGTGGAATTTGGTAATTTTGATTATTGTTCAGGAAACCACACTAAAGCACAAAACTACATGGATTTCCTATCTTTTTCTCAGTTTCATTAGGAATCAGTTGTATCTTCATCACAAGCTGCATAGCTCAGCAGTAGCATCAACAACAATGAAAAGAACAGTGCTCCATTTCCTTTGAAATTCTGTCTACTATAGCTCAGTTTGACCACATCCATCAATTTGCGAGTCAGTGTATCATGGAACATTTTATAAACTAATAAAGTCTTTGAAGTGTCACCCATAATCTGCGAGGAAGTTTGCAGAAATACTAGAATTTTTAAGGTTTAAGAATTATCCAGGTGACTGTTGACTATATTTTGACAATATTTTTTCAACAAGCATGCCATATTCAAAAATTGAGGATGAAAGTGAACAGGAAACTCTGGCTGCCTGGACAGCAACAGAAGAGTGGTTTAAGTGGCCCGTCAAACTGGTCTTATGGCATATTTCAGTCCATGTAGTGCATTAGTACAGCTAGCCTGATGTATATAACTATGCAGTGAGTACATGAAGAATTCAAATTTCCAGATTTATAACATTATAATTTTATTTTAGCAGCTGTGGTAGAGTTACACAAGAAAAACAGGAACTTAACATTTAAGATCTTTGAGCACAGGAACTTTGATTTGTTACAAAAGCCTAATGCACATTGACATTCCATATGAAAAAAATGAAGAATGGTAATAAAAATTCTTCTTTTGGTATTCTCAGCATTTCCAGTACTGGTATGAAGCAAATCCTAGTTCAGTGGGTCAAGATCTTACTGTCTGTCTCCTTAGAAGAGAATATCAATTTTATTCCTTCTTACATGGTCATCATTCAGTTAAAGGTAAAGATTGATATTGACTTTCATCCTACATCTTATTTTCAACTTTTGTCTTTTGTGTTAGGGCCAGTTTTGTAGATATTTTAGGGAGTTAGGTGCCAAGGTGCTTTGGGAAACATCCATTTCTCTGTTGTTTAGCTCTAAGTACTTTGGGTCACAGGAGACTACTTTCTGTTGGCTTTCAGTTGAGGCTATGCACTTGAAACCACAAAAATGGCACAGAGATCCACCTTACCCATATCCTCTGGTAACCTGAAGAAGCCATGAAGCTGGCTTACTTTGTTAGTGAGGCTGATGGGAATCAAATGCTTTCATATGGTTATGAATCCCAACATAAGTGTCTACATCACATTTGAAAATGAGACTTGATCAAGCAACTCATTTAAGTGTTGGAGGAATGTTTATCCTACACATAACATATTATTCAATGGGTTATTTTCATCCATTTTGGCCTTGTGCTGAAATAAATATTCCAATAAATGTAGACAGAAGTGGGCTTTTAGGTCTTGCTATGCCTAGCCTTGCTATGCTTGCTTCCTGTTTAGACTAAAATTAAAAAGGGGAAAAAAGTAATGGCTTGCAAAGAAGGTTACTTGCTGTCACTGACACCATCTCAAGGCTCTGAGAGATTTCAGAGTTTTACTTAATCAAATGGAAGTCAAATTTGGGTTGCTCTGTTGTGTTGAATTCTAACTCTGAAGTCAAGGAGACCCCTAGTGGTAGCAGTCTGCCATATCTGAAACAGGTTTTCAACATTGTTAAAATGTTAATTAACAAAACAGTTTGTCATGTCTGGACTTGTGATATATTGGTACACAGAAGTTTGGGGAGGAATGGGCTGCTTATTTTCTTTCACAGGACATGACTTTTCCACTGTTATTACAATGTTATTGTATTACATTGGAAAAAGCATTTTCAAAACTGCATTTACTGAAAATATTTACAGCACTTCAACACTTCTCCCATATCAGAAATGCGTTTAACACCAGATACTGTTCTCAAAGATTACTAGATAAAAGAATATTTATCTCCATATCAAGAGTCACTAGGTAAAATTCTGTTGCCAGAGTTATCCAGAGAATAAAACTAGATAGTCATTGTGGTTGCTCCTGTTCTTAGAATGTATTTGGCCCACTTACAGAAGAAAGGTATATGCACAAAAGAAGAAATCATGAAAAAAAAAAGCATGAAATGTATGCTTTTTAGCCAGCTAATATTTATCGAAGGAAAGTGTAGTTTCAGTGCTTCATAGACAAGGCATGGCTGTTCCTATGGTTAAACAAAATTCTAGGGGTATACAAGCTTACCAGCTTACTACAGCAGTCTGGGTTCTTTGGGCTCAATGGAAGAATTTCATACCTGGTTTAAAAACAGAAAATGGACACCACCGATAGGTGAACTTTCCTGGGTCTCACTTACAGGACTCTAAGTAAGTCTTGATGAAATGAGAGATGGAAAGGCAGACAAAGTTGGACAGGAAGGAGAACAGATGCTTGATAGGTGGAAAAATAGGTCAGAGCAGAATATGGAAAGTCAAAATATGGTGGCATAGGCAGATGTGCCACACATGCACATTTTACTTTGAAACGAACAAAACTGCCAAATAGATAAAAAATAATCCTACATTTGTTTAGGCTTGCAAGTGCTACTCTTCAAATAATTTTTTTTAAAATCTGTCAGGGGATAATGCTGAGTAACAAATCACAGCCTTGTTACTGATAGTGATTTGACATGTGTAACTGTGCTTTCTTAAAACAGCCCTCTTACAGCAAACTGTACATAGACATCATCCACCCCTGAATTGAAAAAAATGTCAACTACCACAAGAATACTTAGCAAAAGTAGACAGTATCCAAGTACGTCAAAACTGCAGTACTATTGCATTCATAGATACAGGGTGTTCTTAGACCATGAAGGACTACTGTCATCAGCTAATCTTATTTTTAAATTGCATGGGCCACACAATCTTACACTGTGACTTCTGAATCAAAGTCTCAGTTATTAACATAATAGCTAATAGAAAACAAAATGTCTTTTTTAAAGGAGATGTGCATATAAGGCAATAAGGAATATGCAGTGGAAAAATAATATAGCACATTGTTAAATGGTATATGTTTTGTAACATTTGCTGTAGAAGTCTTCTTCAAAATCTTGAATTTATTTTCCAAGAAACCACAGCCTTCTGAGTTTTCTGGGTTTGCCTGTCATAGGGCTGATGCACCATACAGACTTAAACAATACTTGCCGTTACGTAATGCTTAGTCAAGATGAAGACAGATGTGTTACATCAGTGATACATCAAGACTGGGAAAAAATATTAAATGTTTAAGTTGTCAGGAAACATCTCCAAATGAGCTAAGAATTTCAAAAGGGACTGTATTTTTTACTTAACATCAAAAAAGTAACTAATAACTTTCATGACCTTTGTGGCATAAAGTCCGCTTCAGATGAGGTTATGAAGTTGTCTTCCACAGGAACAAAAAGAAATAGAGAGGGTAAATTCCCTCAGGAACAGGCCACAGACCTCAAGGACAAAACTTCCATAGTCTCCCTTTAACCTATAGCTGGAACAATGGCTCGGACCCAAACAATCTGTGCAGGAATCCTGACCTTTCTGGCTGTAACCAATGGTCCGTGTACAATGGTTGCTTTAAAAATGGGAAAAACTCACCTTCTAAACAGAAAAGGAAGGACTTTTTTAAAAAGGAGGTTACTTTGGAGAGAGAATTCTGCATGAGATAAAGGAAATAGTATTATTTTAGAGGACAAACAATTTGTATTTTATATTTATTGGGAAGTCTCATGGGTGAAATGCTCCAGATGATACAGAGAGAAGGGCTCAGTGTGAAGTTAGGAGTCTCTTTGAAATTAGCTCTTATCATAGATGCCAGCTGCAGTCATAGGAGCATTCAACACTTTGTCCTACATGGATAGCAAGTAAAATTCACACTTAAGCAACATTCACAGTGTATCAAAGTGTTGAGATACCCAACTTAGCTCAAAATAGGCTAGTTTAAGTAGCAGAAGTGAGCTAACTTTGAAGATGTGATTCTTCATATGAAGATATTTAACCTGCTTTTGATTTACTCTCGGTATTTTTCTACAAACAATAGAAAAAATGAGTACACATTCTTGAAAGTGTTGTATGTCTATATCTTTCCTAAAAATAGGGAAAAAATGCAAGAGACAATATAATGATGAGTAATGTAAAAGAAAATGTGTTTGACCACACTCTTTGTTGTTAAAAGCATCGCTTCTCTCTCCCTGATAGCCTAGCTTCTCAATTCATTCTCCTGGCTGTGACAATTAACTTTAATCTGTTAATTCCATTTTTATTACAGGTTCTGAATTCTGCAGTCTTTGAGCTTTATTTCATAAGCAAACATAAATTGAAATGGGCTGGGCCAGATCTCCAAGGAAATTCAAAGAGCTCGACAAAGTAGTTTTAGTAAGTTTTTCTTCTGAATCAGAGCTGATCCTATATCTCCTGCTTACGTTTTGTTGCAGCATTTCTAGTGATGCCATCTTTCACTGGAAACAGAGTCAGTGTCCCATCAAATAGTATTTTCGAACAGGCTGATGAACTATATCCATGTCACTGATTCACACCCAACCTATTTACTCAGCTGACAGACTACATTGAACGTGGTCAGTTATAAATCCTGTTTCTTCCACAGAACTGGAGATGTTATGAGTCAGACTAAAAAGTGATTTTTAAGAGAACTTGGAAGGAGATAATTTAGACTGTGCCTATACTCCCTTTGGCAGAGAGGGCACTCATCTGAAATCCCAGCCCTACTAAAATGAATATTTAAGTTTATGATGTTTACTTGGGTTCTCCTAAAAGCCGTGTTTGTTTACTAGGCTGCTGGAAAAAAGGAAAGACCAGTATCTCTCGCTGTTCATGGCTGTCTTTTGTGCATGGCTCAAACAATTAGGTATAATCTGAGAGACCTCCCATATTTTGCCTATGAGCAAAATAGGTGCTAAGTGTCAGAATCATCACAGAGTTTAGGCATGATCTAGGTGTCTGCTTGCTCAGCAAGGGGATGCCCATCATCAGATATTTGGACACCTTTGGAATGAGCAGAAGCCTGGGTCCTTTAGAGCTGTAGTCATTTCTAAGGTTCGATGTTGAACATAGGTATCTAAAGTAAACCTAAATGTTTGGGTGAATCTGGATGCTGGCTCCAATGGCAATGTCAAATCATCATAGCCAGAAAGCACTGTGTTCTTGGGGCCTCCCTAACATGCCTTGTGGGCCAGTCACTACAGGAAAGAACAAGGAGCTTCATTTTTTTGTTACTCAAAGAGCTTTAAGGCCTAATTTGGGGTGAAACAAACTAGATTGCTTTTGCACTACCTCAGCACCCTGCAGATCTGCTTCCATTACATTCTTTAAGACACTATAATGACTCAAATTTACCTACTCAAAGAGCTAGAAAGATGTATTAAAATCTTCTGGTTGTAAGTACTGTGAGGCAGTATTTCTTCCTTTTTTTTTTTTTTAATATTTCTGTGTGGGTACAGCATAATGTTTATGCAAAGCTAGTCCTTCAGAATAGTAGCCTCTCTTTCTCTGTAGAACCTTTTGCAGTCTCTACATTTTCCCATGTTAATTGCATAGTTAGGTGTGCTTTGTGCACATTTTGTATCAACAGATTTAGAAACAGTCTTTGAAAATATTGCCCCAAATGTTTTCCTGTATATCTGATTTTGGATATAGCTACATGTCCATGACAGCCTAAAGATAGCATTCCTACATCTCTTTCAAAATATTTAAAAGTCTTATCCTTGCGTACTGGATACACATTATTTAATCAGCTAATCAATAGATGAGTGTTCACTGCAACTCTTTATGGTTAGATTTACCTAAAAGTCAATTTGCTAAGTTGCAGTGTTTAAAGTTCCAGATCCTTCCTTTGGGTTAAAATTGAAAAGGACCTGTTATATTTTAGCATCCTAGAATATGGGACATCCCTCTTTGAAGAGGAAAATATAAAAGAGTAGGCAGTTGATGTTTTCTAATTTAGTCACAATAGTGGGTTGCACTGATGGCAGAAACAATAAAAGCCCATTGTAGAAATCAAGACACTTGCATTAGATGAAAATTGGTTTCTTCTTTAATACACTACTAAGATGATTAAGGGAGTGGAGCATCTCTCCTATGAGGAAAGGCTGAGACTGTTTAGCCTGGAGAAGAGAAGGCTGAGGGAGGAATCTTATCAATGCATATAAATATTTGAAGGGAGGGTGTAAAGGAGATGGAGCCAGACTCTTCAGTGGGGCCCAATGAGAGGACGAGAGGCAACAGGCACCAGCTGAAACACAGGAAGTTCCATCTGAACATGAGGAAAAACTTTTACTGTGAGAATGACTGACCACTGGAACAGGTTGTCCGGAGAGATTGTGGAGTCTCTATCTTTGGAGATATTCAAAAGCCATCTGGACAGGGTGCTGGGCATGTGCTCTAGGTGACCCTGCTTGAGCAGGCAGGTTGGACTAGATGATCTCCAGAGGTCCCTTCCAACCTCAACCATTCTGTGGTTCTGTGATTCACTGAGATAGAGAAAAAAATAATTTATGTTCCATACACGCAAGATTAAAACTATGACATTTCTTTGTCAGAAGAAACACTGGATTTAAAACAGAGTTCTGTGTGATAAACTGTAATAATGTCTATGATAAAGGAGCACATGCTGAAGCTACATGTAGAGCATTATGTAATTCAGCCAGAAGAAAGTAGCAGATTGCTAACAGAGGAATCATAAGAATAATCAAGTTTGACTGTGAAACTACTATAATGAAATAGCTTCAAACAGATTTGACATTTCCAGGACACTAAAAGCACTTAGGAATCTGACTGCAAAATACGTTGCTGTTCAAATCTGTGATGCCCCATGTTATGTTGATATCTATCAGAAATTTAAAGTGATAACTTTCTGGTTGATAGTGATGAATCAAATGGTGCGGCAGGAAATTAGTTAATATTTAGATAGTGAAGATCCTTCTGAAGCTGTGTTTAATGATATACATTATTTCTTTCCAGACACTGTACTGTAGTCCAAAATTTGCTTTTGATTCCTGCTGACCACATGATATATTAACTTTTAAGCTTTCTACTATATTGTGCTTAAATGTATACAAATGAGTTCTGAAGCTAGACTCTTCAAGTTCTTGATCTGTCCCGCTGTCTGAAACTTCAATCTTCAAAGCTTCTCCTGCCAAGCAAATTCCACCCCTTGGGACAGATAGAGGTCAAGGACATCAAGCCTGAAAGTTGATGAGAACTTCTTGCTGATGTTAGCAAAGAGATTTAACTGAGTTTACACTCATTTCACATTCAAATAAGCACAATTTCCTTAAAAATTAGAATTTATTTTTTCAAATGCAAATTACCACTGATGAATATGGTTCAATCCAATTAGAAATTTTCCATGAGAAAATATTTTAATATAAAACGTACATTTCCTACTGAAATTCTTGAGTGTGAATCAATTCTAAACAAAATATATTTTTTCAATTTATAGTTTAAGAGAAAGAAAACGCTTATTTAAAAACAAAAACTTGCATTTTGTTTCAGCCTAACATCTGTCATTTCATTTTTGTGAAACAAATTTGAAATGATTGTTCAATGTCAAATCAATGCCACCAGCGAAAAGCCTGAAATACTTGAAAACTTTTGTTAAGTAGATTCGTAGTTCAACTGAAAACTTTTCTTACTCTAGCTAGAAACCACTCGTTCCAATATTCTTCCAAGTACCAACTTATTAATACTGTCTCTGCTCTTAGTCTCTTGCATCAGATATCTTTGCTTGAACTCTATATATCAGATTTTCATAGCTAGATTTACTTTTGCTACTCAGGTGAGAAACCATTACTTTGTTCTTGCTTTGCACATTTTCTGCATTAGATTCCTTATGCAGGGAGAAAATGAGAAAGACTAGATCCAAGGTGGAATTGTGATGCAACATTTGCTTTTTTATTCTTTTGTAAGCTTTTATTGCAGTCAAATCTAAACATTTCCTTGAAAGATGACAGAACTATTAATGTCTTTTCCTGAAACTAGGAAAAGAAACAGGATTTTAGTATTAACTGTACAAGGATAACGTCTCCAAGATGTTTACAACGCCCTGCAGTGCTATGTTTGTTGGAATATTGTACTCTAGTTCATTGTACTTTGTTTCTGAAGCTTAGCTTTCAACTACATAATTTTCAAATATATTATTGTATGTACCATTTTATTAAAAAGTTTTAAGACACTTTTGCCTCTAGTCATAGTTTCTCATCTTTTTTATTTTGGTCTTTTGAAGCTTTTCTTCAGGATTTTTCCATTCTACAATAGCTATACACCAGAAAAATACACAACTTGGGCAGAGGTGGAGCAGGAGGGGACTTCTAGTAGGCAGGTATTGTTTCTACCCTTTGTCTACAAACTTGTACAAATATATGTTTGTATAAAATAGTAAGTTTGCTTTTTCTGACATATTGCTAATTCACCACAGTTCAGCTATAAACAACAAATGCAAGCAATGATTGTACCACTAAGGAACATTTAGTAACAACAATAAGTACATATGTATTTGACATTATACTTTTCCTCCAAATTTTAAGATTTAAAGTCCCCCTCTGCTTGTTGAAATAAACAATTTTCGCACCAAAATCTCTACTTTGTCATAACTTTTTTTTGATAAATTGTGTAGTGTGATGTCAGCTACAGAATAGTATAGTATAGAATTAGTAGATAAATGTGCAGCACTAATTCCATCCATACAGCTGAATCAAAGTCCATTCATTTCATCTTTTTGTAAGCATAAAACCCATCCAAGCTTTGACAGGACTGTAAACATTAGAGCAGGTGACCACTATGGACTCCCAATCTACCAGTGACTTGCCTTGTGATCTCTGGCATATCACAGTCTATTTAAAGGGAAAATAATTTTGTAACTACAACATTATAAAGTGAAGTTTCACTCAATAATGATTATAAAGTGCTTTTAGATCAATAGTAGTAGTTTTGGATGTAAAAACATATCTATTCTCCAGCAACTATATTTTACTGTCACTACATCATTACGGAAAACTATGACGACTTCCCTGTTTACAAAATGTGTTATACATTGCATGGAGACACAATGTTGAAAAATCATAGTGCTAACTGCAAAAACAAAATAGCTTCGGACTTCTTGAGCTGCAAAAAGACAATTTCAGCTCACAAAAAAAACAAAAATCTATTAAAGCTAGTTAAATCTAGTCCTACTTCATATTGTCAGGGTCTTCAAGCAAGTATTTATTTGCATATGAAATAGCTGTTGCAATGCTTTTCCTTTCAGATTAACTACCAAGCATTGCCATATCACATTTCCATAACAGCTAGACACACTGCAGGAAACTTTTGTTGGGTGCATAGCATGCCAGTTCCTGACTCTACATCATCTCTGCCAGAAGCTGATAATCTCTGGGGATCATATGGCACTGGGGACAGCCAAAGTGCATCTATTCTGAACATGTCTCCATCATGATGTTTGTAACAAGAACACAAGGGGAGAGGAACAGGAGTCCAGTGGCTCTACATTCCCTCTGGACTCTTACAGCTGGAAGACTTCCAGAGATTAAATGGTTTTCTTTTCCTTGCAGTCACTAGAATACTAGCAAAGGGCTACATAATTGCAAAGCAAAGTGCCTTAATTTTTGGATGTCCAGATGGTGATATTCAGATCTTCTTAAAAACAGTCCCTCAGTGTAGCATGTTAGGCACCCACATAAAGACACATCCACAGTCTGAAAATTCAGACCAAATAATTTTCTTTGCATAATGCAAGCTGCCAGCCAAAAACTAAGCATCTCAGACACTACCTAATACTTCCATAGACTTCCTTATATTTCTCTGCAGTTTACTATGCCCCATGATTTCTAAATCTTTGCAATTATGCACAACAGCAATCTATTTCCCACAATCTGCAGCAATCTTTTTTTCCTGCTGCCCACAACACATAACAAATGAACCTAACAGAAATATAGCCAACTTCACTGCTATTTCAAACTGTAGTATAAGTGATGTACACATAAAATTAGCCATTAATTCAACCTAAATATGAGCACTCCCTCTCTTTTCCACCTGGTATTTCAAGGCAGAAGCAGCTTATGAACTAGTATTTATTGTTTTATTGAGTAGTTAAAGCAACCATCATTTCAAGGACAGCAGAAAATTCAGGGAGCAGCCATTTCAAGATCTACATTAAAAGGATTTAAAATGAACGTCTTGTATATGATAAGAAACCTAATTCTCTAAGAATGAAATCCAAAGTATGTTTGGAGAACTAGGCCCCTGTTATTTACTTCCAAAGGGCTATAAAGGGGCAAAATTTAACCAACACATCTCTACAGCTTGATTGGAACCATAGTTGGATTTGACCTATGGTAACAGAAGTCAGATCTTTGAGGCAAAGGCCAAAACAGTCAAGAAATATATAAACAAAGAGTAATAAATAGGAACAAGGAGATGATTTCTCTCTTGTACCGGTAACATTAATACTGGAAAACAAGTTGTCAGTTTAATATCACATTTTTAAAGAATACTGAGCAATTGAGAGGGTGCACTTAAATGGAAATGTGTTTAATATTGATTGCAGGAATGTTCTAGTTAAAAGACAAGCACCATGGAAAGCATAAGCACAGTATTTATTTGTAAGGCAGCAAGGTCTTTAGGTTGTGACCATAGTTTTATCAGCAACATAGTACCCAGTACAATGAAACTGAAGCCTTACATCCTAATACAACACCAGCCCACCCCCACCCCCAAACTCTCAAGCCAATAGAAAAAATAATATCCTTTCTGTTATTAAACAAAGACTATGAACAGGTTTCCTGATCAAAGGTGATACTTCAGAAAATTGAAGATGAGCATCAAAAGATAAAATAGTAAATGAAACCATTTTTGAAGCTTACTCACTGCTTAAAAATAGCTATGGACACTTGAGATGCTTTCCTATGATTTCAGGAGCCACCAGTAGCTTTCCATTTAGCTATGCATCACAGTCATTGCAAAAAAATATGCAAAAGCTCCAGAAACTGCAATACCCTGTATCTTTAAAGTCATAAGTATTTCATTTAACAATCATACACTTTAATGAACTTCAGTACAGCATATATTCAGTTGTACAGGAGAGGAATTGCAATATTCTTGCATGATTTAATACATGACAGAAAAATCACAATTCTATGAACAATTAAAATCATCAGAAACATTGGCAAAGAGTAAAGGGTCTTGGCACATAAGTACCCTCGTGCTTCACTTAAGCATCAGTACTTCTTTCTATGAACATCAGTAGGTTTGGCATCTCCATTTCTATGCAAACATTTTTCCACAGTAGACTATTCATTATGCCAGTAATTGCCATCTTGGGGAAAAAAGGAGAAAAAACCCACCACCACCAAACCCCCCTCCTAAAAATAAAGAAAAAAAGAGGTACTTAAAGTCAATGGGTCTTGAATAAACTTGAAGATTCAGGAAGGGAACTGTATTTCACTATCAAAACTTGCTCCTGTGAGAGACTCATTTGAATGCAGGAAAACCTCCACAGAGAGATTTGTGATTTGCACAGGTCAGAAAGGTGACTAGTCACAGTGTACATACTCTGTACAAAAATGTGGGGAGGAGGGTGGAGACAGGAAGATGTACTGACCCTATTTTTTTAATTCTCTCTCCACTCTCAAATTCTTTATGGGCGGTTTCTACCAGGTTGAACAACAGATGGGACATTATATATACATACATGTAGTACACAGACTACAGTTCTGCTCTTTATCATACTGTGGAGCCATAAGAGTTCATCACTTATACTCACTGCACCAGAAAGAACAGAATTTTCCCTGAGTTAAATGAATAAGTATGGAAATAATGTGAAAGTGGTAGGATTTTAGTGTATTTTATTTTCAAATATATTTCCCATTCTTCCCACTGTATGCCATGAAGGATTTATATTTCACATAGCAAAACCACAGTGCCAGTATCAATGCCAATTCCTTGGAACCCCAGCATCAGTCTTTATATTACTACTTCAGGCCTGATGCAAAAATCAAAAACCTGTGAGGGAGTAAACTGTTTTTTTTACAATGATTTGTAGATCTGTGGAAGTAGAACCAATACCTTAAATTACTATAGAAAAGGATAATAAATCAGGAACAAGTGACAGTTATGCAAAGGACCTCCTCAGTATACAACTAACATTGCTCTTTAAATTCTTGCTGTTTTCTGCAAAATTTAAGTGACTATATTCTTAAGGAAGAATAATCATTTATTTTTAGATGTGTTCCTAATAATTTATTTGGTTATCTTGAACAGAAATTTTTCATGTTCAATTTGAAGTATTTTGGCCAGGTAGATGAGGCAACATAATATTATATGCTGAAGCTTATCATTTATTTCTTTATAAACTCTACTTATTAAAAAGCATTACATCATAGGATACTAAGATTTCATCTTTCTTTACATTGGAAAATTGATTTAGAGGTGAGCAGTGATTTTTGAGTGCAAAAGATAATTCCACAGTAAGACCCTAATAGCTAGTAGGCTACAAATTCTATCCACCATTAAATTTTGTTGTAATTTAAATTACCACAAAAGAAAGCTTTCTGAAATAATCTGATATTAAAAAAAAAAAAAAATCTTTCTCAGCTGGCACAATTTCAAAAGCCACCATAGCATAAAACATAACTGTAAAATTTTAATAAAGTAATAAGTAATTCAAAAGAAACATGGTTGGAACCAACTTTGATCAACAGAAAAGACTCAGATGATTAAATAAAGTTCTGTCCACTATAGGGTCTACAAAACAGACAGATTCATTAGTCTACATCTGTCACTGTTATGATGGTGAGTTACTATTTGAGAGAATAATTCTGATCAGGAAATAAAGATAAGGAGATCTTAGTATTTGAGAAATTACATATTCTCATTAACTAAGATAAAAAGAGCAGCAAGAATGTAACTAGGAGTTTGGATAAAGTGATATACAAAATAATGATGTGGTATACGTACAGTCTTTAATACGCCTACCTAACTTCAGTGTCCTCCTTTCCCACAGAGACAAAAAGAAATCCATTTCAACATAGAATAGATAATACAGAAGATAGGGGTAAATGAAAGCAATGGAACTGTTGCCATCTCTCACACAAAGATATGAGATGCCTGGTTTGCATACACCTAAACACCTTGCTGACTCAGGAGGACAACAGGGACTTCACTGTGAGAACTAGATGAAACAAACTGGGGAGACAACAAACCTGCCTTGCTTTAGGACTGAGATGGATTGATGATCTCTGGACAGAGATAGGTGTCCTGAGGCAAGTATGGTACTGGACCTCAGCCACTAGGAAATGCCAATTTACAGAAAAAGTAACATCCGTAAGGTAGCAGTAGCACCAACTCAAACAGGGCAGGAATGCTACCTTTAATCCTTTCTGTAGTGGGCTCTGAAAGAACGAATGGAAAAGTACACTAAAAAACATCAAGTTAACCATGTCATTTCCCAAAATGGGATGAATGATACAAGGGATATAGGAAAAAAGCTCCTTCTCTTTTCATTCACATGGACTGCAACAGGTTTTTGGAACAGGGCTGATCCAATGAATAATTCATGGAAGTTAATTACTAGAACCAGTAAGTTCTATCAGCATCTAATAACATGAAATATTAATAACATCTAATAACATAGAATCAAGGATGCTGTTTGCCTGTTTGATCCCAACTGAGATCAGGTTCTACTTTCTAAGGTACACAGAGAGGCAAAGAAGATATTCAGTAAGGTTATATTAGAAATTAGACTGATCCATTTTGCAGTAATTAAGTGTCACAGTGATTTTAAGAACAATTGTGTGTACACAAAAGAAAAAAACTAAAAGAGGCAGCATGACAGTAAGTTTTCTGCCCTATTATGTAACACTTTTATTTGTCATACTTAACAAAGCTAAACTTGTACAAGGTTGTACATTTTGCAGTGAAAGAACTGTTCACTAGCTTAAAAAGAAATGAACAAAGCACATCAAAAACATTAGTTAAACTTATGGTCCCTTCTGTAATTTTTGTGTAGTCAGTATCAATATATCAGCTCAAAGCTTTTGACAGATAGGAAAAAAATCTTAACAATTCAAATATAGACCACAGTGCCCCCTTTTGGACCATCTGTGATTGGTACCAGGTTTGTATCTATATTAATCTTAAATGCAAAAATTAAATTCCACTATATAGAAATGTGAAATTACAGCCATTAATAAAGAATTAGATCTTTAAACAGTAAAGATAAATTAGATCAAAACTATATATATGTGTGTGTATATATATAGTTAAAGACATACAGGTAAACATACATGACTGTTTAATTCAAAAATCACATTTTTACATAGAAGAAGTATTACATTCCAACCTACCAGTATGGCTTTTTCCATGAACAGATGGGCATTTTCAGGGGGAAAAAAAAAATACCCCCCCTCCGACTTAGCTGTCTTAAAAAAAGAAAAAAGGAGAATTTAGCTATGCTAGGGGGAATTGATATTAAAAATGAAGAGATTTAAGTGAAGTTTATAACATCAAGATAGACACCACTATCATTTTGTTTTGGAAGACATTTAACCTTCGCTTTTGTTATTGTCATAACTGTGGCAGCATATTTCACCAGTGAACTTTCAACTTTTTAAAATATTGAAAATAAGGTGTCACTCTTAATTCAATAGACTGAAATGCACCTGAGCAAAGCAAGACTGAAATTCAAAGGCTAAAGAAAGCATTTAGCTGAACTTGATTTTGGCTTGTGGACATGCACAAAATTAAAAAAATAAAATAAATAGCTTTTGGCACTTATCCACAGTAAGCTGTAAGGTGGTTTAATGAAAGACAGCTAATAAAAGTGACCAGCTCACAATGAAACTGTACAAGCCATTAGTTCACATTTAAACAATAAATCTGATTGCAGTTTTGAGCACAAAAACATAACTTAAAATCCTATTTCATTCAAATTTGAAAAACTATATTGATTTTAAGTAGTTTAAATACATTCATTCCCAAAGTTTTACAGTAACTGATGATTTTCAATCACACACACACACAACCAAATCATAAATCCCTGAAACATGGATTTATTATAGGAATACTGATAAAACCTTAACAGAGATACAAATGATACATCACATAGTGTCCTATACCTTAATGGTAAGTACTTGACCACTTTGGATTGGTAGATGCATCACTCCTACTGTTAGACACTAATACCATCCTCTAGGACCAACTGGTTTAAATTGAATTCACAACAGTTCGCAATTACCTAAAAAAGATGATTTCTTTTAATCACACTATAAAATGTTCAACTTCTAACCTGTACTTCAAAAACTTCTGGAAAGAGAATTTCCCAGTATAACAGGGACTAAACATACTAAGCAGGGATAGCCATTGCAGTGAATTTTAGGAAGTCATTTCAGAATCAGTGCCCTTGCAGTGATTTAGTATACAGCAGCACTTTCCTTGATGTAAGTTATTTGTTGCATCTTTATCCTATGCATTTTAGGACCTTACTCTACCAGTGGATCTTGGGACTCTTGAAGCTACTCTCATCCTGGCACTGATTTTCTGTAGGTTTATAGGGCAATTTCCAAATGAAAGGCACTCTTGTTAGGGGCAAAATCAGAATTATCAGCAATGCAAACGGATAACTTGTAACATATTTAAGAGAACTGTTGCAGTTATATGAGGTCTAAAATTAAGTACTTTATTTAGAAAGGCTGGAAAAATATTTACTGCATGTGTTTGCATGCACATAGACACTAGTCTTTGTACAAGCACAGCTATCTCAAAGCTTCTCAGCTGATTTCTGTTTCAATACTTTTTTTTTTTTTTTTTTTACCACCGAGGCAGAAACAAATTTCCAATGTTCAACTGCACTATCCAGTGACCTGTAAAACCGTCCATGGATCACCACTGACTGGCATTACCTCCTGCACCCTGAACAGCAAGCTACTCTGGAGAGCAGCAAGAGCATTTCTCTCTAGCAGAACAAGAACATGGACAGACACTACTACTTTGTCCCACTTCTTACTATCATTTCTTCCCTCCTCTTTCTCCTCACTCCTTTTTCCTCACTGTGAAGTAATTATTGATCTTGGGAATAAAGTTTTCCTTAGAGATAGGAAAACTCATGCTTGTTAGTCTGAATAATGGATGTGCAAAACAAAAGTCATTTCCCTGAGGCAAAGATCTTCAAGTCATGCCTAGCTTATATTGTCTATTCTTTTTTTCAAGCTCTTGAAACATTTGGCACACCAAGGCCTTGATAAGTGACTGGAGTCTCATGGCATTATCACAGTCTAATTAATATAATCATATAATAGAGTTACAAATGCTTTTCTCATTTTATTTCAGATTTCCCACACTTACTCATTAAAATCTCTCTCCTCCTCAAGAGTGGCATTCAGCCTCTTGGGCAGGAAGGTAGAGAACAAACTTGTACTGCATTTAAAGGTTGCCACCAATACTGGGTGCCTAAAAGGGCAACCACAGCAGTTATTGGACTGAATACACGAGTAACTGGGTTAAAAGGTACAGCCTGTTATACACAGGTCAAATATGTATGATGTGTCTCTTTTGGCCTTACATTATACAATACTTTCAGGGTGATTTAAAAAAATGCTGTGAATGCTTCCAGTCTAAAACATGTAAGAAGCAAAGCTAGCCTTGAAACCAAGTCTTTCCAGCTTTCCCTTTTAAAATATAAATTGCACTTTTTACACAAAGCAATCCAAAGTCTAAATTGTAGTAAGAACTTGAAGCTGCCTTACTGTACCAAAGAGTATTTATGTTAATCATCTGAAGTACAGGCAATTAATTTTCAACCATACTGCATATGCAGCCATATGCTCTATACCTTTCCACTTCAAAAGGGTCTGCCATCAAATGCCACGCCACTGGGTGGGTACTGAACAAAAAATGAATTTAAGGCCTTTATCTCCACAAGGAGCTGAAAACTGTGGCATAACCCATGACCGATACTTAATATGCAGATTAGCATGCCCCCACCCAGGGCTCAAAAAAAATCAGTCATTCTTTCTAACATTTGTCACACAAGACAGTCATACCATCAGCAAGCAACAGTGCCAGTTAAACATTTTTAAGGTCTCAAAAATTCCTAGCAAAGGGCACTTCTGAGAAAGATAATCTTAAAGATTTGGTTTTAAAAATAGACACCACACTCACATTCAAGGGACATTCTTCACTTTTAGGCCTTTGTCACAAATCTGAATCTTTATTGTTCTGAAATAAATGCTATAAACATAAGACTCAAAACAAAAACTCCAACTTTCAGTCTCAGAAGAGGTGTGGTTCAATGCCCATATCACATGTAACAAGAAAACTTCCTTAGAAAAGGAAAAAAAATTACTGTAAAGTCTTTCATAAGAATGAAAATGCAATCCTTTTTCTCATTAGTTTGTGTAGAAGCGGGCATCAAAAAACTTTTGCATTTTCTTCTGAATTGTTCTTGCTATGACGCTTGACGAACTTTTTGCCATTCAACAAATTCATCCAGAAGTACAGGCCCTGCAAATGCATGAAATAGTTACATTTAAAAATGTCTTTAAAACATGTTCTTTTAATATATGAAGGTCAATCTGTATGGTCAAATACTTATGAAAACTCAAAAGATGACTATAGTCATTTCAAACCAAAGGTGGCAAAACACTACACGAATACACTGTACATGGAACTATGAAAAAATGTTTGACTCATTTGGCAGTTGAAGTGAACCACATAGAAAACTTAATAAGGTTATATTGTAAACTGGAGCAAGTAATTCCTTCTTGCTAGAGCTTTAAAAACTGCACATAATTAAACACAGAACAAGATCAGATGCCTAATGCAATACAATTGTAATATAATTGACCATCAGCCAGACAGAGTTCAGACTCGTCAACCATTTCCCAACACTGGCAGTTAAGTTACCTTATAATTTAACAAGAAATTTTTATATATTACTATAGGATGCAAGTTTGTGGCAAGTCTATAGTTTCATATATCAAGCAGCTTCACTTGATCCTAACCTGAATATAAGTTGGCAGAAGTATACCATCATACCACTGACACACTACTGAAATTAGCTGACCACCTTCAAACAGCAGATGTTATCAGGATAGCTCTTCTAAGCATTGTTGAAGAAATATTTTATACTTTAGAGTACTGTTTCTGTTACGGGAGTTTAACGTGCCCATGTTTTGTGCATATTGAAAATATCAAAATAATTGAATAAGCAGAATGTTATGAATACTTACATGCACCATCTTCATCATAGTTGCTAAGATCTGCATGGACAGTTCTGCTGAATTCTAACACATTGTACCACTGATCCTTGTTCATAACTCTATACTTCGATTGCTAGGGAAAATAATTTAATTTAAACACATTAAAATGTCAAAAGACATTTGATAATTTCTGGTTTCTCTTGTATCATCATGAGTCAGTTCCTAACAAGTAATTTAATGGATAATAATATCTGCTGTTTATTTCCTTGGTTTTCCAATTTTAAGGCTACACAATATATACACTTTCACAGTTCTGAAACTGTTAAGCAGTTTCTTGGAAGAAGATCAGAACAAAATTAAAATACCAGGGGAATACAGAAGTCACTACTCTGAAGCATCAAGAACTGGTAATTTTCATCTTGCCCTGAAGTGGGGCATGCTTAGCTCAGATACATTTCCAGAATGATCAGTGACAGAACCTTCTTTTCTCCAGGGTACAATACAGTGTGATCACATAGCTTCTTTGCACTGATTTGAAGCCAGGGAACAGTCTCTAGTCCAGCATGCTCTATAATCCAGCTAAACACATTCACATTGCTGGTTATAAATCACTTGCAGCTTAGCTGAAAAGATTTAAATGTTCTATAGATAACCAGAACTCAAGGTATCTACATATTGTATCTACACATGTAGATCACATCTACCTTTCAAGAGAAGCACTGCAGTCATGTGGTGCAGCAGCAAGGGTTAGTGAGGCAGATAAAAGTACTTATGCTGGCTCATGAGCAATGCATGTACATATACACTGAAGAAAAACACCAGCACAATCTCCTCCTCACAGACAATCCTGAAAGGTCACCTTAACACAGATTCAAAGCAAATGTGAAATTCAGCACAGATGTAGCTGAAGAAAATACTGGGGCTCTACTATTTAATTCTAGGTTTACTGTTATAGCCTGATAATGATGAAATTTTAGCAGCCTTTGATGACAGAAATCAGGGCGGGAGGAGGGGGAGGCAGAGAAGGGTTTCTGTGACACATACAAGAATATCACTGTTTCATAAGGACGCCAACCAAGGAAAAAGAAGCAATATGTATACATTCATGAGCAGAACACCACAAACCCTGAAACTTTTTTATAGAACAGGCCAGTATGCCATTGTTCAGAAAGTCAAGGAAATGTGTACCTCCAGGTATTGGTAAAATACTGAAAACAGTGGCCAAGTTCTTCCAAGTAGAAGAGCTAACATGGATTTTGCAGTATCAATATCAAGACTTCGTTGGTCTTTATCCTAAGATTAAACAAACAAAAAAAAACATAAGCAACACTTGAATGTAAGCTCATTGAACAACTGAAAAAGAGAACTCTAATATTCCAGGAGTCTTACCCTTGCAAAATCAAAGGCATATCTGTAGATATTCTTAAAGGATGAAATGTCATTCAATTGTGACCGCAAGAAGTCAAATTTACTCTGTAATTTTTCTGTACAGTCACACCTTAAAATAAAGAAAAACAATATTAGATGCTTGAAACAAGAACTTTGGACAGTGAAAACAATGCCAAGAAATATAAAAAACTAAAAGACACCAAAATGCCATTGTCAGATTTACAGAGGAATACTACCTATGACAGCGACTTAAAGAACATTGAACATGTTCAACATGCCCAACATTTGCAGCTTTAGTGACAAGATGAATGTTCAGGTTTCATAAGCAAGATTTTTCTAATGTATCAGCTACACAATACAAAGTCTCTGCTTTTACTTCTGAGGTAGTCTTTTTATGACATACTCCACACTTTATTTATGACTAGCAGTATGTTATCTTTCAATTATTCCAGAAGTTCAAAGAAAACAGTATTCAATATGCATGAAGGTGACAAAAGCCAGCTGTAAGGGCTCCATGTTATATCCCTTTGTACAAAAAGAACCTTCAGGATTGTACATATTCATGAGTTGTACGGCTAAGCAGGCACTGTGTAAAACTTACTGAGGTTTGCTAGTGTTTTATGATTCAAAAATACAAACTCTGATAAGCCTATCACTTGGACTAATCAGTAGCTATTCAAAACTCACAGGTTGTACTGCAAATTTAGAGGTCTGCTAGTTGACAAGATAATCCTTTGGTAAGGCCCACAGCTTTTTACATATTTTACTTCGAAAGGATTTTTATTTCCAGATAGAAAATGGGTAGATTCGCCAACACTCACACAGAAGAATATAATCGACACAGGAAAATCCTCCAGGAAAGACTCACTCAAAAGAATAGCTGTTATATCACATTTTTTTCTTACAAAATAATGGTTGCTTTGAGTCAAAAAAACAAAACAAAACCCTGAAACCCTCACACCCCAAAACACTCCATCTTGCCCTGTATCCTGTGCGACAGGGGCAACACTTTGGGAAATACAGAGAAGACGTACACAGGTACTTCCTTTGGTGTACATGGCAGCCTTCTGGCAGTCTGCCTTTCAGGGAATGCATTTGCATCTTTGTGTTTAACAGCTCCTTATGGACTTGTCATAGAACCCCAAAGAAAAGGACTTCAGAAGTACTGCAGCACACGTTGCTAAGATGCTGTACTTTGCCCACAGCCAGTACTTCTTATTCCTAGGTTTGCTAGTTGCCTCTCTGCCTCTGAACAGTTGTAAGACTGGAAATGTAGCTTGGGCTAAGATCTTGTAAAACTGCTACGATCAATGTTAATAAATAAAACTATTAGCTAATTAGGTTGCATATTTAAATGACAAGAACTAATATATTTTATGGGAACCCATGCATTAAGTTGAAAATAAGTTTTGTTCATTAAGCTTCGAGTACATTTATAGTCCTAAAAATATATTTCTTGTCTTCAGCCACCTGATTGGCAGCTAACAGTATACCTAACAGCATAATGAATATAAATAATGAGATGCCATTACAGCAAACATCTGTTTCCTTTCTATGTTCAAACCTTTGTAGTGCAATAACAGCCTCCTCTACTCTTGAAGATCTCTGCCTATCAAGCACAAATCTAAATGCTTATACTGCTAGTATGCTGATGAATATACACTACTTAAATTAAAGTGGGTTTACCACACATTTTGTCAAATATGACCTGAGATTATTTAACATACCATGGATACACACATTTCAATATATTTACATTTCCTATAAAATATTTTGTTAAAACATCAAATAATTATAAATTTAAGTACACAGTAAAATTGCTATCATTGTCTATTATATTATTGGCTATATATATTGCAATGTAGTAGTTGTGATCTTGGCAAGGTTGGTACAAAAATGTGCCAATTACCAAGTCTTAAGATTCTTGAGCTATTTCAGTCTATTTAAAATTAATCAATCAAATGGATCACATCCAAACAGAAAAGCATCACTGAGGCCTGATGTAGGAACACAGAGGATTACTTACATAAAACAAAGCAACTTAAGACATTCCCACACCTGGCAATGGAGTCTCTCCTTCACACTAGTGCATTAAGAAGTTGTCAAATTTCTCCATTATAGAGATCTAGCTGTTTGCGTGGCTACACTGTAAACAAGATGACTGAACTTATCCATATTTTGTTAGAAAGATTATTCTAAGTATTTGTTTCTTTTCTTTTAAGCCAGGACAACTGTCTAATTAGAACATGTGAAATGACAACAAACTGCTGTACAGAAATTAGAACAGAAATGAAAGGGAAGAAAGAGGATAACAGGCAGAAAGATTCAAAAGTGGAAAAGAAGCTGGTATTAGCTTATAGTTAAAATAATATTTAAAAACCCAAACACATTTTTAGTAATAATTCTGCAAACAGCAGAAGTTACAAAATCTACTTTCCTGCCTATGTGGCCTCTCTTGTACCCAAATATATAATTGAGATCATGACACTAACTTTTCCTCAGTTGGAAGCTAATTTGGCTCTCTCTGCTTTACCTGGCCACTCATTTTCAAAACAATTTTATACACAGTAACTTTTAAAAGCTCAACCTTCCTGTAAAATTTGGCTCAAATTCCAAAGTTCAAAACATAACCAGAGGGAAGTGCCCAGCCATCAGAGCTCAGTCAGTACAATTGCATAAGCCTCACTTCCTTCCACACTAAGTTGTTTGTTTGTATTTATCTTGTTCAAACAATGACTTGTGTGGTATTTAAGAAAATTCTGAATTTTAATCCTTTTTTCTTCACTTCAGTTGAATAGATGCATTTCTTCTTTGTAGGTCTAGAGAGCCCACAATTGATAAATACATGAGCATGTTTCATCTCCTTTAACTCAGATACATAAAGCTAAATGTTCAGCTTTAAGTTAATCACCCTCCACTTCCTTTAAGGTAAATGTAGATAAACAATCACTTCCCAAGGGCTATGCATTTCATCCTAATGAGGTGTCTAAAATAACTGAAAAATTGCCCAGCGGAGGTATTTGTTTCTGTTTGCCGACTATGAAAGGTGCTTCAGGTGATTAATATATATAAGATGGTTGTCTGAATATAAATGTAAAAGGTAGGAGTCACCCAACTTAACAGGATATACTAGAACCCTTACTTTTGCGACTCAAGTTATTTAAATGGCAAAAAAACTGCTACTTCCTATTGCTTGATCAATCTTAGTTTTGACGATGTATACCTTATCCCATTTATTTTTCTCCTCCTCTTTAAAGGACTTCAGCATATCAAAAACATACAAAAAAAGAGGAGGGATTTCACTTCAAAACTC
Source organism: Apteryx mantelli (assembly GCF_036417845.1). Lineage (NCBI taxonomy): Eukaryota > Metazoa > Chordata > Aves > Apterygiformes > Apterygidae > Apteryx > Apteryx mantelli. The sequence continues at coordinate 17,045,215 of NC_089978.1, forward strand.
AGGCACCAAAATGTTGGTATCTGTATTTAGATAGCTTAAGTTTAGGTGTCTAAGCTTTAGATGCTCCCACTACAATTAGTAGAGATGTAGCCAGCTAAGTGTAAAGAGCAATTCAGATGACAAGTCACTACGTGTCTGCCTTAGGGTAAACGGAGTATCTCCCTAGGCTCCACTGCATTGACTGATTCTCCACAGATTTCAGTAAGAGCTTAAGAAATCCAACTCTTGCATATATACCGTATGTTTAGGTATCTTACTCTGGAGCTAAATCCTGCCCAACCCTGTTCATACAACTACATTATGTATATATTTTACCTGTTTTGAAATAAGGATTCTGTGATATAAATCAGACTTAACACACACACTGGGCTTTTATTACATTATAATGTCATTTCTTCATGCAAAATTAAAAAGGAAATTGCTGTGCAGGAATATAACAACACTCTGCTGCTCTCAGAGTATAAACCCTTGTCTTTTAAAACTTCAGTCAAACCTTTCAAACTGGAACTAGATTCCCACATCCCAGATGGAATCCCATATTATGACTCTCCCTTCCCAGTAAGCCCAAACAGCACAAGTCTGCAGATTTATGTTCTCTCTTCAGGCCAGTGAATCTCGAATTTTTTTTCTGTGAGTGTCACTGCTTCACCCAGATGCTTAGTCTACAGACTGTTATTAGATCGCACTCGTGGGAGGCAAAAGATACAGATTTTTAACTGTTTTGGGCTTAAGCAGGTGCTCGAATCACAAATCTGTTTACACAAAAATGCACACCATTACCACATTTTGTCTTAAATATATTTAGTTATAACATGACCAGCTCTATTCTTAAAAAAAAAAAAAATCCTAACTCTGGCAGACTGTTGGACAGAAACAAAGTCTGTAGTGTTGGCTCTGAAGAGCTGCCAGATTTCATACATCTTTGTGCTTAGCGTTTGCTAGGCTGACTGGCCCTTGAGAGCTTCCAGTTTAGCATAAATATTTTAAATACTGCAGAGAAGTGAGCCAACTATACTCATTCACCACACCTAAAAATTTATACACCCAAATTGATTCTACTCTGGGGCTGTACACCTAGAATTTAATTCCCGAAATCCTGAACTTCAGACTATTGAATCTTTCCAGCTCTCAGTAAGTCAAAGAACTTTTGATAGTCACAAAACAATCTAGGCACCCATTGGAAGCCTACTCCCAAATCAAATACGATTTGCACAAAGGAGTCAGACCAGACTCACTTCCTCAGTAGTTACAGATAACCAAAGGGTAGCTGCCTATTATAATCTTCCAAACCTATTCATAACTCTTTAGGCAAATATATGCCAAATCTAAAGGTAAAATCAGCCCCTCTTTCCCAGCATGCTGTAGCTACAGCAGTAGGTCCCTGACATTTTTAATATTCAGTGCATCTATATTATAACAAGTCACCTTTAAAATAGTCATGTTATCTTGATGTACCATGAAAAGTTTCATGAAGAACAAAGTAAATAAAAATTAACGATTTAATCAAGCCTCAGCAAAAGCTAATTAAGAGTTTCATTAAAGAAATCACATCTTAACTAGAGTACTATCCCACCAGAAATTCCTACACACAGCAGGATGTGAGAGAGTCACAAAGAAGGTAATTTATAGATTGAAAAAGCATTATTTAACCTAAGCACTAAGTGTTGCTGCTGACCAGTATCTAATAAATAATGGTAATAATAAAAGATTTCAATCTTCATCTATGAAATAACAAAATAATCATCACTTTCTAGAAAACCAACGCTAAGATATGCTTGCAGGTATCTGCAAGTCTACTTATTTGTGTTCACTAACTAGAGTGACATTTTAAAATACTTTTTTGTAAGAAAAAAATCCCTAAACCTGATTTACTAAGGTTAAACTTAATCATTTTAGCAAATTCATCACTTTAACAACTTGATCAAAAACAGTAGCTACTTCCAGTTGGTGACTGAGACCAGACCTAAAGGCAAGAGCTTCTGTATCTTATTACCAGTCCACAAGCAACCGGAGGCAAAAATAATTAAGCTACTGGTTCAAACAAATTTGAACATTCTATAATATATGTAAAAAGCACTTACTGTAATGAGGTCATCCCCTTTAACCATTCTTCCTTGGTAAAAAATCCCATGCTTTCAGCCTCTAGCTTCCAGGCTAAAACTAACATAATAATCTAGGGGAGAAAAAAAGGGGGGGGCAGGGAGGCAAGGAGGGAAAAAAGTCAGTATGTAAGAAGAAAATACTAAAGCAATATAAAAGGCTGATTTCTAGATGTCTATTATCAATTATATCAATTAAAGATATCAATTAATAATTTAGCTATGTGCAATTTTCCCCTTAATTTTAAGTTTCTGAAGATGTAGTATCACTATGCTAAAAATAAAAACATAATTGATGTATCCAGCTAAAATCTTGCAAAAGCTCCTAGAAGCAGAAAAATATACAATTCTTTGCTTACTAAAGTTAGAATTTTACATAAAACTAAATCTAATCCAATAACCCCTCTAAAGTGATATTAGTACCCCACAAGAAACCTACATTTTCAGGCTCCACACCAATGTCTTCACAGAACTTTTCCATTCCTTCTGGCCCCACAACTTCATCAGGACCTTCAAAACAAAAAAGGAACCAGACTGAAATGTTAGTAATGTTTGAATTCTGTGCAACGGTTACATGCAAACAAAAATTAGACTACATTTTGCACCATCTATCTTTAAAAATAACCCCATTGAATTAAAATTTTAAGCATTTTTTGTGTTAGAATGCAACCAACATAGCAACTGCAATGTTAATACACCTGTACCACATATGAAGGAGTGCTATAAACTAAAAGCAAAACTAAAACCAAACTTTCATGCTATGAACGGCTTCCCCACAACAGCAGACAAGCTAGCTTGTTTTGCTAAAATAAATTTTTAAGCCTGCAGTGAGCTTTATATTGTCATTGCTAAATTACAATAACTGTGGCAGTCAAACTGTTTTAAGACGCTATGTTTAAGACACTATATTGAAATTACTATATGCATAATGCCTTTCAAATAGTTTTTTTTTAATTGACTACAACCCCCCCCCCCACATTCCATCTGTGCTAGTGTTACAGGTATTACTCTTATCTTTAAATGTTGTTAACATTATGGGTTAGCACTAAAATAGCAGAGGATGAATCTTCAAGGCTTTTTTTGATTAATATTTTCCCCATATTACTTAGCATTATAAAGAAAAATCCCCCAAATGCTAAGCACATTAAACACGTACAAGGCAGAAGAAAGGCTTATGACTAAAATGGAGATAACTTGATTAGGACCGCAATAGTCAGTGTTGTGCTGTCACTTCTTCATTTTAATACAAAGATGTCCTCCAAAAAGCAGCAGAACTGGCATATTTAAAAAGCACATACAGACATTCTGCAGTTCATCCACCAAACTGTTTCTGTGAATCTCTCCTTGGCTTCAGGGGTGCCAATTTCCTGGCTTCAGGGCTAAGCCCACTCCAAAAATGACTCCTACTGGGCTATCATATATTATTAGAATGCCTGTTGATGTGCCATTTTGATGCATCTTGGATCAATATGTTAACATGATTACCTGTGTAAAGGTAAAGGCTGTATTTTCTGAACTAACATACCAATTTACTTTTTTGGCAAATTCTGCTACTTGTATATAAATAATAGACTGTTCAATAAATTCTACAAAACACATTGAGTATTTATTGATGCTGTTTATTACTTCAGTAGCAACTGTCATTTATTTACAAGAGACTACTTCTTACACTTTTGAATGAAACAGTTATTTGGCATATCAAAAATTTTGGGAAAGATTCTCATATAGCAAAATAGTACAAGCATCTATTAATGTTTTGCAAGAGGAAAAAAAACACAAGAGGCTTGAATCATGTACTACTTCATTATCTTTCCAGTTTTATTATAAACAAAATCTATTTAGAGTAGGTAAATAAACTACTATATATCTTTCCCTGTCACAATTTATTCTAATTGTTTTTCTCAAATCAAGAAGCAGAACTATTCATCTCATTCAACACTGCTTACAGGGCAATATCAGTTATTTTAAAGAAAGCCACAGTAAATTATAAAGCACAAAGCGAAAGAGTGTGCAAAAGAGTAGGTACTGAGAAGTTAGTAGTAAAAGCTATACTAATTTTAGTGCATGCTATGATGATGTGAATATAGATGTATTTATTATGTCTACAAAAAGCAAAATGCAAATAATGTTTGATTTTTGGTTTTAAACAAAGCCATATAATTTTAAATATGAGTGCATTACATATTACCTGCATATTCATAAAACCAAGCTAGGCACTTCTTGCTTGAAAAATGTTCCTCTCCACTTATTACTTTACCAGAGGCTTGCGATCTGCAATAGCTTATAGGAACACAAGGATAACCGAAGTGTTACTTTAAACATGAGAAATGGGAAATAAGTTAATTTAATTTAGTTTGAACTAGTAATAAACCATTTGGATATCAATTCTATGTAAACTGTTTCATGAAGTCAACACACAATAAACAATGAAGCTGAAATTGTCAAGGGGCAACTGTGTGTTATAATACTTCAACACTTGTTCATATAATAAAAATTAGTTTGGAATACAACCCTTTCATGATCTAATTTATTGCAACTATTACTTTTTTTGAAATATAGAAGTACTCTTATCTTGTAGATATTAAATCAAAAAAAACCCCACACAGATGGTCAAAATATTACTACACAGTAATTCAAGTACCTGCTTATCTACTTATACATAAATATACAGGCATTTGTTAGGTGTCTAATAAGCAGCCTGATCTTCAAGAGTGCTGAATATGCACAAATTCCATTTAGGTCAACAGAAGCTGCAGAATTTGACATATTTGAAAGTCAGGCTATTTATATTTAAGCATCCAAATTTGGGATGAAAACTCAGTCAATTTGTTTACATTAAACATGTAGCTACATCTCTAAATTCTGTAGATGTTTAGAGATAGTTGGTATATGTACAAGACTCAAGCAGTTAACACGCAATCCCTGAAAGATCAAAACTGCTCAGCGCACACAGCCTCCCCTATTGACTTCATTATGAGACATACAACACAGTTTGCCTAGGAAGCGAATTTACATATTTTATCATCATTCTTTGAAAGAATACATAAAATAACTGTTTTCTTCAAGTAAAAACACCAATCACAGGAAAGCATTTCTAGTCAGTAAGGAATTACAGCACCTTTACAATATACACTCCTCTCAAATATAAGTGATATTTTTAGCACATGCTAAGATTATTTCTAAGAATAAAGTGAAAGTTAACTGTATGAGAGGATTTACAATTATGCAGCTCCTACATGGCAATTTCAAAATGAAGAATATAGAACAGGAAAAGAACGGTTCAATTCTGAGAGATTCTGAAAAAATTATCCAATGTACTGCTTTAAGCTTCATTGGAAAGCAACACTTCAAGATGAAGCCTTATGTGATTAAAGCTGCAAATAAAGATGTATAACAGACAAACCTCTATTAATTTAACATTAAAATCACAAATCACCAAGAAGAAACAAAGCCATACAGTATGTTGTTGTTTGCTGGTTTTTATCTAGTTCAACATATTTACAGTTGTAATCATTGGTTTCATTAAAGAATATGAGCCCTATATTAAGAATACTCATATTATTAACATTTTGTGATTAGCTCCTATGAATTTCTATTTATGTCATAGTTTTTGCCCAATGACTACCAGTTTCCTGTGGAGCCTCCCCCCCCCCAAAAAAAAAAAAAGAGCTTTCAAAAAGGTTTTTAAAAGTCAAAAGAAATTAAGATGATAGAATTTTGTTGACCAGTGGTCAAGAAAGATGAACTGGAACAGATGCAGAGAAGAGTTATGATGAGCAGGGAAACTGAAAGCCTATCTTTCAGTATACAAATCAGAAGAATTTAGAGTGTTCAATTTAACAAAATAAAATATGCGAAGAGACATAAGTGCTCTCTCCAAATACACTCACTATGAAGCAGACCTATGAGGGAGAAGTGCTACATAAAGGATAATGCTGGCACAAGAATGTTTATTAATTGGGCATAAGTAAATCTACACTGAAATTAAAAGAGCACTAACTACTGCAAAAGTGAGCTCTAGAACAGTTATGCAAAAGGAACAGTCACAACAAAAATAAAAACCTAAGCACTTCTAAAGTCATGTTTGGTCAACCTGTGAGAAAGCCAATATGGTACAGTTTCTGGCAATAGCCATTCCTGCAGTGATGGTTTGGTAAGTCCTTTCCATTCCTATGTCCTTAGGATGTTTGTCATAACCACTATTTTACTGACATAAAAAAATTCTAACAGATTAGGAGGGCACGCATATCCCTCATGGAAGCTACACTGGAAGCTCCTGCTACCCCATATTAACATTTTACCATTCTAATGGCAATTTTCAGGTATCAAGGCATGAGGAATCTTTTTAATGCTAGCCGATGAACAAGATGCTTTATATTCCTGTATTTATTAATTAAATCTTCCTTGATTTTGCTTTGGAGCGTGCTGACCTCCCCTTCTACCTCACTGCGAAAAAGACATTTTACAGTTTATCATAGACACTGAGTATTGGCAGCCTTAAAAATCCACAAGAACAGCCTATACAAGGTCAGAGGTTGGGAGGAATGAGGGGACAAACGCGGGCTTGGCCCCGCTTGTATAACGGGAGGCGGCAACAGGAGCAGGAAACGGGAGCGGTTCTGTAACGTCTCTCCCCCAGCTTTCAGTGAACGAGTCAAACGCCGAGGCTGCGGCCCGCGAGGCCCGTGCCCCAGGGCAGCACACGGCACCGAAACACCGCTCCGCGCTGCGCCGAGCGGCCCCGGCACGAAGCGACACGCGGAGCGGAGCCTCCGCACGGCCGCGGCCCGCGCCCGCACAGGGGCCGCTCTGCGGGGCGCCGCGGCCGGCGCGGCGCCGCTGCCCGGCGGGCGAGACGGTACCTGCCGAGTTTACACTTCTTGAGGCCGGTCTCGTCCGCCGCCGCCGCCGCCGCCCCCGAGGATTTTCTCTTTTTCTTCACCGGCATCGTCCCGCCTCGGGGCGGGGCCCGCCCCGCTGCCGGGGCCCTCGGCCGCGGCCCCCCCGGGCTCACCGCTGCGGCCGCCGCCTCCCGAGGCTGGAGGTGAGGGGAGGGGAGAAGAGGAGCCCCGCGCCGTGCCGTCCCGCCCGGGCCGGGCCCTGCCCGCCCCCTCCGCGCTGCCGCCGCCCCGCGGCCAGGCCCCGCCGCGGCCCGAGAAGCGGGTGTCGCACCCGGGGCGGGAGCGGGATCCCGGGCGGCAGCGGCAGCGGCCGCTCAGGGGAACGGCGGGGCGACCCGGACGCAGACGCCGGGGAGCAGGAAGTGACTGAGGCACGGGGGCGGGGCCTGCCCCGAGGCCCCGCCCCTGAGGGGGCGGAGCTACTCCCGCGCCGGGCGCGCGCTTCCCGCCGCGGGGCCCTGAGGGGGCGCGCAGGAGCCGCTGTGCGCGCGGGGCCTGGGCTCACGGCGAAAGCAACCGTCACGCCACAAGTGACCCCCCAAAAAAAAGGCAGAGAAATCATGAAGAAGGAAACCTGCCGTTGCTGGCGCTTGCAGAAAGCCCAGGCACGGGAGAGCCCCCGACAGGTGTCAGCGGGGGCGGGGAAGGGCGCTGCCATGGGGAAATGCCAGAAACCCCAGAAAGCGTGCTGATCGGTGCGGGAATGTCACCGTGCACGGGCCGCGGCCACTGATTACGGTGCTAAAAGCTTACAGGATGAAGCTAGGTCACCTGCTTTGGAAATTGTGCAGACACGGCTAATTAGTGACCGAGTTAATTGCGGTGTGGCTGGTGGCCCCGTTAAAGAACAACTACTCGGGAAAAGATTTTTTTCATTGTATAGAGCCTATTATTTCAAAGAAACAGTGGAAACATTAGCAAGCAGTGAACAAATAGGAGAGTAAGTAGTAATTAAAGTGCATATTGGTTGACAGACAAAAGCATTGGAAGCCACAAGCACACACTCCACACAGCAGATCTAATAACATACACTGAAGCACCAATGTGATCAAAAATTATCAAGATTTAGTCTGTAGTTACTGGTATTCATTCCACAATATTGTCAGTTTTTTTGTATCACTGCTTGCATCTAAAGTCAGAGCATTTATTGCTTGTTCAAAGTGGGTACTGCGCACCGTGCGGGAACACAGAAATAGCCTTTGCCCTCGAAAGTTAAATCTAGACCGGGAAATCAGAAGTTGTGGTATGCGTATTACTAGTGGTATGCAAATTCCTGCAGAGGTGCAAGCTGATGTTTGCAGGTGTTTCACAGGGGTGCGTGCACACCCAGTGCTCCACCTGCTCAGGCCAGGCCTGGCCCAGAGCCAGGCCCTGCAGTGGCAGCTACAGCAGCTGCCTGCACCTCGGTAGTACCCACGGTACCGAAACAGAGCCAGCCTGGGCACTTCTGCTCCAGGCTCTAACGTCATTAATGCAAAAGGAAAGATCTGAAAAACATCACTGACACAGCTGTATCAGTAGCGCAGTAATACAGCACAGCTGCATTTATATTCACGTCAGGACAGATATTATTACAGAATCACAGAATCGCTGAGGTTGGAAGGGACCTCTGGAGATCATCTAGTCCAACCCCCCTGCTCAAGCAGGGTCACCTAGAGCACATTGCACAGGATTGCATCCAGGCGCGTTTTGAATATCTCCAGAGAAGGAGACTCCACAACCTCTCTGGGCAACCTGTTCCAGTGCTCTGTCACCCTCACAGTGAAAAAGTTTTTCCTCATGTTCTGATGGAACTTCCTGTGTTTCAGTTTGTGCCCATTTCCTCGCGTCCTGTCGCTCGGCACCACTGAAAAGAGACTGGTCCCATCCTCTCGACACCCTCCCTTCAGATACTTGTACACGTTGATAAGATCCCCTCTCAGCCTTCTCTTCTCCAGGCTAAACAGGCCCAGCTCTCTCAGCCTTTCCTCATAAGAGAGATGCTCCAGTCCCCTAATCATCTTTGTGGCCCTTCGCTGGACTTGCTCCAGTAGTGCCACATCCCTCTTGTACTGGGGAGCCCAGAACTGGACGCAGTACTGGACGCAGAACTGGACGCAGTATTAATGAATATTAAGACATACATAAACGTCTCCCTACTTGTTACACACCTAGCCTGCCGTTATGACTGGAGATGGCCAAAACAGTGAAGAATTTGTGTTCAAAACTGGAGTTTAGCTGAAAATATTTTTTCAAAAGTAATCAACACTGGAAAAAGCAGAACCGAAAACCTGAGAAGGCTTCGATTCTTGAAAAAATGCTGCAACGACAGAGATGCTTTGATGAAAGAAAGATTTTTTTCCCCTTTCCTACATTTTTGGCTAGTAGATTTGCCTCTGAGGGGGCACGCGTCCAGCTGTCGCGGCCCGCTGAGGCCGCGCGGGGTACGAGACGGGCATCCTGCCGCGGCCCGTGGCTTGGCGGCTCGGGGTCGAGCCCGATGTCGGGCGCGCGGCCGCGGGGCGCCGCTGTGGTGCCGTTGCGGTGTCCGCGCAGGGCGGAGGTGGCGGCAGCGCCCGGCGGCGGCGCGCAGGGAGGTGCGGGGGGGCCCCGCCCCCTGCGCGGGACGGCTGCCGATTACCGAGCACGTCGATCGCTGCCGTTCTCCCCTCCGGCAGCCGCGCGGCGCGTGCCCGCCGGCACCTGGCCAGAGCCCGCGAGCGTGCCGCGGCCGCCATTTTCTGTCGCCATAGTGACGGGACCTGGCAACGCGGGGACGCCGGGCGGCCTGGGGCCGCGGCCCGTCCCCCGCCGGAGCCCCCTTTCCTCCCGCCCCCCCTCCCGCGGCCCTTCCGCCGCGCCGTCTCCCTTCGCTCCGCCGTGCGTTCCCGTGGTGGTCTGGGTCCGTCCCTGCCTTGATCCCGCCTCGCGGGGCCGGGTCCTGCCGGCATGGCCGGGGAGGGAGACAAGAGGAAGCGTTTTATTTCAGCCACGGCTGCTAACTACTTCGGACTGGATTCAGCTGCCCTGACGACGGGGCTCCGTGCCAGTCCTGAGCTGGCCAACTTCCTCGACGACGGCAACGAGTTCCTCCTCGTTGTGCAGCACTCGGGGACCCAGCTCACCGCCTCGAACAAGGTATAGCAGTGTCCAAGCCCCCCGGGGTCCCGTGTGTGTCCGTGGCGTCCCCGTGTGCGAGTGGGAATGTGGAGCCCCCGTGGGGTCCGACCCCGCATGAGCGGCTGTGAAGACTCTGCTGTCTAATGTGAGAGGTATCATCCTATTCCAAAAATCTGTGCTGGTCTCAGTTTGCTGTATGAAATAGTCCCAAGAGCCTGTGAAGCTACATGGTCAGTTGTGTGATATATTTCTTAGTGAATTGTGTCCGCTCTGACACACAGTTTAGTGTGCTATATATTGTCCTTGTGTGAATGTAATGCAGCCTGGAGAATGACTTGTTACCTTGCTACTAATGTCTGGTGTATGGCTGTTGTCCCAGGGCAAGTGCGCATGCAGGTGACAGGATGTGGCACGTGATACATACCATTGCCGATGTCCATGCAGGTAATGGGGTCTGATATATGGCACATTATCTGGTAACCAGCATGTCCCATGGAGGGTGTCTGTCCAAATCATGCGTTTTGCAGGGTGATGTGGCCTGCTGTAGGCAAACTGTGAGGATCACTGTGTGGAGTGTTGTCCTGCTCTGTTTGTGTTTGGTGAGTGACTCATCCAAGTGATACCATAAAGTATGATGTGTAGTGAATGTAACTGTGTAATCAGAACACGGTGTGGTGTCAGTCATACTGTGCCTATGAACGCACAAGCAAATCATAGGGCTTGATGTGCATCCTGTCATTCTGTTGTGAGGCCAGGGGCATGGTGGCTGTTATGTCAGTGTCAGTTTATGTGTCTACAAAGAGCTGATGTAATGAGCTGTTAAAATGTGAGCTGCTGTGTGGACCAGTAACTTACATGTATCGTGATGTAAGCATCTGTGTAGACTGTGAAGTCTGCTGCATGCTATATCATGTAAGAATAAACATTTATGTGTACCAACCAACTCTTTGGATGTGGTACTGAGCTGCTGTCTAACAGTGTCAGCAACAGTGTAAGACAGAAGATCAGGTGCATATAGTGGCCATAATGTACAGCTATTCTGTCAGTGAAACCATGCCTATAGAATATGGGGAAAGTTCATGGCATTGGTCTTAACACCTGGTAAGACTAACATTGTCCAGTGAGTATCCAGCAAAACTGAAAATTGTCCTTCACTGGGCCTTTGTTTCTTTTAAGAGATGAAAACCTCTCTACGTTCAAGGAGTCTTTATAATCGCAGATTAGGGTTTCAGCTAGTGTATCTTTCTGTTACTGTTTTATTAAATGTTTTATGCTTTTCTTCTGTTTTATGAATCCTCCTCTACCACTAACAGTTTCAATACTTGATTTTGTGGCAGCTTTTGTAGCTTTACTCATAAATTGAACTGTGAAGGTGATATGAATCACATGTTTCAACTGATTTTACTGATGAAGAAACATATCTTTCTCTCTGCTTAAGAAATCTATGAATAGCAATAGAACTATGTATCTGCAGAGTCAGGAGGACAACACTGAATATTTAGAAAGGCATTTCCAAAATTGTACACCATAAAAATCTAATAAAAAAGAAAAAAGCTTAAATTTTTCATGCTTAGTCTTCTCTAGGCACAAAAGAGAGCTTCCAGCTTGCCCCTAGAAAGTGGTAAATAGAGTTTTCAAATTGCAGGTAGCATAAGTAACTAAGATATTCATAGATATTTTATAATGAAAAAGTCATCAAGTATTTGATATTGTAATTTACATTTCAGGTTCCTTATCTGAGCAGATACTCAAGAATGAATATAATAAAAGTTTTACTTCTCTGTGAAAATCAAATACTGCTACAATATTATTACAACACATAGGGGATAACATGGTATTTTGTACTTATTTTCTTGTTGTAAATCATTTATGTAAACAGTATACCTAATTTAGTGTAATATGCATCAATGACAGAGTTTTCTAGAACAAAATTCTGTTTTCTCAATCTTTACAGATTGGCCCTGCTGATTCAAAGAATAACGTGTTGGTGTTTTTTAAGCTGCGACCTGATGTAATTACAGAAGATAATCTTCACAGTAATATTCTTGTGTCATCTATGTTAGATTCACCTATTAATACCCTTTATCAAGCTGTACGACAAGTTTTTGCACCGGTATTACTGAAGGTGAGCAATATTCTGATTTAAATGTTTATAGTTTTAAAGGGACATTGAAATTTCCCAGCTTATGTTAACTGTTCTGAGGTATATATTTTAAGTTTTAAAAATAAAATATCCTAAGAGATGGAATAATAAATGTTAATTCTAATTTATAAGCTAAGGAAGGCATTTTACTTTACTTGACATGTCAGTAAGATGAGATGAGGCTTCTGGTCATATGTATGCCTGACTAGAAAGATGGAATACGCTGGACTGTGGTTAATGGGAGACAGCTGCTCCTTAGCGCCTTTCCACCAGTAATTCCAGTCTTGCGTACTTTTTCCTGTTCTAAATATTCTTAGATTTTATTTCAAACGTGTAGGCCAGTATCATGCAAACCATGATTGCTATCGTATATGACAGGTAGGTGTGATGGACTCTGGACTAATTTGCACAACTTCACTTTTCATAGTTTGGATTTTTTTTTAATGTTCTAAGACTTTTCCTTCTTTTCCATTACAGAACATATTTCCTTTGTGGGCTTTTCTTTGAAAACAACAGCCATGGCACGATTTCACAATCTTAATAAACAGAATTTCAACATTTAAATAGTTTTAATCTCTTGTATGTAACAACATTAATAAAATAATTATAGAAAATCATAATATCTTTTAAGGATTGATTCTAGCAATTTCCATATTCTACTGTAGAAAGAGATTCCAAATTTATTTTACTTAACAAAGAATTACTTAGCAAAGAATTTCTGAATGCATGCTCATTGTCCTTTTATAAATCCAACAATTAATTTTTGAATTTCTGATAAAAAATATCATATGATGTGATTCTGATTTGAATGGTGTGAATAGAGTAAGGTGCTTTTCCTTGACTTTTCCTTGTCCCGTCATGTGAGTAACTGGTATTAATCTGTAATTTTTTTTTAACACTCAAAATATTTAAATAATGGTTTCATCATATGATTCACATTTTTTGAAATTTTCATTGTAGGATGAGAGATGGAGTAAAGCATTTGATCCCAAACTCCAGAAACTTCTAAGTGAACTTGAAGCTGGTTTAAGTACTGTTCTCAGAAGATCAGATCCTAATTACATGGGAACAAAATTCAGTGAAGATGATGTGCGAGGTTTGTTTTGCAGTTATATCTTTTGTAATAAATTTTAAATTAAAACATGTTGTAAAACATGTTGATTTATAGGCTCAGTTTTCTGTCTCTATGATCCCAGTGACTGCGGAATGTAAAATATAACAGGTCATGCTTAGTAGATTGGAATTGGTGATGATCAACCCCTTGTCTCTTAGTATGAACTTGATACTACATTTAGGCAGAGTGAAAAGTTGAAGAGTATTTGTATAAGCATACAATAAAAATTTCCTTTTAAAAAAGTATTCTGACTGAAAATATTTCATGACCGTTCATGTATATCTTATTTAAACATCTTCCGTTTTTATTTGCAGCTATACTTACACCAACAGATGAATTTCAGTTCTGGATAGAACATGCTGATCGTGGGAGTAAAATGTGTAGTAAAGAGAGAGCTTCTCATTTTAAAGACCTATTTGGGGGCATTGAAAAAGTATGTTTTTCTTTTATATAATCAGTGATGTATTTGTAGACTTAATAAAAACAACCAAACTCTTTGTGTGAAATGTACATGAATATATGTATACTCTCTTCAAATACATAACTACAAGAATACATAACTAGTTTATTTTTCTTAGGCAAAATTTTACTTTAAATGACATTAAGTAATTGCTAGTGACAATGGTGCAGGGAGGTGGCCAAATTTATTTGGGAGCAGATTTGGCCATTAAATCCTAAGAGCTGTTTCAGAAACAGTACAGCTTGTGAACTAAAAATTGACTCATGAAATTATAAAAAGGAAAATTGAAAATGCAGGTGATAGTAATGGACTCTGTCCTGCAAAATTTTAGGCACCTGTAAAGCACGTACTCAAATAGCACCACAGAAATCAATGCATTCTTCACATGAATAAAGTTATGCAAATGCTTAACATTTTTTGACAGGATGCTGTCATATTCCATTAAACAATAAAGAAATAACACTTCTTTCAGCAGGAAACTATATCAATTACCAGCTTCAGAAAAGTATAAATGGTTCTAATATACTAGTAGCAAAGCAAACTTATTAAAAATATATTTTTATAGGATTATTACAACTTGGATAGTCTCTCATTGTTTGAAGTTGTGGATTTAGTGGAGACTACCAGAGATACTGTTGATGGTGTGTGGAGACAAACAGAACATGATCCTTATCCACAGCTACGCATGCATAATCTCTTGGATGTAATAGGTAAATCTTTATGCACTATGTATTAAATGATTATTTAAAAAAGAGGACAGTGAATCCTGGGAGCAGGGACCTCCTCCCACCTGAACGCACCATTCGAAACCTACAGGGTTATGGTGCTTGCTTGTTGTAATTATGATGCAGGAATATTATTTGCGTTGTAGTAACCAGTAATTCAGGCAATTTTGGTGGACACCTTCACACACTCTTGGAATGGTGGTAGATAATAGAGTTGTATTGCTTTCAGTCTGTGCACCAGATTTGTCTGCTTCTGTTTGACTTCTTGTCTTTTTCTCAGAGGATACAAGGAATAGTTATTTGCATAAAAACGCTGACTGAAAGTTGGTTCAGCTTGTATGGAGGTAAGAGTAGGAGATGAAGAGAGGTTGCTTCTCTTGCTTTCATGACAGCAGTCCCACATTCTGGGATCCATGTAAGACAGTGAGTTTGTTTGCCTGGGGGGATCACCGTCTGTATCCTGATGGCTAGCGGTAACCAGGTACTAGTAGGGAGATATGCTTGTATGTGGATTCCAGAATCCTACCCTATCAACTTCTGATGTTGGACCAGTTTAACTTGGAGATGTTGAAGAATCTGAAAGAGTCTTTATTGAATCTGAAAATGACTGATCAGTTATAGATACATTTGTGTAATTTGATTTTTTAGGAAATTACACTAGTTGATGGATGTGAATTGGATTGGAACTTGGTATAGAGTTTAAAGGAATTATTTTGAACAAACTTAGCATGTTGCTTTTGTTTACTTTTTGGAATTCTAGGTGGCTGTTTAGGTAGATTTGTTCAGAGAAAATTGGCAGCTTTGAATCTGTGGGAAGATGCTTTTCACATTGTTAAAGAAAATCTAAAGGCTGGCATCTTGATTTGCGAACAGTGGGTATCAGCTTGTGTGTACTTAACTGGACAACTGTGGCAACGTTACACTCTACATCCATGGAAAAAAGAGAAATATTTCCCTGAATCATTAGCCAAACTTGGCAAACGTCTTGATGAGGTAAAGATTGGATTTATTCACATTTATTTTGTTAGAAACAGAATTAAATAACATTGTTTTGAGTTACAAAAGAAAGAAAACACCTAAAATATTTTAGATTAAGATAACATTACACACTGCATATGTTTACGCAAGCCTTTCACAAGTTTCTTGTGTAAAGGAAAAGGATGGTATGTGCTGCTTGGATTTTTTGCTTTTAAATATAAGTTTTATGTACAAATGTGTTGGATACATCAAATATTTTCTTCTGTTGTAGGTGCTAACTATTAGAACACTGCATGAAAAACTTACAATTTTTTTGCCAGCTGGAGAACAAAATGCTTTGCATCTTGCCCGGGTGTTTGAGCCTTTTGCTGGCTTAAATCCTGTACACTATAATCCTTACACAGAGGTATAATGCTTATTTTTATATTTATATTCTTTCTGTCACTCTTTATGATGTATATGAACTGTCTTAAACTAACATATCTGCTTATTATCTCTAGCCATTATGGAAAGCTGCAGTCTCTCAGTATGAAAGAATTATTGCACCAGCAGAACAAAAAATAGCAAGCAAATTGAAGAAATTTATTTCAGAAATTCAAGATAGTCCTCAACAGGTATGGACACTTTTATAGTCTGAAAACTTTCCTTTAGATCAAATTACTTGATTCTTAAGTAGTCTGCTTACAGCCAAGGAGTAAATTACCTATGACCAAAGACAGTACTTATGGACAACACTAATGAACGGTATCGGAATATGGTTTTTTTCAGGAGAAAGAGATAATTTTTTTAAAATTTCATATTCCAGCTTCTTCAAACATTTCAGAAATATAAGGAACTGATAAAGCGTCCAAACATTAGCAAAGAATTGCTTTTTGAAAGGGAAACATTGCTAGCAAGACTTCAAGACTCTGTCAAAGGTAAAAATGTATTTATAAGTCTTCCAGTGTATAAGATTTTTGCAAATACTAGAGCTCTTTATTTACTTTTATAGTAATATCAATATCCCTAATACATTTTATAGCTATAATAATTAGTTTAAGCTTGTTCTGTTAGGTTTTTAGTCTAACATGAATCGTTTGCTTGTGTTAGCCTATCAGATGGACTTTGAAACACGATGCCATGGTCTTCCTGGTGATATTTCTGGACCACTTTCAGGCAAAAACCTTTCTGAAGTTGTCAATAATATTGTGTGGGTACAACAGCTGGAGCTGAAGGTAACAGATTCCATTACAATTTAGACACAATATTATCATATGAATAAAAATGATATATGAGAATGTGGGGAGAATAATATTTATAAAAATTGTAGCTTTCTCACGAGTTATATATTGAGGATTCCTTATCAGTGGGACTGCTTACAAAGTAATTTTATTAACTGACACAGAAGATTGTCTTTTCATTATACACTGAACAGTCTGCTGTTATGACTTAATATTTTTTGGCAGAAAAAATGGACCAAAATTCTGTGAAGAGGTGGAGCTTTTTCTTAAATTGTATCCTCCTGTCTGCTTTTTAAAATTCTATATAAGATTCACAGTTAGCCAGGTTATGACATTGTAATTCTCACTTGTTATTATTAACCTGCAAAGTGTCTCCTTGATAGCAGAGGGATTTCTTGAGAGCGCTTGTTTGAATCAGTAACTGCCAGCGAGTTTGCAATGCTAATTTAAAGATTGAACTTTATTTCTCTGTGGTAAAAGTAAATGGAAAACGATTTTATGTCCGCTCACAACAGAATGGTTTTAAGATATATTTGACTCTGTTTTAACTTCTGCTATTTTGTTAGTTTGTATTTGCACTTTAGTTGGAAACTTTTTGAAACTTTTTGTTGAAAAGTATCAATTAGTTAAAAGCAAAATACTTTCTGTCAGCATAAGTGCCATGCAGTAGATATAAACTTGAGTGAGAAGTTATCCATCTCAGAATAACTATTAGTCAAGATTTTATGGTATTCACCTGTGATTTGCAGAAAACTCAAGAGCCCATTTCAGCTGAAAGTGACAAAGGGTAGGGGTCTTGAAGGTATTTTTTTTTTTATAGGTGTCCCCACAGAGGGAAGAACAGCAGCTTGAGCTTCACAATTATTTCTTTTGCTTGGTCTGCTAAAGACCTTGAGAACAATTCAGCTGACAAATCACTGTGTATCTACTTTCGGCTGAGCTGAATTTCTGAATTGCTCTCCAGTCTCCACTGATTGTATTGACTAGGGTCTTGAATAATTTGTCCACACGTAGATCTCAAATCCCATTTGAATGCCCTTAAGTATCCAAGACATTGTCATGGATCTTGTAGATACAACATAGGACACATGGGACATCTCCCTTATGGAGAAGCACCTAAAGACCAGGTGGCATACCCTAGGGAATTTAAATAGTGGTAGATAGGTGTGGTGGCCAACTGAATCAAACCAAATCTCAGTTTACAGAAATGGGAATTTGAACATATATGGCACAATTCAGGATTAATTTTGTTTTTTTAGTCTGGTTTTTGAACCCCACTTGGATATTTTATAAACATTAATATTTATTGTGGTGATTTTTTTAAATAGAAAATTGGGAAGTTAAGCTTCCTTTCTCTGTGATTGTGTTTAAGGTGGATGATGCTATCCAGCTTGCGGAGGCTCTGCTGTATGACTTGTCTGGATTTCAAACTTTTCGTCGAAGTGCAGATTCTCTTTTGGAACAGTTTAAAGTATATGAACAAGAACAATTTGATGATTGGTCTAGGAATATCCAGTCAGAGTTATCAAATCCCAAGTCAGGACTTTGGTAAATACATTTTTGTTTAAATAATGATTATGCTGAAGTCTGTAGTACAGTGTAATTTAATAGGACTTGATGAAGGAAATATAAAACTACAGAACTGAGAATGACAGGAGAAATAAAATGGAAGAGTTCATTATCATTTCACAGTTGTGGATCCTGACAGCCTTGGTTGTTAGGGGAAAATATACAGGACAGTGTTAAGTTTCTATTAAAACATGGAATGAAATACATGTCTCATTTGATCTGGTTATTTTTACTATTTGTTACTCATATTGTGATAGTGTCAGGAAACCAGATGATCTTGGAGTACAACTGTGATACACAGATGATGTGTAGAGTAACAAATAATTGCTATCCACAAGAAATTCCATTATAAATAGAGCAGACAAAAGAAGGGTAAGAAAATCGATTAAAACCTCATGAGTTAAATTCTCCAAGATAATGAGATTACTTTATGGTAGATTAAAATATGTATTTTTTAATTTTACTTTACGTTTTTGATTAGATTGACCACATAGCTTCTCTCTACCTCTCTGAGAGTTACAATTTTTTTTTAAAAAAGATAAGTTATCCATGCTTTCAGAGGATACAGGCATTGATACTTTATGAAAAACACAAATATGACAAATAAGCAAATTCAACACTGCAACATCTAGCAACTGTCTAATTTGTTAGTGCCACAGAATTTTGTTTTTGTGATATTTCAACAGATTTTTTTAGCTTGCTGGGAAGAGATTGATTAAAAGTAAAAGAAAGGAGGAAGCACTGCAAAGATGCAATGGATATAGAAGCTAGAAAAAGATGAGAAAAAAGAGAAAGAAAGTAGTAAAGATGAAGTGAAGTGTTTATGAAAGAAGCCTGGAAGGGGGATGGTAGAAGGATTACTACAGTGAAAAAGAATTCAGAGTAAAATCTAAAGATAGTCTCATGTTCTTATTAGCATCTGACTCTATGTACCAAAAGGTTCCACTGACCAAAGTCGTGGTTCTTGTATTGGTTCTCTCAGGAAATTTCTTTCCTTTGCACTGCTGAATGCTGGGGCCTATAAAGCTCCAGCTTGAGAAAATATGATAGATCCAGGGGTTCTGAGAAATACTGTCTAGCTGTTAATTAAATGTTAACTATTAATAACATGTCTGTAAAACTTTCTGAGCAAAACCAATAAGCATTGTTCCTTTCTACTTGTATTCACTGGTTGTGAATTAAGATAATGGTTACTAGAATAACATCTGAATAATTTAGGATGTTAATAAACATAGAAAAATGTAATGCATCAAGCTTTTTAGAATTGCTTATTGTATTATTATAAAATGCACCTAGGAAAGGACCATTATCAAGTTATATTTAATAATATGTCTAAACTAATTTTGGTTTAGCATACAAGCTAATAATCCTGTTATGGAGCTGGATCACATATCTGGAACATTAAACATACTTTATTCAGATCACTTGGTGACTCTCCTAAGAGAAGTACGTCAGCTATCGGCACTTGGTTTTTCTATTCCGTCTAAAATACAACATTTTGCAAACACTGCACAGAAGTTCTGTAAGCAAGCAGTCATCCTCAAACAGGTATAACATTAAAAGACATAATAACTTCCTGTTTTGATTTCTGTGTTTTATTAATAGAGCATTTTAGATTATTATCTTCCCTTTTTCACTGTGTGGTTGATAAACTTTTGATGCGTTTGTATGAAAGTGACTGTTTCTTGAATAAATTAACTGAATCCTTAAAAGGGAACAGAAATAAAGGAATAATATACATTTTCAACATTTAATTAAAAGAGTGTTTTCTTTTGAAATGGGATGAATGATAGCAATAAAGTTAATGTATGAACATATAAAAAGAAAACAAATAATTCATTAATTTCCTGTGTTATTTTTAGTTTCAGTTTTTGTTTATTGTAACTGAGGAAAATGTGATAAAGTGGGCAGGATTGTCCCCACCATTGCTAGCCCTCAGCTGAAAAGATACAAAGTGTTTTATTGCAAATGTATGTTTGTTTTATTTAAGGTTTACTTTTCAGTTGTACTCTCAATGCTACGTAATTTTTTAGTAGGACTCTGCCCTTACCTGTATTTCAGTTGAAAGGCCATATCAAGTCCTCTCTATTACTGCATGATGCAAGAAAAAGTATACATATATATTAGTAAAAAATGCATACGTAGATACATAGATTCAATTCAGTAGCACGGCACCACATGAGATGTCATTGGTATCTGAGATACCAGCACAGCAACAGCCGATGTGACACAAGACCTACAAGATACCTATGCCATCTTGTTCATTGTTGGGGGCACAAGTGAGCATCTCAGATGACATCTGAGATAAATCAGATGACACTCAGATGTCTATGTGTGGATGGATGAACCAAGTTGTAGGGTATCCCTCCTGCTCCAGCTGCCGGTGTAGAAGGAAAAGGATCTTTTTTATGTCTTGTAACGTATCCAGACATATCATGTCTTGGTTACCTGAAAGCATCTGAAATATCACTGGATGCCTATGTTTGCATAAAACAACTGAATGTTCCACTAGTAATAAATCTGGCACTGAACCTATTTCACTCAAGGCGAAGTGTAATCACCTCAGATGTGTGTAAAGAGCAGTCTTTTTGCTATTAGAATTAGTCACTAGAGGAAGACATGATCACATGAGCATGGTATATGTACTTTATACTTATAAAAATTATAGTGTTGTAATTCTCATTTCTTAATGATATTGGATAGACAACACTTTCAGGAATATCTTGTGAGTTGAATTTACTGACATGTAAATATTTTTATCTCTTCTCTTAAATTTCATCTTTTCATTTTTATAGGTGGCACATTTTTATAATTCTATTGATCAACAAATGATTGAGAGTCAGAAGCCAATGATGTTACAGTCTGCTCTAGCATTTGAACAGATAATTAAGGTGAAAGAATCCCTCTGACTATGTTTTTTTAAAATTCAGTGATATCTGTGTATATTCTATGCTGCTTTTTCTGTGTTTATTACTGAAACTTTTTGCTTCAGTCTTCCAATACAAGCAAATCCATCTGTTTCATTAGCATTTATTTTGAAATTGGTGGACCCAGAACCTTGACTGAAAAAAAAAAAAAAGTAACTCCCTGAAGCTGTATGTTTTGTGTATGAGTCAGTGAAGTTTTACAGAGTAATTTTAAAAGTTTATTACATGAAAAACATGTGGGGTCAGATAAGCAATTATTAGTGTGCCAGTTTGTTGTTTGGTCTGTGCAGAGGAGAGCGGAAGAGTGGAGTTTAAGATGCCCCCTCAACTTAAGGTGTCTCCTTGTGTTTGTGGGGCAGCGGTCACAGCTTACATGGATTTATTTCCAACTCTGGTTAATGGTCTGATATTAATCCTTCCCCAGTGCGTATCTATAAAGATATGTCCTGGTGTCTGTGATATGCCAGCTTACTACTTCTCTAGCGCAGTGGTGAGAAGGAGGTAGATTGACTTCCATTTTTTACTGGATGGTAGAAAGATCTTTCTCATATTGCCACATACAGCCACATATTCTAGCTGGTAATCTAGTCCTGTATTTGTCATTAAACCTTACAAAGCTTGTCTGTTTTTCAAGCATTCAAAATCTGGTCCCGGAGGAAAAGCTCAAATAACATGGGATAATCCTAGGGAACTGGAAGCTTATATTCAAAAGCTCCAAGCTGCTGCTGAACGACTTTCCACTGAAAATAGAAAACTAAGAAAGTGGCACACGAACTTCATTGAAAAGGTATATTTTCCAGGTGAAGTTGAAATAGTGTTTTGTATAGCTTACTTTACCTTTACTTTCATTTATGTGGTGATGAATATATTATCCTTTAACCTTTTAGGTTATATCTCTCATGAATATTGATCTACTGCGGCAGCAGCAACGTTGGAAAGAAGGAGTCCAGGAGCTCAGAACTGGTTTTGCCAGCCTCGAGTCACAGGCAGGGCTTAATTATCATACTGAAAACTGAAAATTTGACTTTTCAGTAGTAGTCAAGATTTAAGACTCAAACATACTATGACTGAATGAATTTTGATTAGTGAGTTACTTTATATCTGCTAGGTCACAGAAACTGACTGTGTGCGTTTTTTAGTTCATGCCAGTTGTGAGGTAAAATCTCAGTTGAGGAGGATAAGGATTGTATTTTTTTATGTCACATGAGTAATGGGTGAACAAAAACACTTGGTCAGTTAGCAGGACTTAGATGACAAAATGGCAGATCCTTAAATCTTGTAGACTGGTTATTTGAGCCTTTAACATGCAGTGGATACAGAAATGAAAGATTCCCAGGCAGAATGGAATAAAACATAAAACTTTTATAAAATTAGAAATACATTTCTATTGGAAGTAATGAAAAAAGTCACATTTTTCTTTGTTCTTTTTATTTAGATTTGATTTTGTTTTTTTAAAAGATTTAAAAGATTTTTTAATAATGTTCAAATTATTGTTATGGAATTTTGATTATGGAATAGCCTATTATCAGAGTAAGCATGATTGATATTGCTATCACCAAAGGTATTTTAAGAGGACATTTAAATCAATTCAATTTTTCCTGTTCCCTTCACCAATTATGGGGCTATATTTATAGAGGGTTGTGATATCTTTGGCCTTTCTAATGCAAACCTGGGATTATTATAATTGATATTTGCCAGTCAAATAATTTTCTTTATTTTTCTTGTAAAATTTGCCATCTACTGAAGTTAATATAAAGTAACCACATTTTTAGCCCTATGCATATTCTGCTGCAACTTTTGATTTCTATTTTTTTTGAAATTTAATTTGCAAAGCCTTGCAATTATTATCTTCAAGTCATTATATTTTTGAAAAATTAATACTCTAATTGTATTTGCTTTAAGATCTGTTTGAAAAGTATTTTTGTATTACAGAATATTTTATGTGGAAAATGAACTAAACTGTATTTGGGTTTTTTTTAGATACTGCAAGACAAGACCTAGACCGGAAGTGCCAGTCTAGGTCTTGCAAAATGCCAAGACGTTTTAGTCTTCTACTGTTGTCATCAAGATCTTAAACTCTGCAGTAGCTGACAAAGTTTACAGGGCTCTTTCCACAGTATATGTGGTAACATAGGGAAAATAAGTGTCTGAATTTATTCACACAAGAATTTTGAACAGGTTTGTGTTAACTCTTCAGAGGCATCGTTTGGAAGAAAGGAGCTAGAAATAATTAACGGTAGTACAGTGGTCCATTTGGGGAAATTTCCATTTCTGTGCGTTTCTTGCTAGCACAGTCCATGTTGGCATAGCAGTGTCAGTTTGTAACAATTTTACATTTTTCTTTAAAACCATATTTATAAATACCTTAGTATTTACCTTATATACCTTAGTTGAGACAATTTCAAGTTTTCTTAATCTCTGGATTCTTTTTGTTGGGAGAGTTCCCCTGGGAAGTCTTGAATTGTAGGGTAAAGCTTAACCGTGTAGCTTCCTGCAGCAACCTTGGACTGCCTCTAAAGCTCTGAATAAAAATCCCTATCCGGTTAAATAAGAAGAGAATCTCTTAAGCTGGAAGAGGTTTTTAATTTTCTTTTTGATTCATACTGCCCTTTTGAAAATCCTTTGGTGGTTTACAAGTGGCCTATTACAGACTTCAGTATATGATGCTGCTGTACACATTCTCATGGTGCAATGTAACTTATTTCAATGAAATTCAAAACTCTTTAAGATACAATATAATAACTAGCTATTAACTAATGCTGATCTGTGGAAACAAATGAGAATTTTCTGAAATATCATTTAAAAGATAGCTTACATATCATAAGAAGATAAAAAGTGTAATATGGGTTCAAACCTCACATCCAGCTAGCCTTGTATCTTATTTCTAACAGAGGCCCATACATAATATTTTTAAATGACGTTAAAGGATCTCATAATAGACCAATGGGAGATGAACTTCAGTGGAGTTCTTATTCTAACCTGCAATAGAGTGTGGTTGTGATTTGGATTTTTTTTTAATTCCTGTGTTCTTTTGGAATAATATAATAACTGTAGGTCTTCTTTATATTCAAACACGTGCAATTTTTCTTTGAATCTTACTAGAATCCAGGGCTTTAGGCATTGTACTGCACTCAGTTTGACATAATAATTATGATTTGAGGGGAAAAAATTAAAATAAGCATTATTAATTTTTAGGGTTTCAACTCACGTGAGATGAAAGCTTGGAGACAACACTGGAATCATCAACTTTACAAAGCTCTGGAGCATCAGTATCAAAGGGGCTTGGAAGCACTCAATGAGAATTTACCAGAAATAAATATTGATCTAACATTCAGGTAAGATTTTTTTCCTCCTGAGAAAGTATTCTGGCTCAAATTACATTCAAATATTAGCTTTGCATGATTTATTGCACTTTTTAGGCAAGGCCGGTTGCAATTCAGACCTCCTTTTGAAGAAGTGCGAGCTAGATATTACAGAGAAATGAGGAGATTCATCTCCATTCCAAATCAGTTTAGGGGAGTAAGTGAGACGGAAGAAGAGTCTATCTTCACTGTTATGACCGAAAGAAATGCAAATGGATTTCTGACTGCTTTCAGTAAGGCAGAAGATTTGTTCAGAAGGTTGGCAGAAGTTTCTGATCAATTTAAGGTATTTTCAATATTTGACTGACTCATACTTTTTCTTTCACAAGTATATTCTTTTAGTTTTGAAACACTCTCAAAGTAATTGAGCAATGACATTTGAGCGTTATGGTCCTGTTCTTCAAGGCACGTAAGCTTAATAAGTCCATCCATATTAAGACAAACACTTAAGCACGTGCCTAGGTTGAAGCATATGTACAATTTCCACTGAAATCTCAGTATTATAGAAGTCTTTTCACCCTTGTTCAAAATCTGTTTTGATCATCCTTAAAAGTGAGGGTATGTCAGACCATTCTGTACCTCCTGATTTTTGCACTAAGAGAATCTGTATGTAATTGAATTAACAGGTTAAAGTGAATGTAGCTTGAGAACATTATTAAAAAATCTTTTAATATTATTGAGAAGCAGTGCTTTTTAATCTGCCAAATATTTCTTTTCCATAAAATCAAAAATGATGTTGAAAAGGAATGGATTGTAATTGGCCAAGTAGATATGGAAACTTTGGTGAAGAACCATCTTTCTAGCAAACAGGACTGGGAAAAAAACTTCAAAGCATTAAAAGCGAGAGGGAAAGAAGCAGAACATCTTCCAAGGTATAGTGTTAACTCTATTCATATGTTTGAATAATGAATTCCATTAGATACTTTAAAGAAAACAGTAAACTCAAAATATTTTTTTCATATGAGATGTAAGTAGAATTTCAAAAGTGATTTTTATGTCACTGAAATTTTCTAATGTTTAGATTTTTGGCTTTTGGTTTTATTTGTAGACTTTATTTATTTCTCTCCACTCAGGCCTCCCTGAAAACTTTTAGTCTTCAGTTTTAAAGGCTCCGTGTGGAGCTACCTAAAAAATAAGGGCTGATTCTGAAATATCACAAGACATCATATACATTAACAGTTCTTTTAGCTAAGTCCCATATGTGTTGAGTAGATGTGCCATTAGGGACAGACTTAGCAAACTCATACACATTAAATAATTCATATGTTTAAACATGTAATTAGCTCTTATAACTCTTATAGTTCTTATAATTCAATTTTGTATTTTAAGATCTGCTGCTGTAGGTCTTTACATTTATGAAGATTCACATGGAATTCAATGTATTGCACAATTAGAGTTATCAAGTGAAACTGGTGGGAGTCATGTTCAGAATAAATAAAAAGAAGTGATATTTCATGAAGGGGAAAAGAACCTGTGGAACTTGTTGGCTAAATTATATTGTTAATAGCAAACGTTCAAGGACAGACTGAGTGGTATATGTTATATATAAAAATAAGCAGTTTTCTAAGTGTTTGGAGGATCAGAGTCTGAGACCTTAGTCCCTATAAAATTGCATATATATGCATAATGCTTGTAAATCTTTCAATATTTGAATAACACAATTATTTGCCCAATGAACTAAAACTTTTATTTGTAGATTTATAGAGGGAAGATTTTTCTTATTAGGCTACAAAATCATGATGATTTTATTAGAAGTAATTCAGAAACTATGGACATGCATAGATTTTAGAGATGTTGAGACATATATTTCACATATATCTATGAATGAATATATATATATATAATGCTTTATATTTCTCTTGTTTTTTAATATTTTGGCTTGAAGCACCATCAAGATAGATTGTTTAATAGTTAATTGCAACCCTGTGAAAACTGTAATTGATGATTTTATCCAGAAGTTGTATGATGTTCTTGTCATTTCTTTGAGAAAATCTATACAAGGTAAATAACTTTCATGAACAGCATTTTTTTAATTTTTGTTGTATTTGTGGGCATTTGTGTCCATGTATTTGTTAAATACTCTTTTTATTTAAGAAATATTTTATCCTTGGAAATAGTGAATTACAAAAATCATTGTGGAAAGAAAGTAATCTGATACTAGTTTTTCACTAAGGGCCTAACCTAAGACCTTTTGATGTCCATATGCATCACTTATTTTGGCCATATGTATTTCAGAAGTAACAGAATACATATGAACATTCTTTTGCTTGTTTCTTTTGTCTGGAAGGAAATTTCTTAAATATTTGAGGGTAATTGAATGAGATAACGAAATGTTGCAATTCAAAGATATTAGTTTTTTCGTATTACAAATTGCAATACTTACTTCACTGGGAGTCTTAAATAATCCAGTCTTAGTCCATTGATTTACTTGTGACTTAGATTTTCCTAAGGCAGAGAATTAAAGAGTGCAAAATATTTCTCCATTCCTGGATGGTCTGTATATATCTGGGATGGATAGGAAGTGGAATAAGGTGTAGGTAAGGCCAAAACTTTGTGCTTTGACTGTTACAGTCAGCCCAGCAAACTCAGTACAGGAGTTATGCAGAAAGTGGATTATTTCCAAAGCCTGGAAAATGAATTATTTTTTTGAATTGTACAGTTCTTTGCTCAGTACTGTATGAAAAAGGGAGATCTACCTTGTTAGGAGAATGCAATATTATAGATTAATCAAGCTTTTGCTTACTCAAGTACTCAAACTGAGGTGGCTTTTTATATTTAGGGTTTTTTTTTAAGTTTTAATATCTGTTTTTCTCTACTTACCCAAAGCTGACTTATAAAGATTTTGAAAGTGTATAAATAAATGCCTTAGGACTTTATGTTTGACTCTTAGAAGTGACATTAGTACTTAGGGCCTAAATCATACACTGAAAGCAGTGGATTACATTTAAAAATCTATGTGTAAACTCACACATACAATCTATGTTGAAGCAGCATATAAAATTGGCATCTCCATTTTTCTGAGCAAATATCATGTGTATAATATCATGTTTCTTGACAGCATTGTATCACAGTACATTTATCTTACTTTGAAATGTATTACTATAAAAATTTTCTCCATTTCTTTACAAAGCACACCTGCATGATATTTCTTCATTTCTTACTGATGCCATGGAAACATTAATAGTTAGGCCCCAGACTATAGAGGAAATATCAGAAGACAATTTAAAATATACACACCTACTTGAAGGAAAAGAAGAGGTAAGATACTATTTTATCATATCCAGAGTAGCAGCTTTCAAAAATGTTATTGCTTTCTAGTATGGAAGATTGTATTTAGTATCATTAGCTTAGAACATACAATAGCTATCAGGCTACTGGTCCATGTAGCACAATATTTCTTCTCCAAGTGACTGCCTAGGAAAGAATATAAAATCAGAGTAGCATATTTGATAACTTTCCCATAGTACTCTTCTAGCTTACGTCCATTTTCATCTCAGGACTGTATTGAGCTGTATGTGGTTTCTGTATTTATAGTAACCCTCAGTGGGTTTCTCTTCCACAAACTTACCTATTCTCCTCTTGAAAGCAAATATGCTTTTGAGATCCAAAATATCCTTTGGTAAAATATAGGTCAATTATAGGTCAATAACCCATTTCATAAAGAACCCCCCCCCTTTTTTTTTGACCTACCATCTCCTAGTTTCATATCCTTTATGTTTTACGCTGGAAGAGATATGGAACAATTATTCCCTATTCTTCCTTTCAAGACACAGATGATTGTATTGTTCTCTGTTATATCCTGCATCAGTCATCTCTTTTCTAGACTGAAGAATTTTAGTTTATCTAATCTTTCCTTATACATAAGCCTACCCATAGCTTTGATCATCCTTGTTGCCCTTTGGTAAGTCTTTTCTGGTTTTCAGTAACCTTTGTTGTGCAGGGGGAGCAAAACTTTGCATGGTTTTTAAGGTATGGACAAGCCATTCATTTATATGGTGACATAACAATATTATCTCTTTTATTCTTTTTTCCTTCCTTAATAATTCCTAAAATTTGATTTACTTCCCACTACTCAGATTAAGCTGGCATTTTTGTAAAACTAGCTATCATAGCCCAAAGATCTCAATCCTGAACTGCAATTGTTAGTCCAGAATTCAACATTTTACATGTGAAATTAGGATTATTTTTTCACATATGTATCACTTCATGGTTAGCTGCTTGAATTTCATTTGTTATTGTTGGTCACCGTTTCTTCTAATTTCTTTCTGCAGTTCTTCACAGGTGAGTAGTTTTAATGGCTTGAATAACAGTATCATCAGTAAAGATTGTCATCTCACAGCTTAATCTCCATTTCCAACTCTTTTATAAACTCCATGAGCAGCCCAGCACAAATACCTACAGAACTCCACCAGACGACCTTTTCCTTTTAGGAGAACTACCCATTTACCCCTGTATCTGTTTCCTGTCTTTTACACAATTAATTATCTGTGCAAAGACCTTGTTCTTATGTCCAGGTTACCTGGTTTCCTTAAAACCTTTGGTGAGGGGTTGCATTAAAAGCTTTTTGGAAACCCAGCTAGAATATGTTAATCCCTTTATCCATATTCTTACTCATATCTTCAAAGAATTCTGGTTCTACAAAATTCTGGAATTCTACAAAAGCCATATTGACTCTTCCCAAATAGATAATATTTATCCAGAATACAATTCAATTCTAAATGAACGTACCTCAGTTTAGGTTATGTGTGCAGGTGTCTGCGGTCATGTACTATTAATATACTCAACTAGAGCCTGATTCAGTTGCCCACACATACAATTCTAGAGTTGAGATGCAAATCTGACATGCACACAAGACTGGCAGACATAACAAAGGAGTTATGGGAGATCTTTACCTTTTTGTAGCTGTAGCTGGATGCCAGGCAAATGCCCCAGGACATCTGAAATGGCCCTAGTCAGAGTGTGTTGGAAACTGAATGAAGTCTCCAGTGAATGTAGTCAGTTGTAGCCTGGAGAGCAATTTTCACCCTAGAGTAAGACACTTTGTAGCTGAACCTCCTAAACTGCTTTCTTGGCTCAATTCAGTTGTTCAGACATGGGTATCTACTGCTTTTTGAGACATCCTGGCATATCTGAGAGATCCATACAAAGCTGGCAGATATGACACAGGCCATATAGAAGATCCATACCTTTTGGGGGCAGCAGCTTGAAGGCAGGTGGGATACAGTAGGGGATCTCAAATAGTGCTGGAAACCTCTGTTGTCAGATAAATTGAGACGTCAATGTTTTGACTTCATTGTCAATGATCTTCTTTGACAATAATGGAATTCTAGATGCCTACTTGACATACAGGGACATATAAGTTAAGTCTATGTACAGACATCTAATTTTAGCTTTATCTTTAATTGAGTTTCATTATTTCGCTGCTAACTCAAAAAGAGCTGCTTGAGGTTGGCTGTAAGGATTTGCATTTTATAACTCTGTGAGATTTGTTGGATGTTGTAGAGAATTCTCTGTAATATACAAAACAATATTCCTCCTCATCATTAGTGCCTGTTGTCACCATTTTTAAATGAATGCATACATAACGACTTTTTGGAAGGCATGTAAAACTGTGCATTTATTTCAGTTTATTCTGACTTTTGTATTATAGAGCAGTTTTAATTTTTTAAAATTTGGTTGGCTCTTAGAACGTGTAAAGAAAAACCTTTGAATTTTTTTCCCATTATCAGCAAAAAAAAATTCTTACTCTTTCTATGAATATATTACTCATTTACTTGAAGTGTCTCTGCTCCTGCTTTCTGTGATTCCATATATATTCATACTTACTGAATTTCTGTTGTTCTGATATTGCTCCTGGATCTGGTTGTGTGGAACTCTGCAATATAGAAGAAGTAATTTGCTTAATTCATAGTAAGCATTCATTTCTGTATATCTCATTTCAGGATTAAGGTTTAGAATTTCTCTGAATTATCTTGGATATTATTTTTTACAATGTTTTACTGTTATTATGTAAACAATATTAAAAAAGCAGCTATATATAGGCATATAATCTGTGCATACACAGTTGAGGATTCTTATGTATTTATTTAAGAAGTTTTTGTAAACAGGATTTGTTGAATTTTTACTTATACACGTGTTTTTTTTAAATCTGTTTGAATTTAGATTTTTCCCCTGTTTCAAGAGGCTGAAGATAAAAACAAACTCTTGCGGACTGTGGCTGGTACAGGTTTGGACACTATCAGTAGCCTAAGAGCTACATGGGATAAATTTGAATTAATGATGGAAAGCCATCAGCTTATGATTACAGAGCAGGTAACAATGAAAGATTAATATTTTACCTATGTTGATATTAGTTTGAGTAAGTCTGGAGAAATATTTTTCCTGGATTAAATAAAATCCGTGAATGTTCTTAGTTCAGTGTTAACAACAGTGTTAGTGACATGAGTGAGAGCCTTAAAAGGAAGAATACTTGAACTATTCAGACAAAACCTAGGTGCAACTTGTGTAGAACTGATGCATTGTGTAGAAATGAGCATTACATTGCTGTACTTGTCTCTTAAGAGCTTTCAGAAGAAAAGCATGTGGCTTAATGAGGTTAACTGAAGGATAAACAAGATGGCAGTTTAAAAAAACATGTTTATCATTTTATCATGTTATTAATACTGATGCTTAATACTTTTTTTTTCAGAACTCTGCTAAACTGTATGCAGTCCTGTAATTGCCAGTTCATAGGTAGATTGCTGAACTCATTTGAAGTACCACTGAAGATATCATATGCCATGCAAATATAGCAATTCTTCTATGTGCTACTAGTTGCAGGCTTAACAGATAGCATAGGCCAAATAAATAGGTCTTAAATAGCAGCAAAAAAAACATTAGTACCCTCTTTTTAAAACATAGAAGGATAAAGATGAGCTATTTCTTAGAGTACAGTATTGTACAAGAAGTTGAAACAATGTGGTTACTTTGTTTTTGTTTGGTTACTAATTGTAGTTACAAACTATGAAAAGAATGTTATTTTAACTCTTGCTTTACAGATTGAAATGATGAAAGGAAATGTGATGTCACGTATTAATATATATCTCCAGAATCTGGAGAAGTTTAAAGCTCGTTGGGATCAGCTAAAGCCAAGCGATGATGTCATTGAAACAGGTGATCAGGATGTGCTTGAGAAAAGTGCTCAGATCATACAGGAAAAAAGAAAAGAATTTGATGAACTTGAAACCATGAAGGAAAAACTCATGTATGTTTGTTTCTCTCTTTGTACTGCTCATAATAATGTGCAGATCTTCTGCAGTAATAGTGTCTCGGAAAAAGTTAACTGAATTTTAAAACCGATAATTTAAAGAATTCAATTTTCTTTATATTACAGGTTTTTCATTAATCTTTAAGCTTTTTTTTTTTCCCCTCGTGTTGCATAACATAACTTTTTTGATTTTTTAAAGTTTGTGGAATGAAAAATTCTGGAAGTCTCTTGGGCTTTGAAATAAGGGAATGCATACACTAAAGGCTTGATTCTGATTTCTGAAATTCTCACTCTAAGAAAAGATTCAAGATATTGGTCCACAAATGCGGAATTATGGCTTTAGTTTTCTTGTAAGTGAAGTGGGCTAGGTCTCACCTCTCCCATTTCTTGAATAAGTGTCCTGTCCAACAGACTGTTTTGCAAACAGGGAGGATTTTTCTTCCAGGTGGCTAGAGAAGGTCACTGTGTAGGACGGTTGTCCCTTGTATTCCTGTATTATTACTGCTTAGGAAAGAGACTATAACAAAATTTCAGTTGGCAGCAGTATTTCTCAATGAAGCCAATGACTTTTCTTAAACGAGTATAGTTATTTCCATACACTAGCATCTCTTAGACCATAAGTGTATAATGGAATGATATAGTGTTTTATGCAACGATCTTTTTTTTCAGTGAAGAGTGCCATCATTTTAAATTGGAAGAGCCTGACTTCTCTTTGTCAACAGCTGTATGTCAAGATATTAAGAGTTGTGCAGAAATCTGGGCATTGTATGAAGAATTTTGTCAAGGTTTTCAGGAAAAAGCCAGAGAAGACTGGATTACTTTTAGGTGCAATTTTCTTACTTTATCTCTCATGGGCATGTACATGTGATTATAGTACTGTTTTATTATGACCTTTTCTATATTTGATTTTCATGCAGGAGTAAAACATACCTGTTTGAAGAGTTTTTGTTTAACTGGCATGACAAAATGAGGAAGATAGAAGAACATACCGTAATGACAGTAAAGTTGCAAAAAGAAGTAGACAAATATAAAGTAAGATCCTAATTATAAAAAGAGATATAAAATCAAAAGAATTCTGGCATTTTGGGGTATTATACTTCATTGTGTAAACTTATACAAAACTCAATTCATAAAATAAAGTTACTTAAAGTTTTAAGAAAATGTCTCCTGATACTGTTTTGAACACTGCATTTATCTTTTGAAGAGGCCTTTAGTTCCTTACAGTGGACAGGAGGGTCATTACAGTTTTCATGGACACACATTTAGCAATGAATTTTCTTCAGAGTTACATCTTAAACATTAAATTTAGGAATTGAAAAAATGTGCTTCAGTTTGGAAATGTTAATTTTTGTTTTGTTTTGATAGCATGTAACTGTAATTAAACAGATACAGTTTTCTTAAAGACTAGATAGATTCAGATATGCATTTTTCCCATAGACGGTAATTCCTCTCCTAAAATATGTCAGAGGAGAACATCTTTCTCCAGACCATTGGCTGGATCTTTTTCGTCTTCTGGGTTTTCCCCGAGGCACGACACTTGAGGGTTTGTTATTCGGAGATCTGCTTAAAGTGACTGATGCCATTTTAGAAAAAGCAACAGAACTTAAGGTATGAATTAGGACAAGTAAAGTTACTGTATTTTTATTATACGTTTTATATAGTCTTTGGTAAATGCAATCATGTTTTTCCATATTATCTATACTTTTGTGTGCTTGTTTGTATTTCTTCTTATTATAGAAGTACAGAATGGAAAATTTATGTTGAGCTCTATAGTTTTGAACAAAACATATTTATGCTTTTAAATAGGATTTGAATTGTCGGGCACAAGGTGAAGTCACAATCAGAGAAGCATTACGTGAGCTTGAACTCTGGGGAGCTGGAGCTATCTTTACATTAACAGATTATGAAGACAGCCAAAGCAAGACTCTCAGGCTTATTAAAGACTGGAAAGACATAGTCAATCAGGTTGGAGATCATCGTTGTCTTCTACAGTCCCTCAAGGACTCCCCGTATTACAAAGGTTTTGAAGATAAAGTGTCCATCTGGGAAAAAAAGTTGGCTGAGCTGGATGAGTATCTGCAGAATTTAAACCAAATTCAAAGGAAATGGGTCTATTTGGAACCCATATTTGGTCGTGGAGCTCTACCCAAAGAGCAGGCTCGTTTTAACAGAGTTGATGAAGACTTTAGGTTAGTGTTATGGAATACAACTTATTTTTTATAATATTTTTGACATATGTCTAGGCCAAAACATTCTTCACAGTGAACTAACATAAAGAACAATTGGAATATGTATGGAGATGAAGGTCAGCAACAGGAATTCAGTAAACATAGATGAGTGGCAGTGACATAGGTCTGAACAGAGGGGTTTGTAGGTAGATTTCACGTAATGGGGTACCTGTGAAGAAGGGAATATTCTGAATCACATGAAACATCAAAGATTATGAACAAGGCAGACAGAAGATGCATTTTGTTAACAGAGGTAATGTAATTGTTTTTCAAGAATCACTTCTTGCTCAAGACAAGCACTTATTTCCCTAAGAAATTACATAACTGGAATTTTAGGTTTATTTGTTCAAAACAAGCCATGCAGATAGATAGGAGATTTTAGAGATGTAGAAATACATATACCCTGTCTTGATTTGAGTTGAAATGACTTGTTGAAAGGGAATAAAGGCCAAGAATTGAATTTTCTTGTTTTTGGATAGAGGTAGCAAGAAAGAGCCATTATTACAATTTTATTGGAGATGTATTGATGTAAATTTTGAAAAGTTTCAGCATAAACTAAAAATTGAAAGTTATATATCATATATATATATATGAAAAAAATATGACTTGTCTGTGCTTTATTTTTTTTAGATAATTACATATATAATATTTAGACTAAAACAGTAATGGTAGTTTTATAAATTATTTCCATTTTTCTTCTGTCAAGATCAATTATGTCTGATATCCAGAGGGATAATAGGATAACGTCACTGAATGCCCGGACAGGATTAAGAAATACCTTAATTACCATACTTGACCAGCTTCAGAGGTGTCAGAGATCTTTGAATGAATTTTTGGAGGTACAGTTGACTTTAATTTAGGTTTCTATAAGAATAACTAAGTTTGAATTTAAATTAACAAAAATTATTTCTTTTGTTTGTTACAGGAAAAACGCTCAGCATTCCCTAGATTCTATTTCATTGGAGATGATGATTTATTAGAAATCTTAGGACAGTCCATGAATCCTTTGGTCATCCAGTCTCATCTTAAGAAACTTTTTGCTGGTAATGCATTTGTCATCTTTGTGAAATGCACTTATTTAGAAAGAAGTTTCTTCAAAGCTAAGTAATCTGTTGCAGATTTTTTCTCCCTTACTGCTATCAGACATCAATAAATTAATGTTTAAGACTTTAACAACAAAAAACTTCATTGCCATTTTCTGATTAATAGGCATTAATAGTGTGAGCTTTGATGAAGAATTTAAATACATAATTGCCATGAAGTCAGTAGAAGGAGAAACTGTGCTACTTAAAAACAAAATTCTTCTGTCAAATGATGTGGAGGTAAGAAAATCATATCCAAATATAGTTCAAGAATCTTTGAGAATTAAATTTTAATGTAACTTTTGAGTTTTTTTATGTTTTTGTCAGGTGTGGCTAAGCAGTTTGGCTTTGGAGATGAAGGAGACCCTGAAAACATTGTTACTTGATTGTGTTACTGCTGGAAAAAGATCACAAGATTCAATTGATCCATCTCTCTTTCCTTCTCAGGTAGTAGGTGATCCAGTATCACCACTGTGTAGTCTTAGATTTATCAAATAAGTTAATTTTTGAAGGCTTCTCAAAAATTGGGTAGGTGTGTCCGGTTCTGGGCTCCCCAATGCAAGAGACACATGGAGCTACAGGAGTGAGTCCAGTGAAGGGCTGCTAAGATGATTAAGAGAGTGGAGCATCTCTCCTCTGAGGAAAGGCTGAGAGAACTGGGACTGTTCAGTCTGGAGAAGAGAAGGCTGAGGAGGGATCTTATCAATGTGTATAAGTATCTGAAGGGAGGGTGTCAAGAGGATGGGACCAGACTCTTTTCAGTGGTGCCCAGTGACAGGACGCGAGGCAACGGGCACAAACTGAAACACAGGAAGTTCCATCTGAACATGAGGAAAAACTTTTTCACTGTGAGGGTGACAGAGCCCTGGAACAGGTTGCCCAGAGAGGTTGTGGAGTCTCCATCCTTGGAGATATTCAAAAGCTGCCTGGACACAGTCCTATGCAACGTGCTGTAGGTGACCCTGCTTGATCAGGGGTGTTGGACTAGATGATCTCCAGAGGTCCCTTCCACCCTCAACCATTCTGTGATTCTGTGTGATTCTGTGGAGTAGGTATATGGATTTAGAAAAAATAATCTCAGACAAATTTAGTCTATTCACTGAGTTGTCCTGATTTAAAGTAGAGAAATTCTTAAAAATATGCATTCTTTTAATTCTTATGCAAACATTTGAAATACAGAATTCTTTCACATAACATCTGATCCAAAATCTATCTATTTATAGCATTTGGTGTATGTCTTTCTGCTGATCTTAGTTGGTAGTGAAAATTTGATGTGGGCCTGCTAAAACATAGTAACATAGAACATACTTTTACATTTGATTAAAATATTGTTTCTAAAACTTTGAACTACAAGCAGAAACAGTGATGGAAGTGGAATCCTTTTAGGTAACTACAACTAGTAAATTTAGCTACTGTTAATCTTCAGATTGGCATCATTGGTGGAATATTGGTGGATTTTTTTGTTACAGATCTCTCACGTGACCAGTTTGACTGCAACTTCATAGCTCACACAGTATGCTTTTCTAGTGAACATAAAGTAATTAGAATGTAAGTGAAATATAGAAACTAGAATGCAAAATACTGTGTTAGCAGATCAGTGTTGCAAAATATTCTGAGCCTGTTGCTGCAGTGTGCCTAAACACATCGGTTTCAGTCTGACACAACAGTTATTAGGCAAAAAATGCTTTAAAAATGTTATCACTACACTCAATAAGGTAGCAAAGGAACTTTCAAATTTTTGCTACATTTTGTCAGGTTTTAAAGGGTGACTATATTTGTTAGTAAGGTCATAGCAAATGTGTGGCTTTGTTAAAAAAAATGCAGTTAAATACTTTAAATATCAGATTTAATGAGCAATTATAAATGAATTGAAAAACTTTTTTCCTTTGTCTTCTGTTTTTATAAAGTGTAATTTGAATCTTTCTCTTCCCAAGATTCTTTCCTTGGCAGAGCAAATTCAGTTCACTGAAGATGTTGAAAATGCTATCAAAGAGCGTAATCTACAGCAATTAGAATTAGAACTCCTGGCTAAACTGGAACATTATACTAGCATAGATACTAGTAGAGAAGATACTGGGAGTACAGGTATAAAAATGATCTTTAATATATAAGTCCTTACAATGAATGTATAGTTGTATAGTATAGAATTTATAACATTGCATTTATTTAAGCAGGCAATTACGTAAAGTTATTTATCTAATATTATTGACAAATTTAGTATAGTTAATATTTCAGAATGAATAATAGATTTTTTTATTTAGAAACAAAACTATCCTGGAGCATTCATATACAGTATTTGCAAATCACTTTAATTTTTTTGTAACTTTGTATATTTACTATTGTATATATATACTAATAATTTGTCTTCATCTACTGAACTCTGCTCCAGTGTTATGTTCCACTGGAACTATCCAGACAGCATTTGAAGTACATGATGTCATGACAGTATATTCTATACAGCTATGTAGGTGACTTTCTTTCTCTTTTTCTGCATCTCAACTAGTCATTCTTGAGTGCCTCTATAGCAAATACTAGAAACTAGTTACTCTTGAGGTATGATTGTTCTGATGCTTATATTGTCTGAATGGCTCAGATAAATTATGCCTTAGAGTATGCGTTCCTCTCTTTTGAATAGAAGAGGAGCTTTGGATGACTAGTGCAGATGTAAAATTCTACAGCCCAGGCTACATGAGGTGACTCTTAGCCTGTAAGTATAAAAAGACTCAGTCTTGACATACAGGTGACAATGTTCCCATTATGTTTGTATAACTGCTTACTCTACTAAATTCTAGTTTAGAATGTATGAACTGTTAATATCTGATACATCAATTAGGAACATGATTCATCTCACCTACCTTTAGCCATTTCTAAATTTGGCGCTTTATCTAAGCTACTTTTCTATGCTCCTTCTATTCGTCGTTGAAGAAATGTCACTACTTACAGAGGAGTATTTGTTCCACCTATTGTAGGATACACTTACAGTAACATTTTAGTTTGGGTAATAGATACAATTTTGAAGTGAATCTTCTGATTATCTCCACTTACCTTGCTTGAGTTCACATCATGGAATGGCCTTAGAGCACACAAACTGGATTTCTTTCAGATGAAACTAAATTAAAAGAGGTGCTCTCAGAGTACGTGTAATGCAGTCTATTGGTGAAAGATCATTCAGTCCACAGCATCAGCCTAGTTAGTCTGAAGTAAAATCTCCAGAATGAGCATGATTGTCAGGTCCTGAACATCAGCTGTTTCACTTAACAGATTGTGCCTCGCTGATTACTAAAGTGGACATTGCTGTAAACACTCGCGCTGTAAAATTCTGGAAAAAATAGGCTTTCTGGAAGAGCCTGTACTCTATTACTCTACTCTGTTGAGTGTAGAGGCAGACAAAATGACTTGGAATAGGCTAACCACCTGTCTTTTAAAGGACTGAAGATACCTGATGATTCACACCCTCTGTCAGGTTCTCATTTTATGCTGATTGCTTTGGATAATTAATAATCTTTCTGTACATAATTAAAATGAGATCTGAATAAAATCAACTGATAATGGCAAGCGGCGTAAAGAACTTGAGAATGGCTAATATGCATCTTATTACATTGTTGTATTTTTTTTTGTGGTTATTTGCAGAATCGGGAATCCTTGAGCTCAAGCTTAAAGCTCTGATCCTTGATATTATTCATAACATTGATGTGGTCAAGCAGCTAAATCAAGCCCAGGTTCACAGTGTTGATGACTGGGCTTGGAAGAAGCAGCTGAGATTCTATATGAAAGACCAAAAATGTTACATTCAAATGGTAGATGCTGAACTCCAATATACTTATGAGTATCAGGTATGGTATTTTTAATTCTCACTTGGTAGCTTTTAAATATATGTAAAATAGTTTGTTATTTCACTCAGGCTGCTAGTTGCCTCCCCACTGTTCTTCCAGTTTTCTTCCACTTTTCTTCCAATTTTTGCCCTTAGCATGCTATTTCATAGAAAATACTAAAAAATAGGGTAATCATTTTTGTTCTTGAGATTAATGGGGTAAATGTGACTTGTATGGAAAGCAGCTGCAATATCATATAATTAAATATTTTATAAACAGTAGGGGAAGCTTGCTATTTTTACGTATTTGAGCGCAGTTTCATCTGAGTTGTCCCCTTTTAAAGTCATTTTCTGTAATTCTAAAAAATGCATAGTGGTTTGACAGTAGATATGCAGAAGACTGAATATAAAATCAGGAAAACTTCATAGTTGTAAACAAATTCATGTACTTAAAAAGATAATAAACTTAATTATATTATCATGTATTTTCAAATTAATGGGTAATGAATGAAATTAATAAAATGACATCTTAATTTCTGTGTACCAATCCAAACATTTTTTTTTGTTTCTCCAGGGTAATTCCCCTAAGCTTGTTTATACACCTTTGACAGATAAGTGTTACCTAACTCTTACTCAGGCTATGAGGATGGGCCTTGGAGGAAATCCCTATGGTCCAGCTGGAACTGGAAAGACGGAATCAGTAAAGGCCTTGGGTGGACTTCTTGGAAGACAAGTATTAGTCTTTAACTGTGATGAGGTGAATATAATTCTGTAAAATTTAGGAAATGAATATCTATGCACTATATAATTCATAGGACAGTGGAAGTACTGGAAGTACTGTGAAAGTCTTCTGGATTCTGGAAGTACTTTGGTAATTTATCAGTTTCCCATTGGTAGTTACTTAGAAATTTTGGGATATTTCCAATGACATATTTTTGAATAGCTGGGAAGACAGTCTTTCATTATTTTCTTGGTGCTTGAATTTTGACAGAATTCTTTTTTTATTTTAAGGGCATTGACGTGAAGTCAATGGGGCGCATATTTGTAGGCCTGGTCAAGTGTGGTGCCTGGGGCTGTTTTGATGAATTCAATAGGCTTGAGGAAGCTGTATTGTCCGCAGTATCCATGCAAATTCAGACAATTCAGCATGCTTTGAAGAAACATAGTCCTGTATGTGAATTGCTTGGCAAAAAGGTACAGCAAAACATATTTATTTTCTTCCTGTAAAGCTAGTCTATAAATAATGAATATCCACTAACTCAAAAACTGTCTACTGCAACTAAACATCATCCACCCAACATTTCTTGATACTGTTTTATATTACAATATAGTATTACAATGTACTTCTAATGCTAGGTTGAAATGGATCATAATTCTGGAATTTTTATCACTATGAATCCTGCTGGAAAAGGTTATGGAGGAAGACAAAAACTGCCTGATAACCTCAAACAACTTTTTAGGCCAGTTGCTATGACCCATCCAGACAATGAACTCATTGCAGAAGTGATTTTGTATTCAGAAGGCTTTAAGAATGCTAAAGCACTGGGTAGAAAATTAGTGGCTATTTTTAATCTAGCCAGGTAAGCTTATTTTTAAAATATTGCTTAGTTATGTTTCTATCTTTGTAATTCTCTTTCCTCCTACTTTTATTGTAGCATTGCTCCATATGGTTATCTCACTGGAATCTTGTTTCTTCTCCATCCAGTCTATAGCAAATCATGACTATGCAAATAGAATCTACACATAATTTCTGTTAATTTTCTGTAATATTTTATGACTTAGATATTACAGAAAGCTATGTGTCAGAAGCAAAACTGGACATCAAACTGCAGGTTTAGAGTCATCTGAAGTTTTACATTCAACAGAGCTCCTTTGATACTGAATGGTATACCATGCAAATCTCTGTAGTTACTAATTTAAAATACTTCCAAAATAGAAATATTACAATGTATCAGGAGGTTCAAATATAAGAAGATGTGGAATGAAGTTACAATCTCAAGGTGGCAAAGTACTGCTCCCCTACTACCTTCATTATTTCCTTCTTTTCTATTTGTAGTTAACCATGAATGTGAGCATATGACTGTTTGCATGGTTAAGCATTCTGTTGAATTTTGATTCTTGAAGTTGTTGAAATGCAATTTGGTTATAAGTATGCGTGTTAGAGAAACCAAAATTATAAATTACCAGAGATGTAAATTAATGCTATTAGGGAAAATAATAAATACATTAGGTGTTGAATATACTCCCTCTGAAAATTTCAGTGTATCGTTGCTGATATGTCTGAAATTTGTTATGGATTGTGCTACATCTACATATCTATTTTTGTTTTGTCTGAGAACATTTTATGAACATATTCACTGGCCAAGTAAAACAAATTCTGGAGCTATCACTTGAAGCTTACTTCAGCATTGCTGTTTTTAAATTTAGGGAGCTTCTGACACCACAGCAGCACTATGACTGGGGCTTACGAGCATTGAAGACTGCTTTGAGAGGCTGTGGCAATCTCCTTCGTCAGCTGAAGAAGTGTGAAACGAAGGAAGAAAGTAAGGTTGACTGTGCCAAACTTTTGATTATTTAGGAAGTTGTATGGAAATAATTATCTACAGCTTTCTTGTTCACTGAAGTTTTGAGAAGCTGTGTCTTGGATCTAGAGGCTATACAGAAAAGAGAAAAAATTCTGTGAAAGTTCTTCTTTGTCAGGAGATTACAAAAGACTGTTGTCATGTCTCTTATATGACAAGATACAGGAATTTGTTCTGGGGTAATTCCAGAACGATTCCCAAAGCCTGTAGTTTTCACCTGATTTCAGTCAGGCATGTCCAGCCTCTGATGCTGTTCTTACTCATCAGTCATCGTACCATTTAGATTCTGTTTGAAGTTTGTTATCACGTGGCAAAAAATATGAACCAAATTACCTAGATATAGATTGGTAGATATAGGCCAATATAATGACAGATAGAAATGATAGACATGTATTGGACTGATTTTTCTAGGTGTTTTAAATGAATGGTTGTAATATTTTGTTTATATATTAAATTGGTGGGATTTAAGATTTTAAGGCGGATAAAAGTTTCAGATCTTTAGGACACAACTACTACTGCTTCTTGTTTGCTTAACCAGCATACGTCTGTCCTGGCTATAGCAATAGTTTTTAGAGACAGCCTTGGTTTACAAATTGTGGCATAGTGAATGGCCTGTAAAAAATTTGTAATTAACGTTTTGGCTCTGCCAAAGAAAGGTTACCAGCAATATGATTTATGGTGCATTTTCATCAGTGTTCCTAGCTATGCCTTTTT
The DNA here is from genome assembly GCF_036417845.1 of Apteryx mantelli. NCBI lineage: Eukaryota > Metazoa > Chordata > Aves > Apterygiformes > Apterygidae > Apteryx > Apteryx mantelli. The sequence continues at coordinate 17,087,475 of NC_089978.1, forward strand.
TTAGCTTCATGTTTGAATATGTGAAATTTTCTGAAAATTGTTTAGTCTGGCTTAAATTACAGTTGTCTTGCCCCTGGAAAGATTTCTTTGGTTTTTTTTGTTTGTTTCGTATCTCTTGGCTTTTCCAAAGAATGCCGTTTCCTGTTTCTGTACATTTTCTTGTATTGTTGAGTCAAAATTTTTTGTCATGTCAAAAAGCTGGCTTATTTTCTTAAATATTACTTTAATTTTGTATAACTTGCTTTGGAAAACCAATTAAGCCTTTCAAAAACATGTTCCTAAGTGTCGATATTTTTCCTCATAACTTTTGCATCTTCTAGTGAGAAAATTTGCCTGTGGAAGCAGTTGTGCTTAAAGTATTTTTCAAGATGAAGAGTCTTGAAGTTTTTCCAAATCTTAGCAGGAAATACTAATCTTCAGGATCTTGCACATGGCAGGGGGAGAGGGGGAACAGAAAGGGAGGTTAGAGAATGGAGACTTTCTTTCCCATGGGTTGAATCTGGTGTATTGTGCATTCTGGTTTGGGGCAATCATTTACTCAGAAGGAAGGCAGAAATAGAGGATGATTTTCACCTGTGCTTCCTAATACTTCTCTCTGGAAATTTGTGTGTTTTACATGAGAAAGTCATTTGATTAAAAAAGCAAAAACAAGAGATCAGAGCCTTGCTTTTTACTTCATGAGTATCTATTTTTTCAGTAGAATAAATCTTTCTTGTGGCTGTTTTCCTTCTGGTCCCATGACTCTTACATTTCCATGGTACCTCAGATTCCGTATTGGAGAATGTTCACTTCTAGAATATTTTGTAGCTAGTTAGGACACCCTTCAGAGATGCGACTTCAAACTGGCTCTGGCTGAGGGAGGTCTAGAATCTAGGTCCTTCATTTTTGATATGAGTGGGCCAACAATAGGCTAACATGCACTGCTACTCGTACTCCTGATTTAGCTATTAGGCTTTCATGTAATAGCTGGGCAGCATCATGACCATCCCCTGTCTGTAGAGAAGGCACTTGTAAGCATATATGATACTTACAGTAAAGCAGCCATCTAACTTCCAAGTAGGGCCGTATCTAGATTGGACTGTAGTCTGAGCAGTGATTCTGCCTTTGATGTTTTATCAGTATGGTTTCAAGTGCTGATATAGTTCAACCAGGAAAAATTAAAATTAAACTTACCTGGCTCTTATTTTTTATTTTCTCCCTCCAGTTAATGAAAGTCACATGGTGGTCCAGGCTTTGCGGCTTAATACCATGTCAAAGCTTACATTTGCAGACTGTGCACGATTTGATGCACTGGTTAAAGATGTCTTCCCTGGCATTGACTTTAAAGATGTGGAGTATGCTGAGTTAACTGCAGCTTTACAACAAGCCTTTGAAGAAGCAAATTTGGAAATTATAAGCACCCAGGTAAATATCAACTATAGCTACAAAACAAAATGAGTTGTTCTGAATTAGGAGTAATGAATATTACATGCATTTGATTCAATTCCTTTTGTTTTTCAAAGAAATCTGTTACAAAAAAATGAGAAGAAAAACTGAAAGTTAGATTTTAATTAAATGTATATGAATAATAGCTGTGTGTGGCCACAGCATCTGTGGCCTGAACTCATCTCCCAATCACTTGTGTAATTGTAAGAAAAATAGTGCAAGAAAATTTAATAATAAGGTGTGAGCATATGGTACATAGTTTAGTTCAAGCCAGGTACAAACTCTTATTAACATTTTTGACAATAAAAGAATTAATTATGTGAACATTTGTTTTTATCTAGCAATTGTGTGTCTTAGCTGTATTTATTTTAGGGCTAGCTGAAATTTTGGGACTGAAGTTTCTTTAGTTTCGCAGTAAAAGTATGTCCAAAGAGGACTGATATTTTGTATTAGTAATTCAGTGAAATGTTTATGGTATGAAAAATAAGTTTATTGATATTCCTTTATATCATAATTTTAATTGCAATTACCTATAATTTCAAAAAATAAAATTATGGAAATAAAATGAATGCATGAAAAATAAAGTAGAAAAGCATGAAAAAAAGAACATGACTAATCCAGCTTTACAAGTTCACATAGCCATTTATTCTTTAATATTTAGATCAAGAAGGCTTTGGAATTGTATGAACAACTACATCAAAGAATGGGTGTAGTTATTGTAGGTCCAAGTGGTGCAGGTAAATCAACACTTTGGCGGATGTTAAAGACAGCGCTGGGTAAAACCGGGAAAGTAGTGAAACAGTATACTATGAATCCTAAAGCTATGCCTCGACATCAGTTACTTGGCCATATTGACATGGATACCAGAGAATGGTCTGACGGCATGCTTACAAACAGTGCTCGACAAGTGGTACGAGAACCCCGAGGTATGTCTATGAAAGAGTGTATGTATCACTATGCTTAATTTACTGAAATTGCTTATTTTCAGTTACATTTTTAAATTATGTTATTTTTAATTTGTGGATAGTATAAAGTAAAAAAGACTTTTGGTGACAATCATAGTCAAGAACATTGATCTGCACTTCCCAAGTTTTTGTGATAAGAAAGTAAGTACAAATAGATGTCAGAGGGTGACAAATGTAAGGGGTATCTTTAAAAAACTTATATTTAAATCACAGTGAATAAAAAGTAATAAACAATGTTAAAATAGCAAGGAGTCATGTTCTTTAAGTGTTTTTCTTGTGTTTGATAATCTGTTTTTGTGTCTGGAAATAGACATTACTTCATGGATAATTTGTGATGGTGACATTGATCCTGAATGGATTGAATCTTTGAATTCTGTTCTGGATGACAACAGATTGTTGACTATGCCCAGTGGAGAAAGAATCCAATTTGGCTCAAATGTTAACTTTATATTTGAAACTCATGATCTTAGCTGTGCCTCTCCTGCTACAATATCTCGAATGGGAATGATCTTTTTGAGGTAAGTCACAAGAATATTACCTACTTTTTAAAGTAGGCAAGTATTCTTACCTTTCTTTTCTTGAAAGGGAGTCTAAACTGTAGAGAGATTTGATTAATTGCTTACACGTACGAAGCAAATCACTGGCAGAGTTTGCCTTAGGTTTCATGTCACTTCTAAGTTGTTCCTTTACAACCTTTTGGCTGGTATATCTCAAGACTTTTTGAAAGAGACCTGGTGGATTATTTGTTTCTGTGTAATCCTCAGAGGGCTCAAATATTGATTGGAATTTCTTATGTTAAAATCTTTCCCTAAACTTTTCGTAGAATTTTGTTGTTCCCCTTGAAGATATCTAGTTGAAGATGTGGCTGTCTTGTTTTTGTTTGAATCTTATTCTGTTTTCTGTTGAGATAGCGATGAAGATACAGATCTCAATTCTCTGATAAAGTCTTGGCTAAGAAGTCAGCCTGAAGAATGCAGATATAACCTTAAAAATTGGATTGGAGACTATTTTGAGAAGGCTTTAAACTGGGTTGTGAAGCAGGTTAGTAAACTGAGTACTTAATCAATTTTCAGCTTCTATTCAGATAATCCATTTTTCTAGACTAACACTGAAGAGCTCATTCATATTAATGATAAATTTTAAGTAAAAAAAAAAAACACAGTGCTTTCTTGATGGCTATTTGCTTAATAAGGTTAATACTGAAACTGTTCTAATCCCTGTGAGTTCCCAGAAACTGATAGCTGTGTTTAAAGTTATAAAACTTTGAATACAGTTTTAACTTGTTAGATTCATGTATTCCTGTGAAACTAAATATCCATATTTAATTTTCCATGCATGATATCTCTCTATATATTTTCAAAGATCTGAAAGATCTAAACATCTAAACTAAAAAAATGAAAAGGTGAAAAAAATGTTTTTCTAAATTTAAGTTACTGTCAATAACAAAAAAAGCTGAAATTTGAAACATTGCACTGATATAGAGTTTTTAATGGGGTGGGGAGAAATATAATGTTACACTCCTAAAATCTGAGATATCTAAAAAAAGTAGTCTGATTATTCAGAATGCTGAATTTTCACAGCTCCCACTAACCTATCCTGTGTTTAAGTATGTAACTTTAGCTCTGTAACACTCTACTCAAAACCTTAACAAAAAAGATTTTTTTTAATATGCAAAAGGTGTAATAACTGTATAGAAAATGATTTTCCTTACAGGTAGGTTTAATTTTGTTTGGTCCAAAACCCTATACATCATCCCGATTCTGTGATTCTAGGATATATATTTAGGGCATTGTTCCTCTGCATGTATGTGCTTTTTTTTTTCTTCTTGAGGTATGTAGATTCTTACCTGACTTCATACATCTTCTGAAGGAATTGCGTTTGCACTGAGCAAATGGCATCTGTTGCATGAAATATTATTTAGGAGAAATCCCTACTGCTGTGAATAGTAAGCTAATATTTGTGAGATCTGCATTACCTCCTGTTGGGGAGTATAAACGGTCCTGTTGTATTTTTAATATTATTTCCCCTCTGGGCTCTTTCCCCCATGCAGATTTTTAGACTTAAAAATACCTTCAGCTGAATACAGAAGAAATAACATGACACTGATCTTGATTCTACAAATCCCCTTTGGCACTAGAGTGCAAAATCTACAAAGAATCCATTTATAAGAGAGATTTTCAATGTACGGTTATGTTGATTTCTTGTAGAGTCTCATAATCTGTATGTTCTGATGGCTTATCATAAACGATGTCAATAGGTTGGAATTAAAACTTTCAAGACAATGCTTAAAAATAATTTCACAGTAGGTGAATTTTCTAGAACAAGAGTGGTGTTCAGATATGTTCATCAATGAGAAATACTGTTAACAAAGCATATTATTATTAAGACTATGCTTTAAATCTGCTACAACTTAAAATTTACAGAATGACTATGTGGTAGAAACAAGTCTAGTTGGAACTGTGATGAATGGGCTATCTCATCTACGTGGATGTACTGATCGTGGGCAGTTTATTATTAACTTGTTACGGGGTCTTGGTGGCAATCTCAACATGAAATCACGACAAGAATTTACAAAACAGGTAATCTTTCTCAGCAAGTTTATCAAAAACTTCTCAGTACACGTAGAAGGATTAGTTATTTTCTATCCTCTAGCACTACAGATTTACAATAATAGAATTTTTGTGCTCTAATTTGTTTGCAATCTGTGTTGTCTTTAGGGAAGTATCTCAGAAGTAGACAGGGTTTTGTATGTTACAGGCAAAGGTGATGTCTATACTGCTAAGTGCATCCAGCCAAGACAGCAATTCCTTGGTGCTATACCAAGTCATATAGAATGGCCTCTGTTCATACTGTTTTATGCAAGGTTCCTCCAGAGCAATGTGTGTCTATACTGCATCTCTAACTCCACAAGAGTTATTTTTTGTGTCTTTTTTCTGTTCAGAATGCCTGAAATAATGTTGGGGGCTGTGGTACACCTCATCTGTGAGGTATCTTACAGCATTATATAGAGGATTAGATGAGCATTATGTGTTGTATGCGCTGTGGTATCATACTGTCTTTGTGTAGCTACATGAGGGCATGAAGACTACGGAGACAGTGTTGGAAAACTATGTGGGTATAGTGGTCCATACTGCCTATAGAAAGCAGTTCCTGGAGACCGTTATCTCCAGAGTTACATCTGGGTTCTGTGTTGGAGTGAATGAAATGGTTCCTTCCAAAAGGCGGTCTGGGAGCTAAGCTGGTCAAGGGTTGTGCTCAGACTCTGGAATTAGCTATTAATGCGCATGAATGAATTATCTTGTTTGTGTGATAAATATTACAAATGTTGCTTTGCTAAATGCAGAGTTAATTTCATGTTGTTTATATTGTGGAAAAATAGTATGTTACTGTTTAGTTAAGGACTTTATTGTAAAGCATATGCATAACGATTAAAGTTTCAAAGACAGACTTAAGGTTATAAAATGCAGAAATTAAATGCTTGATTTTATGAAAGTATGCTTTGAACATTCTTTAGATGAACTTGAAATCGTAGATTTTGTCATCAGGAATATGAATTTAACAGATGCTTAATTTTTTTTAAAGATCTTCAGTTGGGCACGAGAATCTCCACCAGATCCCAGGAAGCCCCTGGATACATATTATGATACTGGCACTGGACAGCTTATGACATATAAACTGAAAAAACCTGAAAATCTAACAGCTGATGACTTCAGTAATCTCCGAACACTTCCTGTTGTCCAAACCCCTGACATGCAGAGAGGTTTAGATTACTTTAGACCCTGGCTAGATTTTAACAATAAGCAGCCATTTCTTCTTGTGGGTCCTGAAGGCTGTGGAAAAGGGTAAAAAATATTTCCTATTTTAAGCAAAATATGTTTCTACCTATGTGATAAAGTGTGTAAAATTTTGTAATAATGCATTTTTCATATGATTTTCTGATTCTTAGTTACAGAAAACCTGAAACAATCCTTCTGTAGTGGCAAATAAGTAAATTCTTTGGAAGATCTCCAGAGAGAGCTCAGGCTCAATTCAGTTGCTTGCACATGGCATGTAGTACCATTTGACATGCCACAGTGTATGTGAGGCATCTGTATGAGACTTGTAGATATGAAACAGGGCCTTTGGAAGACCTGTGCCATTATGGAGCAGTATCTGAGAGGCACGTGATGTATCTGATCTGAAGTGGCACTAGATTCCATGGTGCAGGAAACTGAATTTAGCTCATCCTGTTGCCTTAGATTTCATATTTAGGTGGGTTGAGTCTCCTGCTGGCCTGCCAGGGTATGTATGATTCATCGATTTTTATCAGGAATTTAGATCCTTATCCAAAGAGAAATTGTTTGTTAGGTACTGTTCACAAGTGCTTGTTTTTGTACAGCCATTGGAATCCTGATAATAAATGATATGGATAAAGAGTTATACTGTGGCTCCAATGGATTATGATTCTTAAGAGGAAAAGGTTATTAACTAGTTTCTTCTTTTATCCCTAAGAACGTAGTCTTGATCCTACTTTCTGAAATATGTATGTAGACTGTTGAGGCTTTTCTGCAGAGGCCTGTTGACTTCCACCAAACTCTGTGAAAGCATAGCGACCTGGCAGTTTGCATATATTGTTTCTCAAAGACTAGGTATTTATTTCATGAAGCTCTATACTACTATTTTATTGAATTTCTTGAAAGGAAAATAATGCCATTTTAAAGGCAAGAATATTTAGTTCATCATCTGCAACACCTATTTTATTAATACCATGCAGTGTATATGTTTTAATTCAAAAACTGTAAAATATCTTTGGATACACAGTATTTTTAACACTTTTATGTATTATTTATGCTCGTATATATGTACACTTTTTCTTTGTTAGGATGTTGCTTCGTTACGCATTTTCTCAACTCCGATCCACGCAGATTGCTACCATTCACTGCAGTGCCCAAACTACCTCTCAACATCTTCTGCAAAAAATAAGTCAAACTTGCATTGTAATCAGTACAAACACTGGGAGAGTATACAGACCAAAGGACTGTGAAAGGCTTGTTTTGTACTTAAAGGATATCAACCTGCCCAAACCTGATAAATGGGGAACAAGCGCTCTCGTGGCTTTTCTACAGCAGGTGAACGCTTATGTCTTTGAAATAGATAATAGTTATCTATAAAGATAAAGAGAATTATATGTACTGGAAATAGTTTAGTATAGTTAGTAAACACCTACGTTGATCATTTTCAGAGTTAACATCCTGCATCTGTATTGACATTATTTTTATGTGTAGTTTGATAGAATATATAGGTGTCAGCCAGAACTAAGAGAACATTTTTATTGGGCTTGTAGCCATAAATAATAAAGAGTGCTTACCCCAATAGGTTATAATCTAAGCAATGCTTGACAGTGTAAGTTAATGATGTGACATCATTCTTTTATCAGTATGGACTGTAAGTACAAGTGTAATATTTAAAGTAATTTCATGGGGATTTTGATAACTTTTCCTGCCTAACATACTCCCTTTCTTTTCCTCCACATTTCATTAAGAGCCTCAGAGTACCGTAACCCACCACTTCTTTTTTTATTATTCATTTATACATTGTGTGTATTATCCTTTTTTTTTCTGGATCTGTTCCTTTTTAGTATAATTTTTTCTTTCAGATATAAAACCATTCAATGCTTAAGACTTGGTCAGAGTAAAGTTTTCAGTGCTTTCCTACCATTGATGCCTGCTGCCTACTTTCCTGTTAAAGACAAGAAACCAATAACCAATAACTTTATGTTAGATACTCATCTCCAGGGGAGAGTTATTGACTAATTATGGACAATTCTAGCCTGCATTGGCTTTTCCCTTGACCTCACAACATGTGATACTGACTTTTTTGTTAATAGGATTTTAGAATTGCTTGAGAATTAACATCTTAGACTCTATTACGGAAAAAAACACGGGGACTGAGCATACTGCTGGCAATTAAGAAAACAGTAGTAGCGCTATACTTCTCACTAATTGTGATATATATATATTTTTAAGATACCTTATTGACTATTGACTTTTAATAAAATATTTATTTATTTATTTATTTATTAAAGGTTCTGACATACCAAGGATTTTATGATGAAAATCTGGAATGGGTTGGTTTAGAAAACATTCAAATTGTGGCTTCCATGTCTGCTGGGGGAACATTAGGAAGGCATAAACTTACTACCAGGTTTACTTCTATTGTTCGTATTTGTGCAATCGAGTAAGTACGTGGAAACTCATTTGACTTTGAGAACTCAGATTTAGCCTCTGTTTGTGCCCTTGCTGAATTAAATTTGTACAAAGATGTGGTCTGTGATTGTTTTGGGCATTTTCTAGTCCTTCATGTTTTCTATTATTTTGGGATCTTCAGATTTGATATTGTATTTGGTGCCTCTTGGCATTAGAAACTAGTTAAGGAACAATCTGTAGCTACCTACTGTAGTGAAGTGTTTGAAATATGTTTCCTGTTGCATGACTTTGCTTTCAGTAAGCTGCTGTTTTGCAGCTTTATGTTAAGGTGCTGTTTGTTTACAGGATTAGAGAAATTGAAAAGAAGTTTTGTTAAGTTTGAGCACATTTAAACATGTATTTAGAAAATTTATGAGGATTGCCTATAGCAATAAAAAGAAGTTATGTTACTTAGCTGCTGGGTGGAGGTCTTATTCATTGAAATTTCATGGGACTTTTTGATATAAATTTGAAACTTTTTGTTTTTAAAAAGGAAATTAAGAATGAAATTAATTGATTTTCTTCTGTCTTTTTTCCATGTAGCTATCCAGAGAGAGACCAACTGCAAACTATTTATAGTGCCTACTTGGAACCTGTACTACAGAAAAACCTAAAGAATCATCCTGCCTGGGGTTCTTTACCAAAAATACATCAGCTAGCAGGATCTATGGTTCAAGTGTATGAGCAGGTATAGAAAATTAACTTCTTTTTCTTGGAGATGGAGAATTCAGAAATAAAAATGTTTAATCATTACCTTGGATATTAACAAGAGATTGAAAAGTTTTATCAGTGTTAAAATATAAAGTTTTATCTTTTCCGTAAGGTTGCTCTCAGCATTAAAGAGGTATATATTTATAGAGACTCCTAGATATTAGAACCAAATGGAAAGCATTAAGGGCTCTTGCTTTGCCACAAATTTATTGTATGACTTTGGCAAGCATCTTAACCCATATATACCTTCAGTTCCTGATTTATAAAATGTGGATAATAGTATTTTCCTACTTTCATCTTGTTACACTGAATGAGGAGATAACATACTTTAAAGATTGTTATGTGCTCAGGTATTATGGATGCTATATAAATGCCAAAGAGATTTATGAGGATGTTCCCTTATGCACATCAAGGACTACCTATTAAAATTTTTACACAGTTAAAAAAGGTGTTCAGGCACACAAGTGCCTTTTCTGCCTCTCACTCAAAATTTTAGCCACCTTTGCCTAGCAAAACACTTAAATACTTACTTCTCCTAATCCTGTAAATAGTCTTCCTGGGGTAGGTGGGATGGGTCTGTAAGGGCTTACTGTATGTTCTGAGAATGTCCCTGTCTATACAGAACCATGTTAAAAAACTGGTCTTTGTGACCAAAGAGTGGGTGTAGCTGCCAGTTTGTAGGCACCAAGTAGCTTCAGTTTCATATGATATTATCAATGTATTCTAAGAAACCTAAGTTTAAATTTCATCACACCAGAATTAAATAACTGATGATGACAGTTATTCTTTCAATTAAAGTTCTAAATTCAAATATTCTCTTTGAGTGAAGACTGAGTATTTCTATGATAAGTCATTTATAGTGAGTGAATGTTATTCATTTATGTAGTTTTTTATTACACATTTATATTTCTTTTGCATTTTATATTTGGTAAGATTTATTGTTTTGAAAAGATTGTGTGCTATGTATAATAATGCTACACTAAGAAAGTCCTAGGTAACATATGCAGTTGTTGTTTGCCTCAAAAATGGTACAGAAGAAATGTTCTAATTATGAGAAATTCTTCTGTATTCAGAAAACAGAATTTGCACTATCTTCGCACTTTTCAAAAAAACCAAAAGTGTGCATTAGTAAAATATCTAAATATACAGTCTTAATACAAACCTAATTTATATGGTATTTTAGAAAAAAAAATGTATATTTCCAAGTGGTTTACAATTTAAAACATCTTTTTTTTGACTTCTGTTTTTAGGTACGGGCGAAATTCACAGTTGATGATCACAGTCATTACCTCTTTACACCATGTATTCTTACTCAGTGGGTTCTTGGTTTATTCAGATATGATTTAGCAGGTGGTAAGTCACCAATTCTATTTTCAGTGATAAAGCATTTCTAAAATGTCCCAAGATATTTTTGATGTCGATCTTACTGTTGCAACTTGTTCACCTACTGTACTCCTTTTAAACCATGAACAATCTGTAACTCAGTTGAAGAAAAAGATAGTCTAACAATTTGTTCTGTAACATATAGCAAGCAAATATAAAAACCTGTATGATGTTTTAAAACACGTGGGAGCTATTTGTAGATTAAGGGAAGGAAGTAGGTTGGAACTGTGTTCTTTTCTGTAGGAACCTGTAGTTTCCCCATTACTCCCCTCCCTTTTTTTTTTTTTTTCTTTTTTTTGATGATACAACTTTTGGATTCCCAGAGGCTTGCCACTGATGGTTCTCTTTATATGCTTGGTTGTATATACCTGATGTGGTGACTGTGGAACAACGCCATCTATGACCTATTTAACAAAAGAGGAATATCACAACCCGTAAACATATAGAAATCTACCTCATCTATATAAATATTTATAAATATCTATATAAAGCCTAAATATTCTCATGATCTCGAAATGTGTTTAATTTTGGGTGCTTTTCCAAATAGACAACCTAGGCTTCTTTCTGTTTTCTTTTTGTCCTTCCTTTGAAATTGCCAGATCATGAACAACTGCTCCTTATTATATTTTATTTGTTACATTAATTGGAGCAAAGGGTTACCTAGAGAAGTGGCTTAACACATGTAAAACTGATAAGAATGTTATGCTCATATTCCATTAATTTTTTTGGATCCTCAGATGGTATAAATCAGTGTAGCTCAAATGATGGCAGAAAAGCTACACTGACAGTCAATGAATAAGTAATCTCAACCTGTTAAGGACTGATTGTTTGTATCTGAAGGTGATAGTTGCTTGTGCTTTTTCAGTGATGAGCAATACAGCATGTCATTTACTCCTCACTGAATTTCATCTCACTTTGCTTCTTATTTCTGAGAGGAATGTTGAAGTTTTATATACTCCAATGGCCTTTTATAATAGACACTACCTGTTCTGGGGATTTATTATTACTGTACTACTTACTATCAATCTTTTTCTTGCTCCTTTTAAACAGTCTCCCCTATTTTTTGTTTGTTTGTTTTAATTGCTGGATATTTTGTCATTGTTTATTTTGATTCTGTGTACACCACCTTGTTCATTTCCAACAGGATGCTGGCACTAAACTGGAGAACTTGTTTTAGCAATATGTCTTTAATTTTATCTTGTAATGATACACTAAAATGTTCTTAATCACTTCATAATGTTTGCTTTTTTCTCTTATGTCTTCCATATTGATGCTCTCCTGGTGGTATGTAATCTCACTTACTCATTTTCGATCTCATATTTTGAAATGGAAAATTTGAGAACTGTAGAATTTATTATAAAAATATAAACTTAAACCTCTCTATAAAAATTTTGTAGGATCATCAACACAAACAGTAGACTATGTATTGGAAATTGTTGCTTATGAAGCACATCGTTTGTTCCGTGACAAAATTGTTGGCATGAAAGAACTCTCTGTATTTGATAATGTTTTAATGAAAGTGTTTCAAGGTGACTGGGGCTCAGATGTTCTGGACAATATGGCAGGTAAGGCATTTAAGACGTATTACATAAACTTGAAATACTTGATTATGAACTACCTAGTCCAATCAGTCTGATACCATATAAGTTGAGGACCTGTGCTTCTAAATATTTCCTTTTATTTTTCACAGATATCTTCTATGTAACTTGGGGAGCTTGTCATGAAGCATTCATTGCTCCAGGACAGGCACTACCACCACATGGGAGGCCACTTGGCAGGCTAAACTCAGCAGATCTGAAAGATATTATTAAAAAAGTGAGTCAAGATTAAGGAATATATACAAATACAACTTTAATTTCAAAAATATACAGCAGCAATTCAAAGACATATTTTGCAGGAAGTAGCATACAGATGTCAGGTCTAGGATGGGGTCTGCTATTTGATCGAGGATTCATTTCTTGTGTTTGGTCAAATAAGGGAAAGTCTGTCATGCTATGTGACAGGCAGGAGGAAGTATCATGCATCAAGGTTGCTTTAATGGAAGGGCCTAAGTGTCATTTGCTGGTGACTTACCACAGTCTAATGGACAACATTTTGAGAAACACTGATACACATTTATGTTTATGCATTGTTCTGAGTATTGAAATGTTTTGTGAAATGTTTCCTTTATAAATTAGTAATTTCCTAAAGTAATTTCTGTTTAAAGAGATGCAGATATATAGCTTGGAGATTTGTCATGCTTTTAAACAGCAAAGTACGAAAAATGAAACTGAAGAAGAAATGCAAGCATGTTAACTCTACTAATCTCATCTGATTTTCAGATGAGAGATCTGAGGTCATCTGCCCTTTATTGGTAAAGTTTGATGGCTGCTCTTGCAGATGGGAAACTTGTTCCTCTCTTCTTAATTGCCCAGTTGTGGTCAATAGACTCTATGGGCAATGAAGAAGTAGAGTAGCCTCAGTAATCAGAGAGTTTCTATTTTCTCCGACTGCACAATTGTGATGGACTTTGAAGCTGAGGTTTAGTTAAGTATAGTGAGGCCAGAATTTAATATTGGGATCTGATATTATGTGTGTTTGGCTAGGGAATCCCATAATCTGAAGTTATGCAGGCATTAGCAGCCTAAAAGTGTTCTAAATCATGCCAGTATTAATCTGTAGTCAAAGCCACAGGTCAGATGTCATTCCAGCCCTATATTTATTTTTAATTAATTGAGTAATAAATTCCTATTTAAATATATCAAAGAATTCTAGGGTGACCTGGTGCTGAGGATGTTGTACAATTCCGTTACTAAGATAATGTGATCTGTTCATTGCTGGATAAGGTCAAGCAAGGTATCTAAATTCTATCACATAAATAATTTATTGGTAAAGAATATTAGCTTTGTCTCTTAAGCTTTCAAACCTTTCATTTCTAAACTTTAAATGTTGGATGTTTTCCTATCTTACTGTTTATATTTATTATGAATGAATAAATTTCTTTGTTTCTTTTTTAATAGGGTATTACCCATTATGGGCGAGACAAAAAAGAGATAGAGATTTTACTGTTCCAAGAAGTCATCAATTATATGTCCAGAGTGGACAAAGTGTTAAGTTTTCCTGGAGGATCGCTCCTTTTGGCAGGACGGAGTGGTGTAGGTCGTCGAACAGTTACATCTTTAGTTAGTCATATGCATGGAGCTGTTCTGATTACTCCCAAAATTTCCAGAGGCTATGAGCTGAAGCAATTCAGAAATGATCTTAAACATGTAAGTAACTCAATGTCTTACATTTTGTTGTTTTGTAGGCTTGTGTTTTAAAAAAAATGGTTATGGGAATTTCAAAAGACACAAAATAAGTATTGTGTGTAGGAGCTGTTTTAAGAAAAGCATAATGCAAATATTCTAAATGAAAAAACAGATTTTTAGAAGTTCTTAGTGCTCAGACATACATACTGTTTTCTGTAGTAAGTGCCCAAAACTCTCTTTTTTTGGATACTTGAACCCTTGTTCTGAGTGTAATGCACTTTATAAAATCTAAGCCTATGTGAATTTGAAAGTTTTTTTTCAGGTATGTATTTTCATATTTTGTCCCTAATAGGCTCTGCCTGGTACAGTAGCAGAATTAAAGAAAATTTTAGTGATTTATGAAAGTGTACACATTATTTAAAAAGAAATGGAAATTTTGAATCAAGATTTGCCAATGCCTTCAGAACAGCTAAAGAAAATTCCAGAACTAAGCCCATACAAAAGGGTGATGCAATTGCTTAACTCTTCCACATTTGGAACATTAATATACTCTAGGAAAGAGTCTGTTCTAATTATTTTTTCATTACCAAGCTATGCATCTAGGTAGAATGTTCTTTATATTTGATACCTCAGTTATCTGAGGTAATCTTTTGTAGATGTATAAGCATAACAACCTAGATGCTTCAGGAAAAATATATAGGTAATATATAATCATGGAGAGATTATTATTCTCTTATGAAACAATACCCTTATTCCGTATACTGAGATTAAAATATTTATCTGCTTCTAGGTGATGGAGCTTGCTGGCATTGAAGCACAACAGGTGGTATTACTACTTGAAGACTATCAGTTTGTCCACTCCACCTTCCTTGAGATGATCAACAGTTTACTCTCTTCGGGTCAGACAAGTGCAAAAAGATTATGGTGCTATTTTTACTACACAGAGTTGGTTCAATGGGGCAGAATTAGATGATGTTTTCTAACTTTGTATCCATACTAGAAATAGTCAAGTCAGAGGGGTTAATTAACTTTCTGTGCTATTGTAGCTAGAATGCTTCCTGTACATGAAACAACTCAGCTATCCTCCAAGCTACCCTACAGTAGGGGTGCTCTCAAATCCTCAAATTTACAAATGAAGTAATTTATTTTAAAAGTCTTTAAAGTACTGTAATAGCAAAATAATTATGTATTCTTCTCTACAACTTCCTTTTTTAAATTAAGAATGGGTAATGCCTTCTTATTTGTTAAAATTTAGAGGTGTCCCAATGTTTCACTATATGAAAGAGATTAAATCCTATCCTTAAGCTTCCAAAAGTAACAAGATAATAAATAATAATAATAATAACAACAACAAATAAAAAGTGACTTTATTTCCTTATCTAGCTTTGTTGCTTGAACAGAGAGATCGTTGAAGGACTAAATCTGACTTACTAAATATTTTTGGACAGGCTCTATTTTTTGTTCTATGAATCTCCTTTGCTTGCCTTGTCTCTCTGTCCCCCTCCAAAAACAAAAGAAAAAAAGAAAAAGCTCTACAATTTTTATATTGCAGTTTTCCGTCTAGTATGATGGGTCAATCACAGTTAAAATTAATTTGAGATAAAGCATTGACTGGAAAACTACAGTAGTTTAGAAGCTGGCTCACAAGTGCAAATTCAAGTCTTCTTACAATACCAGATTTTTGTCATGCAATGCTAAATCCCTGTGACTGAGTCTCAGACTCTAGAGGACCTAGAGAACTACTCTGCTTCATTTTTCTGTTTTTGGATGCATTATCAAGTCTGTTTTGATTTGTTTCTTATGGATCACTATCTTTGGGTAGGTTTGATGGAGCTGTTGAAAGTATATTTCAGTGATATAAAGTAGGTTGTTAAATGAAATCACTATCATTTGGTTTGTTGTTTTAATGATATCATTTGTGATGAAAGTATGGAGGTAAATACTGCCACACAGCCAAATTCACTAGACTGACTGTTCAGAGGAATTTGAAGAATTCTGGTGTATTTGATCAGACATTTTAAATTCATTCTTCAAATAGGAGAAGTTCCTGGACTATATAAAATAGAAGAATTGGAACCCTTACTATCTCCTCTGAAGGATCAAGCTTCACAAGATGGATTTACAGGGCCCATTTTCAACTATTTCACATACAGTATGTGATCAGAATTATATAATTTATAAGTTATTAATTACAGAAGGATACAAAAGTGGTATAATAATGAACAAATAATTGCTAAGGATGGTCCCTGTTTTGTGTACATTTTTAACTTTCAGGTAATTATTAAAAAACAGGAGGGAATAATGATTATAGTGTGGTATTTGAGGGAATACAACCCTCAGCTTAAAAATTGATCTCCTATCTGAAATTCTGTATCCATGTTCTGCAAAGCTGTTACGAATTCTACTGTTGAAAGTCATTTGGAAGGAAGAAAGCATGTGTCTCCATTCTCTTCTGCTTTGTTTAGATTGTATATCTAATAACAGAGTCTCCCTCTATTTGTCAGTTAAGTTCAGGAAAAATGATTATGCCTACAAATCACTTTGGATTTTGAGTTGTCATAAGAAATTTTATGTTTACAGAGAGGTTTCCTAATTATTTGTGCTTCTTTCTTAGACCAACAGGAAGATAAAATAGTTCAGAAATAGATAGAAGAATGTGACTGAAACAGAAATTGGTGGCCGTACTCAAGGGCCCAGGAAGTACTTCTAATTGTCTCTAAATTGTTTAGAAAGTAAATAAGTGGTAACCATTTAAATACTGCCAGCTCTTCTAAAGAAAAAAGACACTGTGATATACACAGTGACAGTGCATGGCATTCAGTTAATTTCTTTCTTAAGTTACATTTCTAAACATCGCTGCCATAGTGTGTAGTGTAATAGTATCTTTTTTCAGAAATTATTTTGTGATAAGTATTTGAATGTCAGGTCAGTAAAATCAGTTGTATTTGCAATAAGTCTATTGTGTAGTCAGATTGCTATCTACTAAATGTTTTTATATGTTGCATTTCCTTTAGGGATCCAACAGAATCTGCATGTTGTCTTGATCATGGATTGTACCAATTTAAATTTTGCAATAAATTGTGAAAGTAATCCAGCACTGTACAAGAAATGTCAGGTCTTGTGGATGGAAGGCTGGTCTGAAAACAGTATGAAAAAGGTAAAAAGAAAGTAGCAGAAGGAAAGTAGTGTACATTAGTAGCTTTATTTTGTGAATGCCATCTTTCTGTGTTCACATACTTTTCAACTAAAGCAAGGGTAAAGTCAGTGTTTGAAAAAAGTTCTTTAATAATTTTAGAAGATTTGTTTGTTTGTATACTCTGCTGATATTTTGTAACTATTCCATTAATCAAAAACTGTGATATCATTTGTTTAAAAGAATACCTCTATATAACTGAGCTCTGGTAAAGAAGAAAAAAGTACCTAAATTAGTGAAGGAACAATTGTCACTATGCTTATTTAGTTAATTTGTGCAGTGCTATAAAGACAGAAAATTATATAGAACAGTTAAGCAGTGTTATTTCACCAGTAATAGTATGTTTTGGTTTCCTGTGGGCTGAGTTGAACAAAATGCTCACTACTTTGACTCTGAGCAAATGCAGTATTTAAGCACAAAAAAATGTTCAAATAGGCTGCAAGCAAACTGATTTGGTCAACTAGCCTATGCTGATGATATGCACTATTATTAGTGTGCATGACAGCTAGTTTAAAACTAGGTTTGTTATGTGTATGCTATATGTTGATGTTGGTCTGTGATTGCTTTTAAACCTTGTATTATTCTTGAATCTTTGTAAAGTGTTTTGCTTGATGGAATAGTGGCATTGTGGGTTTTTTAGGATCAAAATCTACTTATTTCAGGATGTTCACCATATAGGTTTGAGAAAGATATATAGTACTTTTATATGTTAGGAGGTTGCCAAATCTGGTACCCTGATGGAAGCAAGGCTGCCACAGCTCCGTGCCCTAAGGTTCAACCAGTAGCAAAGCTTAACATGTATTCCCAGTAGGCACACCCACAAATACATGTATACAATACACATAACATATATATATTGCCAGCCCCAAAGAACAACACAGAGAGAGATGCTCAACGCTCAGACAAACACAAACAGCACCAACGACTTCATCCTGTTCTCCTATCTGACTGATCAGAATGAAAGTCAGTTAGTGGGAAATATATACATGTGTACATATATACAATATCTATACTTCCCTAATGAGCTCCATATCCATTAGGCAGTAGTCCCCTCGGTCTGTAAAGTGGTCTGGCCTCTCCAGTTGACTCATTGTGATGGGTTTCACACCTGGATCATGGGGTGATGGCTCTCCTGTGATAGCTCTGGGAGCAGCTGGAGCATGGTGTCCCTTTCTCCAACCGGATTAGTGGGATTCCCCTGCCTGCAATTGGGCCTCTGTTCTACCTTCTGTGTGTGAAGAGCAGCCTTTTACAGGTTGGTCACTCTGAAGTTGTTTTCACTCTCCAGGAGGTTTTGAAACTTGCGCAAGTTCTTTCCTAGATTATGAATAAAATCTTTCATATCCTCTTGTAAAATGAAAATACACTACAAGAGGTTGTTTTTAAACTTAACACTCATGTTTTAAATTTGTGCATCTTTCTGCCTCCCTCTATGATCAGGGGTGACAAGAGAGCTCTGATCCTCAAAAATATTCCTGAAAAAACATAGTAAAATTTAAAATATCTGTGCTAAACATTGGGTTTTACTGAAAGTTCATTTTGGCAAGAATGTTTTGACCAGCCCTGTCCACAGTCAAAAAATGTTTTTCAGAATATTGCTTTCACTTCAGTAGAAATTTTTTTACGTGGAGGCTGAGCAATGACTTAGTGTTTTTCATTTGGTCATGTGGCCAAATCTTTGAATATACTTGTTTATTTTTAGCACTGTGTAGTTGATAACATAAGAAGGTAAGCCCACTCTCCATCTTAGACCATGAAAAAAACCTGTAAAGACTTAGAATTAAGAATTGTTTAATTCTGATATTGTATCTACAATAGCTTTGCTTAAGATTGTCTGATTTCCTGTTGAGCTGTATACTTTTGTTACTTATTTGGCATTTGTGTTATTTTAAGAGTTCTCTGGGAATTAGCTGCTCCATCTTACAGGCAGCAAAGGCTGCTCTGCTTGAGAGAACAGGCAATCATCAGTTACAGGGAATGGAGGAATCAAGCTTTTCAATGCAATAACTATTCTGTAAATCCCTTATTCTGAATAAAGTTATCATTTTCAGTCTTTTTAGATTAGCAACTAAATTATTACTTTTTTAATGTTAAATTTTCTTTTTACATATCTTTGGTACAAAAAAATCATGTTTAATTTTAGATACCTGAAATGCTTTTGAATGATTCAGATGAACAAGAAAAGACTGGGAAAGCACATAAGGAACTTAAGAAAAAACATTCAGGTAATACTTTCATGGAGCAAATTAGTATGGCGGTTCTTTAGTTATTGTTACTTATTATTAAACACACTATTTCAGTGCTGTGTTGGGCATGGACGATAGCATAAGTACTCTGAGTAGGTTTTGCAAGCAGATTCATAGACTTTGTCATTGTTCCCATGGGAACGTTAGTCTGGAAAGTGCATCCTGGATCATCAAGCCCAGTGACTTCTGTCACAAGCAACCACTGCATATATTCAGTTTTATAAACTGATCATTCATTTTTCAAACAAACATATTGTGTTGCTCTTAGTTATTTTATGTGAGATAAGAATGACTATATTATTTTCTGTCTATCAAATTATGTTATACAGGTGATTCTGATTTTCTGAAGTCATTTTTGACAATCCATGAATCATGTAAAATGTATGGAGCAACCCCCAGCAGGTATATGACATTTCTTCGTATATATAGTACTATCAATAGCAGTAAAAGAAGAGAGCTGATAAAAAGGCAGAACCACTTGCAGGTATGTATTTAAAACATTTTTGACATACAGCTTTCCAAAATACTCTCACATTTGGGAATACCTTGTGTATTATGAGTTGTAGCTGATAGCATGGTTGTGTGAGGTTTCCTCTGTCTGCGTATACTCATGCTGTGGTTTCAGGAGAGGACTACTCTGAGTCTTAACGCACATCTTTGTTCATATGCCTTGTAGAGTGAAGGATGATTCCTTTTTTCATTAACTTTTCCTCATATGTATCAGAATGGGTATGCTTTTTTGATAGTAATTGCAAATACTTTAAATTTTTACAGCCATATGTAGTGGAATTGTGTTGCAACCAAACCATCGTCTTTACTTCAATTTAACTCCAGCCTCTCTGCTTGTATAATTTTTCCCCCTCTAGCTCCATAATCCATCCATTTATCTCTGCTACAACTTCCTTCTTTGTGTGATTCTTGCATCTTTCTAGTTCAAGACGCTATTATTGGCCTCATGATGCTTTTCTGTAACTTTGGCCAAGATTCCCTTGTCTGTGATTTACTCTCACTTTATATTTTGGAGTCTATTTCAAACTCCTTTTTCACACATCAAAACTTTATGCAGCTCTAGACCAAATACACTTCATCTCACGGACGTCACTACCTGTTATTCCTGTTTTATATTCATAACATGCTTATTTTGAAACTCACTTGTATGTTTCTGTCAATACTTCCTTGTTTTTTTTCTCATAATATATTTCTAGAAAGATCTGTATGATCCTTTAGGACATGTAACTTCCATCTTTTCCCTTCCCTTTCAGCTCCTCTTCCCAGTGACCTTTACTGCTGTTCTGAAACCCCACTTGCCAAACTGTAATTCTTCTTACAGAAAAGAGCTATCAGGATAAGCATCAGTCAAAAGCATATAACTTCCTTGCCTTGTGCTGTATGCTCTTTTTATTCTGCCTGCTAAAATATTTTTCCATCTCTGTAGTAAGCAGTTTACAAAGATATAAGTTTGTCATGATAGAATTTTTTTTTTTGTTATTTATTTGGAAAATAACTGCAACTGGACTATGATTTGTTTGTGATAAACACTCATGTCCTTGTTCGCTTCTCTTATTAAATAAAAGTAATCATTTACATGAAAATTAGAGACCTATCCTAAATCAAACATCTTCGAGTTAATATTTTCAAATAGATTTTGAAGTAATTTTGTCATCTTGTTATCATGAAGCAAATCATTTAGAAAGTTGTAATAAAGAAATTTGTTAATCTAAAACATATTTGAGATTTTAGATTATGTACATCTATGCTCCTTAGAGAGTGTACAAATATGGAGAATAGGGTAGTCTAGTTTATTTCAGTTTGTTTAATTTTTGTAGATTTGCTTTTAGAGAGAAAATAATATATAGAGATAATATCAGTTAACTCAATTGAAATGCTGTACCATTTGCTATTCTTTTAAAAAATTATTTTTTGAGATTTAGTTTTAGCTTTTTGATATAGTAAAAGACCTTACACTAACACACCGAGTGTCAAATCTCTTTTTTGAGCTAAACAGTACTAAGAAAATGTTGTAAATAACATTGAGAAAATATGGAACATAAATTTCATACAAAGTCAAAGAAGACAATTGAGCTCTCAGTAAAATCTATTGAGATTTCCCTTGAAATGATCAGAAAGTGAATCATATGCAGTCAGAACTCTCTTAGCAAGTGTGAGAGACAATGGGATGCTTGTGACTCAGTTTACAGCAGTGGGCTGGGAATATGCATTCTGTTTTATAAAGAAAAATTAAAAAATATTAGTCTATGTGACCTTTAGCGTCTGCATACTACTTGTAATGAACCTTTGCTTATATGTGTTTACAATTTCTTGCTAAACAATTAATTCTTATGAACTTTTATAGGCAGGTGTTTCTAAGCTGAATGAAGCTAAAGCCCTGGTAGATGAATTGAACAAAAAAGCTGGAGAACAAAGTGTATTACTCAAAACTAAGCAGGATGAGGCTGATGCTGCCCTCCAGGAAATTACAGTATCTATGCAGGTGTTGTATATGTATACTCAAATCAGCAGTGAAAAAGAAATCATTTTCTGTTTTTGGTCTCCGTTGCTGCCTCTGCTTTCTGTTTTTTTTTAAGAGAAGTTGCCTAAGAGAATTACCAGGAATGAGCCCTGGGTCTTGAAAAAATTTGCAACAGGACAGGGAGGATTAGATAATTTAAATCATATTTGAACTGATTGAGTAGGAAGAGATTTTTGCACCTGAGTAATATTTACTACTATAGATTAGACTGAAAGGTTTCCTGGAACTTTCTAAATGCAGGCTGATCCATTTTGTAATGTCTCTTACAAATAAGAACTTCAAAGAAAATATTGATGAGTTGCAGTATTTTAAATAATAAATCTTGCAAATTAATTTTGTGGATCTATTAGAAATTACTTATTTCATGAAATTTAGTCCTTTGAGGTCAACATCAAACAAGGGTAACTAATATTTTAGTCCTTATAGCACCTTGAACTTTTATCCTTCAGCTCGGAGGTAGACCTTCTGGTTTTGAAGAGGTAAATTTCTTTAATAGTATTTTCTCATCTAAGTAAAAGAACTATGTGGAAAGTGGATGTCTAAATCAATACTTCCAGAAATCATAAATATAGGTTAAGCCATAATGAATCCTCTCTCATTGCATTGTGTTTGTTTTGTCATTAGCTTAATCTGATCAGACTGAAACAAGCTTAAATAAAGAAGCTCAAAGGCAAAAATATTTTCTGTATGCAGTAAAGTAGATGCCTGTTCTCTCAAAACACTTGGTTTACAGTGCTGTTAAGGTGCATTACTTTTCATTTTTGTAAGCCTACTTGCTATTTTTAGCCATTTTTTATACTTTTATATATTCTGTATCTTCTTAGTGTACATGTATTTGAATAATAGAAAAAGTGATTGATTTGGTATAGGCCTGCTGCGCTGTATGCACTGCTGGCCTCCGAGAATTTTTATCCCATTTCTTCTGATTTCTGTTTAAATCTGTTTTTGCTGTTGTACAGTAGAGTTACATGTTGCACAGGTAGCAGATATTACTTTGTAGGACAAAATCAAGGTATGGACCATAAATAATGAAGCATGATAGCCCAGCGACATCAAAAAAGTATTTATAGAATTCTGATTATTTAAGTTAGCAGAAACTGTAAACGCCCTCTAACATTTTAATGTCACTTCAGATGTTATATTTTTTGTAAGTCATATGAGCCTCAAAAGTAGAGGTACAAATCCTGTCCATGGTACAGTAAAGAAAGGGAAGGAGACATGATAAAAGCAATAGGTGCTTAAGTTCCATCTCATTTAGTCACATAAATATAAACTTAAACCCAGAGGTTAAGTGCTTATGTATTTTTCTTAATTAAACTATCATCAAATATTTTCAGATATTTTAGTGTGACTGGTACTGTGCAAGTTATATTATAATGGAGACTAAAAGAAATGAGAAGTGAAAGTAGAATAGAATTTGTAAATCTGAAAACTAAAGATAATCTCTCTTACAGAGTGCTAGTGAGCAGAAAACAGAAATGGAAAAAATAAAACAACGGATAGCAGAAGAGGCTTCAGAAATAGAAGAAAGAAAAAGAAAAATTGAAGATGAACTAAAAGAGGTTCAGGTAAGAACTGATAAGGAAAAGTAATCTTTTGCGGTCTGATTTTATTTGACTGACTCAAGTTCTGCCGTGCAAAATGATCCTATAGGATTTATCCTGTTATTTCTAAAATTTTGCTCTTAATTGTTTAGATATTAAAACTCTTCATGTATTAGAAAACAGTTTATTCTAATTGCCAGATTTAGCTTGTCTTTTCATCATTCAAATTTATTTTCTATTTGATCTTAATTATACTAATTACACTAAGATTTTTCAGACCAAATCTTACCTCTGGTTACTGTATCCCTCCTGGGACG
This sequence comes from Apteryx mantelli, assembly GCF_036417845.1. Lineage (NCBI taxonomy): Eukaryota > Metazoa > Chordata > Aves > Apterygiformes > Apterygidae > Apteryx > Apteryx mantelli. The sequence goes on from NC_089978.1 coordinate 17,111,240, forward strand.
GTCTACAGCTGAGGTCTGTGGTTTTTACTAATATCTTCTTTAGGCACACTATATCACTTCTCTTTGGTGAAGCTAGTAATATCATAGGGCTTGGCATTATCAAGAGGAATGGTTTAGTGACCAATATTTTCCAAATACCTGTTAATTCTGGAAGTTATATATCTTAATGGCACTATAACAAACTGCTTTTTCAAGAGACCTTACAGCATTAAGCAGCCTTTTTTTAGAGAGGTATGTGTCTTCAGTCATGGTATTCAGTCTCCACTTTTCATCCCATCCATTTTGAAATTGTACTAAAGAATAAGGAAAGCAGCTTGTTTTTTTCCTTTCCTTTTGAATATCATGGGTACTCAGGAATCATATCCTTGTACTGAGAGTGACTTAGAAGTACAGGATTAGGGTCAGTCCCTTTCTTGGTCTTTGATACCTGTGCAAGGTGTGCCCAATCTATAACCTTCTATAGAATAGCATAGGATAGCATTCTATGATCTTCTTTGCTTTCTCATCATTTTGTTGCTTTGTCAATGAGGGCAAAGGCTGTCTGAATTTCAGCCTTCGGTTTAGCTGTCTACAAAAAGCAAGCTTTTTATGACCTGTACTTCTAAGTATGTTTACGCAGATATCCTTAGGCATGCCTCTAAAGGGTAATTAACATCTTTATTAAAACACGTCCTTGGTACAGTGAAATTTTTAGCAGTGAAAGAGTAAATATGATCAATACTAAGATCTACATAATGTTTATGAATTAAAGTGCTGGATCAAAAGTTAGAGAATGTCAGGATGATAATATGCTGTGTTATATGGAAATATATTATCACAAATAGATACATGCCAATTTTTTTAGTAACCTTTGCTCACATAAATACATATCACAAGTGGCTGGTTAGGTAATAAAATATTTAACACAGAAAAGAACAGGAAATTGTATGAAAACTGAAAAGTCAAATATTCAGTTTCTTTTATCCTCCTCTTTTTTTTTTTTTTTGATACATTTTTATGTTAAGCCACTGGTTAATGAAGCTAAACTAGCCGTTGGAAATATAAAGCCAGAGTCTTTGTCAGAAATCCGGTCATTACGAATGCCCCCTGACATAATCAGAGACATACTAGAAGGAGTTTTACGACTGATGGGAATTTTTGATACATCATGGGTGAGCATGAAGAGGTGAGGATTTTATTTAAGCTTTAAACTTAGGCAGCAATTTAAAATATGAAATACTTTCTGTTATACTCAGTAATAATGTATCTGCAGAATACTTTAATTTCATAGAGAAATAACATCTTTAATATTTGCTTCTTTATTTAACTATTTAATACCTTTTACAGTTTCTTGGCCAAAAGAGGAGTGAGAGAAGACATAGCAACCTTTGATGCCCATAACATTCCAAAAGAAATACGAGAGAGTGTTGAAGAACTTCTTTCCAAAAACAGAACATCTTTTGATCCAAAGGTAATTCTTGATTTCACTATATAAAATGCAAAAAAAAAAAAAAAAAAAAGGTGTCTGATTTACAAACACATGGACTTAAATTAGAGAAAAGCAATGACGAATTCTGCTTACAGAGGAAAAGTCTTTGTCAATAAAAAGAGAGAAAAATGTAGCAGAGGCTACTCTGTTGTGCACTGCCTCTAACAGTGAGGAATTTGTTGGAGGTTGGGGAGAGATGGGATGAGAAGTTAAGTCATTAGGCATTAAAATTCTCAAGAGATCTTGTGTCACTGGTATAAATCAGAAGGCAGGTCAAAGTGCTGTAACTAGCTCTTTATGGCCTCCTTGTAGCAGTCAGAGTCTTTAACTTTACATTTAACTGAAAAAAGATAATTAAATGGATTGGTGATATTTGAGACCTAATTTGGCAGTAGCTACTAAAAGGAATTCTAAAATACTGGTTCCGTATTTTTAAAAGGAAGATGGTAATTCCCTGAAAAGGAACACCGATAGATTTTGGATTCCTTTAGAACTTTATAACTTCAGTGAAGCTTCAGAGTTGTAAAGATATTCATTTTTTTCTTTACTCAAATTGGTGGCCTACAATATAATCTCTTTGTAATGGTTTAAAAGATCTGTTCCGTATATGAACTGGCTAATCTGCATATCTGTGTTGGTAACTGGTGAATCTTTGCAGTTGTTTATTCTATATTTATGTCAATTATATTTTACTTAGAGGACTTATTTGTAACTGATTCCGATTTTTCAGAATGCTAAACGAGCCAGTGCTGCAGCCGCTCCATTAGCCTCTTGGGTGAATGCCAATGTCCAGTATTCCCGTGTCTTAGAACGAATACAACCTTTGGAAAAAGAAAAGGCTGACTTGGAAGCGTAAGCTAGAGACCATTGCAAAATAAATGTTCTTAATCCCAACAGTGGTGGGTGAGACTAAGGCCAACAAGGAAGAATTCAAGTTTCTTAAAAATATAAGAAATCACAAATCGTTCCTGGCCCATAGGTGGTGGAATGATCATGGAAGGAGAGAAAAAGCAGAAGTGTGCAATACTTTTCCTTTTCCTGGAAGCTATGCTTCGGATATGTTTTGGCCAAACACAAGTTACCAGTCTCATTTGAAATGTGTCTGGGAGAAATGAACATCATAGATATATTTAAAACGTATCTTGTCAGTGAAACCAATGTTCCTCTTTTTTCAGGCATGTATCAAGTGTAGTCAGCTTCTCCTTAGAATCACAAAGATATGAGATAGTCTTGTGATCAACCATAAATTGAGGGATCTATACTGATTATTTTGCAAGAATTTAAAGTTTTATATTGGAAGAATTTGGAGAATCCCTGATTTTTAAGAATACATTTGAATGTGGTGTTTGGTGTCCATTTTCAAAGTCTTTTTTTTGTGATAAAAAGTAGTCAAAACTTTTAAAAGTGAAAACAGATTTTTCTTGATATAAACCATAAGAAAGAACTGTCTCTGGGCTCTCTCTGTGTATTAATTTTTCTGTTACGCTTACATTTTTTTCCCTTTGGATTCATACTCTTAAAATAAGCATTACATTTTTTTAGTAATCTCAAGAAAACTGAAGACAGAAAACAGAATTTAGAAGATCTTCTCAACTCTGTTGGTCAAAAAGTGTCAGAACTGAAAGATAAGTATGTTGGTTTTGTTTATTTCAAGATGTAAATCAAAACATTGATGACTTTAAAATTTGAATACTCTGAGATTTTTCTGACCAAATGTAGCTCTCTTCACTGTGGATATTTACATCAGAAGTAGCCACATTAGGCTGTCTACATAATCAGTGGACATAAATACTTTTAGAATGCAGTTCATCTCATAGCTCAAATGAATTGCTCCTTCAAAGTACCTGCTTCTCACTACAGACTGTGCTGGCAGCTTTAAGTGTAGGCACTGCAGACATCAATAAAAAAAGTAGTGTGAATCCCACCCTTCATATCTCTAAGGGGACTTTAATATCTTGTTAGGACTTTGCAAACATTCCTGTACAAGACTTCTATTAATCACAACTTGAACAAAGACTGTTCTGTTTCTTTTAGGTTGGTCTACTTTTCTGACAGTTAGTTAGCTATCTCCATTTCTTTCAACATCTCATCAAGTGTTTGGCACACAGTGGCATAAAAATTGCTGTGGTGAACTTTTTTATATTTTCTCCAAATTTGGTTTAATCCAAACCTTTTAGTTTGATTTTTCTAATTGGGTACTTTAAGTGTAATCAGTACAGCCTGACGTGCAATTATTAAAAGTAATGTTTTGTAGTCTGCAAAAAAACTGGAAAATTCTTGTCATTGAGATAATGTGTAGTGATGTCTTAGAAAACCTAAATACTGTATCTGTTTACAGTTAGATATATTAAATTTAAAAGCTAGATTATTTATTAAATGCAATAATTAATTATACATTAAACATTATAAAAATATGGAAACCTTGCTTATTGATTGCCGCATGTTCTTATTTCATAGTAGTTTACAAAATAGAGTACTTTGCATTGAATTGGGCTCATCTGTAAATTAGCGGTTTTCTCTTTTAAAGCTTTTAGAGTGGCAATTTACCAAAAAGTTACAAATTTATATTATGGCATTGAGCCTATCATTTTTATCACTAGGCATATAACAAGGCTTAACATCAGCCACTATAATCAAGCTAGGCTGTTTAAATGGAAGAAGAAATGATTTTTCAGACATTATGTTTTATATTGCAAATGTGTTTTTAAATCTCACCAGTGTCTCTAAATTTTGTTAGTGAAAAATCAAATGTACTCATCTGCCAAAGAAGCATAAAGTATAAAAGGTAATTGTAGTAGTTGTGTTCTTTGTTAACAATAAGGGAGGAATTCATGACAGGTTCAGTTAGACTGCCTTGAAAACTCTTCATCAGTTTGGTAGTTCTTGATAGCAATTACAAACAGTAATTGTTTTACAGGTTCCAGAGCAGAACAACGGAAGCAGCAAAACTTGAAGCAGAACTAAGTAAAGCTCAGAAAACACTGAAAGCTGCAGAGGTCCTAATAAGTCAACTAGATAGGGAACACAAAAGATGGAACACTCAGGTTAGTGAAAATTTTCATAAAATACATGTTATAACTGATATTTTTTAAAAGACAGTTTTTACACTATTTGCAGATTGTGGGTTATCAGCATTCTGCTGATCTTGTGAGTGTACATTTATGTGATTCCTCATTAAAAATGAAAACTTTTTTCTTCCTTATGAAACTTACTTTTATTTCATTGTTCAGGTTGTCTTACCTATATCAGATAGGTACAGAATATGTAAAAAATTCATTATTTGATATAGAACATTTAATGTTTTTTTGACCATTTTCAATCACAATAATAATGTACTTGTTAAGATGGCTGAACTTTTCAGCATTTGCACTGTCCAACCTGTGACACAGTTATAAGGGACAGATTTTTGGAAAGCATTAAGCAGTCTTTATCTTAAAATAAATCACTTTTATCGTGTCTATCTTGGAAATGCAAATGGGGACCTAACCAAAATTTTGTGTTGCTTTTGAAATCTTCATTTATATGTTTGCAAACCCTTCTGCTTCTAAATTAGGGAAAGAGAGTGTGTCTTATTAGCTCAAATGATATTTTGGGGAGAAACTGACAAGCCTTTGGGCCTGAAAGCCATTCTTCAGTCTGAAACAGAACAGGCAAGTTTCAAGCTACATACAAGTTGAAAACAGCTGTCACCTCCAGAAAGTGATACCTATCTCTCTTGGGTACCTTGAAAAGGGATAAATCTCCCTGCTGTGAGAGACAGGTGCCTCTCTCTTCATTGACACCAGAAGAAGCTTAAACAACTTTGATTAAATGCTTACATTTTAAAGAGATAAAGTTAGGGTTAGATGAATCCTTCTCATAGGATCGCCAGTTCCATGGAAAGAGATAGATTTTCCTCACTAGAAGGTATGAGCCTATAGTTGGGAAGCTGCAAGTAGCTTTACAGATACCTCATCTGCTATAGCAAGTAGAGATTGGATATAGTTGATCCCCAAGTTTAAAGATTTTGAAAATGATTCCTCATAGTTTTTTACTCTGGTACATCACCCCTGTCTTGGGAAAATTCAGAGTATCCTAATAATGGTATACTATCAAACTAGCAGGTTTATCAGTCAGGTACTCATCCCATAATGAGGGTGGAGTTTAGGTTAGAGGAGAAAAAGCTGTGTTCATCTCCCTTTAAAGTAAAGTAATAAAAAGTTGCCTTTTTTTAAACTGTCGGCTTTTAAATGTCACTTTTTTAGTCACTTTGGTCACAAAAAAGTGACACAGAAGTGTCACTTTTAAAAGTCAGTTTGATTAAAGGAAACAAAAATGTGGCAGTACTTCCAAGCCAATTATAGCAGTCTTCTATATTATTTTGATATACCCTAAGTTTTTCCAAAATACTCGAATATTTCAAAGCAGAGGTGGCATAGTGCAGATAAGGTATTCAAAGACATATGATAAATATATTTTATCATGTGAGTCTGCAGCAAATCAAATTTTTGAGTAGAACAGATTCATATAGTATTTGGTATCTGCATAAGTGATGTTAACTTGCTGATATTATAGGATCTCCAAAATCTTATTATTTATTATATGTGGCAAACTGAAACCAGATTCATAGATCTTAGTGGCTAAATTCTCTAAAACATCTGCCCATGCTCTAGCACAGAGCTAAAAAGAACTTCTTCTGTACTTTCATGTCTGAGTTACAGTGGGTTAACTAGGTGTAGAAGCCTGAAATGGAAATTGTATTATCAGTGACAGGCAAATTTAATTCCAATTTTTTACAGCTTCTGAGCAATTTTAACATAGGGGGTTTTTTTTGTAATACACCTATACATTCCAAACTTTTGTCTTTAAGGTGTCAGAGATAACAGATGAACTGACTACATTGCCTAAAAGAGCTCAGTTGGCAGCTGCATTTATTACCTATCTTTCTGCTGCTCCAGAGGACCAGAGAAAAGCCAGCTTGGATAAATGGACAAAATCAGCAGACCTTGAAAGTAATTTTTTTTTTTTTTTTTTTGCATACAATTAAGCTCAATCAAGTAAGTGGAAAATGCTAGTGAGTTCTAATGAACAGTCTCATTTGTCTTGGTGTTCCCAAATGAAAAGTGACAACATCCATTCTTATTCAAGGAAGAGTTGTACATACAGACAGACAATTTCTTATGATAGTTCTATTAATTCTTATAAATTCTTAAGATTTATCCCCACAGTCTTTACTGGAAAGAAAAGTTTATATGAATAAGTCTTTTCACATTGACTATTGTTAATTTGCCTATGGATTCTGTATTCTTCTGCTTTTTCAGTAATCATTTTATGGAATATGTGTTAGTAGCACCATTAAATATTTTTTATAACATCAGGCAATAGCAATAACTTGCAAGCAACAAAATAAAAAAATGTAAGGGAAATGTACAGGCTTACACTTTGTTGGCAGAATCTCTAATGCATTTAAAGTGGTAAAGGCTTAAAAAAATATGTGGACTATAAATATTCACACAAACTTATAAATAATAAATACATCTTTTATTTGCCAGAGTTTGATGTAAGGCGATTCCTGTGTACAGAAAGTGAGGAGTTAGTCTGGAAAAGTGAAGGTTTACCCTCAGATGACCTTTCAATAGAAAATGCTCTTGTTATCTTGCAGGTAAATTTGTTTCTGTATCTTATCTTGGAAGTATTTCAGTTTCTACAAATTTCTATAACATATCTTTCTGGAACTTTGAACTCCTTCATTTTTGTTATTTTGTTAGCACCGCAAAACACGTAAACAGAAACAAATACAGCATTTTTAATGTGCATGATTTTGTATAGTTCCAAATAAAAGGGACAAAACAGTTAAGAAAATATTCATTTTTTGCTTTATTCTTTTCTTCCCAAAGTCCTACAAATGAAACCTTTTATCAGTCTATTCAGAGATAAGGTGTGAATAACTGTGGACACTAATATAATCACTGGAAGATTATGCCCTATAGATGTGCACTTTGACATTTCATTTTGAATTCTTTTTTTTCTTGTAAAAATGGAAAATGCTAAGTGCAGATATCTTTCTAAATATCTATATTTTATATCTTTAAAGGATCATCCCACTAGCTCTGTGATGGAGGATATAAAATGCCATTCAGTTAATCCCAATAAACTAATACTTGAGAAAATAATTTAGTTATAACATTATAGTTATAATCAAGATATAATGTTATTACATAATTCCACACTAAAAGATAATATATAATGAACGTACATATAAATATACATACTATACAATTATACAATTGTAATATAATATTCTAATTTTAAAGTAGTTATTTATTATGTTTGTTAGAAAGTAAAGTTTTAATGCCATTCCAGAAGGGAGAATCTACCATTACCCTGGGTAGTTTGTCTGAGTGACTGATAATTCTCACAAATCAGTTATAGCCTTTTCTCTAATTTAAATTTATCTTGGTTTATCATCTTGATATTTGATCTAGTTATTTCTCTCTTAGTAAAGAGTTCTTCAATACATGCTACTTTGTATCCTCAAAGGTGTTTATATGCTGTAATCAAATCTTCTTTTCATCTTTTTCTTTAGTTAAACAGATTGAGCTCTTAAAAATGTCACTGTGAATGAAGGATTGTTTCCAAGTCCTTCCTCTGCTCAAATCTCTCTGTTCCTGTATAATTTTTTTTTAGCATCCTTTTAAAACCAGAATGAGAATTGTATTTTACCAATGATATGTATGGTACAGTTCTCAAACCTTTGTGCTTATCACCACTTGAAGCCTGGATATATTCCATGATTCCCTGTACTGCCACTGTTGCAGTTTGAGATCTGTGTAGTCATTCAGTTTGGAACAGTAGGACTCATAAATAGAATGTAAAAAGTAAAGTATTCTATTAGATTGGATCAGAGAATTGCTGAAAATGTGTTTATATCATAAATGCACGTCAGTTGCGAGAAGCTCTCTTTTCCCTTGCCACGCTACTGTCATCTGTGTGGACACTGTGTGTGTGACCGTTATGTCAGTTCTGAGCCCTTACCTGATTAGTATATCTATTGTTAAAGTCTCAGTGTTTAGAATGCTATGTATGGGTTTGTTTGCATTCTTTTAGCATAACATGTCTTTAATGTAATAATTTAATAAGCTTTGCTGAGAACTGTTATGGGAACCACACATTAACGAAATGAGGTTTTATTAAAACGCAAGCCTGCTTATCTCATCAGTATACATATTAATAGGTAATGATATCACCATACAAAAATATTACACATTGCAATTTTGGGGTCTGGATTTGTTTCTGATTATAATAAAAATGCTGTTTGTATCTATATATATGTCTGCAAGATATGTATAAGGAGTATATGTATATGGAGTGCTGTCATGGATGGCTACGTGCTTTTTAGGAAAGACAGGCCAGGAAAGCGAGGTGGTGGAGTTGCTCTTTATGTGAGAGAGCAACTGGAATGTATTGAGCTGTGCCTAGGGGTGGATGAAGAGCAAGTCGAGAGCTTATGGGTAAGGATCAAAGGGCAGGCTAATAGAGGTGACACTGTTGTGGGTGTTTACTACAGGCCACCTGATCAGGATGAGGAAGTTGATGAGGCCTTCTACAGACAGCTGGAAGTAGCCTCACGATCCCAGGCCCTGGTTCTCATGGGGGACTTCAACCACCCCGATATCTGCTGGAAAGACAACACAGCTAGGCACAAACAGTCCTGGAGATTCCTGCAGAGCATTGGTGACAACTTCTTGACACAGGTGGTGGAGGAGCCAACAAGGAGAGGTGTGCTGCTGGACCTCGTACTAACAAACAAAGAAGGACTGGTGGAAGATGTGAAGGTTGGGGGCTGCCTTGGCTGCAGTGACCATGAGATGGTGGAGTTCAGGATCCTGCGAGGAGGCAGCAGGGCACCAAGTAGGATCGCAACCCTGGACTTGAGGAGAGCAAACTTTGTCCTCTTCAGGGACCTACTTGGAGGAATCCCATGGGTGAGGGCCCTAGAAGGAAGGAGTGTTCAAGAGAGTTGGTTAATATTCAAACATCACCTCCTCCAGGCTCAAGAGCGGTGCATCCCTATGAGTAGGAAGTCAAGCAAAGGAGGTAGGAGACCTGCATGGATGAGCAAGGAGCTCCTGGCAAAACTCAACCAGAAGAAGGAAGTCTACAGAAAGTGGAAAGGGGGACAGGCCACTTGGGATGAATATAGGAATGTTGTCAGAGTATGCAGGGATGCGACGAGGAAGGCTAAGGCCCGTTTGGAATTAAATCTGGCTAGAGATGTCAAGGACAACAAGAAGGGCTTCTTCAAATACATCAGCAGCAAGAGGAAGACTAGGGAAAATGTGGGCCCTTTGCTGAATGGGGTGGGTGTCCTGGTGACGAAGGATGCAGAGAAGGCAGAGTTACTGAATGCCTTCTTTGCTTCAGTCTTTACTGGTCAGGCCAGCCCTCAGGAACCCCAGACCCTGGTGGCAAGAGAGAAAGTCTGGAGAGAGGAAGACTTTCCCTTGGTGGAGGAGGAGTGGGTTAGAGATCATTTAAGCAAACTTGACACCCACAAATCCATGGGCCCTGATGGGATGCACCCACGAGTGCTGAGGGAGCTGGCGGACATTATTGCTAAGCCGCTCTCCATCATCTTTGAAAGGTCATGGAGAACAGGAGAGGTGCCCGAGGACTGGAAGAAAGCCAATGTCACCCCAGTCTTTAAAAAGGGCAAGAAGGAGGACCCAGGGAACTACAGGCCAGTCAGCCTCACCTCCATCCCTGGAAAGGTGATGGAGCAGCTCATCCTGGAAGCCATCTCCACGCATGTGGAGGAAAAGAAGGTGATCAGGAGTAGTCAGCATGGCTTCACCAAGGGGAAATCATGCCTAACCAATCTGATAGCCTTCTATGATGGAATGACTGCCTGGGTAGATGAGGGGAGAGCAGTGGATGTTGTCTACCTAGACTTCAGCAAGGCTTTTGACACTGTCTCCCATAGCATCCTCATAGACAAGCTCAGGAAGTGTGGGTTAGATGAGTGGACAGTGAGGTGGATTGAGAACTGGCTGAATGGCAGAGCTCAGAGAGTTGTGCTCAGTGGCACAGAGTCTAGTTGGAGGCCTGTAGCTAGCGGTGTCCCCCAGGGGTCAGTCCTGGGTCCAGTCTTGTTCAACTTCTTCATCAATGACCTGGATGAAGGCACAGAGTGCACCCTCAGCAAGTTTGCTGACGATACAAAACTGGGAGGAGTGGCCGATACGCCAGAGGGCTGTGCTGCCATTCAAAGAGACTTGGACAGGCTGGAGAGGTGGGCAGAGAGGAACCTCATGAAATTCAACAAAGGGAAGTGCAGGGTCCTGCACCTGGGGAGGAATAACCCCATGCAGCAGTACAGGTTGGGGGTTGACCTGCTGGAAAGCAGCTCTGCTGAGAAGGACCTGGGAGTGCTGGTGGACACCAAGTTAAGTATGAGGCAGCAATGTGCCCTTGTGGCCAAGAAGGCCAATGGTATCCTGGGCTGCATCAGAAAGAGTGTTGCCAGCAGGTCGAGGGAGGTGATTCTCCCCCTCTACTCAGCCCTGGTGAGGCCACATCTAGAGTACTGTGTCCAGTTCTGGGCTCCCCAGTACAAGAGGGATGTGGCACTACTGGAGCAAGTCCAGTGAAGGGCCACAAAGATGATTAGGGGACTGGAGCATCTCTCTTATGAGGAAAGGCTGAGAGAGCTGGGCCTGTTTAGCTTGGAGAAGAGAAGGCCGAGAGGAGATCTTATCAATGTGTACAAGTATCTGAAGGGAGGGTGTCGAGAGGATGGGGCCAGACTCTTTTCAGTGGTGACGAGCGACAGGACGCGAGGCAATGGGCACAAACTGAAACACAGACACTTCCATCTTAACATGAGGAAAAACTTTTTCACTGTGAGGGTGACAGAGCACTGGAACAGGTTGCCCCGAGAGGTGGTGGAGTCTCCTTCTCTGGAGATATTCAAAATGCGCCTGGATGCAATCCTGTGCAATGTGCTCTAGGTGACCCTGCTTGAGCAGGGGGGTTGGACTAGATGATCTCCAGAGGTCCCTTCCAACCTCAGTGATTCTGTGATTCTGTGATTCTGTGATTTAATCTTTCCAAAATACACTGAAGTGCAAAAAAGAAAAGTACTGTACCTTTGCCCACTACAGGAGAAAACTAGAAAAATAATACCTGTGCTTCTAAGTTTTTAAAGTGGTTGTGATTATAGTGGTTTTATAGAGACTCCTGTTTTTAGAGGAACTACAGAACTGCATAACTTGAGTTTATTTTTAATGACAATTTAATTTTTACAAAAAGAAATAGAAAGTTTTCTCTGCCACTGATGTTTGTTGTCATTTTGTTATTAGGCTGTGCTGTTTCTTTCAACAGTTTGTTTAAAACAAAAAGATGTTAAAATGACCAAAACCTTAGTTTGGAGAAACAAAGGATTAAATTTTATTCTTAAACAGAAGATTTTAATAACTATATGTTTCTTTTTTTCTAGAGCAAAGTTTGCCCATTTTTGATAGATCCTTCCTTCAGGGCTACAGAATGGCTGAAGACACATTTGAAAGAATCACGTTTGGAAGTTATTAACCAGCAGGTCCAGTACTTACTCTTGATCTTACTCTTCTGTTCTGCCTGAGCACTCCCTATTCAAACTTCAGAGAACAGTTAGGGGCGTGATAGCAGTCACCAAAATGTGGTCATATTCAATGGACTGTATAATTTCTCACAGAGTTCTAGATTAAAATGATTGTATATGCAAGCTCAATCCTTCAACAAGTACTGAGATCCATTTTAACCATGTATAAGATCACAAAATTGTATTCAAAATGAGTATGAATGAATTGTATACAAAAAGTCAGTCTGGATTTTGCTTTACTATCTTATTTTAAAAGTATGTGCTTATACAGTTCAAAAATTTGATCCTATATTTTTGAACATGGTACTGATAATTTGTTGACTCAACAATGAGGTTAGAATATTTAAAACTGGGACGTCAACATTTGGTGTTACTTCTACAAGCTTGCCTTTCTGTGCTTCCCTCTCCAAGACTATCAAAATTTTCTGAAGAGAAGAAGATACTAAAAGATTTTTAAATAGAGAGGTCTTTCATATTCTTGGCTTCAGTATGAACTGCTCCTGTATCTCAGGAGTCTATATATACTTTTTTGATGTATTTTTTTCACTGCGTTGTATGCTGTGTAAATGTTAGGTTGGGTTTCAGTTTGAGCTTAAGACACATACGCTTAATTGTGTACACATAACTATCTACATGGGTGTTGGAGCCTTGATTCAGTTGCACACACATAGACAAACATCTGGTGCCATTTGAGGTTCCTTAGTGAATCTCACTCACCTGGCCTCAAGCTGTTGCTTCAACAAAATGTAGGTCTTTCAGAGATCCCTGCCAGCTTTGCGTGGATGTTTTGGATACCCTAGGATGGTACTGGATACCTATGTCTGATCAACTGAATGCTCCCCCTGCTAGCCGATCGGCTTGATTGCTTTTTAGGTTCTGTTGACTGAATTGTCTAGGATCTCCATTGACTATAGTAAACATCAAATGCATATTTAGACACCTACAGGTAAACACCTTCATTTAGATATCTCAGTACCAATAGGTTTTGATTTAGTTTTGACACGCAGCTAACTAGTGACATTTGTGATACACTAACTACCAAAACTTCCAGATGGGCCTGGCAGACGTGACACAGGACCTATGGTAGACCTGCACTCTTCTGGTGCAGCAGTTGGAGACTAAGCATCTTAAATGGTTTGTCTGTATTTCAGTAGCTGAATAGAGCCCTTAGTATCAAACTTATTTAAATTAAACGCTTACTTGTGGCTAAAACCAAAAATACCATATGGTGCTTGCAGTAGAACTGTTTATCTATACTGATCATACTTAGATTCAGACTCCTGGTATTATGCCTTCCTGTTCATTGTTAAAGAGATTCAACAGCTTCAGTACATTTCTTCCCTGTTAAGTCATCAAGGTGTTAATGCTTAAAAATAACAGGATCAGAGTTTTTTTGTTTTTTTTTTTGTTACCCAGGACATCAACTTCCTAACTACTCTTGAGCTGGCAGTGAGATTTGGGAAAACACTTATTATACAGGAAGTGGATGGAGTGGAACCTGTTCTTTATCCTTTGTTAAGGAAAGATCTTGTTGCTGAAGGTAAATGACCAAGATCTTTACAAATGCTTATTCAAAGCGTTTGTAGGTTAGATCTATATGCATCATATAAAACCTAATTCATCTGGAAACAAGAACATTTCTTAGGTTTCCGCTTTAATACTAACCTGCTGCTAACATTTTAGGGCATGAAATACATTGGAGATATGTTCTTGTTAGGGGAGAAATATTGAAAAGTATTTAAAGATATTTCAAGTTTAATTAAAATAGGTGTTTTTATCAACTTTGCACAGTTTAAATTTTAAGTTCATTTCTAATGATAATTTCAAACACATGCTTTTGCTTAGGAACTTGGGCCTTAAATAGACCAGAAATTACATGACTGACTGTGCAGTTAGAAATCAGTGTTTTCAGATGTTAGAGTTGCTCTTTCTCTTTCATTTGTTTGAAGACTAAAGAAGGCACACAGATGTATTTCTGAGATGATTTTGGAATGGGAGGGTCAATCAGCACAGTGGTGGAATTCAGTGAAAAGGAATCTCCCTACCTGATGCAATGAAAGGAAATAAAAAACATCTATATATTTTACATTATCTCCATGAGAAACAGCTTTGGATTCAGTTGCTTTAAAAAGGCTGATGTGAAAAACTGTCAAAAGTTTAGCTAAGATAAATAGTAAGAATATCAGTATCTTAGCATGAATTATGTTGTCTATTTCGGAATTATATCTAAACAACTGAGTGGATGAGAAAAAAATACAACAGTACGTGTCTTTAAATACTTTCCAAATTATTATAATTAAAATATACTTACATTATGCTGAATAATTGTATTTTTGCCTTAAACATTAGTTGCTCAGCATGTAGCACAGCTGGTACATGTAATTTACAGCATGAAGTCTGAGTGCTGAAAATAGTTCAAGACCCCTTATTGCTGTCATTTTATCCAGTAAAATGTTGGAATCTAATAGTGTGTGAGGCAACAGTAAATCTGTAATCTTAAATACATAATAAAATATATTACAACACTCTGGATCTTCTTAAATACAGTTATCCCCTATATGGGACAGATTTGTATAGTAAAAAGAGAATTTTAGCTCAGATATCAATCATTCTTCCATTATGGTTGTGCTTCCCTCTTTTTCCTCAGTAGAGGTGGAGAGCACCACCAGTTGGTGACTTCAAGGATCTATAGGAGCCTAGGACATCTTTATTACTGTTTAATTTCACTAGCTTCTGCTGGACTTTGGGAAGCAGAAATACAGTATTACATGCATCTCAACTGATTTTACTGAAAGAATCAAAGAAAGAGATGTGTATGTCTGCATAACTCTGGAGAAAGCAGATTAAGTTAAAATATACTATTTTATTAACTGGATTTACTCATAATACCTTAGGTGGCCTCTTTGGTCTGTCAGTGCTAGGTCTGTGCAAGTCTAAGTAAGAAGCTGTTTTTTGAAAAGGGAGAAGTAGTTGCTGTTTGAGTCTCTTTGGTCACTTCACTTGCAAGCACCCTCTTCTCTTTGCCAAAATGTGGAAGTTGTAGTGGGGGAAGAGGCCTCTTTGCATTATTTTGCTTGTGACAACTGTACATCTTTTTGTTACTTGTTAAGAAAAATGTGAATTTATATACTGCAATAATTTTGTCCTTGAAAGCTTCCATTTTCTTTTTGGCATTTTTACAACATAGGCCTAAAATTTATGTTGGTATTTGGCACAGAGGCAAAATTGGTATATGGTTTTCATCTGTACTAGTGTTTTATCAAGAGATTTATTCTTTGAGCATTTTTGATTTTCTGCTTCTAGAGCTAAAAACAGAGAAGCACCCAACCACCTCAGAAACATCTCTGGAAAAGAATTTTGTTTTCAAAACTATTCATGTTATAATTCTATTCTTTTTTCTTTTTTAGTATAAGGAGGAGAAAACTTTACTCTGGTCCCCTAGCTGTTAGAGTTTATTCTTTTTAGTCGACACAGCTAGAATGGAAATCTTCCATGATGGAAGGAGGGTGATGAGAGGCCATAAATATAATTTTGTTCTAGGACAGGCATATTGAAAAATGTCACAATATTGGGGGTATAAACAGAGACTGAAACCATGACAGCAGAAATTACATGAGTTGTTTCTTGCCTAATGGAATTGAAGTAACATATTTACAGTAAGACTGATTTATGGAATATTTCTTAATGAAATATTTCTCTTTTAATCTAATAACTAGATAGTCCAGCATCTTTAGTTTTATAGTGCATCTTTCTCCATAAAAATATCATATAGAGTAATTACTTTAGTAGAATTATTATTATTATACAGCAGCTTATTGTTATACAGGAGCATCAACCTCCCACAGATTGTCTGAATCCCACTCAGAAAATACTGAGCCATCTTAGTCAATATGTATTTATAGTTATTGTGTTGATAGGGTGATATAACTACGTGAAAAGGTAAATGGATGTATTTATGTTATGACAAGATTCTTATACAGTAAGATGGTTTTCCAATGCATATCCTGTGGTGTTTTGTCCTTTTCATTGTTGGAAGATTTCAAAGATTTATTGGTATTACTTTACATCAAGTGTATTTTTTGTCATTTATGCTTTTTATATTGGATAAGGATAAGTAAACTAGACTGGTCTAGTAGATATTTTGTTGCTATCTAATTTTCTCACACTCGTACCATGCTATTGTTTTTTTCTATCTAACAATGCAGGAAAAGTTATATTCCTTAAAAAGTTATAATTTATTTTTTATGAACAATCTATAAATAAGTTTAATATTTTATATATAATAGTTATAAAATATTACACAAATAGTATTTATTTTAAGATAATTATAGGATATTTGAGTCAGAATTACTATCATTTATTTTTATTATTTACAGGACCCTGTTATGCTATACAAATAGGTGACAAAATGATAGATTATAATGAAGAATTCCGTCTTTTTCTATCAACAAGGAACCCAAATCCCTACATTCCACCTGATGCTTCTTCTATTGTTACTGAAGTAAACTTTACCACAACAGAAAGTGGTTTAAGAGGACAGGTAGGTGTTTAGAATAACAACAGTATATGTATAGTGGACATTTATAGATATATCCAGCTTCTGGCAGAAGCCCCATGGCCCAGTTTGGGTTAATGGTCATGGAGATATTTTCTAGAGCACAAATGTAAGTGGTAAAATCAATACTGATTCTAAATTGAACTCCAAAATGCTAGGAGCTTTGAGGTTTTATCTATAATTTTTAGGAAACAAAATGTAGAGTACAGATAGAAAAAAATGCAAAATTAAGGAAAAAGATGTTTTTACTTGGTATGAAACATGTCTTTTCCAAACTAACAAAGGCTTAGAATGGGAAGTAAATAAGACACTAATAAGTAAGATGTAATTCAAAATGTTGAACCCAGATAGCTGTATGACTTCCTGCCCTCCGCTGGAGACAGGGAAGCATCATACAATATTCGCAAGTAAATTTTCACCCTTTTTAAGTTGAATACAAAAAAAAGTTGTTATTTTCTTTCTTGTTTGTTTTCTTTCTGTTGGCCTGAGAGGGGTTTGACTTTTCATAGACTTGTTGGAAGGAACTTCACTGCCATTGTTTCCCAGTTTGTGCTTTCTATCTCCTACTTCTTTTTATATTTTATGACAATATGTACACATACAAAGATTACCAATAAAGTTTAAAATCAGGTGGGATTCAAGCTGAGGTGAGAAGGTGTAGGTCTTGGCATAAAAGGGTGTGAATCAGTGTCTTTAATAAAGTCAGCTAGTGCCTTTTGAGATGCCCTAGAGTATCTCAACTTGGCTGACAGCTGCTGTTCCACAAGGGCATGAGTCACTGTGGTTCCTGGGTTGTATTTTCCACTGTAGGGTATCCCGGATGCCTACACACATTTGAAAGACATTGAATATCTGGTGCAAAAGCCTCAGAACTCTACTTTCGTATGTTAGATATATACACTGCTATTTAATTAATGAATATATATTATGAAATATTAGAATGTTTTCCATCTTGTTAAATAATTTGCTCTATTTTTAGCTTTTGGCTATAACTATTCAGCACGAAAAACCTGATTTGGAAGAGCAGAAGACAAAGCTGTTACAGCAAGAAGAAGACAAGAAGATACAGTTAGCTAAACTTGAGGAATCTCTTTTGGAGGTAAAATAAATTTAACTTTGTTGTATCCGTTAGATCAATAAGATAGATTTAATACTGTTATGCGTTTAAATGAGGATGATGAAAGTATTGGGAATAATGAGCTGTCAGAATTTTTGATTTGAGAAAATAAAAACATTATTTGCCCAGGGTTGTTGGAGACATAAGAGAGAAAAGGTGCAACTGTCATGAACTTGTAGTATTTCAATAGATTTAGCATTGTAAAAGCTAATACTTGAATTGTTGGGATAGCAACTGTTTAATGCATTTGAAAAAAAAAAGTTTAAAAAACACTACTAAATAAGTAACAGAACTATTAATCACTTGCTTTTTAAAAAAAGTGCTATAGTTGTGACTAGCCGTTTAAAAAGGCTTAAGAAGTGCAGATAAATTGACTGTGTCCTTGCAAATATTGCTTATTAAAATGTTTTGATTGCATTAAATATTAAGCTAATGTAGTTACAGGTATATCTGTTAGGTAATTTCAGAAAGAAAAATAATAAAGTAACTGTCTAATGTGTATCAAACTTGTTTGGTTTTCAGTTTCAACTGAAGTCAGTTGAAGCAATTGTCTTTACTGAAAGTTAGTAAAAATGTTATAAGACTGCATTATTCAAGCTTTTCCCATTTCTTATTAGATTAACTACAGTGAAAGTGTTTGCACAGGGGAACTCAGGAAATGAAGGGTAATCACAAGGATTTTGAAGGGGATCTCTGATTGATAAACTGGAATACTTGTAATTGTGAATGTTCTTCTCAGTTGAAAATGAGAACTAAATCATATAGGACATATTGGAATTTTTTGGAGTGAAATTGAGTTTATGATTGGCTGGTGTTGCAAAGGAGTGATGCACTTCACTCAAAAGAGGGAAGCAGCACTATGCTTATTGAGGTAAGATAGTGACTTAACAAAGTTCAGTCGTAAATAAGAGTGATTTAATGAGGTTTGATTGGCAAGATTCACTCAGTTATTTACTTCATGAAGAACAGGGTCAGATGCGTGCACAACGGAGACCCTCCTGTTGAGTCATGAGGTTCAGAAAGGACCCCCTTGCTTTCTAAACTCCTTCTGAGAGGAGCCTAGGTGTGGCTGGATCCAGTCCTAGTCTCAGACTTGGTCAACAGTTTATGTCTAAGGGATTACATGCACAATCAATTAGAGATATAACTCAGCAAAGTTTCACAAAGTTCTCAAAAGTTCAGCATGCTATTAATGACTTACTGAGGATCTGTCGTGGGTAAGGAATCTCTCAGCCTCTAGGAGTAACCTTGAGAGGCATCCCTGCTCAAGAGGAGGTTCTGCAGTGCAGCCTGCTGCCATGCAGGAGAGCTCAAGGGGCTCTGGGCTGCCCCCTGTTTATAGAGGGGAGGGGCATAGTCATATTTGCATACTAGACGAGCTTTAGTTGGCGCATGCTCAATTAGCCCCTACATATGTGCTGTTTATGGGGAGGTCAGGTTGAGGGGGAGAGAGCACATTGGGGCGGGGATGCACGGGGGGGGGGGGGGGGGGGAGGGAGGGAGGGAGGGAGGGAGGGAGGGAGGGAGGGAGGGAAAGAGCACACCATCACAGCTGGATACAAGTTGTTATGATGAGCCAATTTCAGGTTAAACTGGTAGTTACATAGAAAAAACACCCTCATCTGACATTTATATTTACCTTGATAATGTTAGTGCATAAGACTCTGATCATAGAAATCATTTCTCAAAAGCTTACTGAAAACTTTTAATTCAGAATTTAGCGTTCTGGATTTTGAGAGTTTGTTGTTGGGTTGTTTCATTTTTCAACTTTCTTTAGTACACCTCAGTTTGTGGACTTACCATCTGCTTCCCTGCTCTTTTGATTCATTCAGTGATTCAGAAATATGTAGAGACCAGAAAGGATGACAGTTTCCAAAATGGTTAATTTACAGTTTTTTTGACTGTAACTTTATAAGTATTTTTTTTTTTTTTACAGGCACTTGCAACATCACAAGGCAACATACTAGAAAATAAGGATCTGATTGAATCTTTGAATCAGACTAAAGCAAGTAGTGCACTCATCCAAGAATCACTTGCTGAATCTCACAGACTTCAGAGTTTTCTTGATCAGGTAAAAAATATAATCTTGTGTTGCTGCTGTTCTCCTGCTAAAAAATAGCCATTTTCTGTGAGTACTACTAGATGAATCTAGTAAAAAGAGTAATAAAAGTTTTTCGTTGAATAAACTGGTTCCTGCTTAATTTGCCCAAGTTATATTTTCAGTTATTATGCTGCTGCTTTGCTTTGGGTTTAGTGTGAAAATGAGAATACTCACGTCTGATTTTCAAAGTTGGACAAGTAAGTGGTGAAATCCTGGCTCCACTGAATTAATGGAACTTCTGCCATAAACATCAATGAACCAAAAATTTTGCCCCAATTACAGACTTATAAGATTACTAACATGAGAAATTCCTCTTTTGAAGCAAGGGGTATTTGACATATGCAAGTACAGTAAGCATTTTCAGTAACTAAATTCCTTTGTTTTACACATGCTAAATATCTACACAATTTAAAGAAGTCTGCCTGTTTGAATTACATGAATTTTCGCCAAGGTCTTATTGGCATATAGTGGGTTTTGATTTTGTTTTATTTTTGCCTTCTGCTGTTGCAAATAATATGGCTGACTTTCAAGGCTCATATGGACATTCTTATTTAATAAATCCCTTGCTATGCAAAAGTTTAAAGCATTGATGATGCTATTCCTTTACCTTGCTGGCTTTTGTTACACATTACAGATTTTTGCATTTTGTTCCTATCTGTTAAATTTTAAATTTGCTATTGAGTTTTGGGAAATGTTCTGTGGTGGAAACAAGCCTCACTGACCCAAGAAGTCCTTTCAAAAATGTTCTTAATAACTTAAAGATTTTTTTTACTAAAAAAAATTTTTACTAAAAGTTTTATATATATATATATATATTTTTTTTTTTTTCTAAAAATAATAAAGGCACTGTTGATGTCTGGAGTGTATGTCCCTCCCTGTGAAGATTCTGAAAGGATTCTGTTTCCTAAAGCAGTGGAATTAATCCCAATTTTTTTTTTATAGGCTGAATAAATTTTCAATAACCGGTAGGTGGCAGTAAAATACTGGTTTTGATTATTGTTTCCTTTTATCCACAGGAGCGGGATGCCTATCTCCCTTTAGCTGAGAGTGCTAGCAAGATGTACTTTATTATTTCTGACTTGTCCAAAATTAATAATATGTACCGTTTTAGTTTGGCGGCTTTCCTACGGCTTTTCGAAAGGGCTCTGCAAAGTGAACAGGTATTTGATTTTTCTGCTGCATTCACAGTTTCAGGAAAAGAGAAGTCTCCTTTGATCTTTAGAATTTAGTAGTTGCTGTGGGCATTTTTAGAGAATAACATATAAAATGTAGTGATGCTGAACTGTTGTGATTTAGATATTCAGAATATACAACATAAATTTTTTTATATTATTTATATTACATATGAATTATAAAATTGCTGCACCATCTGAAAAGTAAGCAATTCCTATTTGTAATTTCAGGCTTTTTATTTGTTTAAGGTTAAAACAAATTAGGAAAACCAAGATGATTATAACTTCAATTTATTTAAATAAAGCCTTCAGTAATGAGCTAATCTGCAAATAAAACTGATTCTGTCAGCAAGGAGTAGAATAAGAAAAGACCTATATTTCTACATGGTTCAGTTATTTGAAGGAAGATCAAAATGTTATCTATTTGTTTTATATAGTCTGTAAGCATGTGTGCAGCCTGTGTTCTTGTCCTTTTTAGTTTTTAGTATTCTAATGGCCAGTATATTCTTCTTACTGAAGCACAGTTTTGATTTTCTCTCTTATCACCTTGCTATTTAGAAGTAAAAATTCACACTAAGTAATGATGCATCTTCTTTTTGTTCAACTTTTTGTTTCGATCTCCAAAATTCATCCTTTCTCTGTTTCCACTTTAAAAGTGCTCCACCAACCTTTCATCATATCGCCTCTGGATAACTGTAATCCCTTTATTTTCCGGTATCCATGCTTACAACTTTTCTTCAACTCTAATGTAGTCATTGCCAGGAACATGGTTCTGACTACATAAAAATGCGCTCTTTAAAGACCTGTTCTTTTTTTTCCACAACATAAGATGCTAGCTTCTTGTTCTTACTTTCATACCCTCTCATCATTTCTTTCCATCATGCCTATTGTGTTATCCAGTTTAAAGATCAACTTCTGCCTGTGCTAGTCGTTACCTTCATTTTCTTCTTTTTTTGTGCTCCTCTGTCCACTTTTGCATTTTTCCCAAATGTCTTTTAAGCATTGGAAAGGTGTTAGTCAAGATAGTCAGTCCGTGAATCCAAATTACTCTCCTTTATAAACTCATGTCTTCAAATTCCAGCAAGACAGAAAGGAATTTATTGCTGATATATCTTATACTTCTTGTTACCCCTTTTCCCCCCATTCTTTCTTCTCTTATCCTATCTTTCTTTTAGTTTTCTCCTCCTTTTATAATTAGTCTTTTAATCTGTAAACTTTGTAGGAGACAGTATATTTACTATTTTCTGCAGTGCCTAGTTCAGTGGGGCCAAATTTGGCTGAAAGTGTAGTAACTCTACTTAATATATCTGTTTAATAATATTAAATGTAATAATTCAATATATAGGCAACTTTTTACCAAGTGAAAACTATGAAAGGCCAAGGATTTAATAAATTTGGAGAAGGAGCTGTTATCATATTCTGTATATGCTTACCTCTCACATCCTCTATATGTATACCTCCAGGAGAGAAATAAAGCATACGGTGGGGCAGCGTGCAGAAATGTGTATTGTTACATCTTTTGAATGCATTTTTTTGTTCTGCAGGCATGCAAACCTCCATTCCCTCTCCCTGCTCCAGAAAAAAGGCTGTATATTGTTTGTTCAGTCCAGTTTCTATAACTTTTGGAACATTCGAAAAAAGCATGGGTGCTATATAGTTATCTTAGATTCTGTTAAGTCTTTTAGATTCAGTATGTTTTTTAAAGACATAATGTTCAAGGTCAAAATGTTGACTTCTTAATGCTTGAGTATAAACTTCTCATCTTCTCATTGGGAGCTGCAGGTGAGCTCAGTAGAAAAATTCATGTTTTCAGAAATAATGGGTGCCACACAGAGTCCAGGTTTTGTGTCATTCTAGTAATTTTTCATTAAAAATGAACCAATGAAAAAATGGTACCTCAAATGATTTTTTATTTCAGATGATTTTTTAAGTCCAAACTTTATTTTTAGAATTCAGGTAATACTGAAGAAAGAATCAAGTCCCTTATTGGCTCATTGAAGCATATGGTCTATGAATACATTTGTCGTTGCTTGTTTAAGGTAAGATTCTATTTTTCCTGGCTTTTATATGGTGCACTGGGTTTGAAACTATTCGTTCAACAACCAAAACTTGGTCTACTTCAGATAAGCAATATTGTGTCAGTACATACATAATACATGCCAAAAAATTACAAATGCAATAATTAAACATGTAAAATTGATCATTGAAAATTAAGGTATGACAGATTAAGATTGCTTGTGCACCTTTCTCTGCAGTGCAATTTTTTAATGAACAAAGACTATTCTCAGTCTAGACCTATCTCTGTTTGACCTCTGGCTCCTCATCTCTCTCTCATTCTGGTTATTTAGCATGTCCCAGGTTTCTCAGTCTTCTGAGCAGTCTTCATTCTGTTCAGTCTTATTTCTAGCATTTCCTAAGTAAGAGTGTTTGACCTAGCAGTCATGATGAAGTTTTGTGTGATTATGTGTTTCTTTTTTTCAAAAGGAAACCAAAATAACATGGAACTACTCTCTTTCTTCTTTTCACCTCCTTCCCCAAATTTCTACCTGCTGGTGTATTTTTCTCCATCTGTTCCCCTGTTCCGCCATATAATGTTCTTAGAGTATTTCTTGTTTGCTCAGCATTCAAATTAGATGGCTTCTTGCTGTCTTGGTGAAAGCCTAGGATAGGATATGCCTCTCACTTTCAATTTTAATTCCTGCTTTCACATAGAACAGCCATAACAGGAGGGGTTTGTCTCATTAGCAGCAAGCTGAAGAATACGCAGTAGGTCTTCTGCATAGATCATTTGGGCAGTAGTAGAAATCATACAAGTCTGGAGTTTGATTAGTGAGAATGGAGAAATTTTGGGCGATTTTATCCCCAAAAATCTAACTACACTATGTTGAGGATGCAAAAATAGTGGTATTGCTAAAGACTATGGCTTGTCAAACTTCAGATGGATTTTCATGAAACTGGAAAAAGGCAAATTCCTGATAATTTAATGTCTGTGTTTGAAGTCATGAGTCTGTGAAGCCTTCCAATAAGTCATCACATCTTTTGAATACTGGAAGGCAAGCTATTTTTATATACTGGAAAAGATGAAAGATTTCAAAAGCAAAGTGCAGATAGGAGATTTCCGGTAGGAATGATTTTTAATGTGAATGATCAGATTGGAATTTAGAAGATATTAAAAATGTAAGAATACCATGCAGACCAATGGTCCACCTAGATTAATATCATGTTCTAACAAGGGACTTTTGAGAGAACAAATAAGCTGCTCGTCCCATCATCAGTCTATGACTAATTTTGCCTTTTATCCACGCTGATTTGTAATTGTTGTTGTAATGCTGAGGCCTATAGGAGTGTCTTCATAAATTGTACAGCTCATACTAGTTTATTCCTTTTAAGCATATTATTGACATGTATTAGACTTGGGAAAGATGTTTTTATTTGCCTGTGGTTAATATTTATGTTTGTGTGTGTGCGTTTATATAGGCTTCATCAATGCTAGTAAGTGAAATGGTGCCAAGAAGTAGTCCTGAGCACTGGAACTAGAGCATCTGTACTGTTAATTTGTCAGAATGATCCCTGACATAGGTTTGGTATGGACCAATTAGCGTTCTTCTAAACAATTTGGATTCATGTTTTGGGGGATAAATCATCCAGATACCATTCTAATAGATGGTTTGGATTTGGATGCGTTTGCAGACCCTGTTTGAGAGTTTAATAGTGTGGACTTAGGCCATGGCAGTTATTCACAGTGTTATATAATGCTCACGGCGTATTTTATTTACCAGTAAAAACACAGCTTTAGTGTTTAGCACAGTTTGACCCAGATTCGTCTTTGGGGCTTATTTGTCCTCCAGTACTTCGCTAGTAACAAAAACAATAGTAAATACATGCAATGATAAAATCTAATGCCTTTTACTTATGTTAATTGTATCCTTGAGGATACTTTGTACAGTATGGTTTTGCAATCAATAGAGTTAATAAACCATAATTATTTAAAACAGCAGACTACAGCTTTATATATACATATCCATACAGGTACAGAGGATCCCAAGCGGTTGTGTGGCTGTCATCACATATTCAAGAAGTTTGGAGATTCCAAATTCTTTGATCTAGTTATGGGCAGTATTGGATTAAAAAATGGAAAAAATTGTCAGTCCACACCACTTCTTCAAGACCTGCCAGTTATTTCTATGTATCTCCTGGTTCAGGCCATTGGTCAGGATCTGTAAGCTTTCTAGTTCTTTTATTTCTAGGGGTGGCACATAACATGAGAAGTAGCCATCATAAGCTTATTAACTTATGATGTGAAGGTGAGTGATTCCAGATGGAACCCTTCCCTAAAAGTGGGTGTGGCCCAGATGAGTCAAGTTATGTATAGCCTCTTGGTATTTCCTAAAATCAGTCATCTCAAGGGCTATTGAAAGTAGGCGGGAGGATATGGTCTCTAGATGGTCCCTCACAATTGGTTACTTGTGTCCATCTACCCAGTCAACCATAATCCTGGAACCTAGTCAGCAGGTGATACTAGAAGTACAGATGCAGTTGAAGTTAGTTTTACTGCACATGACAAAACCTCCCAAAGATGTTGAACATCTTTAATGTTCTTTCTCCATGTTTCTGTTCTATGTTGTGTTTTCATGCTTATCACAGAAAATATCTCCTCTTTTATGACAGAAAAACACCAAAGAAATATGTGCTTGGAGTTGGAATACATTTATAATTGGACTGTAAGAGTGATTTTGTAAAATTATGTTTGTATGAGGAAAATCAAAGAATTATAGAATAATATAGTTTGGAAGGGTTCTAAAGGTTCTCTGGATATTATCTGGCACTAACCTTACTCAAAGCAGGGGCAACTTTGAAGTTAGGTCCAACCTTGAATTTAGAGGAGAGTGCTCAGTGCTATATCCAGTTGAGTTATAAATATCTCCAAGGATGGAGAATCCATAGGCAATCTGCTCTAATGCTTCACTAATCTCACTGGGAGTAATTTTTTCCTATTATTCAGTTTGACTTTCCCCCTGCAACTTGTGCCTGTTGCCTCTTGTTCTTTCACTGTGCTCCTATGAGAAGAGTCTGGCTCTATCTTCTCTATAACCACCTGTTAGATAGTTGTAGAAAGCAACAGCGTCTCCCCTAGACTTCTCTTCCTCAGGTGGAGCAAACCTAGCTCTCTCAGCCTGTGATCATACATCATGTACTCCAGCCCCCAATCATCTTGGTGGCCTTCCACTTGCCCTGCTCCAGAGCGTCTGTCTGTCTTCAGCTGGGGATCCCAGATCTGGGCATAGTACTCCAGATGCAGTCTCGAAAGTTCTGAACAGAGGGGAAAAATCACTTTCCTCAACATGCTGTCTACCATCTTCTTAATGCAGCCTACTTTGTGGTTGGGCTTCATCACTGCAAAAGAGCACTGTTGACTCTTGTTCAATTTACTGTCCACAAGGAGCTATTCTGTCCCAGGTGCAAGACTTGGTATTTGCCTTTGTTGTACTTCAGAAGGTTTCTCTTAGTCCATTTTTTCAACCTGTTGAGGTCCCTCTGAATAGCCCTCTCCACCAATGTAACTGCTCCTTCCCCAATTTTGTTTTGTTTGTATATTTGCTAAGAGTGCATTCTGTCCCTGTCTGTTAATGAAAATGTTCAACAGTATTGGCCCAACCATTGACCCCTGGGTAATGCCAGTCATAACTGGCCATCAGTTGAACCTTGGCCTGTTGTTCACAATCCGTTGAGCCTAGTGGACTAGCTAATTTTCCACCCATTTGTAACCCATAGCTCTCCAACTTAATTACAAGTCTACTATGGGAGACCATGCTGAAAGCCTTGCTAAGGTCAAGGTAAAATTACATTCACTGTTCTCCCCTTGACCACAGAGCCAGCCATCTCATTGTAGAAGACATTCAGGTTAGTTAGGCATGATTTGGTCTTGGTAAATCCATTCCAGACATTTCCTGTCACTTTCTTGTTTTTCATGTGCTGGAATATGGCTGTTGGAGCAGTGAGGGCCAGCTGCTCCACAAGAGAAGGTAGGCCAGGAGCAGAGCACGATAATAAGGCAGGCATGAGTAGTCACCTCACCAACCAGGAACCGGGAAGCAGAGCAGCAAGTCTGGGTCAGGATCAGGACCAGAAATAGTGGTCAGGGTCAGACACAGTCCAGGGATCACTCAGAAAGTCCTTAGTGACACACAGGTCCAAGGCCAAGCCAGGAAGCCAAGCCAGTAAGTCCAGGTCAGAGTCAGAATTGCAGAGGTACAAGGCCAGGTGCAGATACAGCTGCTACACAGCTGTGATGTAGCACAGGTGGGGACCAGTGGTAAAGCCTCAATTAGAAGTTCCCAGGGAAAAGGAGGAGCAGGTCCTCGCTTCCAGCTTTCTTCACAACAGCTCTTAGGTCCCACGTAGCTGACCTTGGACTCAGTCAACTAAACTTTTTTAACTTAACCAACTAAAATCCTAGAAGGGGGGTGTGCTCTGGGCCCTGACAGTGGCTTCCAGAAGAATTTTCTCCATAGCCTTCCTAGAGACTGGGATTGTACCTAACTTGATCTTCTACTATGAAATGTTCCATCCTCCAAAGTTAGCCACTAGGCTCAGGGGCCTGGGAAGCCTGACAGCAGACCTTACTAGTCTTCTTCATCAAGGCAATGAAGGTATGTTATTTCTGTAGGACCCTCAAGGTTTGTTCTGCAACTAAAAGTTTGAAGTCACCACTGGACATTGATCATTAAGTAATGGATGGAATTTCACAGGATTAGTCATACTATCACAGTTACAGTGAAAACCAAGATCTGTATTTTAATACAAGTTGTGAGTTTTCAACAATCAAATAGTGTTAAACTGTATGTGCCAGAATCTGTTTCATTTCTTACTCTTGCTGTCATGTTAATTGACATCATTATGACACTAGCAGACTGTCTGCTAGAGTGCACCTCTGGATCCAGGATAGCAGTACTTCTAGATTGTCTCTAGATCCCTTGAGATCTGTGTTCTAAGTGTTAACCAGGGATAAGTATGTGAATTCATTTTCATTTTGGTGGCAGAGCCATCATAACATGAGGATGATCATTCCTATGCAGGAACCTATGAGATTTGGTCTTATAGCTGACAAGAGACTTGGGAATTGGTGAGTGCACACTCTTGCACTTTCATTTTAAAGATCACATGGAGAAAGTAGATGCTTTTGAGCTATGGACAATGAGACTTTCATTTTTAGGTACACAAAAGATGTGTATGTGGGAAACCACACTGTGGTAAATTCAGACAATGTTATCTATCTGAAGCCAAGAACAGATTTAATTTCTACAGGAGTGCAGGAGTGTTGAGTTCATCAGCTGCCTGAGGTGCCTAAGCTTTGCAGATTTAACATAATGCCATGAACTGTTGCTTTCCTTCTGTTTTTCCCTTTTCCCTGGGCTTTATTTTTTTTAGTTGTGTTTCACCTTCATGAAAAGAAAAGAAGACATATCAGCTTCCTTATGTTTACTTTCCACTCCGATAAAACAAAATAGGTTATGTATTGTTAAGTAAAATATATCTTCCAGATTGCAGACCAAAGTGAAAAATGGAGGCCTCAAACTAGGCTTCTGAGTATTACTGATTTTCCAAAATGCTGACTTTCAGTGTTTCACACTGATGGTGATCTGTGCTTACCAGCAGGTGCTTTGGACAAGCATGTTTCTGTGTATGGCCATAAGAACCCCAATTTTAACTACTGCTTTTGAAAATATTGTCTTGAATGTTTACCTTATTCATGGTTTATTGCTGCAGTGCTCAGAGACTGGTTGAAATTCAAGTGATGTAACAGACCTAAGAATGAGTCATAGTGTGACTGCTGTTTTCCCCAATTCTGTCTTCTGTAGCAGCTGAGTTGATTTCAAGCATTTCCTGTCTATGATTTCAAAAATAATGGATTTTGTTTCGTATTTTTGGTTTATTACAAATACCCATTTTTTCTTCTTCCCCCTAATTTAGATGTAGTTAGATGTGGGGGTTTGGGTTAGCATTTGTCTCTAGGTTTCAGAGGTATGCAGCAATTTTGAATCAGGATATGTGTCACTAAGCCTTTACTATGGAATTGGAGGTGTTTAATTAGTGAAATTTTGTTAGTTAACTTCACTCATAGGAAAAGGAGAAAAGTGACATGTGATGAATATATAAATACACTTTTTCTGTTTTTATTTCAGGCTGACCAGCTAATGTTTGCTCTCCATTTTGTACGAGGAATGCACCCTGAATTCTTTCAAGAGAATGTAAGTGATAGAGAAGAAAATTCCTGAAGTGATTTACTTAAACTTAACATGAAGAGTAAATAATTGGATGAAAAGTCCTTTTCAGTGAAAATAGGACTCATGATTTGAGATTTATGTGCTTGTATTTCCTTATGATAGTTATTTTTACAAAAAGTTTGGATGTTAAAATTGTATTTATTAGGTTCAAAGTTGAAGATTACTATGAGAAAGGTGGGTAAAAGGTTGCTTTTCAAATAGGGATCTGAAAAAGATGCTTGTGTGACCTGTCCTTCCATTGGGACAGACCATCTAATCTCTTTATGGAGGGCTCTTGCAGTTTTTTGCAGGCACCATATCGGTGCTTCCCCCCATCATGTGGCTAGACATTTATCCATCATTTTGGTAAAATATAAACATTCTTCCATAAATAAAGTGATGGATACACTTCTGTTTCATTTTGACTGAGGGTTGTTTGCACATCCTGCCTTGGTGTTGAAATGCAGAAAAGGTTGCAAGGTCTAGGGAGAAATTAGGTAAGAGTCTGATTCTGCAACCCACTGTTGTAGACACTTAGGACAAATGATCTTCCTGGAAGGTGAAGTAGTGAGGTTATTTTTTGTGCATTTCATCCAATGATTCTTCAGTGCTTAATACTGAAGAAATCCTTGGGCCAGTAATCAGACAATGTCCTTTTTGAATGTTTTTTCTCCAGCCACATGAATACTGCATTCTTTGCACCACAGTGGCCCATCTTTGACTGGAATGGTGATCTCATCCTGGAATGGTTTATATTATGGATAGTAGTGTAGGATATGTTTGGTATAGATTCAAACCTCATTTAGTAGAAAATGGCTGTCTCTCCCATTTTCAGGCAGGTCTTGTATTATTAGCTTATTCATAAAAAGAAGGGAAATGCCACATGACATTTCTATTTGACATTGGTCTGAATAAAGCCTAATCTGAAAATTACTAATTTATGGGCTACGGGCATACCTCAGAGATATTGTGGGTTTGGTTCCAGACCACTGCAATACAGTATTTAGCTGTGTTTAGAGGCTACCCTACTCACAACAAAACTGCAGCAGAGCTTAGGTACTGCTAACTCCTATTTCCGTAGTGCAGTGCACTTCTCAGTAATAGTATGCTCCTCTCTTTGGGTGTTAGATAATACTTTTGCTCAAATTAGTCCACAGTGAATTTGCTGTCTCCAGTAAGATGGTGCTTTTGGGGGTGGTGAGCAGTCAGAATTGGTAACTGAGATAAAATTAATCTGGACTGTTTACCCTAGACTGTCTTATCAGAAACAGAAAAAAACAGACACTTCAAGGAAGCAATTAATTTCATCATAAATGAGTTTTCTAAAATAGGTCAGATGATTATCCCCTAAAATTGCTTACTTCTCTCCACTGTGTTTACAGGTAGTCCAGATTAGCTGGCTCAGGTATAGATGCCAATGTTTTAGTTGACAATATAATGAAATAGTCTACAATATAATGAAATTAATTCTATAAATTCTGCCTGCAGTGGAATATATGTACTATTGACTCAATACAATCGCTTAAGTATGGCTGATTAGTGCAAGCCAAGACACCTTTGAGTATCCAAAATACCAGCATGGGATGGAGAGATACAGCCTACAGGATACTCATAATTTTCTGTAATAGAAGCTGGAGGGCAGACGGGATATCAAATGGCAGTAGGTGTCAACTGGTTAGAATAGAGCCCAATATAGCGAAGAAGATAAAAATCAGATAATTTGAAGGAAGCAATGGAACTTGATAATATGAAGGATATGGGATTAAGGTAAAATATTTAAGAAAAGTTGATTGAAACTTTTTGATGTTATTAATGCAGTGTAGTTTTATGGCAGATGTATGGATTGACTAAGTGAAATCCCCCAGTCTTTCTGCAATGAAGCTGCTTGATAAAGATAACTCAGATGAATCTCATTAGTAGAGGCACGCACTGGCTACTCTTCATTATTAGAACTTCCCTAACTCATATATTTTACTTTTTTTCAGCTTCTGAAAGTATCCTGCTTTATCTTTTTCATCCTTGAGTTTGAAAACTCATTAAGGCAGAAACTGGCAAATAGTTTTCTGACTAAATTAAAGCCTGGCTGCATAGACTTACTTAAGTATTTGTGAGCACTGCTTTATGTATTGATTCCTACTGTTTAACATGCATTTCCATTAGCTGTTAGAGTTCTTAACCAGCTTAATCTAGGTTACATCTGATGCACATTCCTGCAATATCTGAATACTCAAGAATTAAAACAAGCAAATAATATCAATATTTCTCTTCTCTAAAAATAGAAATTATTTTAATTAGATCAGTGGGAAAAGAGGGCTCGTGCAAATTGTGTATTGAGGGCAATGAAGATGAAGTAGTTATTCTTTTAAAGCTATGTCTTTTAAAACTTTTAACATGGTGACATGAGAAGTCACTTACCATGCTGCTAGAGAATTTTGTAGAAGTCCTTATCGCAGAAGAGTTCTACCCCCCGTGTTTATCCATAGTGATGAAAAATTTTATGGTACAATTCAGTGTACCTATTGTAGAATGCCTTGGCTCTTAGTGGAGAAATTCTCTTTCTGAATCAATGTGTGTAGATTTTTGATGTAGCTATATACGTCTGTATATATTCTGCCCTTGCTGTTCTTCATAAAAATATTACAGAGTTTCTGGTTTTAGAACCAGAGAGCCTTCATTCATTTTTTTGTGCTTGAGCATTTCTTTATACTTGGAAGAGAATTTTCAGTTCATAATTGAAAGAACTGTGTCAAGACTTAACTAGACTGATGGGTGCAAAAAACTCTGCTGTGGTCTACATCACAGTAGTAATAGCTGATTGACTTTTTTCATTTGGAAAGTTACTATTACCTTTAACAATAAAGATTTTTAAAAATTACTCTTATATCTAGAATTAATTATAATGATTATGTAAAATTTCTATCTTGTTAATTTTTTTGTATATTTTTTGCCACCTCCAAATATAGGATTTTGTCATTTGTAGCATGTTTTAAAATACTTACCTGAACTATCTTAAATGATTAAAAGCTCTCTTCCTGGATGCATACACCAAGTCTAAAAGATTTAATTGTACATATCTTTAACATACATTTCCCCTTTCTTAATGAAACCAAAGTATTCGTAATATCAATCTATTGCAGTAAATATTCCTTCTGTTCTAGTAATTGTATCTTTTGGGTACTGTAACATGAAACAATATTGAAACATGAACTCAGTAGTTAACTGTTTTACGTGACCTGCTGTTACTCAGTCAGTATGTGTATCCTCGCCAGCCAAGTATATTACTTCTTGCTAGTCTGTTGTTGTGTGACTGGGTGGGAGCTGTGGCTACTGAGAAAGGATGGGGTTTCTCTTTTTGTCTCTTTTCTTATGAAGTACTCCAGTCATTTAGCTTGGATTCTGCAAAAAGAATTGCATACTGTTAATATTACCTAGAGTTTAAAAAATGTCTTAAAACTCTCAGAATCTAAGCTTTATTTTGCTTATCTTCTGAATTCCTTTTGTTTTGCCTACATGTTACTATATATTAATCTTTGTTCTTTAAGATGTCCTGTGGCTTCTCTGAGTTGTTTATTTATTCCCTCTAGGAATGGGACACTTTTACAGGTGTGATCATTGGAGATACCCTAAGAAAATCAGTAAGCTACATTTGCTTGTATATATTGAAACAAGGAGTATATTAATTAAATCCTGAAAAGTTATGCCTTTGTATTTACTATATTGTTTTATTAATTGTATTCATACAGTAAAGGGACAAATAACTTTTTACATAGTAATATAAATATTTTAAAACTCTTTGAACATGCCAACTCATTTTCTAATATTCATAACTTTTTGCCTTTACTGCTTCTTTGTTGCTGTTAATGGGATTGCAATACATGTTTTCAACTGTAAATTTAACAGATTTTTAAAGCCCTCTTATATAATTAAAATCAGCATTTCCAAGTCCCTCTTTCTCCCAATATCATATATGTGTTATACTTTTTGTAGGGATTCATGAGATTATCCAAAGTTTCCAAACTTTGTCATGCTTCTTTCCCCAGCCTCAGAGTTCTGCATCTGGAGATGTAGTTATGTATTTTCTTAGGTGACAAAGCTAGCTTAAAAAGCATCTGTTGCATGCCTGCCTGATCATTCTGTAGTTTTCCAAGTGTCCCTCAATTCTATTGAAACTGTGTGCTTTAAAAATAACCTTCCAATGGAAAAGGATGATGAAAAGTTTGATGATGATACAAGTTGTTTAGGGTGGTAAATAGGTGAGCAAACTACAAAGTCTAGGCGGATTTGACAGTACGGAGTGCTTGGTAAATACAGTGACAGATGAAATTCAATGCAGATAAATATTAACTGATGTACATCAAAAAAAAAATTTAGATGTTGGGTTCTGAACTGTTTTCTACCAATCTGAAATAAGATCTTAAGGTTAGAACTGAATATTTCATGAAAATGTCAGGCCAATGTTCAGTAGCAGATGACAAAAGAGCTGAAATATTAAGAATTATTACAAAGGAAGATGCCACTGTATGAGTCAACAGTGCATCCCATCACCTGATCTCACTCTTCTCCAAAAGGATAGAGCAGAACTGGAAAAGGTTCAAAAAAAGATGACAAGTCCACTGACATCTAGTTGAATTATAAAGATTTTATATATATATATATAAATATATATAAAGATTGTATACAGTTGACTTTTATATGTTCACATGGAGACTCAAAACCTGTAGGGTCATCTAAAGGCTAGAGAATCTGGGCATTTGAGGGTCTTTTTATCAGCCAGCTGCCTAATTAAGAGAAAAGGAGTAATTCATTCTGCTTTAAGTGACTTACCATTTCTGCCAGTGTGCAGGTTAAAATAGTTGATATCATAGATGTTCTGTAAACAAGGCACTCACACTGGTAATTGTCTTG
Source organism: Apteryx mantelli (assembly GCF_036417845.1). NCBI lineage: Eukaryota > Metazoa > Chordata > Aves > Apterygiformes > Apterygidae > Apteryx > Apteryx mantelli. Next base: position 17,145,440 of record NC_089978.1, read on the forward strand.
TACCACCGGATATATAAGATACACTGATACATATTTGAGGAAGGCTAAAGGTAAAAAGTAGTCAGGAATAATGAAAACTGTAGCAAAGACTGATGGAAATGAGCTAGCCTGACACCAAATGAGAGAAGAGGAGAGGCAAAGATTGAGCTCTGTTGTTCATCCTCAGAATTTCTTCCATCCCTGACATCCAAGAAGAAACATAGAGCTGTGGCCAAACTTTGCCAGTGCAGAGGTGTCTAGGAGTGATGCTTTGTCTGGTCAATTATTGAGAACTGCCCTTTGTGTGAAGAACCTGTTCATGACTGTGAACATGTGCAATGGAATAATTTTTGAAGTCAGTTGCTTGGAGTGCATATGCAAATAGCCAACCATTTGAATCACTTGTTTTTAATAGAAGAGAAATCTACTTAGAGTGTGAATGTGAAATACTGATACTCTAAATGATAAAATATTTTAAGGCTCAAATAATTAAGCAAATGTTGATGGGAACAATGTATTTCACATTTAAATTATTGGTAGCTTTTGTTTTGTTATTTCATTTATTCATTTAGTAAAAGAACATGGAAAGATTCCTGTAAAGATTTTTATTAGTTGCCCTGTTTTTGCAATCTTACTACTGCTCACAGTGTTAATTTGAGTTTCAGTAAAATTTGTATAACTTATGCATATAATGTATAACTTACTTTAATAAGGATTCACAAAGAAATGTTCGTGACCAGCTTCCCTCTTGGATAGAACAGGAGCGAGCCTGGGCAATAGCATCTTTGAAGGTAAAGATCTCATTATGGTTTGAATTTAGCTTAAAAGGTCTTTGGTTTTAGCAAATAATAATTTGGATTTGAAAACTCAAATATGTATTTGTCAGATGAAAGCATTTTGTTATTTTATTTGTTATATCTCCCAGAAACCTAATATGTACCCACTTGAAAAAATACCAACTTGTTATTTTTATTTCATCCCAGTTTTCTGAGCCTTTTTATGTGGTTCTTTACCCTATATAACAACGTATTTTAATGCATGTGAATGAACCTGTTATTTTACTAAGATTAGGAAATATTTTAAGCCTATTCAAGGTATTATGACTTCTATAGATAGAAAAATATACAGAGAGAAAAATTGCAAAGAATGTTTAAGTTGCAGGTTTCTGTTATGTAGTGCTTTTTCACAAACTACTTTGTATTGAATTAAATGCCATAGACAGTTAACTGGGAAACTAGTTTTCTAATTATCAGATTTCCGTGCCTTACTTAGAGGCATTTCAGAGTTTGAAATTTCTTGGATCAACTAATTTCATATTAAAACTAACCAATATTTTGCTTTAATTCATCCTGCAACAGTCTGTGTTGAAGTCCCCTGATCTGAGCAGAACTAAGTGAAAATATAAATCCCTGAAATTCTGTCTTAGGCTTTTTGCCTCCTGCAGATACCTCAGCAGCAAGAAGGAAGAGCCTTGGTCTTGGGCAAAGACTTGTGCTGCTAAACCCAGAGATGATTATTTTTCATTTCTCTTCACTAGGGATCAGGAACAATTGCAATAATGGTGTAGCAAGCATGGTTGTTAGGAGTAAAAAAGAAACGAGCAACTGGGTCAATTAATACTAAGTACTGAGAGAGAAAGAACACAGTCATGATTGAAGGAAGAGAGCCCAAAGTTTTAAAACAAAGAGCCTAAAAGTTTAAAAACAAAAGTACAGAGAAAATACAGGCTTAGCATTTGTAGGGAATAGACAAGTGGTTAATTTTAAATCCTATCCTTTATTCTTTGCCTCTGATGATCAATTTTAATAAAGAGTTATATGGTATGTATAAGTATTTCCATGAGTAGAGTCATAGTTGTATTTGTTAATTACTTAAATTATTCTATGTCCAAATGGCTGTTCTTTATTATTAAATATGTACTATTTGCTTTGTAGATTTCTCTCCCTGCTCTCTACCAGACACTTTGTTTTGAAGATGAAGATCTGTGGCGCACTTTTTCTCAGAGCTCTGTGTGTGAACAAGACTTTCCATCTTCTGTTGTTAACAGAATTTCTTTATTTCAGCAGGTAGTATTTTTATACTAAATTATTTTAAAATATTTATGATTGCATCATTGAAAAATTGAAATAAATTTTACATCTTAGGAATTTAGGCTTCAGGCTGGTTGAATTTTAAGCAGTAATAATATCTACATTGTCTTATAGCTTGAATAGTTTATTTAATTTAAGGATTTTTTTTCTGCAATATAAATTTAGTTCTCTCTTATCTGAGTCTTTTTTGTGTTGGTGTATTGTGCAGGGTACGCTCAGTTGCAACTTGCATACCCTGCAAGATAACAAGCTCCTTATTAATATTCACAGATTTAATTTTATGAATAGGAATTAAAATTCTTTCATGGTTGCTTTGTTACTGCTGAATTTCTCTGCTTGTTGAGCATCATTAATTTAGTTTATCATTAAATGCACATATTATGTGCAGTATGTGCTAATGTGCAATAAATGCACATAAACTTACATATCTGCCTGAAAACCACAAAATGCTGTAGTCATCACTGCTTAAATATTAGTCATGAAATACTGCTCTTTCTGAAAGCTTAGTGATTAAAGAACTCCCTAAAATATTGGGGAGGGAGGTTCCTTCTTCCAGCCAAGGATCATTCTCCTCTGGAAGAGAAAAATGTCATCCCTCTTGTGTTTATGGAGGAAAGGTTGTAGTTACTTACCTTCAAAAGGTGTTGTGATCTTCACTTGAAGCAGCTTCAAATAAAATTAAGGCCGTCCGTATCCAAGGAAGGGGATGGGGCATAAGACCATGCGGTTTCATGCTGGTTAGCTCTTAGGGGCGCTCTGTTTAGCAGTTTTTGTGGGGAAAAAAAAGAATAATTTCTAAAATACCATGCACGGAAATTAGGAACAGACCATTTTGCAAAGAAGTAATCTGAATCGTATTTAATTTGATGAAATGCAGAACAGCAACTCTTAACATGTGCAGTGTGTCATCATCAAAATTTTTACATGTTTATCTAGATTTATGTGCCAGTGATAAGTTACTTTCAAACTGTATGTTAAACTTAAAAGCAGTGCAGACTTAATCTCAAGCTTAAAAAGTAGTGCTTTCTTAAAAATTTAATTAAAGCACTGGTATCCTCCAAAATTAACAAAAAATAATTACAGACTTGGGAACTGGAATGTGGTGGTAGGTTCGAATTGTGTTTTACAGATCTGTAAGTGAGGGGGTAAGAGAAGGGGCCAGTGATTTTAACAAATTATCTCTACTGAAAAAGAATTAGTTGCCTCCAGTTGCCTGCACTCAACATATACAGGAAGGTAACTGAAAATGAGATAGCTAGTAGGAGAATTGTTAATTTATTCTGTATCAGAAATGATCAGCTGCTCATGTTCTGTAGTCTTTCGAGTAGCATAAACATAAGACAGACTGTCTCAGAAAAAAAATGTTAGAAAATGTTAGAAGTGTTATAAAACTCTTAAGATGCTCTTAAACAAAGGAAGTACTTTCAGAATTGATTTTTTTGACTGTATTACATCACTAAAAACAGGGTCATTAGTATTTCAGGTAAGATGTTACTGCCTAAATACCGGTATAAATTATAGATGAGCAGTATAAAGCTAAGTTTGCTTTCTATCATTCTAGCTACCAACATAGTATATACTTTTTTCCTAGGACATGGTAGAAACAGTTCCATTTTACAAATAGACATTAGGTGTAGAACTGTCTTCTGATTCTATTCGTAAGACAGACTACTTGCAAAAGCACAATTATTTTAGATTAACTTGGAAAGGAAGGTCAGATAGCTTTATATATTCAGAGAAGATAAGTTTGTTCTATGGAGAAGTTTAAAGAATTTAGAGTGTTTTGGAAGAGTCTTGCTTTTTTATAGTCACAATATACTTTTATATGCTCACTTTCCCTGAATATATTTTATTTTAAGGTACTTGTGGTCCAAGCTGTCAGACCAGACAGACTACAGAGTGCCATGGCTCTTTTTGCATGTAAAGCTCTAGGTAAGTTAGTTTTTCACTGGAGCGTTTCCACACAACAGTAAAATCTTCTTTTCTCTTACAATGTTTATATTTTATTTTATAGTTCTTATGGAATTCCTAAGTGTTAGAATTTGGAAAAAATGCTGTAAATGGATTTGCTATTTTTGTTCTTGTAAATTATGGCTACAAAGTTATGGTTACTATGCTTATGCTGCATAGTGATTTTAAATATAATAAAGGATCTGTCAGATTCTTTTAATGGATTCTTTAGCACTACAGTAATTAAGAAAGGATGGTTTTGTGCAAGTTTTAAACTGCAGCATTTTGTTTAAAATTTAAACTTTCTGAAAAAAAAAGATAATGTCATTTAACGTTATTGACTATTTAAAAACCTTTAGGTTTGGGATTTTGTAAATTGTGTCTCAAAAGGTCTTTTCATATTTTATGTCTTTTTTGTGAGACTGTTGGAATATAATACAATTTTTAATGTCTTTAGAAACATACCTGATTTGGAGTCATTCAGTATTATGATTATCTGTGTGTTCTAATATGTCTGTTTCCTCTGACTCTGAGATCTATCATATCCATTACTTGGGTCTTATTAAACTCAGAATAATCTTAATTAATACAGCACACCAAAGCCTTGCTTTAGCTTTTGGCAGTTAATTGCAGTATGTATATGGAAGATGAACTGTGAGTGTCTTATTGGAGGGGACACTGTAGTTCTAAAAGTTACCCTCTGCCTTATATAGGGACAAGGTAGAATTTGTCATGCAAAACAAAGTGATAAGGTGGCACTAGCATTAGAGATGTAGGCTTACATATTTTATTAACTAAATATATAATTTAGGGGCTTCAATTTTTTCATTAAAGAAAAAAGGACAATAGCTATTCATGAACTGCCATCAGATTGTTTCTGTATTCATTACTGTTAGGCAGTTTAATGTAACTTGCAATACAGATAGATCTTCTGAAGAGATTTTCAAGGACTTAAGAGCATTGCTGTGCAATCAGTTCAGTGACAGAGTTCTACACACAACCAAAAATGTGAAAAATGTATTTTGGAAAGAAGTAAGCAAGCAGGTAAAATAAAACAGTAATATTAGTCAGACAAATGGAACAGATTGCAGAATGCTAGACAGAAGTGGGATTAACAGAGGGGGAAGGATCTAAATTGTGAAAGACCTTAAAGGTAAGTAGCAAAAGTTGTTTTTGATGTGGCAGAAGAGGAACCTCAAAAATGGACTTGTAAACTGTCAAGATAATATGGCTGGACTTACATTTCCAGTACTTCTGAAGTTTTGCAGTTTGAATGGTGTTGAGATGGAAGATCATCCATTATAATGCAATAGTTGAGTCATATATAAAAAGCACTGACTGTCGTAATTTCAAATCCCTGAAATACTTTTTATTTCTTATTAGTATAAGATATTTGATATTCATAATAGTATTAGTTGCTTCAATTTATAAATATTTTAGTCTGGTATCTAAGAAAAGGGTGATTCAATAGTGCTGTCTGCTTGTTGATCCTCCATATAATTCTTAACTCATTAGCCATTTGAGCAAAGTTGGCAGTTAGGCAGATATCTTAAAAATACTAAGATTGCTGTTTTTCATGAAAATCAAGCTGGGAAGAAGAGACTTAAGTTTGTGTTCCTGCTAAGGGAAAAGCAGTTATAAATCAGGTCCTTATCAATTCTGAGAAGTGGAAACATATTGACCAGTCATCCTGTGCATTCTTTCTGGCTACTAAGTGCATACATAGCTTTGAGCCTGTGATAACATGCACTCAGCCAGATAGCAGTGGATGAGAGGAAGAGCTGAGTGTACACTGAAATGGGAAAAGATTGAGGGGAAAAAATGTATAAGTAAATGGACTTTATTAGTTCCACCATTCATGGAAGAACTTTTTAGATTACAAACACACATGATTCATTGTGTCTAACTAATCCTATCTAGCTTCGAAAATGGAAGTTATCAGTCATCTGGAAATAGCTGAACTGGCAGTAATTCCATTTCTTCAGGGGAGTTATTTGAAAAAATACTGAAAAAATCCATTAACACAGCAGACAGAATATGTTCAAAATATATATTCCAAACAAGATTTTTGGTTTGTTACTGATTTATGTTGTATAGCAGAAACTTAACAAAATTAGTACTCCTCTTACATTCCATATTCTCATAATTTTTTTCTTAATCTTGATGTATGTCTCTGTCAGTATGATAATAATGTCCCAGTATAATTATGTATTTACTTTCAGTTGTGGATTTGAGAGAATTCATTCTTATTTTCTTAACCTTTATAGTGTTAATATCTGTAGTTTATAATAGTAATTTAGCACTTTTTAAACTTGCTTTTTAATGTAATACCTACATTTCCTTGATGTGGACTGCAGTTTGAAAGATTATAAAATGTTATACTTCCACAAAAACTTGTATTTATGTATTATTTATATAGTAGTTTTTCATGAACTTAGGTGATGGAAGTCTCAATAAGGTAAATTATTGACATTGTAATGATTTATTAGAAGGACAGCTGAATAAGCTTGTGCTTTCTAGTCTCTTCTTATTTGAACTTGTAACTTGGAACCAGTCTATTGCAACTTGCTCCTCTGAACAGCTCTTCAGTGATCATGAAGTTTAGGTCTCTAATTCTTATGTTTTTAATGGCATTTGTGTGTGAGTATATCTGACTCTCTTTTTATGCTCTGCCTCTGGGCATTATTTGTTAGTCAAAATTTGTTCCAGGTCTGCCAACAATGCCAATGTTTTGAGTAGTAAGGCTAGCCTGCTCTGTCAAGCATAATTAGTAGGTAGAGAGGGGCTTTTGTGATGGTGAATATACAGGCTCCACAGTGAGAATGTCCCTGTCTGTTGGAATCAAATGACAAGTGTGATCTGCAGTGTGAATGGATCCCTGTCCAGCAAAGACCTAAATTCGTAATTGGTCTATCTTGATCTCAGTTCCTTGGAGATGTTCTATCAGGGAATGGCTAGTCATTTATTGATTCGTTGGTAGGCAAGATTTCATCCATAGATTTTTTCATGCACACCAATGAGATGTTTATTTGGAGATCATGCCATAAGTGATCACTAGCTGTTTACAGCTAATAAGTGTCCATGCTTGTATGGATTTTTTTTTTTCCATATTTCTTGTACCATACCTTTTTCAGGGCTCTTTTCTTGAAACTGCTTGAACAAACTGCTTCACTTAGTTCAAAAGGGAGCCTTTAAGCTCTCTATCACCTTTGGTTGTTTTCCTGGGAGAAAAATTAGTTCCAAAAGAGCTGTAATAGCTGACAAGAAAGGCTTCCACTCTTGTTTTGTCCAGACACGTTTCTTTGACCTTTTTTCATCTTTTACCAGATTCTTTCAATTTGTTGATGAAGGAGAATTAAAATCATTGCTTTTGAATAAGTTGAAAAAGAAGCTTTTGTCTTCATAAGAGTTTTCTATAAATATATCTTGTGGGCACCGCAAGTATGCTTATCTCTTTATTTTACGCGCTATTATACTAAAATGCATCATGTTAGCAAAAAATCACATCCCAAACCATTCCATATTGCTTGTTGATTTTTTTCATATGTTCTTTAACTTACTAGTGTTTTGAATCTGACTACAACAGAAATCATATTTAAAGAGTTTTGATATTAATTTTCTGCATTTTCATATTCTTTAAGAAAGCAGTAATGATACCCAGAAATAAAATCAAGGCATGCTAAACAAAAACTTTATTTTATTTTCACAGACTATTTTCCAAAGAATAGACTAGACATGAGATGTTGTAGTCACATTATATCTAGGCCAAAACTAACCTTCCCTGTTTTTTGTATTTGAATTGTGTATTCAAATACACAAATAAACAAATATTAATATTATTAATACATTTATGGATCTTTTGTGAATTGTTTGTTTACATACAGATCACCAACAGAGGAATTTTGAAAGCATTTTCATTCAAGTTGCTACTGCTGTAAATTGGTTTAATTGCATTGACTTTAGTGGAGAAATCCTGTGAAAAATCTTCACTGGTTGTATGGAAGCTTCATAAGTTTATAACAAATGTAAAATTTGGTCCACTCTGCCAAATTTTGTAGTTGTATGTCAAGTCCTTTGCTTTTTCCTTTTCCTTTTTTTTTTTTTTTTTCCACTCTAGACATTTTGTGAAAAGTCGTTTGCTTTCACATATGCTTTTCTTCTCATGCCGGGACATCAGTTTGGGTAATAAGATTTAAGACGTTCTGTCAGATGGGAACATGGAGACAGAAAAGTATTTTAGGAATTCCGTGTTTCAGTGTATAGCTATTATCTGGAATATGAGTGCTTATTGATTTATGCTGGAGTCTTTTTTTCAGTTCTCTAAATATAATCCTGACTGTAGCTTTTAATTCCCTTGGCCAGGAATAGACAGGGCTGTTTTGTAGTTTTTCTGTATTTCCCTTCTGTTGAACTTCCTTAAAACAGTAAAGCACCTTCAGAATATCTATGCTTTCTCTAAACATTGTGTCCAACTTTCTAACAAGCAAAACTGGCTTATGTAAGTACACTTACTTTGTATATTCATTTTCTTAAATCATTTATCTCAGGAATGTTACAATATATTTGGCTAATCAGTTACTGATTTACAATTGTACCCCTTTTACATTATCATCATCATAAATACTTTATTATAGTAACTTAGATTGTAGGAGTCTTTTAAAAAATGCCTAGTATGACGACAGTTCCAAGTGTACACACATTCCAGTCTAAAGCTCAAACATAGCCTTTTCTTCTGTCCCTCAGTAAATACAAGGTCAATCTGCCTACAATGTTATGTAGGATACCAAAACTGTTAAGGAATTAAGTTTTTCAGGAATCTGGGTACCTTCTGTTTGCACTGCTGAAAATAATAATATTGCCAACAGCCTCCAGTTTACTGGCTGTAATATATTTAGTGTATCTGTTTGTAGAAGCTAAGCAGTTTTAGGCATAAGAACTTGAGAACAGTTGAACAAAGGAAGAGGAGAGGTATGTCTAGCACATTACTGTCTTTGGCAATGACAAATAATAAACGTCAGGGGAAAGGTATGAGAACACTGCAAGCTTATAGTGATACTTTTTGCAGTGTCCAGTGTTTTATGTCTCCGGGGCTTCTCAACTGGAAGTAACGGCAACATACTTAAAAGACCTGAGGAATTTTTCCTCCTATGAATTTGTACAACTGCTTTGTACACCTGTATAAAGAATGAATATCCACAGCATTGTCTGACAATCAGTCCCACAACTTTAATTTATGATCAGAAAGGGTGTCCTTTTCTTGTGTCCTTGCTGCCTTCTGACTTCAAATGATGCTCTAGAACCATATTTTTCATAGAATTTGAAACACCACTGAAGAATTTCAAAATGATTGTCTTAAATAAAATAAAAGTTAATAAAACTTAAAGTTTACTTTTCTGAGACCTTATTTTTGATAAAAATTTGATCTAAAATTGTGTATTAAGATTCTCAATAATAATAATACTGAAATAATAATTTTACTAATTAAGATTCAGAATTCTCAATCTTTATTTTTCTTTTATTGCTTAAAGTTACTCAGCCAACTTGAAGTATGGCTGTAGTGGACAGAAAAGCAATCTCTAGATATATATCAAATTTTTCTCTTTATCTTGGCTAATTTATTTGTATATATTTAATTTTTTATTTTTTGGCCAAAATAGTGTAGCTATTTCCATTCATATGTCAGTGAAAAAATGTTAAATCTGGAGTTACTTGTATTTGTGAAAAAAGGTTACCATACACATATTTTGGAGAAATGACTAGAAATTTAGTATGTTGGGCAGCTTTTGTTGCAAGGATAAGCTTTTTTCCAGAACTTGTGAAAATGCATCCAAATTTGGCCATTCCATGATTCACTGAGAATCAACTTGCATATGTTTATCAGACGTTTTCAGGATTCTGACAGTTAAGAGTCCCTGGATAGTCTATCCTCACTGAGCATGCTTCAGTCCAGCACTGAGCAGCCCTTTTTCATTTCAGTTGCATCTTGGAGTTCTGCTGGGGGTTAGGGCTTGCTGACAGCAGAACTCATCAAGGGGGCTGCCCAGATCAAATGTCTTTTGACTTCAGTTTAAGTATTTCTCTGCACTTTCATTACCAGAGCCTCTACACTCCTAATGAATGCAAAATGAAAATATATTCCAATATTAGTCTTGTTTAATTCAATTTTTGTTAAGCATTTTAATTGATAGTGATTTTATCTGTTGTTTATTTGCATTTATTAGGGTCTCTGTATAGAGATCCCAGACCTCATAATAACCTTTGCCAACCTGAGCTGTTACATCCACATTTCATACTATTGTTCTGCGTGGAGATAATAGTAGAAGTCTGAAAGCAGGCTGAGCCCACAAGGAAGAGTGTATTGCATCTTCTAATAGCTGTGGCACAGATGCCACTGGTTTAGGCTTCTCTGTCCTGCTTTACTTCCTGATGACCCATGTAACTAACACCTCCTTGTTTAAGGACCAGTTTAAAAAGACATTGAAAATATGTGGTTAAAACTCTTTGAATGTATAATACATTTATACACATAGTTTTGGGCTCGTTTATAAACGCCTTGCCTATACCAGGTCAACATTCTAAACATTAAGGTGCTTTTTAAGCAATATTAAGGGCTTTTTATGTGAGTTGTAAACCAAAAAAACCCCCCAAAACCTACCACTAAACTAAATCCACAGCAGAAACAGTATCAGTCTTTAGGCTTTGAAAAAATCTTATTTTATTCCAGCAGTTTATGTTATTATTTGAATAATAGGAAAAAATCTTCCAAAGAACACTCCATCCTACATAGTCATTTCATTACCATGACATTTCTGATTATAGGAATAAAGGAATTGTCTCCATCACCTCTGAATCTGAAACGTCTGTATAAAGAGACTCTGGAAATTGAGCCCATCTTGATAATTATTTCTCCTGGTGCTGATCCATCTCAAGAGTTGCAAGAACTTGCCAGTGTTGAAAGAAATACTGAATGCTACCATCAGGTCAGTTTTGGATAAGCATAATGATAGAAAAAACAATATGTAATGTAAAATGTTGCAAGAATCATAACTGTTTTTACCTTGTTTTTTAAGGAAGTTAATATGTAAAAGCATGGTTTGGTGTCTATGTGTTTGTTATTCCCAGCTCTCTTACCATTAACTTCTGAACCTATTGTCAAAATTAGATGGAGAAGAGACATAACTAGTGGTCCTCACATAAACAGAATCCACCGAAGGGGGATTCCTCTGACTGGGAGGAGGGAAACAGGAGAACTTAGATCGAAGAGACCAAAAGAAAATAAGAATTATTATGTATGCCCAAGTATTATCATTAAAGTGTGGAATAATCCAAACATGAGAAAAAAAGCCAATGAAAACTGGACTTAATAATTTCCTCTGCTTATAGAACTTGTGTATTTCTTTTTTGCAACAGAAAATGTAAATCAGAATTTCAGTGTTTGTGAATACTTTAGTATTCTGTGAATTTTGGTAAAATATTTGAGAAATTTTACAAGTAAATGTTAAATAATTAATACTTTATAGGAGTTCCAGAACAGAAATTTGATATTTCAGGCCTGTTTAAAAAAATGTTCAAAATTGACAGTGTGGTGAAGCCCTCTCATTTCAGAAATATACATACATCACCAAAAGTATTTGCCCAGCCAATTTGACAGTTGGTTTTCCTCATTGTGTGCAACTTCTTCCTGTAGCTTTTAACACAAAAATGAATTTGGTAAGGATAATTCTTCTTGAGCAGATTTTAAACAACAATTGTACTGTGAAGAAATCACTTATAGTATCTGTATCCCTGTGTTTCAAATTGGATGCATTCCAAGGTATTGAAAACAACTCTTTTTTCTTTTTTAAAGAAAGAAATGTACTGTAGATATTAGACTTATAGAACAATTTAGGTTGGAAGAGATATCCAGAGTCCAATCTAGTCCAACCTGCTGCTCAAGGCAGGTTTATTTAGATGAAGTTGCTCATGTCCTTGTCCATTGGAGTCTTGAACACCTTCAATGATGGGCATCTTACAACATCTCTGGGCAACCTGTTCCAGTATTTGACCACCCTTATGGAAATTTTTTTTTCCTAATATCAAGTCACAATTTCCCATGTTCCAACTTATGCCTATTAACTTTTGTCCTATCACTGTATACCTCCAGGAAGAGTCTGGGCTCCGTATTCTCTGTATCTTCCAATCAGGTAGCTGAAGATAGCAACAAGGTCTCTCCTTCACCTTTTCTTTTCCAGGCTAAACAAGCGCAGCTCCCTCAGCTTCTCCTTGTGCTCCAGCCCCTGACCATCTTAGTGGTCTTCGCTGGACTTGTTCCAGCATTCCATGTCTTTTTTGTACTGAGGAGCCCAAAACTGGACACAGTACTCCAGATGTGGTCTTGCAAGTGCCAAACAGAGGGGAAGGATCACTTTCCTGGGACACTTTGCTACATTCTTGCTAATACAGCCCAGGATGGAGTTCTTTGCTTCTTTGCTGCAAGGGTACATTCCTGGCTCATGTTCAACTTGTTATCCACCAGGACCTCCTTTTCTGTAGAGCTGCTTCCTAGGCAGCCCTCTGTCCTGTACTGTTGCAGGGGTTATTCCATCCCAGGTGCAGGACTTTTCATTTGCTTTTGTTGAACTTCATGAGGTTCCTGCCAACCCATTTTTCCATTCTGTTCAGGTCCATCTGAAGAGTAGCCCTGCCATGCAGTGTATTGACTGCTCCCCCCATTTTAGTGTCGTCTGCAAACTTGGTGAGAGTGCACACAGTCTAATCATCCAGATCATTAAAGAAGACATTAAACAGTGTTTTTTTCCAGTATTGATCCCTGAAGATGCCACTGGCTGCCAGCAGAACTTTGCACCACTGAACACCCTTTGAGCCTAGCGGTCCACCCATTTTTCTGCCTAGTATATCATCCACTTATCCAGCCCATCTCTCTCCAATTTGTTGTTAAGAAGGTTATGGGAGACTGTATCAAAGGCTGTGCTAAAGTTGAGGTATACAACACCCATGTTGTTAAATTCAGCCATGAGTACCAAAGCCAATGATTGTGAAGCTTTCTCCAGCTGCTTCAAAGCATTCATTTTCAAAGAACTGTGGTACTCTTATACCAAGGGTAAATCCTGCCTGACCAACCTGATTGCCTTCTATGATAAAATGACTGGTTTTGTGAACAAGGAGACGACAGAGGATGTCATTCACCTCGACTTCAGCAAGACTTTCAATACAGTTTCTCACAATGTTCTTGTATCCAAGTTAGGACATTATACTCCAGATAGCTGGACAACTAGATAGGTAAAAAACCAAGCTGGATGGTCGGTCTCAGAGGATAGTGGTTAATGGGTTGTGCTCTACCTGGATGGCTGTGACAAGTGGAGCGCTGCAGGGGTCTATCCCAGGATATGTCCTCTTTAACATGTGTATCGGTGGCCTGGAGGTATTGACAGTTTGTAGATGACATCAAATTGAAGGAAACAGTGAATATGCTTGTTGACAGGGCTGCCACTCAGAGGGAGCTAGACAGGCTGGAGGAAGGGTCCAGCAGGAACATTACAAAATTCAACAAGAGCAAGGGCAAAGTCCTTCCCTCGGGAAAGAAGAACCCCCTGCAATGGCAAAGGCTGAGAACTGACTGCCTGTGGAGCAGCTCAGCTGAAAAGGACTGGGCGGTCTTGATAGACAGCAAGCTGGACATGAGCCAGCAGCATGCCCTGGCAGCAAAGAAGCATTCTTGGGGACCTAACAACAGACTTTCAATACCTATGAGGAGATCACTGAGAAAATGGAGCCAGACTCTTTGCAGTCATGCATGGTGGGAAGACAAGAAGCAATGGGCATAAGTTGAAACAAGAGGTGTTCAGACTGGATATAAGGAGAAACTTTTTCCCCATAAGGACAGTCAAAGAGCGGAACAGATAGCCCAGGAAGATTTTGCAGTCTTCATCCTTGGAGGTTTCCAACACTCCACTGGACAAAGCCCTGAGCATCTGGTTTGATTTCTCATAGCTGACCCTGCTTTGAGCAGTAGGTTGGGCTAGAGACCCACCAAGGTCCCGTCCAATCTGAATTATTCTACAAATAAAGTGAATTTCGAATCACGGTATTAATACTCTTCTTTATATCTGTCTGTAAAACATTTTTACCTTCTGCCATTCTAAATATTCAGGCAGTTTTGTTATCTAGATGATCACTGGTTAGCATACAAATGAAAAATGTCAAGTTTAATGTTGCTTTTAAACAGTCTTTGAAATTGTTCCTTTCCTGGAATGTGCACTGGTGTAATATATTTTTCCCATCAAATTATAAAGATTTATATTTTATTGCCATCCTGTCTACTTGGGAGTGTTTAAGAATGCATATTTCTTATTCGTGCCACCTCTTCTGACACCTCTATTATCAGCTTTTTTTGGTTAGCTCTAAATGTCCTTTACATGTTAGACTTCTTTATAGAATGTAACAGGGTAGGGTATTTGAATGCGGAGCAGTACTCTAATGGTAAATCATCTGAAGGTTGTCCTACTAATGAGAATATTTTGGTGTTGTTATTTTTTCCTGATCTTTCTCAAAGATTTTAAGTAGAGCATAGACCCCCTCATATTTTTCTTCTCTGCTGAATCATTTCTCGTATGGGTTAAAAACCAGACCACTAAATCTGTGTTGTGTATGACTGTGTTATCTGGTGACTTATTCTCTTTCATTTATCTTCTTTTGGCTATTTTAGTTATTAGATGATATTATACTAAGTTTAACTCAAGCAGAGGACATCCCTCATCATCATATGTCGTCATAGCTGTGTCGTCAGGTAAGGGAGTTACAGGAGGAAGTCAGTAGGCTGCGCAGCATCCGAGAAGCGGAGCAAGAGATAGACAGGGTATTTTTGGAGACTGTGCAGCTTCGGGAGTCCCAACCCCCTGCAGCAGTGGAGTTGCCAGAGGGCTCTGTGCCGTGTGAAATAGTACATCATAACATCGTAGAAGAAGGCTGGAAACTGGTCACTGCTCGTGGGAGGAGAAAGGCTCCTACTCCTCCCGAAGACTTGCAGCTGAAGAGCAGGTTTAGTGCCCTCCAGGATGAGGAGGAGATGGGCATGGCTGCCAGGGAAGTACCTGGGACAACAGACCCTGTGCTCTGCCGGAATGCCCAGAAGAAGCGGCCGGTGATTGCTGTGGGGGACTCCCTGCTGCAGGGGACGGAGGCATCTATCTGCTGACCTGACCTCATGTCTAGAGAGGTTTGTGGCCTGCCGGGGGCTCGTGTGAGAGATGTTGTGGAAAGACTGCCAAGGCTCATCCACGCTTTGGACTATTACCCACTGCTGCTCTTCCATGTGGGCGCCAATGACACCAAGGGCAAAGTGGAGACCATCAAGCAGGATTTCAGAGCTCTGGGGATGGTGGTCAAGGGTCTGGGAGCCCAGGTCATCATCTCCTCAATCCTGCCAGTGAGGGGAATGGATGAGAGGAGGAGGAGGAGATGGACTTTCCAAGTTAACAACTGGCTGCACTGCTGGTGTTGGCTACAGGGTTTTGGTTTCTACGACCATGGGACCCTGTTTGAAGATCGACAACTGATGGCGAGAGATGGGATCCACCTCACGAGGCGGGGCACGCGGGTCTTTGCCAACAGGTTGGCCAACCTGATAAGGAGGGCTTTAAACTAGGAAAGATGGGGGAAGGGGAGAGTTATAGTGCCAGGGTAGCTGGCAAAAGACTGCTCAAATCGGGATGCCTCCAGCAGGTGAATGCAGCCAGGGAAGTGCGCATGGGATGTGGCTATGGAGGATCCTCTTCTACCCCTCCTGGGAAACTTGCGTGCTCGATCACCTCCCTGAAATGCCTGTACACCAATGCACGCAGCATGGGGAACAAACAGGAAGAACTAGAGATCTGTGTGCGGTCGCAGGGCCATGATCTCATTGCCATTACAGAGACATGGTGGGATAGCTCGCATGACTGGAGTGCTGTCATGGATAGCTACGTGCTTTTTAGGAAAGACAGGCCAGGAAAGCGAGGTGGTGGAGTTGCTCTTTCTGTGAGAGAGCAACTGGAATGTATTGAGCTGTGCCTAGGGGTGGATGAAGAGTGAGTTGAGAGCTTGTGGGTAAGGATTAAAGGGCAGGCTAGCATGGGTGACACTGTTGTGGGTGTTTACTACAGGCCACCTGATCAGGAAGAGGAAGTCGATGAGGCCTTCTACAGACAGCTGGAAGTAGCCTCACGATCCCAGGCCCTGGTTCTCATGGGGGACTTCAACCACCCCGATATCTGCTGGAAAGACAACACAGCTAGGCACAAACAGTCCTGGAGGTTCCTGCAGAGCATTGGTGACAACTTCTTGACACAGGTGGTGGAGGAGCCAACAAGGAGAGGTGTGCTGCTGGACCTCGTACTAACAAACAAAGAAGGACTGGTGGAAGATGTGAAGGTTGGGGGCAGCCTTGGCTGCAGTGACCACGAGATGGTGGAGTTGAGGATCCTGCGAGGAGGCAGCAGGGCACCAAGTAGGATCACAACCCTGGACTTCAGGAGAGCAAACTTTGGCCTCTTCAGGGACCTACTTGGAGGAATCCCATGGGTGAGGGCCCTAGAAGGAAGGAGTGTTCAAGAGAGCTGGTTAATATTCAAACATCACTTCCTCCAGGCTCAAGAGCGGTGCATCCCTATGAGTAGGAAGTCAAGCAAAGGAGGCAGGAGACCTGCATGGATGAGCAAGGAGCTCCTGGCAAAACTCAGCCAGAAGAAGGAAGTCTACAGAAAGTGGAAAGGGGGACAGGCCACTTGGGAGGAATATAGGAACGTTGTCAGAGTATGCAGGGATGCGACGAGGAAGGCTAAGGCCCGTTTGGAATTAAATCTGGCTAGAGATGTCAAGGACAGCAAGAAGGGCTTCTTCAAATACATCAGCAGTAAGAGGAAGACTAGGGAAAATGTGGGCCCTTTGCTGAATGGGGTGGGTGCCCTGGTGACGAAGGATGCAGAGAAGGCAGAGTTACTGAATGCCTTCTTTGCTTCAGTCTTTACTGCTCAGGCCAGCCCTCAGGAATCCCAGACTCTGGAGGCAAGAGAGAAAGTCTGGAGAGAGGAAGACTTTCCCTTGGTGGAGGAGGAGTGGGTTAGAGATCATTTAAGCAAACTTGACACCCACAAATCCATGGGCCCTGATGGGATGCGCCCACGAGTGCTGAGGGAGCTGGCGGATGTTATTGCTAAGCCACTCTCCATCATCTTTGAAAGGTCATGGAGAAGAGGAGAGGTGCCTGAAGGCTGGAAGAAAGCCAATGTCACCCCAGTCTTCAAAAAGGGCAAGAAGGAGGACCCAGGGAACTACAGGCCAGTCAGCCTCACCTGCATCCCTGGAAAGGTGATGGAGCAGCTCATCCTGGAGGCCATCTCCAAGCATGTGGAGGACAAGAAGGTGATCAGGAGTAGTCAGCATGGCTTCACCAAGGGGAAATCATGCCTAAGCGATCCAGTAGCCTCCTGTGATGGAATGACTGCCTGGGTAGATGAAGGGAGAGCAGTGGATGTTGTCTACCTAGACTTCAGCAAGGCTTTTGACGCTGTCTCCCATAACATCCTCATAGACAAGCTCAGGAAGTGTGGGTTAGATGAGTGGACAGTGAGGTGGATTGAGAACTGGCTGAATGGCAGAGCTCAGAGGGTTGTGATCAGTGGCACAGAGTCTAGTTGGAGGCCTGTAGCTAGTGGTGTCCCCCAGGGGTCAGTAGTGGGTCCAGTCTTGTTCAACTTCTTCATCAATGACCTGGATGAAGGGACAGAGTGCACCCTCATCAAGTTTGCTGACGATACAAAACTAGGAGGAGTGGCCGATACACCAGAGGGCTGTGCTGCCATTCAGAGAGACCTGGACAGTCTGGAGAGGTGGGAGGAGAGGAACCTCATGAAGTTCAACAAAGGAAAGTGCAGAGTCCTGCACCTAGGGAGGAATAACCCCATACACCAGTACAGGTTGGGGGTTGACCTGCTGGAAAGCAGCTCTGCTGAGAAGGACCTGGGAGTGCTGGTGGACACCAAGTTAAGCATGAGGCAGCAATGTGCCCTTGTGGCCAAGAAGGCCAATGGTCTCCTGGGGTGCATGAGGAAGAGTGTTGCCAGCAGATCGAGGGAAGTGATTCTCCCCCTCTACTCAGCCCTGGTGAGGCCACATCTGGAGTACTGCGTCCAGTTCTGGGCTCCCCAGTACAAGAGGGATGTGGCACTACTGGAGCAAGTCCAGCGAAGGGCTACAAAGATGATTAGGGGACTGGAGCATCTCTCTTATGAGGAAAGGCTGAGAGAGCTGGGCCTGTTTAGCTTGGAGAAGAGAAGGCCGAGAGGAGATCTTATCAATGTGTACAAGTATCTGAAGGGAGGGTGTCAAGAGGATGGGACCAGACTCTTTTCAGTGGTGCCGAGCGACAGGATGCGAGGCAACGGGCACAAACTGAAACACAGACACTTCCATCTGAACATGAGGAGAAACTTTTTCACTGTGAGGGTGACAGAGCACTGGAACAGGTTGCCCAGAGAGGTTGTGGAGTCTCCTTCTCTGGAGATATTCAAAACGCGCCTGGATGCAATCCTGTGCAATGTGCTCTAGGTGACCCTGCTTGAGCAGGGGGGTTGGACTAGATGATCTCCAGAGGTCCTTTCCAACCTCAGCGATTCTGTGATATAAAGCTAAGGCCCCAAATTTCTTTGATTCATTAGAGTTTTAGGATAAAAAACAGAGTAGGTTTCCCATTAAGGAATATTTGGTGAAGTCATAATAATCACAAAAAAAATGGTTTCATCCTGCTTCTATTTTGTCATAGCAGTAAAGCCAAGTGAAGACTTTTCGTATCCCTTAAGATCACTTTCTTTTCAACCTGTTTGATGCAGCGTTTTTTGTTACGTAGTGCCTCCAGTTAGATTTTAGGGAAGAACTAAAGTGAATGCACTCTAAAAATAGTCTAAAATGAATTGCTGTAGTAATTGTGACACTGAAAAAGGTCTTTCTTTATTTTCAGTCTTCACTAATTCCTCTGAAAATTCAGTTTTGAACCTTTATCTTTACATTTGGAGATCCAAATGTATTTTAGCAGCAGTGTGTTACTATAAAAATGAAGAAAAGACTGTTTGCTAAGTTATTCATATCTCCCAGTCGGAAAGAGAACAACAGTTCTCCACTTATCTCAGTATGATAGTTTGATAGTTTCTCTTCAAATGAAGTTCTAATTTACAGTGAAAAGCAAATTTCTTTCCATTTTTTTTTATTTTTATTGTATCAGCAGTTGTACACTAATATAGTTCAGCCACTGTTATTTAAATTACTTCTGTGATTTCCCAGGGAATAGCTGCACTGTCAGCAAGTGATACATGTTCTTTCCATAACAAGATTAGGTAATAATGCTTTTAAAAAAAGCTCTAGTCAGATATGTTGCAAAGAAAACACTGTATTTTCATTAATCTTTTTCCTACTTTAGTATAGCTTATCACGTTAGAGAAACATAGAAAATTCTGGTTATTGTTAAAACACCTTCGTTTTACATATACAGTCTAACTTGGAAAAACAATATTGTATTTATCTGTTAAATAAATTATGATAAATTCCTGATACAACTATTTCTTTCTTTTCAGATTGCAATGGGCCAAGGCCAAGCTGACCTAGCCATTCAAACTTTAAAAGAATGTGCACGTAATGGAGAATGGCTATGTTTAAAGAACCTGCATCTTGTTATATCTTGGCTTCCTGTACTGGAAAAGGTGAGGGTAACTAGACAAGAATGTATCAGAAACTGGACAAGATTAGTCTGCAATATTTCTGAAACATTCAGGCATTTCAATGCTGATATTTTAAAATTCCAACAATTGAAAATTGAGATGCTAAACAAAAACTTTGCAGGTTTTTAAATCATGAGTAAGATGAAATTCTTCAAATCTAAAAGCAGTTTCTTCCTTTGTGTGAACAATTTAAATTTTATAAAGTATAGATTATTTCTGGCACAATGAGGAAACAAATGATCTTTTTAGGACTTCTGATGCTTAATGGCATACTGCCCATGTTTGCTGAATTCTAAATCTACATATGTTTTAAATTATTCATTTCTACAGTTCTAGGGCTTCATTTTAATTAGCTCTTCTTTTATTTTTAAGTGAAGCTAGTTTCTGATTTACCAAGTTTTTTCTAATTTGAAAGTAAAATGTCTAATATTTTACAGAAATACACTGTTACTTATTGCATATAAAATCATTAACTTACTAGAGCAAAGTGACTTTCCATATATACAACTGTGAAATCTACAAAGGAAACTAAATATAAAATAGAAAGTTGGAGGTTTCTTAATACGGTTATGGCAATTTTATTTCTCCTTTTTTCTAATGATTGTCCATTAAGTGGACTCTATGCACATGAGTTTGGAATCTTCTGTCTAGCAATGACCATGTGGCATGCGTATGCCTTTTACATTTGCATCATCCATTTTGAAAATGTGGACAGGCAACGCATGATAACACTGACGTGTTTCATCTATTCCAAATATGGTAGTGAACAATAAGAAAATGTTTGTAAGCCTCTTATTCAAGTGATTGTAAGGATAAAATTTCAAATCTTACAAGCATCAACAATGTGAATAGGTATCAGAAGTTTCTTATTTCCGAAGAACATACTACTGAAGGTGTTAAAATTCTTACTGAATTTAAGACTTAAGAATTTAAGATTTAAGAATTAGTAGACTAACATTTGCTGATGTTTGACTCAGCACATCCTCTTGCATGCTTTGCATGCCATTAGAAATATGAGGTCATGTAATTCCTGTGTTTAAAGTCTTCTTAAGAGAGATCTGCCTATTTATAATCCAGTTCCATCCAGGAGCTTAAATTTAGTTCTCACGTGAAGATTAAAGCTTCATAACTTACAACTGACTTCTCTTAGCTGTCTTCTAGCCAAACATGATATCTTTAAAGGCACCCTGCGGATGATTTTGATTGAACCAGCATATATATCTCCTTGGATTTTTTCTTAAATATCCTGCATCCAAGACTCTGGATCCTTTTCATATCTTATGTTATCTCCCATAACGTCCTCATAGACAAGCTGATGAAATACAGATTTAATAGTACCACAGTGAAGTGGATTGAAACCTGACTGAATTGCTGGATTCGAAGGGTTGTGATCAGTAACATGAAGTCCAGCTGGAGACCCTTCATTAGTGGTGTGCCCCAGGAGCCAGATCTGTTTAGCATCTTCATTAATGACCTGAATGATGGGACCAAGTGTACCCTCAGCATGACTGCAGATGATACAATACCAGGAGGAGTGGCTGACACACCAGGCTGTGCTGCCATTCACAGGGACCTTGACAGGCTGGAGAAATGGACAGAAAGGAACCTCATGAAGTTCAACAAAGGGAAATACCAAGCCCTATACTTGGGGAGGAATAACCCTGTGCACCAGGACAGTCTGGGGACTGACTGGCCAGAGAGCAGCTTTGCAGAGAAGGACCTGGGAGGGCTGGCGGACAACTGGTTGAACATGGGCCAGCAATGTACCCTTGTGGCAAAAAAGGCCAACAGCCTCCTGGGCTGCATTAGAGAAAGCAACACTAGCAGGTCAAGGGAGATGATCATTTCCCTGTATTCAGTACTGATGAGGCCACATCTGGAGAGCTGGATCCACTGCTGGGCTCCCCAGTACAAGAGAGATGTGTACATACTAGATTGTGTCCAGCAAAGGGCCACAAAGATGACTAAGGGTTTGGAGCATCTGTCATATGACAGGGGGCTGAGAGAGCTGGGATTGCTCAGCCAGTACAAGAGAAAGCTCATGGGGGGTCTTATCAGTATTTATAAATTTCTGATGGGGGTGAGTAAAGAAGGCAGAGCCAGACTCTTCTCAGTGGTGCCCAGTGATAGACCAAGAGGCAATGGGCATAAACTGAAATATAGGCAACTGTGATAGAAAAACATAAGTAAAAACTTTTTTTACAGTGAAGGTGGTTGAACACTGAAAAAGGTTGCTCAGAGAGATTGTGCAGTCTCCATCCTTGGAGATTTTCAAAACCTGACTGGACTGGACAAGCCAAGAGAGTTGGACTAGACAATCTCCAGTGGTCCCTTCCAACCTCGATTATTCTGTGATTGTGTATACCAGATACAACTGTCATTTTGCCCAAAGAACAGAACCATTCATGTCTTAACACAATTTATTTGCTTCTTTACTAAAACTACTGAAAACAAAATGATTGTATCTTGGAGATAATCAAAGTGAATGGATTGTGTGAAAATCTGGTATGAGCTTTCTGAGGTATATATTTCCCAAGACTCACAACCACAAAGCTGTTGAATTTGTTCTCAAGTCAGTTGTCAAGCAACTTTGGCAGCTTTTGTGAAAAATATGTCTGTTTCAGATGCACATAACACACCTGGAGTATGTTTTCATACATTCAATGACTTATTTTTGTGAAGCTTTTGTATTTGAAATAGCATTTGACAATATTTATGTTCTTGGAAGTCTATGCTCCTATCCTCAGTTTTCTGGGAATTCTGATTTGTGAGGTGCATGTAGGACAGACACTTGAAGAAAAAGAAATTAAAATAACTGTACAGTTGCTGAAATTCTTTGAAATCTGTTGTTCTTATATGACCTACAGTCCACTCCTTCCTCTTTTGCGATCTTGCATTCTGTACTTATGAGGAAGCTGCTATATGCTTTTATGCTCTGAATTCAGAATCTGGGAGGAGGGTTGCAAATATTTTGATGCAGCAAGGATGAGCTTTGAACTTGAACGTAGGGCATATGTAGAATGTGTAAAGACAACATATCTTGAACTATAGTTTTTGTGAACCTTATAATAGCAACTAAAGTGTTTTGAGACAGGCATAACTTTTTAAGTTGGAATATTATTTTGCAAATTCTGACCTGTGCATTTAAAAAAATGTTTCAGTATATAACATCTCTTCAATAGGAACTGAATATACTACAGCCTCAATCAAACTTTCGCCTTTGGCTTACTGCAGAAGTTCATCCAAAATTTACTCCAATTTTGCTTCAATCAAGTCTGAAAATAACTTATGAAGTAAGATCTGTTTGGAGAGCTTTTACTACATGTTTACAAGAAATGAACTTTGATGCATAGTGAACTATGCGTCTAGTTAGAATAAAGTTCAGATAATGTGGACTGTTTGTATAACTGATTTTGCCTTATTTGTTAATTAGAAGTAGAACAAAAATGCTAAGAATTTATCTTGAAAGATTTTCAGTGATCATTTGTGATCTATATGTGGAAATTTGCTGAAGCTGTGCTTTAAAGGGAAGGTTTAGAAGATTTCCTTCTAGATATCTTTTCAAATTGAAAGCCTGAAATGATAATAAATTTACCAGGGGGAAGTATTTGCTCTGGTTTCTGCTCCAAATAATTTTATGCATTTAATCAGTTTTTCTTAAAAGCAAAAGCATACCCAGGTCTTGGAGCATGAAAGGGAATGGAGGAATACCCCCTTCTTGATGAATGTCCTCATCTACAGATCACAGTATCAGACTCCCTCTTCCATATTTTTCTCTTTGGTTCCATAACTTTATACTCCTTGGACCCTTTCAACAGAAATGGCTATCCTCCCATACCATGAAACATATGGTTAAAAGCCTTTGCTTTCAAAATGGCTCAAACTAAGGAGTTACTTGGACCATGCTCTCTCAATTTATTGGCAAGTGCTCTCAGTTTATGCACTTATGTCCATTATGGAAATCACGGATGGGGGTACTACTGACCCTCCCACTGGCTACAGAGTGTGGTAGTAGTTTGCCTATAGCTAAACTGAGACAGTTTGATAATTTTTAGAGTCCAATCTTGCTGACTTTCAAGAGGCCAAAATTGTTGCACTTTTGTATTGATTAGAGGGCTTTTTTAAACTTCTGAGATAACTTCTTGCTTGTAATGAGGTCTTCAATAGTACAGAAACTATAGGACTATGCAGGTTTGTCACTTTTTTTTATCTAGCTCCTTGAAATTATTGGATCCACTGTCTTCAGAATAGCTGGAACTCTGCACTGACACAACTTTCTAATTCCTTTCCTTATCTTTTCATGTAAAGCAAATACTTCATTATCATGAGAGAGCGATGATAGCCAATGACTTGGCTAATAATAGTTGATTATTATATGGTTGTGGTATGCCCCATAGCTGTTACTGATCAAGAAGTAGATATTTATTTAAAAGAAAATCATCAATTACATAGTTTTGCAATTGTTGGAAGATTATTTTTACAACTCTGTTTTACTTATAGTAATCTTATGGAAACACTAACAAACATTTTTCAAAAGAAAGGAAAATTGTTCTTATAAATATGAAAATATGATTTAAATCTCTTTAAAATTTATCTGCCTTCACTTGCAAATCATTTGAAAATGACTGGGTATCTAATCAGTTGTTTTTACTTTTTAGTACTGTAATATTTGTTGTTATGTACTCTTTACCTGTGGTTATTTCTACTGGTTGTCTCTTACTAGCAATAAATCAGAGAACTGGCATTTTATCATATATAGATATCTGCTGGAAAGACAACACAGCTAGGCACAAACAGTCCTGGAGGTTCCTGCAGAGCATTGGTGACAACTTCTTGACACAGGTGGTGGAGGAGCCAACAAGGAGAGGTGGGCTGCTGGACCTCGTACTAACAAACAAAGAAGGACTGGTGGAAGATGTGAAGGTCGGGGGCAGCCTTGGCTGCAGTGACCACGAGATGGTGGAGTTGAGGATCCTGCGAGGAGGCAGCAGGGCACCAAGTAGGATCACAACCCTGGACTTCAGGAGAGCAAACTTTGGCCTCTTCAGGGACCTACTTGGAGGAATCCCATGGGTGAGGGCCCTAGAAGGAAGGAGTGTTCAAGAGAGCTGGTTAATATTCAAACATCACTTCCTCCAGGCTCAAGAGCGGTGCATCCCTATGAGTAGGAAGTCAAGCAAAGGAGGCAGGAGACCTGCATGGATGAGCAAGGAGCTCCTGGCAAAACTCAGCCAGAAGAAGGAAGTCTACAGAAAGTGGAAAGGGGGACAGGCCACTTGGGAGGAATATAGGAACGTTGTCAGAGTATGCAGGGATGCGACGAGGAAGGCTAAGGCCCGTTTGGAATTAAATCTGGCTAGAGATGTCAAGGACAGCAAGAAGGGCTTCTTCAAATACATCAGCAGTAAGAGGAAGACTAGGGAAAATGTGGGCCCTTTGCTGAATGGGGTGGGTGCCCTGGTGACGAAGGATGCAGAGAAGGCAGAGTTACTGAATGCCTTCTTTGCTTCAGTCTTTACTGCTCAGGCCAGCCCTCAGGAATCCCAGACTCTGGAGGCAAGAGAGAAAGTCTGGAGAGAGGAAGACTTTCCCTTGGTGGAGGAGGAGTGGGTTAGAGATCATTTAAGCAAACTTGACACCCACAAATCCATGGGCCCTGATGGGATGCGCCCACGAGTGCTGAGGGAGCTGGCGGATGTTATTGCTAAGCCACTCTCCATCATCTTTGAAAGGTCATGGAGAAGAGGAGAGGTGCCTGAAGGCTGGAAGAAAGCCAATGTCACCCCAGTCTTCAAAAAGGGCAAGAAGGAGGACCCAGGGAACTACAGGCCAGTCAGCCTCACCTGCATCCCTGGAAAGGTGATGGAGCAGCTCATCCTGGAGGCCATCTCCAAGCATGTGGAGGACAAGAAGGTGATCAGGAGTAGTCAGCATGGCTTCACCAAGGGGAAATCATGCCTAAGCGATCCAGTAGCCTCCTGTGATGGAATGACTGCCTGGGTAGATGAAGGGAGAGCAGTGGATGTTGTCTACCTAGACTTCAGCAAGGCTTTTGACGCTGTCTCCCATAACATCCTCATAGACAAGCTCAGGAAGTGTGGGTTAGATGAGTGGACAGTGAGGTGGATTGAGAACTGGCTGAATGGCAGAGCTCAGAGGGTTGTGATCAGTGGCACAGAGTCTAGTTGGAGGCCTGTAGCTAGTGGTGTCCCCCAGGGGTCAGTAGTGGGTCCAGTCTTGTTCAACTTCTTCATCAATGACCTGGATGAAGGGACAGAGTGCACCCTCATCAAGTTTGCTGACGATACAAAACTAGGAGGAGTGGCCGATACACCAGAGGGCTGTGCTGCCATTCAGAGAGACCTGGACAGTCTGGAGAGGTGGGAGGAGAGGAACCTCATGAAGTTCAACAAAGGAAAGTGCAGAGTCCTGCACCTAGGGAGGAATAACCCCATACACCAGTACAGGTTGGGGGTTGACCTGCTGGAAAGCAGCTCTGCTGAGAAGGACCTGGGAGTGCTGGTGGACACCAAGTTAAGCATGAGGCAGCAATGTGCCCTTGTGGCCAAGAAGGCCAATGGTCTCCTGGGGTGCATGAGGAAGAGTGTTGCCAGCAGATCGAGGGAAGTGATTCTCCCCCTCTACTCAGCCCTGGTGAGGCCACATCTGGAGTACTGCGTCCAGTTCTGGGCTCCCCAGTACAAGAGGGATGTGGCACTACTGGAGCAAGTCCAGCGAAGGGCTACAAAGATGATTAGGGGACTGGAGCATCTCTCTTATGAGGAAAGGCTGAGAGAGCTGGGCCTGTTTAGCTTGGAGAAGAGAAGGCCGAGAGGAGATCTTATCAATGTGTACAAGTATCTGAAGGGAGGGTGTCAAGAGGATGGGACCAGACTCTTTTCAGTGGTGCCGAGCGACAGGATGCGAGGCAACGGGCACAAACTGAAACACAGACACTTCCATCTGAACATGAGGAGAAACTTTTTCACTGTGAGGGTGACAGAGCACTGGAACAGGTTGCCCAGAGAGGTTGTGGAGTCTCCTTCTCTGGAGATATTCAAAACGCGCCTGGATGCAATCCTGTGCAATGTGCTCTAGGTGACCCTGCTTGAGCAGGGGGGTTGGACTAGATGATCTCCAGAGGTCCCTTCCAACCTCAGCGATTCTGTGATTCTGTGATCTACTGTATCTATTTGCCAGCTTACAGAGTACTCAGATGGCACAGGGCCACTTTGCTCTGATAACAGAAATGAGAAATGGTAGTAGAGCTTATAAAACCAGAAGAAAGATACATGTGTTTGGGGAAAAAAAAAAAAAAAAATTACATGTTTTGATAGGGTAGTATTCTTCACTAAATACTTTTACTGTAGTTACGTCCTCCTAACAATTCTGATTGTAATTTCCTTCAGCATATTTACATTATTTTTGGTACAAGATCATTCTGTTGTTAGGCCATTTATTATAAGGTAATTTTTTTCATGTTTGCTAAATCTCATTTGATATATTCAAGAGTTAAATACTAGTTGTCATTCAAGAGTTATAATTTAAGAAAACAGTACATGAAAATAGAAAATTGTATGCACAGAACAAACTGTTTTTCCTTACAATGCAGGCACCTCCAGGCCTCAAAAAGAATCTCTTGCGAACCTATGAATCGTGGATGCCAGAGCAAATTAATAAAAAGGGAAATTTGTCTCGAGCCCATTCTCTCTTTTGTTTAGCATGGTTTCATGCTGTATGCCAAGAAAGAAGAAATTATATTCCTCAGGTAACTTTTTGTTCACAAACTTTTTTAAAATTTTCCTCATGTATTAGATTTTATACTTGGAAGTCTTTTTCTTCATCTATATGTTTGATCATGTTCAGAACTTTCATTATTGTCTCTGAACTCGTTGTAAGATGAGATCTTCACAGCCTGAATTCTAGCCCCTTGGAAAGTGCCACTGCCTGCCGTTGCGGGTATTGTGTGATTTGTGTCCTAGGTCATCCTGATGCAGGAGTGAAGTCCCATGGAAAGGATTCTGTGAATCTTTCCTGCTTGAGCCAGGAAAAAAATAAACCTTCTCTCCGGGTAGCAAGGTAGAAACTGATTTCTAAACATACTTTGGAACATACATGGTTGAATGGTAGCAAGTAACAATTATGCCTTCTAAATGGTGGAAGCCGTATGAAAGAAGAGACACTTCTTTGAGAAGGAGGAAGCAAGATTGTTTGCTCTCTTTCTGGACGCAAATCCTGTTGAAGGAAAAGGAAGAACAAGGGAATTGACACATTTTATATGAGGACTATAATGGATTTCCAAGACTATAAATTGTTTTTCCTCAGCTAAATTTTTAAAGCAAATACTTTCTGGCTGTGGACACTTAAACTAACAGAAATAAAAACCTGTTCTATGGCTTGTTTCTTTTTATTTAGACTACTGATGAAAATAACATGCCTTCTGATGGGTTTGATCTGACAGAGACTGGAATTTTTGAAAGCTTTTGCTTCTTTTTAGTTTGTGATTTATAGAGTCATCTGCCTCTTCCAGTAACATTCAGCAAAAAGTCTGACTTTGAATGTGATGTTCAAGAAGTGGAACAGGTGAAAACATTTAAAGTACTGAACTGCTGCCTTACCTGTCATTTGGCTGTGTTCAAATTCATGTTCATTTGTCACCAGTTTTCCAAGTGACTTAAATCACTTGAGATAAGGATGTTTCTTTCTCCTTAATTCCACTGTAATTATGTTTGTCTCATCTGCAGACTTATACAGTGATGATTTTATATTTTGCTTGAGTTTATCGCTTTCTACCATGGCTGGACTGTAATTAATGCCAGCTAGAAACTCTTCTTTTTTTTAAATGAATTTTGAGTTATTTTGAGTCAATTTACAGATCTGTGAAGTTAAATACAGTAACACCTTTGAGAAGCTACAACTTCTTTCTAGTTTATGATCTTCAGGGTGACTGGCAGCTGGCACATAGCTTGATTATGGTCTTCTGACCAACTGCAGTCTTGACCTGTGGAAGTACCCCTCTAGTATAACTGGTTATGTGCATATTATCTGACCCCTATGTACCTTTCTTGCCACATGACCCCTATGTACCTGTTTATATGATCTGATCCATATGCAAAGGTACATTCTTACCACATGACCCTGTTAGGTCTTACTTAAGAAGATATAGTAACAAGATAAACCTTTGAGATTTGGATTTCTTAAGTACTGTATCATATCTCAATTTTATTTGTATTTATCCTTTTACATTAAATTTTTTTTGTGAGGAACATTTTTCTTTTCATATCTGTTCAAGAATTATGTAGTACGCATTAATGCTGCATAAAGAATAATGCCGTCAACAACAGAAAGGAGGTTTAAACTAACATTATTAAAATGTTCATATGGCAGTCAGCATTCCTGCCGTAAGAGTAGAAATAATTGTTTTTCTCATTGTAATTTTTTTCTGTCACTATAGAAGTGACATGAAATAAGGAGTAAAATGATCAAATTATAATACAGACAATATTTGAAAAAGCAGACATTTATTAAAATCCAAAGGAAACTAAAATACAAAAGAGCCACCAGAAACAAAATAATAAGTCAATGAGTGATCTAATCAGAGCTGTCAGCAAATTTTAGCTACAGTAAACAGTGTTAGGGAAGAAAAGAACCTTAAGTTCACGTTCCTCATACTTAATGGATTCTAATTTGTGTGACTTTGTAGAATTAAATGCACTGGTAGAGCAGTTTCTATTGCACTACCTCAATTGCACTTTAGAGGAGATAGGATGTCTCTTCTTTCACTCAGTGCTAAGTGTTGTACATTATTCAGTAACCACTTAATATTTTCATTGTACTTCATGATCATCATTTTGTAACTAATTAATTTTTTTTAATTTCTTTTTAAATTTTAGGGTTGGACCAAATTTTATGAATTTTCTTTATCTGATCTCTGTGCGGGTTTTGACATTATTGATAGACTCTTTGAGGGTAAGTCACTTTTTAAGGGAAGCTTACTCATCTCTGTAGCATAACCTTTCTGAATGCCTTTCATTTAAAATTTTTATAATATTAAGTACTTTCCCACTTATTTTTATAACTTGATTACTTTGTATGATTGCTTTTTTTGGAGTAGGCCTGTTCTGTTTCATGGCAGCTTTCAGCTTTCAGCACAGATTTTCAGATTTTGCATTTGAATCTTCATTTCACTTCTACAAGTGGTACATTTGTAGAAGATTTTCACATATATATATATATATATATATATATATGTATGGCCAGATAATTAGGTAACTACATTAATATGGGATGTAGCCTGACCCTAAATCAGCCATGTTAGGCTTATCAGGCTTTGCTGAACTTAGATTCAGACTCTGAGGCTATGTCTGTATTAGTAAACTGATTAGGGCAGGACACAGGCTCAAAACTGTTCCATGATTGGGTTTATTTTTCCTGTGTTTGGCCTACACCAATTGGCATTCTCCCAGACAGTGACCAGACATGGCTTATAGAATAGCAGGGGCTGGATACTCTATCAGTAGTCCTGAGGCTACCTTATTTTAGGGCATAAGAGAGTTTAGCTGTATGGATGCAAGCTATATTGTGCCACCTGACCTTAGGTTCAAACAGGGGGCCTCTATTGTTAGTAGAGATGTAGCCTGAAGAGTTTGATCTTTCTACAACACTCAGATAATAGCTGAGATGCTGCAAGGATCGCCACCCATAAGCAAAGCCAGAAATATGGGGTGAATGATAATTCCATTTTTTGGGTTGGGTAAGCCAATAGTTTGTGTATGTCAGGAACTATTCTTCTAGGCTTCCTGAGTCCAGCAGAATTAATGGGAAATATGGGAATGCCTGGAGGATGAGATCTTCTGCCTCCATACCTTCCCAGTGTGAGCTCCCTCATATACTGAATGAATGAATTGAATATAAACTCCCTCATATTGAAATTCATTGTTAGGTTGAACCCATTACTGTTAAGGAGGTTAGTAATTTCTTAATATTAGTAAATAGGAAAAAAGTTAGGTTTTTATAAAATTGTTTGCATTTTATATAGTTTCACAGTAAGGTTAGGATCTGATATTCAAAAACAATTTAAGATCATTGACTTAAATGAGATTTATGGATGACTATAAATGAGTATTTTATGGAATTGAACATTAGCTATACAGACTTGAAACATACAGGATGATGTAAAGAGCTTTGAATCATTAACTATTAATGATAATCATTAATCTAATCATTAACTATTGCTATGAAGATAACTTTTCTTATGAAGGAATGATAGAAGTATTTGGAATACACTGGTTACCACAAAAAAAGCCTTACAGTAATTGCTGCTTCCTTTCATCCGGTGACTTTTAGTAGTAGAGATCTGATCTCTACTACAGTTGGTACTAGAGTAGTTAGTTCTGATCAAGCTTTCACCTACACTGGAAGGTAGTGTAGATTAAGTTCAGTGTAGTTATTTTAGGCAAATGTGATAGAAGGGAGGGAACGTAAGTTATGTTAAACGTGTTAAGCCAGAAAAATGTAATTACAACAACAGGAATCTGACCAGGAAACTAATAGTAACATGCTTAGTTTTGCAGACTACATTGTGTGATTTGTAATGATCACAAAGTATCTAGCCTAGACCTCTTTGTATTTGAAAGACAGAATTTGCAATAATGACTTTTTGGAGCATTATCCAGTTTTGTTTCAATGGGTTAGCTTACTCTATGAGATCAGATGGGAATGTAGTACAAAATAGTGTATAAAATTTTGAGCAAGTGAAATTTTGCCTATTCATGACAAAGGATGACACAATTAAAATTTTTACGGTATCCTCTCTGAAATGCATGTAACCAATTGGCATATCTCCAGTAAAAAGTTCTTGAAGACTTCTGCTATATTTCTGAGAATTCATTTTTGATTTCAAACACAGTAACTGCTAGTTTTATCAATGGAAAATATTTACAAACCCAGTGAAGCTTTTGCAACTTTTATTGTTTGGTAATAGAGGAGAAAAACAATTAGAAATGAATTATTGGGTGTGTTTGTATTTTTGTATTTCACTGAAGAATAACTGCGATGACAAAAAGCAATGCTTATAATGCAATGTTAAAAAAATAAATTTACAGATTCCAAAGATTTTCAGTGGGAATTTGTGCATGGCTTGTTTGAAAATGCAATTTATGGAGGCCGTATAGATAATTACTTTGATATGAGGGTTCTTCGGTCCTATTTGGAGCAGCTTTTCAATTCAAGAATCATTGGCAGTTTAAATGGTAGAGGCAAGAAGATGACTAAATTCCCATATTCCATCTCTTTACCGAATTCCTGCAGTGTTTTGGTAGGTATACATCTCTTATTATCTACTATAGAAAATGGTACATGTTATTTTCCAGAAGCATTATATCCACAAACAAAGCCAGAGATGTAATGCAAATGATACCTCCATTTCTTTGAGAATTCTTTTGTGTGGAACAGTAATTCCTCTGTTGTCAGAACTATTCTGCTAGATTGTTCGATCAGTGTCCTTATTTTATGGTATCTGATGGGATTATGGTGAAAAGCGGTATAGCTGTGAAGAACTGAATAAAATAACTTGAATCTCTTTTGACAAAGGAGGACATCATTACATTTTTAGTAATTTAGTATGTTAACCTATTAACACTCTTGTACAGAACACTGAATATTCTTTATCTCCTAGATGAAACAGGGAAATTTAAATACATCCCCATATTTGTAAAATACATTAACATTCTGGCATAATTTGCTGATATGGTCTGGATGTTGTATGTCATTTTATTTGGAGATAAATATGGATTCTGATTCTCCTTTAGTATTCAAGAGTGTAAATGAGAGGGAATTCACCTGAGTCTGAAGAACTGGTATCTCTCTATCCTTTCCCATATTATTATTATTATTATTACTACTACTACTACTATCATTACCATTACTATTGCTATTATTATTATTAATATTCATTTGTATTTTGAAGTAGTATTCTTATCGACTTAACTGCTTACGTAGTATGGAACTATTTCAGTTAAAACAAATTGCGGTCATTTTTCTATCTGGATTCTGACCATCTAGGTTTTGGGTTTGTTTATTTGTTTATTTTAAATATGTTATTTAAATATGTTATATACTTGTTTTCTGTAGAAGTGCTGAACTAATATCATAAAAAGGGAAGAAGTAAACAAACTAGGCTTCTCTATTTGCAAGGATAATGTGGTCAAATAGATGGGCCTTTCTTCTTGTCTGCACTGCTTTAATATCTCTCTATTTCTAATAGTTTTGTGATTATTACTGTAAGAGTTCCATACATTTATGTGTCTTAAATATTTTTGTGTTAGTAGTTTTAATGAATAGAATACTAGTAATAAAACTAAATTTGATTACTTAAGTCAATTGGCATAATATATCTTACCAAATAGTGTTCCCTCAGTGTTCACTGAAGAGATCTGCTGTTACAGTTATCTCAGAACTAAGGTTCATGTCCAAGTACATCATGTACACTTGGAACCTGATCTTGCAAACACTCAGTAAGATTACTCACAGTAATAAATCAGAGCACAAGCATGAATGTGTTCAGGATCAAGGACAAAGTGCACATGGTATAATGCATTAAGGTGCAGCCAGACTTTTAAATACCAAATGTTTTTGCCATTAGAGCCACAATAAGAGACATCCAAGACCATTAGTCTATGCTTGTCCACAAGGCCTCTTTCTGTTTCGTATGAGAAGAGCATCACTAATGATTGTTACACTAGACCCACTATTGAGTCTATTTTGCCTCTCCAATAATAGTGCAAACCTAAATATATTTTTACGTGCTTACATGTTTATGTTTATAAACATATATGCATGTTTACATGTTTATGTTTATAAACAATTTCCTCTTTTTGCATGATAATATCTTCATAAGAGATTTAAGTAGAAGCCCATGTTCATTATATAAATATGTATTATACTATACTATTCAAATTCCAAATGCTAAAATCCTTTTTTTCTATGTTATATTACAATTAATCTTATTTTTATCTTTTCAATTGAAGTATTGTAACTACTTTTCAGAGAAAACTTCTTAGCATGATTTTTTTTTCCTAATTAATAACATCACTGTAATCAGAATTGCTTTTTGCCTTTTTGGAGTGGAGACAATTTGGGCTTTCTGTTGATTTTACTACAGTTTTTTATAAAAAACATTTATAAATTTATAAATAAAATTTCCAAAATACATCATGTATTATATAGTCATTCTAATTTTTGTGTCATGCAGTGCACTTATTGAAATTCTTTTCAGCATACGCTGTTAATCTCATGAACTGAACAAAGAGTTCCTTCAGGTATGTTTATTCTTTTCTTCTAATGTAGGATTATCGTAATATTATTGAAAGCCTTCCAGAAGATGATAAACCTGAATTTTTTGGCCTGCCTGCTAATATTGCTCGTTCATCACAACGTATGGTCAGTTCCCAGGTAAGGTTATATTTTGCATTGATCTCTGAATCTTTGGCTAGAGACACCAAGCACCTGTTCAAAAATATGAATTTCCATAAGAAATTCAGACTAAACAGAGGAATATGTTGACTTTTATCTGTAGACTACTTCTTTGTAATAAACATTACAATTTCAGAATGTAAAAGAAATTTCAAAATAAACTCTACAGGTATCTCTGGTATAGGCTAGAGTTACTTAGTTTAATTAATAGCAAGACATTCTTTAATATTTTATTTAAATCAAATTGTTTGCTTATAAATTTAATACATTGTTTTACTGTGTTCTGACACTTGATTTTCTGTAGTTTGCATTATCAGCAATTCCAGGAGATAAAGTATGCTTGCCACTCTGTTGATTTTCTGTTAGTTCAGCATAGCTTATGCTAACCACAACCACTTTTTCAACTTACATTTAAAACTTCAGTTTCCACAGTAGTGCTTATGGGTGGTTAGCTTTGCTTCTGACATTTAAAAGATGGCTTCTAGCATACAGGTCCTATCAAATGAAGAATTAGGTGAGAAAACTACAGGTAAATATGTGTCAGGCAGATTCAGGTCTTACCTAGCTGATTCTTTCTTTGAAGATGGAAACTTGGAGGACCAGAAATACCTTCACAAAGGCAAACATGAAAATAGTCCACTTCTAACAGTGAATGGTGTGAGACAAAATGCTCTCAGTGAACTACTCCTATTTTCATCAGCATCCAGGTTATTTTCAATAACAGGATTGTTATAGAGAAGGAACATAAATACACATAGATTCCAAAGGAAGAAAAGGAAGAGTGTCTCTATTGCAGTTCAGCACTAAAAGTTTACTCCTGTATCTAGTTACAGTTTTGTATGTACTAGCAAAAATGGATGTAATGAGGTTTCTGGAATTCCAGTTCTTTTAGTCCTTTTCCAGGACTGTATAGATAAGCCTATAATGAAACTTCATTGTATATCACGTGTCAACCATTGGTAATATCTCTCACATAAAATCATCTGATTCCTTACCCACAGTATTATCACGTATCAGGATTTCTCAGAGCAACCACATTCATTTGGTCAAAATTCTAGCTAGCTTTTTACCTTTGATCTTTAAAGTCTTGCACTACCATCTCTTTGAATTGTCAGTTTTTCTCACCTGCAGTATGTTCTATGAATCATAGAATTAACAGCTCTTTCAGGAGAGAAATTATCATTTTAAATGGGATTCAAACATTCAGATTCAGGTATTTCATTTGCTGTTATATTTCAGGTACCTTATGAAATGGTTTTCATAATGTGTGTGCCTCAGTTGCCATGTAGTCCATGAAGACAGAGACAATGGAAGGCTTTATCTGCTTAAATTCAAACACCTAATTTTAGTGGAAAGGCTGTACCTCTGGAGATCTTCAAAAAGAGTCACCTTTCTCCATGATGCAGATAGAGAACTTACACACTTACCTTAGGAGAACTTCTTTAATATACACTAAAAAATTCCGGAGAAAATTAAATGCCTAATTAAGATAGATTAGACCTCATTGTGGCTGTGGTTATAAGGACTCATTCCTTTCTAATAGAAGGGAAGGTCTCTTTTTATGCTTTACAAAAAGGATTGTCTTTCCTTCTGTTGAATCCTGAACAATGGTTTCAAATACAATACAGATTTATATTAAGACCTGAAGTTCAGCTTCCTTGTTTATGTCCTTTTATACTAGTGGCGGGGTCTTCAGACATCCAAACAGTCTATCTGGTCTGGTGTTATAAGCTGTGTGTTTTGGAATTGGTCAAAACAGACATTATGAGCCTATTCCTGAAGAAATCAAAGCCGCCTCCAAAAAGCCTGATCTCATGATGGAAAGACCTTGCACTTTAACTTGAAATAGCCTGCAAGGTAGAGATCATTACCTTTGTTAAACATGTGAAGTGGATTTTCCATAGTCTGTTTTTTCTACATTTAAAAGAAATATTATGTATGACGATTAAAAAACAGAAAAACCTTGTCATTCAGGCATCTGCTTATCAGTGGAATTACTCTATATCAGCGTATTTCACTATTTTTTATTTACATTCATGCTTTGTCATACTTTTCTGTCATAGACCTGTGGGAGATGCTGAGATTCAGAACAGAACACATCTCATCCAATAATTTTCTATTTTGTTGACACTTCCTTCAGTTTCCTGTTCTTGGGGTTATTTTATTAGAGAACAGACAACATTTTATTTGACCTTTGATTGTTAAATTTCCATAACCCATTTAATGAATTGAGTACATATAGAGTGATTAGATATTTAAGAATACTTTAAGATTTTTTTTTTATATTCACAGTTTTTTACTTTTTGGTGATGCATGCAGATTCATGAAAGTAATATATACTTTTCTACCATTGATACTTATTTTGAAGGTAGAATCTGCACTATGGTGAAGGGCACAAACACATGAAATACAGTACCTTATCCAGGTATCTTTCTTTGTTTCCAGTTAGCTCTATGCCAAGATCATTTTTAGCATTATCACTGAAAATAGTAAGAAAAATGTGTTCAGATGATTATCTTCAGTTATAGATATAATTGTTTAGGAATTAAATGAACACAAAATTCTTGAGACACTTTTTGATCAAATAATTCAGTTGATGTTGAATAGCATCCACCTATGTAAGTAGTTTTACTAGTTCTATTTACATTGTTAATCTAATTTCTATTAATGGGATAGTTCTTACAACTTCTGTTCACTGAATGTTAAGGTTTTAGTTTGGTCCCCAAATTTGAAAGCAATAGTTTGGCAGAGAGAAGATGGTTAATATTTTGTGCTTACCTTTTTCTGAAAGTGAACACTTTTGAAGAATTCTTAATTTCTCCCTGTCATCAAAATTCTATCTTTACTATTTAGAAATGAGAAATTAAAAAAAGAGTTGTTCTCACTAAAGAGCAGCATATGTCTACTTACATATGTTATAATAATGAAAAGTAATTGTTCCTCAATTTAATGAAAATAAAGTGCCAGGGTCTTTTGGGGTCTTTTTTTAAAAAATCATTAGTATTAAATATCTCACTTATTGCTGTAGCAGCAAGATATGGCAAATGACTATATCATAGTTGAGAGTTCTTAGCTATCATGTGACTGCAGTCTAGTTCAGATCTGATTATATGTTTTATATGTGAGAATGCAGTTGTTGTAGTGCTTCAAGAATACGTGATGATGAGAGGTTTGTCATGTATTTCTCTGAATCGTGTATGCCCCAACTTGGGTGAATGACCTATTACGTTGGATACAACAAAAATCTGTCTGCTTCTAATACTGTTGTTGAACCTAATTAATGGCACAACTAACAGATTCTCTGGGACAGCTATTCTTATTCTTCTTTGTGGAGCCAGAAAATATCAAGTGTCTGTCCTGGGAAATGTTTTTTGTTCCCCTTGTAACTTCTGTTTTGTCAGTCTAATAAGGGAAATGGTGAAGTGATTTGAATTCTGGATGTCTTGAACATAAACACTTTGTTTAGTTTGTTGTACTAAACTTTTCAGCTGATAATGTTTAGCACTTCCTTTCCCCTAGGTGTCAATTCAGATGCCTATAAATAGGCATCTTGTATCATCTGAGTTGCCCTAGTGTATTCAAGATGTCTACAAGGATCTAGCAGATATGACACATGATCCAAGGGAATTCATTTTCTTCTTGGACCAGCAGCTGGAATTCAAGGGTAAAATGGAACTAGATGCCAGTATTTAAGCAGTTGATTCCCATTGCTGGTGTAATGTTACAACATACGCGCCTGGATGCAATCCTGTGCAATGTGCTCTAGGTGACCCTGCTTGAGCAGGGGGGTTGGACTAGATGATCTCCAGAGGTCCCTTCCAACCTCAGCGATTCTGCGATTCTGTGTAAGCTCGTGCAGTACAGTGTGGATCTGCTGGAAGTCCAGTGTCATATCTGCCTATCTGTGACATTTTCTTGGATATCCTACAGGGTCTTAAATGGCATTATGTATAGCAACTGAATTGAGCCATTAATGCTTAGAGCTTAGGGAGGAATTTGACTAAGGAATGACTGTACTTCAGCCTGAGTTGAAAATAGGTAATGCTCACAGGCAGATGAAAACCTTTTCTTTAATTCAGGTTTGCTCTCTGGGATTTCTAACATCTCTTAGGTCAAATGTGGAGCCAGTTTAGAACTTTGGAGCAAAGCTTTAATTCTTTATCTTTATTCTATAATTTTTGTTTTCTTTGGTTTTAGTTAAAAAAAAGTCTGGATGAGAGAATACAGCTACTGGATAAGCACAGTTAAACAGTACAAATCTTTAACCAGTGATTAGCATAGTTTATTTGACCAGTAAATTAATTGTGTCATATGACATGAAAGTTGACTGAATGGCAAATCTTGTATCAGAGCTGTGAAATGAGCTGGTCTGTATATCAAATGGAAATCACTTTAATAATTAACTGCACAACCATATCATGCTGCCTTAGAAAGGGGCAAGTTATAGGGAGAGAAAAAGGATTAGTTTAGCTAGAAGTACAATGAGTTCCCTATAATTACAAGACTTGAAATAAAGACTTGAAATAAAAATTTGGTATTTTTTATAAAAAAAGTATGCTCTCACTCACCCAAAAAGGGCTCAGTGCGGAAATTTCTTTTTGGTGTAAGACCCTTGTTCTGTAGAAATTCTTGCCTCTGAATATTGGGTTTGAATTTCTTGAATATCAAATATAATTTTTTTAGCTGGTTCAGTGTTCAGAATATTGAATACCTGAGTCTAGCAATGAGACCACAATGATGATTAAAAGTTTGGAGCATCTGACATATGAAGGGAGGCTGAGAGAGCTGAGATTGTTTAGCCAGGAGGAGAGGAGGCTTAGGGAGGATCTTATCAATATTTATAAATACCTAATGGTGGGGAATAAAGAAGGTAGAGTTGGTCTCTTCTCAATGGTGCCCAGGAAATTCCATCTGAATATAAGAAAACACTTCTTCACTATGAGGATGGTTGAATACTGGAACAGGCTGCCTAGAGGTGTCATGGAGTCTCCATCCTTGGAGATATCAAAACCTGACTGGACAAAGTCCCGGGCAACCTCCTCTAGATGACCCTGCCTGAGCAAGGGGGTTGGGCTAGACAGTCTCCAGAAGACCCTTCCAACCTCAACCATTCTTTGATTCATTGAAAAATTGACTAGATGTTCTCTTATCTTGCTTATTCTTTTGTAGTTAACAATGAATATATTTCATCTTTTAAAAACTTCTTACAATCTTTTTACATAAACATGAACTTACTTTAAATATTTTTATCTTTGTCGGATACTCATGGAATAGACTGCTGAATGGAGGCAGTATTGATTATTGTATGTGATGTATTTCACACAGAATCACAGAATCACAGAATGGTTGAGGTTGGAAGGGACTTCTGGAGATCATCTAGTCCAACACCCCTGCTCAAGCAGGGTCACCTAGAGCACATTGCACAGGATCGTGTCCAGGCAGGTTTTGAATATCTCCAGAGAAGGAGACTCCACAACCTCTCTGGGCAACCTGTTCCAGTGCTCTGTCACCCTCACAGTAAAGAAATTTTTCCTCATATTCAGATGGAAGATTATTTAATCTACACTTTACATAATCTATTAAGATCTGCAGTTGTTAAAAATGCCAGTATTTGGAAATAAATCCTTAGTTAACCTGCACAAAATCAGAACAGATTCATGAGAGTTACTCTGTGAAGGAATATATATGGTGAACTTCTCATTTACTTGCAAACTCACACTCTACTGAACTGCTGTGTTTTACTATAAACTGTAGATCAGAATCCTGAAAATATGAGACTGTTGTAGTTACAATTCTGTGATACTCTTTTGTAATATGAGTGAGAGCCTCATCCTTCCAACAGTAGCTTGCATTACTTCTTTGAGCACCTTAAGTTGCCACCAACTCAAACAGTCACCAAGTCACTAGCACCAGAAAGATCAAATTTAGAACCCTTTATGTCCACTGCTTCACTGAGTCTGTGGAAAATATGTGGTTTATTTTCTTATGCTTATAATTTATGTCTACTGTCCCATATAGTTCCCCAGCTGCTAGACATTA
Source organism: Apteryx mantelli (assembly GCF_036417845.1). Lineage (NCBI taxonomy): Eukaryota > Metazoa > Chordata > Aves > Apterygiformes > Apterygidae > Apteryx > Apteryx mantelli. The sequence continues at coordinate 17,185,716 of NC_089978.1, forward strand.
TCCTTTTTCAGGGTGCGTTTTTTCACTGACATCTCCTTCCTTATGCAGGGAGGCACAGAATGTTACTGTGTCCCCCACTAAAATCAGAATTGGGGAAGCAGTTCTTTTAAAACATACATACTTTGAAATCACATAATTAAACCAGAGGAGACCTTCTATTAGGTCTCAGAGATTTAAAATAATCATTCAAATATATATTGACTTAAAGTAAATTATATTCATCAATCTTTTGTCATTTCAAAATCTTTTAAGATAAATTTTAAACAGATAATACTGTGATTTGTTTAACTAAACATGAAGTTATAGTGATGCATTTTTATAAGAAATCTGATTTCATTTTACGAAATTGTTTCACTGTACAATATTTAGATCAACAGAAATGTAGATTTTATATAGACTTTCTGTGAATGTTATTTATTTTTTCATTCGTTTATTTATTTTTCATTCATTTGTATTGCTGCAGCATGACATTTCTGTGCTGTAGCAGAGATTTGCTGAAGCACAGTGCAGCATTTTGCAGTCATGCAGAGATCTGTTCTGTAACCTACTGCATTGCTAATGTTGGTGTAAGCCCAAAGCATAGCACTAAAAGGAAACAGACTTTTTTCCAATAAACATGCCAAATATTGATCCATATTATATTCATAGCTTCTTTTTTTTTTCACAGACAACTTCTTCAGTTATAATTTAAGTGCTAAATACTGCTAGTTGAATTATTTTAATACTGGTAATTACTAATTGAATCATTAGAAATTATGTTCCAAGATGCTATGTAGGGCAACTCAGAGTATTAAGACTGCATGCATACTGAATGCTGGTAAGAGTCATTTTCTTTTTAAGAATATATTTAGCTTAAATAGATGTGATCTTTTCAGCAACCTGACTTACATTTTTTCTGGGTTTTGTCTGTAATTGTTTTACATAGGAAGAGTTTGGTAAATTTTTAGAGGCTATATTTCTAGAGTTCACTGTGGCTTTGGTTCTGCCTCACCTACTGTTACAACATACATCTTTGACATAATGTCCTGTAGGTTGAATATGGTTATGAATAATCTCACATCTCTTGCTGTGTTTTCTCTGCAAACAGTGCAGTAAAAATACAGCTGACAGTGCAGCTACAGGAGTCAGAGTAGCTTGTCCTGCCTGTTTTACACCAGACAGAGATGTTCTGTATAGTTGCAGCCCAGGTTTCCCCACTCTCAACAAGTGTCCCTACCACTTAGTTACAGTCCCGCTCCTTTCTTCTGATCTGATAAACATTATATTCTTGCCTGCATATTGGCCTATATTCAGATGGTTTAATCTCCCAACCTAACTGATAACCTAGTGATTAGAGCAGTCTACTAGAATGTGTGGAGATTTACTTTGGACTTTTGATGAGAAGGGCCTGTAAGCTAGATCTCACTCTAGTCACCTTCTTGCAGAGTGGGCTCTAGACTCCGGTATACAGAGCTGTCTCTTATTCTTGGGACCATATTTCTTTTTTTCATGTATGCCTATGAACCTGTTTCATCCTTTATTATATTTTTAATAGAACCATATATAGATAGTGTCTTAATCAAAACAATGTATGTGATAAATAGAATTTTTCCAGACTGAAACATACAGGCCTGCGTATGCATTCTTACACCTTAGAAAAGCAGTAAGAGCTATCTTGTTCTGTGCAGGACTTAGTGTACCTGTAACTAATTAGTTATTGCTAGTTACCACCCTAGAAGATGAAATGAAAATATAGTGCCTGTAGCGCTTCTTAGAGAATGTAACATTTTACAGCCTTCTGTTAGTGTTGTGTGATTCCATCAAATCCTGTTGAATGGCTATGCCTGCAAATGACTACAGCCAGTAACAAGTAGCTATGTATGATCAGCCAGCTGGTAAATTTAAATGTTTTCCAATAATGTAGTAAAGCATTTTGTGAAGAAGCCTGTTTGTTCAGTAATTGGCAGGAGATCCAAGACACTTCAAATATGACTGCCAATAGAAATCAATATGGCTAGCATTTAGTTTACTTAATGCTAATTTTTGTGTAGAATATTATGTGTCATAACTTTAATGATGCCTCTGCATCACACATTTAGCTTTTTTTACATGTATAGTTTCATAATGCTTCACAGAAATAATTTAGGCTTGATCATATGAGATAGATAAGTCTCAGTGGCATTGAAAAATAGGTTGTTTTTGATATTTTCATGGAACTGATTCCTCTGTGTCCACCATTGCAAGAATGACAAGTGTAAAACAAACCAGTGGCCTGGCAGTTCACTTTTTAGGATCCCTGGAGGTTGTACATGCATAATTAAAGTTGTGATTTTCTAAAATTCTTCAAAGTGCTTAAGTGCTTTACATTTTATAAATGTAAAACAATCTTTGATGACTCCCTGCACAGCAGAGATACCTCTGTCTGTCCTGTGTATTAGAATTTTCTGTATCTGTCTTTAATGGTGTGAATTCTCTTATTCTGGATGCTACTAATTTTAGATGTTTTGGTGCTAATTAACAATTAGTAATAATTTGGTGCTAATTTAGTTTCCAGCTGATCTTGATCACACTGTTTTTCTCTTTTACCATATTTTATGGAATTGTAAAAAGTGATTTATAAGTACAAATCCCAAAGAGCAAGAACTGATTTTGAAACTTTGCTCTTTCTTTTAATTTTTTTTTTTTTTGAAATGGTCCTCATTCTATTAAATAGTGTAAAAATCCTAAGTATTTTTTTTATTTATTATTTTACATGAAGACTTCCTTGTCTTTGTTGTGCAATCAGAACTTTATCTGAACTGCAGTGTTAGGATATCATGGTTATTGTAAAATCTGAGTTTTGTAATGTAGTATATAGCAAAATGTTTTGTTCCCAAGAAAAAATTTATTGCTGTATATGATAAATGGAAGTAATTGATGTCATAGTGCTAATAATTGTCAGTTTTATTGACTGTCAATTATTAACTTTTGATAATCAATTGATAATGTCATATATAGAGAAAAAAATGCTGTATTTCCTGTTTATATTAAAAGGATCTAAATTTAATCCATTCTGCATCTTTGTCACTAGGTTCCCCCATCAGTATTCAGCAGTGTGACCATCTTAGTTATCATCTTCCTTTTGCTGATGATATATCTATGGAAGCCCTTCTTGTTGTCTTATGCTTTCCTGATAAATTTAAACTCCATCTAAGCTCTGTCTTTCCTAATTCTGTTCTTGTCTGCCCAGGCAATATTTCTATATACCTCTAAGGTATGTTTATCCCTGCTTCCACTATCTGTACACTTCCTTTTAGGATATGAGCTCAGTCAGGAGTTGTCTGTTGATCCATGCTGATCTTCTGCCAGGCCTGCTTGATATCCTACACATTGGAATGAACTTTTCTTGTGCTTTGAGGAAGTTCTCCTTGAAGATCAAGGTCCAGACCGCTTTGACCTTCCCATGGGATCCCATCCACCATCTTCCTGAACAAGCCAAAGTCTGTTCTCCTGAATACCAGTGTCATTATTCTATGGCACTCAGGTCACTCCTCATTTCCCTTAGGTTCTTTTGAAACAACTCCGTCTCATAATCACTGCAGCCAGGGCTGCCGTCATCCGTCACATCCCAGACCAGTTCTTCATTATTCATCAGTAGCAGATCGAATAGACTGTCTCCTATATTCAGCTCATCCAGCGCTTGCATCAATAAATTATTTTTGATGCAATCTAGAAATTTCCTAGAATGCTGCTTTTCTAGCAGATGTCAGAGTGGTTAAAGTCCTATCTGAGTACCAAGGCATGCAATTATAAAACTTCTTTCAGTTGTTTAAAGAAGGTTTCATCCACTTCCTATTCTTAATGAGGCATTCTACAGCAGATGACCACCATGGGATCCCCCTTGTTGGCTTTTCCTAATCCATAGCTCTCAGCTGGCCTGTCACCTGTTCTGTAGCAAAGCTCTGTGCATTCAAGCCATTCGTTTGTATAGACCACAACCTCCCCTTCCTGGCTTCTCCTGCCTGTCCTTCCTATAAGACCTGTACCATCCATCACTGCACTCCAGTCATACAAGCTATCTTACAATGTCTCTGTGATTTCAATAAGGACATAGCTGCGCAGCTGTGCACAGATTTCTGATTCATCCTGTTTGTTCTCCATGTTGCCATGTTAATTTACAGGCACTTGAAAAGGGCCTTCAGCCACACAGATTTCTCAGTGAAAATGCATGAGCTTCTCCCATCAATCTCTACCCTGGGTGCTTTCTTCCTGCCCATTGTCCTTCCATTTCTCTTTGGACTTTGGTCATCATCCCCTGACAAACTTAGTTAAAGCCCTGTTTACTAGGTTAGCAAGCCTTTTGACAAATATATTCTTGCTTCTCTTTGTTGGATGAACTGTGCCTGTCCCTAACTGTCCATATTCCTCAAGAAGGTACCACAGTAAAAGCCAAAGCCCTGCCTGCAACATCCCAGCTGCGCAACAGGCATTGACCCATGAGATGCATCCACTCCTATCCCACTAGCAGAATCAGAGAGAGCACTACCTGAGCCCTCATGCACTTCATCTGCTACTTCTGCTTAATGACACTGATTACGATCCATGGATCAGGTTCAAGTGACCCAGGATGCCTCCCCTGATAGAACTTGTTCCTCCTCACTTGTTACTGCCTATTCTGCAGTTGCACATCTGCATGTGAAGCCTTTTTGGTCTTGCTGGAACTCACAAACTTCTAGCCTCCACCATCATGCATAGCTTCTAGTTGTCCCTTTTTTCATGCAGCGTGGGGTTTGAGCTTTTGATCTGTGAGGTCTCTGCAAAGAGTCTGTTATCTCATGTTGGCCTTCCCTAATGCTCTGTAACCTTCCTGTCTCAGTTCCTTTACCTTGCACCTCAATGACTTGGCCAGAACAGAATTCCTTTAGGTGAGACAGTGTTGGCCTTAGGGAAGAGCACCAGGAACTCTATGAAGCCCATAGTCCAGATGGCTGCATTTCCCCCTCAGGAGCTCCATCTGGGTTGTGGTTTCTAGCCTGCCAGGAGTGATCACTCCAGCTAGTGCAGGGGACTATGTTCTGTGGTATATTCTCACTATTATTCTGCTGATTCTGATGATCTTATGTAGTCTGCTCACAGAAGGCGGTCAGGTTAGTCAAAGGTTATTTGCTCTTGATAAAGTCATGTTGACTGTTCCTGGCTGCTTTCTGTTCCCTCGTGTGTTTGTAAGTGGATACCATATTGATATGCTCCATGATCTTTCCAGGGACAGAGATGAGAAGGAATAGTTTGTCATTCCCTGAATCTTACTTCATGTTCTTAAAGAGGGCATAATGTTAGCCTTCTTAACAGCGGTAAGGATTTTCTCTGATTGCCATAATTTTTCATAGATAGTACAGAGCAGCTTTGCTATCATATTGGCCAGCGCCCTTGGATGAATTCCCTCTGGATTCCATGAATTTGAATATGTTCATCTTCTTTAAGTAGTCTATAACTGTTTCTCTCCCACTATTAGCTGCCCCTTTCCTTCCTAAGCCATGCCACAGATGCTTTGCCTGTGAAGTCTGAGGCAAAAAGTTATTGAGTACTTTAGGCTTTTATGTACTGTACCTCACTATGTTCTCTTCCATTCATCAACAGTCCCACATTTTCTTTAAACTTTTGCATACATGTAGAAACCCATCTCACCCTTAATTGTTCCTTGCTGGTCTTGGCTCCAGCTGGATTTTGGACTTTCTGATTTCATCCTGAAGTGCACAAGCAGTGCTTTAATCCTCTCTTCTTTGTTGCCTGTCCTTGATTTCACTTCTTGTGTGCTCCTTTATTCTTGTGTTTTAGTCCATTGATAAACTCCCTGCTTACCCAAATAGTCCCTCTGCTGAAAGTTCTCATCTTTCCTCACAATAAGACAGTTTGTTCTGAAGCTCTAAAAAAAATTTTGTTTTCCCCCTTTTTAATCAGCCAGCTTTTCTGGTAATCATGCCCACTTCCAATGGAATTCTGCTAACAGTTCCCTGGATAAACCATTGTCTACTTTCCTAAAGTTCAAAATCTTAACTCACTGTTTATCTTATGCCCATCCTCAGCATAGGTGTATATAAATGTAAATAATAGCTCCCGTTTACATTTCCAAATTTGGCCATTAACCAGATCTTTAGAAATTCCCTGTGGTAATATCCTTAATATAGTGCAGCAAGCTTTTTCACATATGTTTTGAAATGTCAAGATACATATTTACAAATGATGGTATGAAAAGGGCTTCTGTGACTGAAAGGTAACTTAATTTAAGTTAAAATTGCATAAGCTAGCAGGTCCCTCATGAATTTTATTCAAGCTTTTAAGATAGAATTCCCATGAAAAATCTGTTGATGCAGTTCTTTTTGACATAATATAAAGCTTGTGCATTTTATTTCTCATACTCAGTAAAAATCCCATTTTGCAAAACACTGCCTTAAATATCAATTTGGACATGTACAAGACTAGAATGCACATAGAGTGTATTTAAAAGTGTGTAGAAATGACCTGTGTTTGTATGTCATATGTATGTTCATATATTCATACCATGATATTTTATACTTATGAATGACAGCTGAATCATTTGAAAACTTATAGTTTGTTCTAACAGAAACTCAACATACAGAAATAGTATTCATGCATTATATCAGAATGACTTAAATAAATTATGATATAGCAACAGCAATTTACAAAATCAGACAAAAATCATGTTGCCTAATTATATACTCTACAAAAATTATATAAGCACAGAGTCCTCATATTTAATGCTTTCTTCTTATAGATGTGATTGCTTAAAGAGAAACAACAATTTCTTTTACAAAATCCATTAGAAGTCAAAAGGAATAGCTCATCATACCTTCAAATAGCTGCTAAATATGGTACTCATTTAAGATAATTACTGGTGCTTAGCTATTCTGCTTGTGCTTGAGACTTAGACATTTGTACAAAAAACTCTCTTATCTTTTGTTATAGCCACTTTCTCGTTCTGTGACTAATAACTGTTGAGTTAAAATGAATAGCAGGTGAATAATGGAAAACAATGTAGCGATATAGTAAGGCAAGCAAGGTATTAGCCAAGGTCAAGAAACTTCAAGTGTATCTTGCCTCATTAAAGGTAATTGCAATAATCTCATCGACTTCAATAAAACAGAATTTTATCCTTGGGTTCTTTTTTCAGATTTGTTTTGACCTGCTCTTGCATTCAGCAAGTCACTGATTCTGTACCTCTTCCTGCTGTTCCTTGCAGATCTTGTTTACTTAGCTTGGAACTGTTCACCATCTGCCGAAAATTGCAGTCAGATGTATAGTTATTCCACAGTTCCTATGCTGGTTTTTACCTTGTTAATGGCAGCTGTGGAGACACTATGTTAAGGAGTTTAGGGGAGGATGTACAAGGACTTTTGGAAGTCTTTGACTGCTGGATTGTGCTCAAGCTTATACACCTAGTCTCCATGGCTGTTACTGCCCAAGTCAGCTGAAGTAAAGCTAGTGTGAATATGCCCACCCAATATTACAATCATATATCTGACTGCAGTGTTTTTACTGACTACAGTTTTATACTGTGTATATTGTGTGTATAGAATAGTGGAGTTGAGGTTTGTGGTTATTTTTCAAGATGCAGTTGTAATATAAAGATAGCTGTAGTTTCCTATGTATTCATCAACAGACCAAATTTTCCCTTTTCAAATCCTAGCTCCTTAATGGGATTCTCAGCACTGGTATCTAATTTAATCTTTCCCAATCCCCCATAATTCTAATCATGTTCCATTGAATAATATGGGTATAATTATTGAAAAGATAGCACTACAAACATGCAATTGAAATTATTCCCTTAATTTGTTAAGTTATTGCTATTGATGTCAGAATGAATGTAAATTTATTTCCTTAAAATAATTTAGCGTTTATGAATCCCTTTTATCAACTGTGCAGAGTATAAAGTAACTGATATTTATGAAGTGCATCCAACATCACAAATATGTGATCAATAGGCTGCAGCAGAAATTGATGACTAATGTACAACTATATTTATTATTATCCAGCAATCAAACAATTCAAGTGCTTAAACTTAACAAGAATTTTTAAGATATGGAGAGTATTCAATACCTTCTTTATGTACCCATTCTGTATATGGTGGTTATATACCCATAAAAGAAATGTGCTGTGCCCCTGTAACGGAATGGAACCCACAGTAATGTACTATAATGGGAAACACAGCCCTTTGCAATTGCAGTGTATCAAAGCAGTCCTTCAAGTAACCTTACAAATTCTCACTGGAATGGCACTACCTATATGAGAATATATTAGCACCATGTGTATGAGACGTTTGCTCTCCTCCAAGAACAGGCTGCAATTATCCATATTTCTTAAATTTTTCAGGGTGTGTAATTAGTTAAGATCATCCACATCTTTTGCCCTCCCCTTTAGCTTCTTGTTCTCCAGCTAATGTGTATCCTAAGGACCTCTACAAAGTAAAACCCAGAGCTATCCTTTGAGAGAAGGTACAGCTGGAATACTTGCTGGGCTAGTACTGGGTCTGTGCAGTCTATCTATCTGCAGCATCCTGCTGATCTTTCTCTCTTCTTTTGTTGAACCCCTTCTCTGCAGAAGAATCTTCCTGGTGTCAAAGGTGCATGATCCTCTTCTGTATAAAAGTTATTGGTGGTGTCAATGTCATTCCCTCTTCTCCTCTGTATTTTGCACAAGGAGGCATATAGCTCTGGAACAAGTCCTGTCCTACTTTACGTCTTTATTGTGTGAATGTGCAGCTTTGAGGGAATAACAAAAGAGCAAGCATAGACCTGCACTGTTTCTTAGCAAAAAATCATCCACATGCAGTTTGAATGATTTGCTTACAAATGGCATTAAAGTACCCTTGTCCTAACAACCTTCATGGATCCTGTTCTTGCAGAGACAGTAGGGGATACTGAGAGACTGAAAGACAGAAAGGTTCTCTTGGCAGCTCAGTCTGAGCCTGCTTATATGACAGTGTGGGTAACTGAAGCCAAACTACAAGGGACAATATTAAGCATGTGGTTCTGTCACAAAGGATATCAAACTGACGTGTGTTCTCTGTCTTGACACACTAAGGTCAATGAAGATCAGTTACGCTGCAGTGAGTTACTACTTTGCTGATATTTACTAATGTGATTATGCTATAACTTCATATTTTACTTTAAGCTGTAAAGTATTATAAAAGCAGAAATATCTCCTGAACAGCTTTGTAAAGGGTTTTATTGTTTAATTCAGGGGAAATAAAACATAGAAGTGATTTCTCTTTTAAGACTACATCTTTCTAAAACTGGTAGATGGCAGTAAAGTATCTGCTTGATGTTTTCTGTAGATTTACTGAAAGGGAATTTGATAGGTTTTTGTTCAAAAATAAAAATCCTTTCATCTGTTCCATAGTTTTGAAAAAAAAAAATTAGTGGATATCTGACTGGCAAATCTTTTCTGGTTTGTTTTTTTCAAAGTAGAATAATAAATACATTTAGTTTAGAAATGATCGATCCCAGAAAGTTGGGTTTTTTTTTTTCATTCAGTGACATAGAATTTCACAAAACATTTGTGGCTTTATTTCTTTCCTCTCTCTTGAATTGCAAAGCTGTGTGTATTATTTGATTATGTTGTATAATTTTTTAGGGTATATTGCTTATGAAATAAATACAAGACTCAGATACTAGCTTGTGTTTGCTATATATTGTATTTGTCAAGTAGTATGTTTTGCAGTAGTGGTGAGTTACTAAATGCAAGCCTTTTTGTTCATGCCATGCATGCATGGAGAATAGAAATCGATTTTGTGTTCCTGGAATTCTGTTTTTATCAATGCTCCAGGGAAAGAAAAGTTAAATTCTTGAGATTTACTCATTTTCCTCAATTTTTATTTTAATTTTCAAATCTAAAATAATTTTCTAGTGGTTCCATATGAAACCACATGGAATCGTTAGTTATCTTTATTGTTTTCCATTCTGTTCATTATCTCTTTTAATTTCTCCAAATGTGCTTTTTTTAAATGTAATGCTGTGGTATATATCTGCAGAAACCCATAAAAGGAAGTATGCAATACATGAAAAAGCTGAGTTGCAGTTAATTTTAATAACTGGGTAAATAAATATTGACGTTTTAAGTTTTATTACCATACTTTTATTAGCTTATGCAATTCACATTTTTCAGTGCTGACAATGCAAAGATACATACAATATAAGAATTTTCCACTAAGAATGGAAAAAATATTCGGTAGTAGTTTCTGTATACTGTCCATAGTTATTAAATGCACTGTTCACAAATAAATTACTCCATTGAATTTTCAGTATAAATTCTGTTATGATTAGTTTTCTGTACCTAAAACAGGCTTCTTGTGTGAAAACTGATGGTTCTGAATAACCTTTTCACGCCTCTTAAAACAGAGTGTTATTGGCCATTAATTTATATTTGGATTAACTTTCTTTCCATCCCTCTCTCGTATTTTCAGTTGTGGCATTGTTTTCCTGCTTTATGGTAATTCTTGCCCTCTTATCATTTATTCAAAATATTGAGGTGTGTATTTGGACTGGACTAGCACAGCATATAAGAGCTTTTAGTGTGTAATATATTAAAAGAATGTATTAAGATAACAACGGGGAGCATTTGAAAATTAGGTATTTTAAAAGTGCTCTGATTTTCATTAGCCCTATTTCGCTATGATTAGGTTTTCAGATTTTCAGATATAGTTATAGCTATAACTGTAGCTACTTAGTACTTCTCCAAATCATAGTGCAAAGAATACGATTCAACTGACTTAACATAGATGTCTGCATCTATTCTAGTCACTTCTAGTCTCTCTTCATGGTCATAGAAGTATCATGTTTGAGGCACAATTAATCTCATCCTAAAGTAAACATCTAAAATTGTACCCTAAAATTATTTTTTCTGTATGTTGACTATAATGTGAGCTGATAGTAACTGCCTCACATATATATAGTGTAGTAAGATGAGCTGAAAGTTTGAAGTTCGATTTCTAGGAAATGAAAACCCTCATTCTAATTTTCACAGTACAGACCCATAGATCTGAGGTACCTACCTAAGGACCTTAGTCTTCCTGTGTAATCAACAGGAAGGACTTCTGAAGGATAATTTAGTCCACTTTAGATCTGTCTATTGATTATGTAGGTAGTATAAGATGCAGGATTGAACCTTGTCAACTTGTGAAGGGACCCATTTATGTCTCTACCTGCTCTGAGTGTACTTTTACAGGATCTCACGCTTGCTTTTGTGTAATGGTCTCTTTAACAGCTGAAAGGGTTGCACCTACACTTCAGCTGGGGAGACAGAAAAGGACTGGTCAGAAAAGTTCACCTCATGAGATGTGGACAAAGAGTTGTTCTTTTTTTAATCCCAACAGACTTAAAATAGGAGATGGATGCCCTGATGATCATCTTAGCCAGGACAGTTGCACTTCAGTAGTAACACAAATTTAGTCATCTCAGAAAATATTAGGCAAAAATGGTCTCAAAAGGAAGGATAGGTGACAAAAACAGTGTGTTTTGATCTCTCTGGAATGTAGGTGCTGATGTTCTAAACATATCCTAAGAGTCTTGGTTCATCAGTTTAAATTAGCTTCACAGTAGATGTGGAAATGTTTCTTAAAGTCAAAAGTTTAGAAGCTAAGACCTTTTGTTAAGGGTGAAAATAACTGTCAGTGAGCCATTCTGGGTGTGTGTGTGTGCGGGGGGGGGCATTCAATCAAAAAAAGGATAAAGTGACAGAATTTTTATATGGGATGACAGAAAAGCAAGCTAGGGCAGATAATGTCCTGAGAGAAACCCTAGAACAATGAAACTCAAGCTTGGAAAAGTAGTTAATGATGAAAACTGATGGGGAGGGGAGGGCTTGAGTTAAAAACAAACATCACCTTGAAGCATATATGACCTTTAACATAGAGATCTCTTAAAGAGATTGATAGAGTCTGCTTACACAATAGCTCAATCTGTTCTTCTATCAGTTTTCTATCTTTAGATACTTTTACTTAAATGAACTTATAAACTAAATTTATATCCTTTGTCATATATTTTTATCTGTTTGTCCTGATTTCTTATGACCTGTTGAACAGACTGCTAAATTAAAATACTTTTTGGAATATTGTATTTTCTCACTCCTCTTCTGCATTTCTGGCAGCCTACCCTCCTTTATTTCTCTTTCTTTCTGCTGCTTCTTGCTCTTCTCTTCTAATTCTTACTACTCTCTTTTGCATTAGGAGTTCAAAGATTGGATTACTACTGCTGCCACTGAGCACAGCAGATCAGTTTAAGCAGGAATTCAGAATGGAAGCTATCAGTACAGTCCCCAGCCCCCTCAACTCATCATCGAAACAGATTCAAAGAACAAGAGATGTTTGAGTTCAGCACTTTTTCTCAGAAGTTTTGCTACTGCCAATAAATAGAAAGGGAGTGGAATTACAGCACGTTTGTTGCAAAGTCCCTATTAATTTAAAATCCTACTGATCATCTCAGTGCCTTCAGTTTACTCTTTTTCACCCTGCCTGTGTACTGAGAGAGATTTCTTCACGATAGAGTTGGTTTACCCAAATCTGCCTGTTCTGCATGGAAGTAGACCCACTGCAAAATGTTATCTAAGTTTATTTGCCCTGAAAATGTTGCGTTCTACGTGTATATTGGTAGGATTTCTGGTAACATATGTATATATGTTGAGGTATATGAGATGAACTGCTCTCACTGAACTTTGGAAGACACGTCTGAGCCTCTGAAAATGAAAGAATATTTGGAAAAATCTTTGGGAAGAGAGCTATTTAGGATACAATGCAATGTTGGCACTAAGAACACTTGGTATATACTGGCCATAAATTTAGGGTGGAAGTTAGAGGACAGTTTCTCAACATCAGAGGAGTGAGAGTCCAGAACTACTTTCTTATAGGAGTAGGGAAGGAGGAGAACATACACCTTGTTTTAAGACTGAGTTTGTTAAATTTGCAAGTTTGTATATCATTTGTCTGTGATAGCAAGAGACTAGATGGGACCCGGTAATTTGTTATATGTCTGTGAATAAGAGCAGACTTGCTTCACATCAGTGTGGAGTGAAACTACAGAAGTTTTAATTCTGTCAGCCCTTGTCAGATGGTCAGTGTTGAAAACATCACTAAAATCACGTGAGAGGTTTTTGTATGTGGACAAAGGGAAGGGTGTAATACCTAGGTAAGAGCCTGAAATAATTTGCAGTGACACATTGCATGAGAGGAGAAATGGGATGAACTAGCAAGATCTGTTGCAGATTTACCATGAACATTTGGCAAAGTTTATAGTATGATATAGTGCTCTAGGACACTGAGAGTTAAAATTTTATTTCTTTTGACTCAATACTTTTCATTTAAGTGCTTAACTTTTGATAGCCACATCCCAATATTTTTGAACTACTTTGAAAAAATATGCAAGGCAGAAGCAGATACAGTTGCTCTGATTAACAAACATTGAAATAGTGGATTTATAGTATGTTTCAAATTTAAATTGCCAAATTTTATAATAGAAAATTAGGAAAGGACAGCTAACCCTATACAGCAGAGTTAGAAAATACTTTATCACTTTAAATACTTGATTTTGCAATCGCTACTTCTCAAATTCCTTTCAGCTGTATGGAGCTAAGTGTTTATACCTATGAAGTCACTTGAAATAGAGTAAAATCCTCAATAGCTTCAATCCTCCACATTCACAAAGCAATCATATAAAATCACTGCAGCTTTATAGTAAAAGTATGCAAGTTTATTTGAAGTACCGCATACTGAATTACCAATTAAAGTACATTTGGTGTAAATGTTTTTAATTCATTGCAAATGATGTCAGGCAACTATCCAAAACAAATTATAAGAACCAAAACTATAGTAAAAGAATGATGTCTGGAAGGCACAAATGTGTGTTTATAATCTAGATTGCTTGTCCAAGTATTTGCATATGTTCAGAATGAAAAAGAGGAAGAGTAACACACATGATAGAGATTCTTTGATCAAAATGTTAATCAGAGAAAAACAATTGTATGAATTAAAGAAGAATCTTTTCTTTTATATACTATAGCTGGAACAACCAAAGAATTATTAAAGTTTAACAATTAGATATAAGAATTTTCCATAATATAAATTTGCAACATAATATTTGAAAACTTAAAAAATAGAAGAGTTTTCTTACTTGTATGAAGAATTTCGATTTTGAATGAACTGGTAGTTTTAAAATCTTAAACAATCAAACATAATCACACAATTGTAGAATTATGTAGGTCAGAAGGGGCCTCCAAAAATCTAGTGCAACCTTTTGCTCCAAACAAGTCTAGTTAGAGCTGCTCAGGGCTGTATCCTGTTGAGTTTTGAATGTTTGCAAAAGTGGATATTCCACAACCTATCTGCACCCCTATTCCAGTGTTTAACCACTCTCATGGTGATTTTTTTTTTTCCTTATATGAAGTCAGAATTTCCCATATTGCAGCTTGTATCTCTTGCCTCTTTTCTTTCCAGTTTAAATCCCCTAAGAAGAGTCTGCTTCTGTCTTTTCTGCCGCATCTCATTAGGTAGTTGTGGACAGCAATAAAATCTTTCCTTAGCCATCTCTTCTCGATGCTGAAAAAACACAGTGGTCTTAGCATCAGTGTGTCATTTTCTCCAGACCACTAATCATCCTGATAGCCCTGCACTGGACTTGCTCCAGTACGTCAATGTTTTGTTCTGCAGAGCCCAAAACTGGACACAGTACTCCAGACGCAGTCTCACAAGAGCCGAATAAAGGGGAAAACTCACTTTCCTCAACCTGATGGCTGTAATCCTGGTGACACCTCCTAGAGTGTGGTTGGCCATCTTTGCCACAAATGTACACTGCTGACTTCTGGTCCTTCCACCAGGACCCCTGGGTCTTTTTCTGCAAAGCTGTTTTCTAGCCAGTCAGCCCCCTGACTGCATTGTAGCATGGGGTTATTCCACATCATTTGCCCTTGTTAAACTTCCTGAGGTTCCTGCCGGCCCATTCCTCCAGTGTGTTGAGGTTCCTCTGAATATCAGTCCCTCCCTCCAGTGTACTGATCACTCCCCTCGATTTGGTTTCATCCAGAAATGTGCTCAGTGCTCTCTATCCTGTCATCCAGGTTGTTAATGAAGTCATTAAACAGTATTTGTCCCTGTATTGATCCCTGAGGGACACCACTAATAACTGGCTGCCAGTTGGACTTTATGCTGTTTGACCACTACCCTATGAACCTGATGACTCGGCCAGTTTTCCACCCACCAATTTTTGTCCACTTATCAAGCTCATATCTCACTAATTTGGCTACAGGAACACTAAAGGAGACTGTGTCAAAGGCCTTGCTCAGATCCGAATCCACTGCCTTCCCCTTGTCGACAGTGCCAATCATCTCGCCGTGGATGGCAGTGAGGTTGGTCAGGTATGATATGCTCTTGGTAAATCTGTGCTGGCTGATCCCAGTCACCCTCTTGTCCTCCTTGTGGCTGAATACAGCTTTGAGGAGGATTTACTCCATAATCTTCCCAAGGACTGAGGTGAGACTGACCAGCCTGTAGTTCCCTGAATGCTCCTTCTTGCCTTCCCTAAAGATGGGTGGGATGTTTGTCTTTTTTCCAGTTATCTGGAACCTCCCCAGACCTTTCAGAGATGATAGACAGTATGTAGAATCCTCCAGGACAACAGATTATATTGTCATTTCTGACGGAATAAAAAGGAAAATTTTCTTCAGAATTAACATTATATGAAGAAGTGAGTTTTTCATGGAAGTCAAAACTATTTTAGCCTAATTAAAATTATTTTGAAACTTGTTATTCTAAATAAATATTTATGTTTTTATATATCACTATTTATATAGATATATTTTTATATAAAAAATCTTGTTTTAGGTCTTGTATGACATATTTAGTATAAAAATAAATGATAGTAAATATTATAAAATTTAAAACAACCATTCAGTGTACTATCATCTGGTATTCCCTATCAAGCCTGATAAATTAGAAGCTGCTATTTGCTTTAGCTAAAGAAAATGAAACTAACTTATCAGAAAACAAAAGAAAAGGAAACACTACATCATCAAACATCTTTCAAGATTAGAAAGTCAGTCAAAAACAGCAGAAACAGCTCTATTTAACAATGAAATAGTCCAATCCTTCTGAAAGATTAATGTATTTTTATTATCAATTTAATTCTTTAAAGTCAAGCAAAAGAGAATGGAATTAGTATGTGCTTCTCTAACAAGTCTTGCAAAAAATATACTTTTAAAGAAAGCTAAATTCTGTTTAACATAACAGTTTATGTGCAGTTTAAGAGACGTACATATTGCAATGTCACTGAAGAAGTTTAATTGCAATATTCTTTCTTTATGTGTACTATTTATATATAATCTTTCTTGGTGTGTGTGTGTGTGGGGGGAGTGGGTCAGGAGCAGAAACCATGCAAGTGTGCAAAACTGATCTCTACCTTCCTGTGAGTAAAAGCACTCATTAGGAAATTACAGCTAATAGTTGAACTACTTGAAGTTAAGAAAGGACTCAAGGACCAAAATCATATCCCTTCACCTTCAGATTATTACGGAATAGGTGAATAGTCACTGCTCCCTCTTTTATTTTGCAGTGTAGACATACACCTTGGTTCCTCAGTGGTTCAGCACAGCCAGAATTTAAACTGTGTATATAAACCCACTCAATTTTAAATGAAAATTAATCACTGTATTGAAGGGACAAAGGACACTGTTTCCTGAGACATCACAAGAGTAAACATAGAGACCCAGAAGGTCCTGACGGTTTTATGCTCCCATGTTCTTTAATTTTGGGTAGCATTTGGAAGGAAATAACTGCTATAGGTAGTGGTGAAGTTCTAGAAAAGTTTTTCAGTTGGAATAGTTTGTACTTTTAATACTAGGTTTGATCCATTTATATATGGATTTATCAGGGTTGCTGACAAAAAAAGGCAATTCGACCTGATGAGTTGGGAGATCCCCTCTTTCTGAGAGTATTGTAGTTATTCTTTTAATGTTTGTTTCTTTTTCTTTCTTTCTTTTTTCTTTCATTCATTCATTCATTCATTCATAAAAATGCATTTAAATAATTTTAATTGGGAGATCAGAGTGAACTGGTTATAACTGTCTTAGAGTTGTGATGCCTGATATTTACTATGTATATTTAGTAACATAATCTTTTTTTTTAATTTATTTATGGAGCTTAGTTAAAGGTAGAGCTTTATTTTATTTTATTTTTTTCCATAAATTCTGTGCTAAATAAATATTCTTTTTAATTAATTACACACCTCATTAGTTTTTAAATTGCAGTTGAACACAAGAGGTGACTGAAGAAAAAGTAATAAAAAATTGCAAGTTTTTTGGTTTTGTGAATGAAGTATGTAATATATGTGGATATAAGTTTTGTTTGTTTTCAAATAGAACATGATTAATAATTAGACATACAGAAAAGTATAGTCCGTAGATAAATCAGAGAGTAGTTGCTATAATACTGCATTTTTTTTTTTTTTTTTTTTTACTGAAAGGAGTTTGTTTAACCTTCTTCAATATTTGCAATATTTTTCCACCTTCTTACATTGTATTCTCATTAAACAGGTCATTTCACAGCTTCGGATCCTAAGCAGGTCAGTAACTGCTGGCTGCAAATTTGACAGGGAAATATGGTCTACTGAACTTTCTCCTGTCCTCAACCTATGGAAGAAACTTAATCAGGTAGGAAAGCAGCTAATTTGAAAAGACAACTTTTTTTTTTCAGTAGCTATATTAAAAGTGAGGTTTAATAAATTATCTTGAATACTGATACATTAGAAGTGGAATAGTAAATGAAATGCATTTGAGTGGGAAGTACAATGTAACATGTATGTAATTAGCTGTGAAGTCTGTATGTGGGATAATAATCAGCTTGTCACTTTCTTCTTCATATAGAAGTGAGAGCACACTCCAAGGACATGTGACTGACATCTTGTATGTGTTTCTAAAAAGAGCAATAATATATTTTAGTTTTGAACTTAGTCTGTTCAATTCTCTAGTATGCTCAAAGCAATGTTTAAAGCTTTTAATTTTTTTTCTTCTGTATGATATTGAAATATGGCACTAGCTCTAAATCGTTGGTTTGTAAAAGTCCTTGCTACAAAGCTTGCAATGTCTTTTCCTTTGAGGGTTTTTGTTTTTCTCTGTTTTGATTTGGCTTGGTGTTTTTTAATGTATATTGTAAGGCTTGATTTCCAACCATTGAAATATTTTTGTGGGTATTTTTTTAACTACAGTAGGTGCCCATTCTCTTTGAAATGCAGCTACTAGGGGAGGATTCTTCTCACCTAATGTTAGGTATCTAGCTAAACATTTGGCATCTTTTTCTGCTTAGTGGTAAGAAATAGATCAGAAACATTGTTGCCTAAAAATGTATCTTTTAGACAACAACACTAGAATGGAAGAAACCTTTCCCTTACTTAAATAACAGCATACAAAGAAGTGACGAGTGGCACATCAAAATTTGCAATTACATTTTGAAATCTCTTGTTAAATCAGCCTTTAATCCATGCTAAGTGTACGATAATATCAACTTTTTGGCAAAATATACCATGGTACTAAATAACTTTATGATGAATTCTATGAGTCTTCTGAACATTTCCTGGTGTTAAATACATCTGTGATCTTATAAGAAAAAACAATATTTTTCGATATGACACCCTCTGTTATAACATACTGACAGGAGTTAAACATCCCTTTAAGCCTGCAATCCTTCTGTGCAAGAGTCCTGAGGAAACTGTTGAAACTAAGTACGTATACATATCAGGGAATTACCTATGATGGCAGTGTTTGGAAGACTGATAAATGAGGCCAGTTGTAAACTTTAAAACAAAACTGTGCTACATTAATACCCCTTTACAGCACACATTGCTGATAGTTAGTTCTTTATCATTATTTATCATTAGCACTACATAGTCAAAGCAGTTAATCTTTAAAATTTACATCCTAAATTAGCTGTGACTATACAGTGCTATGAAGCCAGTGCCACGTAGCCAGCTCTGAGGACTCTGGTCCTCGATGGTCTGAGTCCCCCAGGCAGAGGTAGTCAGGCCTGAGAGCTCTTTGACAAGGGCAACCAGCCTTCTGTCCTGCCCCCTCCCCTCTGAGATCGCCTCCTTCCATAAGAGGTTTCACTCTCTGGGTAATTCTTAGCCTGTGGCCCCTGCCCCTGAACTACATGCTGCAGGATGCTTAGAGGGGATATTTTCCAGGCTGTGGCAGGTGCCTTATCATGCTGCTCGGCTGTTTTTCTTTCTTGCTTAGCTGCATCTGCTTATCTTAAAGCAAAAGCAGTCTCTTCCCAGCTCTTAAGGTTGCCCTTCAATGATCAACAGGTGACCATCAGCTAGTGGTTGGTAGTTCTCGAGCATCTCTTTTTAACATTTTAAGGCCTTTGCTGTTATCCCATTCTTCATCTGTACATCATAACAAGAGACACTTGGTACCAAGTTCCAGTTCACAACCCAAGCTCTCTTAACAAGTTGGTAACAAGCCTATAAGGCCAGTACTGGGACCCTGCACAGTTAGCATAAGGTATAGTCAGTGTTGCCTGTTCTCAGTAATGTCAATTTTATTTTTATGGGACCACTGGTTACAAAACTGTTACATATTGATTGCTGTGCTTAGTGTAGTTACAGCTGAATTCAAAACAAGCTAGTATTAGCAAATCCTGCTTAGTGTGCACTACTTCTGTGGGTGCAAGAGACCTCTGCTTTCACTACAAAAATAGCATATTCAGTAAGGATAAGCATCAGCCTGACTGATTAATGATGTCTGGGTAATCTCTGGACAATCTGTTAATATTGACCATCCTCCCATTCTTCAGTTTCTCGGTGTGAGTTACTAGAGAGCTTGTCTAGTTCAGACAACTCAACTGCTAGTTTCTTTCGGCATTTTGGATTTGTTGTTTTGAAAATTTTCATTTTAACTAGAGTGTGCCTCCTTTTACTTCAGAAGCAAAAAAGCCTCATAAGCTACTTAAAATAATATGTAGACAGAGATTAACTCTTTTTAAACATTTTTCTTCCAGTGCTAAGTATGTAAATCAAGGATTAATTAAAAAAAAAATCTTACAAATGCCTTGAGAATAGTTATTCATCACCTGAGTGCTGATGATTCTGAAGCAAAACAAAATTTACCACATGTGATAGGTTTGTCCTGTAGAATATCTACTGAAATAATTAATTCATAATATTTAAGTTTGGGCATGTATTTGTCTGTACATTCTATACCATACAGTGATCACATTTGTATTTTGTAAGCTAAAGTTTAGATAAAATAATAAATAGCAATATTTCTCTGAACTGAACGTCAATGTTTCATCCTGTAAAAATCAATATAAATAATTTAGAGCATATAACATAGCTACATTGGCAGAACATCTGTAGAATTTATGTAGTCAGTGGATTTCAGAACTTAGTGATAAAACACATCTTATACCCCATTTTGGCCAATTTTGCACAAATGTACACATGGACTATTTTAATTTCTCAGTGATGTGCCCATTTGAAGAATTACACCACATTAAAGTGTGTAAAATAATGTTCATATTTTTTCATGCATGCAAATTATATTGTGTTAGATCAATAGTATCAAGCAAAGCTAATAGTGAATAGATGCAGCAGTTGATGCAGCAGTTTATGTAGAGTGGTGCACAGGAGACCAGCAGCTCTGCTCAATACAGGAGCAGCACATCCTCAGCAATGGTGGTAATGCATCACAGGGCAGAGTTCCCAGCTACTCTTGGAGCAACTGACCCTTTAACATCTGAGGCTTCCACCCAGACAGAACTCCAGAAGAAGCATGCAGCTCTGCAGGTCTTGAGCTGCAGGAGTGCCTGGGACCTCTTGTCAAGGCTGGGGCAGTGAGAGACGGACTTCTAGACTGCAGGAGATGTGTGCTCTTGATTGAGGAGCTATGCTGCCAAGTTAAGAAGCTGTGGAAGGAAGTTAGCAGGCTACGCAGCATCAGAGATGGTAAGAAAGAGTCTGACTGGATCTTTTCTGAAACCCTGCAGCTTCAAGAGCACAAACCCTGAACTTCTCTGAAGTAAGGGCAGGCAGCATCTGTGCCTGTCAGAGTGGGAAGTGGAGACTCCCATGATG
This sequence comes from Apteryx mantelli, assembly GCF_036417845.1. Taxonomy (NCBI): domain Eukaryota; kingdom Metazoa; phylum Chordata; class Aves; order Apterygiformes; family Apterygidae; genus Apteryx; species Apteryx mantelli. The sequence continues at coordinate 17,206,802 of NC_089978.1, forward strand.
GCAAAGGCTGGAAGCTAGTGACTTCTGGCACCAGAAGGAAGGCTCCTGCTCCACCACAAGATTTGCAATTACAGAACAGATTCAATGCCCTTGTAGCTGAAAAGGAGTTGGGAGCGCTGTCCAACAAAGCACTGAAGCACCCAAGCCAGCTAAAGCTGAGCCACACAGGAGCACTGGGAGGAAGTGGTGAGTGATATTAGTGGGCGACTCCCTGCTGTGAGGGATGGAGGACCCCATCTACTGTCCTGACTTGTTGTCTAGAGAGGCTTGCTGCTTTCTGGGGACTTGGATCCTGGATGCTGTGGAGAGGCTATTGAGGCTTGTCCAGCCCTCAGACTATTAGGTCCTGCTGGTCTTCCACATAGGCACCAATGATACTGCCAGGAGTGACCTGGAACATATGAAGTGTGACTAAATGGCTCAAGAACCGTCACTCTCAACCAGGAGGAAGTCAAGCAAAGGTGACAGGAGGCCTGCATGGATGAATAAGGAGTTCCTGACAAAACTCAAACAAAAAAAGAAGTATACAAGAGGTGGAACCAGGGACAAGTGACCTGGGAGGAATACAGAGACACTGTTATTTGCTCCGTGACCTTCCTGAGGATCGAGGTGAGGCTGACCAGCCAGTAGTTCCCCAGATCCTCCTTCTTCTCCTTCTTGAAGATAAAGAGTGCCATTTGCTTTCTTCCAGCTCTTAGGAACCTCTCCCGATCACCATAACCTTTCAAAGATTGAAAGATTGAGATTGACCAATCTTGAGCTTGGAGGAGATGATCCTTGAAAATCAACTGGCTCTCTTGGACCCCTTTTCTCTCCATGGCCTCTTCCCTTGGGATTCTGCTAAGGAGGTCCTTGAACAAGCGAAACTCTGTTCTCCTGAAATCCGGAGTTGTGATCGTGCTATTTTCTTGTTTCCCTCCTTGTAGGATCTTGAACTACACCATCTCGTGTTTGCTGCAGCCAAGGCTGTCTCTGACCTTCACATCCCTGACCAGTGCTACCTGACCCCCAGAGCCATGTAGTCCCACTTAATAGGTTCCTGGTTTCCCTGGGTAATATCATTGGTTCTATGTGGAAGAGCAGCAGATGGTAATAGTGTGAGGGCCAGACGAGCCTTGACAGTCTCTCCATAATGTCCTGAATATGAGCCCCTGGCAAGCAGCAAATCTCCCTCAATGACATGTCAGGTGAGCAGATGGGGGCCTCTGTTCCTGCAGCAGGGAATCTCCCACTACTAACACTCACTGCTTCCTCTCAGTGCTCCTAGTTTGCTCAGGCTCACCCAGTACAGATGCTCCATTTGACAGTGCTCCTAGCTCATCATCAGCTGTGTGGACGGTGAACCTATACCAGAGCTGCAAGTCTTCAGGTGGAGCAGGAGCCCTCCATCTGGTGCCAGAAGTGACTGGCTTCCAGCCTTCACCATCATGGGAGTTTCCACTTTCCAACCCTGACAGGCAGATTCTGCCTGCCCATCCATTACAGTTGGGGTTTTGAGCTCTTGAAGCTGCAGGAACTTGAAGAGGATCCAGTTGATTTCTTTCTCTTTCTTTCTGATGCTGCACCTTCTGCTGGCCTCCTCCCACAGCTCCTTCACTTGGCAGCACAGCTCCTCAGCAACTGCAGACTTCCTGCAGTCTAGAAAACCATCTGCTCAAGCCTTGGCAAGAGACTCCAGGCACTCCCTGCAGCCTGAGACTTGCAGAGCTCTGTCCTCCTTCTATCTGAGTCAAGGCTTCTGATGTTGCAGGGACGGTTGCTCCAATGACTGTCAGGAGCCATGCCCTGTGGCAAGTACCACCGTAGCTGAGGACGAGTATGCTGGTCTGAGCAGTGTTACTGGGCACTTCGTGCACTGTTTGGTGCAAACTGCTGCCCCAACCGCTGTGTCTGTTAGCTGTGCTCTGACCAACTCACTCTAGCTGACCCTGCTTTGAGCAAGGACGGTTGGGCTAGATGATCTCCAGAGGTCCCTTCCAACCTCAGCTGTTCTGTGATTCTGTGAACAGTAATCTTTCCTGACCAGTTTTCAGAACTATCAGAATCATTGTGGCCAAACAGGAAAAATTGCTGATATATGTTAGAAATTTAAATATTTTCATTTTAGACAATTTGAAGTGGGAACTAATGGTTATCTATTAATAGAGTAATGAGGAATGAGAAATTATATGTTTTAACTTTTTCAAAGATATTTCTGAACATTTTCAGCACTTTCATTTTTCCTTTCAGTGGCATACATAGTATAAGGCCCTGTTAAATGTAACAGACAATTATTCACACAAGCTGAAAGTGCTACAATAGGGTTTATTATTCTTTGTCTTTCTGTAACAATATAATCATGGAAGCTGCTTCTCTTTCACTCACTGTTTATTAATCCAACCAGAATGCAGACTGGATTTTTTCTTTGAATTTTACTTTAAATGAAATAAGTACTTAAAATCTGCTTCAAATCAGTACACTGATGTGTTCAAAGTTATACAAGTATACCTCCTCTTTCTATTTAGCTGTGTTGGACTAACCCAAAACTCCATAATCTCTTGACATTTTAATCTATATTAGCCTCATTTGAAAATGCACGTTTTAAATCTTGCCATTAAAGAACACCCTGATAATGAATACTGTCCTAAAACTGCTTCTGCAGTGCCTTTCAGTGTGATTTGATAACAGATTAACACTAGTCAAATTAATTAAACTTGCATGAACCCACCATTAAGTTAAAAAAAAATCCCCTCAGATGCATAGTATAAGCTTGCACAAATGATTGTTTAGTGAAGAAAATGAAGCCATCACTGAATAAATTGTCAAACAAATGTCATAATCATGTTCCCTAATATGGATGGATGCCCCCACTGCGGACTGTAAGCCAGGGCAGGGCCATCAGAATAGTTTAATCAGCCTGTGTCTTACTGTCTGCTGCTTTCTTCCCACGCAGCCCTCAGCCATGGCAGAGTATGGATCAGGGCCCATTCACTGTCACATGACTGGATGTGCATCATTTTCTAACAAAATTAAGGCATTGCCCATTGTGTGCTACTCTTCAGGATTGTACATGAATATCAGTCCACAATGGTGGCTCCACAGATGTCCCATCATGACCAAATGGCTATCTATCATGAGTATAGAGAGGCAGGAGGAAGTGCTGTATTCTGGTCACATGGTAGATGCATTTTCAGCCTTGTGTCAGGGAAACCCTTTAGTACCTCTATGAAAGTTAAGTGGCTCACCCATACCATAAAAGTTGGAAACAACTGCTTCAAAATGATTTTTCATGAATGTATGATTATTAGCTGTCAAGATTCCCAAAATCATGAAAAATGTTCTACCTTATCTTTTGTTATGTTTTACATTGAAGGTTAATTAATTAAAGATTTTCATAAAGTTGCATAATGCTGCAAGAGAATTGCAAGAGTAGTTTTGAAAATTAATGGGTTGTTGCTCATTTATTTAAAAGATTAGGAATCTCAGCTTTAACAAAAGAACTGTATTTTTTTCACCAAATAAAGTCAGTGAAGCAGAAATTTTAAGATCATTCTCTCTTGTATTCTCAACAATGAATAATTTGTATAATAAACAGTGAGAGGCTAATATGAATAGGCAGAGAGAAGGAAGGGAAGAGGCAGAAGAGGTACATGAAAAGGCCAGTGTAGGGGTCCAAAACACAGCAACAACAAAAGAAATCAAATTTTGAATCAAATGCAGCACTATTGAAGGTATGTGAGTTAATTTTCATTATACTTGTTACATTTCTGAAGGGAGCAGTTTTCAGAACATATTGGAAAAAGCTTAAGTTTAAGAAGGTAATGAAGGAAAGTTCTGGAGCAGCTTAGGTGAGACTGTATGAAGTCTTATATTGAATCGAGACAGCAACAAGCAGAGAAATCAAAAAGGAAAGATGACCAAAGATATCAAAATACACCTAATTTAGTATTGGTAGCAAAATATATTATTTAATCTTAAAGATTAGAACATGTCTTTGGGTTCTTATAATCAGGAAAAGCACTCTGTACTTCAGCACTTCTTCATCTTAATTCTCAAACAGGTCATGAGAATATTTTTAAAGCTAGTGTGAGTTATATACATAATAGATTTTAAGGAAATGTAATAGAACATTAAATGTATAAGCTGATCTCAGAATTCATATTTAATTTTGCTATAAAAATGACAGATGAGTTGTTTCAACAAATTCTCAGGAGAAAGTATTAAAAAGAGTGATGAAATGAATATGGAATTCATAGGACAGTGTTATGTAAAGGGCAGTATTGAGGAACTTGGAGGCCTCCACTTTCAGCGAGTGTTTAATGAATTAAGACAGTATTATGTGAAAGACTGAGTGAAGCCTGCAAGTTGTAATGCCATTGTTCTTCCTTTTTTTTGTAATTAAATACTCCAGCAAGAAATTATCAACTAACCTAAGCCACAGAAGCCAGAAGCACTTGTACATCAGACACAGTCTGGATCATAGAAATTAACCTAATTCCTTTTTCATCCTCAGTAAGCTACGGTCTCAGAAAAATTTAAGTAAAGCTGTGGTACTACCATTTCAAAATGCATGGAAAGACAAAATACAAAACATGACATATATAAATAGCATATGTTCCTTACCCTGTGACCAGTAAATAGCTTTGTGGTATACCTTCCTCACAGTGTGGGAAGCAAGACCTGATCCTTCATTTTTCTGTCAGTCATAACCCAAGATATCTGTATTAGTCTTTCACTTAGCCTTTCTCCTATTTTTGCCTGGTAGATGAGTGCAGTATGAGCTTGAAATGAAAAACATTTGAAGGTTCTGGCAAACTTACAGTGTCTGCGAATGGTTATGGAGACAGACATTCTGTGTGTTCTGGAAAGCAAGATACCATGTAACAAATTAGACCTTCATTTAATCTGAAAAAAATCAAAATCAGTTGTTATTTTAAGAAGAGATATTTCAGAGAAGGTAAAATCTGATTTTACCATTAATAAAATACTGGAAAGTGAAATAGCAAAACATTTTTTCCCACAACATTTATCAAAAAATAGGATTTTGGGGGGCATTTGTGACTTGTAGAATTTGGCAATGAAGGCTTAAATCCCATAACTGAAATTCAGTGCAGCATGTTATCACATGTCTAGTTGGCAATTTCAGAATACAGGCTAGATATATTTATATAATAAACTGTGATTAACATTTGCAACATCTTGCAAGATACCGTCTTTTTAAATTAATGAGTAAATTTGGATTTTCGGTGGCTATAATGGAATAGAAATAAGTGATAAAAAGGACAATGGGAAATTGAGAGCAGTCTTAGCAACCCAGAACTTACACGTAGTACTATATCAGAAATATTTGTTCTTTGCATTTAATATGGAAGCTAGGTTTGAAAATAAAATCGAGATAACATATTTGTTCATCTTCTAAAGAAAAGATAACTAAATGTGATTACATAGGTCTTGTTCTATAAAATATAATATTCTAAATATTTTGGCATAATGCGATGAACTGCTTATATATGTTGTTTCTCAGCGTAAGCTGTAAAAACCTAAACACTTATGTCCATATTACTAATACATTTGGTTTTGTTTGAGTGAACTGTAAATGTTTCAAGATTGATTAAGCTCTTCAGTTATACAGCAAACTTTAAAAAAAGTGGGTTTTTTTCAAATAGATCTTGGATAGTCAGTCAAATATTCTTTTTAGTGAAATAGACAGATTATGTGTCCTCTAGAGCTGTTATGTACCATGTTACCTACTTAAAATATCTGCTGTTACCCTGTAACTGCACATTAGATGCTATGTTCCAACTGAAATAATGTTACGATTTAGCTTTTTTTTAACCTTACTATTTCCATTTTCTACTTTCTTGTTCACTAGTAATATGCTTTCACTACATAATTGAAAAAATCAAGATACTTAGAAATCTGTATCAAAGTAATTTTTTGCTAATAGATTTACTTAAGAGTGATTTGCTGAGTTACAGCTTTAAGAAAATTAGGTATCAAGGAGAAATAACAAATGAGTTGTTTAAAACATTTTTGAAGGATCTGCTTTTATTCAAATCTGCATTTTCAGTTTAAAGAGTATAATTTTCATGATATGTTTCTTTAATATTTTCTTATTTTGCTTTTACAATCTGTATTTGTGGACTATGGTAACTCAAGGCCAGAAATCTTTAGATATAAAACTCTACAAAAATCTCAGGAGGAAAAAGTAAAAAGATGTGCAGGCTGCAATCACACTTAAGATCAAAATTTCAAATCAAAACATTCACAAATGTCATGATCAACAGAAGATCATCAGCTCTGGGAATAAATACTTTTGAGCCTAGCTTGTCTTTTTTTTTCAAAATTGATCTGAGCTAAGAAATAGGAGAAATATTTTACTGTGATTGCAATCCCAATTGCAGTTGTATGAGTACTAGAAAAGCTGTATTCATCTAAGTTTTCTCTGCTTAGCTTCTGTCACTCAGAAGTTTTTTTTTTCCCTTCTCCCTTAATGTTTGATTAATAACTCATCAAACAGTTTTTCTTAAAATTACTAAGGAGTTGATATCAGGAGCTCTTTTTCGTCACTTGAAAGAGGATTATTCTTCTTGAAACATCACTGAACTTTCCACTTCTGTCATGTAGCCATGAAGTAATTGCCAGCTCAAAACATAAAATAATTCAGTGACAATTTGGTAATGTAAGCCCTCCTCCTATTTATTATTTACTTTGATATAGGTAAATACTAGTGTTTAACTGGACTAGCTGAATTATTAGTGGTAATAAAAATTGCTTTGTAATCAGTACATGCTTATGACTGGTGGTACAGAAAAAGTAAATCAATGTTAGCTTAGTTTTTGGAAGATGCTGAACTTTTTGAAAAGAATGGCAGAATTTGTTTCTTAATAGAACAGACCCACTATCTGTACTGTTAATTGTAAGAATGATTGCTTCCATTTTCATGTTACCACAAATAAATTCTTAAGTAAAACTTTTCATTCTCTATCAAAATGAATGTTCAGTGTCAAGGAACAGAAAATAAAAGGAAAGTGTCAAGGAAAGAAAATAAAGCATGTAGGACTGATACCTAAGATGATAGAATATTGCATGGCTGTGTGTACTACCTTGTATTTAAGAGATGTAATGGTCCAGTTAATCAGATAATATTTCTGGAATGAGGCTTATGGGTTCTCTGCCTTGCCTGCCATAATCTAATGATACCAGTGAGAAGCAATTTCTATCCTTTGTCGGAACTGTTAAACTAGGCTCATCAAAGCAAGTGCTGTATGTGGCAACATAGTTTATAGTGCCCAGTGCAATATTGCAGTAGTAAGTGCACTACTGCTTATTATACTGTCACACTAGCACAAATATTAAAAGCAATGATTCATTCAGCTAAATGAAGAATTTTCAGGAATTCCAGTACTTCTAAAATAATAGGGTAGACAGGAGTCTCAGAAGAGTGGTGCCTTTACTGTAATATCTCAGGAATGATACTGAAGCTATCATTATAGCTGTGATCCAGTGTCAAAAAAGGGGAATATGTTACTTACTTCAAAGACTGCAAGGCCATATGGAGTATTATGAATTAAACAAAGAGTATGTGGTATATCATAGTAGTTTCCCTGAGTGCATTAATGGGACATCACATGTTCTTTTCTAGAATTCTAACCTGATTCATCAGAAGGTGTCTCCTCCTATGGAGCGACAAGAATCTCCAATCTTATCATTCATTACTCTTGAACAATTCAATGCCATTCTCCTTGTTCAGAGTGTCCATCAGTCACTTGCTTCTTTAAGTAAAGTCATCAGAGGTACCTCATTACTGAGTTCTGAAGTACAGAGACTAGCAAGTGCTCTGCTGAATCAGAAGGTAAGTAATTTTTCATGATTTAACATTATAAGCAATGAAGAATGAAAATGAGGAAATTGAACAAAATTCTGATACATATTTTCATGTCACTATTTGCTCTAAGTTCTTTACTGACAGTGACTCTAAAATGGATTAGTGAGTTCCAGAGGATTCTAATCTTTAATGGAATCTTTCAGGTGGTGATTATGGTTAGAGTTCAAAACTAATTCTCAGATGTAAAACAAAGGATTGTTACTGTCTAAACGCCGGTCAACGGTCATTGTACAGAGAAATTTATTTCTCTCTTCTTCAGTGGAGGGCTGTCTAAATTACAAACAAATATTATTAAGTAGTCACAAGCAACTTCAAATATTAAAACAAAGCTTTTTTCTTATAGCTTTGGGTTCAGACACATTTGCTGTGCAGCTGTTACACCTGACAAATTGCTGCTAGACCTGTTGTTTGGGGCTAAGTAAATTCATCACCTGGAAACCTTCTGAATGTGCGTTGAGTAATAAGAATTCTTTCTTGATATTGGAATGAAGGGATAATCCTTAAAACGAGCCTCCAGTTATCTTATGTATGTATTCTTAATTTATTGCATAACTGAACCAAGTTTTTCTAGAAAAAAAAGCCAGAAAAATTTTGCTTCAAGTACTTGCAGAAGCTTCTGAGTGCATTATATACTTTCATCAAGCTCTCTTAAGGACAAATCATATAAAATTAGAAACTGTGGAATAGTATTTCCATTTCAAAAGCCAAATCATGTTAGACAAGTCAAGTATATTAGCCTGTAAAACATGTAAGTCTGTGACTTTTCTCCATTTTTGTAGTTTCTTAAAATTTCAGTTTCACTACAGTGGTAATGACAACAATTTGCACTCTGTATTTATTCAGTATGGATTATTGCCATATCACACCAGACAAGGTGTACCTACCTACAATAATGAGGAAGTTAGAAGTATTACGTATCATACACTTTCTTTAAGAGGGACTAAGGAAGAATTTATATGTTCGTTCCTTTTCATCTCTGAATCACAGCGGACTGTAGGTGTCTGAAAGCACAGTAGAGAATCCTCTTGATCGTGTATGAGAACATGCATTTCAACACCTAACTGAAGTCATGATCCAAAGTTATTATACTAGAATTACTGAACTGTATAGTCCTTTGAACAAGGTATTCTTGATAATACGTGGTTTCGATTTAGGCCCCTGGTTGCACTGAAGTCTGTTCTGGACTAAATAGAATAGGGGTTTGTTTTGTTTTTCGTTTGAGAACCAAACTCTTATGATGCAGTGAATAGGTTCAAAAGTAAAGCTTAAGCTGCTGAATACTGATAAACAGGTGTAGCTGTTAATCAGATAGAAAGCCAATAGATAGGGAAGATGAATTTTGAAGAAGGCATCCCCAGAAGACTTGAGAATGGAATTGAGACTTCTGTTTTGCTGTATATATAATCTCCTGTTTTTTCTACTCCAGTCCTTCCTCGAAGGAAGAGTGGTAAGGTTTCAACAACAGTCTGAGAAGTGTCAGCCATATTGAGAGTTGGTATTAGCTATCCAAGATGGCACTTGAACTCGTCGCACTGCATGATTTTTTGCATATTCTTGATATATGAGAAAAGCAAACAAAATTCATACATGGATTTTCTCAATGTTTTTCAGAATCCAACAGGGTGTGTTTATAAACTAGTACTATTAATGTCTGCAGATTTACATGCTTTATCATTAATGGCTGGATAATTGGATTCAACCATGAATTTGAAACTCAGTTAACATATTTGGTATATCTTCATGTAGGGAACAAGTACTATTACAACTATTGTTATGCATTTATTTTCCTGTCAAATTTCTAATCAAAACAAGAATTAGCATTCTTTGTATTCTGAGATAAAGAAAATAGCATTTGTTAGCAAAATTTCAGTACAATTAGAGAAAATTATCATTTTCATGTTAGCAATCCAATTGACTTTTTAAACTTTTTCGGCTTAGCAATCTAATTGACTTTTTGTTAGTGAGCAATAGAATATGGCTTGCCTGTGTGCTTTAAGCAATACACTTAAATTTAGAGCAGCAGGAGCTATGAAGCCAGGCACTGTCACAGAAATGTACTTAAAGTTTCTGTGCTTTTTTATCTCTCAAAAACATCAGTTCAGTGCCTCCTGCTACACTGAGCATAGTGTTTCTAGCATCTCATCTGCTTACTTACCCACTTACCTTGTCACAAATCACTTTATTGGATTGTGGCCATAAAGCAATCTTTTCAGAAGCCCTTAGGAGAGGCTAATGCTGCTGTATTATAACTGTGGCAGCTAAACCTCAACATCTATATTATCTTAAAGTGATTTGTTTCAGGTATTTTCTATACACTGTTCTAGTTTGGTTTCACATGGTCATATGTTTGGTAATAAAGTGCTTTTTTTTTGAATACTTAAATTTTGAAAGTACCAAGATTATAGTTCTTTTAAAATCATAGCTCCTGAAGAAGCTGCTAGAATATCGATAGAAATGTGACACTCTACAAATGTATGACTTCTCATGGTTTCAAGAATGTGCCTTATTTGTGCAAAATTGGTGTGTTAGTGTACATCTGAAATATGCCTCCATACTAACAGTTAACTAAGCTATTTCTTTTCAAATTAGAGTAATTTACAGTGATACATTAGCACCTTTAAGTGAATGCCTTCTAAATGATAGATTGCTGAGCTGTCTGTAAATGCATATTCCATTTCTCAGTGAAAATCTTAGTCTGTGATATGAACGTGTTTTTTACTGCTTGTTATTTCAAAGTGTGTTCCTTCACATTTCAAAGCCTCATTAGTTTCTGAAATTAGTAGAGTTTCTATTAGTACCTGATAAACTAATCTACATTTAACCAGAGATATATAAATTCCTGAAATCTCTGGCAAGGACACTCTTGCACATCTTTTGACTTCATCTGGGGCTTCTTTTCCAGGCTCATTGTCTCTACAAACTGCAGACCTGTTTTTTAGAGTATTCAAAATCAGTCCACATGTACTGTGTAGTCGTATCTGTTATGTTCTGAGATTTTCAAACACTCTAAATTCAGGGAAATTATCAGCACCTTATCATTAATCATGTACATCAGTGTTGTAGGATGTTGCAGTTTTTAGGAGAATCTTCCAAAATGAGAGAATAATACTTTACCTTTTCAAAAAAATTTTCAAAAATGTTTCAAAAAAGTTTCATAACTGTGCAAAAAAGCATGAGGTTACTGTGCTTTATTTACTTGTTCTGAACATATTCTAGTTTATTCAATTCATTATTAGTTTCCACAGATCCAGAACTTTTCTATTTTTTTCTATAAAAGATGGCATGGAGTGGCTTACTTTGAAAGAAACGTCTTACTTTGAAAGATATTTTTTCTTATGAACTTCTGTGGTCAGATTTTGAATTTTGTTCAGCACATATGCTGTTAGATTGTAAACTTCCTTGAAAAACTAACCATAGATGTTAAACAGTATAAACTGAGATGCTCAGCATCTTCTGTATTGTGTGATATTCCCTTGGTAATGAATTACCTCAATCGTTTCTTACTTAAATAGGAGCTTCTTGCAGAATCGAATTTCAGTGTGCTTTACAGATTCTTGTGGAGTAGGTACAACTAATAAGCTTTTCTCCTTGTTTTAGAAGGAGGAAATCTAACAAAAGGATTCTTTAAACCTTTCTTTTTGAAGTCAGTAAGAAATCTATATATGTAGGTCTTGCAGAAGGTCATTCTCAGATGTTTTTCTACAAATGAAGAAAATGAAAACATAATATTGCAGAGGAATTTTACCAGATTGACTTCACCACAGAGTCACACAGCTGCATATTCTAGGAGGTGGCAGCAAAGGCATGGGAACCTGTGGCTGCAGTTGAAGAAATGGTGGATAGTGGCTTTCAGGGAAAGGATCAATTTAGGCCTGTTTGAAGTGTTTGTGGGACCTACATTATGTGTCTTTATTGAATAGCAGAGGTTCTTATAAGTTCTTCATCAGCACTGTATCTTTTTAGGCCACATAAATAATGAGCAACAGAGTAAGAAATTCCATTAGCGGTTTCATGCTTTGATTGTTATAGTACTTGTATTGTCTTTTTTTCTTTGTAGATATATTTGATATACAGATTATTTAATTTCATTCAATTTGCTAGGTTAAAATGCAGTGATGACCGTTTTGAAATGGATGCTTTCAGTAAATACATTTTTATTTCAGTGTCCCCTCACATGGCAAAGCAAGTGGGAAGGTCCAGAAGATCCTTTACAGTATCTTAGAGGACTTGTAGCTCGAGCACTTGCTATACAGGTAATTTTAAAGAGTCATTTTACCTCAGTACGTTAATGTTCAGTGACACAGTATATTGTGTGCATTACGCTATAGTAGACCTTTCTGAACTAAAGTCCCAAAGAGTTTTAGAAGTTGTGCAAAAAGGCTGGTAAAATTCAATGGATGGATGAATAACAAAAACTGCAGATCAAACAATTTGAAGTCAGTAACTTAAAATGCAGTCATTTTTATATTTACTTTATCACAATAGCTTTACATGCTAGATTTTAGTCATTGTTTTTTCTGACAAAAAAAAAGATAATTAGATTTATTTATCTAAATTTATCTTAAGAATTCTATCACATTCTTTATTCTGGTGTAGCCTCAGTAGTAACATGGAATATTCTTGTATAGAAAGGACAGGTTACGGTGAGATATCTAATAGTTTTTGACAAATTATGGCTTTATTTGATACTTGTTTTGACCAAATTGCTGAAAAAGAGTTCTCATTTATGCTTCAGTTAGTGTATCTATATAAAAATTCAAATTATTTTCAAGTTCTTTGCAAGATTCTTTTGAAAGGTGAAGCCTGAGTAAAAGACTAGGGTAAGCTGGGGAAAAGGTTCTGTCATTTTAGTCCTACACAGCAATGCTACTGTTTAGATAGTAGGGTTCTTTCAATTCAATTTTTAAATGCAATGATTTTGAGAAGAGTACTGTTTTCTTTGGCCAAATGTAATCTGTTTCTCCCAAATGTGGCTTCAAAATCTTATCTTTAATTTTATCTTTAATTTCTATACTGTTTGCATTAAAAGAAAGCCCAAGTGAAAAGTGAACTGAACAACAAATCACTTTAAAATGTCGATTTATTTCTAGTTGCAGCATGACCTGTAGGTTTTGCTTTTTCAGGTTGTATCATATAGCCTGACATGTATTTGAAAGGGCACATGACTCTAGAAGATGTTCTTAAATTAAAATGTTAACATGAGTCACTTAACTTTTATGTTTCATGTAGGCATTAAATATTGCTCTTGAGTGTTCAGTTGACAGAGGACTAGACTATTAAATATTTTACAGAAGGGGAGTGCATAGGGTTAAAGGTACGGGTAAGATAATAGAAATTTGTGCAGAGATGCAGAACTATGAATCTATATACATATATATTTGTATGTATGTTTCTGTATGTATATATGTATGAGATATAATTAAGTCCACTCTGTGATTCAATCAGGTTGAAAGATACAGTATATCTGGGAGTCAGTCATCCATCCTTTTTGTCTGCTGATTGCAGCTTTTGGCATATGCAGGGTCATACTTGATGATCAGACTTAGCAGTTCATTGTTTCTACTGATTCAAAGATTTGTGTTCTTGCTTCTGAGCAAAATCTGATCCTTTACAAGTCTCTTTAATGTTGTGAGTCTGCTGCAGCTTGTCCCTTGCTTTCTTCAAACTTTAAACAAGCTGTAATAATATTTTGCTTCATGTCAGCAATGGAGAGTTTTAGCTTTCCATTCTACCTGACCAAGACTTTTTTAGTTCATATTTTATCTGCTTTTATATCCTGCCATAAAAGCTCAAATGGATATGAGGGGAAGGACTTATTTTTGTTTTGGTGACCTAACACATTCAAAGGTTAAATAAAACTTCATTGTCAGTACCTATTCTTTGTCTTTGTCCATTTTCAAATTCTTCCCAAGTTTATTCACCACCTGTTTTGGGTGTTAGTAATCATATTTTAAGAAAATAATAGGAATTTTTAACAAATAATTTTAACTACGTGTGCATTTGAATGTAACTCACAAGTCAAATTACCTATAAGCAATACATTCATCAGGTAATGAATCTATGAGGAGGAGTTGAATTGCAGCACTAGAAATGTTGGCATGAACTTTTTGCCTTAACTTTTTGAGAATTGTATGTTACCCAATTTTCTCATAGTCATGAAGAATAGAGGAAGCAATTTTTACAAACTTGTATTCATTGTAATGATAAGTACTATAGCATGACTTGTAGAAGTATATTAGATCATCATATCAATGTTAATCCTAAGATACCAATTTGTAGGAGGCTAAGATAATAGGCATGTGTATACCTATGAACATAATGTTATTAGCTAAATTTATTATGATTGACACCACCATTAATTTAAGATAGCTATACAGAATAGTTATGTATATGTTTCCACCTAAAATAAAGACAAATATAATATGTTCAGTAATCCAGATATTGTAGGAGGAAAGACTTTTCCTAAACATGGATTAGGGAAGAGTGGAGGGAGGTAGAGAGAGAGAGGTGATGTGGAAGAGAGAGCATACTTAAGTATCTAGGGTGGATGTTGTAGGATCTTGTGAACAAGGGCAGATAAGTGGCCTTAAGAAAGGCACAGAGAGAGGCCTTTTGAATCTGGATCCTGGCTGAAAAACATCATGGTTGCAAGCAAGGAAACTAGATCTTTTTTTTTTTATTATTTCTTTCTTTAATACTTGAGAAAGGAGGGCTGGCACGTTCCTGGACACAAACAGAATTCCATCACAGATTGCCAAATTGATTATCAATCCCCACCCCCTCCGGCCCTGACTGTCCTAATACCTTATCAGACTCTGAATTTTGGTAGCAGTTCTGTCAAAAAGGATGAAAGCATGAAAGCATACTATTAAACTCAAAGTAGCTTTACTACTGTATGTGCTATTGTATTTTCTAGTTATTCCACAAATAGTACTGTTTTCATCAATGAATCTTTTATTTCCTTTAAAGACCATTTTTTATAGCCTATGTATATTATGTGAGATAATAACTCATTGTAAACTTTTGTCAAATTTTGCTCACCCAACAGTCAGGTATAACTTTGAGATCTATTTTGTTGCCAGTTTAGGCATCCCAGAGAACTAAAATTACATTTTTTTTTTACTATATATATCCATACATCTTTTACTCTAAGTATACTCTATTGTGTTTCTATTCCTATTTTTAATTGTCTTCTTAGATCCAAGACCTCAGGCATCCATTTTGGTTCCTTGTTAAATTACTTATTGTCAGATTTCTAAAATGAATCCTCTATTAGAATGAGAATATAATTTACTATGGGTCATTGTGTATATATTTGCACATATTAGTAACTCAAAGTACTGTTATATTTGGAGCAGTGCATATACTTCCCTTCTTAAACTGGCTGTCATCTTTCTTGCATAGTATTTTAGATATCACAAGAATTATCTTGATTTGGAATTTACTCCAGCAATCAAGAGTATTATCGTTTTCAGGATAAGAGACTGCGTGTACCTTTTGTGAGAATGGTTCCTAATCCACATTACATTTCAGACTCCTGGAATACTTACACATTCATTTATTAGACATAGGTAACGAATTGCTTAGGTATAGAGAGCTAAGTACAAAGAGATACATACCCGTAAATCGAGGCACTTGTGTGTAGATCAAAAATAAATGGTAAAAGAAGAAGGGAAAACGAGAAGTCATTCTAATGGAGGTAGTGTAAAGTTGATAGAAAAATAGCCTTTGAAGCAAATAAGGGAAATATTTGTATTCCCCAGTTTTACAAGGGGATAAAACAGATTGTCCAGAGTCTGACAAAACCTGTTAGTCTAGAGTCTGACAGTGTAGAGGAGAATTTTTAGTTAAGGTAAATCATACAGAAGAGGTGTATATAAGCTAATAGGCAGACAAATAAGAAAGTCATTTATTTCAATTAATTAGTATCTAAGGGAACAGATTTCAGTTTGTTGGATACATTGAAAGGTTTTCCCAGTTTCTTCTCTGAGATGATGTGACAATAATTTTTTTAGGAGGGACAGATCTTCTATTACCTCCAGGCAAGAAATAGAGAGCAGTTATTTTGGAACTTGATTAATGCAATCTTGTCCAGTGGGATATGAAGAAGATTACTGTGAACCTTAGTTATGACTGTTAGGTGATTTCTTGACATTACTTTTCCCCCATATTTTTCTCTAGATGTTCTAAAGAAACTATCTAATGGATGTTTCTAGTGTATTCATAAGATCTTTGTTATACAAACTATTCACTTTGACTAATGCTTATTTTTTCTTTATTTTTTCCTGTAGAAGAAAGCTCAGATTTTAAATAATAAAGTGTAAAAATATGTAGCAAGAAGAGATACTGCTGGTACAGGTGTAACTTGATCATTTAACTATGTGTGGCAATGATAACTGTTATTTTCAATTGTACCTTCTCTGTTTCTGACTTCTGCTTTTATTCAGTTGTGCGTAAACTGCATGCCATTTTCTGCAGTTATGAGAATTTTCTTTAAATAGAAAATTGAGATTAGAGTGCAAGCTTCTGTATGGAGCACTCCTCCTATGCAAAGTGGAGATAATGTAGCAGAGTATAACAGGATGAAATTTGTGTTAGGCAACAGTAATAGATTATTTAAAACTGAGCATATTCAAAAAGTTTTTATTTCCATATATTCCCCCAGTCAGCTGTTGACAAATGTACTGCATTATATTATTATAACAATAATCTTTCTCTGTCATTGTTCAAACTACTGACAGTCTTATGCACATAGATTACTTACTATGTAAAGTTATGATAAAATCAGTTACAATTTTTAAAAACTAATTTACTGTAGGAGAGAGATTTATTAAGGCAGAGCTTTACAGTACAACTTTAACTGCATCCATAAGCAGTAAATTCTGTTGATTTTTTTGTCAGTGACAATAGAAATTAGTGATAGATGACAGAATATTGGCTATTATCTTTTTAAATCATTTTTGATATTAAATATATAATACTGTTGCATATGATGCACTTCTTAATGATAAATTATCAGACTGTTTTACTCCTCAAGAAGCTAGTGAGATCACATCTGAAATGCAATTTATACCTTTTTATTCTTACATTAATTTTACCAGGTAATGTTGATTATTTCTAATTATGCATTTCAATTTAATCATATTTTCCTTAAATATTACTCCAATTCATGTTTATGCATGTTACACCAAGGGTTTGATTTGCCTCAATTATTTTTAATTAACTTTCCTTTTTTATGACTTTTCATTATTGATTTTATAAATGTAATTCTTCATTAGTTACTTATAGCTTTAGCTTTTAAGGGATTTAATAAAGGCACATAGATTTTTTCATCACTCTGGGAACTTTCTTCAGATTTATATTTCAATAAAGGTCCTATTGGTTTAGTTTTAACTGGTTTAGTTTTATATGACCAACTCCATCATCATAATGTTTTTTCATAGAGTTACTCATACCTCTACCTTGTTTCTTGCACTATCAGCTATTGACTTTTACCTTCACCATTGGAGATATTGCAATGTCACAGCTGTACTAAGAGTTTGCATCTAGTAAGGATGTAGTAAGTGTACACTTAGGTTATTAGGTAAGGGCTGCATTGTCAAGATGTTTGCTGCCAGTGCAGAAAATAATAAAAGTAACTGCTTTGTTTTAAGAATTGAACAGGGATGGGAAGGAACCCAAAATATAGTCCAGATGGTAGAAATATTATGGTAGAATTTACAGACGTGTAAAGATTTTCTGAGAACATTAAACAGCAACAGCCTGAAAAGTAACAGGTGTTTCATTTTCTTAGAGCTCAGTTTGCTCAGTAAAAGTAAAATAATAAAAGGAAGTCTGCACATTTAAAGTGTTAATAAATCAGTATATGCAAAATGCTGTAGAGCTAACAGCAGACCAGTCAAATGCAGGATGAGTATCAACATTGAAAAAAATGTTTCAGGTCAACAAATTAAAACTTACTTTTTGTTTCCATAAGAACCAAAAAAGAGCTTAATTTGACTTCTTCCAAAGAAAAATTCCAATAAAACCTTTTTTTTAGAAGAAAATACTTTATTTCATTCTTTTGGGCTATGCTTTTTTTAAGTCATCTGTAAAAACAGCACTTCCTTTGGAATGGTTGTGTGGTGAGACAGCTTCTAGAAGGCTTATGACATACAGTGAAAATCAATACTATTTGATCTCTGAATCATAAATAGTACTTTCAGGGTTATAATTGAGGAAATGCTTTATGAGCACTGATTATATGAAAGCTTTTATTGAAAATGTTTGTGTCTATATAGTATTAATAATATAGTATAGTATAAAGTTGTCTTTCATGTTTTCTCAGAGACTTGTATGTATCTCTCTGGGAGTTTGTTCCCTCTTTTCCACCACCATCACAAATGAAATATAGGCAGGTAATGTTTAATTTCAATGTCCTTAGTATAAGGTTTTTGCTATTTTACTTCTCTTTTACTTTTTGAGGTAGAATGGCTGTGTTTTTGAATGCTTAGAAAGTCTGTGCATCGGTTTTGTCCATAAACTCCCTGAAGAGATAGATTGAATACCTGAGGTATGAGGTTTGAACTCTTGGAAACTGCATGCTAAAGCTACTGGCAAACTTTCTGGAGATAGGGGAGAAAAGATTCTTCCTTCAGACCCAAGGCATCTAGGCAAAGAGTTTAAATTTTCTTTCATTGGTAACAGGCAAGGAGACTGCATTTAGTAAGCCAAAGCCAAGTCCCCTTGGTTTTCACTGAGCTCAAGAACTCTGAGGACCAGACTATAAATCAGGCTTAATGCAACAGTAGATGATATGCAGATAAAATTGAGGAATAGAAGAAAAAAAAATTAGATTCCCTATATATCTTGTTAAAATTCTTTGGGGGTGAGTGGGGTGGTTCCAGAAAATTTATTGAAATTTGAGACAGTATTTGGACAGGTCACCAGTGATGGCTTACTTGAAATGCTCAGTTTGTTAGGAAAAAGTGGGCATCTAGAAGGCTTCTTTAAAACACAAGGAAAATCTAAACAGAGATTGGGAGTCGCTGTGAAAAATATGTAAGGTTTTGAATTCCGTATTTGTTGGATTTCTTATTGTTGGATTCATTGCTTTCTCTCTAATATCGTCAAAAATCTAGGAACTTAATATTTACGAGACAGCTAAATTAGGATTAAAATATATATTACATTGTGTCTTGCAAATTATCAGTTTGCCATTCTATAGATATTATGCTCTCAGCTAAAATTTCCTGAACAAATGTCTTGGTTAACATGATATTATTTTTGTTACAAAAACCTACTTATGAGTCTTCCTTGTGGTACCTTGTTATAACAGGTAAATTTATAGTACAATTTTGCATTGTTCACAGTGGAGGGCTGGTCTGTTATTTTTTTTGCTCAGTACATGCTAGTCTTGCATTTATGTTTTAGAGGTCCTACATTTCTGTGTGACCTGTTAAAAGGTATGTGAGAAGAAAAAAGGGTATTCTGGGTCTATTTGAACAGCTGTTGCCAGAGTGGCAAAGCAAAAATAGGAGAGGGGAAGACAAGGAAATGCTGCTTCAAATCAAGAAGCTATGACTGAACAGTAACATGTTGCACAGGAAAAAAGATCTTTGGTAGTACTTCCTTCATATTATGAGGAGAGATTATATTTTTTCAAAAGGACACTAACTTCATGCCCTAGCATGTGGTTCTGGACATTTGCAGGGACAGAGCAATCCTTCAAACACGTGCTAAGGGAAGTTTAATCTAGCGGACTGAAGGTGCAGGGGATTCCTCCTTTCCTGGCCAGCTGGGATGAGAGCTTAGTCTCAATCCCCATTTTCCAGGGCCTGCCAGGCTCACATACTGTGTACAGACATGGCCCTTCACAAACAGACAGTCACAGAGAGGAGGACAGTACTTTTACAGGCACCCATGTAAACACAGACAGCACAAATAGTCCTATCTTACTTCTAAGGTTTGCTGCTCAAAGAAAACCCTCTTCATGGGTGCCTGATAGCTAGCTCCTGGGTTTTCAGTCTCTCCATTGTCTGCCTTCCAATCCCTCAGGCTCTGCAGCCTCCCAGACGTGGATTGATTTTACTATTGGTTTCCCCCACTCCCTAAATAGAGAGCACACTTACAGAAAAAATAATTAAAAATAGAGCTTACTAGAAAGATAAGGCAGACTATGGGGATCAGGTGCAAGGTTGGCCAAACAGGTGTACTGACTAACAGCCTCCTTACACATGACCTGCCTCTTTCATACCCCTTCTCTCTATCTTCCCATGCTTGTTTGTCCCCGATCTACCTTGATCCCTCCCTTTCCCTGCCTTTGACCCTTCCCATAAACATCCTGTAATAAATTTTATACAGTCCTAAAATTCTCTCATTTAGTCCCCAAATCCACTCCCTCAGGCACTCCATAATAAGTCCTATACCCCTTTGCAAAATAGTCCCCCCTAGTTTGCGTAGCATTTCAGAGAGAGTTTCTTCTGGCGAATTGTCCTAGTGGATTTCACCGCAGGGACAATAGCTTCATCTTTTATGGTTTTGGGAATAGTTCATTCAGATGGATTAGGTTGGCCACATTTCCCACCTTGTCAGTGTTCCTCTCATTACTACCTCTGTATTTGAATAACTCTTATCCAGGTATCTGCACAATATAGAATACTTCAGATTTAACATTCTAATATTAAAGCACACAGATTCTTAAAAAGAAATTGTATTTTAAAACCACTCATTCCATTATTTTAAATCACCATTCAGAATGCTATGAAGTATCCACTTTATTCTGAAGAATTTTCTTTTTTCTGTCCCTTTTCTTGGCTTCCTGTCTTCAGCTCTCACAAATATCAAATCAAAAGTACAACTGCAGTCTAGCATTTTCTGCTAAAAAAATGAGTACACTGTGCAGTGCCTTAATTGGCTCCCACAGCTCTCATCATGTTGCAGCATGATTTCACTTTGTTCAGCCTTTATCAGCCAGGATACAACTTTCAAGAATTTTTTTCTAAATTATAGCTGCTTCATAAAAATAGGAAATTTGTAAGTATCAGAATAAAAATTTAGATGTTTTCTTTCTCTCCCATGGAATAGGTTAGGATCCATGTTTGAAGCACTTATAGATACTACTGTTATATTCTGGCCCTCTTTAATCACTGTTTCAGTTACATTGTATAAATTTAAGTAGTGGCCTGTACAGGGTAGTAGTGATTTATAGATATTCTGTCCAAAGAGGAGGTCTGAGAGCCATGTTTCATTGTGCCACAGAATGTAAGATGAGAGTTTGTGGCTTTTGTAGGTCATAGGAATTTCCCCACTGAAAAAAAGTCTAGCTTGTAACGAAGCTAAAATGGAAGCTGAAACATTTCCTATGCTCAGAGAATTCACATACTGCTGTGACTTACAGGAAGCTGTGTTGATGCATGGGTGTGAAGGTGGAAAGATTCCTTAAGTTTTCTTCAAATTAAGTTTTCTTCTTTTCTCCAATGCAAGACCTTATTTTTCAGAAGTGGTGAAATCTCTCCTTTCTATTGCTTGCATCCTTTTGGTTTCCTTGTGAATTATTGAAGTTTAATCCCAATGAAGTTTAGATCCCCTGTTAACTGAGGCATCTACAGGCTTTTCTGTAAACTTTAGCCTGAAGTGTGTTTTGAAATGTAATCTGTTCTAACAGAATTCAGCTCCTGTTGATTAAACTCTCAAAAGTCTAAACCTATTTTGTTAAAATTTCTTCTTGAAAGTAGAAGTTCAATTGAGAAGCATCCTTTATCACACCATTAAATAGTCATTCAATTCTGTGATTTTAGGAAATTGATTGCAGAAGATTATCATGCTTAAAAAGATTTTTATAAGCATTGCATAAAAAAGAAAAGCCCAAGTCATTGTCTGTATGCACATTCTGAGAAATTACCATATTTTCAAAGAAACTGATCTTTTTTTCACCTTAGTTAATTCAAAAGAACTAGATTTAGTGTTCCGTGTTTCTTCTGGGGATGCAAGTTACTATTTATATACTCCATAACTTACAAGAAACTGTACCATATATCATATATGTCTGTGATTTAAAGCTGTAGTTTGTATACATTATTTAATCTAATAAAAATAATTAACATTCATTGATTTTCTCTTTAAGCTGCTATATACATTTTCATTGTACAGGAAGATAACTGAAGAGATACAGCAATCCATTATTAATAAACTGTATGCATTTATATTATTAAATTTAAAGTGTAGACTGCTCAATTTTGAATAACATTTTTCACTGTATCTTCCTCCTTCATCTTGGACAAATCTGTGCTGCAAAAGATAAGGCACAGAGCAAAACTGGTAGTCTTGTCTGACAAAATCTCTAGTGAAAAAGGTTAATTACAATAGCGGTAGTCGAAAGGGCTTTTCTTAATATTTGCATATGAAAATGATTGCCCTTATGTTATGCTTTCAAATCCTTTGATAATATTGAATTCTAGACATTAGTAAATGAGAAAGCTGCAACAAATGCTAATATAGCAATTTGTAGATATGTTCCATCAATCTGCATTTCTTTTTTCAAGTACAACTCGGTTGCACTAACTTGATCTTCTTCTGATTATCATTGTATTGACACAAATATTTGGTCTACTACTAATCAGTAATTTATTGAAAATCATTCAGTGTTTTATTTATAATTTTGATTTCATATTCATATATACATAGAAATAATTTTCTTACAGTAGTGAGACAGCTTTGTAACTAAAAATAGATTTGCTCATGATTCTGTTTTGAATGGTACATATTTTGATGGGAATTGGTTGGCTGAGAAGTTTACAAAATATCTCATCTCTTGACTTGAGATTTTAACTGGTCAAGATCAATAGTAATATGGTATAACTATTCTCAGATAGTATTTTCAGATATATTTTAAAAAAGGAATCCCACTATTTAATAGAGACACATTGCCATTCAACAAGCAAGCATCATTGCTAATTAGCAGTCTAGTTGACATTTCTTTGGGGAAGGCAGAAATGTAGCTGCATATTGGCCTTGCTCTTTTTGAAGGAGATTCCATGTGGTGGAATTCAAAAAGATAACATAGTTTCATATTGTACTCCTGTACAGATATAAAGAAGATTTAAAATTTCAGAGCTCTCATTCAGAATTTAGTTTGTGAAGAAGAAGTTGTATTTCATGAAAGTAAGTCTTGGCTAAATCACCTGTTGTGTGTGCAGTACTTCAACTCTGGGGAATTCATATTCAAATGAAGTTACTAATGCAGGTTGCAGGGGCACTTAGCCACTCTGTTATTATGACTATATATTACAATTTCATTAAACAGAGGTAGTGTCATCCAACAGACTGGGGTTTTTTTGTTTGTTTTAGTACAGTTCTTGGTGTGGTCCTTGTCCCTGAATGTTGGGCAAGCTACGTAATTGTGAAAAATGACTTGAGTCAAAGGAAGACAGTTCTTAAAAGTGATAGAAGGCTTAGATCCCAAATTTAGGCATGTAAATGATATGCCTAAAGGTAGGAGGGTTAAATACCCTACTGTTCTATAGCGGGTTTCCCGGTCTATTTAACTGAATAATATAAATAGTGAATTAATTAGAACATGTGCAATAACATGGAGGAAAATGCCAAAGAACCTGTTTACAGACAGTGATATTTTTATATTGTTAATTCCATATGGTCAACTGTGAACTAGGAGAGTTGTTATGATCTGTTAGAATCCTCTATGGAATTTGATCTGTCCGTCTCGGCTTGAGTTTCAAATTCCCATCAGGTTTCTACTGATGTAGTCTTCTATATCCTTTTTCTTATATGTACTATGTAATTGTCATTTTCCATGTAATTTCTAATATTTCATGATCCCATACAATAAATTTAATCAACTGAACTTATCTGCATAGCAGGTAAAATGTAGTAAATAATTCAGAATTAAAATAAATACTGTTCATTATTCAGATATTTAGCTTATCAAGTTACTAGAAAAAAAAGATTTATTCAGTCATTTATATTAATGTGTTTCATTTTCATCAGATTGCGGAAGTCAAAATTGATGGTCTGAATATATCAACAGAAGAATCTATCAAGTAAAAAATACAGTCAGATGTTAGTAGAATAAATGATGTGTTGCTTATTAACTGTAAATTTGTTAAAAATATATGTCATCCATGATATTGTAGAAATGCAGAATTCTTAATGACCTTATTAAAGGTCAAGGGGAATTATTATTTCTTCCTATTCTGTACTTTTGAGTCCGTATATGAAGTGCTTTCTCCAGTTTGAGGCTCTTAAGTTAAAAAAAAAAAAGGCCATTGACAAACAGGAGCAAGTCCAGTGGGAGGTCACTAACATCCTTAGTAGCTAGAACAAATGAAGTGTAAGGACAGGCTGAGAGAGCTGGGTTTGTTCAGAAGAGAATGCTAAAGGAGATCATATTGCTTTTTTCAACTCCTAGTGAAGGTGTTGTAGAGAAGGCTGACCAGACCTTTTATTAGGTGCACAGAGATAGGACAAGAGGCAACAAGCACAAATTGCAGCAATCGAAGTTCTAATTAAATATAAGGAAAAATTTCTTCACAATGAGAGTAGTCAAACATTGGAACAGGTTGCCTAAAGAGACTGGGGAATCTCCATCCTTGGAGATATTCAGACCTAGACTAGACAGGGCCCTGAGCAATCTTATCTGACATTGAAGTTGGCCCTGCTTTTAGCAGGGATTGGGACAGGTGAATTTCAGAGGCCCCTTCTAACCAAAATTCTTTTATGATTTTATGATTTAGAACCTCTCCATTGTACCTTGTTGGGTTTTTTACATATTTCATTTAAAAACTCATTTTTGACTGCAGCACCAACTAATTTTGAAAAAGGGACTCCCTGTTTTTTGCACAGTTGCTGCTAAATTGGCTGCAGTACCATGACGTAACCTGTTTTTGAAAGGGTCGTCCAATTAGTGGCTCAGAAAGGATTTTTCTCTAATTAATCAATCACTTGAGTTCTTAATTTATAATTTTTGTTTAAAAGTGTCAAATCAGCTCTCATAAATATGCACTCAATTTGTACCACTTGGAAGTTGTACTTCTCCTAAGCATTAAATATTTAACAAAAAATACCTAGCTGTGTTCTAGTTATATGCCTTGAAAAAATCAAATGTTTCATGTATTAGTTAAGCATATATGTTGGCCCTCACTAAGATCAGTGAAGAGGAAACAGATGCAAGCTGCAACAAGAGAAATGCTGCTTAGACATACAGAAGAAATAAATCATGGTGAGGGTGGTCAGACACTGGAACAGGTGGGCTGGAGAAGGCTGTGGAATCTCCAGCATTGCAGATATTTAAAATATCACTGAACAAGCCCCTGAGCAGCCTAATCTAAGTTGGCCCTTCTTTGAGGGTGGGGAGTTGGACCAGAACATCTCCATAGGTCTTCCAACTCTAATTATTCTATGATTGTATGATAAAACACTTTAAAATTTTATACAGTAGGTACCAAAATCACTTTAAAACTTCATGCAGTAGTTAACCAAAATCACATAGACATTATTGCTGCCAAATATTTTTTTGAATGAGTTATGTGTATAACACAAATCATTTTAAAACCAATAATATTGAATTTAAAAATAAGAAAACAAAAATGTGTTTAAAATAAAAACCAAAAATGCATTCTCTTTAATAAAAACTGGAATATTTTTCCCTAAATTACTCCATCATGTCTGTTTCTCCAGGTTGCTTCCTGAGAACAGGTTTGAAATGAAGTCATGCTATGCTAGTTCTCTTCAGCATGCTCTTAGCAGGTTCTTAGTATTGCACATTATTGCTTTTGAAAATTTTCATATTATATCCTGGTAAGATATTAGGATATGGGTAGGGGAGGTGAGTTACATTTTCTTTTTGTGGCCATCTTCATCCAGTCCAGGATTGGTGTTATGTATGTTAGGAAGGTACAATAGTGAGGGCTAACTAGCTGTTGATGTTATACAAACAGTATTTTGATGATACAAGAAAGAAGTAGTGAACACAAATCAATGATACATCTATTTTCTATTGATTCTTTGGCATTTAATCTCTACTGGAACTGCGCTGGCTATGACTGTGACATTGTGAGTGTTCTTAAATTACACATACAAGGTGACATTTCACCAGTCTGTTTTGTTCTGTGGTAAGGTTTCCCGAAATTTCATTCATTTAATGTGTGTAACATGGTAAAAAAAACCCCAAAACATACAATAATATTCAGACTGTTCCAGATCTGTCTTTTTTTCAGCTTTCCAGGATCCTAGCACTGTCCCACCTGGAGAGATATCTAGTACTAAGTAAACACATGCCAGGTAGTTTTGCCCTCAAATGTAACAGGACAGCTAAAAGAGATCTTGCATTCAGCCTACAGCCTGGATGATCAGCATGTTCTGTTGGGGTTAGCTACAATAGAAAAAAATCCTTTCCTGATTTAGAAAAGGCTTTGTGGGCTACAAATAGCTTATAAGCTGTAGCTGGGGTACCTTTACTCTAAATGCTTTGGCTTTACTATGTAGATGAAACATTGATCCATACCAGATTATTATACCAACTTAAAAAAAAATGTTTTGTCTACACTAATTTATACTTGGTTCAATAAACCGTTTGATAGTCTGAGCAGAAATCTCATAGTGCAGTGTTCTGCTCAGTGGAGTCTAGGAGCTTTAACATCAGCCAACATGGTATGTCCCAGGATGCTGTGGCACAAGACATGGCCATGCAGTTATTTAGTTCCTTTGTTTAGTGTGGGGTGCATCAGCCACTGTTCCTGTTCTGTGATTTCTTTTTCCTTGCAGAAGAAGAAATTTCCCTTTTTTCATTGTAGGGTATTATGGAGTATGTATCCCATACAAGTAAACAATTTCTTATTAAAGTGCTTTATTTCGTCCAGTAAACACTGCATGCATATCTGGGAGTTAGATTAGTCATGACTGGGAAAAGGCATAATAGTGTAGAAAAGGTTTTTTTACACAGGTGTGGTTGAAGGATTTTCTCTATATTGTGGCAGCCTCAAGAGAGGGTCTTAACAGAAAATAAATAACTGTGATAACTGTCACAATAAACTGGTAAGAAAAAGTACAAGAGAGTGATGTCTGTCATCCAAGGTATCATTGTTTCAGAAGAGGAGCAAGGACTGTGAGGGAGATGCTAAATGGAAATTCTAGATCTCATGGGTTCTTAATCAGGGAAGATGAACCATTAGCAACAAAGGAAGCAATTCTATGCTGGCTCCCCTTATCTTAACGCAGCATTCAAGGTGGTACTATAGAGCAATTTACTGCTGTGCATCCCATCATTAGTAGTGCCTAGTATATTGAGTATTCTGTATGCCTGTTTCACCACACCTGCACCAGCACACCTGTATACAGTTCAGTACCGCCCTACTCCAGACTTTGGCAAAGGAATTATGACTGACACAGTCCTGACTCCTCCTAGGATTTATGATAGGTGGTCTTGTCTGTTATCCATTAATGAGTGTTATGTGCGTCTTCCTTGTCCTGCAGCTCCATATCACTGGAGGTGGGAAGTATGATCATAATCTCTTCCAGGAGTGGAGGACATTGAAATTTCTTTGAATAGTTGTCACTGTTGCTCTGTACATCTTGTAATTCCTGGTTCTACCATGGAATAGTTCCAGCTCTTACCCATCTTTACCCACATACACTTTGCACAATTGCAAATACAGTCTAGCACTTAATAGCTGATATGTTTAGTTGGGGATAAAGAAAGGAGTTGAAAGCCTAAAGCAAAGGAGTATTGCCTAATTAGATTCTTTGTTTAATGGTAATATAGGAAATGTTTTAAAGTTGATGCTTACGATGTGCTAATCTATAACCTGTTAGTATGATATTTAAAATGAATAACTTCTCTAATACTTACAGTTCTTATGCAGTCATCATTTTGCTATCCTTATTGAATGTAGGAAAGAGCAATTCATAGAAAATTAAGTTCCTGTCTTGATAAAAATAAATTAAAACAGTAACTGAAATGAGATCACATTTTTGCTCATGCTAATGCTAATGCTTCTGTTAGCTATGCCTTACTGCGCATCTGCTTCTGGCACATTGTTAGCTAGCATGTTGATCCTAATGGACTCAGAATTTATATGCTCAAACACTGTGCTATCATGTTAGTATCCAGACTTAAACAAACATGGAGCTTCTGAGGCATATCAAACTGAAGTGAAGAATTAGTATTTTCTTTAAAGCACTGAACAGTTTTGGTCTAAACACTCTAAAATAACAAAATGAAATTAGAAAAATATTTTAAAGAAAAATAAATTTATGTCTCCAAATTTAATTCCTGTATGATTTACCATTGAAAAGATAGTATGCACACCTTATCATATACGTGAAATACTGCAGTAGTCATATGTTCATTTAACTACAGTATCTCAAGGATTTCACATACAAACAAATTACTTCAGGAGAGCAAATCATCATATGCCAGTTGCTGCTGGGTAACTACATGTTACACCCTCTGTGCTCAGTGCCAGAAAAAATTCTCTGTTTCATTTCCTTGCATTAAAACACAAGTATTCTAGCTTGCATTTGCCATGAAATGACACAGGCTTAAGCACATACCTATGGAGCAGCTGCTGCATTGTGAAGGAACACAGGACTCCAACATAACTGTTTAATTGACCTGTGCTTAATCTAAACTCTGGTTAACTGAATACTTGCTCCCTTAGCATCATTACTCACCATTGTTTGCTGTTGGACTTATCTGAAATCCTTCATTTTTTTTTCTAATAACATTCAATCCATCCAAAACCAGTGCAATCAGAAATGTACTATATGATTTCTGGCTAGGCATATTCATATAATACTGAAAACAGTTTTCTGTATAGGCACAAAAGTGAAATCACTTCTGTAGTGATTTATATGATTTTCAGTAAAAGATTTCTTCTGGGGCCACACCAAGGGGAAAATACTGTAGAAGCAAATACATTTGGAATGAATTAAAACAGGTGAAGGAAAGTACTTGGTTCATTGTAGAGGAATTCTGTGAATGTAAAGCTGTATAAATGATTATGTGAAAATCCAGCAGCCCCTTTTTTTTCCTTCCACTGTTCAATATAAGGTACTGAGTTTGTGTTGGGATTATAGTAGATAAGGAAAGCTTCTTCCTGAAAATGGAAAAGATGCTTCCTGGATATTAAGATACATGAAAAAGTACTAACTGAACCACCTGAGACGATGCTTACAGATCTATTTTTGTAAAAAAGAAAATCCTTTTATTATACCAAGAAGAAACTCACATTAATTAAAGTTTTAACATATTCTACTAGGAACTGCTTTGCAAAGCTCCTTTGGTATTGCTGATAAGTTTTGATACTATATTTATAATCATCATATGCTAAATTAATCTATCATGAACTGTTTAAACTTAAAATTCTAGCTTCATTGTAACTAAATATTCTAAGAAGGATTCTGGATATACTAAAATTGTGGTAGTTTAACAGTTACAAAGAAGAGTGCAGTATAGATTGTTGCTTTTTTATTTTGTGATATAAATGTTTTGGGGGGTATGACCTTTGGACTTGTAGACCACATTATTGGTATAATGGAAAGGCGTTCTTAAAAATAAGTTGCATGTTATTTCCAAGACAGTTAAACTCAGGAGGGAGCAGTAGGGAGAGCATGGATATTGTTCAGAGCCACAAAGAAAGAGGTAGCTAAGTTTTACACTGTCTTGGACCTGATGTAGTCTTTTCATTCAGCCTTAAATTCATTGAATTACTGTGATCCAGCTGGCAAGTGACACCTGGCAGGAAAAGCAACATTTTCTACTGAGCTGGTGATGGAAGAAGGTACTTCAGACTGAAATGCTACATGGTCATCCAAGATCAATAAGAAATCAAACAACTTTGCATCAATTTGACTACTGAAGTCAATGTATATCTTTACTGCAGTGGGGTAAGGGAGGGAAATGAAAATATTATAGCTGATTTGTTAAAGGATTTCTTCTTTTCAGGAAATATCACTTCAGTCTTTCCACAGCTCAGCTTGAGCCTCCTGCCCTTCACTGATCTATTCTAAGTGTTATGGCAGTGGCAGTGGATGTAATTGTGCCAACTGATACATTTAATAGAGTATGGTTGTCAGCTGAGACCATAGCAGTTCACTAACTTTCTGCCCCATAGTCATATAAGAGGAAAAGGATAATAAATATAAGAAAATTATTTATACGTCTGTGGTAAAATACATTTTATTAGCATTTCTATTGCATTTAAATATAAAATATGTATTAAACAGATGTGAAAGAGTTATGTCTTCAGCTTTATGTAGACCAGTATAGGTAGCAACTGCAAACTGGCTTTTGTAATCTAATGAAAGTTTTTGTTACTGTGAGTTTCCTAGTGCTACTTAATTGTATGAGTTCAGAAATTAATATCAGCCATACTGGCCTCTTAATTGGGTGGAACATAAGCATCTGTGTTCCTGACAGTATTATTCTTTAACAGTTAGAAGTTTATTTGATGACAAAAATAAAATGATTGTATTAAATGCAAATTGAAATGATTGTGATTACTTGTATTATACTAAGCAATTTACAAAATCTGTCCTAACCTGAATGCATAGTTACTGCTGTATGATAAAAGAGATGATTGTTGTTATATAAAGTCATTAAAAGAATCATGCAGACAAGAGCAATTAACTGTTTACATTTAGCTAGTGAAAGTGGAAAGCAAAAATCTAACTAAATCATAATCATTTGGTTTGAAGGCTCATAATTTGTGATGTGACGGGTTTAAAGGTCACCAATTAAATGTTTGACTATGGTAGAAACATTATGGAGCTGTGTTTGACAAAGAAAAAATCTAAAATTCATTGAGTGATATTTACATGTATTTTGGATGATTTGCTCACTGCTGAGACAATTTCATGGAATCTGTTAGCAATTCAGAGAATACAGTAAAATACTGTTCCGACAAGATACCTGGTAGGTATCTGCCTAAGGAAATCAAGAATATAGTCCATTTGGAATAAAAGATATTCATTTGTATATGATGGGCTGGTTTTGTTGAGGTTCCCTCCACTCTCCCAAGTTCTCTGGGTTTGGAAAAGAATCTTGCATAGTCTGTTTAAAATGAGAATGGAGCTTCCAAGTCCTACCTGGTCTAAAAGAAGACTTCAGAAGAAAATTTAGCAACCTTTGCTTCTTTAGTTTTGATGACAATGGTTTGTTACAAGGCTGTTGGAACACAGAGTGCATCCTTGATAAAGCAATAGAAAGTAAAAGAGTTACAGTTTTGTAGGTTTTGTGACTTAATAACACAGATGGCTTATAAAGATTGCAGAGCAAGGTGCAATACATGTATCTTTTCTCTTGATGCCACAAAATACAGTGTACTGATAGGAAATTCTGAGCTTGCCGCTCATAGTAACTGGCTTCATATCTGCATGTAAAAGAAGGTGAAAGACCTAGGTTGGATAATTCACCCCACCCCCCACATACTCTTAGTTTCATTTACTACCAGAAATAAAGGAAGTCACTTCTTCTATTATGAGAAATTCTGTGAATTCATGTCTGGGGCAAATAAATCTGAAATGTCTGAAACATCTCTTGAAACTTTACATACTAAAAATTACAATGTTGACTTGATACTAACAAATATTTTCAAAAAGCTGTTGGTATGCACTTATAAAAATTCATGCTGCAGGTTGAAAATCAAGTAGTTCTTAAATTTAATATGCAGTTTACATAAAAGAAAAGAATCATCTTAAAGTTTACTTGAAAGGAATTCTGTTATTTGTCTGAACTCAGTAAAGCAAAGACAGTAAAGACAACCATTTTGATGGAAAACATGAGCTCTCATTTTAGTAAAGGTGAAACAGAGTTTCAACAGAACATTAGAAACTTGCTAAAAATTTGATTATACAAAGTGAGCTGCACTGTACAAAGAACGAAATAGAAGTTAGTTTCTTTAGAATGGGTGAGTCACATTACACAATAATAATCTGTTGGTTTTTCTCGTATTTTTAAATTAGGTTAATTTTCTGCTTGCCAATTTGAAATAATTGAAATTAATATAATCTTGGAGATTACAGTATGTTTAAACAAACATTTGTCATTAATCTCAGCAGTTCACAAATCCACATCACCTGAAAATGTTGAAAAATCAGTCAATAACTGCAAGGCTCATTGGTCTCCCACTGTTCTATTTTAGAACTGGGTAGAAAAAGCAGAAAAACAGAAACTGCTGTCAGACACCCTTGACCTCTCAGACCTGTTTCATCCAGAAACCTTTCTCAATGCCTTACGCCAGGAGACTGCAAGGTGAGGAAAAAATATTCTACCAATTTAGGCTTGCTAACATGCCATTATTCTCTACTTGTGAATACATTTACTTCATTTTCAGGACAGAGACGTAACAAATTATGTCAATTTCTGTCATTAGTCATGTCTTTTTTTTTTTTTATTTGCACTGAAGTATAATAGTTATGGGTTACTTGTTTAAATCCTGACATTTTTAAAAACTTTAGATGAAATTCAAAATGTTATATTTTCCTACAAAGCAAGACTTAATGTGATATGGTACACATTGTAAATACATTATTTTCAGATTTGTATTTCAATTTCCTGTTGTTATATGTCCGTAACATGAAATATATATGTGTTACCCCTACAGAGTAATGAGCTGTTCTGTGGACAGTCTTAAATTTACAGCCTCATGGAAAGGGCGCATACAGGAAGGCAAACTCCAAGTTAAGGTATTGTGCATAGCAGTATTTCTCTCTGCATTTCTTGAGTTCCCATATGTTGCATGTATAAAAAAGGAAAAAGAAAGATCGTAATTGATATCATAGAATTTCACTAGTATGTTTTATTAGCATAGTCCAAACCGTCTGTCCATAAACTTTCCAGAAAAATGAGTTGTACGTACATTGCTGTACCTGACATATAAAGGTTTGTTAACAGTTTACAGCATTTTAGTGCAAAAGTTCTACAGTACCTGAAGAAAGAAGGGGGATATCTTTTTACTTCTCTGTAGTTACAGTACATATTTAAAATCATTTTTGTCCCATTCTCCTTGCCTGCCTTTCAGATAAAACTGGAAGATGCTATTCCGTTAGCTAATATCTAACTGTTGTCCAGAAAAATAGTTAAAAGACTTGTGGCACCTAATATGAGGAAATAAATATATAAAACTGTAAGTCAGGCCATATGTTAGCAATTCCAGTCACTGGTATGAGACTTCTAAGGAAGTAAATAAACCAAACTAAACTATAACTGACTAGCTTTTGTTATGACTAAGACCCAACAATTTGTTAATGGACACTAGGACTACTGCCAACAGCCATAAAATCACTACTGATTGCCTAGACTGCAAAGTAGGGATGAATCCACAAAGGGTTTTATTTAGCTTCTTAACATTTCAGGTGGCACTGCCATTTTGGCTTAACTGAACCTCTTTGCACCTATTTTATGCCTAAATTTGTAGGGAATTCACAAAGTAAGTTTTCTGTGACATGTCTTCCAATGAGTGTGTTGATCCCATGATAATACTGCACAGCTGAAAGTACTGTGTTCAGCACAGAGTACAGCACTTACAGCTGCATTCATTCAGAAACACAGGTGGTTTATGCAGGGCACATCCGGCTATGTGCTGATGTGCAGCTAGAACCGTGAGACTGCTAGGATTACAGGAGAGAAAGCAAGTGGGAGGGCTCCTGCTCTAATCTGATAATGCAGACAAATGCAAGGCTGTGGGAGATAATAGGGTTCTGGGCCAGCTTCTGACACTGCTTAAAATTATTAATGCAGAGTATGTGAAAGTTTCATATTTGTAAAATATTAATAGATTGAAAGGCCAGAAGAAGTAACTGTGATCCAATCTTTATAGATTACATCCAACCTTTATAGAATACAGTCTGAACTTTGTTGAATTAATTTCTATTGGAACTGTAGAATAATTTTAATTTAGAAAATTATTTAATTTTGATATTTAAATAAGAGTAATGGTTGCCTGCCTCATTTAATGAGAAGCAGATGG
This sequence comes from Apteryx mantelli, assembly GCF_036417845.1. Lineage (NCBI taxonomy): Eukaryota > Metazoa > Chordata > Aves > Apterygiformes > Apterygidae > Apteryx > Apteryx mantelli. The sequence goes on from NC_089978.1 coordinate 17,240,633, forward strand.
GTATCTAGAACCTGAAGATAAATAAACACAGGGACTTTTAGAGGTTTTGGGCCTCCTATGAGAAGAACGGGAACCTGCAAATCGCGAGTCTATGATTCTGTGATACATTCTGAGGCTCCAGGTTCAGCCAAGTCTTCTAAGTCTACCACAGTGAGCTAAAATTGAGTTTCGAATCTCCGACCTCTCATTCTGGTAGGCTATCTTTTTGCTCTAGATCCTAGCAGCTTGGACTTCTTCAAATCATGCTACCACCTTGGCAAAATGTCAGAAGTTTATCCAAAACTAATAAGTTTTTATGTAATCTCAGATTTTGACAAAAAGGAATTTTCTGACATTAACTTGTTTCAGGAGAAAATTCTTAACTGCTTTTATAAAGCAAACCTGTCAAGAGATAATTCCTCAAAAAGTAGATTTTTAAATAAATGTGCATTATAGCTAAGTACTGCCTGCAGTGCATCTGCTCTGTGGATAAATAGAAGACTTTTGTCTCCAATACTGTTCCTTCCAATCTGGTTCCTTTCATAAGAACTAAATAAACAGAAAAAATAAAATGCAGACACCCACCTCTACAGAAACCAGTCTCAAACCTGTGAAAGATGTAAAAACAGATGTGATTTTTTTTAGCCTTGTGTTCCTCAGAAGAGTAACAGCCACTGCCTTAGATTCAGGTGTATAGTAAATAATGCAAAAATGTGGTTGATTTTGGCCTGAACTCCACATGTGAATAATAATGTCCAAGTATTTTACATATGCTAAATATTATTACAGTATTTTACTGTTGCTAGATTGAAATAGCCACTTAGAAACTACAGAATTAAAGGGTAATTAGCAGAAAGAATTCTGTAACAACACTCCTGTTTAGGTGTTTTGGAGCCCGTAATTCTTTGTTATGTGTAAATATGTATGTGGTGATTTTTTTGGAAATATTAGTTAGGTTACACTGTTAGCAGTCACTGTCATTTGTAGGCAAAAAGGTTAACATATGTTCGCTATTACTCTACAAGACTGAATGTCATGTTCCAAGAGGAATCAAAACTAAAAAGAGAAATTTGTTTAAGAGCAAATTCTCTGCCTCATGAATAGCTGAAGCAGTTAGGAGAGTGATTACTTTTAGCAAAAGGTAGGAATCCTCTCAAGGTTGGTCACCTCCATCTGACTATTTTCCTTTCCTCAGTAAGGAGCAAAATTCAGTGAATCTGCATCAGTACATATTCAACAGTATTTTCACTGGACCATCAAATCTTTGATGTACAGAAAGACTTTGCAACCTCTTGCTGTGCTGAACATTTAGATTCTTTTCCATGACTCCTTCCCAATATGGCCATGAAAAACTGTGGAGAAACTTTTGCATTAGTAAAGCTAAATACAAAGCATCTTGTCCATTTAACATGCCCTGCAACTAAGGTATAAAAATGTCAGTGATACAGAAAAAATCATCCACTAAAATACTTCTTGCTGGATAAGGATCCTTTGGATTGCAGCTTAGGTTGGTTCACATGAGCTATATGAATCTTAATGCAGGTAAAGTTAATGTTGTATCTATAGTATTCAAGAATTCAGGCTACACTTACAGAATGAGGAGCTATATTTTGGAAAGCAGGGATCAAGAATAAATTCAGATAAGAAAGGAAATCTAAAATAGATAAATGGTTAAAAACATGCTGTGGTGAGGTAGCTAGGGCCCTGTTGTATTCCATCTGACTTTTGATGCCTAAATGAGAATTCTGGGTTTACCAGCCTCATTTTGTCAATAAAGACAGGCACCTTCCTTTTGAAGACAATTCAGATCTCAGATGAGCTAAACTACGTTCAGGAGATACCTGTCATTCTCCCCTGACAGGAGAGAACCTACAGTTACTGTGCTCCTAACATAGTAATTTTGGTGAATTGCCTCAAGTTAAATGGATTTTTTTAAATCCTGTCACATTTTGGAAGTTTAAAGGAAGAGGTTTCATGGGGTTCAGCAAAGAGTTATTTAAAGATTTTCTAGATTTTATACAAAAATAAGTTTATGCACTGCTGTGTATTAAGATCATGATTTCTCTACTTTATTAAAGATGATACCATCATTGTATAAAAGTACCAGTTCTGGTGAGATCATCTCCTCTAATACACAGATCTTTTATCTAGAAAGAAAAGGTGTAACAAAATCAAATAGCAGCAATGCCTCTTTGGGAAATTCCAACTAGGATCAATGTATAACTTTTTGCATAGAGCATAATTCAACAGTGTAAAAAATTAAATAGGAGTCAAAGAGAGTAAGATGTCTTGTATTCAGAACAGGATGTTGATGCCCAATGGAAGCAAGATGGAAAGTGGTAGCAAAAAAATAACATGTCTACTTCTTCAGCCAAGGCTAAATATAATTTGGTTAATCCCCAGTGGACTGGACCTCTGGAATTTTGATGTTGTGTACCTCAGTCTGATACTCAACTGTTGCTTCCTCATTTGATAGCCTCCTTACCACAGCTAGGGCTGCTAAGAGGATTTTCCCATTTAAAAAATCAATTCATAAGCAAAAGGTCTATTTCCATTTCAGTTGTACGTGGAATATGATAACTGAAATAAATGTTTCTTGGCATTCTATAGTGTATGCTTCTACAAATAGATATAGTTAATAGTATATGTACTTAGACATGCTTTTGTGTGTGGAAAAATACCTTTCTTATTCTCTCTGGAAATTTTTTTCTCATTATGGTTTACTGTGTTTCAGTTTAGAAGCTGTCTGATCATGCAGCTCTTTGTCTATAAGATACACCGAGATATACCCATTCCTGTTGTTTTCTTCCCCTTTGGTGACCCTCTGGTCTTTAGATTATATTATATGTATTTCTCTGTGTTAAGTCACTCTGTTTTCATGTAAAATAGATCTTCTTCAAACTCTCAGAAAGCTTGTGATAAAATTATTAGTAGAATTGGTAAATATGATTTTTGTCAGAAAATATTCATTTGTTGAAACTGATGCTGCATATTCCTTCTTTACATGAATCAAACTATGGGTTTGAAATTGGATCTCCTATATCTTCTACAAGAACCAGATCATGATATGGGCTATTCTAAGGCTTATATGTCTCAAAATGCGCTAGTAGAGCTGGTTCACTTTATGTGAGTATTTCCAACAGAAGACTTGATTCTATACTCTGATGGTTAGGGGACTGTGTTTTGGAATGTGGGAGAGTCATACTGGAGTCCCTGAATCTGTGAATATTTAATTATTCTAATAGCATATCTTTGTTGAAAGATTAGAACAATTAGGAGTGTAGATGAACATAAGTTTTAAATCTTAGATTCACACATACTTTGTGTAACCTTCTAGTCACACAATTAGTTAGAGAGCGTTTTGAAGAGGTTCTTTGAGAATTTTTTTCCAGTCTTTAAATTAAAAAATTTTGGAAAGCCTGGGATTTGTTCTGATAAGGAAAAAAGATTGAATTCTCACTGTGTTCTGTATGATGACAAAGCTTTTTATACTTTTTTGTACTTACAAAAAATGGCATCATGTTTCAGCAATTGTAGTCATTTGGAATGATCTTTGTACGCCAAAAATTTTAAATAATATATCCTGGGATCCTCTGCAAAATGATATGAAGTGCTAAAGCTGTCTATTTAACTACAAAGTAAGCAGAGGAACTCTTACTCAGGCCAAGGATACACATTGATCTAGGTGGATTATCAAACTTGATATTAAGTTAACAGTGTTAATTCAGCAGGTAGTTAAGAGACATGATGAGTAGTAGAGCCTTCCTAATAGGATGTGTTGAGTGATTTCAAATCAATCCATATAAATTTACACCTTCTTTAGCGATACTTAGGATTGCTTTAACAAAAGGAACTGAAAATGTATAGTAATTACAATATAATTACAATATAATTACAATATAATTACAATATAATTACAATATAATTACAATATAATTACAATATAATTACAATATAATTACAATATAATTACATGTTGATATGCAAATGTCTCTCCTATTTGCTGTGCACACTGATTCCTCTGTCATACAAAAACAGGTAGTCTTATTCCTTTTGACTTAGAATCCCATTTTCAGTTGTTGTGGAACAGAAGAAAAGAAAAAGAGAAACATGTAAGAGACTTTTTGGGTAGTAAATGCTACAAGCTTGGATAGAGTTTAACATAAATAGTGAAAAACAAAAATTTATTGCAGGTATGTCATATTCAGATACATAATATCAACATCAATTTCAGAAGTAAGCTCTTAGCAATTGACAGAAATACTAATATAAGGCATCTGGAGAGGTTTTTTATACCGCATACTTCCATCCTTAAACATAAAGAAATTAATGATGGAGGCCTGTGGAGGTAGTGAAGTAAGTAAAAATTTGACTTCCTGAAGTCTGTTGTAGCTTGCATCATTTCATGGGAAATTATAACATTAAATAATAAGGAAAAAATTCATTGTGGAGAATTGGAAGTTTTGGAAACAGATTGTTGCAGGATGACCGACTACCTTACAGTCCCGGACCGTGTGGGTTTCGTGTGGCGCAAGGGAGAGGAGGAGGGGGAGAAGGAGGTTTACTGCATGACTCCACAACTTGTTTCAAAGACCAAAATTTACTACAGAAGCTGCAATGGTACGAAGCAACAATTCTTGTTAACAGAAACTCAGCTCAACTAGAATAGTTATTTCTAATTACACTAAAAGTTATGCTAACGGTAACTACTTAGTAAACAGAAAAAGATAGCTAATTTATACTAACTGTAACTACCCAAACGAATGAACTAGGCAAACCAATTCTGATCGATCTTACCCACACGTTGCCTCAGCGGCCAACGTACACTCAGTCCCAGGGAAGTAACTGTGGGAGGGCATCCCTGTCCCGAGGGGCTCCGCAAGTTGGCAGACCCGCTGTCACCCGCGAAGAGCTAAAGACGGCCTCCGGGGCCAACCTGTTTATACCCTTCGGGGGAAGGTGGAGGTGGAGTCGCGAGGCCAGTTACAGTTCTCTTGAGGCAGGCGCAGTCCCTGGCTCTTGGCTGCTGCAGGGTTCAACTCTCCTCTGTCGTTATGACCATCGCACCCACAGTCATGGGTTGGGGGTGGGGGGTGGCTGAACACCCCTAATGCCAGGCTAGCTGCCTCGTGCACCCTTCAGCACTGAAGAGAGGAGTCTGAGTGACTGCCAATGACTGCTTTACTCTTGCAGTGGGGGTCCCAAGGAGGGATCCCATAGCTGGGGTAAGAAGGAGTTAATTCCAGTCCGCAAGGGGGCCCCAGCAGTGAAAGCAGGTGTTATCTCTCAGGGTCCTGATGAGGAGGAGACGGTCCTGACCACAGCAATTAACACTGCCCCGGCAGTGAGAGGAAGCTTTTGTTTCTCAAGGTCCTGGGGCCCAAGCAGGCCTTATCTCAAAGTCTTAACATCCTCCCTTTTGGAGTGTAAAACACAGGAATTCAGGCTACTTGTAACTGGCACCAAATGTTGGGGGCGGGGGGAGCTGGGAGCATCCCCACCGCAGAGATGCTTTGGTCCTTGGTATCAGCGCGCTTTCTACAAATGTATTTTAAAGAAACATGAGCTGTAATATGTAAGAATAGCTTTGTCTGCAACTAATACTAGTACCAATACAGGCATACCTCAGAGATATTGCAGGTTCAATTCCAGACCACCGCAATAAAGTGAATATCGCAATAAAGTGAGTCACGTGAATTTTTTGGTTTCCCAGTGCATATAAAAGTTATGTTTACACTATACTGTAGTCTATTAAGCGTGCAATAGCATTATGTCTAAAAAATCAATATACATACCTTAATTAAAAAATACTTTATTGCTAAAAAATGCTAACCATCATCTGAGCCTTCAGTGAGTCGTAATCTTTTTGCTGATGAAGCGTCTTGCCTCGATGTTGGTGGCTGCTGACTGATCAGGGTGTTGGTTGCTGAAGGCTGGGGTGGCTGTGGCATTTTCTTAAAATAAGACAGCAGTGAAGTTTGCTGCATCGATTGACTCTTCCTTTCACGAAGGATTTCTCTGTAGCATGCGATGCTGTTTGATAGCATTTTACCCACAATGGAACTTCTTTCAAAACTGGAGTTAATCCTCTCAAACCCTGCCACTGCTTTATCGATAAGTTTATGTAATATTCTAAATCCTTTGTTGTCATTTCAACAATGTTCACAGCATCTTCACCAGGAGTGGATTCCATCTCAAGAAACCACTTTCTTTGCTCATCCATAGGAAGCAACTCCTCATCTGTTAAAGTTTTATCATGAGATTGCAGCAATTCAGTCACATCTTCAGACTCCGCTTCTAATTCTAATTCTCTTGCTGTTTCCACCACATCTGCAGTTACTTCCTCCAGTGAAGTCTTGAACCCCTCAAAGTTATCCATGAGGGCTGGAATCAACTTCTTCCAAACTCCTGTTAATGTTGATATTTTGACCTCCTCCCGTGAATCATAAATGTTCTCAATGGCATCTAGAATGGTGAATCCTTTCCAGAAGGTTTTCAATTGACTTTGCCCGAATGCATCAGAGGAATCACTATCTATGGCAGCTATAGCCTTACGAAATGTATTTCTTAAATAATAAGACTTGAAAGTCGAAACTACTCCTTGATCCATGGGCTGCAGAATGTATGTTGTGTTAGCAGGCATGAAAACAACATGAATCTCGTTGTACATCTCCATCAGAGCTCTTCGGTGACCAGGTGCATTGCCAATGAGCAGTAATATTTTGAAAGGAATCTTTTTTTCTGAGCAGTAGATCTCTACAGTGGGCTTAAGATATTCAGTAAACCATGTTGTAAACAGATGTGCTGTCATCCAGGCTTGTTATTCCATTTATAGAGCACATGCAGAGTAGATTTAGCATAATTCTTAAGGGCCCTAGGATTTTTGGAAATGTAAATGAGCATTGGCTTCAACTTAAAGTCACCAGGTGCATTAGCCCCTAACAAGAGAGTCAGTCTGTCCTTTGAAGCTTTGAAGCCAGGCATTGACTTCTCCTCTCTAGCTATGAAAGTCCCAGATGGCATCTTCCAATATAAGGCTGTTTTGTCTACATTGAAAATCTGTTGTTGAGTGTAGCCATGTTCGTCAATTATCTTAGCTAGATCTTCTGGATAACTTGCTGCAACTTCTACATCAGCACTTGCTGCTTCACCTTGCACTTTTATGTTATGGAGATGGCTTCTTTCCTTAAACCTCATGAACCAGCGTCTGCTAGCTTCAAACTTTTCTTCTGCAGCTTCCTCACCTCTCTCAGCCTTCACAGAATTGAAGAGAGTCAGGGCCTTGCTCTGGATGAGGCTTTGGCTTAAGGGACTGTTGTGGCTATTTTGATCTTCTATCTAGACCACTAAAACTTTCTCCATATCAGCAATAAGGCTGCTTTGCTTTCTTATCATTCGTGTGTTCACTGGAGTAGCACTTTGAATTTCCTTCAAAAACTTTTACTTTGGATTCACAACTTGGCTACTTGTTTGGTGCAAGAGGCCTTGCTTTTGGCCTGTCTCAGCTTTCGACATGCCTTCCTCGCTAAGCTTCATCATTTCCAACTTTTGATTTAAAGTGAGAGATGGGCGACTCTTCCTTTCACTTGAACACTTAGAGGCCATTAATTGGCCTAATTTCGATATTGTTGTGTCTCAGGGAATAGGGAGGCCCAAGGAGAGGGAGAGAGACGGGGGAACAGCCGGTCGGCGGAGCAGTCAGAACACACACAACATTTATTGATTAAGTTTGCCGTCTTCTATGGGTGCAGTTCATGGCGCCCCAAAACAATTACAATAGTAACATCAAAGATCACTGATCACAGATCACCATAACAGATCTAATAATAATGAAAAAGTTTGAAATATTGCAAGAATTACCAAAATGTGACACAGAGACATGAAGTGAGCACGTGCTGTTGGAAAAATGGCACCAATAGGCTTGCTCGACGCAGGGTTGCAACAAACCTTCAATTTGTAAAAAACGCAATATCTGCGAAGTGCAGTAAAGCGAAGTGCAATAAAAAGAGGTATGCCTGTAGTTGCTAAATATTAATTGCTTTTACTTTGCAAGATTTAAGACTTCAAAAATCATGGTCAACTCCAGCCATTACCCACAATTGGGTTACAAAAATACTATGCACCTAGTTATAGTTACTATGAAAATTGTCCTTTGCAGCAGTTGTAATTTCTCAACATCATTTATCATAGAATAGAATTTTAGACAGGAACATAGCTATGAGTGTATTCAACTAACTGGTGTCTGAAAGTAGATTGTGCAAGTGTTTTCTTTTTTTCAGTGGCTTTTAATATTGAATTAAAGTCAAAGTTTTGGTCTTCATCTTCAAAGGAGTTCCTGTGATTGGTTGAAGTTTTCCAGGGGATCAAATGATGTTATTTTACATAACTACAATGTCAAAGAAACTGCCAATATCAAAAGAAGAAATGTGTGTGCAGTAGAGATTTTTTAATAGCTGACCCACTTCTACAGAAACTTTTTTTACAGGCTTGTAGGATTGCCAGACATTTGTACACCCTGACAATAAATTTTGAAACCACTTAATCAGATCTACCTTCCCCTCAGTCACTTTGCCATACTCACATATTTAAGAAACTAAACTCCTTAACAAAACTCCCTGAAGACTGTGAGCAGAAAGAAAAACATACAGGATGCCTGAGTCTCTTTAGTAATTTCATGATAGGGGTAAATAAGAGCTTTGAAAACAGTCAATCAGAAGTATAGTGGAATAAAGTATAATCTAGGACCTGTGAGTATTTTAAAGTGAGGCCTTTAGTGTCAATGTTAACAATAGGAGGCAGTAGGAAGGAGTCTATGGTAAAGCCTCAGTATAATCATTAGTAAGACTGTTCCTTTTGTGTCTTTTATGATATTTTTCTTCATATTCTTTGTCCTTGCAAGACAGAAGAAATGATGCTGGAAGGTTTATAGGCTATCTTAAGACTGTCGTCACCTAAACTGATCTTTTCCTAAATAAAGCCAGCTTCCTCCAACCTCTCTGTTTGGAGAGGTTTGGGAGTTTGAAAGGGTGGAAACAGAAGAAGATATCAAGTGTTAGCACTCTGCTTTAAAAGCGACAGACCTGAATGGAGAGACTCAGAGGAAAGATCAGAAAAAATTGGCAGGAGAAAGAAGAGAATCACACATTCATTAACAAAGGGAAGACCTTAAGCTTTTGACAAGAGATTGAAGGAGGAAAAAAGTTTTTGCAGTTCCAAATAGAAAGTCTGGAAATTTTAATTCATTTCAAAGAGACCTTGTTATGATAATTTGTGTTTGTTATCAAAGTTAGAGAAAAGTTGTATTACTCTTTGGGATTTCTGTTTGGGGTATTCGTTGGTTAAGGATATTCCATCCAGGTTACCCACAGCTGTGGAAGCTTGACCTGTGAGTTCTGTCCCTTATGCAGTGTAGATTGCTTCAAAGAATGTTGTCACCTCTTCTGTCACTATCTTATCCAAAGCCAAACACAGCTTTCTGTGTTGATTTTTTAAATGCAATCTGTTATAACCTTTTTTTCATTTTATGTATACATATCATATACATATATTGTATGTATGTATATCTTCTGCATTGTAAGGAAGAGTCCTCAGCCCAGATTTAAAACAGATATATGAGTTTGAAGGAGCAGATTTTTGAAATAAGGACTACAGTATGTCTGTCTACAATGAAGAGAATAATTCTTTATTAAAAATGCAAAACATAAGCTTAGCTAGAGTATTATTGGTAGAGTATTAACACAAAAAACACTTGAGAGGGAAAACAGATTGCTTTGAAACATGAGAGTTAACCCCCATTGAAACACTTTTTAGCTGCAACTTTTCTTAAATTGTCTAAAAAATAATTTTATAACACTGTAATTATATAAACAAGTTATTTCCATTATAGCTTCAATACTACAGACTTTCATTTTAACATAATTCTTTAGTGCCCCATACACCTTTTTATATTTCTAGCAATTGAAAATGGAGTAGAATTATATCTCCATTTCTTGACTCTCATTTTGGTTTGACAGGCACTCTTCAGGTTTCCAACAGCATTGCATTTCCTAGTTCTAGCACGCCTTTATGGTCTTTGTGTTTTGTGAAGGCCTTCTTCAGTTTTATATATTTACTTCAGTGTGTTAGTATGATAGTGTAAGAGGTGATTTTTAGATAAAAGTAGATTTTGTTAGACATCTGCTCAATTTTTAGATTCATCCTTTTGAAGAGCTGCAATAAAGTTATTAGTGAGTTAACTTTTATTATTACTAAAATTAAAGTTTTCACTCTAGCAGGCCTAACTGGCTATTAGAACACTATTCTTCTCGTACTCGTAAATTCCTTAGCGTGGCAAAATAAAATGATCAACAGATATTGAAGATTTCATTTGGAATAAATACAGAGTAGATATCTTTATCATTAATTTATTCAGGACTCAAGTTCATTTTAAAAGTGGGAGAATGCTTTTTACTTCAAAGGCTGAAAGTGTTCATTTGACCATCACTTATTAAAAGTAAACATTTCAAACATTTTATACATAAAGCATTGCATAGTTACTTATATAAATATTTGTGGTTTCTATTAATTTAATTTTTCCAAGCAATACTTTAACTAAGAAATCTTACCATATGTTAAATAATATTTTCCCTTTACATTATTTCAACGTATTTTATTTACCTCTGCAGAAAATGTGTAATTCCTCGTTCCATTCTTTGAAAGCTATGCTCAGACTTCCAAGCAGGAAGTCCTGCTTATTTCAGTGATTGTTCTTTTCTTCTTCTTGACATTGTAATAATTGTGTACTTGGCTATTGCTATTATATTTCCATTAGTCTAATGCCAGGCAACTGCCGTTTCATAAATTATGACATTTGCAGGTATTTTTTCCTAACATTTCAAAGAATGTGAATCCAAACCAGAGGAAGTTCATGCTGAAGCATGGTCCAGATCTTGCTTTTAAATCATGTTTCCTATTCTCACACATAACATTGCAATAATTAGTTTCCTGTTATTTAAGCATTTGGTCACAGTAAAACGAATCATCATTAGTTAAAGCACAGTGTAATCTTTACTGATATTTCAGGCTGTACTGTATATTTGAATATTTTATATTTTCATGGCAGATCAGTGGCTTGCAACTGGAAGGCTGCAGTTTTGATGGAAACCGACTTTCAGAAAATCTGCATGATTCTCCCAGTGTGTCATCTGTACTCCCTTGTTACATGGCCTGGATTCCACAGGTACTAAATTATTAAAAAGCCCTAAACTTTCAAGACCCTTAATTTGCTTTTTTCTGTGTAATAGTTTTTCAATATGATGTTGCTGAACTGTTTTTTCCCTCATTTTAAAATAAAAATTGCAATCTTAGGGATTCCTGGGAAAAAAAATAGGAAAAACAGTTAAATCTTTTATATAATCCAACGAACTTTTTATCACTTTGTCAATATGTTTTTACTTATTATTGTGCAGGTTAAGACAGTGCTTTATTTCAGCCATATCTTTTTGTCTTTTTAAAAATAAAAACCTAACATTTTCAAAAATGTACTTAGTAAATGTATACATGACTTTGGAAGTTCATTCATAGAATATATTTTCTTCAGATTTTAAATAGAAATATATTAAAATGCTACAGCAATAAAAAGATACAGAAAATGTGATGTGATCTGTAAGCAAAAAAAGCTTTACCTCTACTTGCACTAACTTAAAATAAAAAAAAAGCCACTGCTTGCTAAACTGTGTTAGATGAAAGTGTCATAAGTAATCCAAACAGTAAGAATTGTTGCTGGTACTACTTTCTGATTACAATAACAATCTCTGTTAATAAAGGAATAAGTTGCATAGCAACTTCTTCAAGTATGTGTAACATTACCAATTCATATAGTCTTATAACTAGAAGAAAAACTTATTGTAGGATTCATCTCATCATTAAATTTAGCTGTCTAAAAGTTATGCATGCCCAGTATGAATTATTTTTCTTAGCTCCTTCTTTAGTCTCAGTAAAAGGTAGGCATCTCAAAAAGTTCATTCCATCATAAGGTAGCTAGGATCAATCTCTGACCAGATGTGACTCTAGAGACAGCCTAGACCACTAACTCTAAGACACATAAAGTTAATTGAGGAGAATCCTACCTAGAGATCTAAAAAAAATATTTAAAAACATCTACAACAAAAATCAAGTATGTATATAGAAAATGAGAAATAGGAATGGATGCATTTTTTTCACTTCTCTATCACAATAAATAAAATTAGCAGTATGTAAAAAATGAAAAATAGTGTCACTTTTTATCATGTCTTGTACACATTTTCTCATCCAAAAATGAAGCTATTAACTGGAGGAGTTTGTTGTTTGGCAACCTAGAGAACTCTATTGAGTTTGCTTTTGAGAATATTAGGTTTGGTTAGAAGAATGTTAAAGAAAAAAGTACTCTAGACAAAGTAGCTGACATTTCAATTATAATAATTTATTCATTTTCAGGCACACAGTAATAATGAGATTTGTGGTATATTGTGATAGATATTATGCAAGGAGCTCTGTTGCTACCAAACTGCTGTATCCCAACAACCTTTTGTTTGAATTCTCATTGTTATTTCCAGCACTAGTGTATTAGAAGTATAATGGTCAAGATTTAGACTGAGAGCACAGCAGCTAAACAATAGTGAATGTCTGCACTACTGTTCCCAACTTTGATGAAACAGAAGAGATTGGAAATTAAAAAACAAAAACAAAACCATTTATAAAATAGACCAATGAAAGAGTTTTCAGTTCTTTAATAGCTTAGAAGGTTGTTTTTTTCAGAGAAATAAACAGATTCCTAATTTACCCAAAAGATGCTACTTGAAATAAATAATTATTTCCAGACATCTTCATATATAAACACAGCGATGGGAGGAGGAGAATGGCAATATACACTGTTTTACATGGTAACACCAAATGTTTATCTCAAGCACACTCAAGGCTAGAATTATCAGTAACCCTGTCTTTATTTTGGAAAGCATTTATCTTATGTTAGAGATCAAACAGATTCTTAAAATGTTTTTCTGAATAACAGTCTATATTCTTTTAAACTTCAGAGATAAGATCCACATGTTATATGTGACACCAGTAAAGAGATTTATCCTAAAACACATGCTGAAGAGAGTTAATTAAACTGCCTTCAATGTACTTTGTATTTGAAATGAATAGCAGCTGATGTCTTCTTTGTGCAGGAAAAATATAATTCTTTTAAAACAGAAACCTATACTTGTCAACCGAGTGCATCCCTCCAGATTTTATTCTTAGTTGCTGTATTTTAAATCTAAAGTATCTCTACAGAAAGAATGTCTGATTTTCTGTGCTCTAAAGTTTTTTTGATACAGGCTTCACTATAGAAGTTGACCACGTAAGGGAAGGGGGTGGAACTATTATTCTTCCGAGAGTACAGCATTTCTTGCTGATCAGTATAAAAACTGAGAGGTAAAGCATAATAACCATGGTTTCAACCATGGTGCTTCCCAAAGTAGGAATGAAGCCATTTAATGCAGCTGAAGACTGAGCTCTTATTCTTACAAAGTACAGTGCTGTTCACTCATATGTACAATATAGAAATTACTATCCATGCATTTTAAAGTAAGTTAAATTTTCTTTCAGTTTCTAGCTACATACATGGCAAGAAAATAAGTTTTTAAATAACACCAGTTAATGTGTATGAATGAATCTTTGGATTAACAGAGCTTAAATAAGACTAACTCTACTGAAAACAGAGCTTAAAAAATCTGTAGTGGCAAATTGAGATAGGTGTGGCAAGGCCCATCATTCTACCTGCTTTAGATTTCTGATGTCAGCTTGCTATGCCGGAGATAGCCAAAGCACAGTTCATGAAATATCCCATTTGCAAATAGCTCAGATGCAGATCACAAATGGGGCTGTGTTACATGAGGAGCAGCAGGGTTATTCTGCAGGGATGGAGGAGGTGAGCTGGCAGGGGTTGCTGAGACCATGGACTCCCTGGGATTCCAGCATGCCAGGTTAGCAGCACCCTGCAGGACAGCACCGCCGCTCCCCAGGAGCCTTCTCCTGGCTGGGAACTGTGCGAGAGTCTCTTGTCCCTGGTTCTCTGAACGTTATGGTATGTGATTCTGTTTTTCAGCTGTATGAAGATTTTGATATGCAGTTCATAGGATCAGGAAGTGTGCTCTACTACAAACTGTCTTCTGTTTTCATTTTAACCAACTGGATAGAAAATGTAGAAGCTTAGTTATGTAGCATTCTAAAAACTTTTCTAAAGCCTTTGCTTTGTTGGTAATCCTTCTCCTTTGTAGCCTGGACCAAGAGACACTATTTTTCTGCTATCAAAGTGTCTAAATTATAAATTAGAACCCAGCTTTGGATACCAAATCATTGGAGATCATTCTTTTCTCCTATTTTGTTGCCATTTTAAATGATAACTAAATGATGGTTTGTTGACAGGATGCATATGGTCCATATTCTCCAGAGGACTGCATATCTTTACCAGTCTACACTAGTGTGGAGAGAGACCATGTGGTGACAAATATTGATGTACCATGTGGAGGAAACCAAGACCAGTGGATTCAATGTGGAGCTGCTTTATTTTTAAAAAATCAGTAAGCTGCAATTGTATTAAATTAACTCTTAAAGTTAAGAATTATTTAAACATGTCAGTTGTTTCTTATTAAACAACTTTTGTCTCATTACTTATGCAATTTTAAAGAAGTGGTTTATACATTACCTTTTTTTATTTTTTCAGCTATATAAAATTGATTGTACTTGAGTTGGAACTTCATTGTATTTTTGTGGAATGTTGTAAAAGTTAACATGCCACTGTTCAGCAAACTGTTAATTTGGGTTATTTCTCTAGACTGCAATGTGGTGTATTTCTTCCTCTAATTTGTTGCAATTGTTTATGTTATTACTATTGCAATTCCATAGATATTGAATATAAATGCAAATCCAGCAAGTTTTCTTTGGTCAGTTTTTTTTTTCTAGTATTCTTTTTGAATTGTTATTCTTACACCTGAGTTATTTAATAAAAGAAAATGATAAAACTTGCCTTTTGGGATTGAAATTGAATGTTTTACTGAACATAAAAATCAGGATAAATGTTTCAGTTTGTTTTAATGATGTTCTTACCTGTAAACAAATTTCTTTGTATTAATAGTAAGTCATAGGAGGTTCATAAACTTCATAGGGATTAATAATTCAAAGAGACTGCCATCACGATTCTTGTCTAAAAGTTACTGAACACAACATTTTATAAAACTGGACTAAATTCCAATAAGAGTATGCACAAAAAAACCCCAAAAACTAATTAGCACAAATTTGAATGCATTCCAAATTATAGTTTTAAATTGCATTTTCTTTATCAGTATTCATATGCCCAGCAGAAAAGCCAACAATGTTATTATAATAGATGCCTTAGACAAACAAAAGAAGTTTTCACCCAGTTCATAGGTGATGTAACAGAGGGAGATACCATGTGAGGGACCCATGGAGTCTTGTTCTCATTTCAGCATACTCCACATGGATTTCACTGATTGATGACGTATCATGTTGGGATGCTGCCATATCTTTGGTGTACAGTTAGACAAAATCCCAAAGGAAAGCAGGAGATCCCAAAGGAAGCAGGAAATTATTGAAGAATGACAAAATCTAAACATAGTAACTGAAAGTGTCTAATTCTTAACTACAATTACAGAATGACCTCATGAAGATGATTTTAGAAAACCAAATAGAAACAATTTTTGTTTTGCTTAGAAAACAAAATAGATGTTCTGACCCTGACATCCATTTGTACTGGTAAGTCAGGAAAGAATTAAACAACTAAAAGATAAGTATATCAAACACATACAGATTTTTTTTTTTTAATTTTAAGGTAGCATTTAAATTAAGACTGTATTTCACTTGCATGATATTTTTCATTGTTGGTTTGAGGGAGGGAAGCAGAAGGCAGAGAAAAGTTTGGTCACATCTCCAGGTTAGCTTCCTGAAGAAAGTCTTCTCAGTTCTACCCTATTCCTAATCTCTAAAACCTGGCCTTTCGTCTCCTATTTGGAGACACCCTCCCATCAAATTTTTATAAACATTGATAAGATCCCCCTGAGCCTTCTTTCTCCAGATGGAACAGTCGCAGCTGTCTGTGGCTCCCCTGATATGAGAGATGCTTCAAGCCCTTAATGATCTTTGTGGCCCTTCACTGGACCTGCTCCAGTAGGTCTATGTCTTTCTAGTACTGGGAAGCCCAGCACTGGACACAGCACTCCAGATGTGGCCTCATCAGTGCTGAATACAGGGGAAGGATCACTTCACTTCATCACGTCATCAGTCATCACGGAGGTGCCAGAGAGCCACTCGCTTGGCAGTGGCACCCAGAGCAGCAGCATCAAGAGCTAAGAGAAGCTCTTCGGGGCTCTTGGTAGGTCTTCTGGGAAGTTGTCCCCAGAAGGAGACTGCCTTGTGAGGCCTGCAAGGAGAATTGCACGGTCATGCATCCCCATCCCAGGTAGACCAGAGGGTTTCCAATCCCTGAGTTGGCACGGGAGGCTGTCCAATGGGTTCAGAAGCATTTGGGACTGACTGCTGAATCAAGCCCACGTACTCGTGGATTGCCAACAGCTCCTGCCTGACTCCGGGCTGGGCAAACCTTCTGCTTTAAGCCTTGCAGCTTGGCATCTGACCCTCTGCTTCAGCCAGCGTGGCTCGGAGCCAGTTTCTTGCCTGGGCGCAACCCAGCAGCTCTGGGTTACACTTCCTAGGTATACACCTATGTTTCCTCCTGGCGCGTCAACAAGATTGGGAGTGCAGCAAGGCCCATGGGCTTTCAAGGCAACATCTCCTGCCGCCCTTTGCTGATCTAGATGGACCAATGCTCTGACACAGAAGGGCTTCATAGCGCCAGATGGTGAGAAAAACTGGACCTGACTGGCTGCTGCCCAATCTCCTCACAGCCCTTTTACTCCTCTTTTCTCCCTCTTAGCATAGGCTCCAGCTTGCGCTGCACATTTACAGCCTAAGAAGACCAAATGGAAATAACAGAGGAGACCATGGGCAAGAGGTTGTTCATGGAAGCGGAAGAATGAGGAGACATAATGTCTGAAATACCTAGGCAGGATATGTTCTTCCAACAGCCGCCTGAAAATAAAGGAAGCATTTGACGTGTGCAGGCTAAAACGCTACGCTCCTCTACACTGGGGCAGGCATAACTAGTTGTTTGCTCTTTATTCGGTGTGTAGAGAGAGCATCCGATCCATTCCTGAGTCTTTTTATAAGCGCAGTGCTCACAGCACATGCAAGTGACACGCACTTCTTTCTCCCCTAGTGCAGAAGCCGGGGCGTTGAGTTGTGAGGGACTGAAGGCGGCTGAAGCCTTGCACATGATGCCAGGGCTTGCCCTGTGGCACACAATGGTGTCAGGGCCTCTTGGCTCCGTAGCGTCCCAGGTCGAGGTGAGGCTGCAGCCACCTGGTTCCCATTGCACACAAAGGCCACACACGCGGGCTCTGAAATGAAGCCCAGGCAGTTTTTGTTCCCAGTTTTCCGCAGCTGGATGCTTTCAGTCCTTCCTTCCTTCCTTCAGGAGCAGTTCAAGGCTTTGTCCGCAGGCTGGCATTAGATCTTATGGGAAACCAAGCGTTTCAGCTGGCTACTTCTTCTCAGGAATTTCTTTACCGGCAACGCGTGGGGATTAGGCTTGTATAGCAGCTCCCAGGCTGCGTGCTGGTGTTTCAGGAACATGGCAAAAAAAATTGTTCTTTGCCAAACTTCTAGGTCAGCTCTCTAACCACTAGATTGACCCAAGAGAAGAACTGAAAGATACCCCCCACTCGGGTAGCCAAGGGCTTTCTTTTTGGCTTTTAAAGGTCAGTGGTGGTGGTGACTGTGACATAGGGGCAGTCTGGGACAGCTTCCCAGTGGTGGCGTGTCACAGTGGGGGTCTGTGTCACCCCGGCGGCGGTGGCGTGTCACAGTGGTGGCGGGTGATGCGGGTGGCCCAGGCGGTACAAAAAGGGTCGCGGGGCATGGGCAGCCCCAGGCTGGGGGCAGCACCTCTGAGCACGGGACAGGTGAGGGCAGGGGAGGTGCTGCTGCCCCATGAAGAACTGGGCACGGGGCGCTGCTCCAGCCCCGCTGAGCTCAAGGGCCGCGGCCCTGCTGCCCTGGGGCCTGCCCCGCTGCGGCCCCTGCGGCAGCCGCCTGGAGCCACAGCCCGGGCCGGAGGCGGGAGAGCCCCGGGGCGGGGGAGGAAGGGGCTTGCGCAGGGCTGCCGCGGCAGGAGCGGGGCCCCACGCCTCGCGGTGCTGCGGCTGGGCTGGAAAGTGACCGTGGTCCCACTGCTCCCCCAGGGTCGGCGCAGCAGCGTCTGGAGCGGAGACCCCGGCGCAGCTGGGCCAGGGCTTTTCCAGAGCACTCGCCGGCGACCCGCCTTGTGTGCGCCATGAAGCGCAAGGCCCCCGACTCGAGGGAGGGGGGTGAGAGCAGAGGGAGCCCCCAGCTCCCTGCAGCCCGCGGCCGGGCGAAGGCCTTGCGGGGCGGCCGGTGGGCGGCTGCGAGCGGTGGCGGGGAGGCAGGAGCTGCGCAGCGTCCCCGCGGCACGGCGCGTCCTCTGCTGCGCACGAGCCCTGGGGCGCGGGCAGGGCCGTGCGGGGAGGAAAGGCCGGTGCTGGCCAGGGCTGGCGGGAGCGAGGGGGAGCCGGGAAGGGGCGAGAGGGACCGGGAGAGGCAAGGGGAAGGCGAGGGCAGGTCGCGCGTGGGAAGCCTGGAGGCCGGGGCAGGAGGCTCCTTTGGGTCAGCGTGGGGCTGTCGGGGCATCATGGGGCAGCAGTCAGCGCCAGGAGGGCATTTGGGCAGGTGGGAGAGAGCAGGCCCTTGCGGGGGAAGGCCTCCAGGACCCTTTCCCAGGCCCCAGTGAGGCGCTCAGTGGTTGTGGCCTTTGCTCTCCCCTCCGCAGCCTGCGTGCTGTGTCGCCGGGCCGATTCCAACCCGGATGTGTCTGGGGAGAAACGTTGGAAAGATGGTGTCTGCGCCCATGAGAACTGCCTGGTGAGTCTCGCTGGGGCTGCCTCCAGCTTCCCCCTGGTGCCCCAGCCCAGCAGCCTGCGATCTCCATGCCCAGCCGGGCAGGACAGCACGTGGGGATGCGCCTGGGTCTGGGGCTGTGGGCAATGCCATCCCAAGAGCTCTGTGGGTGTCGACTCCTCCTCGACACCTCCCGGAGACCCTTTGCTGCGCTCTGCTCGGGCTCTCCTCGTCCGCCCCAGCACGGTGTGTGCTCCGCTCAGCAAGGCCCAGCAGGCCAGCGCTGCCTGCAGCAGTGTCCCCCAGGCCCTGGCCAGGGCACTCTCTGCCAGTGCCTTCCCAGCCCACAGCGCAGCGCAGCCTGCCACCTCTCCAGGCCTCTGCGCTGCTTCTTGCCGAGCAGCTCAAAGGCCCAGGAGCATGGCAGCTCGCCTAGCACCAGGGAACTGAGCCTGGCCCGGCCCGGCCCTCTCGCCAGGCTCTCAGCACCGTGCACCAGCAATGTGCCAGGCCTCCCTGACCTAAAACGAGCTCTGTCACTTTTCTGGTTTTCAGTATCTTGCCAGCGGGCTCCCGGTGAGACACGCCAACGAGACGGGAGCCGATGAGTTCCTTCCCGCGGATATCAGGCGGGCAGTGAAGCGGGCAAGTCGGAAGGTGAAGAGCTAGCAGGGGTGTGGGGAGGTTTGTGGCAGGATGGGTTTGTGGGAGCTCAGCGTGTGCCATGGGAAGGAAATGCGGGGGTTTCCCGTCGGCTCGAGGCAACAGTGCCACAAGTGCCAGGGGCTGCAGCGAGGCTCCAGCAGAGGCGAGAAGCCCAGTCCGTGAGGTGGAGCTGCAGGATGTGAGGCAGCAGTGCCCGCATCATGCCTGCAGCCTTGCCAAAGGTGTGGGGCAGGCCTTGGGGGTCCCGAGCATGTCTCTGATGGGGGCTGCTGTGCTTGTTGCAGCTCTGCTACGTCTGTGGCGAGCGCGGGGCCACTGTTACGTGCCAGCAGAAGGGCTGCAAGCGCAGCTTCCACTTCCCCTGTGGCCGTGAAGATGGCTGTGTGTCGCAGTTCTCTGGGCAGTACAGGTAAGAGCTGAGGAGCCTGGTGCTGGGCTGCTTCTGCCCCCTTCAGCCTCTGGCTAGCACTGGCCAAGCAGGCGAGGCAGCTGCTTGCTGTGCCCCGCAGTGGTCCTCCAAGAGCCCTGCCACAGCCAGAGGCAGGCCGTGCAAGTCTCCTTGATGTCCCTTTGCCCCTGCTCCGGGTGCTGGAGCTGAGTGGGAGGCTCTGCTCTCAGCAAGGCCCTGGCAATGCCTTGCTCTTGGGCCCCTGGGAGCGGGCGATGCCTTGCTGGCTGCGGGCTGCAAAACAACTGGCACAGCCAGCCTCCTCTCTGCAGCCAAGGTGCCCCTCTGGGTGGGCGTGAGCGCGCCAGGGCCCGTCTCAGATGCAGGATGTTTGGGCCTCAGGAGGTGGAACCTGATGCCGGGGCCTGTGGGTGGGAGATGCTCTGGGGGAAGACGGCAGTGGGAAGAGAGACATGCGCACCCTGCCTGGGGAGCAGCCAGCCAGCCTCTACAGCCTTTGGGGTGGTCTTGTCCAGAAATGCAGACGGACTCTGCACATCCTGACCGGGTGCCCCTCTTCCAAAATCTTCCGCCCAGGTCGTTCTGCCAGGAACATCGCCCAGAACAAAGCGTGCAGGCACAGCAGGATGGGGAAACCTCCTGTCTCATTTGTCTGGAGCCTGTGGAGGAGAAGCTGTCTTACCACATGATGGTGTGCCCTGCATGTTTGCGCGCCTGCTTCCATCGGGGCTGCATCCAGGTAGGAGGCCCTTCCTGTGCCCCTTCGGCATGGCAGGTGCCAGCAGGCAGCAGTGTGCCGCTCACACTGGTTGTGACTCTCTTGCAGCAACAGGCTCTGCGCGCTGGGTTATTCTCCTTCCAGTGCCCCCAGTGCAAAGACAGTGAGAAATTCCTGCCGGAAATGTCTTCCATGGGGATCCGAGTCCCCCTCAGGTTGGTTCTGCGCTGCCCTTGCCTGGTGCCCACAAGACACGAGAAGGGCATGAGAGCAAGGTTGTAGCAGGGGCGGCCAGGCGGCCAGGAACGTCTGGCAGCTCCTTAGCCTAGGGGCAGGGCAGGCTCAAGGCCTTCCTTTCCTTCACCTGCAGACAACCCGCCTGGGAGGCAGACGGTGCCTTTGCAGAACTGTATCAGAGGCACAACCGCTGTGATGCTAGCCGGTGCCTTTGTGCAGGAGGCAGAGAACAGGCAGAAGAAGCAGGGTAAGTGACGAAAGCAGCAATTTCCTGGCTCCCCCCGTGCAGGCAGGTGCCTTAGTCCCGCTCTGGGCAGATGTCCGAAGGTCTTTGTGAGGTGGGTGGCCTGCCTCCGGTGGAGGAGGGACAGAGAAAGGGATGGCCCTTTGCCATGGGGATGCTGAGCTGCCAGGGCAGGAAGGATGCCCCTGCTGGCACGCATGCACCACATGGTCCTCCAAGCAACTGAGGCTTTGCCTGGGGCTGTGCCCAGGCTCTTCAGCTCCCCGAGGGCTCTGGGAGCAAGGCCTCTTGGCACTCACGCTTGGGGCCCGCTCAGGGGGCTCTGCCACACACCCTCTTGCTCAGGTCACTTTTCCCGGGCTGCCTCGCTGGCGTCACTGCCAGCCTTGGCTGCCACGGCCACCAATGCCTTTGCTTTCCCAGGCCCTGGCACCTGCTCCTCTGCTCCTCCTGTGCTGCCAGGGGCACCCACCGACGCTGCTCCGCCTTGAGGGCCACCGCAGCCACCTGGGAGTGTGACGACTGCGTGGGCCTGGGCACTGGTAAGAGGAGAAGGAGGGCCCCCTCCCTCCACGCCGCAGCTTCCCCCATGCCAGAGCCAGGGGCCAGGCAAGGCCTGCGCGGGGGCACTCAGCATGGGCTTGGCAGAGTCTCTCGACTCACAGGGGAGCACCGTTCTGGCCTCTCCTGCCCTGGGGGCATGCGACCGTGCTCCTCACCTTCCTGCCTCTCCTTACAGCCTCCAGTGCGCACTCGGAGACAGCCAGCTCCAGCAGCAGCAGACAGCCAGCATCGTCACCCGGCTCCGCGGCTCCTGAGAGCAGCAGCCAGGCTGGCCAGACTGGGCCAGAGCGAAGGCCAGGCCGCTTGCGCTTACAACGCCGCTCACAACATCCTTACAGCCGGCCCTGAAGAGCCAGCGCTGCCCCAGCCCAACCACGTGCCTTCTCGGCAGCTCTGCAGCTAGGGTCCAGCGGCCTTGCGGCCACTGGTCCCAGCACACACAGCCTCACGCGGGAGGCATGCCGTGTTCCAGCCATGGGGAACCATGCTGTGTCTGCCTCTCAGTAAAGACAATTGTATTCTAGTCTTGTGGCAAGAGCATTCTTGAAGTTACAAGTGAGCCGTATGGAGGAAAGTCAAATTTGTCATGTTTTTCTGTAGCTTGCTGGTGGGCTTTCCCATTTAGCAGCTGGCCTACATTTTCGTTCATCTTTATTTTTCTGGTTATATACTTGTATTATCCTTTCTTTTTGTCCTTCGTGTCCCTTGGCAGTTTCAACTCTAGGTGGGCTTTTTGCTCACCTCATCTTATCCCTGCATGCTCAGATGACAGTGTTTCTATATTCCTCCCAGGTCACCTCTCTCTGCCTCCACCCCTTGTACACTTCCTTTTTTCGTTTGAGTTTACTCAGGAGCTCCTTGTTCATGCATACAACTCTCTTGCCACCTTTGTTTATTTCCTACTTTTTGGGATGGAGTAGATTTGAGCTTGGAGTAGGTGATCCTTGAAAATCAACCAGCTCTCTTGGACCCCTCATCTCTCCAGGGCTGTATCCCATAGGATTGTTCCAAGTAGGTACCTGTACAGGTGAAAGTCTGCTCTCCTGAAGTTCAGGGTTGTGAACCTGCTTTTTGCCCTGCAAGATCCCTCACAGGATCCTGAACACCATCTTGTGGTTGCTGCAGCCAAGGCTTCCCCTGACCTTCACAGGAAGCTCCATCTGGACATGAGGAAAAACTTTACTGTGAGGATGTGGGATAGTGTTCTACATGATTTGATCATCCCTCCCAGGGGTAAACAACAGATGCAAAGGGTGATTTGGGTCTAACGCCCGTATTGGTGAAGCAATGCCCAGGGTGAGGTGGAGGTCTCGCCACTCAACATTGCTCAACCCAAAATGACGCCTGGGGCACAGTGGGAGTCTTGCAGCCTCGTGTTGTTACTAAGGGCAAAAAAGGCCAGCAGCCAGTGATGCCCTCTGCTGAGCTCAACAAGGACCGGTCATCCCACAGTGTTTGACTCAGCCCCACCTCGCCAAGTGGATAAATTCAGTGCATAGCAGTTTCTCCATTTTGAGGACGAGAATGCCAACTCGTGGATGGGTCGACGGGCCTGGACCTCTCTCCTCCCAAACAGGGACGCCTCTTTGGTAAGACTTGGGCCTCCGACAACGTTGGACGTTACCCGGGAAAAATACCACTGTTGGAAGCACTTAATTATTAATTTGAGCTCAAAGAAGGAAAACTTGTGGCAGCAAGTGCATTTGTCAACGGCAATTCTGAACCTGTTGTATCTGGCGCTTTTATAAATTGTTTATTTTACAACTTTGCGAAACTGACTCAGGGCAAGTCCTTGTAGGCGGACTCTGGCAGGAAAACGATTACCAAATAAGGAAGGGCCTCTCCACCTAATCATACCCTTTCCCTCCCTTCACATGACAGAGGGTAACAGAGCACTGGAACAGGTTGCCCAGAGAGGTTGTGGAGTCTCCATCCTTGGAGGTGCTCAAAAGCTGTCAGGGCATGGTCCTGTGCAACGTGCTCCAGGTGACCCTGCCTGAGCAGGGGGGGTGGACCAGATGAGCTCCAGTGGTCCCCTCCAGCCTCAACTATTCTGTGATTCTGTGATTCCCTGCTAGTCTTCAACTGGATTTTTCATTGTGTCATTTTTTTTAGCAGAGGACAAAAAACTCTTTAGTAAATCTCAAGCAAGTATGGCAGCTTGAAATGTAGTAAATTTTTAATGATGTAATATTATCATCACAAAAAATTACAGAACTGTATGTCATCCAGATCACCTGTTTACAGAGTATTAAGCAATAGGTTTGATATTTATTTTGGCAAAGTGATTTGCTAATCTTCCTTAAAACTCTTCAGTCATAACCTTGATCTGTGGAAGTCTTCAAATCTAGGATGCCTTTAGACAGTGAACTAAAGAAGAAAGAGCGATTACTCTATTCTTTGGGATTTATTGTCTGTATGAATTCTATGATGTGCTTTCTTTCTATACAATATTGTAGTCTAAGTGAATGATACTTTTGGTTGTAAAAGACAGAGCTGTAGAATGTTTATTATCATCAAAGTGTAGCTGTATCACATGCATAGGACAGTGAGAAGTATATATCAGGAAACATAAGACATAAAACCAGCAGAAATGCCTTAATGTTCAGACCAGTGTTTCAACTCATCTGTTCTGCTCTTCAGTTTCAAGAAGACTGAGAGGAGATATTAATGTGTGCAAATATCTTAAGGGAGGGTGTCAAGAGAATGGAGCCAGACTCTTTTCAGTGGTGCCCAGCGACGGGACGCGAGGCAATGGGCACAAACTGAAACACAGGAAGTTACATCTGAACACGAGGAAAAACTTCTTCACTGTGAGGGTGACAGAGACCTGGAACAGGTTGCCCAGAGAGGTTGTGGAGTCTCCATCCTTGGAGGTATTCAAAACGCGCCTGGACGTGATCCTGTGCAATGTGCTCTAGGTGACCCTGCTTGAGCAGGGGGGTTGGACTAGATGATCTCCAGAGGTCCCTTCCAGCCTCAACCATCCTGTGATTCTGTGATTCAAGGGTACAAAAACTTGTAAGAGTGAAATAGAGAGAGATGTCTATTACACAAATTACTTCCCTATAAGTAACCTTTTTTGAAGATTTAAAAAAGAGGCATATCTTGAGGACACAAAAATTGCTATCATTAGAAATCAAAATTACAAAATGTAAAATTAAAAAAGCCCTAAGTGAATAAATATAAAAACTTTGAAGATAACTAAGATTGTACAGTAATATCTGAGTATATTTAAAATACAAATAAATTAATTGTAATTTTTTTTTACAAATGCACTTCTCATGTTTAAAAGAAACAGCTTCTTGCTTTTATGCTTTATAGCAGTCAAGTGTTTATTGGTGCTGTCATCTGTCAGAAGACATGCTCTTTGGTGCATCTAGCAAGCTAAAAGCAAGTCTGCTGTCGCAGAGGTCGCTATATTCCCAGACAGCAGAATATGTTTGTCGAAGAGTCAAACACACTGCAGTCTTTTTTTGTTGTTATTTGAGATAAACTACTTTCAGAAACAAGAAGCACATTTTAGTTGTTCTTAAATGCTCTGTTGTTTACAACAGAAGACAAATATTTGCACTTTGTCATTCTTTTTACAACCTGTAAGTCTCAACGTTAACTACTGAATTCCCAGTTAGAAAGTTTCAAAACAGGAAAAGTCATATGAGTAGATTACATGGCTAAAGGCATGTACACTACTTTATCAATGAAGTGACTTATGGCTGCAGTAGAATACATCAAATAGTTGAACTGATAAGGTGAAATCCTGTACCTTGTATTGACTTAAGAAATTTTCCAGAACAATTTAGAATTTCACAAAATTCCAAAAGATATTGTGGAAGGGAAGTTATCCCGAGTACAAATAGAACTGATCTACAAGATTAGTCTTTCACCCTCATTTCCTTATTCCAGCTTTCAGAGAACACTACTTAGAAGAGCAATAATTTCTTCCAAAACATCTATATAATTGTTAGAAAGGAAGGTAGAAAAAAATAGAACTCCATGCTTGATAGCATTGCATAGGAATCACTATATAACCTCCTAAACTAATACAGTGTCTTTCATTCACAAAAATGGGTTTACATAAAATACACATAATAACAGTTGCTGCACTGAAAATGTGCAGCCTTGATTAGAGTAAGAAAGTTTTATATTTTAGACTGAATCATTTCAGAAGTTTTACAAATACATTTTTAATCTTTTGAAAACAAAAGGTGTGAATGAGAAACTAGATACAGAAGAGTCTGAAGAAGCAAATAAAAAATGAGTCACAGCTGAGAACATAAACTGATGCTATGAGTCCTTAAGCTTTATTCTCCTGTAAAGGTATGTAACATCATGAGTGCACCTGAGTTCTCCACACATGCATAACTTTCTGGGAAACTCTGCTTGTTGAGAGATCATATTCTTTTGCCTCAACTCATGGACTATTGTGTGTGAGGCTACATAATTCAGTGTAACTTCCTATATCCTCTTCATTTCAGCCACTGAAACCGCAGTGCTGTTTTCTTATTCTTTTGCCCATCATCTCCTCTTATCTCCTCAGAGGAGTGTGTTTTTTATAAAGCATTCTTTGTTTTCAGTTTTGCTTTCTAGTGAAAAACAGTTCTTATAATAAGGATTTCATAACAAAATGGACCTTATTGGTTGCCTACAGAAACTCAATAAAATGATGTGTTTCAAGGAATGCCTCTGTTAAAGATCTAAATTTCTCATTTCTAATTCTCATGACCTGTGTGTAAGATGCCTAAAAAGCAACAGAACAGGTTTTTCTCGATTTCATCAGGTTTGATATACCAGAAACGGACAGACTTTTCACTAATGTGTTTTAGAAAATCAAAGAATAAAATTGGTATTATTTATTTGAACAGCTTGTTCACATGGACTGCAGTTTGCCTGAGGGATAGTTCTCAGTTTACAGCTTTACCTGCCAGGGTCTTTGTAGAAATATATATATATATTTTTTTAATTATTACTTGAACAATTTGTAATGCATAAAGAATACCTACAGAATATCCCGAAAGCTTTATACAGTCTGATTCTAGAACAGCTTTATAGGTATTAAACAGCTATTTAAAGACATTAGTCAATGCAAAAAATTTGGGCCATTAAGTTATGTTGCAATATATGGCTATTCTATTTATTGTTTTGTTATCAAACCACCTGTATTACTGTGTTCACATTCAATACGTAAGTTAACTGAAAGTACATTTAATTTGAGTACATAAACATGTATTGTTCAGTGTTCATTCCAGTTTGATGATCCTGTTAAAGGACATTACCTAAACAGCAATAATCAGATGCTTATTGTATCCTCTCACTGAGAGCAGTTGCTAAGTAAGAGTGTGTCAGAAGTATTACTGGTTCTTGCATCTCAGGAGAAAGCAAGCTCCACAAGTCTTCCTGCAAAAAGAAGTCTCAGAAAGGTTCTTAATATCTTTGTCCACTATTACATTCACTTATTTTTTGGATATCCTCTTCAGAGCAGCAAACAAGAATCTTCCTAACAATCTCATTATGCTTTGGGAAAAGTAGGTGTTAATCATGCTTATGAAGTGTACCAGATAGGCAACTTCATCATCAGAGCTGTCTACCTTACCTCAGTCATGGCAAGGTGTGACACGCCACTAGAGGGGTGTCCAGGAATCTTTCAGATTCCAGGATTAGTTGCACTGAACTCAAGAGATCATCATTTGTCGAGTACAAGAATTTATTAGAGCTAAGCAGTTCTACAAGTATGACAACACTAAACAATTAACACCAGACAACCTACAAGTATAACAAAGTTAAAAAGTATAGTAAAGAACTAAAAAATATACCAGAACTAAAAATAGAACACACATATCAGAGCTCTATGGTTAAGCCACGGATGCACGGTACAATGACCATTCTCAGACGCACAGTACAGTGACCATTCTCGCCCTTTCCATGTCCTTATGGGCCACCTCTCCGGTATAGTTTTCCCCGGACTGTTCTCACCATGCTCGACCTGCACCAAGATGCTTCACGTTCTCCCTGGCAGCTGGCATCAGGGGCCTCCCTGCTCATAGGTGGTTGTCAGGTCCTCAGGCCAGCTGACAGTGAGTCTGAGTCCACACAGAAGTATGTGGCTTTCTTTCTTTTATCCTTCCCAAGCTTAGTTCATTATCCAGTTGAATAATGCCAGACCACAGTTACACAACAGAACAGATGGCCTCAGCCAATAACAGTAGGGATACCAACAGGATGGTCATCAGGATGGTCAATAATATGGTCAACAGATAACGGTATGGATGTTTGACAGATATCAACGGATATCAGTACTGATGTTCAACAGATAACCCAGTGCAAAATTTCACAGTACCCGGACGCTTACAGTGTGAGTCTGTGGTGTCACTTCTCCTTCGCTGACAAGGTTTGCTCAGCACTCATGGGGTCATTGGAGGGCTACGGCAACCCCACGGTGTGGTGACTCTGGCCGTGGTATCTTAACTGGGTAGGATTACCTTAACCGTTACCTGGGCCCAGTCCCTTAACTCTCGGGGACCATCCCAGAGTAAACCCCTCTTCGATGGGCTGCACCATCCTGAGTCCCACGCTTGTCTGTGTGGCACCTATCACAGGATAAGTTCTTTTCATGCTGTTCCACATGAGACTATTTCTAGGCATAAGAAGTTGTTTCATACACTTTCATCTCTCTCTTGAGATTGCTAAGAAATGTCAGTGGGTGAGAGCAATTTTGTGGTGGCTAATGTCATATTAACATGTGCCACTAGATGGTAGTGTGGCATAGAACCTTGTGAATGACTGGCACAGCTAGTCGGAAATGTTGGAGGGGGAAGGTAAAGACAAGTTATAGGATATATAACGTTGCATCAACAGTCTGTTCCAAGGGAAGTTTTCTTACCAGCACTGCTGAATAAGCAGCTATGTCTTAAAAATACTTATAGTTAGTTGCAATGTAGCTCTTTTTAGAAATAAAAAAGTGAAATGAATTTCTTGGTGCCACCTGAGAAATTCCTTGGATGTTGAAGTGCATAAGGCACTGACTGACCACTCTGACGTGTTTGCAGCTGTTTCTGTAGGTCTTAAGTCTCTTTATTGTGAAGAAAGAGCAACAAGGAGGAGAAATATGCCCTTGTGGCAAAGAAGGCCAATGGTATCCTGGACTGTATTAGGAGGAACATCACCAGCAGGCTGAGGGAAGTGATCCTTCCCCTCTACTCAGCTCTGGTGAGACCACATCTGGAGTGCTAACTGGACACTGGAGTGTCCAATGCTGGGCTCCTCAGTACAAGAGCAATATGAACATACTGGAACGAATCCAACAAAGGACTACTGAGATGATTAAGGGGCTGGAGCATCTGTCATACGAGGAGACGCTGAGAGAGCTGGGATTGCTCCGGCTGAAGAAGAAAAGGTTCAGGCAAGATCGTATCAATGTGTTAAATCCCTGATGGGAAGCAGTAAAGAATACGGAGCCAGACTCTTCTTAGCATAATCCAGTGAAAGGACAGGAGGCAACGAGCACACTCTGAAACACAGTTCTGTCTGAACATAAGAGAACGCTTTTTCACTGTGAGGGTGGTTGAACTCTGGAATAAGTTGCTCAGACAGGTTGTGGAGTTGCCATCCTTGGAAATATTCAAAACCCAGCTGGACACAATCTTGAGGAACCTGCTTTGAGGAGGGGTGTTGGACAAGACAATCTCCAGACGTGCCTTCCAAACTCGGCAATTCTGTGATTCTATGATCTATGAAATAGCTCAAAACAAAGAAGAGCCATTTAAGCAACCAGTGTCAGGAACACTGTGTCTTGAGAACAGAAATCGGATCCCTGTTTTAGGGTCTGGAACCCTAAAATCCCAATGAGAGAGACACACACAGGTCACGATACTCATAAATTAAGAGTCTTATTTGACAAAAGTAAAACACAGGAACCTGAATGTCCAAGAATACATATTTTGTTACAGAGTTCCTTAAAAATAGTTTCTGGTAAAACGAGATTTCTACTACGAACAAAGAATCATGTCTTTAGTCAGTCCTTCATTAATTGAGCACTCTCAATTTAATCAAATAGGGGCTATGTCCCCTGGGATTCCTCTGACAAAGGGGTTCCCTCGAATTTGGAAGATTAGCCAGTCAGAAGTTAGAGGAAAGAAACTCACAGCAAGGATGACTAACTAAAGACAGTAGCCTCTGGAAGTGTTAGGAAAAGAAACAAAGAGTGTGTGAGAGAGTGAGTGTGTGTTTGTGTGAGAAAGAGAGCGCTTCACTTTCTCATATGAGTGAAGTGAGGAGAGCTACACTTGTCCTTAAATTTTGTGGTGAGCAGAGTCAAGGTCCCTGTTGTCGGGTTTGGATCTACTTGCTTTCCTTCCTTTCTTCTTTTCTACTTCTCTCTCTCTGTCTTGCTATGTGCATAAGCCATAGTCATAGGAAAAGCTTACATTTGTTCTTATGGAGTCCTTTTAAATGTACACGTGTTAACCAAAAGGGTCTTTGCATAAAAGCTCTGTTTGGGGCAGTAGCCACAGAGAAGAACCGACTGCTGTTAATCTGGGGCTGGGTCAGGGGCGTGGTAGGTGGTTGCTGCTCCTGGGAAGACAAGGGAGGTGCCAGAGAGCCACTCGCTTGGCAATGGAACCCAGAGCAGCAGCAGCAAGAGCTAAGAGAAGCTCTTTGGGGCTCTTTCTAGGTCCTGGGAGTTGTCCCCAGAAGGAGACTGCCTTGTGAGGCCTGCAAGGAGAATTGCATGGTCATGCATCCCCATCCCAGGTAGACCAGAGGGTTTGCAATCCCTGAGTTGGCACAGGAGAGTGTCCAGTTGATTCAGACGTATTTGAGATTGACTGTGGATCAAGCCCATTTACTCTTCTTTATTTCTAATAGCTCCTGCCGACTCACCCTTAGGCATGGTTGGGCAAACCTCACTGCTTAATCCTTGCAGATTTGGATTTGGCCCTCTGCTTCAGCCAGCATGAGCCAGTGGACTGTCTGGGCACAAGCTGGGAGTTCTGTGTTACACTGGAAAGTGCAAAATGTCCCTTGTAAGAGCATACCTGACTTGCATCTATCCAGGAATGCTTTTTGTTCAACACTTTGAACATAGTGTTATACAATGGGTAACCTAGCCTACGTTCATTCAAAAAGGAGTTTCATTCATTGTTACATCAGTGTTGGGAAGTATTCTTCCAAACAGTTAAAGAGAAGGATGGGAATTAATGGGATGTGAAGGAGTAAAAGTCACATCTAACATAAACTCTACTGTGATCTGTTACTGTTTCAAAGGAGTTTAAATAAAAGCAGGCACTGGCGAATTGTATTTCAGTATAATCTATATGAGATTCCTTTTCCTAACTTTTTGATTCCAATTTTTGTTTCTTCTCTTTGAAGAAAATAAAGGAACTTTTCCCTCAAGCCTTTATCTTAGAGTAACTTCATGGGTTAGCTACTTTGTGGAGTGCTGGACTTCCTGAAGCACCATCCTCTCAGGTTCTACATGGGGAAGAGAGATTACACGTTTCCCTTTTGGCATCTGCAGTTAAATGCTGAGATTTGTTCTTTGTTTTTAAAAAGTACGTCACACTAAAGCAAGATCTTCTCCCATAGATAATTCCTCTTATAGTCAGAGTTCCATGAAGAATCATCAGCAGAAACAAATGAGCTCATAAGTAAATGTGATCATGTTTTTGTGTACTTCATAATAACATAAAAAACACAAAAAACTGTCAGTAGGATTGTTCAGGGAAAGCACTTCACTTCTGGTAGTCACACTTTAAAGCTAAGCACCCACAATGAAAAATTGTAGATAAAAACATAGGAAGCAGTGCCATGACTGTTCCTCCAAGCATTACGAGGATGTTAGCAAGCAGCTAGCATTCTGTTTTAACTGGGTCATTAGACCCTTTGGAGTTATACTTTCAGCAGCTGCACACAGGAGGATTACAGTCCCCAATCTCATATATGGGTTTTATCTACACTTACCCACTAAGGTATGCCATATTGCAACCCACTGTTGAGGTTCATTGCTCTTTTCTGTAGAAATCAAGATGAAAGGAGAGTGCCTGATGTACTACCTCTTTCACACTGTTAGGCAGTGGAATTGTGGACACAGTAACTGGGGAGCACTCCTAGCTCCCCTAATTGAGACATAGCCATAGTTTTCATGGCCATTTTTGGCTAAGATTGTGGAAAACAGAGAGATTGCAGTGGGAGAAAGGGAACAGTGCCAGATACCAAAAATTATGGGTGACTGTTGAGAGAGACCGGTACAAACCAGTGATTTGTAGGGACAAGACAGGAATGCATATTCCAAGAATGTTCTGGGTCCTCCAGTACAAGAAAGACATTGAAAAACTGGAGACAGTTCAATGGAAGGCCACCAAGATGCTCAAGGAGCTGGATCACACGCCTTGTGAGGGGAGGCTGAGGCAACTGGGCTTGTTCAGTCTGGAAAGAGATGGCTTGTGGGAGGTACTTATTAGAAGCCTGCCATTGCCTGTGAGAAGGTTATCAAGAAGATACAGCCATGGTTTTCACACTGGTGCATGGCAACAGGACAGCGAATGGGGGAGGTTCCCATTCTATTTAGGGAAAAAACTTTTTCACCGTGAGGGCACCTGAGCACTGGAACAGGTTTCCTGAGAGGCTGTGCAGTTGCCATCCTTGGAGGTATTCAAGACCAGACTGAATAAAATGCTGAGCAATTTGGTCTGGCCTCAGAGCTGACCCTGCTTTGAGCAGGAGTTTGGACTAGAAACCTTCCAAGGTCCCTTCCAACCTGAATTATTGCATGATTTGTCCTGTACAAAAGAATGGCAGATTAGCTGCACGTTAATCATTCCAAACAAAGTATATAAATTACAAGAAGAAAATAACGGCACTCTGCTCTTTCCACTTTGTGCTCTATGTAGAAATGACCTGGCAGTCCTTCAGTTTTACTGCTGCTTCATAAGCTAGCAACATGTTCAGGAGTAAGTCAATGGAAAACAAAGCAGTTCACAGAATAAACTGACGAATGAAATGTAAAACAATAATAGGGCCAGCCAAAAACAATTTAGAGAAACTGTGCACTTAAGGCATAAAAATAAAAATAAATTTTCTCAACACATCAGAAGCAGGATGCCTGCCAAGGAGCATATTAGGTCATTAGATGGTGGAGGTGTAAAAGGAGCATTCAAGAAAGATAAGGCCACCACACAAAACTAAATAATAAACTAAAACATTATTCACTCCAGAAAAACTGAGGGAGGTTCCCACACTAAAATGTTTTTTTCTTTTAACAGAGAATGAGCGTTAGGGATCATCATCTCAAATTGACCTGTCATAATAAGAAGTTTTAGAACAAACTGAGGAAATGAACAGTAACAAGTTAGGGCCAGATAGTCCACATCCAAGAGTCCTAAAGGAACTCAAGTATTATGTTGCCTCCTTACTCAATGTGATGTCTAACCTATCATTTAAATGGGTTCTGGTCCTAGAGGAATGAAAACTAACCAGTGTGTCACAGTTTTTTTCATAGTCCTCTTTAAAGACTAATTTCCATGCTTGCAAAATTTACTGAAACTGTAAAATGATAAGATTGGGCACCGAAGTATTTTAAAATCAAAAAAAGGTCAGCATGAATTTTGAAGCCACCTTTTAGAGGAACTATTGCTAAAAACTTTTGCAAAAAGCTTTAAACTTTTTTAAAGTAGTCAAGACAATCATTTTATATAGTGTACCAGGATCTGCAAAATGTGGAAGATGTTGGAAGAACGGAATGAAGCTGTACAAGGGAAAGAATATGAGAGAGAGAGAGAGAAAGAGAGAGAGAGAGAGAAAGAGAGAGGAGTGTTGTGTCACTGTACACCAGCTGAAGATCTGACACCAATTTCTTATCTGATCTTTGCTGAAACAGGAATCCCAGGCCAGGATATTTACTCTCACTATTCAGTACAATAGCATACTACTTCGAGGAGAAGTCTGCATTAATTTTACTGCTTCTGTTAGATCATTCTTTGAGAATCACTAATGCAGACACAAATTAGCCCCAGGAATTTTTTTGCAATAAAATTGATCAGAATTTTTATACTTTTACAATGAAAAAGACCAGCTAAGTAAGTGTGGCTGGAATTCAGCCACACTGTCCCCAACGATAGATTATCTTTTACCCTTTGTACCCTCTGTGCTTCTCTCTCTAATGCTGAATAATTGATCATCTTGAAAGGTAGCAGAGGTAAACAACCAATTTTTGCTTTGCAGATGACACTGCTTTATTGAATAATCAATGCAAAGACATATTAACAGTAAGAAGATAGACCCATGTCTTCATTTCATCCATGTATTCATTCCACTAACTTGTCAGATATGTGGTTGGCCATTAATGATAGTTAAAATGAAGGAAAACTTACCTGTAATAATTGTTAGGAGAGAGTGAATGATTTTTTTTATATTGACAGCTATGATCCAGTTCATATAAAAGAATAGACTTCATTACACCTCCTTTTAGGTATTGCCTGGAGCAGTAACAACATAACTCTAAGAATTACTATGAATAAAGTATCCTGACTGCACTTCCTGATGGACTTCTGAAGTAACAAGAAACAGACCTGAAGGTTTCAAGCTGATCATTTCCTAGCAGAAAGCTGCTTCTAGGAATGAACTGATGAGATGTGAAATTTGTATTGCCACAGGCAAGTCAAAATTACCCTGTCATGTGTCTGTGATGCCAGTGTAATTGATCCCAGTGTAGCTCATTTTAATTAGCTAAAACAAGGTATTTGAAATGCATTTTATTCTGCTGTTAATACCCTCATTGGATGGAAATGAAGAGGTTCAAATCAATGAAATTAGAAACTATTCTAAACCAGAGGACAAAAAAGTTGGTGCACAACTTCAAAAACGCAAATGAAAACTGACATTTAACAAACCAATGAAAAGTAGCCAGAGAAATAGAATCAGATAAAAACATGAAAGCTAAATGAAACAAAAAAAAAAAGAAAAATAATTAAAGAATCACAGTAAGTGAATGTATCATGTTCGCTAAGGAGCAGTAGAGGGTTCTTCACTACTCGAGTGTAATGCAGTCTGAAGACCCAGTCATCCACTGGCATTGTGCTTGCTGCTCTGAAGAGTAGAATTTAATCCACAGTACAAAAATATCATCTTGTTAAAGAAAGGTGTGTCTTCAGATACTGAAAAATCTTGTGCTGCAGTAGAATATGCAAAGAGGAGTCAAATTTAAGAAGCATCTGATCAGGTCTTTGGTGGAAGGTGCAAATCACTGTTTTAGGTCAGAACTATGTCCCAGTGACCCAATATACTGATGCTAAAAGTGACCAGTATCAGATGTTACAGAAGAATGAAAATACACCCAGGAATAGGCAAAAGCAATACAATATATGTGTGTAAGTTTCCATCTTATTTCTACAAATTAAACATCATCTTAGTTTTTCAAAAGAGCAGGTTTCACCTCCTTTCCAGGGCTCTTTAGTTTAACTTATATATCCCTGAATGTTCCTGTTATGCAATCCTTCTTTGAATCTTCCAAAATTTTGGGACCAAGAGATACCCTGTGAAAATCCAGATTTTTCTTTCTATATTCTTTACTTTATATACTTTAATGATGTCCCCTCTTAATAATTTCCTCCTTACATAAAAAAATCACAGTATTTCAAAGTTCCTTGAAAGATAAAATTTCTCATTTTCCATCTAATCATCCTAAGCTCATTTTGATAAGTTCTTCTGAATCCTGAACTATCTTTTTTTTTTTTTAAAAAAAAGATCAGGTGATCACAATATTCCAGGTGGCACCATATCATCTTTTTATTTAATTTCACATCCCCTCAGTCACTTTGCTTCAGGAAGTTGCATTTGTATTTTTCCATACAATGTTCGCATTCTGGTCAACAGCACTATACCAGCACTCCTTCAATGACAAGATAAGCCAAATGTCTTATTATTAAAAGTTGCCCACCACCTTTCATTAGATTAGGGGAGTTAGCCAAGTTCCATTAAGCCAATGCTTTCTTATTTTTGCAATTTTACTTTAAAACAACTTTGGTTTTAAATTTATCTTTAGAATAACTTTTCAGTTTAAAGTTATTCTTTTTAAATAGATATTTCCTTTCCACCTGGAGATGGAACTACTTCAGAGATGGGTGAAGTTATTCTCATTTTCTCTGCAAAATGAATTGTGATGAAAGAAACTGTAAATCCATAGCTATTTTGCTGCAACACCACACAGTCCTCTCTGGACTTCTAAGAAAATTTTCTTTCCATCACACTATGAGGCCTGGTTACGAGCACTTAGCTCTTTTCAGAGGTCATCCAGTTTCTGGTTGTGTTGCAGGTTCCCCATCAACTCTTACTTCTCTGCCCTGTTCTCCAGAAGTTCCCTTCAGCTACAAATATTCAGTTATTCCCAAAGCAGAACAATCCCTCTGTTCCTCCAGTGGTTGCAACTACCCAGAGTTCAGCTGCTGGGGTAAATGGACACCATTTCCCTCTGCTGCCTAGACACCACCTTTTAGCAGAACAGAAGTGAAAGAACAGGCAATAAAGACAAACAGTAGATATACTTTCTGTCAGAACCACTGCAGTATTTTCTGTATTCTTATCATATTATGCATAGCATGCTTTTAACATTATGGAAGGATTTTCCAAAGCACAGCAAGAGCCTTTTGGTGTTTTTTATAAAGGTCAGGGAAAGGAGGCATACATCTGGTGAAGGATCATCTCTGCTCTTCTCTCAAAGCATTTGCTGCTGGTTGCTGCTGGAGACAGGATGCTGGGGAGGTAGACCTTTGGCTGGACCCCATATAGGAGTTGTTTCCTCCATTTGGGATTTCATAGTAGATCTTATCATAGAAATTATTTACTAGCTGCCAAATCCAATATGATCACCTTGAAAACCTGTCTAGGGAAGCATCATCCACATAAATCATCAGAAGTGTGGAGCCTGTGAAGTGCTGTGGAAAAACTCAGAAAAATTTAAGTGGTCCGTCTCAGAAGCTGTAAACCACCGTGTCCTTAGTGTCTTCAGGGAAACTGCTTTTTCACAGCAGCTGACCAAATGACTCCATTGAATTCATTTAACCTTAAAGTGCTCTCTGTAATGGGGACCATGGGTGTGGTGAACAGTAGAACTGATTGATTGGGGACTTCTTTACAGGGCAGGTTAAGAACATTATGATTTTTTTTTTTCCATTTGAAAATGATGAGTCATTAGAACCAAAGCTGCTTCTGAGAAGTAACGTACATGGAAACCAATCCTAAATAAGAATAAAAAATATTTTTAACACTTTAGAGTGTCCTATTAAGATAACTGCAATATGCAACATTTTATTCTTCAGTTCAAGGAATTTTCTGTTTTGAAATCTAAACATATTTCTTCATATCTCAAAGGATATGCAAAGGTTTAAGAATTCACTAGTAAAATAATCTAAATGAAACTGCTAGGATAAACCTGATCCAGTTTCTTTTACATATTATACAGTTACAAAATAAGAAAGCGGCTCCTAGCAGTTAAATATAAAATTATATTATAAAATATTAAGATAAATAATTTGATTTGTAAACAAAGACTTGGTTCTACTCAAGCTACAGGAATACATTTTTTGTGGATTTTGTGGATTTTTTCAGGGACCCATTTCTGCCATTAGAGAATTTGGCTTCTAAAGTCTGTACACTATGAATGTATGTAGCATAGCCATTCCTCCAAAATGCCACTGTAACTTTATGTCCCTTCTGAAAAAACTGTCTATCTGATTAAGATTCCAAAGCATATGGTATTTGAAATTCTTTGCCTAGACTATACCAGCATGAGAAATACAGTACAGTCAACAGGCCTCTGATGTGAGATTGTATTACTTGTGTTTGTTAGGACATGTGCCCCATTTTTTCATAATACATTGTTCCTACAGATTGCTACAATGTGGTGGACTTGTTCTCGTTTCTGGAGCAGAAATTAAAAAAAAAATGCATATTATCAAACAAGCAAGAAGCCTATTAAAATTTTTCAAGTGGCTATGTCCCATAGTATAAAATACAGTAAATCCTGAAGCCACAAACACTAACATGCTCCTTCAGAACTCAGAATACGGGATTTGATATTTAGATAATTATGAATAGGGCTTTCAGAAGTGCCTTAGGATCACAAATCCCATGGATTTATGAATTTTATGAAAAATCCTGTCTTGCGCTTTTAAGGATTTTGTGAGGCTTTGGTACTCAGCAAAATATGGATCTCCTATGTCTTTGCAGCAGTGTTGACATAAGCTTTTATTTGGGAGTAATACCAGGCTATCTTTTTCTATACAAAATTACTCTCATCTGCATTTGGAATGTTTTCTAACCAAGTTAGCCAGCCCAAACTGTGACTAGATATGGCTGTCACTTAGCTTGATAAGACACCCTCTCCGCAGTAAAGATATGACCTAAAATCCCTGTGAAGCTGTCAGTTTTAAGAGCCTTCCCTCAATCCCCCTGGCCTACCCATAGGCAGGACAGACAATGCCTTTCGTGAGTCTCTGGGACAGAAGGTAGGTCAGTGTACTTCAGCTCCAAGTAACATAAAATGAGTGGCTTTCACTCATCTTCAATTTTCAGCCATGTTTTTTTTTCAAGTGAAGGTGAAGAATCCCATTAATGATGTACTTTGTCCTATTGAACATAACCTTGTTTTTCTCAGTTACCTTTCCAGTCCCTTTACAGGTAAGCCATGGATCCCAGGGTCTGCAGACCACACATCCAGTAGTGGCACCCTCTGAGCTCTCTGTTGGAAGCAGTGAGGATGTCAGACCCCTGGACCAGCACACAGGCACTAAACACCCAAGTCAGCTCTGCAGAGAAGACCTATCCTTAGGCATGTGTGGCAAGAGCAAGTTTCAACATGAAACACTACTTTTTGGGAGCAAGAGAAGCTGCTGAGTACTGAATACTTTTCAAAAACTATTTTTGATCATTTCCATAGCTAAAGTTTTACTGTCACTTTTCTGTCTGAATTTTCTATCTTTCTTGCTGACTTTTGTTACCAGTCACATCTAAGAATACTCTGACACAGATTTCAGAGAAACAGATTTCTGTTTCTTTTTCCTTTAATATTATTAGATGCTTTTTCTTGAACCCACTGACTAGATCAGTTAATAATTCAGCTTCCAACCAGCCACCTGTGAGAGTTTCTTATAAAGCAGAATAGAAAGATATTTTACCTGGCACTCACTTCACATAACACCAGCTATTTTAAAATTATAGATGGATAGAGAGTGAGTGAGAGAGAAAAACCTCTCAAGCGGACCTTTCATCCCTTCCTAAAATTAGTATGCAAGGTAGGTGGAATGAACCATGTCTTTGACTTATAAATATTCTCCTCCATGAAAGTCTTTAGTAAAATGCCTTCTTTACAACCTGAAGAGATATGCTTCTTTCTCTCCAACTGATTTAGAGAAAGTCTAAACAATGAATTGAGATGTCTTGGCACCTTACTTCCAGACCACTAATTTATATAAAATGAATCACATCCATGGTGATCAATGTCATTTAGTACTTCAACTGAGGCACTTTTGAGGGGACTGCTGATCCAAGGAAGTGAGCACCCTATTTTATGAAAGTTACATCTCCTAAAGATGTTGAGCAAGGTAACTGAAATACTAGCTTATGTAGAAAATGTAGTCTTTTAATGTTTTTCTTTTTTAAATAAAGAAGTAGAATATAAAATCAAAAAATTTGCAGAGAGACTTGAAGTAGACAAGTACCCAATTTTTAAAAAAAATGGACGAAGTTTCAGGAAGAAGGTATAACTTGAAATAAGTGAAGTAGGAATGAAAATCTGTAGCTGAAGAAAGTTGTTACCAGAGGAGCATAAGACTCCAGGAAAGGGGGAGTATGGGCCTTGGTCACTTTGAAATTTACCTTAAAAACAGAAATATTCCACTGAAGACGGTCTTATTAGAAACGTTAGATAATGTTCAAATGTAGTGAACTAGGACCTTGGTTAGCTCAAAGGGTATACATTTTTTTTCCTTACTCCTTTTCTCAGGCTCTCTTTGGTTTCATTTAATGATTCATGCACTTTTCAGCAAACTTAGGCTGACTGTTAAAAGCAAATGGCTCCTGCATACCTAGCTTTGGTTGTAGGAGACACAGGCCTTTTAATGGCTTTTTAATTCCAACATTGACAAAATTAATTGGCTTTGGAATGTATTTTATTTAAATCCTGAAGTTTAAGTCAAAACCTGTGAGATCCCTAGTGCAACAGCAGAAAGAGCTCAACCACAGTTCATTGATTTCTCCCAGATCTATTGGGCACAAAGGGGCATTCTGCCAGAATGAGTTATAAATGACACTGTCCCTGTAAAGATCAGTGAAAACTGTGTTTTCTAAAATCTTCAGTCATGACCAAATCTTCTTAAGGACC
Organism: Apteryx mantelli; assembly: GCF_036417845.1. NCBI lineage: Eukaryota > Metazoa > Chordata > Aves > Apterygiformes > Apterygidae > Apteryx > Apteryx mantelli. Next base: position 17,280,810 of record NC_089978.1, read on the forward strand.
ACTTGGGGATTTCCTCAGAAAGAATAGCTTAAAGGACGTACAGAGGCAGTAAACACATTTAAACATTGTAAATATACATCAGGCTGCAGAACCAAACTAGTGGCAACCCCCCAGTAGCACACCTAAGCCATACATTTTGATTGGAGATCTGCATGGTTTAGAAATAGTAAACGGAAAGGGTGCAGACAGTAAGTGCTTCTATTGCCCACCACAGTGAAAAGGAGTGAAAAGAGGCTGAGAAGCTTCCCTGAAATGTGTACAGTGAGGAATGCTAAACCTGTCAGGTAAAATCCAGTGCATGCTATTCCCCCCTTGAAGGAGTGTCATACCGTGAAGATGACTTGCCTTAACAAATTGCTCTGTTGTGATGTTTTATGTTGTATTGAGTTAGATTTTATGCTCTGTTTAACTGAACTAAAATAATAGATTAGAGAATTCCTGTACACAAAGAATAATTGAAAGAGATGATATTTCTACCAAGAAAATACCCCTGACACCAACAGAGAGGTCTCAAGATACAGCAGTTAGACAGTATATTATCATAATTATTTACTAACACAAAGCACTGGGTGAAACCTACATAGTGATTTTATTGGAAAAAACACATGTAGCCATGGAGATTATTTGTAAAAATGCAATGGATCGGACCATACAGTCCTTAATCAGGCAAACGTATTACTGAGATCAAAGGGACAAATTCAGATCAAGGGTAAAAAGCTACAAGCTCATGGGTCAGAGATAGGGTACCATCTCACCTGTGTGCATGTAAATCAGGTTGACTTTTCTAGTCAATACAGTCATGCTATAGAAGTGAGATCAGATGTTGGTTTTGAAAAGTTTTCTATAGCGTGTATTGAACCACGTCCCAGTCAATATGAATCAGCAAAACATTGTAGTTAAGCCAGGCTGTTTTTCACCAGTTGAGAAACTGATGCTGTTGGCCTGTGAATGGAAACTTAAAGAAAAATAAGGACTATAAAAATAGTTCTGATATTTAGGATAACAAAACTGCAAAATGAAAACCAAAAATCCAGCAAGGTACCATGCTTGATATTTGCACCTTGTTATACTGACTATTCGGTTTCTGTATTGCTTGTCCTCGTTCCTGTGGCCTCTCTTTACTTTTAGTGTATAAGCAAAGCTGAACACAGATTGCATAATTTTTTATGTTTGGTTGGGATAATGGTTCCCCATCTTGGTGGCTGGCTAGGCACTACTTTTAGTAAACAGCATTATTAAGATAAGAGCAAGACACAATGTTTCTCTTCTCTTATAGGCTTGGGAGTACATAATTAGCTGTATATTTTTTTGCATTGCCCAGGAAATATCTATTCATCTTTGCATGTTCTGATCTAAATGCTGATCTTTCTGAAGATCTTTAAGTCTTCATCTGTGTCTGGATGATTCAATTGCATTCAAATTGCCCTTTAAAATAGCAAAAGTTAACTTCTTTTGGCAGAAATGGAGGAATTTAATACCTGGGATGAAAATATTCATGAGCATAACTCCATACGGGTGTGCTTGGAGGAGAAATATTTTTATCTTGTTACAGAAAATGCATTAATGCAAATGTGAATACAAGAAGTTATAAATATTGAAGGTAATTCCATCTCAATGATACTTACACAGACAGAAAATATTACACTATCTTTATAATGGTGTAAATTATGTCTGATTTGAACTTCATTTTAAACATGATAGTGAAAGGGAAATCAGAATTTCCAGTTAAATACAAAAACTTAAATGAGAATTCAGCACACACGAGACAGCAGGATGACAATATACAATCTCACTGAAGCTTGAGTGTGCATAGACTAGCACAGTTAATCAAAAACTCCACTCATCTGCCAACTCTTTATGCATTCATCAAAGCTCAGCAGAGAGTTATCAGCATAGAAGATTCATACATCAAGGCTTCAGCTCTGGCTTCCTTGACATCCCAAGCAGATTAGTCTGTGACAGATTTCTGTAGTCCAGCAAGCACCTCAAAGTGAAGCTGCAATGGAGATGACAAGCAAATCCTTGGCATCTGGTGTCATGTCCACTTTTTCCATCAAAGCCTACAAGGCTCCACGAAGGTTATTGAAGTAATGGAGTTTTAGGAGCTGTACTTTGATTTAGACAATGTGATAGGACAAGTCTTCCGTGGCTTAATGCAGGAGCTACCTAGTGATCCTCTTGATGACCATATGAATAAATAAATCCCATTCAGACTCCCTTCAAAACAGTCGTGCGTCTCTTGTACAAATAGACCAAGGGAGGTCTGGCTCCCAAGTAACTTCTCAAAAATGTTCTTTCTGTCCTAACAAGGTATCCTGAAGGGAATTGCTGTGTATGTCTCACAACCATGAGAAAGCAATGGTGGAGCAATCATCTCCCCTCATGTGTGCACTTTGCATGACTAATGATGAACACATTCTGGATGAATGCAGATCTTACACCCTGTGTTTGTAGCCATTGAGGAATATTTTGCCTAGCATGATCCCGCAGTGTATCTACACAGGAGGTCAGGTAGTCTTTCTCGGTGTCTGGGATGAAAGGAAGGACCCATCCCTACGAGGATTCTCAGTACTAGGCTCCATGTGGGAACAGATATGCCTGTCTTGCTCACTGTGTGAAAGCTCCCCTCCCATTTGTTTGCTTCTCTAGGCAGGACTCCAATGCCTGTGTCTGCAAAGACAATATCATGTCTTGTTATTCTGCATAACAGAAAAAAAGTCATGGTCTTTCCATGTGAATTTCTCAAACCTCTAAATATGGGAATAGCAACAAGGTTAGGATGGTGTAGAAATATCTGCGCTGTCTCGGTTTTTGTGTGCTCTGCTGAGGAAATCAGATTTAACAGGTCATGCTGTCTGCCTAATATTGACTTGTCCCTTTTCTGTCATACTTTGTGAGTATCAGTTTTGGCCAGTATTTTATTTCATTCAATTTTTTTAGAGAACCAGAGGACTCCAGTATAGTAAATTTATACAAATTACATGAAAATCATTGCAGATGATGTTTTTGAGTAAAGGAGAGAGATGATATTAATCTACCTGCTGATGGATAAGACAGTTTCACCCCTTTCCCTTTATGGTTTCTTTGGCTAACTGTGACTCAGGTGTTTGGTTATATGCCCTGATCTGTCTCAAACTGGTCTCAGAGGTTTCCCTCCTCTCCACATACCCGTACAAACCCTCTGAGTGTTTAACTTTGCCACCAAAAAGGGTTATAACACCATATCTCTTAAAAATTTCAAGAGCAATGTACCACTGTGACTTTCTGAGGCCTCCAGGATATTTTCCTTTTTGGCATCTGTAGACTGCAACTGCTTATCACTCTAAGGACCTTGTTGGGCTTTGGCACCTTTTCCACTTTTGGGACCACGTAATTGTACTTAGAAACTTTCCTGAACAAATAAGTATTTTTCTTCGGCATTTAGAACAGCATGATGAAGAAAAGGGGACTTTAAATAAGCATGTGGTCAGCTTGTATTCTTAGCCTTATCTAATCTTATCCCTCACTGCTGCTCAAAATAGCCAGGTAAGCTTAGATAGGCTTTACTTCTCAGTTACAACAGAGCAGAGCTAACCTGCATCCCTTCAGACAGCAAAGACCCTTCTTTATAGTTGTGTTTGAATGTTCTTCTTCATACTAGTTTGGATGCTGTTCAAAGAACTACAGCCATACTTGTGTTGGTATTGTCTTGTAAGGCTCATTAAGTGTAAGCTGTCAGACAGCTATTAGAAAAGGATGATATATCAAGGTCCTGTAAAAATCTATAAAAAAAAAATCTTTCCTGTGCAGATGACTGACCAACCATCTCTGCCTCCAGGAAGGAGAGGTTTCTGTGTCCAGTTGTTTCTTGCCACACAGCAAGGTAGAAATCTGAATTACATGAATTGCATCAGCCACTTCAACCACTCACCTCAGTTAAAAGAACAATACAAGTAAATTCTCTGGAATTAATATAGCTTGTACTAAAAACCAAAATGTACAAAGAAATACTTTAGATCCAAAGAGTTTTGAACTTTCCTTAGGTAAAAATGAAATGATCAATGCTTAATCAATCAATTTAGCAGTGCTTTTGTAGTTAAGCTCAAATTTACTGTAAATGCTAGAAGTGTAAAGAGACATATTTTCCTTTTTAAAGGCAACCGGAATAGTTAAACTGAAACCTCCAGGTTGCCATGGAATGATCTTGTGTAGACTTAGAAAATGTCCATTCCAAATAGACATAACAATTCTATAACAATTCTTTTAAGAACAGGTCTAAATCCTCAAGACCCTGATAGGCATTTCTTCCCTATCAGTACTCTGCAGTGGTCTTAATACATTTTAAAGGTGCTTTCTCCCTGAAGGTAGCTGTGTTTCAAGGGTCTTAGATTTGTGAAGCTCATTCAAAATGGAATTTAAATGCACATGTAATTAATAAAGAGAAGATGGTTTCCTGATAGTGATGAGAATAGATATATTAAAAAAAGATTTCTCCTGGAACCATTTCTATTTGCAAGGAAAAGTCTAATTGCTGCACATATTAACAGGCTCACTAATTCAGTTAAAAATGGAAATGTAACAAGATCAAGGACTACTTCAATGTCCGTTAGGAATGCAAAGTGCTTTAAGAGCATATTTTGCTTCCCCAGCTCACAGGAACCTGATCACAAGAGCAGCAGCAGCTGTTGAAACTAGCAATAAATTACAGAAGCTGAGAATCTGAGTTGACTGAGTTGATAATCCGATTACCAGAAACTGTCTTTCAGTGGTCTGAAAACTCAAGTAAATTTGATCTTCCTTTATGTTTTATTTCATACACATGTGCACATAGACATACACATGCACATTTCACCTGCAAGGGAATTGCTTTAGTGAATTCCCTTCCTCCACCTGAGGCCACAAATATCCTAGCATGTGGGTCCTGCTGGTAGTCCTGTTTAGGGCTAGGGATCTTTTAGGATTATTAAGATGTCACTATGTGTCTAGCTACTGAGCAAATGTGGACCCCAATATGCACTGCACAAGAAGGGATACTTGGCCAGTAGAAATACCCGAGCCTTTCCAAGCTTAGGAGCGGGAAACTGTCACCTGCTGTCTTCTGCTGGTGATGGTGATACCAGGCTAAAGAAGAATGAGATTCTCTAATTTAGACACTTCCAGCCCTGAAGAAGTAGCTATATTATCATGTCTTCACAAGTGAGCAACCCAGTTCACATGAACAGTCTCGCTGAACTTAGTGCACATCTCACACAGGGCAAGGTGACTCGTGCATGTATGTGCTCACAGGATCCAGCTCTTTCATCAAAAGCAAAGCACACGGCAACTATACAGGGCAGGGAAGGAGAGCAGCAATCCTGGCATATATAACAGGAGAGCCCTGTGCACATCTGACAGGTTCATATAAATCCAGCAGGATGTGTTAGTGGCACCAGCTGTGCTGGACTGCCTGCCTTGACTTGACTGCTTGCAGGGGAAAGGTTTTGTGCAGGTGGGGTGTGGAAAAGTATGGCTTTGTGGGATGGGCCCCCTTCACTTGGAGAGTTTCATATCCCACCTTTGGCACTGGGCAGCAACTTGTGTTTCAAAGAAAGACCAAGCACTCCAATAATATGTGTCAGCACTTGCTCTGGGCTCTTCAGGGAGCCAGTGAGGAGGTAAGTTCTTGCCTATTACCCCACAGGTACCCACAGGTACAGGTGGTCACCTGTATCTTGTCTTTATCTGAATGCTTATAAATGTCACTAAACCATAAAATCTTTTTAAAAACCCAGTCACAGGTTTTGCCTCAGAGAGCTCCTGTGGCTGTGACCAAACAACACAGCTCCCTCTGCTTTTGGTAGCTTGTACCCAGGCTGGCTTTTCAGCTAGGAGAAGAGGGTCACTCTGCTTTGCCAGGGTTTGCTTTAAGGGCAGCTCTGAAAAAGAAGTGATAATTTTCTTATGACTAAAAAATACTTTAGCACTGAACAATCTTATCATATTAAAATATGATCAGAGATATTTTATGCAGCTGTTATTAAATAGTCATTAAACATTTCTCAAAATTATACTCCTACAGGATTTAACAGTGAAGAGATAGACTTTCAAGGCCCAAGCCAAGCCAAGACTTATAAAAATATAAACCTACCAATGCACTATACATGTTCTAGTCATAAATGATCTCTGAATTCAGTGATTTTCTACAGATTGAAGTTCAGTGCAGAATTTGGCCCAGGACATCCATTTCTGCAGTGCTGAACACCCCTCTCTCCACTTCATCCAGGGAAGGTTGTGCTCCTATAGGTACTGTGAGTACATGACTTTCAAGTGTATAGGAGGAGGCTGCAAAAAGACCACAAGAACTCCATTTGTCTGAGGATCTCAAGGCTGACTTTTGGATTTAAAGATAAGGTGTGTTTTTTTTCTCACCTCATTTTAGACATCTCCAAAACAGGCCTCCATGTGTGCTAGGAAGAAGCGTTTGGGAACTACACAGGAATGGAGACACACAGTGTGATTCAGGGCACAGCTCATCTGTCGTGTTTCAGACATGTACTATTTCATGAAGGTTTGATCTGTGCTCTGGTGATGGCTGTTTTTTAGGTGATTATGAAGGAAACTGGCTCTGGTAACTAGTTCAGAAGACCAGACCTTTCATCTACCAAGCTGTCTCCTTCAGACACCTGGATTCCCCTCCTTATGCCCCCAAACCCTACTCAAATTCCCAGAAGCAATTTAAGTTTTTTTTCTTGAATGTCAGTGTTATAGCTTGGAGTTTGTAAAAATAATATTTTGTTAGTGTCTCTTTCAAATTTATTTTCTCCCGGATGTAGAGATAATGGTGTCTCATGTCTCAGCTGAGGTGAGTGCACAGTAGATCATTTTATTTTTACCTAATTTTTTTCTGGCTTCAGGAGAAAACATAGTGCTTCCTTTTGTCCCTTTATACACTGCAGGGATTTTGTCTCCAAGGAAAATCCCCTCTTATTTACAGACTAGTCCAGAATCTCAGGGTACTCAAAATCTCATTCTTACTGCCAGAGATTTAATTCACTTTTAACCAGGCCAGTAGTCTGACTCAGTTGGAAGTTTTGGTTCTCTGCTCTTTTGCAGATTGTTCTGCTAAGGGAGAACAATTCTCCTTAATGAATATGCAAAAAACAATTTCCACACTCATAAGTTTCTCAGCTGGTTAGTTAAAAGCCTCCACTGGTGGTATACAAGAGCAAGAATAACAGCTTGATTAATCCCCATCTACTGGTCTAAACTGAAAACCATGCCATTTTGTCACATTTCAGTGACAGAGTCATCATAAAACAATACAGCTTGAAATGGCTCTTGCAGATTTGGAAGGTTATAACGGTATCCCCACTGACCCAAAATATCTGGAGGTATGCTAATTTTTCCATTGCTGAAATGAACAGGAGCCTGATTTTGAGATTTCATTGTTATGGAAATATATTCTGCTCAGGACAATTACATTTGTCTTTTTTTTCCCACAGAAGCATCAAGAATATTTAATATGTTATCCTGATTAAGAGTGTTAGTCTCCTGTTGCTGAAGTAATTTGTATAGGTAATATATGCACAGAGGATGAGGTAGAAGAGAAACTACAGTGTTTCACTATTGATCCTGCAACTGGATTCTGTTGGCTTTACTGGAGCCACTGCTGTACCCTGGCTCCAGGTTCCAGCTTTGCTTTTCCTAATGATTTCCTCAAGGCAAGTATCAGGACATTCACAAATCTTCAAAATATCTACTCTAATTATTTTAATCATTTATCTATTTTGGTAATATATTTGCTGTTTTAGGAGTAAATATGCAACACAATATGTGACTCAATTTGCCTTTTGCATGGTTTTGCAGACTTCTCTGTTAGTGTTGAGTTCCAATTCTCTTTAGAAAGAAAAGAAAACATTTCAGATCCCCTGGGATTCTAAACAATTTCCCTAATTATGTCTCTCAAACCGTTGGTTATGGAGTGCATATATTTGTATACATACATATATATATCATATATATTTCAACCTGAGCTGCAGTTCAGTGTATGCCTATATGTGAAAGACTATGAAGATTGTGTTTCCAGCCCTGAAGCTTTATATTGCATTGTGTTCATCTCTCTTCCTTGTACATCATTTTGCTTCCAGTTATCTTCCTGGAAAGTAAAAACCCATAGCACTTACATTTAAGAAAAAGGAAAGGACTGATCTAAGCAACCACCTAAGCAATTCCATCAACTTCACATCAGTAGCACATAAGATAAAAAAAAAAAAAAAAGACTGAGCATATGGAGGTAAAGAGAAAATGGGATAAAATACAACTTGCAGTAATACAGCATGCCAAACTAAGCTGTTACTTTTCTTTGCTAAAAGCTGATTTTCAGACAGAGGAAATATGGTATGTCACATCTATCTGTGTTTCTGTGAAAAGTCTGCTTCAGCAGCTCGTAGACAAAGAATACTTAAACAGGAAAATGTGGACATTAATCGGAAAATTGTAAGATGGGTAAGGAAATGACTAGAGACAGTAAAGTGTAGTGGTGAAAGGGAAAGCTGGAGGGAACTTATTAGTTGATTGTTTCAAAAAACAGTCTTGGAACTGATACTTGTAAGGGGAAATAGGAGGGAAGGATAAACAACAGTGGGAAGAACAACATCTGTGGTTGTGAGTAAAATCAGAGAGAAGAGTAGAAGGTTTCTAACCATAAGAAAAAAGGGTCTCTGGAACAGCCTTCCTTTCCAACGGGATCAGAAAATCCTAATACATTTTAGGATGGAGTCTGATCATGTTGGGTTTGGGATTGCATTATGCAGTCCCCAGGGACAGTATTGGACTAGATTCAGTCACCAGAAGGTCACTCCAAGTCCTGTGCTACCAAATTTTCACCCTTCCTTTGCTGATCATTTGGTGTCTTCCATCCTTTTCCATCCTGTTCCCTGGATATTCTGCTGCTTCTTCTCAAAGAACATAATTTTCCGATGGGTTTTTCACTTCCATCTTCTAGAGGAAACAACAGAGGAAAAGCAACTTTTTACAGTTCTCTGTCCCATTCACCTCCACACACCCATATATCTCCTGTTCATTTCTCTTGGCCAGACCAGAGAGGTGGATGACATGAGAGAGAATAAGCCAGACTAAGCCTTGGCAGTGGAAGAGTTTTAAAATTCCCTGTGCCCAGTAGGGTGTGATCTATTCAACCATCCTTCCCCCGGGGCTTCTTATGCTCTAATGATTTGGGAACTCTGTTATAAATACATGTGTATGAAGTGCTGCAGCCTATAAAGACCAGGGAAGCTTAGTGCCCTCAGATGCTTGGGAACTATGCAACAATTTCTGTTGCTCTTCCAAAGGCACTGTGGTTTCCCAGGGGGATTGCTTTAATCACAGTGTAATAATTATTGTTTCTTCCTCCCTGTTTTGATACACATGTAGAGCAGATAGCTACAATGGCAAATGTATGGTTGATGACTTCCTGTGTAGCTTGAAGTTTTTTGAAATGCGTTGTCCTGGAAGTCTGCATTTTTTACTTAGAAAGTGGAAACACCTATAGTTTACATTCTAGTGTTTCCTATCTAAAATATCTCCACAATGAAAGGCTAAAAATCACATCCTTTTGGATCTGCACATACACTACTACACTGAGAGCAGTGTGGATAAATGCATTTAGTTCTTGCCTTCAAACACTACAGAACTACTGGAATTTACATATATATTCCTGGCTCACTAGAGAGCCATGAAAAAAGTTCCACATCTGCATTTCCACATTCCATGAAAATTCATTACTGTTCTTAGCCTCGTTCAGTGTTTCCCAGGGAGTCACATGCTGGTGAGCATTAAAAGCTCCATCGATGCTATTCCAGCAAGAGTCAAGGTGAGCTTGCTGCCTGGTCTCCCTGTATGAGGACAGGGAGCTGGTGATATTCTGGTGGTTTTGTTCTGTTTGGCTGTGAAGCACAAATACACAAGTTTGGCCTCTTTTCTTCCTGCTCTGTTCTTCTCCCTCCACCCCCGCCACCCCCCAGTGCCAATAAATTGTAAGTGTTATGAATAAACAAAACCCACTAATGCATAAGGGTATATGGATAGATTCACTGTTTATTTAGAACAGCTGTGAAATACCGATTGGGTATTTCATGTATATCAGGTTACACCATAGCTGTAGCAGTAGCCACAATGTGCTAGCTGTTTTCATAACACTCAGGAAGGATGGTTTGCTGCTCTGAGAGCTCACAGCACTGAGGATAGACAGAGGAGGCAGAGATTCCCAGAAGTTTATAATTTAAGTCTCTCTTCCTTTGCACAAAGACATGAACGTGGCTCAGTGTCTTTGAAGCCAGCTCTGGTCTCAGCAGTAGCACAGGCCTGCTGTGCTCCCTTTCCTCTGCCTTTTCTCTCCTCATTGCTCTATTTAGATCACAAGACCTTTGTGGTTCTGTTTCTGCACAACCAAATGGGACGATGGTCACAGTGGTGTCTCTGGGCATTTTTGCATTATGAACAATAACTTACGGAAAATGGAACTCACTCTGAGCAGCCTGTCCAGAAAGGACTTTCATGTGGGACAGAGCGAGACAGACTGCAGGAGGTGCTGCTGTGCACACAGAAAGCATGGGAAGAGTCCTGGACATAGAAGAATGAGAAGCAGCTGAATGGATGAGCAAGACTGGAGCAGGGGCATGGGTCTGGGCCTGAAGGAGGTAAAGTATACATATGGCTGCGGGTACATCCTCAGGTCTAGAACAGACCTTCTGGCCTACAAAGCCACCCCTTGATGGATGGCAATTCCTGTTAGCCGGTGCACGGGGACTGCAGGACTCAGAGAGTTTAATTCATTATAGCAAGGTCTATTTTTTTTCTCTTTTTCCACTCCAGTGGAGCATAAATGACCTGAATAAATCCTACTCCTTTGGCACATGTAATGCACAGAATGTGTTCCCAGTGCTGTATCAGGATTTATCTCTTGGTGCATGTTGTGAACACACATTTCCTTCCAGTCAGTAGAATTGTTATAGCTATAGAGGTTGATTATTGAAAGCGGAGCTGGTTGGTGGAAGGAAGATATATAAATGTGATATACACAGTACACATCAGCTGCACCAGCTGGAAAAATCCATTTATTTCCACTGACTGAATAACTCACTTTTGATTCCAGTTTATACAGGTAGGAGCATGATTACTCAGTAGCTGTCTCCAATTACTCAGCTAGTATTGAGTCTTGTTTAGCATTTATGTCCACACCCAGCTTCACTCAGGAGCCCTGGACCTGCAATCCCAGTGACGTTAAGGGGGTGGGTGCCAATATGGACCTGCCCTGCTCTGGCTGTGACACACATCCCAGGGCAGGAAGCAGGAGTTTGCTGTCCACCAGGCCCAATGAACATATGTGTAGATGTAGAAAAGGTAGAAGGAACTGGTCAGGGACATAAATGGACTTGCCTTGTACTTCCAGCCAGACCAGGCAATCAGGTATGTGATGGGGTGGAGGTTGTGCCTCCACAGAATGAGAGGAGTGCCCTCTAAGGTATCTCAGAAATTGACGCAGCCAAAATTGACACTCAGTTTTGAAAATGTCCTTCAAACATCCCCTAGCTTGGGGCTAAAAGCAGAAAGGTTTGAGAACTACTAAGAGACCATTCAGCTTCATCCCAAAGCTTCAGTGGCCCAAACCTGCTTGGAAGAAGAGCTCTGTCATCTGTGTCTGGATTTCTGTGAGAGTCTGGCTCAGTGCGGTGGCTATCTGGAACAGTGGCGGTCCACCTTCATGGCATTAGGATACCAGGCTGGATTCCCATCTTCAACCAGGTGGTAGCTGAAATCTTAGGAATCCCATTGCTCACTGCCGCTGCATCCCTAGCTAGATTGTCTGTGATGTGTTAGAAGTTATTTCTGCATGCTTTCCTCCTATTCCTGTTCTGCCTTTCCTCCCTGACTAACAAGTGACCTCCAACTGCCTTTCTCAGTCGAGGCAGAGATGCCTCCCAAATGCTAATAACTCCAATCACGGTGATTTCCAGACAGCTGGTCCTCTGCCTAGCCCCAGAGAGTGGTCAGGGCAGAACATCCATGTTTTACCAATAGAAGAGCCTGCACACAGCAGGTGAAAATCCTAGTAAGGATTTTCAGCCCAGAAATCACAGGGCCAGGTGCCTCATTATTGTGTGTAATGAAATAGTATCCCAAGGAGGGGGAAAAGATAAACATATGTCATTCAAAATTCCCCTGATTACGGGAAGTGTCCACCAACAGGGCGCCCAATTAGTCTACACAGCTTTATATTTTGCCCATCTGTTTTTACTAATCTGGCCTCAAGTGTGCAGTTTAGTGCTTTAAACCTTGGGTCAGGGCTGTTTTGTTAAACTCTGTGGCTTGTGGCATCTGCCTCCAGCTAAGAGAATGATTTTGAAAGCCTTCCAAATCACAACACTGGCAGTTGTATTTTCCAAGCTCTGAACAAAACACACTTCTGGCCTGGTTTGTGCCTCACTTTCAGTGGCGAAACACTTATATATATCTGTGTGCTCTCTCAGAAGGAGGGAACCAGCCCTGCAGTTTTCACGCACAGGGCTCTCCGTGCTGGTGGGTGCCTCTGCTCGGCTTGGCTCAGCCCTCAGCGCTGGCATGGGCCACTCATCTGGCACGTGTCCCCTGGAGCAGCCAGCAGCTCCTCAGGCTGCAAGCCATCTGCTCCGGGCACCACCGCTCACCTGCCCAGGCACATCTTCGCTATGGCAGAGAAGCCTCCTGAGACTACCTCTTGGTACCTCCTCTTCTTCCGCAGTGGCCTGTCTGTTCACACCATTACTGGTGCTGCCACTGCTCCCTGGCCAACAGCCAGGCCTCTTCTCTTTTTGCATCTTCACTCATAAGTCTCCTCTCAGCTTTTCCCCTTTCACTTCTACTAAGTGAGTGCAAGTAACTTCTCAACTACAACTTTTTCCTATATTTCTCTTCTAAATGTTCTTATCAAATTCCTGCTGCCCAGGTATGAACCTGAGGTGTTATATTCTGTTTTAGGCTATATCTTACTGTATTTCTTTTGCTAAATTAAGCTGAGTAAATCTGATTTAATTATAAACATCTTCTAAAGATAGCACTGATAGGCTTAAACCCTGGACCAACTGCAGTCAGCAGGAGGTTTGCCATCAGTGCCAATGGGGCCATGATTTCAATACTCAGGTTTTGTTTGACAGAAACTGTCATACTGTCTGGACTGTGTTGCATTGGTGTAGTGTATTGCTTTACCTCCCTTTTTCTGTATTTCTCCTCCAATGTTTCTCCAAACACTGATAGTACAGTGGATGTTACAAGCTGAGCAGCAAAGCTACTGTCATTTGCAAAAATTCTTAAGGCCTTTTAAATTCCTCAAATCCATTTGAAGACTATTACAGGGAGGAATTTCACCAATTCACCCCTGTGCTGTGTACACACAGCACAATAACCAGGTAGTCTCCGTAGCTGAAAACTTAATTGCATGTATTATTCCTGTCCACCTCACATGTATGTGAACCGTGTGTCATTTACCGTGTGTAGCCAGAATTACTGGCTGGGCAGCAGGCCTTGCTGTAACAACGTGGACTTGTGTAGCTGGGTGCTGGTATTGAGTCACTGTTTAGAGTCCAAGGCAGAGGCTGCAGGTTGAGATCAGGGAGTCAAGATGTGCAGCAGTGCAATCAGCAGGGTAGGACCAGGGCTGAAAGCTAGGCCAGGCAACAGGAAACCAAAATAGCAAGGAAGGAAGAGGGGAGGAATAAGAAGCACACAAGAAGCTGAGGAAAAGACTGCAGCTGAGACAGCTCAAGCAATAAGGTCCACAATATGCTCAAGAGCACTACATTATGAAACACTGGCCCTTATATGCTTGTCAATTCCTGCTGGAGGAGCCAGTCGTCAGCTGCCTCTTGATATCTTTAACAGCCATACAAGCTGCAGCACCCTGATATTGAACTCTCATCTGGCAAGTCTTTGTGAGGTAATTTACCTATTTACTAAGTGCTGTACAAACCCCCAAAAATGGTAAACTCGGGTCTGATGATCTGTGTGTATAGGCAAAGTATAATATGAAATAGTGTTGTATAGATAAGGAGCATGATGAAGCTGTAAAACAGTATTAGTCATCATAAACACTGCATAGGCATGGTCAATATATTTATTTTTTGTAGCCATCCATCTAAAGAAAGCTTGTGGAAAGAAGATGCTGAGGATGCTTGTGAGAGGTTAAGGGGACTTCTTCACAATTTTTAGGGCATGTGTTGGAAAGTCTGATGGTGATTATTAGAAAATCTAACAACCGAGAGACAGAGGCTGTTAACCTGGACAGCCAGAAGTGGAAACCAACTTCTTGCTATGAAAGACATTTGCTTACACTTTTCTATTCTTACTGATCTTGTGCTCTGTAGTAGTAGTCAGTCTTTGCTGTCAGAGAATGTGGGATAAGGAATCTCATAGGCTTGTTAATTTGGCCAGCTGGGGAGAAAATACTGTATTGCTTTAGATAAACAGAGTCCCTTGCTTTGAAATGGAAAACTCATCTAGCAGGAGCTCTGCCATTGCTTCCTTGAGACAGCTGCTTTTGGAAGCGATTGGGATATCAGCTTTGACATGTTCATCACAATTAGCTGTATCACGGAGATACAGCTGAAATCAATGTCCACTGCTGGAGCTTTTCTGTGCTAGAAGAGCTGCTTTTCAGGAGACAGAAAGCAACTGTGTAACTGAAAAGTATGCTCCTGAGACACATTTGTACTAGCTCTCAGTAGGCATCATAGCACTCGCATCTCTTCTCTCCTTCCCTCACGTAATTGAAAATTTTATGATCTACTTGGTGAAACATAGTGTCATATAAAAGTTTTAAAACCAGATGTATCTTTCTTATTGGGGAGCACATTAGAAGGAGTGTGCACATCTCTTTTTATGGTATTGGAAAAGAAATTGGACACAAAGGCTGAAATCTGCCTGGTGGTTCACCACCTACAGTGGTAGGTGCTCGCTTTCAAGAGGAAACCCAGAGAAACCTTTACTGCTTCCTGGACTATATGTGTGTGCCACATAGGGGGATTGGCTGCTGTCTGTGTCACTTGTCTGCTCCAGCTCCCTTCCATGCACTGCAGCTACTGCGACAGCTGGCAGGGGAGCAGCAGGGGTCTGTGAACTGGCCTTACATGGCTTGTATGGTCAGTAGATGGCAGGAACTGAATAACCTCTAAAATGACATTTGTGAACAGTGCTCTGCAATATTTTCTTGTTTCCAGCCTGGACACAGATGTTACAGACATAATTGTTTATGCTGAAATATTTCCCAGCACTCACAATAACCAGGGCAATAGGAAATATTTCTGTATGTAGCAAAGAGTATTATACCTTATGGCATATATGCATAACACATGTTCATATGCTTTTATTAGCTGTCACCCATGCTTAAGGCCAAATGAGGCATGCCATTTTGCTGATGGACACCTGTCTTGGGAAGGAATCGTTCATTCAGTGCTCAGGGGTGCAAATAAACATCTTAGGCCAGAATCTAGGAATTTAAGGAACGTGTTGTGATAGTGCACCCAGATGGATGTCAGCTTGGATTATTCAGCTGTACTTGTCTCAGACTACTGCAGTCCTAGTATATTACACACAGAATAGAATTTCAATCTGATAACCTTTGTGGTCAATATCTGCTGGAGAACTGATGTGATGTATATTATCTCTTCCATCAATTCATAATTATTAAATTATTTTTGCTGTGCTGAGCTCTTGATTATATGTTAAAAAAGATTTCATTTTCTTCAATCAATAGTTTCCACAATATTTTATGATAATAACTCAATTACTATTGAGTAATAAGTATTCAAAGAATCTGACAGTGTTTTCTTACAGGGAAGAAAGGTATTCACAGTGAAAAAGATATCTTTAACAAGCACCCCAGTCATTTAGCTTCAAAAGCTTTCTTTTTACATGTTGAACATGCTGTCATAATAAAAGTTCACCTGCCAGCCCAAGATTACGATAGTAGCTGTTTGGCAGGATTAGTAAATCCACAGAATCTGACAGCGACCACAGTCTGCACAATGCAAAACCACCTTTCCACTCAGGGCATAGACATCTTGAACACACATTTGTGAACCTATTTTAAAATACCTCTGAACACACAGGAAAAAATCATTTAGGGATCAAAGAGTACTAAACCCATGAAACCTTCCACCAGAGGTTAGATGACCAGAAAAGTCTCCAAGAAAAGTTGTTAAGACAAATTGCCAGTTTTGGAAACTGAACGATTAAAACAACAGAGACAAATAAGAATGCAAGGACACAAATTATGAAACCCACTGATTTTTGCCATTTTGGGAGAGAGGTGTAATAGTGGGGACCTAGTCAGGGCTATGAATCAGACCATGCCATGAGCACAGTTATGTAAAAGCTTGTTGTTGCGGTGGAAAGACAAGTTTAAAAAAAAAGTGCAGTGACCATTGTAACCATATTAATGATAAGAAACTAAATACATCTCTCTAGGATGTAGACCTTCTGATAAGATTTCAGTCTGCAACTGAAAGGCAGCGTGTTTATGATCTAAGCAATCCGTGCAAGGATAACTGACTGACATGCCCACCATTAAGTGCTTTTATAACAGTTGCAAATCTAGTTGCTGTTTAGTAAAGTCTGAATGAACTGTATAGATCTAGTAGTTGTTTGCTATTCAGCTATTGTGTTCTGTTTGAGAATTTATTTGTGATTATACAAATATATTCTCATACTGTCAATTTTAATTAAAAAAGATAGAAAAAATATAGCCTCACTGGCCCTATCTGGGCTATTGCAATATTTGATTTAAGAGCAGGTCGTGTGAAGATGGCCAGTTCTTTCTCATGTAATGGAGTGTCTGACAAATGGGACAGCCAGAAATGAACGTGTCAAACTGGGGCCCAGAATACTGTGCTGACTCCTCTTTCTGGCCTGCATTCCCTGCAAGATCCTCTCTTCCCCTGGTACAATTCTGGAGACTGACTATAAGGAAGAACACTTGTACTAGGTGGCCCATAACTGTGGCATGATCAGCAATCAGAAATTAAAATGCAATTCAAAGATGCCATTTTAAAGGCAAGGAACAAAGGACCAACTTAAACAAGCATTCCCATACAGTCAAATTTCAGGAAGGGCTGATCACATTTTCTTGGAACTTATAAGAAGCCAGCCAGGGTCAGGTAAAGTAAATAACATTTGTTATGGATTTTAGTTTTTTCACTGATACTTAGGTACTAATGGATGGGCTCATTAAATGTACATAACTAGATAATTTAGCTGATATTTTTGGAGGAGGAACTTACTGAAAACAGAAAGGGTATTTTATTCAGAAAGGTTGTATGCTAAGGTATTTTCTCCCAGCCAAATAAGATGTCACTGAGAATTTGCTTTTAATTAATACAAGTAAAATTAGTGAACAGGGAAATTAAATTCCTCCAGAAGTAATTTTGCAGAGTTGTTTAGCCCTAGGTTAAAGCTTCAGTTGAAGAAAGGGGAGGCAAAGGGGACCTACTGCTATCCATGCTCTGCTAGAATCTTGGTGGAATCCATATCTATTGTTTTATAATAAATAATGTGTTTAGTTAGTCACTGGCCAGGGGCATGACTCAGGCTATTTCATGTGAGAGTGATAGGTCTGAATAGCAAGACAGAAACCAGAGATCCTTCAAACAGGGATTAAACCAGATTTCTATGAGAGTTTCTATTCAGAAAGATTTTCCAGAATTTCAAAATGAATTATTTCACTTAGTGCAAAATTTGCATCAGTGTTGCAGTCACTGGCTTCATTTACAGCTTCAGTTTGGACTGCTCCCCATTTCACTCCAGGATACCGTTCTCCCAATTGACCATGGCCTACATGCTATATTTCTCCAAAAATCTCTTTGGTAATGGAAGAAACAGGTAGACAAAACCTGTGAGTAGTTTGGTAGCTGGACTGGTCCAGAGACTGCTCCAATTGCAATGTGGGTGGGACTGCACCACGTCCTGGCGCCTTTGTTTAGACTGATCGCTCAAGACTAACCCAGCAAGCCTTTCTCTTTCACATGCCCTCATACTCTGTACATAGCATTTAACCCAAGTGTTATGTTATAGAAGTATGAGTACAGCAGGTTGCAGTAGAGTCAGCCCTGTCATTGTTTCATAAAGTAACATGAACTCCAAAAGCATCTTAAAAATCACAGTATCTCTCACTCAAGGGGGAAATCAAACATGCCATCGGTTACTGCTGATGGAAGAGGGGTAGGTTGTGTTGGCAAGGACTACCCTGGACACAGCCAGCTGGCTGAGAGGTTGAAGCATAGCTCAAGCTGTGCTGCTTGGAATGTGAAAAGGACCCTCCATGTGGAAAACTGGCCTGGTCAGGCAAAGTGTGTGGCACAGGCAGTGTTGTGTCTGACAGGCTAGAGGATCCCCCAGGCGCACAGCAAGGATGGTGCAGACGGTCTACCTTCAGTGGGTCTCTTCCCACACGGTATGGACACAAGCCACACCATGCCGAAAGTAGGTACCACCCTTGGAAGCAAACCACAGTGATGGGGTAGAAGGAGTCAGTTAGATTCCTGTTCATCCTCCTTCCTTGGCTTACATGATCATTTAAATGTGTGTCTGAAACTGTTCTCAAGCTTTTATGTGCTCCTGCTTTTTCTCACTGCTTTTATGTGCTCCAGGGCAGGGTCAGGAGAGCTCAGGGCTCCTGCCTGGAAGAAGTTCACACTTTAAGTGCAGCCTAGAGCATCAACGCTTATGGTCTTCACTGAGCAGCCCACAGCCCACTGAACCTTTCCTTGGCTCTTCCTGTACCTACCATGGACGCTCTTTAAGCCTCAGCTAGGCAACCTAAAATGCAACCAATGAACAGAAAACTCATGAATCTAGCATGCCTAAGGTCACAGTTCAGCTCAGGGATCTTTTAGTGATGTTTGCCATGGGATGGTGAAGAGGGGCTCTCTGGGAGTTGTGAGGAATGAGAATTCATCTAGCACAGCAGCAAATAGAGACTTCTCACTAGTGGATGGGACCTTCCCATGTGCTGTACAGGTCAGCCAAGCATGTGCACTGTTTCTGAGATGGGTCCACTGGCGTGAACGTGTACTTCATAGCTGACCTGTATTCCCAGTGGTCACTCACCTGAGATGTTCAGAGAGCTGGTAGCTTGGGCTGTGAATCATCAGCTGTAGCAGAAATAGGGCAGAATACTGCTAAAAGGATAAACTACCAAAAAAGTAGTGGAATAGATAGGTGTGCTAATGGAAAGCCATCTGACATTTCCCATGGGGTCCCGCTGTACAGGAAGGTCATATCCTCTATCTGCTTTGACTTAGGGCAGCCCCTGGCCAATGCATCTGTCATGTTAGCATGTAGATTACTCCAGGACAACATTCAAGCCCCGTTTCTTCCCATAATCATAGAATCCCAAAATCATTCAGGTTGAAAGAAAACACAGGCAGTCTATAGTCCTACCTCCTGCTCAATGTTACATTGAATTGAGAGGCTGTGGATTCATGTTTATAATTTCCTTTCTGGTTGCTTTGGAGCATAATTATATGATGTCTTTTTCTTAAACTGTTTATGCTTTGCTCAAACTCTTCATTTATCTCATAGAACAGGATTCAGGTCTGACATTGACACCATCCTTTCAGTACTTGTCTATCTTAAGGAAAAAATGGAACAGTGAAAGAATTGCTAAAATTCAAACTTTGGTATATAAAAAGCACAGTCAATTTAAATAAATTGGGAGCCATCATTTTCAAGTGGGCAAAAGTTTCCTTTTATAATCCAATATTGGGTTTTATCTTAAAAGATACAATAAGCCTTGCTGCATTTCAGTTAAGGCTCAAATGCATTGAAAGCATCAATCCATAAAAAGCTTTGTGTAGGAGGCAAGCCAGCGCTCCCCTTTGCTTCAAGAGATTAAAAGCCTTGGAGAAACATGTCTACGGCCTCTATTTTGTACAGAGATGTCATTTGTGTTTTAGAAAGCCTTTGTGGGGGAAGTGAATCTTTTTCTCAGGGTGGGAGTCCAGGCAGAGGAAGCATACAGAAAGCACGGAAAAATTAAAGGAAAAGGAGAGCAAATGCAGCTGTTACTTTCTTCCAAAGATCACATTCCTGAGGACATTGTTCCTAGAAATACACTGTTGTCCATGTGAAGGTTTCTGCAGTACTTTCTGCACCCTTTCTGGAAACAGTCCAATTTCATGCTTATTAGCCCATGCAGTCCCAACCCAAAGCCAGTGACCCCTTGGCAGCTCCTGAACAGTGTTTATCAGGTGCTTCCCAACGTTGCCAACTGCGGCTCCACCTCGAATGCTGGAGAGGCTGCCTGCCTGGGAACAAGCCAGCCCTCATGCCCCTGCTTCGTCACAGTGGTGCAGCTCCTACTTCTCCTAAAGAGACGGGGATGAAATGCTGTAAATGGAAGTATCGCAAATTAGAGGTCATTACTGAAAGAGCTGTTACTGAGGCATCATTTAGCCAGATATAAAACTTAGGTAATGATGTTTACTGACTCCTTTGCAAGTCTTAATTCATTTTCACTTAAAATGCATGAGGGTACTTGCTATTTAAGTTGGATGCTCTACCGTACCCATATTCTTACTTGTTTGGAAGAGTAGCTATCTTGGTCCACAATCTTTTTTAAATAGGCACACAGGTCTATTTTTGTCTCAGTATTCATGTTACCATGTCTGATATATGGTCCTTGTACAAGGAAACGGAGGAAAAAAATCATCTGTTTTGAATTACTCGTCACTGTGACTAAATCTTTTTAACTCATTCATTCTAAGTTCTTAAAAACATTTAGTTTGCCAAATAACGCATGTGTAGATCAATCGGTTGTATTACTTACTCTGAGTGTTGATCCAGAAGGGGTCTATTACATTACCTCACTAGGCCTATTACACTGTATGACTTGGTAGGAATTACATAATGATAACTATCTGATACAGAAAAGATGTTTTCACTTTTCTGATTCACCCAGTCTTAGAAGATAGGATGATGTAGATCCATTATTTGAAGGTTAATTACCAGTGAAGTCCTATATTAACATTTTTTCAACCTAAACATTGTTTTGAGATTTAGAAGCATTTTCCAATGAGTAAGACAAGGAGAATATGGTATGTCATGACTTAACCTATTAATCCTTTAAACAATTTTTTTTCCTAAAAGTTTCTCATTATTGACACTTTGCAAATTAAATTGAGGCCTTTATCTGCTTTTATCCAAGGCAGATCATGTGATAGACTTCTCCCTTTATTTCAAAGCAATGTGTGCCTGAGCATGTTTTTTTTACAGTTCTAGTAAAATCTTTTTCAGGGTCTGAATCTTTCCTTGATACAGTAAACAAAATGTTGGAGGCCTCAGCAGGTATAAAATAATGAGGCAGTGCATGCAAATGAATCTTTGATGTGCAGAATAGCATTGTTCTTGATGTGCTGGAAGAAAAAAAACATGTGACCATAGGTGCTCAAATTTGTAAAATGAAACACCCTTCTATATCAACTGCTTGCATATAACCTATTAGTATCAGTTAACTGTGCTCTGCTAGAAAAGTCAGTTAATATTTTCTTGCAAGCCCAGCATTCTTACAGGTGACTTATGCTGTTTGTTTTCATGAAGATCTCACCAAGATAAAATACCTGTGCTTTGGATTTTTTTCTGCTGAAAAGATGTCTTCAAATGTAAATGATTTGTATTAGTCTGTTCTCATTCCCATGTGTATTCATCTTGTCTGCTCAAAACTATAAACCTAAAAAAACGTAGACTCCAAATTTCAGTTGATTTCGCTTTGGTTTCAGCGTGAATGACTGGCATAAATATATGCAAGTAGCTGGATCTTCACAGATGACATTTATTTTTGAAGCTAGGACTAGGATTCCTAGTTCATTTAGAGAACGGCTAAAAATGTAGTTAAGCAACGAAAGATACATATACAGACCTGCTGAAATTCTCAATAATATGTAGGTATTTAAGTCTTACTGAATTCCTTAAGGACCTTGAAGAAATGGAAAGTTCTTTTAAAAATTTCATTAGGTACTTATTTCCATCCTTAGTTATCTAAATACATATGTAAAACTTGCAGCTTCAGTTACCTAAATATCTTTAAAAATCTGGCTCTTTGGCAGCTGAAAAAAATATTTACATATCTTAATTCAGAGAAAAATATTCCCTATTTTATATTTAAATAAACATGGCTTTTCAAGGTGCTTTGTGGCAAAGCTGACCATTTCCACAGCTATGAAGTTTTTTGGCAGCTCTGTTTCAAAAGCACTAACACGACTCCTGTGTCCCAGAGGCCCCAGTCTGCTCCTCCCGACAGCGAGTCGCTGGGCTGCGGGATGCCTCGAGGTGCCTTGGTGCCGGGGTTGCTCGTCTCCCTGGGCTTCGTGGCTCCTGGAGGCAGCGCCATGGGGAAGTCACTCTGGCAGGGAGAGCCACCTCTGGAGCCCGCTCTGCTGAGGCAATTCACGTGGTTGGTGGGTTTGTGCAGCCAAAGAGTCCCCAGGGATTTCCAGCTCCAGGCAGAAGCTCAGTGGGCTCCCAGGGATCCGTCGGGCCGGCAGCGGCAGCGTCGGGCAGGTGGTGCAGCAAGAGCAGCGTGGTCGTCCACCCTGCTGGGGTTTCAGCACATCACTGCCACCAGCAAGTTTTTTTCATGATGCACTTGATTTCAACAAATTTCCAAATTCTGATATTCTCTCAGTTTTTTTTTTTATAAGCAATCTTACAATGTCTGTCTCTTTTAGTAGACATCAAATATCACCCCTGGAAATTCAGGCCACTTTTTTGGGGAGTATGCAGTTCAGCTTTAGGCTGTGAACTGTAACCTGTGCTAACCAGCACGTCACACCAGCTAACCAGAGCTGCCTCTTGTGACCTCCAAAATATATGAAAATGATGACAGCTAATTTACAGTTTACTAAAATAATTAATTCAAGGCTGTTGCTTTCTACAATATAAGTTCTTCCCAGAGCATCTCTGTCTCCTGTAGGAAATGGGCACATCATTAAGATCCTTGGTATTATAACAATCCTTACACAAGTCAGTGTCTGAATTGCAGTGACAGTCAAATCATATTTTGCACATGTTCAGACCTCAGCTTGAAAAGTACAACATACAGAAAAGAGATTGCTGCAAGGTTTCTCTTGTATCATAAGTAAAATCTGCATGTTCCCAATACCCAAACATTTTACTTTCCTATATTATTAACTGCTGTACATAAACTGCTACAGAAAATAAAGATACGCTTTTTCACTTAGACTGTTTTGTTCCAAAGGAAAGTAATTACATTAGCATTTTTCCTGCCTTTGCTCTCGATGGAATTCAGTCTCTGTTAGTCACAGATTAAACCAGCATTATCTCCCTATTCCATGGCTTTCCTGGTTTCATTGAACCACAATTGAAGTATGGTTATGCTGAATAATGTTCATTTTTTCCCCTAAGTACTAATATTCTGCCAGCAGTGCAAAATCAGGTATTGTTAACCTTCACGTTCTTCAATATTTCTAGTGCCTCCCCCCCACACACTTTGCCTGTAAATGTACTCTATAAGTAAAAATGTCTTTCTTTTTATATTATCTTGATTGCTCAATTCATTTGGAAAAATATGCTGATTGTCACCTAAAAGCTACTACTTTTAATGCTGAGTGGCTGATAGCAATTTGTCAGGAAAGTGAATTTGTTCAAATATATCTTAGGAAAAGCAAAGAGAAGTGCAATGAGAGAGAAATCAGTATTCACAAAGTACAGCTCTTCTGGATGTGTAGAATTAATGCTCAGTAGTTCACTTACATATATCAGTCTACAACAGGATCTCAGCACAAACCTACTGAGAGACCCCAGTAACCAGTAGAGTACACACACAGGTTCAGGCTGCTGTCGGCCCTGCTGATCGCTACTCAGGAGACCAGAGAATGGCAGGAGCTGGCCAATGCTTAGTGCTTAGCACTTAGTGCTATTTCAATGTCTTCTCATGTTTCCTCGTGATGACAGATGAAGGTCTTGTAAGATCTTCAGGCAATGGCATCAGATTTGGAGCAAGATATATTCTCATTAATTTCTGGATGTACTCCTTTTGTATAGAGACTCTTCTGCCAGAAATATCTTTTCAGGTGATGCACAAGTGTGGGAGATGTGTGTTGTTTCTCTTTCTCAGGATCTGGTCTCAGATTGAGATTGCTTCCTGTGAGAACCAGGAAGCATAAATACATGGGATGTCAAACTAGGGGGATGGGACAATATGCTGGAGAACAAGGCTGCTATTCAGAAGGACCTGGACAGGCTGGAGAAACGGGCTGGCAGGATCCTTATGCTGTTCAACATGGGCAAATAAAAAGTCCTGTATCTGGGATGGGTTAACCCCATGCTCCAGGACAGGCTGGAGCCAACTGGCTGAGGAGCAGCTCCATCACAGAGAAGGACCTAGTGTCCTGGTGGACACCAAACTGAGCAGGAGTCGGAGATGTGACCTTGTGGCAACAATGTACTGGTTTGTACCAGCAAAAGCATTGCCAGCCGGTTGAGGGAGGTGGTCCTTGCCCTCTACTCAGCCCTGGTGAGGCCACACCTGGAGTGCTGTGTTCAGTTCTTGGCTCCCCGGTGCAAGAGAGACATGGACATACTGGAGTGAGTCCAGCAAAGGCCATCAATCTGGTCAGGGTCTGGAGCACAGGAGGTATGAGGAGAGGCTGAGACAGCTGGGCTTGTTCATCCTGGAGAAGAGAAGGTGAAGGGGAGACCATATTGCTGTCTAAAACTACCTGATAAGAGGAGACCGAGAAGCCAGACTCTTGGAGGTGCGCAGTGAAAGACAATGGGCAACACACATGAACTGTGTTAAGGAAAACTCCAATTTGATATTGGGGAAGATCTTTACAGCAAGAGTGGTAAACCACTGGCATGAGTTGCTCAGAGAGGCTATGTATCTCCATCCATGGAGATGCTCAGAGCTTGGCTGGACAAAGCCCTGGACAATCTGATCTATGTCAAAGTTAGCCCTGCTTTGAGTGGGAAGATTGGGCCAGATGGCTCCCAAGCATCCTTTCCGACCTATGGTATTCTATGATTTTAAGATTCTGTGAGGTTAGTTGCCAAACATGAGGCTCCATCTCTGCAGGAATTGATAAGCGGAGTGTTTTTTTATTGAAAAGATTTTTCAAACTGATGATCTTTGTTTATCATGTCAGGAGGTTGAGAGAGAAAACTTGAATTAATCAATATGTTTAGCTGTATGTTCCCTAGAAAGATGGCTTTGGTCTAAAAATCTAAGTGGTATAAAGCAGGAAAGGATAGTCTTTATTAATCATTCTTAGGCCCAGCATTGGCAAGGGACATACTTCATCTTGTAATCAGTGACAACCTTGAACTACAGATCTTGAAGGTATCTAGTATAAGGATATATGCTGCATCAGTGGCCTTTGACACGCTCTATCTTACTGAAGTGACCTAGTAAAGTCTACTTTTAGTACAACTTAGATTAATTTTGTTTTGCTACTGATACTTTACTTTCCATGTTGTACTCACCCCTCCAAGATGCATCATATGTGCATCACAGCACTGAATGACTTTTCCTAGTCTGAGATGGCTCCATTATTATTATTTTTTTTACCAGATTCAACTCATGGTATCTGTTCAGTGGTGACTACCATGATATACTTTTAGGATGGTATTGACAATAATTAATAGAATCTCCTTTAGGATGTTCTGCCTTCTCTTGGCTCTTGACAAATCTCTATCACTTTCTACCCAGATGCTCTGTGTGAAAAAAGCAAAGTGCTCCTCTGTCACTCCCAGGATGTGCATTTGAGACGTACTGTATCTTGTCGCTGGCACTACTAGGGAGTGTAACCAGACAGTCTGGAGAATGAAAACACATGCACTAAGCAATTTTGCCATCTTGCTGTAAGATTCCAAGCTATTCTCCCCTATAAGCTGGTTTGCTAAACCATTCACCCATCTTAAGTCTTTGATGTATTGTAAACTATTGTACCTAACCACTGTGAGCCTTGTTGATAAATACCAGCCTGAAAATAACTATTGGCCCTGCTGTATGTGGTCAGCATGCTCTTATTCTTCCAGAGAGTCTGAAGGTTAAATATAGCACACTGCAGTGCTAGGCTATCTCTCATGGAACTGATGCAATTCTCCATAGTCTATTAATTTCAAGCTTTCATTTTGTTTTCACATTATGGGATAATATAAAAATGGTTGCCTATATCAGATTTTTAAAAGGGAAACTAATCAAATCACTCTGCATTCGTCATCCAATGCCACAGTCAAGATGCTTTAGCAGAGCTGTGACTTGGGGTAATGACTGGCATCTTGAAAATATTCACAGCATGCTAATAGCAAAAGAGTAGCTTGTGCAAACAGGAGAGCACTAACTATAGAATGACATGAAGGGAATTTAAATTGACATAACCTTCTTTGAAAATACTGAGGACAAGTCTGATTCGAAGGTACTTGCTGCAGCTGTTAGGTTTTAGAAGAAGAAAGTTTTCTTCCTTTTTTTTCTATTTTTTTCTGAGAGAAGGACATTTTCTGTCTTGGGAAGGCTATGCTTGCTGTTTTTTTCTGAAAAAACATCAAGAAGTTAGGAAAATAATTGTCTTGATTGCAATAAACCTCCACCTGGAGACTGAGAGAAAGAAAGAGAAATATTTTTCTTCTTTGTTTTTTATTTCACAGTCGAACTTTACAGTTCCTTAGATTTTATTTTGCTTATAGTTTTAGCCTTATAAAAACAACAGGCCAAATAAAACAAATCCCAGAGCGTATAGCGTTACATCTCCAAGGCAGATGTAATTTACAGAAACAGTAGGCACACTTCAGGAGTTCACTGTGGTTTTAGAAGCATTTCCAATTCCAGCTATATTTCCCATGCTTAAATCAGAGCTCCAGTACTATCTCAGTAACCAGAATTAACTTTGCAAGTGCATATGTACCACAGAGCAGCAAAGCTTAATACAAGCAATAAATCTGCTGCAGTGATGTGGAGAGACCCTGCTGGGAGTCTGACACAATGGAAGTTAAAGCCTTTTTTTCTAAGAATCAGAGATTTTATTTGGGTTCTCCAGGAAAGAATGGGGTGCATATGTGTGGAGGCATGTATGTACACATGGAGCATGTATCACATGTTGTTGTCAAGACTTCTTTAAGTTCCTGACAGAGAACAATTCCTCTTAGAAAATATGATTTTGTGAAATAGCTATATCATTTCTGTGGCCAAATCTCAATTTTGATGGTTAAAAAAAAAATCTAATGATGAAAATGAAAAGGGAAAAATTGGAGCCAACATTTCAAAACTGAGTAAGTCACAGTAACACACCATCCATTTGTCAGGTCCCAATTGATTTTCTTTCAACAAATGGAATACTTTAATTTGTACTGAAAATGCTAACATTTTTAGTGTTGGCATTTCCTGTTTTTAAAAGAAGCATTCTTCTTTCCATAGATTTTAGCATTTTTCATAAACAATCTAATCCAGAACAAAAACTCATTTCAATATGCTGTCATTTCTCACAAAATGAAAATCTTATTTGTCTAAGCCATCCCTGGTGCAAAATGTTTTTCCTGGGGTTTGTAAGATGAGAAATATTTTTCTGTTGTGGCAGATCAGAAGCACCTTGTCTGGTGCAAGGCTTAAATGTCCTTGCTAAGAGCCCCCACAACTGCTTATCACCATTCTCCTCCGGAAATTCCTTTTGGCTTCCTGAAAATAGCAGGTACCTGAATTTCTTACAAGGCATAAACTGAGCTAAAAAGCTATAATTTCTTTCCTATTGTTTGCATTAACTAGTCTTCCAGGGTCCATTTCCAGTTCTCCTACACCGATGGCAAATGCCACTCCATTGCTCTGTACCAGCTGGGAGGATGTCTCAGGTCAAAGAGGAAAGGGAATGGGGCCTGCCTGAGACAAGCAATCTCAGGCAGGCTGCACATCACAGAAATCTGAAGACCAGCTTTGGGCAGCCTGCACTCTCGAAAAAGTGCATGGGAATAACTGTAGTGGCAAGTTCAGAAAGGATCAGAGGATGTGCATAATGGTAAGTGCATGGATAGCTTGAAAACTAAACAGAAATGCTTAGCCAGAAATGTCTGCACTATTTGTGTTTTTTCAAATAAGCTAACAGGATCCCATACAGTACAGCTGTAATCCCTAAACAACTTCACATCTGAGAGCCTCTGCGATTGGTCATGGTCCTGTATATTGCCTCTCAGAGGTACATGTTTCTTCAGGCTGACACTACGCAAATACTAAGCAGTCAGTGGTACAGTCCTAGACTGGTGTTTTGCCCATGGGTAAGCCTGGAGAACATTGTGATAATCAGAGAACGACAGAAATCTTTCTTGTCTCCTGTAAGAATGATTTTTTTTTTTATTTTACATGCATTTGTATGAAATATCATGGTTGATGACAAATAGCCATTTTTAATCCCTAAAGTAGGAACAAAAACCTTCTAACAGTTTATCAGCTCAGCAACTTGCCAGAGAGTTAGGGTATCATTTACAGTCATTGGGGAGAAATAAACACTTATATTAGACTCCTATCTTAGGAAAAGATAACTTGTCATTTGAACATGGTCCTTCTTCATTGACCACTAGAGAGAGCTTGAAAAATGTGCTTATAGCACATGTTTAACTTTTTGAAGGTGAAGAGAACGTGACGTAATGCATGCAGTTTCCTGCTGAGTTAGGGAATCTCTCTGCAGGGCACTTTGATACCCATGGGCATCTTTACATTCCTGTGAAACAATTGAACCCAAAGTTAACAGCAGCCTTTAGGCACCAGCCAGTTCTATGGGCCTACGATCTGAGAGCTTCTGGGCTGATTTGCTAACAATGAGTCTTGTGACTCTTTCTCACTTCTGTGCCCAGTAATTCCAGACTCTAGTCACCCAGGCAGGGAACATCTGGAGGGTTCTCACTGCCCACCTGGCTGGCAGGATTTTGTCACAGAGTGGGGCTAATGCTTTGGTCTTATCCAAGAATGCCCTATCTTTTAGATGTGCTGGAAGCCACCAGAGAGGAAGATGAAGTCTTCTCCAGAGTCCAGAGAGACTGGGTTGATAATACAAAACTGGGAGGAGTGACTGATACACCAGAGGGCTGTGCTGCCATTCAGAGAGATCTAGACAGACTGGATAGATGGGCAGAGAGGAACCTCATGAAGTTCAACAAAGGCAAGTGCAGGGTCCTGCACCTAGGGGAGGAATAACCCCATGCACCAGGACAGGGTGGGGGTTGACCTGCTGGAAAGCAGCTCTGCGGAGAAGGACCTGGGAGTGCTGGTGGACACCAAGTTGACCGTGAGGCAGCAATGTGCCCTTGTGGCCAAGAAGGCCAATGGTATCCTGGGGTGCATGAGGAAGAGTGTTGCCAGCAGGTCGAGGGAGGTGATCCTCTCCTCAGCCCTGGTGAGGCCTCATCTGGAGTACTGTGTCCAATTCTGGGCTCCCCAGTACAAGAGAGACATGGCACTACTGGAGCAAGTCCAGTGTAGGGCTACTAAGTTAATGAAGGGCCTGGGGCATCTCTCTTGTGAGGAAAGGCTGAGAGAGCCAAACCTGTTCAGCCTGGAGAAGAGAAGACGGGGGGGATTTTTATCAAGGTATACAAATATCTGAAGGCAGGGTGTCAAGAGGATGGAGCCAGACTCTTTTCAGTGGTGCCCAGGGACAAGACACAAGGCAACAGGCACAAACTGAAACACAGACGCTTCCATCTGAACATGAGGAAAAGCTTCTTCACTGTGAGGATGACAGAGCACTGGAACAGGTTGCCCGGAGAGGTTGTGGAGTCTCCTTCTCTGGAGATATTCAAAACCCGCCTGGATGTGATCCTGTGCAACGTGCTCTAGCTGACCCTGCTTGATCAGGGGTGTTGGACTAGATGATCTCCAGAGGTCCCTTCCACCCTCAGCCATTCTGTGATTTTTTGATTCTGTAGGCTGAAAAATTACAGCATGTTTGGCAAAGTGGGATTCCTAGAATGCAACTTGGTGGTGTGTTTGAAACAGATTTTGTCCCATAGCTATGTGTACATACACATTTTCCCATTAAAGTTTCTGATGTTCCAAGGAGTTCTGAGATGCAGCATTGTTTTCTCATGCTGAACCACATGTGGAAGGGAGGGGACAGGGAAGGAGGAGCTTTAAATGTGTTCTCCATGTTCTCATAAGCACGCTAATGGGCTTTACATCCAGTTTTGCTGGTGGGAACAAATGTTAAATTATTCAGAAGAAACAAAGTTGTGATGTGGAATGAAAAAAACAATTTAGATTCATAGGAACTTATTTGCTTGAGGAATATTTTTAATTATTAAGTCTATACCTTGCGATGTGATCTCAGCAGAAATGACCAATAGCATTCTCCAAAATGTAAAAGTTCAATTATAATCACAACAGAATGAACAAAGGACTAATTCACAATGAAGTTTTGTCCCATGAAAATGACAAAGGTGATGTTGTTTATTCTGCTAACCTTGGAACAAAGGCCTACATTTTTGTGAAAAAGAAAAAAAAATAGGAGAAGAGATTATTTACTGTATGAAATCAAATGAAGTTTTGAAATAATTCCAGATTTACTATCCTCCAAAATATTGGCCTCTTTAACAAATTTATACAATAGAGTTGACTGATGTTGTATAGCTGTTTTTCTCTTTGTTAAGGCTCACACCCGGCACCTGAAATATCAGCCAGCCTTCTAGGATTGTTAACACAACAAATTCTTGATATCAAAACAGGAAACATATGGTAGTTTGGTCTGTGCTGGGCAGCATGCAGTATCACAGTACAATAACATTGCCTTCCAGTTCTCAGCTTTGGGGAATGATTGCCCTCGTGCTACTGAGGAAAGAGTTTCATGTGAATATCAGCCTTGGTGGCCTGCAGAGGCTTGGTCTTTTCCTCTGTATATAGTGTATTTAGAGCTCCTGCAGTAGATTCATAGGTTAAGCACCCCTGACTTTCCATGCTAGATGTTCATCTGTGAATCAGGCAGTTTACAGAGGGAAGGGCTAACCTATAACAAATCAGTTGGGCAGCAGGACTCCACAGCGTGAGCTCTTTCTCTTTAGCTGCAGGAATCACTATTGAGGTGGCTGAAGTCCTGCTTCCTCTTAGTGAATGTCAGCTCTGTGGACTGCATGTTCTTCAGCGATATCACAAAATGCCTCTGTTGGCAGAGTGGAAGATTCTGCTAGATGGATTTAATACTCTGTTAAAATTTCCTCATTATCACTCAAGTCCTTTGACATTATTCAGATCTTTCAGAAGTTTTTAGTAAAGCAAAAGTATTATGTGCTACTTGCAGCACTAAATGGGAAGATCTATATGGCAGGTTTTGCTGGATGCAGGAATACTCAGGCTGTCTCTGTAAGTGCAAATACATTATCCAGTTGCACTAGTATCTTAGTCCCCTGATGATCCACACTGCATATATATGCTTGTTTACAGCCAGGGTTCATGTTGTAGTGGACCAGGTAGCTTCTGTTAATGGAGAAACCCAGGCACAGACACTAGGTGCATTATGGAGTTGAGCGAATTGACAATACTTACCTGGAGACCACCACATGCTGTTCATTGCTGGTGATAGAGGCAGGGGAGATGGACATGTTATTCTTCAGGGCCTTACTTACTGACTGTTTTTAAGACAAATGGGTGCATAAAGTACAAAAAACAGGGAAGGATTTGATCTAACAAGGGCAGAACAGTTTATTTTTAGTGTAGAAAGGTTGCTCAGTGTTTGCAATAGTTACCTGACACTCAGGGAATCAGAGTTTGATCCCTAGCATGACCATGGACATTTGTTAGTCTGAAATGGAATATGGATTTACTTTGCAGGATTGTAGTCTAATCCCCTAGCAACAAACCACAAAGGAATTCAGTGTCCAAAGTCACAGCAAGGTCAACATCTTTCTTCTCAAAATTAGTTTTTTTTTTTTAATTTTCTGAAACAGGACACTTCCAAATGGAAAGAAACAAGAATCATTTACCATGTTTGAGACATATTTTCCCGTGTTTCCTTAGAGACTGACCTGAATGGCAATGTTATGAGGTCCTGTTATACCCCGTGCATAGCTTTGAGCAGTGCTAAGAGGAAGCAGGGTCAGATAGCTCTGGGGCAGGTGAACATGACAGTTTTAGGAAAATCAAATGTTAAGAAACAGCTGGGTTAATACAACAATTCCTGCAGCTCCGACACATTATCAACACACAGAGGCACAGCCATTTTTCTTCCAACTGAGAAGACAGCACAAATTGATCTTAAAGCTTTCAAGAAGAAAAATGGTAAAAAATAGCTAATTTACCTGATTTATGTGAGCCATTAACAACTTACTACTATGTTCTGATTCAACTTGGGTTGTAAATTTCACATGACAAAGAAGACAATTAAGGAAAAACAGGTAAGAAAATGAACAAATCGTTATTTTACTAATTTCTACTTAGCAAAGATTTCCCTACCACCACCTTTTTGACCAAGGACTCCTTCAAGGCAGCTTATATATGTCTGTCTGAATGTGTATGTCTTAGTATCTTTGACTTCAGCTGATAGAATTATGACTGCTAGCCTCTGGAAGTGGTTTTTAAGTTCACTTCACACGATACAAAATATCCTTCCCTAGCTTATCTCTTTTTGTAGCCAGATCAGGGTGCCTTACCTAAAATTAAATTAATTTGTCGTTATAACTCAGAGAAAGCTTTTTTCTTCCTCTGTTTCTTGGATGCTGGTCCTGCATTAATCAGAAGCTGCATTATGCTGTGTCTTTGGGAGGGCATCATATATCTTTCGTAGTGCTGTATAGGAAAGAGCAAGCAAGAACTGGGAGAAAAAAGAGTCTCCAATTCTGCCTTACATGCAGTCCCTGGAAATAAACAGGGCTGGAATTTGAGCTCCAAAATGTGAGTGGGAGTCCTCTGATGACAAGGGGAGCAGTGGTGCAGCACAGATATGATGGTGCTATGTCATCTTCTTCTCGGCCCGTCAGGGTTACCCCGCAGCAGCAAGATGGGCAGTAGACGAGGCCCGTAGCAATTTGATTATTCTGGATGGCTGAAACTGCTTGTAGGTAGGTGAATCAGAGGTGAATGCTTGCAACATTCACATCATTTGGTTCTTCTCTGCCCAGTCAAGAAAAATGATAAATTGTTCCAGGCCCCGGCAACAGCACTTCATTTCCCAACACAGCAGCTCATTGCTGTGGCATGGGAGCTCTGCAGCACCTCCCCACAGACTACACTGTGCCAGGACAGGCGCGCCAAACAGGTGTACTCTGTGTCTGCGGTCTCCCTCCTCTCCCCGCAGAGCAGCCTTCTCCACAGCCTGGCCAGGTGGAAGAAGCCAGGACAGAGTTTACAAATTATGGCCCTTTCAGGGCATGCCTGGATCTCATGTGATTTTTGATGCTTGCCTAAACCCAAAGGTTTAATGAAAAAGAGCTGCCTCTCCCTTTCTTCCTCTCCTTGCACCAAATGTGGTAAGATGAGTACATGTTTACACTTTTAAGGTATGAGTTACCTGGATCTTTAAATGAGTTGTGCTCCAGAAACTTAAAAGATGGTAACTGTGTACTAACTATCTAGTTTTTGAGCAGGGGTATCACTATAACTCTTCATTCACTTTTTAGGCAGACAATCCTTCATATCTCAGAAGGAGACCTGATTCAAACCATATCCCTCTTGTTATTCTTAAAGACTTTCCATTACATATTTTCCTCTAGTAAACACTCTATCTTGACCATGAACATTCTCTGAGAGTTTATGAACAGAAGGAGGCAAGGATAACACCTACCTTTTTTGTCTGGTAGCAAATGTTTCAGCAACCTTGATGGGAAAAAGTCTAATTCTATAACATTCCTCCAGTGATTAGGTAACTTTGGTCAGTTGCACAGGAACATTAGAGTACACAGAGGGAGAAGAGAATGTGGACCATTAATTATATGTTTCTTCTTATATGATATTTTCTTATTATTTTCACCTTTGTTTTATTCTTACAGAATCCCGACACAAATTTCTCCACTGGCTCTATCCTCTCTGCTAGGCACAACTAGACCTTCTCTTTAGCTTCTCTTTGGCTCCTGTTTAAATCATGGTACATGTGAAGTGATAAGGGAGAACAGAAGGTATGATATCCTTTTCCAAGAAAAGCTTTAAAGGATGACAAATATTTGTCTAAGCAGAGCATTTGAGCCATATGCAATCTGCATAATGGCACTCCAGGTGATGCAACACATGGTAATTACTTGTAACCTGATAAAACTGAGAAATTCAGGAGTATGCTGATGACTGCAAACATTCTTCTACTTCTGAGAAAAACAATGCTCTTCGCTCCTTAATGAGAGTATTATGGGGAAAAGATGTGTTATTAGGGGAGGAAAAGAATTGGAAACAAAGGACATCTCCTTGCCATCTTTCAGGAGTGTGAGCATTGAATGCACCAGCTCACTTCCTGAGCATGGCTGTGCTTTTTAGCTTACACTGATTCTTTCAGAACTTAAGGATGCTCAACATCCCCCAGGATTGCACACATTGGCCTGACTTTCCCAGCTCCCACAGCCATATGCCTTGCGTTGTAGATCAGCTACTCTCAATTAACAGTGCTTGCGTTACCAAGAGGAACATCTTCAAGTCACTTGCCCATAGGCAGTTACATGAAAGAAACAGCACCTTGATGCTTGAGACATGGTAGGGGAAGGTCACTAGTTCAGAGCAAATAAACAGGGGTTTATAACAATGCGAAAAGGTGCAATTAAATTTCCATTTAACATACATTTAAAGTATACAATGAAATCCTATGTGATTGAATGTGATGCGATTTTGCCATTGACTTTGCTGGAGCCAAAATTTCACTCTGGGACAGAATCTTACCTGTTGAGATACTGGCTTTTTACATCCCTCTGAAAGAAGAAAGGGAGGATTTAAAACAAAAAAACAATTGTCTTCACTTTAAAGTGTCTTTATGCTAACAGAAAAAAGCAGATCAAGCTCTAGGAGAAAAGAGTCATGCAAATATTTGTGGACAAAGCCGAACTCATCAGACTTTGGGTTCATCTAACAGTTTAACTGCAGAGGTGAGAAGAGGACTGTTAGTGAAGCAGAAAGAACTAGACCATTAAAAGACTTAGGAGAAGAGAGTTTCTAATGTGCTCTGGTCTATATCATTTGCATAAGCATATCCATTCTTGCATTGAAGGCACCTCAGATTCTGAAATACCAGGAGCATTGGTGTTTCCTGCTACTTTTTGCAGTCCAATGCACTCCTAAGAGGCTCTAATAAACGTGCATTTACAACAATGAAAGTGAAATCCTGGACTTCATACTAGAGCAAAAAGAGGATTTCTACTGACTTCATACTTGCCAGTGTTTTACTCTTCCTGCTTGCTTTTTCAGTCTCTCCAGGCTCCGCCACCACATGAGGAGCACTCACCTATGCTCAGAATAGTGACTGGGAGATCTGCTTGCTTTATTCTTCCAAAAAGTAGAATCATTACTGGAAAAATCAAACGTAAGTATTCACTTTTTAACCAGGCCTGCCCCAGGCAGAGCTTTAACTCATGCCTCTGTCTGCTTTTAAAGAATATAATTTGATTAATATGCATATTTTGTAGGGGAATGATTGTCACATTTTATCATACCATGGGAACAAGAGCACTTTGTTTATGTAAAAAGAACATAATTAGAAAATAAATATTTCAGACAACAAATCCCCGTGAGAAACAGTCATTCTGAAATAATGAAGTTTTCAAATCTTTTTCTTTGGAAAGCCAAGCACTGAACATGTACCACAGCCTGTTGAGCTCACATGTAAGTTCAAAGCAAGGCAAAGACCTGAAAAAAAGAACAAAAAGTGTATGTCTATACTGGCAAATATGTTTGCCCGGTATTGTTCTCTGGCACTTGGGCTGAGTGGCGTGGAATGGCCTGGGTTCGCACTATTAAACTTTCCTACCATCCTACACAGGAGGCTGTATCTAAATTGCTTGTAGAGGATGGTCCTTGGCCTGTGCTACCACCCAAGCTGTGCCCTGGAACTCTTTGGGACAGGGCTAGTTAGCCTGGGCTTAGCTGTGCTGCACACTGTTGAAGAGAGTAAATTATTGAGCACCAGTGCCTGGAAAGTCCCCTGGCAGGGTTAATTTATTGTTTGAGACATAGCAGAAATACAATCAAGCAGGACAATTAAAGGGCTTTGGGGCTCCTTCCTCCTCACACTTGTAACCCTGCTTAGGAGTTTTAACTTTTCTGTTTTGTATTTGTGTCATCGACCATTTTCAGCAATATGATATGAAATTATCCAGTGTGTGCAATGTGGGTAACCCTGCAGGCTTGATGCAATGCTCCTCCAAACCTTGGACAGTAAGAGATGTACTACTGGAAGTCCCATAGACAGTGTCTTGCAACCTATTCCATACAAAGCCCTTTCTTTCCTACCTTCTGTTCTCATCCACTTCTTATATTTACCAATTTAAGCTCCTAAAAATGTTTCCCTGTACCTGAGCAAGCTGAAACTCAGGCTCCCTTTTGGACTGATTGCATGGAGTTGTTTTAGGTTTCATGCTAGAAACAGCTCTCTCCTGGTCTCTTTGCTTTCTTTTGTGAGAGGAAGCAGATCCTCAGTGCAAAGAAAGCAAAGTTCATGAAGAAAGCTAGTCTAGTTGAGATAAGTAAGGATAAGAATCTCAAACGAGCTTTTTTATATCCTTACTGTAGTGGCCTTCTTGCAGTGTCATTGTCTTATTTTGCCAGGCTCTGGAGCATGTTTTCTTATTTGAGAGTAGGGCAAAGCTGACATATTTCTATTCAGCTGAGGCTGTATTAACACAAACGTAAAAACAGAAGTGTAGCTGAAACCCGTGTAGACATTCATAAAAGCAGCCCTCAGCCACAGGTACCAACTGCCAGTATCTACAGCAGTGTAGTAGCTTCAGCCACTCCGTACTCATGTAGGATTCCAAGTAAGCTTTGGATCTGCTTGTATTATAGACTCTCTCTATATATATACATATATACACACACACACACACACACATATATATATCTGTGTGTGTGTGTGTGTGTGTGTGTGTGTGTGCATGCCTATAGACTATTCCAGAGCCTGTGCTGCTGTGATTATTGTGTAGGTCTCTATGGACTAGAAAAACACCTCAGTAACTCAATGTTCCCAGGACCAACTTCTGTGCACCACAGTGCCTTCCAAGCCACCACAGCCCTTCAACTGCTGTTTGGGAAGCAGAAGGAAATATTTATTTTTTTATTTTTATTTTTTTTAAAGGGCTGCACTGAACTCAGGTTGTCATGCCTGCAATAGGGTGGCTGTTGTCAAATTCTCACAGCTGCTATGGTCAGATGGGTTTTGCAAGAAGGGACTGATGCATATTAGATCTAGAAAGTCTACTGAGATAGTCCTGCACGGGAATTCAGCCTTCAGCAACAGGGAAGGCTCCTGTCCAGAGTGAATAATCTCAGCATGTACTTCAAAGTGAGCAGGATCAGGAACGTCAAACAAGAGCTGCTCACTTTTTGTGCTATCTTAAAACATTAAATACCTCTGTGATTAAACAATACAGAACATTAACACTGATGCAGCTGCTAGAATTTTGATAAGCGAAGCCATACTACGTCATTTTAGGAAAGGTACCTAATGGAGTGTTGCTATCAGAGTCTTAGGCCCCTTTCTATGTGATGTACTCTGTGCATATTCTTTGTGACATGGCTTTTAAGTGACATTAATGGATTCCACAGACCTACCTCATGGCAGAAGGTTCCGAATATTGTTATAATTGCTGTAAAGGAAAAACATAGCTACACTGAAACATATATGCAAACACTGTTAATATGAAAATATGATCTAAAAACACAGAAGAAGATGTTGCACTGGCCATGACTATGAAAGACTAGTTAAGGTTATTGTGGCTGTGTACAGCCAGGAGCTGATAGGTTGCATGGCTTCTAAAACACCAGTGAAAACAGAGAAGAAAATAGCAGAAAAAGAAACAGCAAAGTCAGTAATTTGTGGGAAAACAAAACATGTTAGAGAAAATAATCTGAAAACCAGATAATTAACAGGAATGCAGTCTAGGAAAAAATACAAGTGAACTATACCTAAGTAAGAGGTTTTTTATTACTTTAATATAGGGAGATATGGGAGATATAAGTCCCATTTTGAAACAATCTTGAGAATGTTTGAAAGAAGCTTTCATAACTCTACTTTTTTGCAATAAAGAGCAGAAATACAAAAAGGACTGTGCTGGAGGCCAAGGAGGTACCATTTGCTGGTTATTATTTGAAATTTCATGTTAC
The DNA here is from genome assembly GCF_036417845.1 of Apteryx mantelli. NCBI lineage: Eukaryota > Metazoa > Chordata > Aves > Apterygiformes > Apterygidae > Apteryx > Apteryx mantelli. Next base: position 17,319,070 of record NC_089978.1, read on the forward strand.
ATTTCTATTTTCTCTCTTTTTCTCTTTGGTACTTGTTTGCCACAAGGATGAGGAGGACTCCCTTCTGCCTTGTTATAAGCACAGTAAGTCCAGACTTCATTTGCAACTGTAGTTTGCTACAAATTAAGTCAAAGTTAAATTCACCAAGTCAGTGTTGCAGTTAGGTGGGGTTTGGCAGAGGAGGACATGTTCTAGAAAGTAGCGTCTGGAACCATTGTTTGACTTAGTTTGCAATACTGCTTTGGTGAATGTTTTAGCACACTTCCAGATCTTCTCAGGGGGAGCAGGACTTTTGATGCACTGATATGATACCAGTTTCTCTAGGTATTAGTTTGTGCAACATGAGTGGCAAGAACTCCTCATTCCCTGCTCTCCTGGTTGCAAAAACAGTCATCTTATTGAAAAGGAGATTGATATACGTCTCCTAGTTTTACTTTCCCAAACTTATATTCATTCTCTGTGTCCCCATTAGATTTTTTTTGCTTTTACATTGAATGAGAAGAATGTGTTTGTTCAATAAAGGGCTTGCTAGCTTGATATCCACTGGGAACTTTATTCAGCTAAGCAAATCAGCTAGGAGATATGCTAAATACAGTACCGAATCACATTGTCTTTTATGTTAGGCCAGCAAAGAGCTAGTTTCAGGCTCTTGTTGAAATTAATATTTTCTTTTCTGATACAATAGGAATCTGGAGGAATATTTAAGATGGCTAAAAAGTGATAGAGGGTTATTAACAAAAATTTTTTAAGTGTGAGGGCAAAATTTAGTGTTAGCCAGAGGGATGGCTACAAAAGGAAAATGGCAGGAATCCCATCACTTTTCTATCAAAGACTTGGTGTTGTGCTTCATTAAAAGCACTGCAGATAAGGACCTGACACTGGCACTGAAAGACGAGATCCAGCTGATCTTTTCTGCTCCCTGTTTTCATGCAGCTGCCAGGCTTATGCTATAGAAATTCTGACTGTGAAGCAGAAATTATTTTTAAAAAGTTCTAATCATTTAGTCCTCATTGTGAAAGATTAACATCTAAGATTTTCAAGTAGAAATTGTTTGCTTCCCTTCAAGTTTTTAACCATCTGACTCGTCTACTGCCTTAAACAGCTGTAACTGCTGTCGACAGTGCAGTTATACAGGTGACTCTGTTTGACTATGCTATTTCTAGTTGATCTAGTAACTGATGGATAACAGGAAACGTCTGAACATGGATGTTAAATTACATTCACTGTAGGAATAGATTACATTGCCACCACTGTTGCTATATTTATTTAAACCAGTAATCATTGTTGCTATTTTATGTGCCCTTAAGAATTGGATGCTGCCACACTTCCCCAGCATGTCTTTTTTTCTGGATGTATAATGCATGGATGGGACAATGGATTGAGGCAATCACACAATGAGAGGGCTTCAAGATTTGCCTGCTGTTTACACAATATAAACTATGAATAGACTGGTCAAGCACAAAAATGTGCACTTTGACATGAATGGAAATAGCACTGAGCCTTTGAAATTAGATGAATTAGTACTGCTTACAAACACAGAGTGCATCTTGCCAGCAGGACATAGCACTCGTTGGCAAAATAGACTCTAGGCAGAACTCACAGCGGTGCCTTTTGTTCATGCAGCTGATCTTAAAAGATTGTTTCCCAAGCCTTATAGCTTTGGCAGTTCTGGCCATTAGGAGTGACATTTCCCACAGCTGTGCATCTTGTGGGGTCAAAGACTTGGCATGGTCATGGGTCATAGACATGTCTGTTTGGAGGTAAGGACTTAGCAAGAGTGAAACTAAGGTTTTTTTTTCCCCCACCATTCTTGCAAGAGCCTCAATGTAAATCTCTGCCTGGGAAGCTAGTTGCAATCTGTGAGGTGTGCAGGGGGCTGGTTTCTAAATTGTGGCCATCCTTAACAGATTGTGCTGATTCTATCAAAAGCACAATTTGCTTCCAGCTATGCCAGGACTGGAGGTTAAACTAATCAGAGAAGGATGACAAGTGTGATCAGGGCTGTAAAACAGCACGGCCTTAAAGAGAGATCAAATTGACCAGGACTCTTCGGTTTGGAAAAGAAACAGCTGAAGTAGATACATAAAAATATTAACGACATGGAAAAGAACAAGATGTGACTGGGATTCAAGTGAAAACATTATCATGAATAAAAGAAGGATCCCTCCATTGCTCTTAAATGCAAAACAGTAGATGTAACCTCTGGCTCAGGAAGTCCCCAAATTAGAGGTTTCTGGAAGTGGGAGGGCATGCTGAGGGAAGCATTTTCCCTTTTCTTACATTCCTGTCTTGTCTGCTACTGGCTATTGTCAAAGGCATGATACCAGGCTAGAGGGGCCTTTCTGTATGGCCCTTGTTATGATTTAAAAGGGATACATTTTTATAATATCTCTTGCAAATACGAAGAGTGTTAGAAACAACTAGGCCGGCTTGCTATTTCCTTTTATATACCATAGAGATTTTATGCACAAACATTTAGCGTATATTCCACAGTACTCCTGCCTCCTATTACTTATGGACAGCATGTTATATGACTGCCAACAAAGCTGCGTTTCTTCTCAAGCCCTAGTAGAAGAGGAGGTTGCATTTCAAGGTGAATGTACCCAGAGTTGCACTACTTAAACTATCTCAATACAGAAAATGACATAATAAAAAGCTCTTATCACAAATGTGGGAATAAGATGGAAATATACTGTACTACTAAATATGTCCATTCTGAGAGAATGAACTACTTTAGGAATATTTGTTTCTAAACTGATTAGACTGTATAAACTGTATAAAAACTGTGTATGCATAAACCATAAATGGAGTCTCCCATAAGACTTTCCCATATGCATGAAGGGTTCATACTCTATTTTATTCTGGTCTTACACCTGCATGAAAGGTCAGATAAAAATCTAATATTGACCCTGAAGCGACCTTTAATTAGGACAGAACTTGATTTCTCCTGTGATAATGATACTTCCTATGGGTGATGAGTAGCTACCATTTAAAAATATCTCATCTACATTTGTAAAGGCATTGGGTTTGCATCTGAACACTTTGATTGAATGTACTATTGCAGGGGAGGTTAACCTGAATAAGAAAGCTAGGACTCTGCTTTTCTGACAACTTTGAAATTGGAGCTGGAACAAACTGTATTTTGCCAAGTAATTTTTACTTGGAATTTTCAGATTTTTCTGTCATTAATAAAGTCAGTTGCCCAGCAATTATTCAACTTGATAAACATTAATTACTGTATTAGTCCACTTCATTATTGTGTCTATTGCTGTCAATATCTTTCTTTAAATCTTCCCAACTGACTTTGTGTGTGCAACATGTAAACAGTGCTATATGCTGATTTCGCTTACAGTATCATAGGCTGAAATGCCTTGTCTGCTTGTTTCTTCTGGTTTCATTAAATTAAAAAAATAAATTGCTGCCCCACCGTGATCCTATGAGCAGACGGACTGAGAATGGTGCCTGTCATATGGAAGAACACATTCTCAGTTCATGATTTCATCAATCTGCTCTCAGCTCTGCCTTCTGTGATATACATATGTTTAGTAAATGCAATATGTAGGAGTACCTTAGTATAAGAGGTTTCTAACTTGGTCACCTGCTGACTAGAAAATGGAGTGTTGCATTATATCTCCTCTACACAGTTTCTTTCCTAAACTTATCCATGCGTGGACAATGAGGTGGATTGAGAACTGGCTGAATGGCAGAGCTCAGAGAGTTGTGATCAGTGGTGCAGAGTCTAGTTGGAGGCCTGTAGCTAGTGGTGTCCCCCAGGGGTCAGGACTGGGTCCAGTCTTGTTCAACTTCTTCATCAATGACCTGCATGAAGGGACAGAGTGCACCCTCAGCAAGTTTGCTGACGATACAAAACTGGGAGGAGTGGTGGATACACGAGAGGGTTGTGCTGCCATTCAGAGAGACCTGGACAGGCTGGAGAGGTGGGAGGAGAGGAACTTCATGAAGTTCAACAAAGGCAAGTGCAGGGTCCTGCACCTAGGGGAGGAATAACCCCATGCACCAGGACAGGGTGGGGGTTGACCTGCTGGAAAGCAGCTCTGCGGAGAAGGACCTGGGAGTGCTGGTGGACACCAAGTTGACCGTGAGGCAGCAATGTGCCCTTGTGGCCAAGAAGGCCAATGGTATCCTGGGGTGCATGAGGAAGAGTGTTGCCAGCAGGTCGAGGGAGGTGATCCTCTCCTCAGCCCTGGTGAGGCCTCATCTGGAGTACTGTGTCCAATTCTGGGCTCCCCAGTACAAGAGAGACATGGCACTACTGGAGCAAGTCCAGTGTAGGGCTACTAAGTTAATGAAGGGCCTGGGGCATCTCTCTTGTGAGGAAAGGCTGAGAGAGCCAAACCTGTTCAGCCTGGAGAAGAGAAGACGGGGGGGATTTTTATCAAGGTATACAAATATCTGAAGGCAGGGTGTCAAGAGGATGGAGCCAGACTCTTTTCAGTGGTGCCCAGGGACAAGACACAAGGCAACGGGCACAAACTGAAACACAGACGCTTCCATCTGAACATGAGGAAAAACTTCTTCACTGTGAGGGTGACAGAGCACTGGAACAGGTTGCCCGGAGAGGTTGTGGAGTCTCCTTCTCCGGAGATATTCAAAACCCGCCTGGATGTGATCCTGTGCAACGTGCTCTAGGTGACCCTGCTTGATCAGGGGTGTTGGACTAGATGATCTCCAGAGGTCCCTTCCACCCTCAACCATTCTGTGATTCTGTGATAACTGAGCTTGTGTCAGTATGTCTGGGAATCGATCCTCTGCCTTCCTGCTGTACCTTGGCTTCCAGAAACCTGGATTCTCTGTTTCCGGAATACCTGAAGGTTTTCTAAGGTTTTTAAAGGTGGATGCCTAGTGTTCTAGGAAGTTTTGTGTGAGTCCTTCTTGTTTACTGAACAAGATGCTTCTTCCCAGGGAACAACTTCCCTGACATTTCTGAGTGCTGCCCCCACAGCTCTATGTTCACCTTGCATGGCACAAGCAGGTACCTGACCGGCAGTGTTTGTACAGGCCAGTCAAAAATCTGGCATGGATCGGAAGCAGCTGCCAGTACAGAGGTTTATGAGCCTCTGGAAGTCAGGGTGCACGAGAGGCAAGGATCCATGAAAGCTTTGCTGTTACTGAAGGAAGAAACTGTTGCTGGGCAATCACATTTTATTTTGGGAGGTCAAATATTTTATCTATTAATGAGATGTTCAGAGTTACTAGTATAATCGCTGTCTAAGAATATTTACTGATATATCAATGAAATCACTAAAATTATAGTGAGCTTTCAGTCTATCAGCCGCTTTCAAACTGCCCACTTAGGTTGTTCTTCAAGTCCTGAATAGTTAATTCCAAGCCAGTTGATATATCTGCTGAATAAAATCTGCTTAGGAAACGGTTGCAAAAAGCATGGAAAAGGTATTTTACTCAGGTGCTCATCTGTGCTTATGGCTATTTCTCTAGCATTCAGCTCTAGTGTAAGTGAGACACTGATGAAGAAGACTGGACTAACATTGGCTACCACAGGAACCTCCACTTTTTCTAAGGTCTCCAGGCAGAGTTAGACCAATGTCAGAATGCCAAAGCAGTGCTAGTGAACTCAAGTAAGAAATCAACAATAAGGACAGCTATACTGATGACACGTGCTGCACTGGGTTGGATTATCTCACCTGTTAATTATGCCCTGTGGGCAGCTAGAGGTAATCAAAGAAAGGTAGGGGAAATCAGAGGTAATCAGGGTAGAGTTGCTGAGTAGGAGGAAAATAAAGATGGTAATTGGTGTTGGCAACAGGGTTTTGGTTTCTACGACCATGGGACCCTGTTTGAAGATCGACAACTGATGGCGAGAGATGGGATCCACCTCACGAGGCGGGGCACGCGGGTCTTTGCCAACAGGTTGGCCAACCTGGTAAGGAGGGCTTTAAACTGGGAAAGATGGGGGAAGGGGAGAGTTATAGTGACAGGGTAGTTAGCAAAAGACTGCTCATGTCAGGATGCCTCCAGCAGGTGAATGCAGCCAGGGAAGTGCGCATGGGATGTGGCTATGGAGGACCCTCTTTTACCCCTCCTGGGAAACCTGCATGCTCGATCACCTCCCTGAAATGCCTGTACACCAATGCACGCAGCATGGGGAACAAACAGGAAGAACTAGAGATGTGTGTGCGGTCGCAGGGCCATGATCTCATTGCCATTACAGAGACATGGTGGGATAGCTCGCATGACTGGAGTGCTGTCATGGATGGCTACGTGCTTTTTAGGAAAGACAGGCCAGGAAAGCGAGGTGGTGGAGTTGCTCTTTCTGTGAGAGAGCAACTGGAATGTATGGAACTGTGCCTAGGGGTGGATGAAGAGCGAGTCGAGAGCTTATGGGTAAGGATCAAAGGGCAGGCTAACAGAGGTGACACTGTTGTGGGTGTTTACTACAGGCCACCTGATCAGGAAGAGGAAGTTGATGAGGCCTTCTACAGACAGCTGGAAGTAGCCTCACGATCCCAGGCCCTGGTTCTCATGGGGGACTTCAACTGCCCTGATATCTGCTGAAGAGACAACACAGCTAGGCACAAACAGTCCTGGAGGTTCCTGCAGAGCATTGGTGACAACTTCTTGACACAGGTGGTGGAGGAGCCAACAAGGAGAGGTGTGCTGCTGGACCTCGTACTAACAAACAAAGAAGGACTGGTGGAAGATGTGAAGGTTGGGGGCTGCCTTGGCTGCAGTGACCATGAGATGGTGGAGTTCAGGATCCTGCGAGGAGGCAGCAGGGCACCAAGTAGGATCGCAACCCTGGACTTCAGGAGAGCAAACTTTGGCCTCTTCAGGGACCTACTTGGAGGAATCCCATGGGTGAGGGCCCTAGAAGGAAGGAGTGTTCAAGAGAGCTGGTTAATATTCAAACATCACTTCCTCCAGGCTCAAGAGCGGTGCATCCCTATGAGTAGGAAGTCAAGCAAAGGAGGCAGGAGACCTGCATGGATGAGCAAGGAGCTCCTGGCAAAACTCAACCAGAAGAAGGAAGTCTACAGAAAGTGGAAAGGGGGACAGGCCACTTGGGAGGAATATAGGAACGTTGTCAGAGTATGCAGGGATGCGACGAGGAAGGCTAAGGCCCGTTTGGAATTAAATCTGGCTAGAGATGTCAAGGACAGCAAGAAGGGCTTCTTCAAATACATCAGCAGCAAGAGGAAGACTAGGGAAAATGTGGGCCCTTTGCTGAATGGGGTGGGTGCCCTGGTGACGAAGGATGCAGAGAAGGCAGAGTTACTGAATGCCTTCTTTGCTTCAGTCTTTACTGCTCAGGCCAGCCCTTAGGAACCCCAGACCCTGGAGGCAAGAGAGAAAGTCTGGAGAGAGGAAGACTTTCCCTTGGTGGAGGAGGAGTGGGTTAGAGATCATTTAAGCAAACTTGACACCCTCAAATCCATGGGCCCTGATGGAATGCACCCACGAGTGCTGAGGGAGCTGGCGGACATTATTGCTAAGCCACTCTCCATCATCTTTGAAAGGTCATGGAGGACAGGAGAGGTGCCCGAGGACTGGAAGAAAGCCAATGTCACCCCAGTCTTCAAAAAGGGCAAGAAGGAGGACCCAGGGAACTACAGGCCAGTCAGCCTCACCTGCATCCCTGGAAAGGTGATGGAGCAGCTCATCCTGGAAGCCATCTCCAAGCATGTGGAGGACAAGAAGGTGATCAGGAGTAGTCAGCATGGCTTCACCAAGGGGAAATCATGCCTAACCAATCTGATAGCCTTCTCTGATGGAATGACTGGCTGGGTAGATGAGGGGAGAGCAGTGGATGTTGTCTACCTAGACTTCAGCAAGGCTTTTGACACTGTCTCCCATAGCATCCTCATAGACAAGCTCAGGAAGTGTGGGTTAGATGAGTGGACAGTGAGGTGGATTGAGAACTGGCTGAATGGCAGAGCTCAGAGAGTTGTGATCAGTGGCACAGAGTCTAGTTGGAGGCCTGTAGCTAGCGGTGTCCCCCAGGGGTCAGTAGTGGGTCCAGTCTTGTTCAACTTCTTCATCAATGACCTGGATGAAGGCACAGAGTGCACCCTCAGCAAGTTTGCTGACGATACCAAACTGGGAGGAGTGGCTGATACACCAGAGGGCTGTGCTGCCATTCAAAGAGACTTGGACAGGCTGGAGAGGTGGGCAGAGAGGAACCTCATGAAGTTCAACAAAGGCAAGTGCAGGGTCCTGCACCTGGGGAGGAATAACCCCAGTCACCAGTACAGGCTGGGGGTTGACCTGCTGGAAAGCAGCTCTGCGGAGAAGGACCTGGGAGTGCTGGTGGACACCAAGTTAAGCATGAGGCAGCAATGTGCCCTTGTGGCCAAGAAGGCCAATGGTCTCCTGGGGTGCATGAGGAAGAGTGTTGCCAGCAGGTCGAGGGAGGTGATCTTCCCCCTCTACTCAGCCCTGGTGAGGCCACATCTGGAGTACTGCGTCCAGTTCTGGGCTCCGCAGTACAAGAGGGATGTGGCACTACTGGAGCAAGTCCAGCGAAGGGCCACAAAGATGATTAGGGGACTGGAGCATCTCTCTTATGAGGAAAGACTGAGAGAGCTGGGCCTGTTTAGCTTGGAGAAGAGAAGGCTGAGAGGAGATCTTATCAACGTGCACAAGTATCTGAAGGGAGGGTGTCAAGAGGATGGGACCAGACTCTTTTCAGTGGTGCCGAGCGACAGGACGCGAGGCAATGGGCACAAACTGAAACACAGACACTTCCATCTTAACATGAGGAAAAACTTTTTCACTGTGAGGGTGACAGAGCACTGGAACAGGTTGCCCCGAGAGGTGGTGGAGTCTCCTTCTCTGGAGATATTCAAAACGCGCCTGGATGCAATCCTGTGCAATGTGCTCTAGGTGACCCTGCTGAGCAGGGGTGTTGGACTAGATGATCTCCAGAGGTCCCTTCCAACCTCAGTGATTCTGTGATTCTGTAATGAGTAGATACTGATTGTTGTCCTCCTATCTCTTTCCTCCTTTTCCCTTGCTTTTCATAGTGCTCCTGCCACAAAAGATTTCCCTGTGTCTTTGGGCTCTACATCTCCCCTCTCTGTGGAGCTGTCTGATGCCAGCACAGGCTCTTCAGTCTCTCCTTCCTGCTTTGCCTTAGGTGGACCATAGAGGTACCACTAAAGATAGCCCAAATCACAGCCCAGACCTCTTGACTAGTTATTTGTGACAGACTGAGTTAGGGGGTGAAATGTGGGCTAGTCTAAACATGTGGAAACAATCCTCCTGCTATCAGGAGAGGCAGTCCTACTTGCACCAGCTTGAGTGCCCAGGGGACAAGCAGAGAAAGGGACAGGTTGGCCCAAAGGCAATCGTGCTCTGCTGGAGATCCATCCATTCTCACTGGAGTGAAACAATGTTACTCCCAGGTGGAAGACCATCTCAGTGGGTAGTTTGTGTGCTCTGATGATAGCTCTCAGCCAAGAGATTGGAACATGGGTAAGGACAACATGGGTGATAGCTAAAGGAAATTGCCAGAATCCTGGTGTAAGTGAGCATCTCAGTAACAACCCATGCCCAGCACCACTAGTCATAAAGAGAGGACCCAGCAAATCATTAAAAATCCATGCAAAGGAAGAAAAGGCTATAATTTGGGGAGAAAGATTTGTGTTTTTACACTTGTGCCTGCAAAATAGTATTTCTCTATAGCTACAGACTGCAGGCTTGGCAAATTATGCTATTTTTCCAGAGTGTGAGTAGAGGTGAAGGTTGGATATTTGTGACTTCTTTTAGGGACCTCTGAATGGCCCCTTACATTAATTGATGCTCTGCCTCTTGTTGTGATAAAACTTTTGGGATCTTATCTAATTGCTGCATTACTGTCACATTCAAGTTTATCAAAGGAGCTGCAGGACTTTCTTTTCACTGTCATGTACATGATATGAACTGGGGGATTACATGCCTGATTAGGGGATCCGTGACACATCATGGAAGATGTGTAGGATATTTTACATTACATACTGGAGGAATTTTATCTGTGGCCCGTGCTGTCAGTGAGCAATCAGTGTTGGAGGTGCCTTGAGAAGAATGACTTGGTGGGGATATCCTCAATATGGTAGTATCTGAGTAATGACAGAATGATCTCCACTGCCTGTTGCATTTTCAATGAATGCAGCAATGCCAGCCTCAGTGAAGCTGCAGGAGCTCCACACATGCAGCCTGGATGCTTTGTCAAGGTGGAGAGCCCGGGGCAGGTACCGTTGCTGTTACTGCCAGGGCTTGAAAGGCAGTTACAGATTTTGGGTTACTTTTTACCTTAGTAAATATTTAACAAATATACATTAAAACAAGACTTTTTTTTTTTTTTTTTTTCCAGAGAAATAAGAACTTTGAGGGTTATAAGGGGAAATACACTGTTTTCCTGTTCCCCTCATACCACTAAGAACTCAGTTTTTGAAAGCTGCCTTTGCTACTATTTTTTTCTTCCTTACTGAAAAACACCTTCTGTAGTACACCACTGAGCTACTTTGTCACTTTGGGGGCTGGCTATTTAATTTTTGCAGAAACATGCAGCTACTGTTTTAATGTAGCTATTTGTTTGCTGCTCTTTGTTGATGAGTAAAAAATAATCTCTCAGCAGGCTTTTAGAATTATGTTCTTGGGAAGATGGACTTGTCCCTAAATATCTCACCCATGAATGCTTTCATAGCAAATGATGGCTGTAGCCTGTACGTGTGCTAGGTATTAGCTGACTATATGATTAACTAGATGAGTGAAAGCAACACAACATTTACTAAAAGCTGGCTTTAAATTTGCAGTGACTAAGATCTCCCACTAGCCTCTTTCTCTCTCTCTCTTTTTTTTTTTTTTTTTTTTTTTTTTTTGCTATCCACCTATCTTCTGTGCCATGTTGGTTTAGGCTCTCCAGTGCAGTGAGACAACTAAGACATGTAACTGCTATAGTTGTGGGTAAGTAAATAAAAGCATCTGTCATGGCTCACTGCTGATCTGTCTCCTTATTGGAATTCATCTCGAGAGATCTATTATGTAGATATTTACATATGATATGCATTGTGCCTCATGCTACTTGAGATGCCTGCGGGTATTTGAGATGTCCACAGAGGCCCACGTTCTTCTAGACTAGCAATTAAAGGCAGGATGGGATATGTTAGTTCATCCCAAACGTCATGAAACACCTAGGTGCAGACAACTGGATCAAGCCCCTAAAATTTGTCAATGAGTCATACTCTCCGTGCCTGTGCTGTGTGAGGATGCAACTTGGAGACATGCTTGTTTCCACCCCAAAGTCAAACTCCCTTGCCAAAGAAACTGGTTACCCTGCTCCAGTCCTAAAAGTATATGTCAATATGTAGCATATGTTCAGCAGGGCCAGGACTTGGTTACAGTTACAACAAAGATCAGCTGAACTCATGAGTGTCTTCCGACCTTTTGAGGGCACCTACATTAACTCTTGTTCCTCCTAACTGTCTTATTCTTGTGTTAAAATGTGTGAATTTTCCCTCCTCAGACAGGAATATGTGTGGACAAGATGCTTATTAAAATGTAATTATTTTTCTGTTCTGGTATCTTCTCCTGGAATTTGCTACCAGTGATAAGAAATTGCAGTTTCCTTTAAAGTACATAATTTTTTTTGTAAAAGGAGATTCCTCTGGTTAAACAGGACAGAATTTTTTGGAGTGTTGACAGATGACAATATTTCATTGTGCCTGACTGTGAAATGATCTTTGCAAGATGTTCTTGTTGCAAAGATGATTAACCAAATCCATGGCAATGCTCTTGAGGGCAATTTGGCTCATATTCCCCTGTTCCCAACATGAGCTGGGGAGAGCCGTGTTTCTTGGGCAGAGTCCCAGGGGGACTTCTTGGGTAGATTTCAGATCTCAGAGCTCTGGAGGACCAGGCTTGCCAGGCTCTGTGCTGTGGAAATAGGGGTCCAAACCCCAGCAGTCAGGAATAGTCCATCCAGACACACGGTTTGGGAGCTGCTGGTGCTGGGAACTATCTCCAAGACCTGTGGCTCCAGGGCAGGCTATTTGCAAAGCAGGAGGAACATCTTTATTTTGAAAGCAGGCAATTAACTGAGAGAGATGTGACAATGACAGATGTGACTGTACTCTTTCCACCTTTCCCACCAACTAGCATTATCTAGTGCACTGTCATCTCATTCTATATGATTGTTTTCTGGAAAGAATTTGGAAAAAAAATAGTGCCTGAATTGGACTGAAACCAAATTCTGAAAGAATGAAATTTTCAGTGAACAGGAAAATCTGCTTTTCATCCAGATTTATTTGTTAATCTAATAAACTATCTTAGAATTAGAGCACAGATAATTTTTAGATGCACATAAGATTATCCAATAATACAGATGCTTATGGTCCTATTTGGTTACAGAGTTGGAATATGTTAATGTAATTCTTTTGGTAAATGGCCTGGAAGGTGATGTAAATTACACTGAAGTCTCTTCCTAGATTCTGCAGACCTGTGTCTGAATTCAGCATCTTCTGTCTATGGTACTTCATCTCGCTTTTAATTTCAAGCGTAGCAAGAAGCAGGGTAATTATTAATATATGTCATATTCATTGCTCCAGCTAAACTGATAGTTTTACTCTTAGAGACTTGCCAGTTTGTATGATATTGTAGCAATAAAAAAAAAAAAAAAAAGTTCTTACTGAGTTATCTGTTAGGCCTGATCTTTTGTTGCACTTCATTAAATCAGCTACATCCCTGCATTATATCAGCCATAGGCCAGTCTTTGTCAACAAGAGGAACTCTACCCTTTGCGTATTATGGTGCGTATTAAAGCATACACACCATAATCTGTGAGCGTTATTCTATTTGACAAATGTAAATTTGTTAAATCAGAGAGCATGAGTCCTTGTCTTCCTAAATCGTCTTGTGGTCTCTTTCTTGCTGCTTTCCATTTCTTCCAATAGCAGTCAAATTATCTTTGCCTCAAAGTAAGACCTGGCATTTATTTGTCTAAAATAATAATCAACTGTCCAAATTACTTTTCATCTGAAGATCATGAAATGCTTTACTGAAGGAGCTTACATGATCTCCGTTTCATAGAGAGAGAAATAAGGAGAACAGATAAGGACCTGAGAACTGGTTGTTAAATGACTTGTTCAAAATGTCCTCTGTTTTGACACAGGACTAAGATAATGTAGTAAGAACAGTGACATATCATTTAGTCAGTTTTGCCTTTGCTTTTATTTTCCTCCTATTGATATTCTGAGATGCAGTCATTACCCATACATGGCTACATCAGCTTAGACTAAAGTTATTCTTAATCAGTTGATTTGGATTATAAGATTTCAGCTACAATTTTGCCTCTAGGTAGTCAGTGTGGAAAGAATAACAAAGTGTAATTGCAGCTAGCTATTCATTTTGCATTTTGTAAGAAATTGCTATCCCTTAGACCCATTCTTGCTCTCATTAACACACTGGATTTGTTTCTTGTAGCCAGTGGGGTCATATGGAATATGACTAAAAGCAGAATTCACTCTGTTACACTTGCAGCAGCTTTTTACCAAAGCTGCATTAATATACAAAGATTTGTTAAAGGAAATGCATAGCTGTTTCTGATCTCATCCACAAGAATTACAGACCAGCTTTTAGACAGTATATTCCATGACTTCCCTCTGAAATCCTTCTGCCTAAAATATTCAGAGCTCAGCCTGTCATGTTCTCAGAGCTGAGGCTGAAAATATATCTTTTAGCATTAACTTTTTACTGCTTATTTGGTTTTATGCCACTGCTGTAAACTCTGTCAGTGTTTTATTTATTTTTATTTTTATTTTTATTTTTTATTAAGTGCCTTCTGATAAACAACAAGAAGCCTGCAATAAAAACCCTCCACGGTATGATGACAACTTTTCTTTCTCGGTCACAGATCTTAAACAAGTCTCTGGTGTGTTGGTGTACACAACCCTGCCTTGTTTCTAAACCTTGTTACTCAGATGTTCATCTGGGTCTTGACTGATGTTTTTGGCTGAATTTGCATTACAGTGCTGTTAAAGGAGATCCTCCCCTGGGAATCTCTTTCTAGTTCATTTGTAATTTCTTCTACACAAGACTCCTTGGGACAGATCATCACTGGAGTAAATATCATACTCAGACAGATACGTGAAAGCATGAAACAATTTACATTTGATAAGAATCTGCCCCTTTTATCATAGTAGCAGATGTTGATGTTCTGATTTTATTTTTCCTCATTCAGCAGTTGTGTACCACACACACTGCTTTATTATACAGTCAAGGCCTATTTTGTCATAACTCTACCCCTTGCTGCAAAATTATTTGCTGTAGGGTATAATGCAGTCAAATTTTAAATGCTAGGGTGTTTATATGACCTATTGAAACTTCTACCTGGTGTAATCTAATGGAATCCAGTGTCTCCCCTTGCTTTATAGTAGTTGAGATAGATATAAAATCAGAAGTTTCTATTCGTCCCTTTGGCAATAGTATGTTGGTAGCAAGTATTAGAAAATGTGTTCAGCTGGGCTGCCTGAAGACCAGCTGCCCCATGTGATATAATTTTCTGGTAAAGCAGTCATATTTCCATGTCATATTTTCACTGATAGTGAGCTAAAGTGTTACACAGGGATTCAGTGGGGCAGTGTTTAGGTATTTTGAATGTCACTTTGGCCTCTTCTAACACTGATAGTGCATCAGACAACGCCTTGCTCTGCATCCCCCAGTAATGATCATCTATTACCACTATAGAAAATGCCCATAAAGAGGCCACTGAAGCTGATGGATGAAATCTCTTAGGCAGGAGGGCTGAAGATGCAGAAACCACTGACAAGAACTTCCACCAGGGAGTGTTTAAGGTTGGCAAGGGGATTTAAATGGAGCTCAGTGAGGGTCTTGGCTTTTCTGGAGAAGCTGAGTGTCCAGGTTTTATAAGGGCTTCAAATCTCAATGAAAACTTGTCAGCTGATGGAAGTGATCCATTTCTATGCCTGCCTTTTCATAAGATTGACCTTGCTTTCTGGTTCCAGCTTCATTTCAACTAAATATTGGGATAATGAATGAGATGGCAGTCTATTACACTCCAAAGTGATTTTAACTCATTTTGGAGATGTATGCAGTAGGAGACTGTTAGCTCCACGCCTATAATTTTTGCAACACTTTCAGAAACTTTGAGAAGTCTCCAGCGGTCTGTAATCTAAATATCAAATGATGACATTTAAAGTTTGGAAGAAGAAATACACTGCTGCTTGCAGTAAGGGGCCATTAATTACTGTTCTCTTTCACATTTAATAGCTTTTTATTCCCTGTAAGCCACTCCCAGAGGCTGATTCCAGTATTAGCATTGCATAAGGGTGGAATTTGAACCATCATTGCTTCTTATACACCTAATTCATAACATGATGTTGTTCCCTCCTTATTTGTTCCTAATCACTGTGCTTTACATGACAGCAAAATAAAATGCTACAGTTGTGAGCCTTAAGTCTTTTAAAGATACCACGGTGCTCTAATGAGCATTTATCTGAAACTGACTTTGGAAAATTACTGAAAAGCCATTTGCTTCCGTAACAACTACTGGCAGCGGTAGCCAAGTCCCCTTTGTTCTCAGCTCAAGGCATCCTAAAAAAGTTATTGCAATTACAAATTTTTAGGACTGACTCTATTTCTCTTAATTTAATGCTGGCACTAAATTAAATGAATCTCCTTTAACTTTAAAGTATTGCAACATCTGGATCCATTTTCATTCTTATGTTTACTTCATTTGTAATTACATTAACTGATTAGCTGCACTGTATGTATGTGAAAAAAAAATGTAAATCAGAAACTTTCTGTCTTGAATAAATACCGCCTACCATAACAGGCTCCTTCATCATAACATAAGTGTATTTCAGAATCAGTGTCTCAGATCTGAACTGGGACCTGCTTCCATTCTTCTGTGAATAAAAAAGCGCCTTAGTTTAATGATTCCTACTATCTTACCTTTATTCATACAATTTCAAGGCAATATCCACTAGTAAGGACACCAGGGCTAATTCTGTTTCTTGAAAATACATGTTTTATCTATATCATGCAGCCCAGAAGTTTTGAACTCAGCATGCTTGCATGATCCAAAAAGTGATATCACACCAGACAGGGAGAACCTGGAAGAATGGGAGCCAGACCAGACTCAGGAATGTGCATTAACATGGTGATAACAGAACTCCTAGAACTCCTGTAGCTAGATTGCCTCCAGACACAAGCCTAAATCTGCAGTGGATTTTTCGACTCTCACATCTCTGATGGTCTGGACATCCTTGTGTTGGAGCTGACTCTAAAATCAAAGTTCTCCACAATTGCTTCTCATCTCTGGCTATTAATTGGAGATATCACAAGCAGCTTTTTGTGTTCTTTTAGTTCTTACTTCTCTTTAAAAATATGGTACATTTCAGTGAAGAAAGATTAAATTGGACTCCAATTAGTGATTTAAGAGACTTCTAAGCAGATCATAATAATCTTTTTCCCCCACAACATTCTTGACAAAAACAGAAGAATTGCCTTTTCTCCTCCCTAAGTTACTAATGGATTTCTACTTATG
Source organism: Apteryx mantelli (assembly GCF_036417845.1). Lineage (NCBI taxonomy): Eukaryota > Metazoa > Chordata > Aves > Apterygiformes > Apterygidae > Apteryx > Apteryx mantelli. Next base: position 17,335,592 of record NC_089978.1, read on the forward strand.
AATGTTTCAAAATCCTTCCCTCTTTCATCCAAATGGAAATGTCTGTTCATAGCTGACTTTACCTTTCTTTTCACATCTGTGAATGTTTCAAGCCTACAAAGTTAGTTTAAAGAAAGGTCTCTTGCTTCCTACTGTGATTTCAGTGGAGGTTCTTGCTCTCTTAAAGCACTGCTATCCTGTTACCCATTTCCTTTTGGTTTCTCCAAAATAAAAGAAAATCCACGTACTCTTGCTTTTAAATATGAGCTGTAACTTTGTAACTGGTACAGAGCAACATGCACAGTAAGAAATATCTGTTTGCATGTTACATCCAGCCCCATGTCCTTAAACTTGTTAAGTGCTTAACTTGCTCCAACCCTCTTTGCTTCCCAATGAATGGCTGTTATGAACTTTGCCACATGGACTGTTCTCAGCATTATGGTTACTGCAACCGCACATACTTAGCGCAAGTCTTGAGGTCCTACACATCTTGTCAGTTTTGGCTTTGACCAGTGAATGGGGAGAACTTTGAACATATGATAGCTGATAGAAATCACAAGATACAGGATCTTCCTTTTATAGCAACTTCATTCATCCTGCTGGAGTCCTGATCTTTCACTAGTGGTTAGTCATGCCAGCTGGTGGGTTGCTTTTACAAGCTGAAGTAGGAGGTGCAGATGGAAACACAAAATCCTACAAGTATTGGTTGGAAGGGGCTTCTGGTGATCATCTTGTCCCTTCTCCCACATAAAGTGAGACTGTCAGCAGCACCAGATCAGGTTGGTAGAGTCTATAACAAGGAAGATCTTGGAAATCTCTGGGATGGAGTTTCCACCACCGTTCTGGGTAACCTAATTCAGTGCTGCACCACCCACCAGTGAAAAAGCTTTCCCTAATGTACAATCTGAACCTCCCAAACCAGCTTCTCACTACTGCTCCTTGTTATTTACCTTGGTCAAGATGAGCTTGGGTCTGTCATCTTTGTAATTCCTGTGCAGACGTGTACACTATTAGACTGCCTCTTTACAAGACTAAACAAGCCCACCTCTCTCAACATCTTCTCAAAGGCCATGTGCTCCAGGCCCCTGGCTCTCTCATTTGATCTCCACTGCATCAACTCCTCTCTTTCAATATCCCTCTTGAATGAGGAGGGGCCCAAAAATCAGAATCCTGAAGTCCTGAATCAAAACTCTGAAGTGTGGTTCCTATTAATCCATGGAGAAAAAATTTGTGCTGAGAATTGTTTTAGTTCTTAAGTCAGACATTGTGATGTCTTACATGTAAGTCCATGGCCTGCCAGTGTGATTCAAAGCACACAGATGTGTGTCCAGACTCCCTGTGTTGTCAACAGAGAGATGCAGGTGCCCCTGAAAGTCTCCAAATAGTGATCAAACGTGGAGCATTTACTTGCCTTTGCTGACTGTACAGGGAGCCTTTGTACTTCAGTACAGCAGCTCAGCACTCTTTTGCATTGAGTAGGGAGCTGGCTGGAGCTAACAGGCATATCAGGCTCAGGACTATACCTGAAAAAGCATCTGACTCAAAATTGCACAGCAGGCACCTCAGTCCCACAGGGATTTGAAGCACAAGGTCATCCTCAGACAGTAGGTGTCTGACAGAAGAGGAGGTGTACAGCTCCATCCTGCTCACTATGAAGACTTCAGACAAAGCTACTGTTTCCTATTGGATGGATATTAGCTGAAAAAACCCTGCAGTTCTGATTTCATTTTTTTTAAAGATGATGAAATTTCTTACCAAGTTTATGGGTTATAACTGGCCAAGACTGTGAGGCTAACTTTAATATTATAGATCCACAAAGGCATGTTCTTGCCTTCAACATTTCTGAGCTAACAGAGTAATGAACATAGCCTCTGAACTTCTGGTTTCTTCGATATTTCAGGATAGGTTCCATACAGCTTTGCAAGATGTTGGTAATCTTTTGGAAGTCACATTTCCCTCTTTTTCACCAGTCAAATAACATTCTGTTTTCTAGGTATTGGACATTGGATTTGGTAATTGGAAAACCTCCTGAACAGGCGTGGGCAAGTTAAACATGAAATTGTAGCCATCCAAAAAAGAAAAGGAGGCTTTATTCAGATGAAGCTGGTCTCCTCCAGCTATTACTGTAGCTAGATAATCTTTCATTTTCTCTATTGGTCATGAGTCCCCTAGGACAAACTGTTACTTTATTTTTTTATAGAAGTAGATTTTCAATAAGTTGCTACCAGTTACAAAGCTGCTATTGTAATTCTTTTAGAATTATTCATTTAAGAATTTTAAGGTTAAAGTCCAACCCCTTTACTCATGCTGAGTAGTAAATTGCAATACAAATAGAAGATTATAGGTAAATGAGGAAAACAGAGAAAAAAGATGGAGGTGGAAAAGATCGCAGCAGAGGTTGGAACTGGATATAATTTAATAAATATGCTCCATAAACCACATAATCTTTTTTGTAAATTTGTACTATGTAACAAGGCAGTGAAAAAGGTAAGAAATGATTTTCAGAAATATATTTAAAATGTAAAATGTTTCACTACTCATTGCTTAAATTAAACTATGTAATGGGCTTTTATTTTACAGATTTAGGTATGTGTTTTCATCTATTATCAGTCCATGAAGGACTTCCTTTCTTTGGAGCCTTATGTATTGAATTTCTTCTTAGGTCTCTGTAGGTCCCTTAAAGTTATGACAATAATTGCACAGTATAATATTACTCTATATGTAGTATAGATAATCTTACAAGAAGTGAAAGGAAAAAGTGGGAACAACTGAAGAAGATGTATTTCAACATTAAAAGCTGCAGTAGTTATTTATGATTTACCTAGCTAACAAATATTCTCATCTGTGCAGACTTTTCTTTCTAGGCATTTAGTATGTTCTGTTGCTGCAAGCAAGACTTACACATTGTGAACTTCAAACACAATATTGCAGAGCTATTGTCTGTGCAACCTGAGCTAGGCCAGGTAAAGTCAAGCAATTCTTTTTCCCTTTTCTGACAGGTACCGTATGATGACATCCCTCTCTTAAACTTATCTGGCTCCACCTTAAAAGTAGGTTTTTAGTCCCTCACTGTTCCCATGAGAAGGCTGAACCTCAGTGGTGCAATGTATAAGAACCTTTTTCTAATTTCCAGCCTAAATTTATTCATAGCCAGTTTATACCCATTTATTTTTATGTCAGCATTGGCCTTTAGCTCGAACAGTTGTTCTCCCTGCCTGATATGTACCCCCTTGAAATACTTGCAAAGCATGAGAGTGAAAATGGAAGCTGACAGATGGCTTTAGCTTAACCTGTAATTTGTATTAATTATAATAATAAATCAGTTTTTTGGAGTTGGTGTGATTGAGTAGAATTTGGTATCCACCTAAAATTCCATAGCAGAAGAGTTGTTGATGGAAAATTTTGAGTTGGTAAATAAATCAGCAATCCTGGTAGCAAATTTTTATTGCTAAGCTGAACCTAACAACACTACCAAGAGAAAGCAGTGAAACAAACAGCCAATGTCTGTGTTATTTTATACTCTGTTGTAAGGAGACCTAAGTGGGCCAAACAGGATGCAGATAAAATGTTGGTACTCTGCAGTTTCTTTTCTCTACAGCACTGAGGAAGGCCTTCAAGAGTATGTCTGCAGTACCATTTTGGTTTGGATCAGGAGCGTAGTTTTTTAAGCAATCCTCCTGACTTGTAGCGCTGAGCAGCCTTGGAGAGCATGAACTGTGCTCCCTGAGGAGGAAGCAGACCAGGGAGGTGAGCACCAGAGCCGCAGCAGGTGCTTTCCACCCACAGGGGCAGTCAGTCCCCGGGGCCAGACTAGGGCCACCTGCAGTCAAACATCTCTGACATTTGTGCAGTGTGGAGGCCAGGACCTCAGGACAACACATTTCACTCCACTTCTATTGGTCCTCAGTAGTTGGTAATAACCTAACCCTCACTTTAATTTTAGATATATTAGTCAGATTTTTGTTTTCCTTATTTATGGACTGTGCCTAAGTTCTGGGCTCCTGCCTTTAGCTGTTACACATTCACAGTGTGTTACAAACATCAGCTTTTCTTGAATGAGGTGCTACGTGCTTTAAGTTGCTCTGTGCAGAGGGCAGCCTGGGTCCATCACTGGTCTAGGTCTGCAGAGAGCTGACTCTTGGCAGAGCTATCCTGGTATTTGGCCTCAGCATAATATTGAGTTCCCTGTTCTGGTTCTATCTGGAGCTTGTTCATCTTTGCAGGGTTTACCATCTCCAATTTATTTTGTGTAGAATCAAGTACAATTTTCTAAATATGGAAACTGCATTTTGCATGTGTTTGCACAGCATCATTAACAAGCTAATAAGAGGTAATAAATCCTTCCAGTTTCTGATCTACAGCTGTTCTTTAGAGAGCTGACCCAGGTATTTCTGCATTACTAGTGGTCAGCAACCTGGATAAACCATCCAAGGATGATTATGTGTTGACTGTCCTTAAAACTCCTAAAGTAACCTAGGTTAAACTTTCCTATGTCCTAGGCATGTTGATTCATTCATTAAATTACTTTCAGTCATCCTTGTTTCAAAGGCACCACATTTTTTTTCTAACTTCTTTTTATATTACTTTGAGAAGAGAAACAGCAAATATCTCTGTTCGCTTGACCAGTGGATCATCCTCTTCCATCACAGCTACTGGTCTCACAGGAACATGGAATTCCTCTGTATGCCCATAATAGCCGAATTACGTTCTGGTATCTGCCTATGGTTGAAAAGCTTCAGTAGTTTGGGAGTTTAATATTAATTTCTACTTTCGTAATGACCTGGGATTTGTTTGTTTGGTGCTTCTGAAGAAAGTTTTATACCTACAGATTGTCCACTCAGTGAATGAAAAGCAGTGTCCCCTCTTTCCTTTCCCAATCTCTTACTTCTCTCACCTCTGAAGTCTAACATGAAATTTTCTATGTAGACAAAGATGCAGAGTGTCATGGTTTAAAATACTGTAGTAATAGCCCCAATGCAGGCAGATTTTTGGGTAGTCCCACAGTAAAGACTTCAGTGTATCACATATGGAGGAAGCATGCAATAAATATCGAATGGTTGCTATTCAGGCAGCACAGTTCAGCCTATGCACCGAGTCAGTTAGGGATATTGGTGGGGAGGAAAGTATAATGATTATGAAATGCGAAGCTCTCTTCTGACTGAACACTTGTATGAGGACTAAACCTAGATTTTTACATTTAGATGACTAAATTTGCAAAACTTTAATGTTTTTTTTGAATGCAATCGCCTTTACCCCCTTCCCACCTCCCCCAAAAAAAGAAAAAAGAAAAAAAAAAAAGAAAAAGTAAGTTTCATGCGGGACAGTGCTGAGCACAGATGAGGCATTGGCAGAGCTGACTTCAGCAGATCAGAGTAATCTTCTATGATTATTCTATGACTAGAAAATTCTAGTTGGTTGGCTGTCTGCCATGGAGGCACTCTTAGCTGTGAAACTGCAGACAATCTTCTAGACAGAAGAGAAAGTGGACATACAAAAAAGGCAGGTTTATTTCCAAGTTTATAGGGAAATACGTTGTAGTAGTTAAATCTTTTTGCTTCTGTCCTCTCTTCTCTGCCTAGATTTTCCTCTAGCTCCTCAGTTCCTACCTGGAGGGTCTCATTCTTTCTCATATCTACACATTCAGTTCCTGCCCAAATTTTTAGCTCTGCCATCCTCTGTTTCTGCAGAGCTCTTTGTTCAAGTTGAGCAGCTCCTTTCGTCTCTTTACTCACATGGGCTTAGCAGAAGAGCTGCAGTTGGGCTGAAGAAGGTGGCTGAGAGGAGCAGGCAGATGTGAAGGATTGCCAGAAGGTGTCATCAGGGGAGGGCTGACACTGAGGGACCATCTCCCCGGTGTGGGTGCCCTGAGTACCTCTGCCTTACAGACAGGCCATAACCTGGTCAGTGGAGTAAATCTGACAGGATGAAGCATATTCAGGGCAGTCTTCAGAGAAAGAATAATGCTACAAAATTCTTTGTATTGATCCCTACTCACTTCGCCCAGTTTGAGACTTTTTTCTTCCTCATCATCGTCTATACATCTTCCTCACTTCCCCAAATATTAAAATATGCATTCTTAAAACTGAGACTGCTCATCCTATCCTACCTAACATCATCACATTGAAAAGGTCTGATACAAAGTGCTAAAACCTTGCAATGAAGCAGCATTGATCAGAACGAAGCCTTTGATCTTATCCTCTGAGAAATGGCAGCATTTCGTGGAAACTTATGGAACAAATCACTCTTAAACAGGCAGGTAGCACAGAAGGTATCAATCTGGATCTTTAAAGCTTCATAAAACTGTAATCAAATGAAAACCTGATCTTTTGGAAAGTGTCAGACTATGGAGCAATGGGGCCTTAACAACAGGGGAAGCCACCTGTTGTGCCTGTAATATCTGTGTCTGGCTAAAAAAAACCCCTCTGCTATCTATAAGGCAACCACTTGCAATGTGTATTTTAAAACATGCAGGATTAACAGTGATCCACTGTATCTCAAGAGAAGCGGAACATTTTACGTAAGCTTTTAACTATGAAAATAATGTATCTGAGAAAGTGGCTTTTGAAACAAAAGATTTCTGAACTGGGGAACAATCTGTGTTGTCTGTGCTGTCCATTATGAGAATGGGCGCTTCAGTATTGAGACTGGCTTGCATTCAGGGGGTAGTTCTCAAAATTCATCAAATATATGCTATTTTGGCAGCGCGGAGTGGGAAAAATGGAAAGAGATGGTGTGAGAAAGCTGAGCTACAAATGAAGCTTAACTCCACAGCAAAGTCTGTATTTAGATCTGCTCTGGACACTAGGAAAAATACCTTGATGTGAATTATTACCTGTTCTGTCAGGAAAATTTAGCCAAATTGCATGACTATAAACAGTAACAGTGGAGGAGGAAACAATGTCTACAAAGTCAAGTCTATGTGTGATAGCTTAGAAATCAAGATGCTGAAAGACTTTTAACCACTACTTTTTTTTCTTCTTCACCTTTATTTTTTCTTTCATTTGATGATGGAGCAACCTAATTCAAAATATTGTTCATGAGGTTTTATGCTTGACAGGCTACATTGCCTCTCTGGCACTCTGGAAGTACACACTACCATCAGCTTCATCAATGTGACCAAGAGAACATCTTTCTGAAATGGCTGGATTCACCAAAGTGCCTGCCTAAGAGGGGAGAGAAAACAGAGAAGTAATTTAGAAAAATGCTTCAAGGGCCGAGTCTGCCATTTCTGTTATTAATATGCAATGTATGGTTCCTGTGAAAACCAAGCATCAAGATAGAAATTATAAATTGAATAAGATGTAAGTACATTGGTATTTCTTCTAATATGTTGCCTATAAATTATTGTAACAGTCCTGGATATGCTTTAATCTGGAAAAAAAAAACAAAACAAAAAAAAACCCAGTCAAACCAGAAGAAAGTACTTTGTAAAGAATATGATAGGAATGTAAATTGGAGGAACTCCCAGGGAGGGGAAAGGAACTCAACAAAGAACTGGGAAGTGTGAATCACCGCAGCCTTACTCAATGTAAATCATGAAGCTGGATTCTTGCTAAAACGGAAGTCAAAGAGAAAATCAAGTGAGAGAACAAGGTGTTCTCTCTCTTCAAAAAGACCAAAAGAGACATAAGCTTAGATTTCCCCAGAACGAGCAGCTGGAGGGTGGAGAGGGCTGCACTGCCAGCTGAGAGTGTGGGTTAAAGATCCGCTCTGGAAGAAAGCACCCCTGAGGCATGGCCCTCAGCACATACAGTTACGGTGTGTCTCAGACAAATTTTACGTGACAACTTGGAGAAAAGGTTAGGTTTGAATTTATTTTAAGTTTTGCATTGGTGGCATGCTTTCTCAACTGTTTCCAATTGTTATCAATAATGCAATCCTTTGTTTAATGAAATAAAAATTGTTTTGATTTTAAGCTTAATGAATATTTGAAATAAACTCATAGGTCTCTTCACTTGAGTGAATCTTTACTTCAGAGGCAAGCATTAAACTGTCCATGAGATGGATTTAAATCAATCCTCTGTAGGATGCTCTAGGACAAAACAGATTTGGGGTTCCTAAATCCTGTGATTTTTTTTTTTCTAATGAATTCCAAGGATCATTTATGAAAATGGTAGAAAAGACTGTTATTATGCAGTGCTGGAGAAAAGGGGAAATCTTCTTGGTGTGTGTTTCTCAGTATCTTTCTGGAAAAGATGAGCAGTGGAGACACAATTCCTGATTTTTGGAATAAATTAATTTTAATTCATTGTCTCTAGACAAAAAAATACTACTATTTCCCATCAGATGATTGCCACATAATGCAAACAATGTTTATCACTAGACAAGACATGATAATCGAAAGAAGGTATGGCAGATAGACAAACTCCAGCCTGTAGGCTGGAATTCCTCTGCCTGATTGTATTTATTGGTATGATGCCTAACACAAGGCAGTTCAGATTCCAGATGAGAGTAAATGCATTTTAATCTAATTTAAGAATATTTTCACTGTCTGCTTAGCTACTTTGATTTCTCTTAAATAAATAAGTGATAGGTTGTTATTAGCATTTTGGAAAGAACTTCTTCTCATTTCAACCAAATGAAGTAACTGAGGACACAAAGGAAATGTATCTTTTCCCATTTTTTTGCTACTTTCCTTCTGGCTGTGCTGTTTGTTTAAAGATGAATCCAGAAAGAATTTGATTTAAATGTGGCGACAAATCCTTAGTAACAGGCAGTCTCTGTTTTGGGGGTATAATACCACTTTATAGCAACTACAGTTATGTCTTACAGAGCTCCTCTCAGGAGGTCAAAAATTCACTACTCAGTTTAGTCAGACTAAGCTCACAGAACTGTAATGAGCAGAGCATCCTGTTTGAAAGGGATAATTATTAAACTGCCACAGTAGAAAAAAAAACTTGGGTTTTTCTGTGAAGTGCTAGGTGTTTCAGTCACACACAGAGAAGGCATGAAGCCAAAGGATGGATAAATTTTTCCTAAGTCTGACCACTTCCTGAAGATGCCAAAGAAGGGGAAAAAATCCTAATGTAATAAACACGTCAAATGTTTGTTCATTGCACAGTGGGAGTAAGCAGATATACTCTTCTAAGAAGTGGGAACTGTCCTGCTGATTTTGGCTTTGTACCTCCATGTGACCTTGGGAGTTCGTCCCTCTCCACATTCCGCTGTGATGTTCTTCACTGGTAACACAGGCCATACGATTTTCCATTAATGTATCGACTGATCCCTTGTGAACGCCTTCAAGAGCTAGAACCATTTCTCTGTTAGACAAAGCCAAAACACATGTAAACAAGCTGATCTGTAAGCAGCTCATCAAACATTTTATTTCCTATGTGCTCATTACAGTCTTCAAGTTACAGTTGTTTGATAACAATCTGCATAGGAAAAGGTATGAATGAATGCTAATTATCAGGTAAGAATCTCACTGGATTTTTAATGTGGGATATAAATACATTGAGCAAAATGAATGCAGACTAGTGAGAATACTAACTTAAATTTAGCCATAAAACTGCTTGGTTTCTTGCTGGTTATTAACTGCCTGGACATGAAATGTTTATTCCTCTGAATGTGGAGCAGCAAAATGAGCTGTTGCATGAGGATTTCACTGAGTAACACTGGCACGAAGGCAGTCTGTAGCCATGCTGGAGTATCGCTGTGTCTGGGATTTACATTGACTGGCTTTGGGTGTCTAACACGTAGTTCTCTAAACCTGAAGTTGCCAGCGGGGTTTCCTTTTATAGTCAGCAGAGAGAAGAAGTAGGTCAGATTAACCATTTTTTGGATGTGTCTATTTTAAATGTTTCAGTTATAATGAGATGATTCATTCTTGGGGGTGTCTCTTCCTCTCCGTAAACCAACAGTAAAGACAGCACTGAGTGACTGGTTCAAATGGAGACATCTTCATTGAACATATTAAATATTAGGTGAGATGAATTCTCCTCGTCCTTGCTCTCTAATCCTAACTCAGTACCAAACCATTTTTCCCCTCTGTTCTTGCCCACCTCTCTGTATAGTCCACTGTGTAATGATTGATTATATTACAGCAGTTCCCCAAATTAGTTAGGAGAAAATATACAGAAAGAGAGATCTTGTCCTAAAAAGATTACAGCTGAGGGGTAGATGGGAAAGGATGGAACCCATGCACACATTTCAAGATTCATATATTATTCTTTTGAAATTAATTAGATATAAATTATATATATTAACAGCCCCCATGTTCTTCTCCGTTAGTAGTTATGAGCTTAACTTTCCCAACCACAAGGCATTCTGCTTTGCAAAATAAAAACTCTCCTATACGGCTCAGTTTGGGAAATTACAACCCTGTTTTTTAAACAATGTGTTCCTGCCTTTCTTGCTTCAGAGGGAAGGACAATGATTTCTAAAACTTTAATCTGAGTTGAATACTGGGGACTTTTGCTGAGCAATATTTTATTGAAAGCTTTGGTTCAATTAGAGATTAAGTCTTTGGCTCTTAAAGTACACCACATAAAATCTTATGCTGAAAAGAGAAAGCAATCTAACTCTTCAGCAGTCCTGTGCTGTTATACCTAGTGAGAAAAAGACTTGGCAACTTTATTTTTGAGAGAAAATTATTATGAACAGCAAATGGTCACATGGTTCAGCAGATGCTGGCATCTCCGTTTAAGGTATCTGACTGAACAATACCAGTACAGCATGCTAGCTTCAGAAACATAAAGTAAGAGAAGAACTTTGATAATGAGGAAACCTTTGGGGTGCACCTTTCGGGGCACATTTAAGTAGTTCCATATTTTTCTCCAGTTGGCCTATTTTTTCCCCTCTCTTTTCCACTTCATTCCTTTCTCCCTTTACTTTTGCCCAACTTGTCCCCGTGCCATTGTGACCAAAGTTTTCAGACTTGTGCCTTTTTCTTTACATCCTCCTACCTTGCAGTAGCTGTTATGTTCCTCGCCTGCTAGCTTTCTGCTCCTCTGTATATTTGCTGCTCAGAATATACACTTTGCCTCAACCCCACTTCTAATAAAGACTTTTCTTTTCTCATTTTTCACTTCATTGCGTTCATTCACTCAAGGCTTCTTAAGGCCTGGAGTTATCTCAAGAGGGTGGATCTCATCACCCAAAGAACAGCTGGCACTGAGAGGGTTAAGAGTAATCCAAGTGCAGGAATAACAGGTACTTCATGGGTGTTCGTAGTCATGGACTTGGGATGAAACTTACCTCAGAGTCACTTTGGAGGTCACTAAATTGTCTGCCTCAAGATGCAGAGCTTTCCCTTGAACCTAGCCTGAGTGAGAGGCTGTGGAAATGCACTGCTCCGGAGCAGGGTGGGAGCCAGGCTGTGACTCAGCTGCAGCTTGCTCAATGCCTTATTTTTCCTGTTTTAGCAAGGAGACTAATCTGATACAGATCTTCTGGCAACTTCTTTTTTTTTCACTAGTCCACTGTGTGAGGTAATGGATGGGATGAAAGCTCCAATGGGGAAATAGTAACCACTTACCTCCAAATGGGGCTTTGCTCATGCGGGTAACCCACATGGCTCCTTGCACCACTACACTCCCACGCAGCTGTGCAATTGGTCACACTATTTACATGAAAATGAGAATTTGCTTATTTCTCTTGAATGATATAAGGCCTTAGCCTAGCCACACAGTGTTGTCATGCTCTACTTGTAACTGATCAACCTCATTTTGGATGGTTGATGCTACAATAAAGTCTGAGGCAAACAATCAGGAAGGGTCACTTAGGAGAATGCGGCTTTACAAAAAGAGAAGCGCGTAATGTGTGCTTATATCAAGTAGGTTTCCTGCAGAAATTATCTCCAGACAATTAGTTCGGTGGTCTTATCCAGTGGAGTTGTTTGGTTAAGGTTAGTCTTAGCCCGGCCAAAGTGCCAACACTGAGAACACAAACAAGATAATCACTGAAAGTAAATTTTTATTCCTACTGTACTCCCAACAGTATAGTACCACCAGCTTTACCAGCTTTGCCACCAAACAGTACCACACTCAGGTTGTTGTTTTCCTTTTCCTGCTGCAACTCACAGACACATCTCAAGATGTCAGGTCCTGCGCTGGCCCTGCTGCCTGCTGTTCAGAGCCTGGCTACATGACACCTTTGCCACCTGCATCCTAGATTGCTAAACTACATAGTCTATGGTCTGTTGAAGAAATTGTCTTTGCTCACCAATGCCATGTTTTGAGTTTTTACTGGAGCCTGTGGCATAGGAAGTTTTCAGGTCCATTTTTTTTTCAGTAGCCCCAGCTGCATGGCAAAATGCGGCTATACAGGGAAAGAAATTGGAAAGAACTAATGTTTGCTTATGCAAATGGTTTCATACAAAGATTGATCCATAAATAATTTTTCTCCCAAATAATGATAATTTCTCATGGAGACACCAACAGTAAATAGCACATTAAGAGTGTCAGCTTCTTCTCAAGTCTTGTCTGATCAGTATTTCCGTGCAACAGAATGCAGCAGACACGATGAACAGAGCATTGCAATTCTTATGATAAACTTGAATACCTTATGTATATTTAAGAGAGTTTTTATAGACCCAAAGATTACAGTACTAGCGAGAGAGATGTTTGCTCTCTATAGCTTTGAGCATGGCATCAGACTTAGGGCAGGATTCTGTTGCTCAACCACAGATGTCTCTCTCCATTTGAGTTACTCCAGGGTGTCAAAGACCTCCTTGGAGGACTGGCTGGTATAATGCAGGTGTGGAGGCCAGAGAGATGCATTAGGGTGACTCAAATGGCATTTATGCCTATGTTTAGGCACCAGAATCACTCAGTGTTTACAGACCTTTTTCAGAAGTAAGGGAAATGACATTTCTTTTCTGTAAGTAAAAAAAAAAAAAAGTGAAAAATTTTCAGTCATGTGAAGCTCTTTTGTCCATTAACAATTATGCATTGACGTATGAAGTTATTCCTTATTGTGCAGAATGTATCTTTTTGTTATTTTTTGTCATCAGTGCATTGGAAGTGCTCTAACTTCCTGTTCCAGTGTATGTGTAATATAACACAAACAAGAATAGCTATTGAGCATAGCTCTCAAGGAAATCTGTGTTTGTAGTTTTGGGGAAAAAAAAAAAGTACTACGTAAAACTGAAAGAGCTGATATCCTGGGCAAGGAAATACACTGTACCAGAAGACTACTGTTTCAATTCTTGACTGCACCTCTGGGGACCAAGGTAAAACTTCATGGACGAATACAGATCTGGCTTCAGGCTCCCTTTGTAATGTCTTGTTTCTGGTTCAGCTGTTTACTAGGCTGGTCCTTAGAATAGGTCTGAACAGCTTGACTTTGCTCCATCCTCCTTTACAGCTGCCAATAGTTGCAGTGAAATGAGCTCTATCTGACGTTGGGCTGCCCTGACCTTGACTTTCTGATATTAACAGTCAGAGAACAATGTAGGAGACATTGGGCTGGCATTAAGCCACGAGAGAATTCCCTTTGCTCTTGGCTGCCCACCACCAGCAGAGAGCTGCTTTGTACTCTTGGCATAGTGAGAGGGTCTCCATGTCATTATGTTCTCCATAGGATGAGTAGAGAAATTTTTCTGAAGTCCTTCTTCTCACTTGATAAATTTTAATGGAACAGTATGTTAGACATTTCAGTGACTAATTACCTTCCTCATGAAGTGAAAGTACTTGCTTGCTGGTAAACAAGGCCATATGATGCTAGCTTTTATAGAATGATAACCTTATCAAACTAAAATGTTTATAACTTTTTTCTTTTGTCATGTAACACACCATGGAACTTCTGGAGAAATGATCAGGTTAATATTTTTCTTTTCCTCCCCAAAATGCAGCAAGAAATTGAAGGCTTTGGTTTTTTATATATATATGTGTGTGTGTGTGTGTGTGTATACATACATACATATATATACACACACACACACACGCATGTATGTATGTATAAAATATATATTATATATATTATATGTTTTTCTATATATTTATATTTTTTGTAAACAAACATTAAAAAATGTGTTACTTCATTTAAAACGTTTTTCAATTTCACAAAACTTTCAAACATTAAAAAAAAAACTTGTGGGAATGAAAGAAATACTCTGAAAAGTGTCTGCTTTTCTCCCTGCTTCAATTTTGCACATTTTGAGGGGAGAGGATGGAAGAGAGAAAGAAATTGTCCAGAATGGAGCCTGATCACGATTAAAGTTTGTATGTGGAGCCAGGACTCCATTGTTAGGCTAGCTAAAGTCTGAATGGTCTAACTAAAATACAACAGTTATTCTCAGTTCAGTTACAAAAATAGTAACATTTATAGTTAGTAATACACTTATGGCTGATATTTACAAGCGTTTTTGTATCTACCCCTTTTCCATGCTATTAAGTCACCCATTCTCTGCTGCTCTATGGCAGCAGCTCCACTTCAACCCTCAGGAGGAAGTTGTGGGGGAGTTTGCAAGGAGTTGTCAGTGTCCCGAGTTGTTTGCTGGGAAGAGTGTGACATTGATATTCCTCAACCTTGGGTTTGCTTGCATTATTTTTATACACTTTCTAACACAATATGCTTACTTGCTTTAGATAGAGTTGTTCCTAATTCCATATTTTACTTATTTTTCTGTTCTCTTTTATTATCTCTAGAAAAACATTTTATCTGACACACACGGCTGCACTCCTACAATGACCAGCAATTGACCACTGTGATTTGTCTTTACAGTCCTGGGGCTTCTGGTATCTGTCTGTGCCTGTATTCTTCTACTATATATTTTTATTCTAGGATCATAGACAGTTTACGCAGGATAAGTACATGTTATCACTATCTATTAGTTAACAGTAGGCATTGCACCATGCAATTGCACACAGCTAAACTGAAGCTAAAACAATTTAGGATATAGTCATCTGACCAGTAGACAACTGCTGTTACAGCTAAAACATGCTAAAATCAGCTTAAGCCAAGAGAGTTCCAAACAAATCCTGAGAAACTGCAGAGTTAGGTTAATATAAAGCCTGTGGCCTCCTAGTAGTAATGGCAAAATCATTTTATTGGGCTATAGGGCTCAAATTTTGGTTAGGAAGTTAATGTGAAGGTTTTCTGAAAGTCAAGGACAAGTGCCGATATCTTGGACAAACTGACTATATAAAGAATCGTCCATAGATAATTGGTTTCCATTGGTATATCTACTTACAGACACTTAATTTTAAATCTCTTAATCTTGAAGTGAATCCCACCCCAGGGGTGTGATTCTGCTGCCTAAACATAGATGTCAAGCGCCCTCTGAGAGGCTAAAGAGTGTGAGAAATCCACTTAAGGCTGGCAGATATGACACAAGACTTGCGGGAGACCCACACCTCCTGGACTAGCTAGCAGAGGCCAGGCACTACATATCTATATTTAGGCAACTGAACTGAGCCCCGTGTAGGACCATATTCTTTTTAATGGACACATTCAAGGGCATCCTGCATTTCTGGTTCATCCCAAGTTCAACATCATTCGTAAGGTGAAACAGTACTGTCACTAAAAGCAGGATTAATGTTATCAGTTTCTCTGATCATTGTCTGTGTCTGACTCATGTTTAAGTTGAATGATTCTCATCATAGATTTTAACAGACTAGCTCTCTGACATCTAGAACTGTAACTGGCATGTTGTAAGGAGGATTATAAGGGAAGTTTTACTGTTCCTATTATAGGGATTTGAATGAGCTGCTTTTTGAAGAACACATTTTTCTGCCTCAGTCATGGTATTAAAAACCCATTGATAAATTCATCTTCAGTGGTCCATGGACAATCTTTGCAGAAGTAGGCATCTCAGACAGAAATTAATATTAAACAGGGGCACTTAGTACAGTTCTGTCAAAGGCAAAACAATAACACCTGTAATATCTGCTATCTAACAAGTTGGAAAGCTACCCTTCTCCCTGCCCCGAAAAAGAGATTTAGGAAACTGGCAAAAATCTGAAAATGTGAGTATGGCTCCTAACACACAGAAACCATGTGAAAATTAGGTTCCTCAGAGGTAATATCCACAAATAGCAGTGCTCTGAGGAAGAAGCAACTTAAACTAACCACTAGGAAATGAATACAGCAATAAAATCTTTCCTCTCTCTGGATTATAGGCACTTAATTCTACTTGAGATCACCCTTTGAGTAGCTAATTAAATCCTTCTTTTTAAAGAAAAAACATGCAGGAGTTGCTCCTTTCTTTCAAAAAATGGCACAAATGTATGGCCTTATGGTATAGCCTTGGGAATGAAGACTTGCTGTCCTTCTCTTTCTTACTCTTCCTGAGAATCACTAAAGTATCTCTATTGCCCTACTGCCAGGACAGCATGATAATCTTGGTGTCTCAGCTATCATGCAGCAGTGGGGGACAGCAGCCACGCTGTCTGTTGACCATTTCCACTTTATTGGGGCAGAAGAGAATGACAGCTGAAATGAGTATTCCTTACATCAGTGGACACTTTGAAGTGCACAAGGCCATAAAGTCACCTTGCCTTTCTCTCTGCAAAGTGGAACAGCTTCAATGGGCAAGAATGAGAGTGCTGCCACTCCAGAAGAGCCTACAGCCCAGTGGGAAGCACATGTTTTGGAAACTGGAATGTACAGGTTGAATGCCGTCTGGTATATTCTGAGTCAAGCACAACCTGAGTAACTTTTCTAACCCCAAGCTATTGTATAAAGGTGGGATGAGGACACCATATTTCTATGTCAAGGTTTGTAAGAGATAATGGCAGTTTTCTATGGTTCCTGTTGTGTTAGGCATTCTTAGCATAAACATAATAGATGAAGTCCCTTAGAGGAAAGCCCAACAGGTCTTACGTTTGGTCTTGCACTGCTGTGCACTGGTAGCATGTATTGTTGACCTCCAGACATGAGTTGGGAACCATGGGAGTTCAAGGAAATAGTTCCACAATACCCCAAAGAACAAATTTTAAAGGCACCTAGTGAAAGTATTAATTATGGAAACACCGGATGAGTCAAAATAAGTGATACAAATGCTTAATGAAAAAAACCTATAAGTCTTGAAGTTATGTAAACATAACAGAAAGGGAAGAGTTTTAATAATGTTACTCCTATAAGGTTTAAATATTAAGATACTCTTATGTGTGGTCTGCTTACGAGGACTTAATTTTTCCAATCTTCAGCTGTTAAGCTGTAAGAAATTAAATATCTCATTACAACTTCAGATGAGAACTTTTACGGTCGAATCACTAACATAAAACTTCATTGTTACTAGTGTGATAAGTGAATGAACTTGGCATCTGATTCTAGACAAACTAAATTTAACCTTTAACTTAACATTTATCTTCAGTGGTTCTCTAAACCATTTTATCTTGTTTTGTGGTTTGTCCTAGATGTGCAGGCAAAAAGTTTGTCCTTCTACCATCTATGGCCATTTCCTTTGATTCTTCATCTGTTGGCGTCTCTTTTGGAGGAGGAAGTGGTAGGACCTAATTTTGGCTAATCTTTGGATAATCTTAACTTTGGAAGCCTTCTATAAAAGGCCAAAGTCCATTACCATTTCCATATCTCCTTTAGCATCCTTTGTGTATATTTCATAGTTGCTCTTTATACTAGCAATCTGGACTCTAACAGAATTTTGAGCTCTGAGATACTGATTAAGGTTGACCATGTGCTTAGCCGTGGTACCCATTAACGTGGAAACCGTGGAACACTAAAAACTCTGCCAGAGTATTGAATATCTAAATATATCTAAAATATCTAAATAGTCTAAATATATCTAAATGTATCTAAAATATCTAAAATATCTAAAATATCTAAAATAGTGTGCCCTCATTTGAGAAAATATTGCCAGGGTGATGGTGCTGTAGCCAAAATGAGTCCCTACATAGGACGGGCCAACACATGACGTGCTCAGCACATTACTGAGCTGTCCTTGTAGCTATTCTAGCAATAAATTTGGCCTCCTGAGCTCAACTTGTAGAAGCAAGATTTCTGAAATTGTGGATTTTCAGGTAGATTTTTTATAAAATATATACTTATCAAAATGTCAGTAGAAATGGCATTCTTCTGAGTCCTCAGGAGCCCTCTAGAAAGAGCCTGTATGTAAATATAGCACTGTTGCTTGAAAGGGTGTCAGGAAATTACATTTTAATGTATCTGTATTGTTCCAGTTCTCTTGTTTCTATGAGACCTGTGGGAACACTCCTTCAAAGTGTAATTGCCCTTAAGCTTTTATGGATTGTTTTAAGAGACCATCAAATATCCAGCATCAACACTTTTACACAACATGAGAAACTTTACTGAGCAAAGTTGCTTGTCCCAGTAATGGTTATTCACTGTTGTAAAAATGCTGTTCTGAGACAGGCTGGTTGATCACTTTAGGAATAATTGTTTGAATATCCTTTGGTAGTGGGAAATGAATGAAAAGGAGATTCATGCTGCTACTTGATTTCTAAGAAAACTGTTGAATTTTTCAGTGGCATTTAATGAGATAGAACAGACCATATTCTTGAAAGTTTTCAAAAGTCGAGGAGTACAGTGCAATAAAATCACTCATAAATAAGGTTGTACCAAGCACAATAAAATCACTTGTCTCTGCTGCTGTTTAAAAATTTTCATGTCATATATCTTGTGTTGGTGGGATGAATCTGAATCAATAATTATCATCTCTTATTTTTGGTGACCTGCAAAGCTACATATACTTGGCACATACCTATTACTGCTTCTGCTCAGGCCTCTAATGCTTTGTCACAAAAGTGAGTAGTCTTGAAAGAAAATGTTAACGATAAAAATGTTTTGTTTTCTCAGCCTACATATGCATACATAACACTTCCTGGATTTGTGCAGTAACCCCACTTCCTTGTCTCTCTAAATTTTCAATATTAAATTATTTGCATATTTACAGTACCAGCACTGCTTAGGTGAACTCTGCACCAATGAAATGAAGATTAATTTCAATGACATCAATGAAGATGGGCACCCATCTATGCCCATCTTTCATTTATGCCTATCCATCACATGTGATTTTATTCCTACTGCCAATATCAAGGCAATACCAGCTTATAGATGAAAAACAATTTGTAGGAGCTGAACCTGAAAAGGTAGAGTACATTTGAAATGCATAACAGTCTTTGGCTGAAGACAGGGGACTACTGTTGACCAAACAGTCTGTAGTATAGGAACAGTCTAGATTTTCTTGTTAATGTTAAGCTCTCTCATTGTAGCAACTGTGAATAACATTCTGTGACTTTTAACTAGCTAAATAAATTACTCCATTCCATCCCATCTGATCCAGTATAGCGCACTTCAGCACATCTCTCCAGGATGTTTATTTTCCTCATATATATAATATAAATATAATTACAGAAATAGAGCTGGAAGGGACCATTGGAGGTCATCTGGTCCAACCTCCAACTCAAAGAGGGCTATTGACAACCTTAGATGAGGTAAGCCATGTATCTAGCCTGTTCTCTGCACTGACTTCTGGTAGAGCTAATGGTCTGTCTCTGAGGTATAGTAAAAGAGATCAGAGATGCTGACTGTGGCCAATAGCTAAATTTTTCTGGCACAATGGGCTTCTTGAGGATAATAGGAAATACTATCCTACGAGGAAAATGGGTAGAGGTACTGTGAGGGATTCTGCAGGAATCAGAACTATCAAAAATCTCCTTGCCTTCTTGCTTCAGATTAAACGTATATTTCTTTTGATTTTTCTTCAGATGCAGAAATCCATAAGAATACCTTCCTCTTGATCAAAATAGCAGCAACCTATTCACCAGACAAGCAAAATTACAAATACTTTTTATTGGAGGAGAGGATGAATAACAAACAGCAGGTAACAATATAACAAAACTGGAGATATTGAGGTATTGTGGTGATAAGCACAAGAAAGGAAACTACGTACAAAGAAAAAGAAGTATATGAATATTATAATAATTCAATGATAGGCCTATGGGAGAAATATTCTCATGAATTCCATTAATAAAAACTGACTTATTTCTTGAAGTAAGAGGGGCTTTGTCATTATACATTTTCTTTTACATCCTAAATTTCATCTCTACATCTTTCTGTCTGCTTTTAAGGAAAAAAAAAGTGCCTTAGAAATTGGATTTTACATTATACTTCATAGTCAGTGCTTTGTCTGGTCTGATGCCTCTGAGAAAATGCTGAATCATTTAGTTATGTGGTAAAAATAATGAATAGCTTTGTTTAATGTAAAATGCAATATATTTGTGTTATACTTTGAGGACAATTTGGGTGAAAAGTAAATCCAGCTAACATAACCAAGGAATGTTAACCATATAAATCGTGCTGTAAGAGCTCTAGGAATGAAACATAAAAGAATGGCAATGTTTTTCCCAATATCTGATACAGTTTGAGACAACACAGTATTATCTGACAGTGAATACGGAACATGTTATTCTTCAGTCTCTAACATATCAATATAAAAATAAAGTCTCAAGAAATGCATGTTACTTTATACACTCTTTCATGTCAACATAAATGAAGATAATATATCGTTTTACTCAGCAAAAAATATCAAATATGTGTTACGGTTACACTGGATGGCAAATAAATATGTTTTAGAGTCTATACCAAAAAGGGAAACTCAGATTAAAAGTGATGGTTTAAATCAATTGACCTGACTCAGTCTTCCCTGGTGATAGAAAACAGCTTTTTATAATTAGATATAAATACTAAATGTGGCCTGATGTCTCACGTGTTTGGGGGGAAAAATTTCTACGCAAGGCATTTAGTAGCAGGTAGAAAAAAATCTATTGAGTATCTTGGTGCTCAGGAGATTTTATCAATACAGAACACTTAAGCTAAAGCTCTGATGGAGCCTAGTACATGATTAGATTTTAAATTGTGTTTGAAAATGGACAGCTGTATTTGAGGAGGTAGGGCTTGTGTGATTCTGCGACAAATCAAATGGTGATATAGGGGGCTAGTCTGAATGTAATTAATGTCCCTCATTCTAATTTTAGCTGTTGTTTCTACAATGCTTGTAGGAGGAAAGCATGCCTCTCTCCTTTGCTTCTTGCTCTTCACCTGATGGAAAATGACAATGCCATATGCTAGTAAAATATGCTAAGACATTTCAATATGTTGAAAAATACATGAGACTTCAAGACTATTTCCAGATTTCATTATTATATTACAGTTTCACTGCATAGTAATAACAGGCTGAACATTACATATGGAGTAAGAGTTGCTCTTTCTTACAAAAAAATTAAAAGGTGTGCAGTTTGCCTGCCTTGCTATTTCTGGAGAAAAACTTTGGCTGAAGATGTTCAGCATGGAAAACAACCTGACCTCACTGTAACAATCCTACAAGCCTAGCTCAAAGTAAACCTCTCAGAGGAACTAGAGCAAGACTCATCTCTCACCCAAGGCTGACCTACATATAATGACCATACTTGTTTTCTCTCTGTGCATGCCATTTTTAGCTCCTTAAGAGGTGAAAATGTGTGCATTAAATGCTGGTACATTTTCTTTTAAAACACTCCTTAAAGACTGACGTGCTCCATAGGTTTCCCCAAATATCTAAATATTGATGTACATTTCAAACTAGGATTTTTTATTCTGAGCAGCAGGTTGCTAAATCCTATTATAGTGAACACCTTGAGATAATGTTTAATGATCTGAAGTGAGACTGTGCTGTAGTGAAGTTAGATGGTATGTGCCTGAAGAAAAGCAGTGATTTAGTGAGAATCTTGAAACCTTTCATCTTACATATGGTTTCTTAAAAGTTTTTTTTTTTTTGGGGGGGGAATAGAAGTAATTCAGGTCAGAGAGGAAAACAAAAAACAAAAGCAGTATCAAAATGAAACAGCTATTTTTAGTTTGAGAAAATTATTTTTCAGAAAATGAGTGCATCTGTGATGAGTCATTCCAGCAGCTAATGCAAAAGCTGGGTTTGTCACAGGCCTCTGACCTTTTTAACATGGTGCCAAACAGCAAAAGGTTCCTAAAGCATCAAAAAACAGAATTCCATAAAATATACCAAGGCCCATGACCAGTAGATATCATCTATTCGAGTCACCTCCACCCTAGTATATCTTACACCTGTGCCTGTTCTTCTACTCCATGCTTATTGTCAGACTTCAGTCTCGTTAGCTGAGTATTGCTTCAAGCCGAATTCAGGTTAGCTCACTAACAGCAGCTCCAACTAGTGCTTACACCTGGCAATATGTACCCATCTTTGTGAAGTGTATTTGTTATTGCTCCCTGCTAGTGTGGCTGTATCTATCTTTTAGGATCCAGTAGATTTTTCTTGCCTTCAATGTGTGGCAAATATTCTCTGCAGGCTTAGTTTCCTTTGGAATTTGCCATCCCTAGACATTGTACACTGCTATACATTGTCTTTGTACCCAGAGCTTGGGATAAACCCTTCCTATGGGTGGTGATCAATATCTGATAAAGATTTGCTGTTAATACTCATTTCTTTTGGAATATAACACAAAATCATTTTTCATTCCCAGGGTTGGGAAATCAGTCGATCTTTTAATGAGCTTGGGAAGCTGAAAATAGTATGGATGCTCCTGAAAAACTCCTTTCAGACTACTCCATAAAAACTAAGAGAGGTAGGCTTACTGCAAAGAACCAGTTTACTGTGCATGGATGGCTGAGGAGACAAATCCCTGCTGGTGAGTCAGGTTCTTCCTTCCAGCTGAATGATTACAATAAAATACAGTCCTTGGATGCTAAGTGAGATTTCCACCCCTCACTGATATTTTTGCAGGCACTTTTTGCATTTGATCTTGGCTCAGTAGCTGGCCAGAAAAGATGGGGGCAATCATGATTCATATCACACTGCCCAAGGTCAAGTGATGTGGGCCAGCCTGATCTGGGGCAGACAGCCCTGAGTTCTCTCATGTATGTCATGTGTGTGGTTGAGCTGGCAATACTGGCATCTAAATATATCAATAGCTAGGGATTAGTTGCATGCAATTGCAAACTCAAGAAACGGAACAGTTGGTAATGTTTATTTAAAATGTTGAAATCATTGCGAATGAAGATAGATCACAGCCAGACAATGATGTGTGATGTCTCAGTGACCCTGCTCCACAGGAAAAGCATGAAACCATCTGGGAGATCATTTTAATTCTACAAACAAGAGGAGTGGCTATTTACAGGACTGCAGTGGGTCATCCAGGCTGCCCATTATGCATTTCTAAAAGGCACAAAATAATAGTCAACTATTCATTATTTACAATTGTTTTCCCCATTCAGTTCAGTAAATCTGCTATGTTTATTAGGATGTTCTTATTAGAACAAGACAGAAAGAACCTAGTTAATGACAGCTGGAGAGAGGAGTGAAGCACTAAAAAGAATGCATTGAATAAATCAGGTTGTAAGACAATTTCATCAATATCTTTCTCCATTAGTCCATGCTCCATCAATGCTTTATCTCCCCATGCAAAAGTTTTGTTTAATTTGAAAAGTGTGATTATACACTTTCTGGTGAAACAGGTACACAGGTGTACAGGATCATATTTTTATAATAAAGCACACTTCCTTTACTTGAATTCTGGTTGATTGTTGCCAATTTCTTCTAAATAGGCACAAGTTTCAGCTGACTCTCTTTCCACAAGACTTGACTCTTTCTCTCCTTTTTTTTTTTTTTAAAACAAACTCACATACCACTATCTAGATGCAGAAGAGTTGGTGAAATGATTAAAATCTAATGCTGAAATAAATATGGCTGAAATGATCCTTTGCATGAATTTCAGACATCATTCATATATATTTTTATATAGAATTTAGGAAAGCATATTTTACCTTACTACTGGTACAGTATGCCCATGCCCTATTACAGAAACTCACCTGGCAGGTAGTAAGTTGTTAAGCCTTTAATGGGCATTCAGTGAGTAATGTGTCACAGTTCAAAAACTGTGACTGACTGTTAGATCTGGCAGCGGCAAATATCAGTGCTTTTGAGTTGGCCAGAAAACTGTCAAGCTCAAGCATCTTGTTTTCCTGCACTATTTCTAAATTATTTTATTTCCCCCACTATATTTTCCCATTTTCTGTCTAAGCAAACACCACTCTAGTGAGGAAGATCCACCTTATATACTATTATGTTATATTTCTACATTCCTGAAGCCTTCTTCATCTTCAATAACACTTTCCAGATCCCTGTTAAGCTACCTTAGTATAGAGAAGAAGGTGTTAAGAGTAGATATCAGTGATTGTCATTGGTCCTACACTATCCAGCAAATATGCTAAAATTTCTTACAGCAATGGGAAATGGCACACATCTAGTTATATATAAGCATGCTTTCTTTTCATATAGGCAATTTGGAAGTGCAATTAACCTTTGTTATGAGCCACATTTTGATAGGTCATCTGTACAGGTATAATTTGTAACTACTTATACCAACATCCATCAAGCCCTCTGGCTAGCTTTCTACAATGCTGTCCTGCTGGTTCTTCACAACACCTGCATCATCTAATAACATTCGGCCACAAATCAACCAGACTCCACACAGGTGTTGCATACTCACAGGTATATGATATCAAGGGTGGTATAACATATTTGTTTGATCTGTTCAGCAATTGTTAGTTATCATTTTAAAACTGGATCATCCCACCTTTATATGCTCTCTGTGCTTCTGTTGATTATTTGTGATAATGTGAGTTAAAACAGAATGGGTCCATGATACTGCAAACTTTTCAAATGAGCTATTGCCAGATCCATGGCAATATACAGAAAATCTGTAGTCATTAATGACAAGCTATAGTCTAAAACAGCCTTGCAAATTAGAGCCTCTTTTGTTGACATACAGGATCTATATCCTGTATAGGATATATCTGTCTATAGACAGAGCACTTAATGTTTAATTTTTTTGGAAATATACTTAAATTCAGCTATCAAATGGACTGGAGATCCTAATCTTATAAAAGAAGTATAGCTCATCTCTTGGAAACTGTGCCTACAGTTTGTTATTTTTCCACTAATTACCTATAGTAACACCCACCCAGCACCCGGTGCCTCCTCTCAGGCTCCTCACATGTGCAGACTAGTTTGCGTGTGCAGGGGAGTGGGAGCAAAGCAGCAGGAGCTGGTTTGTGACCGAGTCTCCGGGCGCAGCAAGGCTGGGAGACAGCTGTGTTGTGCACTGGGTTCCAGGAACTGAAAAACATTTCTGGGTTTTGTGGTACTGATGTAGTCCAAAAAAATCTTTCTTCCATATAAGGCTGGCAGCGGACCAACATCTTGTAGAGGAACCTGGTCCAGAGCTGGAGTTCTGCCATCACAGTTGCATCGACAGCTGAACTTCGGTGGGAAGCCTTCATCCACAAGGCACTGAACCACCCAAACAGTGACTTAAAGTTAGGTACTGACATAATCCACTAGATGAAACAAAGTGTAACTCTAGGTTTGTAAAGAAGGAAAGGAAAAGGACATTCACGGACTTGGAGAACCAATCTAGTGTGCTTATATCTTAATTAGTACCTTCTCTATAGCTTTACCCAGCCCTATCTTTCATTAGCAGTTCTGCAGATCTGTATTCAGTTGCACTGACTTTCATTTCAAGAAGGATGAGCTGTTCCTGCAGTAACTACAATTTAACTGTTATGAATGTGAATGTGCGCAATGCATCCTATTAACAGAGAGAGGAATTATGCATGACTGGAAGTGTTTGAGGAACTGTGCCTTATCCTTCTGTGCAATTTCTACACAAGCAGCAATGGAGAACCATGCTTTGTGTTCATGAAAGCATTGCATGGCTTCCTGAATTTCTCCTTATGTGCGTAATCTGAATGCAAATCACAGCTTCATGTTCATTATTGGTGCTATAAAATAGCAGTAAGTGTTGAAATTTATTACTGACTGAATTTGCTATAAATGATGTGTGCTTTATTGCCTGTTAATGCACGGTTGCTGCAGTAAACTTTGCAATCTTGTCATTTTATAACTTTTTACCGTACATATTTGAACAGCATGCTCACACTGGCATAGTTAAGAATGAGTTGCAGTTTCCATTACAAACCTCTGTTTTCAGTCATAAAGACTCACTTGCTGCTGTAACATAGTGCATGAGTTTTCGATCAGCATTTTTTTTCCTTAGAAGCAGCCAGACTGGCTAATTTGAAATAATTTATATGTGAATACAAAAGAGTAGGAATTTATTGGGTTTAGGATTCACTTTCAATCTTGTATATAAAAATGCAAGTGGCTTTAATTTAAACAAGGAAAACAGTTGTTTACAGGAGCTGTTCTGGTTTAGTTAAATGAATTATTTTCCACTCAGTTTTCCCAGGCAGTAGTAGAGGACCTACACGATGAAAATTCATAATGACCCCATATAGACCTGTATTTTGAATGCATCGGTCCAGTTGGTCTGTGGGGCTTTTGACTTAGTGAAGAGTGCAGGATCAGTTCTATTATCAGTTGAAGTCCATGCAGACAGATTGTGTTTCCCAAAAGTTAGACAGTTTTTTATGAATGCTTAATATGGAAAAAATCCAGAAAATATTTTTAATGTTGCATTCAAGTTGTATTTTGCCTATGGAGAGTTCACTGCAGTATACAAAAAAGGGCACAGGAGGCAGTGCTTCCTGTACTGCATCTTTAGAAAGAAGGGCATAGGTATCCAGCAGGTAAATTACATGGTGTCAGTGATCCAATATCAGAGGAAGGATGAGTCTAGATTGTTGGTTAGTAGCTGTGCAATACTGGGTTTCAGGCTATTGTCTGCATTTTTTTTTTTTTTTTATTTCCCTACCTCAGCTCAAGTACTTCTGAAGAGACTGTAAAAGTTAGAGTTTCTTAATCAATAAAACTAAATGTGCCTGCTATAGCTTTGAACGACTACAGAGACCTCCATCGTGTACCTCATTCTTTGTAAAAACTCATAGAAAGTATGCTAGGAAAAGAAGAAGAGAGGGTAATAATGGTGGTGCATGAGCAGATGGCCCTGATTATTCTCCAAGACATGTTGAAAAATAAGATCTTCAGAAGATTCAGATTTTCACAAATCTCTCTTTGGAAATCAAAGAGAAACCCTCACACTTCTCAGCTGTATTTTGTCAGGAGGTAGGGGATTTATTCTGGCAAACTGGAACCATTCTACAAGATTCCTTGGAAAACTGTTGAAATTCACGAGCTTGCCATGGCATAGTGTGCCACTGAGACGGGAACTGAGGCCTTAAACAGTGCAAAAGGGAAAATGAGTGATTTGTCCATGAAAATACGTATAAATTGACTGGGTAGAAGAGTATGTGCTCAGCTGAAGTGCCTTCCCGAAATGTTAGTGGCCATTAAGGAAGACAAATCAGGGGCTAGTGCATGTGCCAAGGTATTCCTCTCAGCAGCTTTGTTCCCATACACTAGCAAATGGTAGAAGCGATCAACTTGTAAAAATGTTCTCTATCTTTGAACATTTCAGGCAAAAATGAGGCTATGAAATCACATTTCCTCTGGCTGCAACAGAGGTGCTGTGTCTTAAGGGGGACTCCCATTTCCTCTGCAGACAGCAGGGAAAGCAGCATCACAGCGTGACATTCCTTGATTACTCAAAAGGCAGGGGAGTATGTAGATGTATGAAAACTGCAAAAAACTGACATAACAGTCATGGTCTCATGGAGCAAGAGGTCCCTGAGCTGAGAGACACTGGGGCAGTGCAGCCCTTGCAGACCTCCTCCAGCCTTGCCCGAGACCTGCATGCTGAGCTGCAAGGTGGTGGCTCATCTGCGTCTGCTCCCCGCCTTCACTCCGAGCATAAGCCAGTACTTGTTAACGAGGACACAGCTACTGTTTGGGTTAATGAGAAAATCCCCTGCATCATCTTCTGTGTACAGGGACACTGGTCCCTCATCCTTCCCCTGAGCGTACAGCATGAAGTTTCTGGAAGCTGCTGATGGGCTCAGAGGGAGAATTAAACTGAGCTGAGAAGAGCTGAAAAAAGAGGCAGTTTCCATTACTGTATTTCAACTTTGCTCTGAATACTTTTCCTTTTTTAAAAGATGAATGAATAACTCGCAGTGACAGAGCTAGCATCTTCAATATAAGCATGTACTGACAAAGGAAAGTCTGTCAACATCCACACCTCGGAGCACGAGAGGAGACATAGATAGTATTGCAGGGGGCTACAACTTGCATCCTGACCTAACCCCTTCACCCAGCCTTTAATACCTACCACTAGAGGGGGTGGATAAAGTGAACCATTAGGCAGGTGAATGCAGGGCGTGTAGTGCTGACAGCAGACTCTGACGCTGGAGCGGGCCAGGCAGCTGCCTCCACCGAGCCGCCTCTCGCGTGGTCATCCCTTCTCCCACGGTGCCAGGCAGTATTCAGAAACACCAGATGCGAGCCACAGAGGGATGGTCACTATTTTGCATTAGACATCTCTGCCTGTCAGCAGAGGGGGAAAGTGCCAAACTATTTAGCTTTGCGAATTTTGTGTCCGTCTACCTACACAACTGACGCACTTTTAATGACACTGTTGGTAATCAAAGGTGGCACACAAGCCATGAGATTAGGACAATTTCTTGCCCTTTCCAGTTGTTTCACATATAACACGATTAGGAGAGGTGATAGTCCTCACAGTGCTTGTGAGATCCATGCAGAGCTTATTTTCCAGCTGCCTCAACTGAGATCTGGCAATGGCAATAAGAACATTGCTGCTGTAACGGCAGTGCTGTAGCCGTGAAGGTCTGAGGATGCAAACAGCCCAAGGTCTGGGGAGAGTGGTTACAGCTTTTATTAGACCTACCTGATGTGGCTACAAATACAGATAAGCTTTCAGGCACGCAGGCCTTGATACTGGGTACAGATGTCTTTTTTCCTCCATCTATGAGGCGGTATAATAAAAACAAAAATGGATGGCTTATTGTATAATCTTTTCCCCTTTCTGTCAGATGTTAGTAAGGACATTCTAGTTAGGCTCAAAGAGAGAACAAAATAGAAAAAAATTCCTTCTTGAGGATGAATATGTTTTTCACTAGATGCTGTGGGGCAAACCCCCAGTGACTGCTGCTCCCTCTCTACACAGAAATCATCTGTGCAGGAGATGTTGATCTTCTTTGCCAGCACAGCACAGATGAAAAGCTGTATCTGCTAGTGGAGCCTGAAAACAGTAGTGCTATCTTTGATCCTGATCCTTTGGGACAAGCTTCAGGAGATGTTGCTGTACACATCCAGGGCTCTGGCCTCTCCCCCTGCCCACCCAAGCTGTAGTGTGGGTAGTCCTGGCCCAGCACATATTTCCATACCACGCAGTCCAATGGACTCTGCTTCCAAGACATTTCCACAGCTGTGATTTCTGCAGTGCTGAATTATCCTAATGCAGCTACAATCACTTATTTGATGGCTCTTGCACAGGACTCAGGGCTTCTTTTGGCTACTTTGTGTGTCAGAAAACTATGATGGCGTCATGTGCCTTATGAAATTATCTTCCTGTTCGCAAAGAAGCAATGTAAAAATTAAACTGCTGTGAAAAGCACCCCTGAGAAACACTGTTCAGAGCCTCTAGATGCAAACAACCTCTTCTAAAAAGCACAAATGAGTTTAAGTCACTGAGTACCCTTTAACTTCTCTACCCAAGATAAATTGCTGCAATGATTAAACACAGCTCAGGAACCATTTTGTACAGGGTGCCACTAAACTATTAATTACAGACAAGTCAGCACAGACTGGAGGGAAAGTAAAGATCGAAATCAGGAAAAGGGGTGAAAAAATACCAAGGCAATAGTGTCACAGTGACACAGAGAGAAAAGCTAGTAACCTAAAAATAATAAAGGAACCTTAATTTACAAAGAGGAACAGCTGCATAATGTCTGTGTTTTTAAGACATCTTAATTTTAGCTTCAACTGAATTTAGTCCCTGAATTTTCAGTTTCACATGTCTTGGCTTTCCAAGAACAATTGTAAAGTAAAAGCTTGAGTTAAAAATGTGATATTTGATCTAGGACTAAGAAAATCCTTCAGGATGCACATATACAGGCAGGGCAACACCACCTGCAGTTATGAGGAGTCTAGGGATTTGTCACGTGATGTGTGTCCTGAAATGCGTCATGAGGTATAGTGGTAACACAATACTCAGGCACCTATTCTTTTATTTCATTTTACTTTATTTTATTTTAATTTTATTTTATTTCACTTTTCTGATTGTTAAAACATGTACTCTTTAGCATAATATGCAATGGATTTTGCCAAAGTAGCCGTGATTCTCTCCACTCACTCACAAAAGCTCTTGGCGTTTGGTACTGTTTCTAGCATGGCAGGTTTCTAGCAGGTCTGAAGTGACACGACAACTCTAGATGAGATTTTAAGAAATACAGAGACTTCCTTACTGAAAACATATACAGAGTATAAAACTTTTTTCTTTAGCTTTACATAGAAATATGAACTAAAATCCTACATCCAAACACCCTTGAATTCTGAGAAAATTCAGACTTCAACTAAAATTGACAGACCTACTTCAAGGCTTTCTCATATAGAGACATAGTAGGCTGGAACAGATATGCTACAAAGATTGTGGCTTCAGATTTACACGGCAGCTGAGCCAGAAACTTTCAGGATTTCCATTTAGGACTTTCCTGAGTACATTCTACTTAAACGCTACTTTAGTTGCCTGAGGTTTTTTTGGAATTTCTGGTCATTAAATATATCTGAAAAAATTATGCCCTCTCCTTCAAGCCAGAAGAATTGCTCAAAATACTGGTAACAGTGGATTCTTATCTTTTATGTTAATAAAAAGGTAAATGCAACTTTTGGCAAGTTTGTGACAGGAAGAAATATACTGTTTATCCAGTTTAGAATGTTTTTCACATTTAGTAACAGTAAAATTTAGGTCAACTTTTCAATTAGTTGTGGGAGGTATGCTATAAACAGACATTATAAAGGGGAAAGAAAATCTACAAGACTGAATATCTGGAAAAATATTTCCTAAATCTGAAGGCCATTAAGCTGTGGTAAAATATCACAAGAGTAGCACTGTCCAGCTGCTCAGCTCTTTGGTTATATAAAAGTAGTTTGGACAAAGCATTGGAAAATACACTTTAGGGAACAATTTTGTAGTGGACAGGAAAATGGAGTAGGCGAACTAACAGTTTTTTTTTCATCTCCATGTTCTATCATAATATGGTTGTTTGAAGCAAATTCATATATTTAACCTCTGTTTCGTCAGTCTGAGGAAGCTGTCACAAAATCTATATAGCCATTAAAATGTATACAATGGTACAATGGAGTCCTTATTTAAATGCAAAGGAAACCCAAAAGGACTTAGCTACAGAATGCATCTGTGTATAATGTTACAGTCCTGGTTGTCTATGACTTATTTGGTAATTTCATGAAGCTTCTGGCATTTTCTTGGGGAATCATTTCCAGCAGACATTTGGAAAGCTTTAATAACTAATAACATATTCTCACTGCAACCAGCCTAAAGCAACATCTTAATACCCTGCTGAAATTTTAATTGACACCTTTATAGCTGCAAACTGAGCAAATATTTTAAATATCAAGCTCAGGTTACAACTTTTTCAGGACACCTGGGGTAACAAATTGATGAGTGTCTGTGCAAATGAGGTGATATGTTAGTATGGAAATGACTGCCCTGATTGTGGTAAGGGTTAGAATGACTCTTAATTGCATACGTGCTGGTGTGAGTAAGGTTTTGGGTTGGCTGCCTGTCTGGAGAACGGGTTGTCCATCTCCTTTTCAATGATTCTATTTCATCAAAGCAACTCCTTTAAGATCTGTTTGTAATTCCTGCCTTAAACTGTTGTGTGGATAGTTACTTGTGTTTATACTACATGGGAATAACTGAGCTCCACATGCATATCAGTAGATTAGGCCAGCAAAGCTCCAGTCAACATAATGTTCTTGGTTGCATTTGATACTTTTCTACAAATAAATTCTGTCCCCAGAGATATGTATTGGTCAACTCTTCTCCAAAATGCTGAAGTATGTAGAAGCTCAGGATCAGTATATCATCAGAGAAAGATATTCAACCTCCTAGATTCATTGTTTCAATTAAATCCTATGATTTGTCCTGGAGAGTGATCTTAAAATGGTTGTTTAGACATCTGCATGTAGGATATGGTTCAGCTCCAGACTGAGGAACTTAAATACAGGTGTTTATATGCTGGTATCTACATGTGGACTCAGTGTCTAGGCTCCCCTTGTGGTGGGGAGATCAAGGGCCCTACTCTACTGCCTATACATGGGCACCAGTGAGATGCCCTAGAGATGGCTGGTGTCTGCCCAGCTGCTGCCCTGGGGGTACAGGAGTCCCCCAGGTCCCATGTGTGCCTGGCAGCCCCTGTGCAGGTGGCTCGCATACCCTAGAGCCCGATGACACTAGGTTCTCTCCCATGGGCAATGGAAGTGACTCCCTAGGCACTGCTGTGCTGAAGTGCTTCTCAGGCTCCATCAACTAGCTCATGGCTTTACTATATGAATAAATCACACCCAGACACCTAATCCTGGTGTCTGAATTTTGTACTGAGTCTCAACATCATTCCTCAATTTCACATAAAATGTATTCAGTTTAGGCAAAAGAAGTGCACTTCCTGACTGCAAGTCATGCAGATCGCCCAACAGAGCTGAGCTGGGCTCTCTCCTGGTGCCTTCTCGCCAGGGACAGAAACTCAGCAGCTCAGGCCATGCTGTGATGCATGCTGTGGTACCCTGCAGTCAGTAAGTCTGTATACATGTGACTGATGGATACATTAGTTATAGGACCTTTCTCTCAGTGGTGCATCAGGAGGAACAGAGACCACGACATAAATAGCCTTAGGTGTTTGGACTCTGCAGGGCCCTTGGGTGCAAGAATAGCAAAATATATGCTTGTGCTGATGTCAGCAATAGCTGTCCAGTAACCCAGCTCATATTTAAAATCGGGAGTCACCTGATAGCTCAGTCAGAGATGTCACGTAATTAAAACAATGGCCCCCAACTCTCCCTAACTATTAAACGCAGTGAAAATAGCTGAACTTGCCTCTGCTATGCTTTTCTCTGACATGCTGGAATGACATGGCTGCCTTGCTCAAGAGTGAAGTTCATTAATGTTTTTACAAGAAGCTTTACCTCATGTAATTTGCACCAGTGGGGCATTAAGTAGGTCTGAAGCTTGCTCTCTTTTAAATTCAATTTTTTAATGGAGTTCATTTTTTTGTGTCATTTAAGTATATGGCATTCAGAGTTGCTCAGTGTCTCCCAGCAGCAGCTACTGAAAGGACAGCTGTGGCTCTTGCAGTCTATCTTTACTTTTAATTCATGTTTTTGACTAAGCTCAAAATTCAGCTCTTTTTTTTCCTTTTTTTCTTTTGCCAAATGCTGTGTTTTCTTCTTGCATACCCTCCCTCTGGACAGTGCCTCTGGACAGCAGGTTAATTCTGACATCAATAGTTGTTATAAATAATATAGTTCCTGCTCTGGGGAATGAAGACTAGACTAAAGAAAGACATTGTGCATGTGAAAACAGTAGGAATGCAACAGATCTGTCATGCAAGACTGCCAACCGTAGGTGAGTTACAGTGGAAATTCCTTTGGCTCTGTGCTTCAGTTTGGAAAAGCTGGTGGTTTTAGATTACACTCAGACTTTAGGACATACCAGACTCAAGTACCTTGTTATATATGTCTGGGACAAACTCATGTATTTACCATAGGTCTGTGTAAATGGACTTGCTTAACACTGGGGGCCCCTTATTGTTTTATCAAAGTGCAAGGACACACAAAGGGAGACATTCCTTAAAATCGGACCTACATCATTTGGCTTCTTAATTTATTTTTAGGTTTAATTCTCACTGTTAGGGAATTTTGAGGCTCAGTTTGTGCTGTGGAAGCTGGTGCTCAGCCTCTATCATACACTGCTGAAGAAAACTCGTCTGTCTTTCCTTATGGTTCCTAAAAGAAGAGTTCGGTAACATTTCAATTCCCACTTTCTTCTGAGGACTACTCTTTAGTTTTTGGAATGCCTCCCATTTGTACACTTGACCTTCGGTTGGAGGAGTCAGCAGCAGGGCGCATCTCCTTTTATGCAGCAGTTCATTATGTGGCCCAGTCTCTGTAGAGCTAATTTGTTATAGTTAACCATTTTTGTGTATTCATTGTATGTACTTGTTCCCAGAGAGACTGTGGTGGGTATATCTATTTTTAGAAGTAAACAGAGTGACAAATATTTCCATCTGGAGAACAATAAAATGTGGCTTCAGTTGAACCCAAAGTTTGAAGCACAAGAAAACAGGCTTTTGCCATATTTTAGTCTTATAAAATGGAAAATTAGAAGACAATTTAAAATAATACTGAAGAAGATTTTCAAAGGCTGCTGTGTCTGTCAGGCATCTAATTCTCAGTGACCTTTTTCTGGGAAAGTTTTAGGCCCCTGGCTGCTATTTAGTGCCTTTGAAAATCTTTTCTTACATTGTCCTATGTAGTACATGCAGCGTGGAAACAATTCTGATTATTCTGGAGATACTTTCCTTAGGATAGCCTACATGCAGCCATTTGAATGGCATACAGCTGCAATGAACACTCCCTGGCAGCCCATTTCTGTAAAACTTTAAAGGCAGGGATGAATCCCAAATGAAAACCTATATAAGACAGAGCAAGTGCTGTTTGAATAATAAAACCAGCAAGGTTATTACCTTGAGGAAGCAATGGAAGTTGGCACTACAGTGTATCAGAGTAAGGTTAAGTGAGCTAAAGACTGCAGGCCTATTTAATTAAGTAAATAGACTATCAATCATGAAGAATAACAGTCCCAAATAATAGATTTATAAGGTTTGCAAGGTTCCACAGATTCCAGTGTTGTCTTGTTTTCATTATGCAGAACTGGAGATTTTCACCGAGGAATCAATTCTCAGCAGGACAGCAATTACAAGCTCCTGGCAATTTAGGGGAAAAAAAAAAAAAAAAAAACTGGCCAGATGTTCAGAAGAGGTTTGACACTTAAAATGAAGAGATAAATGCAGTATCACTAGTTCCAAGTGTTCAAAGCTCCTGGATGACTTCAGAATCGTAAGTTTTCTGAAAGTGATAAATATCTTTAGTTCTTTTCTTTGTTTTCTGACTTCTGTACTTCTGCATTCATATTTTTAAGCTTGAAGGGAGAAGCTTGCTTTATGTATTTCTGACCAAAAGCTGAGCTTCTGCTATAACTGCATAATTTAGTTGGGTTCTTTAGCTTAGGTCCTTAGCTAGAGTCAGAATCTAATAAAAACCTCAAACTGTAGGACCTCTGAGACAAAATCATGAGGGTTATCAACAGAGTGAGTTGCTTACCAAATTCCAGAGAGAAGACACAGCCATAAATTCAGGCTGTTTGTAGCCATTTTTTTAATGGTGATGCTGATCTAATGCTGAATTCTGAAATGTCTTTCAGTAGATTTATTAAGCAGCTTACTGCAATGTTGATGTTTGATTTGCAGTGCAAGAAATCACTTGTTAGTAACTTTGCAGCAGCAAAACCAGTACAGTTAAGAGCTACTGAATCCGATAGCCCAATAGAGATGAGGCTGCTGCAGCGCCATGTCCCCAGGTCTAGCCAGTGGCAAGGCTAACTGTGTATTCCCAATGCACACACAAGAACAGGTACACACAATATGTACATACACATATGTACACAGCCAGCTACACAGATGTAAAAAAACAGACAGAAAACACAGCACTGAAATAAATTGAAACAGCAACAACAGCATTGTCATGTTCCCCTCTCCAGCAGATCTGGATGAAAGCCTGTTAGTGAAAAATATTTGCATACGTATGTGTGTGCATATATATATATGTGTGGGTGTGTGTGTATGTATGTATGTGTGGGTGTGTGTATATATATATATATATATATGCATATATACACAGATACGTCTATGCAATCTGTAGTAGTTGGCCAGGGACATGCAGTCTATCCAGTAGGCAGTCCCCAGTTGCTAGCACCTAGGCATAAGAGCCCCAGAGGCCCGCAGCCCTGCTCCAGCTGCTGGTACAGACCCTCTCGCTCACAAACGCATGCACTATGGATCCCTCCAGTAGCTGGTTTTACACACGCAGCCCTCCCAGTAGCTAGCCCTTGGATCCCCCGGTCTGCCCTTGCCTCATGCACAGCAAAGAGCCCCTCGCCCAGGAAAATATTTGGAAATGGAGATTGGTGAAGATAGAGGCCAGACTGCGCTGCGCAGGGCAGGGCAGGGCCAGATGAGCCGACCGACCAGCAACCTGCTTGCACACGACCAGCCCGTTATCCCAAACCACCCTGATCCCTCCCTTTCGCCACCTTTGGTTCCTCCCAAAACGCCCCACCGTCAGTCCTGCTCAGCCCCCCAGTGCCCTTCCCCAGCACCCCTAGTGCATCCCACCCCTCGGCAGTGCCCCATGGTCGGTCGGTGCCCGGGGAGGCTCTCCTGCCCGCTCGTACTGCTGGTGTCACCCCGGCCCTGGGGCTGGTGGCTCCCCCGCGACAGCCCTGGGAGGGGATGGCTCGGGGCTCTGGTGGCTCGGTCGGCATTACTGGGGTCCCCCCTACCGCTGTGCCTCTGCGCCCCTTCGTGTGTGCAAGGAGGAGCCTTTAATCACATAACCTGACAATAATGACTACAAAAAATTAGACCTTGACTATGCTTTCCGTGGTCATAGGATGATAGAAGGGTCCTCAGGACCTTTCTCTGCATGATAAATATATGATAGATAGGTGATATTTATGCTAGGATATGATATGATAAGATAAATATTATCTGAATGATAAATATATGGAGATAATACCTAATAGATGTTTATTTTATTTTGTTAATGTAATGAAGGGAATTTTACATCATTCTTACTTAGTCTTCTCTGCTGTTTATACAGCTGTAGACTCGTATTAGGGAAATATTCTGACACTGAACTTCTTTGCTGATCGTTAATCTTACTTCATCTGCTTCTACTCCTGGTAGTACTGGAGAGGTACTGCTTTTCTTCTGAAAGACATATCAAGAGACTTGCAATACTGTCAGCTTACTCAAAACAGATCTTAAACCTTATAGGTTTCTGAACCTCTTCTTTTTGTCTTCCTCTGTACACTTGGTCTGCACTTTGTCTATACAGTCCTTAAAGAGTCATATGTAAAAAAGGATACAAAACTTTTCCGCAATGCTGACTGAGCAGGAAAGACTTCCTCTGAGGTGCCATATGTCACTCCTGTTATTAAATGTACAGGTGAAATTTCAAAATGCATGGCACGCTTTCTGAGTAATACTTGACTGAATGAGTTGCATAAGTAAGTGCTACCTGACATAAGGAATGCAAAAACTGTGCCTTTGACTTTTTTGAAATTTGAATAGAAACTCAGATAAAAGTGTGCCTAAGTCTTTGATCAATAACAACACAATGGCTGCTTTTGTTCCACAAGTTTAAAATTCTTTTAAGTAAAGTTTTTATTTTTTATACAAAGCTGCTCAAAATGTTAACTCATACGACATCGGCTTATCTAAACATTTTACTGTAAGCTTTTCAAATTGATTGCCTTACAAGCTAGACAAGCTTCTCTGGCCTAACTGGCTTGGAAGTAGCATGAAGAAAGTAGCATATCCCCTGATAGTTCAGGATAGATTTTCTATTTCTTCTCCTAGGTCATAGCATGATAAAAAAAAAAAAAAAAAAAAAACCTTATGAAAACTATGGAATTTCAAAGCATTCAAAACAGTTTTGCAGAAACATTAAGGGCAGTTCCTATTTAAGCTAAATTGACTTTCCCCTTGTTGTCATATGTCACACCTGATCTTGAGAAAAGAGGACCTTTATTCACCTCCTGTTCTTGATGAAATTAATGAAAGTTATTCTGTTGTACTATGAATAATTGTGAGCTTCAACAATACTATTTCAAATTAACTTACTGGCACTGAAGACACTATTGATCCCTGGTCACCCAGAAGAGTTACATGGCTGTGGCCTCTTAATTTGTTTTGTATCTTTGACTAAGCCTTCTATTTCTGCTCGTGGTAAACATCTGAAGCCCTATCTGCTATGAAATGCATTAAAATAAACTTTGATCTATCTGAAGCATGATACATTTTTATAGAATGACTACTCTGACACAGAAGAAAAGAGAATTTGCTTTTAACCTAAAGTCACTAATGCCTGAAGTTGGAAAGTCATACTGTTTAGCTCATCAGTCAAACTTGAGTATTTCATGGAGCAGGATGCTTAAAGATCATCAAGAAATTAAATATATATCCAGTAAAAAAATCACAGTCTTATAACTCTTTTCTAGAATATATTTGTGAGAAAATGAATTAGAAAACTGGGTGGGAACAAGAAGACAAAACTTTATAAATCCTTTCACAGTTCATCCCCTGGCCTTTTAAACTCCTCATGGTCTTGTTCCATTTAGGGTACCTAGCACTTTAAGATGAGCCAGTTTCGGACTTGGACCATGGGGGAAAAAGGAGGTTGCATTTTTATCTGCTGATCTGGCCCCACTGGTACCATGTTGTTTCTGAGCTGAATCCCAAGCAGGAAAAAGCATCACCATTTGGATGCTCCTAAAATCTCACAGGAGCTCAGTTCTTGAGTAATTTCAGCTCTTGGTAGCAGCAATCTTCCAAGCATCAGACCTTAAAGATTCGTGACACTCAAGACAACTTTAATATGACAGTATTATCTGATTCTGTGGTAATCCCAGTATTTGTGATCAAATCTCATGAGAACTAGTGAAGAGAAGGGGGAAGTGAAAAAAAAGTCTGCTCTAGTTTATACTTAATCAGGCTCCAAACACCAGCTCTTCCACAGTGCTCTTTTAGTGTCTTTTCCATGACATGGGTTATTCACAAGCAGACAGCAACAAAACACAACACGATTTTAATTCCCAATTTATTCAGTCAGCCACCAAGTTTTCCTATCTTTATTTTTAAAAACTTCCAACACTCTTGCTAATTAAGACTCTCTTCTTCCTCCAGCTGCTAATGGGCACAAACAACGCCAACTTGAAATGTGTCTAATCAGAGCACTGCCTCATTCTGTCTTCATACAACAGCTTTTACCCTAAGGGACAAATTATGTCTTCAATTGCACACACTCATCCTATTCACCAATGACCTGGCAGTCCATCCATCAGAGGGAAAATATATATTGCAATTATCTTCACAGATACGTATTTATTCCTTAACAAAATTTGTAATATTTTATTTTCTATTGGGTTTATTTTTTCTTTTTATTAATTTTATATATATGAATGTATGCATGTATTTATTTTTTATTTATTGTGGATTTGGTTTATAGTTTATTTTGGACTCTAGCAATGTTGTTTTCTCTAAAAGACTTTCCTTTATATCCATGCATGAGCCTAAAAAGACTCTTATTTTATTTAAGTGCATGTCAGTGAACCTACTCACATGAACCAAAATGACTCTGTAGTTGCAAGTTAATGTCAGAATCACTGTGTTCATTAGCTCTGTTATGCATAGATAATCTTGCACAGGCTGCAAGGTCTCCACCACAAAATTCAACATCCCTGGCCCTGAGGTCAGAGTAGGCTTCATAACCCACATGGATTGAGAGGACTAAGGGTTCACATCACTGCACCCTCTGCTCACACCCAGCTTACAATTCTTGTACGCATTGCAACTATATGGCATTTTGCAGCAGTAGAAGCACAAGTTTTGGGACGAGGGGCAGGGAGGAGAAAGGAAGTGTCTGGGTTCAGTAGCAGGTGAAATTCAGGAGCCAGGTCACATCTATCCCCTGGGGTGGTTTGCTGCTGTGACCAGGCTGCTGCCTGCTTTGGCTAAAGTTTTTATCCATGCTCATGTAAAACAAAAAACAAAAACAAAACAAAAAAACACCCCCCAAACCTTTTCATCTCTTGTCTCAGCACCCTCTGCTACTGCTTTCATTTGTTACGGACTACTGATTGGTGAAATTTCTAATACCTTCACAGAGGAAAGGAATGAGAAAACAGGTGTTTGGAATTTGAATTTTAAGCAAGTCTGAAGCTGATTTCAAAGTACCTTGCATTAGGATAACAGCGGATCCTGACAACGAGGGGAAATTGCATGTCAGTCAATTTAAAATCTTATGTCTGGTGAAAGCTAAAAAGCCTGAATGCAACCTCTCAGCCTGAAGAAGGTGAAGGATATAACTAACACTTGACAGGCATTTAATTATCACTTCTTTTGTCTAACTTTTGTCCTGGTATTTCCCTAATATTAACCTACTTTTGTTATAACCATATACAATCAATGTATTATGCACTCTCTTCAGTGCCTGATCCACAGACAATTTGAATGTCACAGTCCCCAGGGGCTTAGGTTAAAGACAGTCATATTTTAGCTGTGGAGGTATTGGTATATCCCTTCAAATGGTTGCTATTATACAAAAGCCTACTTCCAGAGGCATCTGTAACTGGACTGTAGAGGGACAGCCTCCAAAAAATAGTATTCATCTCTAAGTACAGTTGTTCAGAGCCCCGCTGGATATCAGACCTATCTGAGTACTTCCCCTTGCCTTTTACCTAAGGCTATAATGTGCCCTGAAAAATTATAGCCAAAGAAATGAGGAATTAGGTGGATGGGAGGGGGTGACATGGATGTGGTTACTAAGTAGTCCTTGCACTTCCCTCTAGGAATATTCATAGATTTCTAAATATGTGGGCACTATTTTGTTCACTTTAATTCCCTGTCCATGATGATCTTTTTCAAGCCGACAAAGGATCTCATATGAGTTTTGTTGGCACTGTGGCAAGCTGTTAAAAATATACCTCTTCAGTGATTTCTGTGCAAGACAAAAGGTTTGTATTACCTGACACGTGCATAAAATTGATTCTGCACCTTCAACCATCTGACTCCCCTGAAGATTTACTAAAAGCTAAAATGCAGGGCAGCCCCATGGTGACTGCTAGTATCACCTACCAGTGCAAGGATGGCCTGGTACGTAGGCGTGACTTCTGCTACCTAATAGATGGATCAGTGACAGGTTAAATAGAGTGAAGAAGAAACTATTCACAGTTTCCAGCTGCCCTCTGCTATGCACCCGCAGGAAGAAAATAGATTAGCAGTGGAAAATGAGGAGAGAGTCTGGTCACTGCATTGGAGCTCAGTGGCTGGAAGAGTTTTCTTAAGATGGCATGCTGCAGCCATAGACTTTATCAGCGATGTTGTTTGTCAGGAGGATTTACCTGCATCCTGACAGGGAGGGAAGAGCAGGCAGAGAAGCAGCAACAGCATTTAAATGCAAAATATATATTAGCATAAGCTGTCAGATAGTGAAATGCTGCTTTGTTATTGTTGCTCTTGATTGTAATCGCAGTTGCCATGAATTTGTATTCTGACTTATAAGTTAACATATTAGCTATATTTCTGCCAGGACATGAACAGTGAATACTACTTGTAACTAGTGTATACTTTATCTTTGTTTGTTGTTAAAATATTCGAGAAATTTCAGTGATTTAAACGATTCTGCATTTTGATTCCCCCCCTCCCCGACTTCAATAGTTGACCCTAATCCTTCAAAAAACAATGTAAAAGCATGTTAATATTTGCACATGGCAAGAGGTCTGTTCAGCATTTTGGTTAATAAGATATCTTCTTACTAGGAAAGCAATAATTTAAGTTACTTTCTTCAAGGAAACTGCCTCTGAAGAGGAGTTATTTATAGAATATCAAGTACGGTTTGGCTAGTAATCACTCTTCATTTGTTTGCAGATAAACCAGTTCAGATAAAAATAAGAAACTACGTGGATCTTTGCCCTATTCCAAAACTTAAAAAAAATCCAGCTAACTTTTAATTTTCTTTTACAGTTTCTGCTCATTCCAGATAGGGAGTAAGGCTTGTATTTTGTGGGTCATTACAACCTGCCCCCCCGCCAAGGGGAATTCAAGGAACTACTCCAGCCTTGGGCATGGAACCTGGGAATTATGGCATGTTCCCACTCCCACCACAACCTCTAGGAGTCCTTCCATTTATTGTGACCTGGATCAGCTAGAGAGAAAGGTATTTTATTCTATTTATTGATAGTCCTAGGCTTTTGTGTGATGTGGAAAATTCCAGTGGAGATGTTTGCACCATATGCATGTAACAGCCTTCTCAATCAGAAGTTCAGCTCAAGGATCAGGTTTTGTTGGTTTTAGTCAGCTCTTAGTTCCTACTGAACTGATATCTTGGGATTTCTCATACTGCTTGGTATTGGTTTTAATGTGCTGTGTATTTATCTTGTAGTATATGAGTAGGAATAGGTTTTCAATAAGTAAATAGCAGGAACAGGTAATTTCATTACCTAAGTAGGTTTTGGTTTGGGCTGGAAATAGAAATGCTGAAAACTTATGAGAAAGTCTGCTTTTCTAAGGCTTCAGACCAATATCCGTGAATGTAAAAAACTTAGAAATTCTAGGGAATTATGTATATTAGGCATGGACTCTAGCTTGCCCAACTTCTCTATAAAGGGTAAATTATAATTAGTCTGAGCAAATGATGTAACCTCCCTTGACAGCTAATAGAGACAAGGAAATGTTCATGTTAGATTAGATACCTTTGCCTATATTAGACAGCTTTCATAGCATAGGGTAATTTGCTATATGAAGGTTCTTATTTCTCTGTGCTGATATAGACGTAGGTTAGATGATAAGGATAGAACTTAACTTCTAGCCAAGA
Source organism: Apteryx mantelli (assembly GCF_036417845.1). Taxonomy (NCBI): domain Eukaryota; kingdom Metazoa; phylum Chordata; class Aves; order Apterygiformes; family Apterygidae; genus Apteryx; species Apteryx mantelli. The sequence goes on from NC_089978.1 coordinate 17,378,049, forward strand.
CAAACTAAGTGTGATGAATCCATCCACTGATGATCTCTGACTTGCATGTTTTAGGGCTTCTTTAACTCAAGTAGTAAACAAGATGATTCGGTATTAGCCCTTGATTAGTCAGATGTGATTTGTTTATCTGAGGATATGACTTTCCATTTCTGGCATGTACATATGGAGGCTTTGAGGCAAAATCAGAGTGTGAGAACTTATCACCTAAGTTTGTTTTGTTTCCTTGGGTTGATGATCCTTATTGCAATTTTGAGTGGAAAAAAACTTCTTTGTCCTTTTTATAGCTTTTAAAGCTAAGTAATAAATCAAAATCTATCAAAATCAGATTAAAATTCTAATACACTAACTCTAATTAAACAAACTAAATTTGAATAACATAAACCTCCAAGCTAAGATAATTGAAGTCAAATCAATGAATTGATGAATTTAAGTCAACAATTAATCAGCAATATTGGACCACAATTAATATTCACTGAATGAAAATGCACTTTATATAAGTGACTCTTACAAAAGATTAATTGCAAAAACAAAAATAATGCAACCTCACTCTCTCCTAAGAAGTCAGAAGGATTCTCAAGGTTCCTGTTGATTTACACAGTTAAGCCTTGCTCCTGGTAAAACCTGTACTTCAATATAAAGTGGTGTTTAGTCTTCTTTTTAGAATTTCTGGTAGAGCTTTTTTTTATATGATTAAGTTAAAGTTTCCTATGGAGTTGTGAAGCAGTTTTTTTGCCAAAAATATGGATATGTTCTTGTGAATTACTTGAATTTGCACATGCATGCATTTCCATCCATACAGATAATTACAAGAATGCCAGAACAATATTTGTAGATAGAGGCAATATTTTTATTAGACCAGCTTGTACAGCTGGAATAATTTAACAGACTTTCATATGTACAAATCCTTTTCCAGATCTGCAACAGAAACAGGGAATTTCAAAACTAAATAGAAGGTGAAAATAATTGCTCAGAGTTTACTTATTACATTTACATATGTATAAGATGTGTGTGAAAGAAAAAAGTGGTTGGTGCTTGTGGAGTAGAAGAGTTGAGAGGAGTAGAAATGTAGTTACTACCTGGGGTAAAGATATATTCACAGCTCAAGATCAAAAAATGTACCTGTATTCTCAGACCATGCTTGGTTTAGCAGTGGCCTTTTTGCCCATGCTCATAGTTTTCATTATATTTTTATTCTCTGAGAATGTCTTTAAATATTCACTTTAACAGCAAATAACTGGATGGCAAATGCATTCTTGCTTATTCTGGTCAGATAAAGGTTTGTCTTTCACAATAAACAGATTTGAACAAAATCTCAAATAAAATACTGAAAATTTGCAGAACAAATTTTTGAAACTTATATGTTCCAGTTCTTAAATAAATTTACATTCCTTATAACTAAGCAATGCATAAAAGACACTGAAATCTCTATTTAAGATGATAAAAAAGGTGATAATTAATTTAAATGGCAGCAAGACTCAAGTTTACTTAATGAAGTAGAGCATACTTTGCAGGTATCCACATCATTACTTTCCTTCTCAGCCGACTGAATGCTATGGAAAGGATGCAACCAAGTGGGAAAAGCCATATTTAGCATAAAATAGTAATAATAATGCCCTGAATAACCCTACTGAGATTAGGTTAGGACAGAATTTCACTGATTATGTTTTGTAAAGAAATCATTCTGACTTTCAGTTACACAGTGCTTGGTATCAGAGGATCTCAAAGCATATGGTTATTAAATAAATTTCATGACCCTTCCCTGTGGAAGACATGCCTAGTGATATAATTTAAACTCTTCTTATATTCATTAAAATCTTGGCATCCTTTTTAACAATTCCCTTTTGATGGAAAATCCTGAGTGGAATTTGGTATGAAGTTTATTTTCCTCAGTTGTACTTCAGTGAAATGACTACATGACAGCCAAAAAAGGGCTGATAAACCTTTTCGGTGTAGTGGCCCTTGGAATGGAATCTTGAACCATATTTTAGGAATCAGTAAAAACATCCTGAATATGCTACAGACTAAAATAATTCCAGGAAACACTGAGGGAAGGAATGAGTCTTTAAATCTTGCTTCTTAAGTCCCTTTTTTAGAGGTGTAGGAAGTATTCTGTACATGTGAGATTCGTAGTTCTAAGTTTGTCCTTCAAAGTAGGTGTACAACTTCATTTAAAATACAATTTAGAGGAAAATAATGCTGCCCTTCTATTCATTGTTAGTTCTCATGCAAGAGTAAGTATAGCTTTGGATTTAGGTAGCTAAATTCCACCTACGTTTCACTTAAAGGTTTGCTAGTCTTTTCTAGATCTAGCCTCTTAAGAATAAGTAGATGTAACAAACAAAACCTTTGTCTTTTAGGAAATCTTAGGAAAACATTTTCATTAGGAGGATAGTACAACACACCAATAAATTATCCAGAGAGGTTGTGGAATCTCCATCCTTGGATGTTTTCAAGACTTGGCTAGACATAGTCACAGCTGACCTGATTTTGCCTCGGAGATAAACTCACTTTGAGTGAGAAGTTGAAATAAATATCCTCAAGATGTCCCTTCCAACCAATATGTCTACGATTCTATGAAATCTTTTTGTTGTGGGTATCTGTTACTGGTAACCTGGCAGAAAACTGCAACACGTTCCATCAGTGTTTTAGCTGACTATGGTCACATTATGTCAATCCAACACCCCATCTGTAAACAGCCAGGCTGACTTTGGTGACTATTGTTGCCCTTACTGTTTCTGGTTTTCTTTCTTCCTTCTTGCTGGTTTTTGTCTGCTGAGAATTTGCTTCTGGTAACTGCCTTCTTATTTATCTACAGCTGGAGAGATTAAGTCAGGAACTCAACTCTCAGTCCTTGTGATGAGGTCTGCACTGAAAAACAGTGTGTGACCACATGATGTGTGAAGAAGTGCTGAGAGAGGGTTTGTTCAGTCTGGAGAAGAGAAGATTAAGGAGACGATCTGATTGCTATCTTCAGCTACCTGAAGGGAACTGTAGAGAAGATGGAGCCAGACTTTTCTTGGTGATGTAAGCTGAAAAGGCAAGAAACAGTGGCTACAGGTCTTCATAAAGGAAATTCCAAACGGGCAAAAGAAAAGCACCAGCAGGGGCTGTGAAATCTTCATCCCTGGAGATGTTCAAAACTTGACTGGACAAGGCCCTGAGCAACCTAATGTGACTTTGAAGTTGTCCTTGCTTTGAAAAGGAGTTTGGATGAGATGGTCTCCATAGATCCCTCCCAATTTAATTTTTTTCTGATTCTGTGCTACTTAGTTTCAGAATAAGGGATTGGTTCCTATCCCTCTTTTATTTAGTCATATAAATGTACTCTTAGTGATTTTCAGCCTGTGGTTGTGTGGTGTGAATGAAATCATGACTCTGAAAAGGTGAAAAAACACAAACCAGACTGGAATAGAAGAAAAGGAATACTTTGGTGCAAGGCACCTCAGACTTCTCAGACAAGTAGAAACACTACGTGAAAGGCTTGAGGTGTGGGTCATCTAATGGGGAAGACCTTCTGGTTACATAATGGGCATGGAATAGGTACATCAGGGTGATACTGGCATACTGCCACATGATCAGAGAAGCCCTGCAACACTAAGCTGTTGCTGGAGAACAAGCCAGTAGTGGCACAAGGGTCTGGGAGCAAAGAGGAAACCATGATATCATTACTAGCGGGTAAAACATTAGCACTCTGGTTGGCATAAGAAGGGGAAAAAAGTAAGTCCTGGTGTGTAGAAAGCTTCTTGATGCCCCAAGAGAATGAAGAAATTGTGAAATGGAATAGTAGTAGCTGGAATTAACTAAGCAAAGAGCCAGGAAGGGGGTAGGCTGCCTGAGAACTGAAACCTAGTATTGGTTAGTCAAGGGCAAAGGAGACTGGAATGGGAATATGAAAGAAATGAAAATGAAAGGGTTAAACTTCAGTGGAAAGGACTGGAAAGGATTGGGAGAGGTGGAGCACAGATCTGGTGATATATATGTATGTGTACCAACCCTCCACTATCAGAAGAGGTGTGTGAAACCTACTGGCAAACGTTTCTCATCCCTCTCTTACACTTTTTGATATGGGTTGGGTTGAAATTAAGCTGTACATATATACCCTGCAGCACCCTGAGGACTTGTTTCTCTGCTGCTCAAATTAGTAAGAACATGCTGCACCTTTTTTTGAGTACCTGATTTTCCTTTCTGTGGAGCCCGGCATGCAAAGATGTGAGGATAGGAAACCCAATGCATGTCTCGTTCTGGCACACTTTTGGAGTAGGGCTTCAGCCAGGGTTTTCACCTGGGTGTGAAAGCTTGAAAAGCACTCTCCCTGTTCATATTTAGCCATAGAAACTGCCTTCAGAGGGCTGCTAACAGCCACTTCTGCAGTTCAGGTACCTGAGGTCTACAGGGGATACTTCTGAGAGTCATCACAACTGTGGCTGAAGGATGGGATACACCCTCAGGTTTTTGCAATGCAACATGATGGAATTGGGGGAAGGAAGAGCAAAGTGTCTGCCTTTGGCTTTTACAAAAGCCCACAGTCTGAACTTAAACAAACAAGCCCCATTGTCTAGCTTAACACTTTTTTTGTGTTTGCAAAGCCTCATTCTCAAGCCACACCTGTCTGCAATCTGGCCAGGAGGGGAGGGCAGCCTGCAGCAATATTAGTGGTGCTGCCCACTTTATTAAATTTTGAAATGCCTCATTGTATTTCTGAAAGGGTTGACAAGATCGTTATTTCTGTTACTGTGGGTGCCCAAGACATGTGCAGGTAGCATAGAGGAACACTCCCTACTGAAGCATTTTTTGACTTAAAGGATCTGCTTCATTCCTTTCCACAGGACATGCTCAAGGATTTCATGAAAAGAGGTGAGGATAGGACACCAACAGAGGAGATGTTATGAAGTATGACATGGGAGGTCAGTGAGCACTAACAATGTTTGGGGAAGAGGCTCATGATTATTTCCATGTATTTGGGCTGAAAGACACAAAACAAAATAACTTCTTTTGTTGCCAGTGGCTAGACCAAGATATTTCACAGGAAGCCACAAGCCTGTAATAAAGAATGATAGAGTAGTCTTTGCACAGAGAAATGTTTTTTCTAACCCCAAACAGTTCGTGTTTTATACCTGAAGCATGTAAGTTTATGTCCCCACAAAACTTTTACCACTATCCTAATATAACTCTGGGACTTTTTTTTTTTTTTTTAATTCTACCAAATATAACAAAAAATCTTACTGAATTGTTAATTTTGGTAATTTGGGGGGGGGGGGGCTGTGAGTTCTTCAGGTTAATTTGGTGCCATAGAAACACTATTATATTCTACAACTTCTGTATTTTTTACTTTTCTACATAAATCTGTGAGCCTTGCCTCATAACACTAGAAAAAATGTCATAAGAGCTGTTCCAGTCAAAGAGAAGGATGGAGACTTTTTCTGTGCATTCCTTTGTTAATCGTCATACTTGCACTCTGTAATTCGCTGATGGGTGTAATAGGGTAAATTCTTCACAAACACAAAATATGTCACAAAATGTTTCTTGTTCTGGAATACGGAACGTAGCCACAGGCTACCTTTGTTTTATCAGTGTTTCCTCCTTTTATAAGATCTATTTCAAAAAAAGACCTGAAACTGTAAAATCACTTCTTTGGTTTGTTTCCCAGCTTCCTGTGTCTGAATAAACATGTCAATCAGCTCCAAATCCTCTGTTTCTATCTTCCAAATGCCTGGAAAAAGAATAAATAAAAGAAGCTTCTCTCTTCTCTTATCCAGCTTCTCTGTTTTCTTAAGTTCCAGTCCACAGGGTCTGATAGGAAAAAACTTAAAAGTTCTGTCATCAGCTCTTTAAAGATCTGAGCCTGTTTAAACTAAATGTTCCCTAGGCTTTATGCACAAACATTTCACATTAGCACAAAACTAACAGACATCAATGCCTTGCATCATAATGGTTCAGTTTACCAAGTGATGCTGAAATTAACTCCAGCGGAGTTAATTTTAATTTCTCATGTGCAGAGAAGTAAGTTAAAAAAGGGAAAATGGCATGCAAACCAGGTATGTAAACAATTGTGGTCTGGCTTATTTAATGAGGGGGTTTGATATGCATTTTTCAGGTTTAAGTGGAGTATTCTGATCAATGCCATTCTTCTATTCAGTAGCATATTTTACTATGAATTACATATTTACACAAAGTACCTATGAATCACAAATGGCCTACTTAACAGTCAGGCACTTCTTTGTCACTATAAATTGGGCAATATGTAAATGAACCAAAGACTGCAAAATTTCATCATCAATCTGTTCTGCTGTAGTTTATGGAGCCTCTGCTATTTGTGTGTGTCTGCTCTGCGTTGTCATTCTGTATATTTACTTGTATGCAAATTTTGTTATATCAAGGTCCCTTCCAAGGTCTCTCAGGAGCATTAGCAAGTTTTCAGGTCTGAACTTCTGACAGAGGCAAAACCTGACTTCACTAGGAGATTTTCTTGAGTTAGATGGCACTCTGAGGACCTGATTTGCCCCTACAGAAGTTAGACGGAGAATAAGAACTCTTTTTATTTCTTTCAAGGGAAGCAATTCTAAAACCATATGGTTAGGAGAGTGCTTGCAGAATACATTTAACAGAATGTAATACAATGTTTTTACACCAGGAGATATCTCTGTGTGTGAACAAGTATTAGCTGACAATGTATTCTCCTCCCAGATCTGTGTGCTGATTTTGTACTTCTGAGCTGTTATTTTTGTTTCCTCTGTGAGCCGCACACACATAGTTCATGTTTTAGAAGCTCTAATTGGCACATGTTGAGAATAGAGGCCTTTTGTCTTTACTTATACATCTTGAGCTTTGACTATAACTTCAGATTAGCAAGTATCTTGCTTTGCTTCTGCTGGAACTGTCTATAAAACTAATTCTATGTTAAAAAAACATATATCTCAGAAACCGAGAAAGAAGGCCTAAAATCTACAAGAAGAGACTTTGCAGCTAACATGAGATGAGAGGCTGTTAGACAAAGAGGATCTTTTCAGTGCTTGTAATCTGAGGAACTACAAGAAAGTTGAAAGAAATACCCATCAAAAACAAGACAACTACATTTTAACTTCTAAATTTGCTTGGTGTACTGTACTGTCCTGGTAATGGATGGGAAATAGCGGTGGTTCCAGAGGCAAGTTTAAAAAATTCTTTAGCAAAGGGACACAGGATAAACAGCATAAAGCATTATGTCTCATTCTAGCTTCTGAATTACAGAAATGCATGTGTCTCGCTAAATGTTCTCATAACTCTATGGCCTTCATAAGTGGCTGATTCTTGGCTTTTGCAACTACGTATAGTAATAAATTCCATACTGTGCATACATATTTTATGGAGAATAATATCCCTTTTTACCAGCTTTGAATTTTTCATCCTTTAACTACAAGATACCTTCTGTCACAAGACACAGTGAAGAAGGAGCTGTTGGAGCAGAAATGAACAGTTTTGGTAAATAGAAATAGGAAATGGTAACAACAAAGTGAAAGACTCTCCTAAAGTGAACTGTTACTGACAAATGTCTGAAGCAGACTTTGTTTTGGTGTTTTGTGTTTCCATTTTATCTTCTGGATTTACCTATTGTGCTAATAGAGCTGAATCAAACTGAATTTTACCCTGGCTCAGCAGGCATGGGTGGACTCTGAAGACTCCAGACCGTATAACCAAAAGAGCTCAGTACCCTGAAGCTTTTCTTTGTCAGAGGCACAACAGTGCTTTCCTTTCCTATGTTGTCTTCCCTGGAAAATAGCCTAGAATTGCCTCCCTCTGCCAAAAGAATAAACAAATGCTAATTTGCACCTTTTATTCTTATTTGTATGTGAATAAAAATCAGTTGAAGTTGCTTGACTGGTGACAGTGGAAAGACAAGAGCATCTTGCTGGCTATAAAGCAGCATGGGAAGCAATGGTCAAAATCCCTCCAGCCCTCTGTGGATCTCTCTGAGAAGCTCCTTGACACTGGTTCTCTACATTAAAATTGGCGGGAAGTTTTCCAGTAAGGGCCAGTTGTAGTGGTAGCTTTTGTAAAGTGAAGTTACAGGACTCCTTTCAATGAGCCAAAGATCAGCCTTCCTGCTGCTCTTCAGCTCTGACACTGTCAACAGGAACTGGAACCAGCAATGGTCCAAATTATTGTCAAAGTCATTACCAGGTGTGCTCTCAGGCCTTCTTAATGGTTAATCAGGTGACATTTCAGGCCTAAACATCTGGATCATCTATCAGTTTAAAGTTGCAAGACTGTAATAACTGCACAGCTGACTCAACAGGGACTGTAGCAAAGTCTACAGAAACAGTTATTTGGCACCAATAAGAACTAAAAGAAATTGGCTGCTGGTCGCTAAAACACAGTGAAAGAATTCATCTCTGTAGGGTTGAATAACAGATTCTGGCTGTCCCTTATTCTAGGGGTAAAAGACTAGGTCTGCAAGCAGGATATAGACTAGTAAACTGGGATCAAGGTGGATCTCTGCTGCTGAAATAGAGAACTGGATTTCACAAAATCCTTGTCCATTAACTACATAAAACTGATAGATTTCTTCCTTTGGCCCTGCTTTCTAAGCTTTCCAATCACTACACAATTATATAAAGGTCAGCCATCACAAGTACCACTTGCTGCTAGCTATGTTTAGAAAACTATGAGAGCTATTAAAACCATGCAATACAATCTGCAAGTGCTTAAGGTAGGAGTGAGTTCTGGGTACTGGACCCTATATGAACAGAGATACTTATCTTGTAGCCTTGAACCAGAAACTAAGCTGAGAGAAAATAGGGAAACTCAGGTACATTCCTGTGCTAAGTGATTCCTCATGGTTAGTATGTGGCTCTCTGCTGAGTACTTAGATGTTCAGATTATTTTTCTGAAGTAGTCTCTCCAAAGGTCTCGCTGACCTTTGGGTTTCCCGTTGAGGCCAGTCATCTACAATATTTGCATTATGCTGTCCAATTTAAAGACAAGCAAATCCACTGTGAGGCTTGCTCTGAAGTCTATTTCTCTTCCCAAATCAAGTGAACTTGTGCAGCAACAAGAAGTGGGCTTAAGTCCTTCCTCTTCAGGGGAATAGTGATGGGTAGAATTATGACAGAACCTATATTATTTCTGAGACCACGAATAATTAAAAATATTAGTCAGGCTAATTAAATGCTCACCCTAGAGACAGTCTGTCACTTTTTCTTTCATTCATGCAATGACTTTACTTTAGGCTGATGGCTGAGATCAGAAAGTCTGAATAGATGGCACTGGAAATGCTGTCATTCTGACTCTTTAGAGAGTTTTTCAGGATGGCTGGACAAAGGTTTGTCACATGGAAAATGAGACTTTTTGAACAACTCTTGTAATTAGAAGATGTGCGGATAAATTTAAACCCGAGACTGGCAGAATTCCTCTTGAGTAGTTGGAGCTGAACCAACTTCAATTTTCTCCATATTGCGTATGCTGGAAAGTGCCCAAAGAGTTAACGTACCTTTTCCAAAGTAGCCACTACAAGCAACATTTTAACACTCTTTCTTATCCCTTCTGCTAAGATATTCACCTGGAACTCATTTTTCCAACTAGTTATAGCCTTTTGCCCTGGCCTAAACATTCATTTTGACATGTGCCTTGAAGATTGTGCAGTGCATTTTTTTCACTGCTTATTTTGTATCATCTTTGCTGAAATGAGGAAGGGACCTATGAGCAGAAACAATTATTGTAGCCTTCCCCTCCCACTTCAGAACAGAATTATTATTCTTTTGTTTTGTTTGGATGCTACAGAAATTCTTAATTGACTTTTAATTAAAAGCCAAGCTAGTTTCAACTGAATATTCTTTAACTACCACATATATATCTTTAAGATTTACACACCACCACTAACCCACTTTAAACTCTGCTTAAGTATGCTAAGATTATGCAGAGTTATTCACAGAAAGGAAAGCTAAGAAGGACAAAAGTTGCAGCCATATGCTTCATGGGAACTTATCAAAGAGAAACAAAGTCTATTAAAAAAAATGCCAAGGTTATTATGCCTTTGCCCAAGCTAATCTGTTGTGCTCTGGCAGCTCAGAACTTGAAGGTACAAACAGAACTTTGGAACAGAGAACTTCTGTAAGCCAAGAATTTGCAAAAGTAGAGATGGCAAAGCAGGGAAGGCGAGTAGCTTGGAATTACCTTTAGATGTGTACTTTTAGACTCCCTTCCTCATCAACAGTTTCTTATTTAGAAACATATTTTTACCCATAGAATTTTTGCATGAAAGGACGTTACTTCAAAGCTTTGCATAATTTACATTCCTTTTCCTCTGATACTTGTGTTGGCTGCTTACAAAGAAAATCATAATAAGTTATCACTGGGCTAATCAGGAAAAAGCATGAATGTAGATAATACATTTTGGCATTTATGGTATCTCTGATATATTTCATCCTTATATGTAATTATCTCAAATAATTTCAAACATTTTCATACAGAACACCCACAAAGCTGTAGTAGCCATCATTAAAATAGTACAACAGGAAATGCCAACCTGTGTTCAAGATACCAGATCCAGCCTTCCAGAACAATTTATATGGACTAAGCCTGTTCCCTCATACCTTTTTTTCTTCAGAATTCCTCATTCAGAGGATTCAGATGGGATAGAGTGTGGAATCTCATTATATGGCAAAGCACTTTGGTGATGTGATGAGCGCACAACCTGAGTGGGTGGGTTTGGAGTTGAAGTACCTGGTCATCTTCACATGAAGAGCTTGGTCAACTAAATGATTGGGCAACAATAACACAGCGTTACACAACTCTATGTTCATGCTATTCATTTTTGAACAGTTAAAGTCAACACTTCTGAATAGTGTTCATCACAGGTAAATGTTCTCCTATTCTACAATTACTCAGCTAAAGCAAGCTGAATTTTCAAGAGAAAATCATATGAGCTCTGCTCACACTGAAGGATACTCAGTGGATGTTTAGCTGCTCCCTCTGAATAGTACAATGCAAGCCATAGCAAGTTAGCAGCACAATATAGGACCAAGAATTCTGGGTTCTCCACACACTCCCTGTATCCTCTTTTCCTCATCCATAAAGCTTCTCTGTAGCCTTTAACTCCTTTGCAGCTTCACCAGCAATGATTCAATTTTGTAACTCTTCTCAGACATACAAAAACTGAAGTGAGGCTATATTAATATGCATATTAATATATGAATATAGGTCCAGTATCTCAAATATGTTTTAGTTCATAAAACTGTTTGGAACTTAAAGGAGGCAGGGCAATACATGTAAAGTCCAATGGAGTTACATATACAAAATAGATGGGCAGGATTGATCATACCTTGGAAAGTCTTTCTGTTGACTTCAGAACTCTCTTTTGAACTTCAGGGAAAGGGGACTCAGATATAATAGCCTTTACGTAATGATCAATGTTTCATTGATGGTATCACTTCAGAAACAGTTGTCATTATCAAAAAGCCAGAATAGCCAGCCTATGTCAATTATTTTCTACAGTATTTGAATAATTTTCATTGGTCAGTTTAATCTGCTAGTGAATGAATTTTGATATGATTTGATAAGGTCTTTTGGAGGCTGAACTTCACTGGAGTTACTCTCAATTTAAAATAGTGAAAAATGGGATCAGTAATGAGCCCAAAGTTTTTGTGAACCAAAGAGTCTTCCATTGATTTTAACAGGGCATGCTTTATATATTCATAGGCAGAATTGACTGTGCAGCAATCATCTGGCATTTTGCAGCTCTCAGAGTACCTGAATACAGAATATGAGAAAGAAGTTCCTGCAGCTCAAATAAGTCTAGTTACTAGATGATGCATCAATATTCTCATGTGCACAGTCTGAAGCACCTAGGAGATATGAAAAATTAAAAATGGCATAAAATTAAACAGAGCTTGCTGTTCCTGTATCTCTTAGGATGTAATTTAATGATTAATTCTCCTGAGGATAGATTCTGTCAACTGATCAATGCAAATGAAAACTGTTGACTGGCTAATACTGCCTTGATGTTTTTTAAGGAGTCTGTGGCTAGAGAGTCTTAAACATCCGAGGCAAAACTTGTATTCCATTAATACAAACACTTTCATCCTGCTTTATCCTTCACAAAAAGGAAGTTTAGTCTGTTAGGGGAAACTCGGTGCCACATTCAGTGCTGACAGAGGTCCTTTGAAACCCACGTTAAGTCAATGGATTTTGATGGGATATAAACCAATGTTGACTACGGCCCTATATTTTCTGTAAACTGTCTCATCCATTCTCTCTGATATAAGAGTGTAATTTTCTGTATCTGTCCCAATAAATGCTCTCACCACCTTGTCCCTGAAACCCTGCAAGTGTCAAATAGGACTTAAAGCAGGAGGCTGTAAGGGTTTTTTTGTCTAAATGTCTTCCATTAATTTGCTGAGAAATGTGGAGCAATTAACTTAGCTTTCCTTTCTCACAGTTCTCCTGTCTGAAAATATCTGTAAACTGTTTTCTGTCTGTACTGCACAGGGAGGTTATAAGAATTTCTTCATCAGAGAACTTTCATATACAATTTTAGCATTATGCATATTGGCTTGAAATCCTTAAAACCTGAGCATAGAATCAGACCTTATTTGTAGAATAAACAAAATAAAAATGGCAATCTAGGTCAGCTAATGACATTTCTTTCCCCCACATAACTGATTTTAAGTCTATCTGAGAGCTCTTGTTGTGTCCACACTAGGAACCTTTTGATCAACCTTGGATTAGTGGTCACTATAGCTCTTGTCACCTATTAGGTTGTCTGTATTAGCTGGTGCTAGTCTGAATGTCCAGCTGCTTATTTCACATTTCACTGTTTTTTATTTTTCTTTGGTGGTCTTTCTAGACTTTTAAATTTAATTGATATGCTTTTTAATATTTTCTTTTTTTTTCACTCCATTTATTTCATGGACTAACACTTGCCAAGTTTTTCACATAACTATATGAATGAAGTTTCTCTTTCATGAAGATTGCAGTAAGCCATATCCATTCAGAAAGTCTTTTTAGATGTCATCAACTTATATATGTCCCCTTTTTTCTAGAAAAGTTAAGTTTCCTTGCTTTTACACCTTTAATAAAACATTGTATTCCTTATCTCTCATGCTTAGAAGCATGAGAAGTAATTTAAAATAAACTGTAAAGATGGATAGAATTGAGAGCAGAATAGAATAAAAGAACTTTTGAATGACTAACTGTATATACTCAAAAGGCAAAAAAGTAGAGCACAGTATGGTGCAGTGTAGTATGGTATATAGCTATCTCATGAAAAAAACCTTTCTGCTGAGAAATGACATCCTGGTGGTGTCAGTTTTGTGATACATACTGAAATTCCTGCTAAACTGGACAACCTACTGAGAAGCAGAAATAATTGCCTGATGCATATGTTTCCTTCTTTCCCACAAGAACACCATGCACCCCTCCTAAGCCTTTATGCCTCATCTATGATAGAATCTGAAATGGAAAGCTATGACACCAAGCTCAATGACCTCATCAGCTGTATCCTGAAAGCTTATTAGACTTTTAGATTTTGATGAACATATGGGGAAGGATGCAACTGCCTGACCTCAAGCAAAGGACATTGCCAACAGCAGCACTGTCTGCTACTTTAGCTGTGAACTAGGTTGTGTTTTCCAACAGCTGAATACCAGAAAGGGATCTTAAATGCATCTAAGACTTTGTCAATGCCACCTTAGCAACATGAGCTATGTTGGACTAACCTCTGGCATGTGGCATTACTGTTGGATGAGTGACTGTAGGACTTAACATAAAACTGCCTCCAGACATCATCCCAAATGTTGCCTAACAAACGGCTGAAAAGCAAATGTTGAGGCTAGTCTTGGAAAAAAATTACATGGCAGGAAATCATAAAGAGCTGGTCTGAAGCTGACTGCTGCTGCATCTGTTTCTGAAACTCTTTCCAAGAATGACAATGCTAGGAAGAACAGCAAACTTTTTATGATGTTGTGTTCTTGCCCTGACCAAATCGTTGGTCTAGGTGATATGAAAGTTGTTTGGTGCAACAGTGGCTTATCAGCGTTTGCTTAAAGGGAAAAAGTACAGGTTGTGTTAGGTATCCTAGACTCAATCACTGGCAAGCTGGCCTTTAGGGAAGTTTGTTGTAAAGCCCAAATCAGGTTACTCTGTGTGAAAAGGTCTATGGTTTTGCATCAAGGCTGATGAATTGCATGCCTATTCTGACAGGTGGCATATATGCATAGCTGGCAGTTTCTAGAAAAGCAGTGGTTATATAACTTAGTCAAGACCAGAGCTCAAAATTTGTGATGACATAAGTCAGTACTTGGATCTAAACTTTCAGTATCTTCATGCTGATATGACTGTCAAACAGGTGCATTACTTGAGGAGACTGTTGCCATCTTAGACAAGCTAGCAACCACACGTGGTTTTCAACACCTTGGTGGTAACCCGGAGAGAAGCTAGACTTTTGATCCAGGCAGCAGACTCTGGATTACATGGCTGCACTAACTTCTGCATCTGATTGATGCTGAGAGATGTTGTCTCTCAGGACTTAACAAGATGCAACTCGTGTTGAAGACTCTGGGGGAAAGGAGAGCCTGACAGTAGCTGGTTTGGTCTTCTCCTAGATTTCCTCGACTGACTCAAGGTGCTGCTTCTTTCATGAAGAAAGAAAACTTTGGGAATCATATGTGATGCTGGGTAAAATGCAAAACAACAGGCACCATTTTTACTGCTCGAAAACTGCTGGAGGAGTACCCAAGGCAGTATCTAAGGGTCTGTGTAGTTTTTTATTGATTAGATGAAAGCCTTTGACATAGTGACTCAACCTGGACTTCAGAGCATTGTGGTAAGACTCTCCTACCTAAGAAACTTTTGGTCAGTCTTAAAATAGATAGCTCTGTGGAGCTATATGTGGAACAGACATTTCCAGTCTAATATAAACCAACAGTATTAAAATATAAACCAACAGTATTAAAAAAAAAAAAAGACAGATCATCGTGTAAATATACTGAGATTACTGTGGACTGCTTCCTAAACTAAAAGATGTACTGAATTCCACTTTGAGAGGGTTCGAAAGCCATTCTTAGTTTCTTTCTGTCTTTCATTAAAACTGTTTATGAGTTCACATTGGCTCTTACACAACATTGACAAGGTTTTTGAAGCTGCAGTTCAGCAGACAAAGTCTGTAAACCATACTCACCACACATACCACACTTTGAAATTCTTTGTGACTGCCCTTGTTTCAGTCACTACCAGTAAGTAAAATCTGTATATTTCAGGAAAATTTTCAAGGAAGATTAACTTAGAATATATCTAGATTATGTGTTTGGGAACTAATTGTGTAAGCTTCATACATGTTAATTGGGTAGCATATTCCCAGACATTCCCTCCAGCCTAAATATTGGCAAGACCCAACCAGTTTATTATATAAGCAAAGTTGCATTTGCACATACACATTAATATTATGTTTACTTGTATCATATTGCTAAATATGTTAAGATACTGCTGTAGTCATAACAAAGTAAAGGCTAGTTTTTGAGAGGTCTTCAGGTTCTGTAGTATGTTGTCATGTTGCCATTGGCTATTGCTTCATTGACTCGGTTTCTTGTCAGCTTCAAAATCGATCAATCAATCACCTATTGCGCAGAGAGGTTGCGGCAGCCAAAAATGATGTTTACATGAATATAGTAAAAGGGTTCATGCAATAAATCTCTTTTACACTTCCAGACTTGGCTGCTCTCAAAATGTTGGATGTGTTACATTTATGCTATTACAGCACCCAAAACCATATTAGGTGCTTTCCACCTAATGGTCTTCCTGATTCCAAGATGAAAAAGTTGTTCAGCTATTTAGACCTGAGAATTTGAAATAATTCTGCATTGTCAAAGAATGAATCAGCTGGTGGAATTGAGTGGTTGCACATGAGTTTAATTTTTCATGTAAAACTTTTTTTTAGGTTTTATTATTGCAAAGGACCAAATGTAGTCTGAAGGACTCAAGAGATATATTTGTCTCTTTAGAGAGTTCCTTCAGAATATTTAGGCCTGAGTCACGGTTTTTGAACTCCAGGGTGTTTGGGACTGTTTAGAGGGGATTGTGCAAGACATTTAGCCTGAACTGCATTTCCCAGGCTATTTCATACAGGAGCTCCTGTGTTTAGCCACTTGTGTCCTCCAATAGTTTGTGATCAAAGATGATGGTATTCTGGAAGAGGTAGGTTGCTTAGTTAAGTGGATCTGTGATGATCACATATTTTTTACTACAAAATTTACAGTACTAACCAAAATGTGTACTGCTGCTGGTGCTGTTCTTCTGTGCTCCAACTATTCTTGCTTGCATGTATAATACTGCTATCCAGAGAGTCCTCTGCCTTCTTTTACTTGAATAGTTATTGCTATCTATTAAAAGGGAGAAGCTCAAAGGAATTAGTTGATACGTTGAACTCAATCAAAAGTACCTCTTGGGTATCCTGGAAGCTCTTTCTTAGACAACTGAGCTCCCTCTTGGAGGGTTTCAGTTCATTGCAGGAGAGCTGCCTTGTCTTTTCTACATCATTCATCAGAGGCACAAGAGGGATTCATCTCACCTAGCTGTAGACATCCATACCATTAACAGCTAAATCTGAGCTGGTCTCTTGGGTCCATTCATAATGACTGAAGGGAAACTGGTATTCTGTGATACAAATCAGTTGGTTCATTCTAGACATCTACTTCAGGATAAAATCCATCACCAAAATACTAGAGATACTAATTTCTTAACCGATTATGAAAATTGCCTAAGGCTACTGCAAAGCTGTATTGAAGATACTGGCATTTACTCAGATGACTTATTAGTCTCTCAGTGTATATTTTCAGTGTCTCCACTATCCTACTCACTGTCTCCATTTGTCCTACTGTTTAGAGCAAGGTAGTAGACAGTAAGAATGTCTCCAGTGAGACAGACAAGCCTCCTACACAACATTGCACAAGCCTCCTAATAATGTTTTTTCAAAGTGATAGATG